>NW_027526385.1:160807189-162007189 GCF_048455015.1 Haemaphysalis longicornis
GGTTGAAGTCTTCTGCGAAAACCAATGGTGTCGTCTGGTCGGCGCTCATTCAAACCTACAGCGTCGTTCAAACTGACAACGCGAATGAGCTCAGACGCTACTTCGGCCGGCAGCCACACCGTAAAAGGGCCCACTGCATAAGGCATTCCTGGAAGTGTATCTATAACGCAGCCGCCGAGCGACGAGACGCCGCGAACCGCGAAGGCGAGGGCCACCTGGTGGTGTTGGGACAAACCTACGTCGGAGGAAGGGCGCGGCAGCAGCAGCAGGGCCCATAAAGTGGGGGAATGGCGCAAAGAAAGGTTCGCTTGAAAAGAAAAAAAAGTCTTGAGTCATAGCATGTTGTGAAGGTGAATGATCAGTGGCGCTTATATGCGGCGTGCATATTACGGAGGGGAAATCGAAATTGAGAACGCCAACTGCCTTGACGACAGTAGCAACGGGGCCACTGCTTCGATGAAGCGAGGGAAATTGCCCACGCAAATGCTTGGAAGACCGAGAAAGGGAAGGCGGTGCAAACTTAGAGATGGCTGACGCGGGTTGAGCCGCAGTAAACTTTTGAGAAACATTTACCGTACTTACCCGATTCTAACGCGCACTTTTTTTTCGGAAAAATAGGTCGAAAAATCGCATGCGCGTTAGAATCGGATACGAAACCGACACCGAAACAGCGGAAATTTCATCTCACCCATTGCCATCGCCATGTCAAAATGGCGCTAAAGCTTTTAGCAACGAATTTTCGGACGCAGGAAGCATAGGCGCCTAGGCTTTTCTATCGGCGTTCACACAAATCGTCAAATCGTTCCACTTGCACGCTTGATAACAGCAATGGCAGCGGCGGCTCTCACGCGTTCAAAACGAGCGGTCGGCTGAAGCGTGCGCCTCTGGAGAAGCTCGCGGGATGGGCGTGTGAGGCGTGGGCCACGATCCCATCGACCATGGTTGAACGTTAGTTCAGAAGTGTGGCATCGCGAACGTGCTTGACGGCACCGAGGACGACATGTTGCGGTCAGCGGAGAGCGACGAGGAGTGAGATGAGTGAGATTGCTTCGGGAAATAAATCAGCCGTTTCTCTCGCATTCGTTTTTCATGCTCACACAGTTCCGTGCGCGTTACAATCGGAGGTGCAAGTTTTTCGGTTTTTTGTCAGGAAAATGGGGTGCGCGTTAGAATCGGGGGCGCGTTAGAATCGGGTAATTACAGTATTACCTGTGTGACACTACTAGGGACCTTAGGGGCTTATTATTAACTAATCCGCTCAAATTGCATATCCAAGTAATGAAACGTATAAGCTGGAGGTCCAAATTAATGTTTTCAATGGTGCGCAACTTTTGCGCTTACCGCGCCCTCATATAGCACACACGCACGCACGCGCACACCCACACCCACCCACCTGCCCAGACACGCACGCACGCACGCACACACGCAAGCACCAGAGACATTCGTTTTTCAACATCTTGCGCTACGAACACACGTGGTGCCCCGGCAGCTTTTGTTCGCAGACATGAAAAATGCACGGAACCCTACCCATGTAGGCTTCGCTTAAAAAAGAAGCTACTACGAAGTTCTCGTGACACGTGGCAAGTGTTGGACGTGGTTAAAATTGTGCGGCCGACCCCACATGATGACCCGGCCGCCCGTCGCTGGAATTTTTTTTTACTTCATCTCACGGAGTCCCAATCAGCACAAAACGTAAGAACGCTCTAACTGCCCCGCAGCGGACGCGTACGCTCCCGCGAAAGAAAACCGCCACGCACGCCGGCATCTTCGCCGTGGCGTAGCAACTGCACGAAAAAGCGTTTAACGGGGATCAGTGAGGGCTTCTTCGAGGGCGATGTTCTGCCCGCACATTACCGTCGCCGGAAAGCACGCGATCATTGGACCAGACTGCAGGGCGGCTGAAGGCGCAAAGGAAGGCGAGGGCGTCCAGACACCCAAACGCCGGTGCGAATTGATTCCACCAAGCGCTCGAGCGGCAGTCTGTGCGGAGGCACTGACATGTGCACTCGGCTCTTCCGGAGTTGAGCGCGTCCTATGTGCTTACCGTCTCCGTTTAATGGCCACAATTTTTGGAAGGGACAGACAACCGATTTTTGTGGAGTGTGTGTCCCCTAGCTCATAGGAAAGCCAGTGTTTTATGTAGCAGGGCGACCATAAGGAATTTAAGATTTTGGGAATTCGGGCTGACAACAGGAAACAAAGCCTAGCCGCTATAAGCCTACTTATATTTCTTGGTGATTCCTCTCTGGATGCTCGGCTCTAGGTTGCGACAACATTTAACAGACTGCGAAATAATGTCTTCATGGTTTGTTTTATGGACGATAATATGTGCTGAAAACTGGATTGTAATAATCCGATTTAGCGCCCCGTTGTATGCGAGACGTTTATTGGTTTTACTGCTTGTACATTTGTCGATTTCACTTTCATTTCCCACACCTGCCGTATTCATTCGTTTCTCTATTTGTCCGCAGTACCCTCCCCCAGTTGGAAGTAGGAGGCCCAAGATCCCTTTCTCAGGCCGACGTCTTTTCATTTTCAATAAACATTTACTCTCTCTCTCTCTCTCTCTCTCTAACGTGAAACCTGGGGACTGCCGAAGCATGCAGTGTATAACAGCATTCTTTCCGCATTGGCATTTTTGCACACTCAGATGAAGTCGTTTGGAAGTGTCTTTGAAGCACGAAGCGTTCTAGCGCGAGACGTCGGAAAACGAGTGTCCCGGTGTGTTGTTTTAGTGCGCCTTTTCCCCACGAAAATGAAACATTCCAGCGCGAGGCATTGGAGTGTCCCGTCGTTTTAGTACGGTGACTACATAATACTACAACGACGTGAGATGCCCACAGGCCGAGCCACTAAGGGGCTTCGCCCTTAAAGGAGTACTGACACGAAATTTCAAAGCTGAGATAACTATGTAAAACGTTTCCTTTTTATCAGGAGATATCTCCCAGCAAGTTTCAACAGCAACCGTTCAGCGAAACATATTTAAAATCCATTTTAATCTTCGCCCGCACGAGAAAGCCCAGAGCGGGCCGACGTGACATCATCTGCTACGTGCCCCAAACTGCCGACGTCGGGGCTCCCGTGACGAAGCTGACGCGCTGGCTGTGGTTGGCGCGCGCTGCTCGGGCGTGTGTACACGTCATGGTTTTGGGACTGACGTCATGCTGCCCGGGCCTGTGGGGACGGCGAAAACCTCGGCCGGTCTGGGCGCGCGCGTGCGCTCGCTCGCGCGCGCTTCCAGAGAGGCAGCGATACGGCAAGAATGGTGACGTCATATTATACATGCTGTCATGGCGGCCGCTCGGCGTTTTTCAGTCGAAACCGAAACTGGCACGAATAAACGACGCCGTAAATGAATGTTTACGCTGCGCTCGACCGTCTAATCTGTCATTCTATGATTAGTGGGCTGGTAGGCACGCATAGCAGCGAAAAAAACGTAACATAAAAATTTCGTGTCAGTACTCCTTTAAAATATACTCGACAAAAATTGGTTGTCTGTCCCTTTAACGCTGGAGACTCGTATTTCGGCGCCTTTCCTCATGGCACTAGCTTGCAGGAGTTTCATCGATACGGAAGTTTGTAGCCGATGTGGCCTCATGCGCATGATCACAACGCCGTTTATTACAAGGTTACGCGTCTACAATACAAGACGAAGCCACGACCACTTCTCAGCAACACGGGCTGGTGTTTTTCCACGCCTTGCTAATTCGTCCGGAAAAGACACGCTATTTGGGAACTTAAATTTGATAGCCTATGGTTTAGAGCAAAATTTGATCGTGCCTTCTGGCCTTCGAGTAGAGCAGGTACGCATAGTTTCGGATTAGGTGCGATGCCTGACTATTTTACCACATCATGGTACGACGCTTGTGCCGAGTTACCGCTTTTATGTCCTCTACTGCACGTTCCTGTCGGAGAAAAAGCACTGCCGGAGCTTGCACTAAGTCGGGCAGGGCTTGAACCATTGATTGATTGATTGATTGATTGATTGATTGATTGATTGATTGATTGATTGATTGATTGATTGATTGATTGATTGATTGATTGATTGATTGATTGATTGATTGATTGATTGATTGATTGTAGGGTTTAACTCGCCGACGCAACGCAGGCGATGAGGCACGCCGTAGTGGAGGGCTCCAGATAAATTTTGACCACCTGGGGATCTTTAACGTGCGCCCAATTCTCGCATACACGGGCGTTTTTGCTTTTCGCCTCCATCAGAAAAGCGGCCGCCGTTGCCGGGAATCGAACCCGCGACCTCGTGCTCAGCAGCGCAACGCCTGAGGCACTGAACCCCCGCAAGGCTTGAACGATAGCGAAGCTGCAGGATATCTTTCTACGTGATCACTGAATCACCACGCATTTTTAAAAGTTTGAAATTGTTATTTGCATCTTCCATCGCTGCTCTACACTGTGTTAGTAGTAGTAATGCCGATATCGTCGTGTTGCTGATGCCAAGCATTACATGCGCGGTAGCGCTTGACGACGCTTGGGGTGCAGCGGCTACGCGTACTTGCACGACGCATTCGCGGCGTTTCTGAAGTGGCGTCGAGGTTCCGCAGAGCAGGTGTTGCGCCAGCTGTGGCGTTGTTGGTTGCTAGGCAACGCGAGATGGTCCTCAAATTTTTTGCTTTCTCTTTTTTTTTTTTTGCTCAAGCTACTGCGCAAGCCGGGGACGCTCGGTGGTCGCCGCGAGACACGCGCTCGGCATTTTGTTGGTATCCCTAACTCTTTACTCGCCATACATTACGGCCAGCTACAACGCCTCGACTGTTAAAAACCTGTTGTGGGCGTCAATTAATTTCGGTAAGTCGATCTTAAGTGGGACAAGTACTCACGCTACCACAGCTAAGCTCGGAAGCTAAATGTGATTAAATTACACGGAAAATTTTTACCGCGCTTCGGAAGGAATAGGGGTGTAAGCGAAATTAGCGGCGCAGAAGGCGAGTGCGGTTGATTTGCAACAGGCTTTAGATTGTGGGGTCCAAAGCGTCCAGCTATACCCGGGTTATGAGGTGCGCCATAGTGGAGGTACGCTCCGAATTAATGCCGACCACCTGGGGATGTTTCACGTGGGCCCACATCTGGACGCACAGGTGTTTTCTCTTTTCGCCTCAATCTGAAAAGCGAACCGAGAAGCCGCGGCGTCCGCATGCAGGTTTCTTTGGCGTAAGCGTGCTCGGTCATGCCACATTGACGTAGTGGTGAAGGCGAGGCGTAGCAAAGGAGCATGGGAAACGTCAGAGCACTCCGTGGGCATGCTGACATGGCGGGAGAGTCTTCGAAAAATTTATCATCCCTTCCCGAAGAAAGTTGAGAGAAGAACGAAAGCGTTCCGACATCAAAAGTGCGTCAAAACCTGCGGTAAAAGTGCGGCCAACCTTTGCTTGATTGGAAGTCCAATCGATCGTCAAACCAGAGGACTCTGGTGAAACCTTCAAGGGACCGTACGAACGGGTACGCCACAGGCTGCACAACTCGCGCCGCGACTGTTCAAACGTCCTCGCGTCGACAGCGTGCCCCAAGGTCTTTGTTATCCTTTAACGAAGAGCGAACCCGTGCGACGATTTTTCTCGCGCTAACTAAACGCATCTACGAGCAATTTAAATGTACACGATACGTGGATCATGACCTAAAGGTCGACTATTGTGCTCTTTCTTCATGATCGATGCGTGTACTGTCTTATCTAGAGCCTTTCCTCATCCGCGATTTTCAAGCAACCGTTTTGGCACAATGGAAGGCCGTTTTTTCAAGCACGCGCCGTGTGTCCACATGTCTCATCCGAGCACTTCGGTCTACCAACCGGCCTACGAGGAAATGCATTATAGTTTTTGACGGCGAAGCTCTTCAACAAATTGTAATTGTTCGTGTCCGTAGTTAGAAATAACAAGACATTTCCGAGCACGCGCGCGTGAGCGCGGGCCTCGCGAAGACCGCCCGGCGTCCCCTGCGCACGTTTGTCACGCCAAGCATGCCCAGTTAGGGAGACGGGCTAAGATTACGGCAACCGCCCGGCAGTTGAAAAACCTAGAAAATGCCTAGCGCTCGTGTGGGCGTGCCTCGCGGCGACCGCCCAGCCTTCCCGGCGCACGTTTGTGAAATCAAGCATACCCACCTATGAAGATTGGCCAAAAAAAAAAAACACTCAAGCGTTCGCCGTAATTGTGGCAACACTTCTTCGTAACGAGAATTACAAGTCATAACGTATACGCCCCTTCAAGGTGATGTGCAATGATTCTCATTTCCAGAATAATGCAGGAAGCTCAAACTTATAGCAACAATGATGGAGTAAAGGTCGTTGCGGCCGCAAAGTAGCAGCAAATCGGCTGCAATCGTGTACTTAAACCTTCGTGACGGTCATGAAAGTTGCGTATTCTTCCCTCCATGAACTTCGAAGATCCTGTCTCTGCCGTTATTTGCTGTAGGACTGGATACATCGTCGGCAACCTCGGTGGAACGAGGTATCCGAAGTAAAACACGACGAAGTCAATTGAAATGAGCAAGAGGATGCCACGCGAATAGTTGGTCGGAGAATAGGAGTCTCACCCTGTGCGTAGGAGTGGGCCGCGGTCCCCGGCTGAAGCGCGTGCTTGGAGTCCTTGAGCGCAGGGTGGGGCACGGGTGGCGCTCCCTGGTGGTGCGGGAGGGCGCCACCGGACACCCCGCCATCTACCAGGCCGGCGTCCTGCGGGAAAGGGGAAGTTGTCATGAGCGACCTCTCTTGACCGATTAACCAACACGGTACTTCGAGACGTTGGAAATGGCCACGGCGTTCGACAACGCGCAATGAGACTGTCTGTTCTAGAGCAAATAGTTCCGTGACAATTAGGGTTGACGTGAAGCTTAAAGGGACAGGCAACCGATTTTTGTTGAGTGCATGTCATCTACCTCATATATTGTGGCAACCACGAGAAATTTAGAAATGAATTGGCGGAAATATTTTGTTTTAATTTCCCACAAAACTTTCTGAAGACTTGCGCGCGTGAAATGGGAATATGAACCTTGGATGTGCGCAAACGAGGATGGGAGCGAACGCGCAAACAAGTCAATATTCGTAGCACGCGGCAACCATGGAGATTGTATCCATGTTTTGTCAATACGTGCCCCGTGGTGGTGTATACTGGCATAGCTAGGGCTCATGAGTTCTATTTATGTGTTCTACGGGCGTAAGACACAGTACTGGGGTCATAAGGCAGCCCATATAGGCCCATCTAGTCAGCTAGAGCCGCAGCGTCGCGGGGATGCGTGCTCGCTTTGCCTTTCAGGGCCCTTGAGTTCAATTCACGTCCAGACCCAAATTTACTACTCTTTAATTCAACTCAATTACTTTAATTTTTGTTGTCTTTGCATCGTCTGCCACTTTGTCTGCCATCACCCTGTTACGACGCCGACGCCCAATCTCCGGCCTATTAACAGACACGTATGGCAGCAGATTAATGCTAATGGCAGCGAGCTCGACCCGAGACGAGCGATGCGAACGGCCCGCAGCACGTGGCCGAGAAGGAGAGAGAAAGAGGGAGGAAAAAAACTTTGTTTTGGAGCCCACGTGTAGAGGACTGCTTAGATTCTTGGTCAGGTTATAAAGACTCCTGTAGCGTGTAAGAGTTCCCGAGTGTTTCTGATGTGGGTTAGTAACGTGGTCCAATACGCTCTTTGAGTTCCTTAGAAGGCGTGACCCGCCCAATTGGAAGGGTGGCCTGTGGAGGGAGGAATATCTCAGGGTCGTTTGCCTGTTTGTGCATATCCAGAGGAATATGCGGAGATATAGACGTCTGTACGGAGCAGTTAGCATTGGGTCGTGTTCATCGTTGCGTAGTGTCCGTGGTATGTGCATTTCGGAGTGCCCGTAAAGCCATGCAGTGTTAAATCTCCTGTACTCGCAACATGCTGGTTTGTACTCGTCAAATGAGGACAGCATCCTAATACAGCGAGGAAATCGGGCGTAGCGGAAACAGTGGCACCGAACTCACCGCAATGCCAACGGGTGGCGACGTGGGCCCGCTGGACACCTGGGCCGCGTTGCCGCCGCCGGACGCTGGTGCCCCTCCGCCCACCCCGGGTGACAGACCGGCCACCCCAGAGGCCGGGTTGGCTCCCCCTCCTCGCATGGGGGCGCCATCGTGCACGGCGATCGGCGTGGGCGCCCCGCCGCCGTGTCCTCCGCCTCCGCCGGCGGCGTGTGGCGGGGGTGCGGGCGGCGGGTGCTGGCCGCCTCCCCCGGCCTCTGTGACGTGCAGCCGGTTGCGCAGAGTCACGAGCTCGCAGCTGAGGCTTTTGAGGCGCTGCTGCAGGTGGACCGCCTCATTGGACGAGGACGCATCTGCGAGCACACGAGAGGAGAGAGAGAGATAAGAAAAAGAGGCAACTCGATCAAAGATAAAAAAATAAATCAGTACCATGTTCAAAAACAGCGCCACATGCTCACGTACGAAAAGAACAAACGATGAAAGCTGAGCGCTGTGCCGTCGCCGTTTCTATCCTGTGCTGCTTTGTACAACATACATCTGCACCAACTAGCCAAACTTGCCAAGTACAATCTATTTTACCCTGAAGCACCAATACGGTCGATCGATTGCAATGTATTCAAGCACAACCAGCAATAGCTTCCATCGAACAATTATGCAATTATTATGCTTCAATGCATTCCCCCTTCAAATAACAAAAATTCGACCAGCGAGCCAGTCAATAAACAAGTAAACCAATAACATCTGAGTTTCATCCTCCAGTGGTAACCGAATGGATCAAACAACATCAAGCTATGAATCAAGAAGTAAATAAACCCACCTCGTGAAAGTAACCGTGAGCTAATTCACGACCTAAATCAACCGATGAAAAACTAAAACAATTAGTCTAAATGCACCCGACTCTTAAAGAGAAGTGTTGCGCAATAATCAATCTATAAATCAGGCAAGTGGCTTCGCGACATTACATTGTCTTGCCACAAGTACACTGTAACTACCAGCAAATAAGAGCACTCTAAATCACCACGAAATAGACGAAGGATGAAGAGAGCTTTTAACCAAGAGACGTACGCTCTTGGTAGCACGGCTTAAAGTTAAGACGCGAAAAACTGCGCACAATTACTTTTCACATACCGCTTGTTGCGCCACAGGGGCGAGCACTGCAGCGAACGCGACTAATTTGTGCGTGCAGAAACACGAGATTATTTCCTAAACTTTCAACTAATTCCCAACTAAGTGTGGTTGCCTCAGAAATCATTGCAGGCCCCAGTATCATTTAGGCGTTGATAGCGTGTTATAGAGCTTTCAGAAGTCGCTAGAAAAGATTAACAGCAGCCAATAATTAGCAAGCAAGAATGCAATGCGGCACTGCCCACTGGGATCGCTCCCGAGCCAAACGAAACAGATTTGGAGTTTGTTTTTTAGAGAGTACGGATCTAAGCGAGCAAAACGGGCAGAAAAAGCAACTCCTGGAAACGGGAGATGACTTGATTCGTTACTTTGTTTTTACTTTGGAAAGAAATGTTGCAGCGTGAAGGCAATCTTTCGCTCAAATTCATGAACGGCGATAGCTGCGCATCGCCCTATCACACTAGGTTACAGGTTCACAAATACAATTACACACCACGTATAATACACACAGCCAGCGCTGGCAACAAAGCCACACCAGTCTGCACCCTGTGAGAGCACAGGGAGATCTGTAACGTGTACCGAGAATCACCCGCCACTGTCAGCCCGCAGGCAGCCCTGGACTCGCATGACGTCATACAACACTCCCGCCCAACCGGCTGCAACCTTTACGGAGTCATCTAACCAAACCCAGTTGTCGGTGGTTTGTCAGTGACCTTGATGCACGGTACGTACGTGCCGTGCGGCGTGCGACGACGGCCAGTAGCAACAACACACGTTGTTGTTGCTTCCGACTCTACGGCATTTCAAACCCCGTTTAAATGCACCGCCCCGTCCAACGGCGACGATGGTTGAACGCGACGCTTTCTCGAGATGGATTCTTTGGTTGGCGAATCCCACACTGCGAGTATGGGCTGTTCTGGAGGCAGGCACCACTTTTCTGGACTACCCGCAGCAGCTCTCGAGTGTGCACTCTGTAGGCCGAACGTTTGGACTTGAGGTGTACGGCCCGAATCGGTACCTGCTGCTTGGCGTTCGCTTCGAGGGTATCGAAATGGAGCTAATAAAGAAAAAGAGAAAGTCGAAACGGAGCAATCGTTTTTGCATTTGGTGAGATGCAACATCGCTTTTCTTTAAGTTGCATACATCAACACTCCCATTGAAAACATGGTTGCGCGAGAAAGGAATCTCTATTCCTTGGTGTGACAATTGCCGTTTATGCAATCAACCTGAGATCATTGATCATTGTTTTGTTTTGTGCCGGGATGCGGTGTTTTTTTCTGGTATGTGTTGCAAAGAACTCTTAAAAAGGACATGGACATTACCACTCATACAATTGGGTTCTTACGTGTTACTTACTGGAGTGCCCTATGATATATTTGTTGTGATGGGATTGTATAGGTTGTGGAAGTGCCGCATGACGGACAGGCACGCGGAACCCCCTCGCCCGACGAAGTCCATTTTTCGGGAGCAAGCTGCGTTGGTGCGGAGCATTTATGCGGCACAAAGTGACCCACCAGAAAGGCTGCATCTGTTGGACGCGTGCGTCTGCTTGCCGGAGTTTTGACGGACGGCTTATTTTAGCTGCAGTGACTCATAACTTTTGTAGGTTGTAATAAGTGCAGTTTTCCAGGCAGTGCAGAAAAAAAAGAAACCGAGCAATCGCTTAGACGCTGGCTTCATAACACGAGGGACCCAGGTTCAATTCCGGTTTTGGGAAGCGTTTTTTTTTTTTTTTTGCTTCACCTACGATCTTTCATCATCGTCGTGAGACAAAGTTGGCTTTCCTGCAGTACAACGGCAGCAGTGACGACACTGAAGCTTTAAGAAACTATTAGACCAGCTGTTCGCTATAATATTAGTGTTCATGGCCGCGGAAAGTAGCCACCGTGTGCTTCTGCTTCATACTGCATCTTGTGATGATAATGGTACTTTGAATTTCGTGCACGGAGAAAGGTTTCGGGACATTTTCGCAAAGTTGGTCACGCTGATTTGCTTCTGTCGTGCTAGAGCGCTGCCGTGAAACCGACCCAGGCTGCCGCAATTTCTTCGAGCACGGTAACCTGTCAACAAGTCAAGCCACGTACAGGCGCCCGCTGCTATTCCCCGGTCAGTTCGGAGCACGGTGCAAGAATATTCTTACACCGTGGTTCGGAGCAAAGACCGGAGACGAAATGCCAACGAATTTTATCGCCTTTAAAAACATCAAAAGAGGAGGGTGGGAAAAAAATGAGAAGGAGACGGATACTTCACGCAGGCACAAATTGTATCGTTCAGGTCTAAAATACTGGGATTTGGCCACGGGAATCTTTGCCCTGAGATACACTCATTCATTCTAGAATCAGGTCGTCGCGCTACCTGTCATTTGGTTCTGCCGGGTTTCCCTGTCAAAACTACGCGCGCTTTCTCACTGCTTCATCTGCACCGCGTTATCTCTCCTTTATCACGTTCTAATTTTCTTGGGATTTCATTTCTCAACCTTTTTTGCTTGTATATACTTTCCTCAATTTTGTTTCTTTATGCGTCTACTGTTAATGGGTTCTAATATCTCAATATTTTCTTTTTCCCCGGAAACATATAGTTTCTCTCGGTAAAGTAACCTTTTTCCTGGCGAACCCCCCTGAGTGGGTGAGAGCCATCTGATTGGTCGCGCCACCACCACCACCACGGCATTGAGAGAACCGCATGTCTGTTTTGCAACCGTTACACCCGTAGCTTCGTTAGCGCACTTTTGATTGCAAAGCCTTGCATGACAGCCTTTATTTTGTTTTTTACATAATCGCTGACTAATTGGTTGGGGGATTAATTACCCCCGGCATATAAAAGAAAAGCAACGTTCTTTTTTTTTTTTTTTTTTTCAGGGGAAGCCGTCAAGCGCGTAAGCACGTGCGGACACAAAAGTATCAAGAGCCGACGAAATTGGGTTAGGTCCTGTAACTAGGACAGGCTTTGCCCATGGCAGCGCCGGACGGTCCACAAAATGTGGTCTGCGCGCACGAAAGCAGAGGAGGAGGATGGGGTCTATTACAGAAACGGGCTATTACACAGTCGTTCCGACGCAACGACACCGCGGTTAACACATCCTTAGTAGTGAGATTTTTTTTTTCTTTGGAGTCCGCCGCATTCACGGCTTCTTGTTTTTGCGTGAGGGAGAGGGTGATACCGATGTTTCTTGCAAAGAAAATAGCCGCTGTTTGTAACGTCCAACCATTTCGGACAGTCGGCTGAGGCATGTATTACGTAAGTGCGGCCGTGATGGTAACGACACTTGGATACTCTGTCGCCAAGTTGGGTTGACAAGATTTGACGCTCCACGCCTCGCAAATGAATAATAAAAGGGAAACTTGACGAGTCCGACGCATAGGTAAAAAAATCCACGGGAAGCGAAGCTTCAAGTGCGTGCCATTCCGAATTCGCCCCTCACAAAGTTCTTTCGACACATTTCTCTGCGCCGCCAAGCGAGACGCGCTGCTCTTGCAAGGCCACGACCCGTTGTAATAAATAGCACGCTTCCGTGGGTCACACCTCTTTGGTCACACCAAATGGTTCGGCCCGCGACCGAAGCGTGGTCGGGGGCGCCTCCGTCGACACCGCGGAACCACACGAGGCGCTTGCTTGACCTTGGCTGAGCTTGAAGGTCAGAATGACGCTACCGTGTGTGGAGTAATTAGATAATAAGAGTAATAAGGACTGTGGAGTAATAATGTTCGCTTAATGTGTCTCTGTTCTGACGTCAGATTGTTCAAACGCGGGCGCATGCTCTACAAGTGTCATGGTGATGATTATAAGTCAGGAGCGTCCAGGCAGACGAAAAAAAATTAAACCCCATAACCCAAGTTCGCGAGGCGGGGGGTAGTATTACTTTATCTGCTCCCTATGCATGCGGAGCGGGTTATCAGGTAGGGAGTACATGGGTACCTACAGCTAGATATTAACATAATAAGTAATTGGCCAATGGCTATCACTCTCTCCGGTGTATTCCCGTGACAACGTCGGTTTACGAGTTAGTTCACCCCTGTGGGCAATTTGCAATGGTTTTGTTGTGAGCGACAAAGTGAAACCCCCTTGACATAATTTTAAATCTGTACCACGAGTTTCAATGTGTTTTATTACATTCTCTTTAAACTGCACGTGTTGGATCCCCGAATGACATACACCGCAAATGTCTTATCTATCGCATCACGTTGTTATTTATTAGGCGAAGATTTATTTCTGTTACTAAATGATCACAATTTTCAGGCTCGAAGGGGTCCCAGAAGTACCAAGCCAGTCAAAATGCTGTTTTAATCATTTTAACGCGTGAGAATTAACTACGTTGATAGAAATCCTGGCGCCCGTAGCAGACAAAATGGCCGCAGGATGGCGCACAGAAAGGGAGACCGCTCAAGCAATAAAAACAGGTTGACGTATGAGCTCGGAATAATTGCGCCGCGTTTCTCAGAGGAGCTCCTGTAAAGAATTTACCTAATCAAGTTGGAAAGACTAAAGTGGAAAGTTGGGCGAGTTGGTTGCTAATGTACTCATACTGCTAGCGAGCGGGACGCTGGTCGAAGAAAACATGGGACGAAACAGTAAAATAAAGTGTTTTTCTAGGCCGTGTCTAGGGTGCCGTCCGACGGTATACTATAAGCACTTAACTAAAGCGACGTCCACAGGCGTTCCGATGACAACCTGCAACGCGTCCGCGCCTGGCACTATACTTCGGCCTCCACCAACGTAACGTAAACTAACCGGACATAACAAAACGAACAGAAAAAAAAACATTTAAAACACCGAAAACTAATCTAAGCCATGAAAATTATAATTGAAACTAAAATGTAAAAAGAAATAAAGGAGGCAACAGCCGAACTTCACCCACCGACTGTAGTAACACGAAGATAAGACTGTACCTCTACACTATAACGGCAGGTTTTTAAAAATTAGGATGTCGCCAGACGGTACTCTAGCCATGGAAGTAGCGCTGAGCTGGAGTGCCGTCGGACGGCACTCTAGACAATACGTTTTTATACTGTACACGCGTATTTCGTCTCTTCTTCTCTTCATCCAGTGTCACGTTCGCTAGGAGTGTAAGCTCTTTAGTTGGAAAGCATGTTGGGTAAGCTTTGCGCTGGACGGGATTCGAACCGGGGGCCCATGCGGAGCGAGAGACGAGCACGGATCTCCTGGACCACCACAGCTAGAGGTGAACTAAGCGAAACGGTTGCTGGCTTCGACTAAAAAAAGTAGTTTAGGGACATGCATACTCAGTGCTATTAAAAGAGAAATTTGAGCACTGCGATTACACAAGCAACAATTAAGCGAGTAGCAAAGCATGCTCCCGCGAGTAATGTATACGTAGCGCTAACAAGGGTGACTGGCCAAGCCTCTCAGTCGCAGTAACCGAAAGAGGATGAAAACCTCGCAAAAGGAAAACAATGCCGTGATATTAAATGGAGGACACATGCTCACCAATGGACAAGTGCAATTGTAGGCAGACCGTCATTACCATCATAGAATGAACGCGCTGCCTACCATACGACGCCTGTTCTAATAATTCCATCTGCAGCGTGGTGTAGTCGCCGATGAACTGTGAACCGTTTGTATCGCCAGCAGCTGTGAAACATGGCGGAGCACACAATAATGGCATATCCATACCGCAGTTCAACCCTCATTTAGCATTAACTGCACCACGGAGGGTGCCTAGGCGTGACAAAATTTCTCTTTTTGTTATTCAAATTAATTGAGTCGTAAATCAGAACTTCAACGGCTCGTTTCTGGTGTAACCGACAAGCAAGGGGTGATAGATATGTTTAGGCGAAAATTGGCCCTTGCTCTAATCGTTCCGTGTGCACCAGGAAACGAAACCTTGCCTCTATGCAAAGGCAAACAGCTTGAATAAAAATGTCAGCATCGCAGCCATAAATTCGATCTGGAGATGCGGGAGCCACTTGGTCCAGAGCATTTGCAACGCTAACCTAGACATTTGGAATAGCTGACATGAATTCTCTTGAAGGAATGCCTTCACCAGAAATATTTTGTAGTTATCGCTGGTAAGGGGTAGAACGCCTAGTCGTTTTACATGCATGAATTACGTTTAGGTACGCTGCTTGAAGTAAGCACAGACCAGTTTTAAAGCATCTGAATGTGAGGCCAGCTGAAGTTGAAGGTAAGACTACGAGTGAGTTAATGTTACGTATGTCCCGATAGGGTTGAGTTCGGGGCGATGTTGAAGTTAAGGACGCCAAATGGCCCCGCTATAACTGTGTATCTCTAAAGCTTGTTTGTTTGTTTTCATGGCATAGCACCTTTTTATTTACGCCGCGGTGCCTCAGTGGCTTGTGCAGCTGTGCGGCTTGTGCAGCTGATCAAACGCGGGTTCGATCCCGGCCGTGGCGGCTGCTTTTCAGGCGGAAACGAAAAGCGAATACGCCCGTGTGCAGATACTTTGGCGCACGTTGAAGATACCCAAGCGTTCCAAATTATTCCGGAAGAGCCCTCCGAAGCGGCGCGCCTCATAGCCTACAGATGAAGCTTCAGCGCATGAAACACCGAAAATTTGAATCACACTTTTCTCCAGCTCTCGCTGCCTCTACCCACCCAAACACCACTACCAGCACTCGCGACCCCGCAATGACCTTTGTTAACCTCGGGTTCAACCCCTCGTAAGGGCGATCAAGCGGTAGCACTTTCATTACGACTGCGGCGGAGCGAGTCATCTGAACGGACAAGTCGAAGCTCAGCGAAGGCGAACTCGGTGACTACGGAGGCGCGTTTCAGGGTTACACTCACAGGTGCCGAGGAGGAAGCTGTTCCGGCGCTGAAAGTTCGCGCAGCGTTTCGACGAGTAGTATTTCTGCGGTTGCGAAGCGGCGATGGAGTGTCTCCACGACAGGGACATGGTCGCGAGTGCGGTAAGGAAGTCTCCTCGCTGAAGACGTCTTCACTTCGGGCAGGCTGAAAGGAAGCGCTTGGCTAATCTCCGTTGCTGTCAGCGTTCGCGCAATCGCCAATGAAGTGGCGAAGGACGGTGGCGTATCCGAGAAGTGTCTCTCCAGTAGCGCCGCTACCTTCATTCATCTAGCACGCTTCGCACGTCTCTTGCAGTGTCAGGGTCACTGAGCCCATAGATACAAGCAGTCGTGCCAAACACTCGAGGACGAAACGTAATTTTTGTAGATAACTTGGCTGAGACAAACTCCGGTGAGTTTTACGAGCCTAGCCTCCGGGCCAGTTATACGTACATGTTCCGCTTCTGGCGTGAAAGGCACCTTGAATATATATGAATGAAGATGTCATCGGTTAAAGATAGTAATTTCTTCCCGCACAGTTCCTTCGAGCTGAACAACACACACAAACAGTTTGTTTAAGCCTCTTCTCGTACAAAAGTGCTCCAATTCAATTAGGTGCCAGCGGTATGCTGTAGGCAAGGTGCGTCAGGCTTTCCAAAGCCGGGACATCTATCTATATTGTGTGGACGCAGGAACGATCTTCCGTTTCGCTCCACACAAGTACGACGAAGTTAGGATGTGTCCAGTGACGCATAGTTGAACACGCTGTCTCCTCACTGACGTTGCAAAAAGAGACCACGGTGCGATGGCGTCCAATTGCTTAAACACTCCGCAGTAGTTCGGATCTGTTAAGATGGGCTCCAAAAAAGACGCCATCCAGTTAGCACAACCATCTCGGCAGCCGGTCTTGAAAAAGGAAAATCCGGGGCTGAGACACTTCTTCCACGTGAATGCGAACGGGGTCACGTGACAGCCGCTCACATCCTGCACTTCTCCGAAAGCCACAGCGACGATTTTGACCTCCGAAGCTCACAACGTACGCTTAACAACCGTGGGTGCGCACTGCAGACAGAGCAGCGGAGCAGTGACACGACGCACGAACACACGCATACGAGAATATTGTAGGAGAGGAGGCGAACACCCCGATGTTCACGCGTAAATTGACGGCAGTCGTATTTCATCCGGGGCAGACCATATACGAACGGCAAGAACCACGCAAGAAGTTTTCCACGACGCTTGAAGAACCGCGGGTCACACGAGGCTCACAGGACCAAGCTGCAAGGCTGCGCCCGTCCAGAGGGTCCTGAGGGCAGCGGATTGCAACGTGAGGGTCGATTTATCCGAGAAAGGGACGCTGAAGGAGGACGACCAGCGAAGACAAAGGGCGACGCACAACCGGCGTCTCCCGTCTGTACGCAGCGAGTTGGTCTGAGTCGGGGCCGGCTGTTCGGAGGGCGGCTTCCAACAGAAGGCGACGATTTCGCGAAGTATCACCCGTAGTTGCGGCGTAAAAAGAGCCGGCTGCTGGCGCGTGGCACGTTCCACGTCTGTCGCCCCGTCGACAGCTGGCGCGGCTGCTCGGAGACCGGCTGGTGTCCCCAGCACGCGCCGCCATCGCCTGGGGCGTCCACGGAAGGCGAACGGGTCACCACCGCATGCGGCGGAGATAAGAGACACGCGAGGGGCCTGTTTTGTTCTCTTCGTTCCCACCCGTTTTCTCTGCGAATAGAGAAGGCGTGAACGGGTCGGCGATCGGACAAACAGCACTAACAATAGAGAGTTATTAGGTCAGCGTCGCTACCGACACGTACGCCAATGCCGGACACCCGCACTGCGTGTGAGGAGTCCGTCATCCTCAAGGCGAAGTTCTTTCTTAGGCCAGGCTCGCGGAATTGAACAAACGGTGGCGTGAGTAGTATCTGTGGCGTTGAAGGTGTGCCCACGACGATGTGATGCATGAACACACAGAATTCGAATGCAACAAAAGCGAACATGCTGGTTTGGCCGAACGGCGTTTCAATACGGCGGTTGCGAGCAAGTGGGCTAATATGCGCAGACGTTTAATATGGCTGTAGCGAGTGCCGCTACGATTACCGCCACAAGTCGTTGGACATTACAATGAAGGAGGCGACTGGTATACACACGGACGCAACCTGACATCATGATTTCACCGAGGTTCACCAGGGGCGGTATTCTCGTAACTGTCCCTTTTGAAAACGTCCCTTTTGAGTCCCTTTCATCGTGACGTACTTCCGATTAAGCAGTGGGCATTGGCAGCAGGCTTGTTACGCTTGCGTTACGTCACTTCCGGTTGTTTGCTTTTAGCCAATCAGGGCTCGCCAAAAGGGACACTTTTGAAAGGGATGCAAAAGGGACAAAAGTCGAGAATACCGCCCCAGGACAAACTGAGCTTGTACTCCCGTATTAGTGCACTACATGTTTTGTGAACCTCGTTGGATTTCAGGTGCACTTAAGCTTTGGAGTATGGCGAAAAAAAAGCAGTGCCCCTTCCGCAACTTGTACACTTTCCAGTTGTCCTACAGCAAAGCAAAAGACTAGACGTAGGAAAGCCCAGCATGTAAGCTGCGTGGAGCCCTCCCGTTGTCTGGCGCGACCACCTGCCCCTCGATTGTTTGTTGCTTTTGCCGTCCTTTCAAGGAATAGCAGCAGCCATTTCCAGGCTTCTTCGTGGCTTTACTTTCATCGGCGTCATGGTCGCGTGCCCACAGTTATTGGTGGTCTCAGGAGAAGAAGTCTCCACGTGTTTCCGGCCGCGAGAGCGCCGCGCACATGTTAACAGGCACGCACGCGATAGTTGGTAACAGGTGCGATAACATCAGTCTGATGAAACCCCGTAGCACTGCATGCGTAGGTGGGGGCAAATCGCGCAAATTGCCCAGGCTTAGGTAGACATATTCCCGCGACTTCGTTGGCCCACCTGCAAGCTACGCGTCTGAAAGCGATATCATGTCCGCCCCTTTGCTGGATACTGTAACATGGGCAACGCCGTATGTCTCATCCGAGAGTTTGATGCTTTTTTTTATTATTTTGGCCAATATCACAACCGTTGGAAGAAAATTTACCATGCTATCACGCGAAGGTAATGACATTAGTCGTAACTGCATTGCCTTGCAGTGACTCCTTTGGCTTCAATTATCACAACTGCAATTATCAATAACAATTTTCGTAACTAATATCATAACTGCCGCGGGTTATTTGTATAAGGCATGACTACTAGCGAAACTTAACTACGTAAACAAGAAACATGCGACGACGCACGCCAGCGCGGCCATAGAGTCTTGTTATGTTCGACACCCCCTAGTCGATATTTCTGCCTTGGATACGTTCCCCACCCTCTCTCGTCCAATCTTTCGCTTACATCACATCCTGGGAGCTATGGCCGTCTCCACCGCCGACAGTGAACATCCAGTCTGCCCAGGAAACTCCCTGTAAACATGTGCGCCGGAGTCGCACATAGACGCTTCACTACTGTGCGGACACAGTGGACTGAAAACCACTACTATAGGAACTGTACATAGGTCCTTTGGATAATAAAGTCTGACGTCTCTCTCCATCTGCCTTACCACCGATCAGCGTTACTCGCTGGTAGCTCTGTAGTGCTGTCTTCACAGCAAAGTAAGTAACCTTTCCGTGAAGCGCCCTTTAAAGGCAAGCCTCGACTATATGAATACTGCTACGGACGGCATAAACAGTCGACATTCCCTTTAGCAGCGCCAGCGCTCTGAAAGTTCTGTACGCAACAGTCCCTATCCCGGCCCTCTCTATCCTGACTCATGCCTGTGCACGTTGCCGCCGCTTGTGCGAATTCGGACGCAGGCCTACATGCTGTATCCCGCCATCTGCGGGTGCCCTGCATGAAGACTTTAGGCAGCACCAACTACACAAACGTCAAAGTTCCTCGCGGTGTATGTCGACGGTACGTTATTACACCGACGAGGAGGAGGAGGATAAACATCTTTATGGTTGGCAAAATTTTCATGGACTCTGCAGGAGGTGAAGTCCTCAGTCCATTCGTCACTGACGATGAAAATGAGGGTGATCATCTTCGAGTCGCGCTTCGCTACGCCCGCACAGTGGTCTGATTTGCGGTTAACAGAATGTCTAAACGATGGTGAAAGCTCTATTGTAGTTTATATTGATTCCCAGAGGTGTTGTTAGTCGTTACATTTATAGGATATGTACTCTGGTTGTAGCAGTACTACACCAAATTAAGCGCACATGGCGTCAATACAAACTCTCGTGGCAGTAGACAAAAGCATTAATATAATTACCTGTGCGTAATTGTCACTGGTTCCGTTTTTGAGCAAGGAAGAAATCATACATTGGGTTGAGACGTCATTATTCGCGCATCAACATTTCCTACTTTTTAAACCCTCGCTGGTGGAGCCCAGCGAGAGAGAGAGAGAGAGAGAGAGAGAGAGAGAGAGAGAGGCTGTTACGGCCGACCATGAACCATACACCAGTCACGGCGAGAGTTACTCGATATACACCAGTTTTGCCATTAATTGCCCACACGCCTCATGTATCACCCGTCCACCGTTGGCCCCCCTTTGCTGGGAGCAAACAGAGGCAATAAAGGGTCAAATTGGCCAGCCTGTTATTTGCTGACAGAAAGTTGAAGCAGTACTGGAGTGCTTGCAGCTGCTGCCATAATTGACAAAAGAGGAAACGTGAAAACGGGACCTATTTAATGGTTCCTAACCATTTCGGCACTGATTTTTTTTATTTCAAGCAAAACAGTTTTTTCTGTGTATTGTCCTAAATTTTCGGGTCCCATAAGCCCCCAAACGAAAAATAGAGCTGGAAGTAAAAGTAATAACAGATTTATTAACGAGGCAATTAATTTTGGCATTTGGCAATTAAAACTTTTGTGCACAGCAATGACATCACTTTTGCGCATTTTCCTGAACGTTATGACTACATGAACCTGCAAACAAAAATTCAGCTTCGCAGTGCACGTATTTATAGATTTACGAGCTTGGGAATAAAACTGAGACCGCCATTTTTTTCAGCGTCAGTGTCGTAATTTCGACTTCACCGGGGCTTTTTCATTTTTGTAGCCAGTAGCTCCACTAAAATGAAGCAACAGTGATATATATCGCTATAGGCATCATTGAAGGACAATTCCCCAAAAAAACTAGCAGTTTTGGTTTCGTTCTCTATGCGCTAGAGGAACTACAGCGTGATGGCGTCAATTGACGCCACCAGGGCCGAAAGGGATAATCTAAAAAGAAAGCTTTCGTTGTGTTATCAAATAAATGATCAGCGAAGTTCAGTTTTTGTCCCTCTGATACCGCACCAATAAACACTTGCCCCTCAACTACAACAAAGCAAGGGTGCTCGCGCCGCCCGGATTCTGAAACAGGGTTATGGCGCTTATTGAAGCACTCCGGTTACGACATAACAGATGCTCCGCTTCGACTCAGCGCTTCCTAACGATTGTACTGAGCGAGCAGCCGTGGCGACCTTGGCCGGCTGTTCCTGTTTTGCCAGTGTTTACAAATTGCTTTAAAACACATCTCCGCTTCGCTACAGCGGCTTAGAGATCGACGATATCCCCGTCCCGTATCTCGACACGGATTCCTGCTGCCAAGCGGGCTTTCAATTGCTCGTAAAGAACCTTCCGCGACGGCGCCACGCGATACGGAGACGAGCACGTCCCGCCGGTCGGAGGTTGCAAATTGGCGGGAAATGGGTTTGGCGGGAAATCGCTCGCGCGTGCGCTCTGAATGTGCCGCCGGGCAAAAACAGTTACTCGGGGATCACAAAGCGGTACGCGAAGTGGTTTCTTATCGGACGGACCCTGAGACGTGAAGAGGAAGAAAAGCAGAAGTTGCTTCTCGCAGTTATCGCCCATCATTTCGCAGCTTGCCGAGGGTAACTGCGTGATAGGACTAGTTGAGGGTAGTAATCGATTTCGAATCGCCCGTTGTCTCGAAGTTCGTTGCAATGCGTTGCGTTCTGACGACCAGTTTTTCCTGCTGTTAGTTGAGAATTTGTGCAACATAAGAAAAACACGCGTGACAAATTGACGGCTGGAGAGCGTAGTCATTATGCACGGATCCAGCCTTCATAGCACCAGGTGACCGACTGTTGCGAACTAAGCAGTAGAACTATAACTGCGGCTCAGCATCCTAAAACGTACACTTCTGCCGAAGGTCGCCTTAATGCACCAAACATAACTAGAAGTACACTATAAATCCTACCACTCGCCTTTGTTCTATACGAGCTCCAGATGAACCGTTTGGGCACGGCTAGCGAACGCGCTTAGTACCTAAAACATGCATTCGCAGACCCACGAGTACTATTACATTGTTATGTTATGTCAAGACTACTCACAGTACAGGCTGTAGGGATAGAAATAGCGCTCCACGAAGTTAGTTTGTTTGACTGAGACGTCAACCTGCCGCGGTGGCTCAGTGGCTAAGGCGTTGCGCTGCTGAGAACAAGGACGCGGCTTCCATTTCCGGCCGCGGCGGCCGCTTTTCTGATGGAGGCGAAAAGCAAAAACGCCCATGTGTACGGGATTTCGGCGCACGTTAATGACCCCCGGGTGGTCAGAATTAATCCGGATCCCTCCACTACGGCGCGCCTCATCGCCTGCGTTGCGTCGGCGCGTTAAACCCCACAATCAATCAATCGATTGACTGAGACGTCAGGTGGCGTCACTGTTTAGGAATGTTACGACAGCTGCGACGAAAATGTGAACCTGGGGCTATAAAAAGCTTGCCAAGCCACTCGAGTGTCCGCTCCCGCTAAACTGTGACTCCCACCCCTACTTTTGTGTGTGATGGGTCAACAGCAGCGAGATCTCGTTGAAAAAAAGGAGCGGATGAGTAAACTATCTCCCAGTTGAAGCAACACTAGTTTCTGATAACGGTAATGTGGAAAAGCGCAATGCCCGCGTCAACAAATCCAACTTACCTGTCCCTGGCAGTTATGGATGAGGCTAATGCATGTGTTTCCAATAAGACGTCAACGAGTTAGCTTATTTTTTTCGACAGGAGGCACTGAGTAGGAGAGCACGAAAAAAAAAAGGGGTAGCCTGGTGACCTAATGGGAGGAGGATAGGTGACCGTGGAGTAGCCACAGCCGCGATTGCCCCTGGCCAAGGGCGTGCAAGATGCCCATCGTCACGATCGTTTCCACATAAGATGAATCCCATATCCTTAGAGTCTATTGGCGAAGTGAGTCTTGAAAGGGTTATGGCTTTATTCTAAGGGCCAAGCATGCTACAATTCGTCATACTAAAAGTCTCTAAGAATCGTTTTACAGCCATTTCCTCGGTCCCTTGCGCCACAGAACGGTTACGGAAGCGGCGGCGGAGTATCATTCATATCAAAACTGCGACTGGCACTGATGGAGCATAATAAATAAAATAAGACTAGGCACGGTTACAGCCTTTTAAATTCGTACTGCTTTTTCCGTGATTGCGGTTTCTACAACGGAAATTACGAGGGCTTTGTTACACCACAGACGCCAATCGCATACACGAAAGTAGGGAGGGCGCAAGACCTATCTTTTTTTAGCTGCGCAATGTGAACAAGCTACTCGGGTGGAAGTAAAGTGCGGCAACAGCTCATGTAGTGTATCACTCCGACGAAGCGACGGACCTGAATGCCAATGCGTGCGTTTTGAAAGCAGTTTGCGCTTCATGCTTGACATCTACTGTTCTTCTTCATGTATTTATGTATGTAGTTTTTGCCGTCGCTACAATATATATATGCAGGTTAAGGCTGAAAAATCGCACAAGCGACGTTTCACACAATACTCGCAGAAACGCGTCTTTTGCGCCACGCAGAGCCACAAACAGCAGTGGTAATAAGGTGCAGATGCAACTTCCAATGTCGTTCTTCAGTTGTATTTGAGTGTAGTCACAGATGCGCGACAGCCGGCACGTTTATTTAAGTCGCCCTAACCATCCTACGTGGCAGAAGTGCATCCGACCGGCATTCGTGCAGTAAAACGCCAGGTATGGACGATTTCACGTCCACATCCTTCTCATATGGGCCGATACATGTGAAAGTGAAAACTGGAATACTTTTTTTTTTCTGAGCTGTAATGTGAACAGCTCATCACTCACAAAGACACAAAGCCTCACCAAGAAGTGGCGGTCAAATGGCGCACAATTTGTTTGCAGACGTGTCGCTATGCAGACAACCCGAGCATTTAATTTCCAGTTTCTTTATTTTCGAACTAGCTCGATACGTCCCCGTGTGCGCAAAAATTTGGAAAAGTAGTTGCGTTCTGTTAAAAGAATTTCGGGCCTGCGAAGATCACGCAAAGACGTATTTTCTGGGCAGTCCTCTCATGGCCTGGCGAAGACGTGGCTTGTGTGCCGTTTCCAAATGCGAACGAAAAAGAAAGAAAAATAGACATATGTACCGCCTTTTGTTAAAAACGCGATTCGAAAGAAATAAGCTAGGATTAGTCATTCGTGCAGGTTTTCCGGCATCCCTCCCCTCCCACGAGACGGCGAAGCCTTTCCCAACAAGATCCTCGCTAATGCCGCCTACACTTCGCACATGATCCGAAAATGGCTCTCACCCAACGTGAGTTCTGCAATACATGCATATCTCGGGCATCGATACTTTACGACTGCCCTTTTTATCACAACATCGCTTATACAGCACTGCATCTCTCCACGGGCCCACTAGCGCTCCAGGGGATTATCTTTCCGTGGAGAAATCTCTACTGCACATGATCTGGTTACTTTCCATAAAAAGTGCACCCTACCCTAGCACGGGTAGTGTAGCTGCGGCCGATTCTGGTCCCAACAAAGTTGTCACGTCGCCGTGAAAGACGCTGCATTCTCCTCCCCTACTCGCCTTCCTCTTCCCAAAACCGGCCTTGGGCCCTCTTACAAATACAGGTGCTGCTATACAGTACTCTAAACTGAAGTAACCGCGGCGGGTAACTTGAGACCGAAAGATTTTCCGTGCCGCTTGAGAGCATGCATGTGTAGACGCCTGGTGAGGATCAGATAACAGCAGACCTCTTGAAGGATGGCGGAGAAATTGTACTTGAAAAACTGGCAAACCTGTATACGCAATGCCTAATGACCGCAATGGTACCGGAATCTTGGAAGAACGCGAACATCATCCTAATCCATAAGAAAGGCGACATGAAGGACTTGAAAAATTACAGGCCGATCAGCTTACTGTCAGTCGTCTACAAGGTATTTACCAAGGTAATCGCTAACCGAATCTCTGCAACCTTAGATTTCAGTCAACCTAAAGAACAAGCAGGGTTCCGTAAAGGTTATTCAACAATGGACCATATTCACACGATCAATCAGGTGATAGAGAAGTGCGCTGAGTATACTGAACCCCTATATATAGCCTTCATAGATTATGAGAAAGCATTTGACTCGGTCGAAACCCTAGCAGTCATTCAGGCATTACGGAACCAGGGGGTAGATGAGCATTATGTAAGAATACTAGAGGATATCTACAGTGGGTCTACAGCTACCATCACCCTCCATAGGGAGAGCAGTAAAATACCTATAAGGAAGGGTGTCAGACAAGGAGACACAATCTCTCCAATGTTATTCACAGCATGCTTACAAGAAGTATTCAGAACGTTGGATTGGGAACAGGTGGGAGTAAGGGTTAATGGAGAATACCTCAGTAACCTCAGATTTGCTGATGACGTTGCCTTGCTAAGTAACTCAGGGGACGAATTGCAAAGCATGCTTTCCGCACTGGGCGAACAGAGTAGAACCGTGGGCCTGAAAATTAATATGCAGAAAACTAAAGTAATGATCAATAACCTGGGGACAGCACAGCAGTTTGAGATAGGTGGCGAGGCAGTGGAAGTGGTAAGCCAATATATCTACTTAGGCCAAGTTGTGACTCCGGATCCCAACCATGAGGCAGAGATAATTAGAAGGATCAGAATGGGGTGGGGTGCATATGGCAGACATTCTCAGATAATGAATAGCAGCCTACCATTGTCGCTGAAGAAGAAAGTGTATGACAGCTGCATCTTACCGGTACTCACCTACGGGGCAGAAACTTGGAGGCTCACAAAGAGGGTTCAACTTAAATTGAGAACGACTCAGCGGGCAATGGAGCGGAAAATGATAGGTGTAACATTAAGGGACAAGAAGAGAGCGGAGTGGGTCAGAGAGCAAACTGGTGTTAAAGACATATTAGTAGAAATTAAGAAGAAGAAATGGACGTGGGCAGGGCATGTAATGCGAAGGCAAGATAACCGCTGGTCATTAAGGGTAACAGAGTGGATCCCTAGAGAAGGCAAGCGTTGCAGGGGGCGGCAGAAAGTTAGATGGGCAGATGAGATCAAGAAGTTTGCGGGGATAAATTGGTCACAGTTGGCACAGGACCGAGGTAATTGGAGAATAATGGGAGAGGCCTTTGCCCTGCAGTGGGCGTAGATAGGCTGGTGATGATGATGATGATGATGATGTGTAGACGACGCACGAAGTTTAGCTGTTCGCGCCGTTGCAATAGGCAACACGCTATTAGCCACTTGCTTGCGAAGCAGCGGAGGAGTATCGACGGCAGACGTGTCACACAACCATACCTCGTTCATCATCATCATAATAATAATCACCACCACCACCACTACCACCTTTCTTCACGCCCCTACAGCCAACTCCAATCCGATCATCGTTTGATTCTTAAAAATATAGGTGTGGTAGACCGCGTTGACAGGGAAGGCGATGATAACACTATCGAGACGTTCGTGAGCGAGGGCAATTTTTTGCTCGGGGCGAGGCATACAGTCTGCCCCGAAACATCCAAGACCGCTTTAGCCTCGTCTACGGAAATAATAATAATAATAATAATAATAATAATAATAATAATAATAATAATAATAATAATAATAATAATAATAAATAAATAAACTATAGAAAGCGAACCTTTCTCGAGTACTTCCTTGTAATTCACACATATCCACAACCACAACGGCCACAAGGGGTAACGATGGCAAACTGTTTGAGAAAATGCTGAAGACGCAAGAAATACCACAGAAGTTGCCTTGCTAGCGCAACTGCGAAACACTGCAGCACAAACGGGAGACGCGCGTTCTGGGCGGTATCACAGCCCTTACCATGGCCAATATCGAAGGTCCCGTGCGACGAAGACCGAGATTGGAGCCACGAGAGAACGCAGCCGGCAAGGTTTCGGGTCGCGGACGTCATGGGCGGCACAACCTCGCTAACTGTGGCCGACGTCACGCTCCACACGGCGTCGTACGCACCGCAGTTGTGTCCCCACGATACAGTTTTCTCCGATAGAGCCTATCCCATCACATAGCCTTGGACGAGGAATAATGACACCCCCACAGCTTGCCACGGTAGGCCACTAACCGACATCGGTGGAGTGCTCCGTAAACCGCCGACTCCTCCACCTTCGATGGTATGCAGCCAGTACCACGGCACGGGTTTTCACCAATTCTCCGGCGACAGATGACTTTTGCACGAAGGCTTCGTATTCGCACGAATCGTTCACTATCCTGAACGCGCGACTAGCTGCACACTTTCGTCAACGCCTCCCAGGACTTCGCAACCGTCTTCCCGAAGGAGCTGGTAGACGCAGTCTGTCCTCAAACCCCTCCGTCCAGCACATAGAACAACGCCGAACAGTCTGCGGCACCGTCGAAATAACGCGGGCCTTTCTGTGCCAATCTACAGCACGCGGAGGAAGTGCATTGCGGTCAGCCTCCCTTCCCCCCTCCCCCTCTCCCCCCTTTAAATTCTAAGCCGCATAACCGTATATATACAGCGGGTTTCATTCAAGACTTTTTAATAGAGGTTCTGTAGCGCGTGCGCGTTTCGGTGTTGGCCCGCTTGTGTAGCAACTGGCAAGGCGGACGAAGTGGCTTTTGGAAAAAAGAAAAACAGAAGCGAAGCCACCTCGTGGCTATAAAAACACCTACGTGGCCGCTTGAGCTATGGTGCACCGCGGGTGATCCGCAGTATGAACGAACAGTTGCGTGCAGTTCGCCTAGGGTAATGGTGGAGGTTGTGTCCGATTGCTGGAGACAGCCAAGACGTTCGTACCACGTTTTGTTCCGCTGTTTGTGTCCTGAGCCTGTTTCTTTCCGCGACACTTCGTATATGAGATCACAGATTACCTGTGTAAATTAAAAGTGACAACTATCGTGGGTATATGCAGACAAGTGTTTGCCGTTGTCCACACAAAGGCCCCGATTGAGTTAGGCACGAGACCCGTTCTACATGGGGCGAATTCCGCCTGCGAATTCGCAGTTGCGGCGCAGCCCGTGCGCCAAAACGATTTATTTTCCTATTTTCACCGCTGCGACATATTGCCAAATGCTAAACGGCCTTCACAAGAGAAGTTAGACTCTTTGAAACATTTGGAAATTCGCCACAGCAACGAGAATAGATCTTTGTAGTGCACGAGCGGCGCCGCAGCTGCGAATTCGCAAGCGAAATTCGCCCCATGTAGAACAGGCTTGACAAAGAGTGTGGTGGTGAAGATATGATGGCGATAGCTACCATAATGGACATCTGGGGACGCTGCGACGCACGCAGTCAAACAATTACGGGTGATGCCTAGAACTTCCTTGTAATGTGAGGACGAAAGTATAGTTGAGCACTCTGCTAATCTGCTGAATTTTCTGTCAAAATTTGCGGCCGTGCCACTTGACCAGCGGCATGCCCCTGGACTGCGCCCTATGAAGCTCATACTAATGCATTTCCCCATTGACCGGTTGGTCGATCGAAGAGCTTTGATAAGATATCTGGACACAGGGCGCGTGCGTGAAACCGGGTTTATCCCATTGTGTCAAAACGGTTACTTAAAAATCACGAGAAAAAAGGAACGGCTCTACACAAGACAATACACGCATCGATCATGAAGCAGGAGTAAAATACTGTATACCTTTGTCTCATAAACAACGTATCGGCATACATTTAGATCGTTCGCACATGCGAATTTACTTACGGTGGGCGAAAAATCGTCGCATGAGTTCATTCTTCGTTTGCGATTTGGACTTCGAAGGTTTGACGACCGATTGAACGTACTTTCAGGTTAGACGCACTTTTAGCGAAGGTTTCGACGCACTTTTGATGCAGTTTTGGTGTGAGAAAGCTTTCGCGCGGTTCTCAGAACTTTCTTGGAGGGGGTATTGTAAGTTGCCAAGGCAAACGTCTTACCCATCGGCCCTGCATGTATGGAACGTGTAAGCTTCAGAAACACCCACAGAAAATCGGTGGAGCACAAAATCGGAGCGCGTGTGAGTCCTGAAACGCGCCGGAAGAAAAGAAAACGGCAGCGCTCTGGGCGCGCCTCTTATACACGTTGCCGTTTTCTTCATTTTACATCGGAATGGCTGTCGAAGCACCGGGTTCTATTGTAACGGGCGGGGAAGGCCGAGAGAGCACGCCACGGCGAAGGAGGTTACAGCAGCTGGAAAGCCCGCTCGTCTTAACCGAAACCCGGATGAAGCAGCTATGGGTGAAGCTGCAGTCGCTGTAGCTGCACCATCGGCCAGACGAGAGCAGCAAGAAAGTTCAACAGAATTAGTTCAGCAGCAGGTGACGCTTACGCTCCAACTAAGGTTTTGTATTTACATTCTGAGAAAGTTGTAAGTATCCCCCGTAATATTTTGTACGTCACAACGATTTTCTGTTTCTGACAACGCGTTTCGTGTTGTAAGATAGAGAGACCCAGGACTTTCGCCTTAAAATATAAATTTAATCTTACTACTTTCGCGCATCATTCGTGCTGATTTCCTTCGGGGAAAATTATTCCCGGATATTTCCTTTCTCTCAGAAATCTCAAAGGGCATGGAATGTGTAGATGTATGAAGGGTGCACACGCCCGTGCGGGCTTCGCTCGTTCAGAAGCGCGCGTTTGGATTAGAAAGTGTCCCACCAACAAACAGACGATCTAAAGCTGTTGCATAAAATGTAGAAAACGTGTGCACCCTCGCTGTCTCCTCATTGGTCTACCATTATCTTTCCACCTTCGCATCAGATTTTTCCCCAGACCCGCCGCGGTGGCTCAGTGGCTAAGGCGTTGCGCTGCTGAGCACAAGGACACGGCTTCGATTCCCGGCCGCGGCGGCCGCTTTTCTGATGGAGGCGGAAAGCAAGAACGCCCGTGTGTTCGAGATTTCCGCTCACGTTAAAGATCCCGAGGTGGTCAAAATTAGTCCGGAGCCCTCCACTAGGGCGCGCCTCATCGCCTGCGTCGCGTCGGCGCGTTAAACCCTACGATCAATCAATCAATAAATCAGATTTTTGCCCACACTTTTTTCCATTCACATCTACATAGAAAGCCTCACTCGCATTAATTCTCACTAAAGAAAACACCGTCCTACGCCGCGTCGCTTCACCACCATAGTTTGCAGCTTTCATGATAACATTCGCCAGATTTTCGCCATACCATACACCCGCGTCAAACATTCCGCGTCATTTGATGCGCAAAACGCGTCCAGTCATCGACAAATGAAATGCGAACACGAAAATATGAAGCAAAACACGCGAAGTTGAAAAATACTTTTCGTGGAAGTCAAGTAATGGCGCACTATTGCTATATAATATTTAGAAAGCCTGATTTTCCAACTTTGATTGATGCCAAATGTTGCTCAGGAGCAACAACTCAAGCACTTCAAATTCAAATTTATTTTTTCTCTCAACGTAATACAATGTCGATGGTCTCCCTGGCAAGAAAGCTGTTGCTACAGCTTGATGGGGCCAAGGAGCCAAATTCGCAGCTCAGTGACGCCTGTTGAAAAAGTACAGTGCAGTTATAACGAGCGATACAGCATGACAGTATTTTTTTCTTCCGCAAATTTTGGATTTTTCAACTTGAAACCCTATGTGTTGGCTAACAAAAGTTCGGGGAAGCTCAAAATTTAAAAAAAAAAATATAGGGCAGCACGCAATTCTGAGTGCTAAAAAAAAAGATAAAAACATGTTTCCGCGTGTGAACTCACCTCGAACTCGGTCGGGGCTCAATGGGCTGGTCACAGGCAAGCGAAATTGTGCAATTGCGTTGTTATTTCAAATGAAAGCAATACAATCTTTACGTTTTTGTCTTCACTTGAAACATAAATCCTGCTGATGAAGGTAGCTTTCTTATTCGACTGATATACGGGCAGCAGTATTTATTATGTCCGTCATAATGAGCCAAATTTTTATTTTGTGACTTCATATTTGAAATGTCGGAAGCACTTATCGATCATAAAAATGTTTTCACAATCTTTTAAGCAAAAAATTAATGTTTTGGGTTAAGCCACGCGTCAATTCGAGTTGAATAGAAAGTGGAAAGAAATCGCGCTATTTGCGTGTTCCGGTTCATATTTTCGTTAACGCGTTTCATTTGTCCGTGACTACGTACCGTGAAGAGGAAACGCCGCATTGGTCCCTTCATTAACCGCGGAAGCCGGTCTCCGTGCCCGCATCGACGCGGCAGGTAATTTATTGAAGATTGAGAGCGTCGCTGTAGGGGCAACGGCGCGCGACGCGGTAGGCCGCGGAGTGAGCTTTCACGATCTGGTCCCCGGGCGTCCACCCTCCCTGCACGAAACTAAAACGCAACAGCGACCGCACACTGCGACTCTCGCTTCCTGGTTCAGTGCGCGACTGCTGGAGTGTTTGAGAAGCACGGCGGGAGATATCGTAAACGGGGCACTGCACGCCACACGCCGATATAGGGCTAGTGCGAATGCGTTTTCCTGTGCGGACGGCCGAGTTTGCGGGCGTCTTTGTACTCTCCCAAACTGCCGTCTACAGCTTTGAGGCGTTTCTCCGCGTTAGTGGCGCTTATGGGCCCGTGAAAGGGACACCAATGCACTCAAGCTAGATATGAGGTTGTAGTGAAGGGCTGGTTTCAATGCCGAAGCCCAGGGAAAGGTACGAGAGGAGGGGAAAGCTCGCGGATTGCGAAGACAGAAACGGCGTGAAAGTGAGAAAGTTCCGTTCTGTGTGGCCCGGGCTACACGCGTGAAGGAGGAAACTGTTCGCCATGAAATGTGAGCCCCAGGCGAGCGAACAAGAAATATGTATAGGCGTGAAGAGGAAGCGTGAACGCCTTGCCGATACTATATAATGCCGTAAATTTGGGTGTATATATATAGTAGGCGAAACGCCCAGCTTTACCGGTTAGCAAAATCTACAGGGAAAAAATCGCTTCCTGTTAATGCCGGAGGAGCTTTAAATGCGACAGCATTGGTGGGAGTGATGGACTGAGCGGGAGTGCTGCATCAAGGTAAAAGGGCCATGAAGAGAAAATACAACTTTGTGCAATAGGAGGAGGAGGAGGAGTAAATGTTTATTCCACGAGCGCTAGTGCTGCTGTTAGGGCACCCGCCCGGTGGGGGGCGTCCCTAGTCCGGGATGCCTAAGGTCCCTAATAGTAATTTTTAGGGACCTTAGGAATGCCCTGGCCTTGGCTGGCAGTCCAGGCCCTCCTCACCAGTATACGCTGGGTCTCAGGGTCTGGACTTTTCAGGCAGGCCACCCAGGAAGGACTAGCTGGGTAGCGCACAGTACAGCCACAAAAAGACTTTTTTGAAGTGAAAAAGAACAAGAAATATAGAAAAACTTTGACATTAAGTGAATATAGTGACGTAATAAGGGCACGGGTGATGTAACATGAGCCAGCACTGTAAAAACAGATGTTAGCACAGTAACCGCTCATTCGCATTCAAACTGTATGACGTGCTGTAATTGCAATCTCTGCGATCTTAACCACTGCAACCACTGCAATTTCCCGATTACGTTTCTTGATCGGCTTTGTTCGGCGGCCGCCAATTGCACAAACAAGATTCTGTGACGTCATAATGACGTCACCGGAAGGTGGCTGGGGAGTCGCCACAGCTTCATCTGCTTCCACAAATATCTCGTTTATTTGCTGGAAGTTTGCTATAAAACTGACATCATTGCTATCGTGGCAAAGAAGCTTTTTCGTGAAACAAACTTGTATTTTGTCTTCACTGCCCCTTCAAAGGGGCCGTGAAGACAAAATACAAGTTTGTTTTATTCGAAAGCTTTCGTGTACTGTAGTGCCCCTAGCGCTGGTCCGGAAGAAAACGATGCTTTATTAACTGCGAAATTGGTCTATCGAAGCTAAAATTTTCATCCTCGCGCCAAAACGTCTGTTTGAACGATGTTGGCAATCACATCATAAGAACAGCTCTTTCAGCGAAACTTGGTGTGGAGAGGCTCGAGACTTGCTTACTGTTAGTCAATTGAGTTGGCGCCACCGCACCACGGTAAGCAGTTTTCTGCCTTTGGTTTTTTTATGACCGTATTTAAACCCGGCTTGTTTTAGTTCTCGGAGAAAATAATCGATCCTGAAATATCGTGCTCACTCGACAAATATGGTCATGCAATAAGACACGGTTGATTGCGTCAATCGGCCAGTGTTGTCTGAGACAACCACAATGCCCCGCAGTGCTGTGCATGTAAACCAAGCATAGTGTGCGCAGTACCAACAGCAGTACGCATCGCTTCTTCTATGCTTACGTGTGCTTTCGTAACTTCAACTGTTTGTACCACCATTACTACCGATATAAAAAGAACGTGCCGTAAATTTAAGCGCAAATACCTCGTTCGGCAAGCTTATAAGTTCTGAGTAATTTGCGTTTGCATTTTCCGGCCTTCGCCAATCGCAGAGCTTGCTGGTATGACATCATTTAAGCGAAATGAGCTCGTGGGTGGAATGTCATTCCTTTTTTTCCTGATTATACAGCTTGTTCATGCGAAGTTATGTTAAAAGTGGTGTTAGCGGGATTCTAATGAGGCAATCTTTTGAATGAACCAAGCTTCAAACTTCACACGTCGTTTGTGCCTTCGTGGCCCCTTCACAGGTCTCATGAATGCATAATAAAAGGAAGCGGACACTGACGAACAGAAACAAGGCCCTTTATCTAAGTTACAACAGATAAGAAATGAGAGATAAGATCGAAATTGTAGAATAAAACATTCGGGCACCCGGTGGACCCCGAACCTCTGACGATAAGTTTACACGGCCCCGCAGTAAAGCTGGAATGCATTGTCAGCTTTACTCTCCTGCGCTTCCCTGCACATTTACGCGTATACGTCAACGCGTCCAATCTTCAGCTGCGCTGAGATAATATTGCATTCCCAGTTTTTAGTGCTTATCTGTAATCTTTAGTCACAAAACGAGATGACGCGCTGCTTCCCTGACGCCGTCCACTACCGGCGGCCACAACAGACAGTTGCTATAGTTCAGCGTATCCACTGCCGCATCGATTGAGGATTGGGAACAGCAACACCGACACGAGTACACATATGCATAGTCTGACCATTTCCAGGTCAACACCAGGTCAATCCCAGGTGGATCTCAATTGCGTGTGCAGCTACGTCGCGTCTTTTGACGCACTACGGTGCTACTGTCATTTCTCAAAATCCCGGTGGCATCATCGCGGTTGTACGCGTTAAGCATCTGGGAAAATCGACAGGAACCCACCCAGCTGTCCAGAATGGCGGAAAGTAATGCCCCTTTCACGCGGCATATCTAACGTCACCCAAAGTGAATGACTTAATGGCATTCGGTTCGGCCGTGCGGGTCTACACGACGAAACAAATGTCATTTGATTGTGATAGCGGTGACCATTAGCGAGCTCGTAAAACCGCAAAAATATATTATAAGGGCGTCTAGAATGTTTAAACATACTATATAAAAAAACGTAACAAATGGTTATTTTTTAAAGATAAAGTAAGAAAATCAGCGGTTCAGGTGACATCGGTAGACATCACAAGCCGCGACAAGTCCGCAAAAAATCCGTATTAGGGTCGCGCGTGCACTGGGGACGAGATTTTCTTATTTGTTAGTACTTGTTTGACATTCTTTCTTTGCACAACAGGAATATGAAAAGGTAATTTTACTGACAGTTTTTAGAAACAGTATTCTTTGGTTTATTACTGAACCTTCTCGTCTAGTGACGCGCCACTGCGGTCGAGGCTACTCATTTGGCCGCTAACCGAGGTGCGGGACCTCAGTTACCCGCTAAATGTCATTCGCCGCAAATGACATTCGGTATTCTCGTGTAGCGCCGAATTAATGACATTTAGAGACAATGATATTTCCTCTAAATGTCATTACATCTGCCGTGTGACAGGGGTATAAGAGGGATCGGGGGCTGAGGAATGAAATGAACTCGGTTCTCCTACACAAATTTGCCACGCAACCGGCACCTCACTACATGAATCGGAATGACCGCCGGTAGGTTGTCATTCGCCCCGCTTTCTGCATTTCCTCCCAACGAGCGACCCCTTGCGCATGCGCAGCCGCCGGGCGGCGGCCGCGTGGGGGCGCGATTCCGGGCCACCGAGCGGAACCGCTAAGTACACGTCCATTTGCACCCGATCGCTCATTCCCCTTGACCTCCCCGTGTCGCGCGCTAAGCCCACGGCGTCACTTACCTTCTCGTGGTCCCCCGCCGCCCTCCTCGCGTTCCATCATCGCCGCACAAAAGCTCACTCGCGGGGCGGATCGCCTCGGCTCCTGCCGCCGCTGCCGCCGCCGCCGCCGCCATTTGCATACACGCGACGCCTCGGCGGTACAGCGAACGCCCGCGAAGCGTCGCCGGGCGCTTAAACGACGGCCATCGGGAGATCGCGTAGTGATACGCGAACGTCCCCTCAGTACGCACCCTTTGGTTCACGAAGAAACGAGCCTGTACGAACACCGAGCCTACCTTACATTCGTACCCGCTGCCTGCCTCTTTCAGCGCATAATTGCAAGACCGTATTCGTAGTTCAGCCGAACGCGACGACTTTGGGGACGGAGGTGGGGCATTTTATTGAAGCGGAGACTTCTTAGTGGACCGACGGCGTCGTGTCAATAATCGAACCCATTTCCCCCACACGACCGTTGGTCGACCGAAAAGCTCTGATAAGATCTCTGAACTCACGGTGCGTTGCGTGCGTGAAATCGGACTTCCATTGTCGCAAAACGGTTACTCGAGAATCGCGGAAAAAGAGCAGTTCTACATAAGACAATACACGCATCGATCACGAAGGTATACTTTATCTCATAAAGCACGTGTCGGTATAATTTAGATCGTTCGTAGTTGTGTTTGCTTACTGCGCTAAAAATCGTCGCGTGGGTTCGTTCGTCGCTTGCGCTTTGAATCTTTGATAATGTGATGATCGATTGCACGCACTTTCAGCGAAGGTTGTGACGCACTTTCGATGTGAGAAAGCCTTCGCGCATCTCTCAACTTTCCGTAGCAGGCCATGGTAAAGTATTTCCCCGCGCACTCGCTTTACCCGGCCCCTGTCACGGGGATCGCATTCCGCGACAAACTGCACAAAATGTTGCAACAGTAACGGTTTTGGTGTCACAGCACAGAAACTACGCGGGCTGCGATTCATATAGCGCAGTGATCCGGGGATGCTTTAATTGAGGCCACTGGATGTTTTTAGAGTCCAAATGCACAGCATCGCGAGCACCCTCCTGCCAGAGTTTGGAGTCTCGAGCTATGTTGTAGACAAACCTTACCCTTGCCTTTATAATCCAATGAATACGGTATACAGTGGGGGCTGTAAACATACTCCCTCCGTAGGGGGCTCTGTTTCACAGCACAACACACATGCGGGAAAGCCAGCTTATTACAAATAACAAGCTCACAACGATACCCTTAAAGTCGGCTTCATCTATAAACACATATGCAGTGCCGGTAAGACACGTTTTAAGGGCACTTTAAAGGGACAGACAACCGATTTTTGTCACGTATATGCTCTCTAGCTCATATGAAAGCCAGCGTTTTATATAGCCCGGTAACCACAAGCAATTTCTAAACAAACTGGCGGAAATATATTTAATTTCGCAGCCAACTTCTTGAAAACGGAAGGGTGGCGGTTCGTAGTGTCGAAACTTGGAACTACAATATGTGTCGCTGTCACGTGACCTGCAAACCTAGCAGCTACTGTAACTGCTGAAGCGTTTATTTACGTATTGAAAACATTTTCACACAAGTATTTCTATACGGTTATATTGTATATGTATTTTATAGCATTATTTTGAATTTTTTTAGACACGCCGCCCGCCGCCGCTGGGTTGCTCTCAGTGTGGCTAACTGAGCCTCCATGCCCAGAATCAACGGCAGCATTCAGTAAACAGACCCAGTGAAGGAGCTTTGACGATTCTGCCCGAGGCAGAGATGTTTGTTCTGCCAAAATATTTGATTGCAGTTTCCAAATACGCCAACGGCAGCTTAAAAAAAAAAAAGAACGTCGCGCCCGGGGAGAATCGAACTTCCCGCCTCCACAACGTGAAGCCAGATTCTACCTATCGTCTATCGCAACAGATGGCGCATTCGTGCAAAATAGACTGTTGCATTTAAAAAACACATACAGGAACAAGAAAGCCTGCGATTCAAACTTTTTTAGCTGGGAACAAGTTTTTAAATATTGTTTTTATTTACATACAGACAAAAGTATGTTGCCGAGCTACTCTATGTCATGGTTGCCAGCATTAGTTTTAGGAGGGACACATACGGTTCGTAGATAAAAAAATTCGATTTAAAAAGTTCTAGGGCGTTATCAGCAAAACCATTTCTCGTCAAGGTGCTTTAAGTGATACCCTTTCATTTGGGATAGAGAATATATACTCTTGAAGCATCACAGCAAGCCGGCCTAGTTGGAAACGATTCATGATTGGACTTGCGCAAAACAAACGGGGACGAGGAAGGAACGACAAGGACGAGCGCACTCTAACAACTGGTTTAATTTCTTGGAAGAAAGACATATATACCCCACAGACCTGCGTACAACATCTCAGTAAAATCTGCAAAAAAAGGCGAAAGGGATGAAGCTGGAGGTATTTCTCAGCGTAAAAACACATAAAGAGGGAATTCCGTTTAGGCCCATCGCTTCCGAGCGGGGTTCTTGGCAAGTGATTGTCGCAGGGTTTTTACAAAAAAGATGTTGAACACCCTGACTGTAGATGATCCCTATGAATTGGCTAATTCGGATGCCCTTGTTGAGTATTTGTCGTCTGAAAGCGTCAATTGTAACTGCGGTATTAGCATCGACGTCCAAGATATCTACTACTCTCTGCCACACGAACCTCTCATGCGGTGCGTTAGTGAATGTATCACGGAAGACAACGACGAGGTGGCGTTCCGAAACACTTGTGGAATGACGGTAGAATCTTTTTTGGAGTTGCTGCATTTCTACATTAACAACACTCACATCGGGTTTGGTGATAAGACGTTCCTGCAAACAACAGGAGTTTGTATCGGTTCGAAGGTTGCTCCCGTTCTTAGCACCATTTTTCTTAGTCGTGTAGATAGAGAGTTGTGCAGAGATTTAGATGGTGTTGTGTCTAAGGTGTTTAGATTTGTAGACGATTACTTAGTTTTGGGTTCCGAATTTGACATCGTTGCCTTCAAGGAAAAGGTACTTGACGCCTTCGTTTCAAGAGGAAATGGGCTAAAATTCACTACGGAAGTTCCTGTGGACAATAAGTTGAAGTTTCTTGATGTACTGTTGAAGTTTGAACCAGGTCATGTGTGCTGGGTATATTCGCCTAGGACCGGAAAGCCTCTTCTAAGCTTTTTATCTGATCATTCTAGGCTTGTTAGGAATGGCTTAGTGGTAGCGTGCTTCAGGTCCGCTTTGTTTAAATCGTGCTTTCACTCGGTAAATGAGGCCTTTGGACTACAGGTGTCACGTTTGCGGGAAGCCGGCTATCCTTTACATGTGTTGCAGGCTTCGTGTGAGAGGCTACTAAGAAAGCTGAAACACATACAGGAAGTTAGACCTGAAGAATGCGCACAACAATCCAAAGTGACCGTTATTCCGTATGCACATGGCCTTTCGCACCGTCTAAAAAAGGTGGCAGAGAACTATGATGTGAAAGTGGTTTTCTCGGCACAAAACAAAATAGGAAGTGTGTGTTCAAGGGTAAAACAGAAATATGAAGAGAAAGACAAATACAACCATGTATGCAATGTCAAACACAAGCTTTCATTTGTTGAATGTGTAAAAAACGTGGTTTATAGGATACCGTTGCTATGTGGGCACGTGTATGTTGGACAAACCGGAAGGTGGCTGAATATAAGATTAAGAGAACATGCTTCAAGTTTAAAAGGAAAGCCTTACACACACTTGGCCACGCATTGTAAAAAATGTAAAAGAAGTGATTGCGCACCTATCTTAGAGGAAACTTCGGTGTTGTTTTCGCATCCTAAACAAAATTCAAGAGAGATTGTGGAAGCGTTTTTAATCTCACAGCACAAAGACAAGTGCATCAGCCACCCTTCTGTGGCCTTGTTAGATAAGGAATTGACGCTGCTGACACCTTTTTTGTAGACGCTGATCTACGTATGTGATGTGTGTGCGCTGTAAAGCTTTTACTGAGATGTTGTACGCAGGTCTGTGGGGTATATATGTCTTTCTTCCAAGAAATTAAACCGGTTGTTAGAGTGCGCTCGTCCTTGTCGTTCCTTCCTCGTCCCCGTTTGTTTTGCGCAAGTCCAATCATGAATATATACTCGACAAAAATCGGTTGTCTGTCCCTTTAAGAAATCTTGTATCAAAATATGGACTTCCTAAGACCGTTGTTACTTTACAGGAATTTTTTTCAACGCTGAAAATTGTTGGTCGACGCTCGGTCTGTCGCCGGATACCGCCTGCTGGACACTTTCCACAGACAGCTTCGCTGTAAAAGCTACAAAGCAAATGGCACAAAACTTTTGCAATAAGTGAATTTCCGTGATCTTCCTGGAAATCTCTCAAAGTACAAAAAGACAATCGGCGTGAACGACTACTACAGGTCAATGAACCGGATGTCGCCGCTAAACGTATACACCTCAGCCCGTGCACCACCCCGAAAAAGCGGCCTACCTGCGTGATGGCATAACATGTGCTATGCTACGTACTTAGATACAAAACCCGCCATTACGCAGTAGCTCGGTTACTCTAACAAGTTGCTTGACGGTGTCCGAACACCGCCGCGATTTACGATCGAAACAACTTGCGTATATTTATTGGGCCCTTGCACAAAGCAGTCGCTGGTGGTTGTCTCCCCGCGTTCTCAGGGTAGCGGGTATACGCGGAGCGTCTAGCCCGATTCGACGCGCTCGGCGGGGGGTCCTGGAAGCCCCCTCCTGGCTCCCACGCTCTTCCTTTTTTGTTGTTCCTTTGTTATCTGCTTTTTTTCTTCAGTAAGTTACGCCACGGCGTGGTTCGCGCCGCCAAGTGCTTCAGGATTAGTTGCGGTAAAAACACTACAACACTACCAGCTTATTCTCCCGTAGTGTTAGCATAGCCCTTTGCAGATGACACTATTCTTCACATAAGTGAGAAAATAAGAGACAGTAGGGCCACAATTACGCATGATAAACATTCCCGACCTCGCGCATGGGACCCGCCGGGCTAGTAACAAGAACATGGAGACCAGCATAGCGTAACACCATATATCGGAAAAAGCTGCAGTCCACAATAGCTCCTTAACCATCTCTTATCTACACTCGGTAAAATAACCCTCCTACACGCACGCACGCACGCACGCACGCACGCACGCACGCACGCACGCACGCACGCACGCGCGCGCGAGCGCGCGCGCGCGCACACACACACAGTTGGATGAAAACCCAATTGGAAGAATTGGAGCTTTTTAACATCATTACAGATGTGGGGAATGAAACAGCGAACTGTAGGAAACATTTTTTTGGACCATCATAGCATTAACCTGCTCGGTTTTGAACTTTTCGTGAAATAATTTGCCTAGGCAAAGCATAAACTCATTGCAGATTATCTTGTGCAATGCGGCCGTGTTCATCAGTCATCGAGGTTCTTGACGTGTTCATAATGCAATAAAGATTACACAGTGACATGTTGGCGCAGTGGCCGTGGTCTCATTTTGGGAAACCTGCGGGCCGTTAGTCGAAATTCCAGAGCTAACAACACGTAAAATTTATTTATTTGTGCAGGCATTTCATACACAAACTATATCAGAATGCGTACGCCATATCACCAGCATTACACATAATTTCTTCAACAAGCTGCGTAAAACTGTGGATGATTTCTCTGTCATAGGAGACGGTAAAACAGAAAAGTAAAATGTGCAGCGAAATCTGAAGTTGAGCATGATTTGCGGGTCGGCGGCTGTCTTGTGGGTGTGCTTGGCGAGCAACGTCCTGCTGGCGGGTCGCTTCGGCAAAAGTGCACTGACGTCATTTCCGTGACGAATATGACGTCAGTGAAACCTTGGTGTATCCCGGCATAAAACACTTTCGTGTTAAAAAATAAAACCCGACAACAAACAACTCTAAGTATAACGTGCTCTTTAGTGCTAAAGGTTGCCTCCCCGAATGAAGACTCCGTGTGCAAGCGAGAATCTGCGAGGTGCCAGAGAGAGCGGCGCCGTTTCCCTGGCAAACGATAGGTGAGTCACGTGGTTAGTCACGTGGACACACGTGGGAGGCGGCGGCATAGAGTTAGGGCGGCTGCGGTGAGTCGCGTGGCAGCTATTCAAGGTCAATCTGTCTCGCATGGCGCAAATTTGCTGGGCTAGGCCAGTAAAACTTTTTCCTTAAAAGAACAGGACAATAGGGAGAGGAATAACCGGCAGCCTGCGCATTTCTTGTAGACTCAAGAAGTCGGAAGGCTTGGCCGCTCGAACCGCGATTTCCAGTCATTAAGTGCCGACGTGAAAATAGCGGGCCCAATACGAAGCTCCATATCAAATTGATTAAAAATTCAACCAAGGCATAACTGGCTGCTGTTTCAGATGAGGGTCTTAGCCTTCAGGACAGCTATACGTGTCTGTGACACTGGAAGAATATGTGAACTCTGCTCACGCTATTGTCCCGGCGAATGATTCATGTTTTGTGTAAGCGACCGTGTTGTTTCATTCCCACGGGCGAACACTGCAAATTGCTAACAGTGATTTATTTCTTTATTCATTCCTCACAAGACCCGATGGAGGGGAGAAATACGAAAATTTGAACGCATAGATTGGACTTGGAAAGCCCTCAGAAGTGTATATTTATTGAAAATGTTAGGGAGATGGGCCTTCGTCCTGCATTGGACACCAATGGGATGTGGTTTGTAACGGCGGCGGTGGGTCGACCACTGCACAGATGACTTTCTGTCCCGGTCCTATGGTATTTTTGGTTGTCTAGACGTTTTGCTTTTGTTGTTTTGCATGTTTTTTTTATTTTTGGCTATTTTGGGTGTTCGTTATTTTTTGGTTTCATTTTTTCACTTCACCGTCTCACTTTCACTGTCATCTTCTAGTCTTCGGAAGAGTGGCACGTAATCACGTCTTGGCAGCATTCCATTCGTGGTTAATCCACGCAAACCCAAACAGCCTCGTTCCCGTAGGGAAGGTCAGTCGCGAGCCTCAAGCGGCGTTAAACCTAATTGACCCTCTAATTACAGCTTCCTTTCTCTTGCTGTTTTCCAGGGCGAAAGTGTTAAACCTGCCTCGACAGATATACTTGAGGGACATCATCAACAACAAACACAAGAAATGCTTAATATTCAATTCATTGTGAACTGGGAACAATGGAGGACCCAGGTAATCGCGGAACTAACTACATGGTTAACGTCTTATGTCCGATTTGTTGGGAATTCGAACAAGTTTGCAAGGCTTCGCTCAGTTGTAGCCATTATTGATAAGAAATCAATGCGCACCTCGTTTAGCCTTCCTGCCCCCCCCCCCCCCCCCCTCCGCTCAGATTTAGAGACGGCAGTCAATCCTAGGCTGCCGAAGAACAAAAATTTTGGTTCCTTTCCCCCTTCTCCTCCTGCGCCCTCCACCTTACCATCTCTCTCTCCCTCTCTCTCTCTCTCTCTCTCTCTCTCTCTCTCTCTCTCTCTCTCTGTGTGTGTGTGTGTGTGTCTGTCTGTCTGTCTGTCTGTCTGTCTGCCACTCGATTCGACCGACCTTCAAAACAAGCTGAAGCTTCTTAAACACGAATTATACACAGACACAAATTACTAAAAGTGTGGCCATGGCTCAAAGGCGTCCACATATTCTACATAAAGGCGTCCACATAAGAAACCTCACGCATACTTCAAGCCAAGTATCAGTACATAACCGGAATTATTAGCGTTCTCCTCATCAGAATAGACATCGCATTGGTTTTCACGATAGCAAGCAAAAAAAAACAAAGAACAATGCGTTTAAAGCGGTGTCGAAGCGCGGTGCTATAAATGCAAACCCTCAAACAAAAGATCTCTCTCGAGCTGCACATAGACCGAAGAAATGAAAGGTCCCAACAGATAAAGCAGGAGCAGCGCGAAAACAGGAGAACTGAATTCAGTCCAGCTGTTGCACTCACCACGACATTGGCGATGAGGCAGAAAATGATACTCGGGAGGACTACAGTTTTGTTTTAGCGGACAAACATGCGACTGTCCGTTTCACTCACGTACAAGACATGTATAGACGGCAGGCCAGAATTCCACAATACGCACAAACTACGTAATTGTCATGCAGTTTTGCTCACAACGTAGCCTACAACGGCTCCGCTGTAATAAACTTCCGATACTCGCGTTTGCTCTCCCGGCTCGCCCATCCTTCGGAACGATGCCGGGACGGGACGGCCTGCAAGCCGATACAGCATTCCGAGTGTTCAAACACAAACCAGCGTCGTTCGGGGGAACGGGTTCAAGCGCGGTCGTCGATCGTTCGCCGTTCCAGGTTGAAAGAAGAAAGAAAAGCAAAAATCACCGAGGAAGCCCGATCAGGTCATCGGGGAGTGGTTGGTGGCGGCGGAGATGGTCGGCCGGCGGTGCGTTTCATTCCCCTCCCCCTCCCCTCCATTCACCCTCCCCCTCCACACTGTCAAAATGATAGGCCCCGAAGGCCGCCGGTATTCCAGGTAGTAAGCCCCCCTGAACACTCCTCCGTGGGAGTGCGCCGAATCGGCCGTTTTCAGGCTGCCTCGTCCATGGCGGCGGGGAAGCGCGCTACAATGGTGATGATGATAATGTTCTCGAACGTGATGGCGGCGCATTTATCGCAATCGTCTCCCCACAACCGTAGTCAGTGCATACTGGCACGCGGTAGGTTGGTCGGCAACCAGGAGAAACTATGTGTACATCGTTTTTTTGGATGGTTCCTATGACTGAGATTAGCTCTGACGTAGTAGCGTGGTACTAATCTATGCGCCATAGTCGTCTACACGACGGATGTTGTCGCATACGGTGCTGTAGCTAGCGCGTAGACGGTAGTACTGCATCGAAACGACTACCGTAGCTGCCCATTAGTCGATACGAAATCCGGTGGCGCAATAACGACTCGGAACAGGGGGTGAAGGGAGTTTTAGAAAAGTAGGGCAAACCTTACAAGAAAGATTGCTGTAACGAAAGGACTAAAGGAAATAACAGCAGCCGAAGCCACCCTCCGTCCACTTCAAGCGACTGCTGGCTACTACTACTACTTCTACTACTACTACTACTACTACTACTACTACTACTACTACTACTACTACTACTACTACTACTGCTAATGCTACTACTACTACTAATGCTACTACCACTACTACTACTAATGCTACTACTACTACTAGTACTACTACTATTACTACCACTACTTTTATTACTACTACTACTACCAGTACTACTACTACAACCACTACTAGTAGTAGTAGTAGTAGTACTAATATATCTTTACTGTTGTTCTTCAAGTTTTACCACTTGTTTCAAAGTTCCGAAAACGGCATGAAAAGTGAGACTTCTTTCCTTATTAACGAGAATCCGAACTTGGCGCTCTTCGAGGGCTCGAATGGCGTTATTAGAGCGGTGTAAGGGCAATCGGTCAGCTTTCTTTCGGTTGCAGCAATAAACTCGTACGCTATCCACTTTTAAAAAATCGCCACAAAAGCAAAGCGTACACGGAAGGCGGATCTGCTGCGACGAGCAAACCACACTTTGCCGCTCCGTTCTGGCGATAACTATAGCTTCCACAATGCTTCCAGACGCGAAGGAAAGCGTAAAGGTGTTTATCGGAACTGTTGCAAAGTCCCTTTAACTCTCAATCCGCGTCCCTCGGAAACCCCAAACGAAAGTTCTTAAAGGAGTGATTACGACAAAAAACAACTTTGTTTCATTTGAAAGAACTTTGTTTTGATAAATTACCCAGATACGCTTCAGCCATGGCCAAGGAAAGACGTTTTTTAGTGAAAAAACCCAATATTGCCATGCTTACCGACCCAACCCTTTCCGAGAGGACCGAACGAGCGGTGTTTACATGAGCACTAAAAGTCAAGAAACCGGTTTCAAAGGGCCATAAAGACAGTAAATGAATATGGTTCATTAATAAAGACTGCTTTTTACCGATAACACAGATTTTATCCGAAACCTCAAACAAATAATGGCTTCCCGCGGCCACTTTCAGGCGAAGCCGCTATGATGTCACAGAATCTTGTTCAATTGACGGGCGCCACAAAACAAGTCTGAGCAAGCGTAGTAAGGCCTGTAGTTCCATTTAATCGTATCACTCGAATGCTTAATTGCACTAAATAAATAAATTGCACTAAATAAATAATTGCACATTGTAGGATGTAATATTGTGAAGTGTATTTTGTGATGTATGTGATGTAGCATGTAAGTTGTAGAATGTAGTTTAGTGATGTATTCATTTTGTATCGGCTATGCATTTCTTCTTTACGCTTGACATGACGGTTGTTATGTCAGTTTTCTACCCCACCCCTGTAACGGCCCAGTCGGCCAACAGTACCTGGAAATAAATAAATAAACAAATAAAGTAAATAAATGCGCTGATAACTCTGTTTTCAGTGCTCCCTGTATTGCATCACTGCACACATCGCGTGACGTGAAATTTTAAAGCTTTTCCATGATCCCTTGACGTTTTCGCCTAAAGATGTCTTTCGTGGCTCGAATAGAGCTGATTGAGTTAGGAAAGGCTCATTATTTCAATTTCAATTGGTTACATTTTGAGTTCACGGCCCCATTAACTTAACTCGGCCAGAAGCTGCCGCGTTGACCTGAAGGGCGCTTATACTCGGGTGCAAGTTGAGGACGGCGACAGCTCATCTAGTGTATCACTCCGCCGAAGCGACGGACCCTGATTTCCACGCGCGCATTTTGAAACAAGATTGCAACATCGTCTTCTTTTTAACACCCATTGTCGTCGCTGCAGAAATTTATAACCAGATTAAATGCGAGAAGTCGCGGAAACGACTCGTGTCACGTTCGAAATACTCGCAGTAAGTCAGTACTTGCGCCGCGCGGAGTAACAGCCGGCTGCGGTGATGAGGCACAGAGGCCACTTCCGTTCTTAAGTTGTCCCCGAGTGCAGCCGCATCGGCCAGCCAAATATGAAATAATGAACCGCGAACCACCTACGCTTTAAAACGATGGCTTTTGTCCGGGGCAACGGCTAGAACTCGCCGAGTTCATCCGTGGGCCTGGCCTTTTTCGCATCCCGGACCCTCCCCCCGGTCGTCCGGCGGATTTCGAGCCAGTCACGGGGGATGCGATGCCAATAAAGCCTCTAATGGAGTCCCGGTGAGGCGGAAAGAACATTAGGGAAAATTGGTCGTGTACACAGTTCACGATAAGGGGCGCTCGCTGCAGGAGGCCTCTAAATGTGTGCAGGCCGCTCACGTGGGTGGGCTCTGCTGTAGACGCGCATAATGCCAAATGGGCGCCCACACGACCGATGGCAGAAGTCAAGAGGGCGGCCATATGATGACCACTGGAAGAGGTTAATGCGCGAAAGGTGATACCCGACCGCTGACGGAAAGAAAACAGGACCACGCTCGCTGCTGCTGCTCCCACCAAAAGCCAACGTGTACGCGCACAACGCCGTCGCCATTTTGTTTGTTTGTTTTCTACTGGTCCTTCCCTCCGCCCCCCCCCCCTTTTTTTTTCTCTCGATATGCGACGGAGAAGCAAAAACGAGGCTGTAAAGAGCACTTTGGACATGGCTCTGCGGTGAACCGAGATATGAACACAGAAGTGTTCTTCAGTTTTGTTTTGTTTTCGTTGGTCGGAGAAGAAAACGTATACCGTATTCACTCGAATACAAGGGTGCCATGAAGACAGAATGCAAGTTGGATTCTCAAAAAAGACAGCTTTGTTCCCATAACTTAGTGTAATAGGTAAAGAGTATCGGCACTGTTTTCTCCTATTCCTCCGTGCCGCCGTCATCACTGGTCAGTTCACATCACGTGACATTTGTTTACACCGCGCTGGTTCATGGCCGCCGGCATTTTGTTGTCTGTGCGTTTTAGCTGGTCAGCTGTGGTAGTCTTAGCATGCCATCCCTGCTCTGCGGCTGCACGCGACTGACGTCGTCAAATCGAAGATAACGCGCGCCGCAGCACGTAAGCTGCAGAAGTGTGTCCGAAGTTACTGTTTTGCTGCGTCTTTCGCACTGTTGTTTACAAACAACTCCGTCAAATTTAGCAGTGAAGCCGTAGACGCGGCAGTCTGGTAACACTGATAAATACCAAAATAGCCGCCGTAGCATACTTGCGTGTCTAAATGGTGCTACTCTGAAAAGCTTATTTAGTGATTCTATTCAAAACAATGATGTCAATTTTAACGAAAAATTTTGACAATTAAGCTAGATACTAAGCAAAACTGATGAAGCAGTGCCGATTCACCAGCTACTTTTCCGCCTTGTCTTCGTGACGTCACAGGAACTTGTGCGATTGACGTTCACCGACTAAGCCAGCGCCCAGAAAGACGACTCTCCTACAGTAGCGGTGCCTGTAGTTCCGCTTGGTCATTTTGCTTCAATACTAAAGAGCAGGTAATTCATTGATAGCTATGTATTTACGGCTCTCTCTATTGCACCACCGCTACCACGCCGTGTTTGCCGTGAAAATTGTAACTTGGCATTTTTCTGTTTAAACAGCTTCCTTCGGTGTTTGAGTATAGTTGAGTGGGTTTACAAAGGCTAGTTCTTTCAAACTAGAAAAAAAAGGTTGTATTTTGTCTTCTAGGCCCCTTCCTGTTTTTTTTTTTCTTGTCCACTGCAGTGAACGCGAAATCAAACGAGGGGCGAAGCGATGTGAGGAACTTGAAGGATTTGTTCACAAGTGACCTAGTTACGCTTTCACTATTAATACTGAATGCACATTCATGCTTGGCTTCTCCGCAAAACCTTTCCGCGCGACCATGTGACGCTAACCCTCAAGGTTTGTAAAAACGAAGGGTTCTGCCTGGTTGGCTTCCTTAACGTTAGCGCAGAGTTGAGCGGAAGGTTTTGAGGAGAAAGCCCTAGGTGTCTCATCACACGACAAAAAATTCGGGGCCATCTCCGCTAACGTGAAACCTGGGGAGGGGCGAAGCATGCAGTGTGCACGTGTATTCTTGACGCCTTGGCGTCGTTGCCCACGGAGCTGAAACCTTTGGGGTGTAGAGGTATACAGCTTTGCTGTAAAAGCCTCTTTGAAGCGCGAAGCGTTCTACAGCGGGGCATAAACGAGCGTCCCGGTGTTTTCGTTCCGTGACTATATGAGACGAAGATTACGACGACGACAGCAGACGCCAACAGCCCGAACCCATAAATGCTTTCGCCCCTAAAAGGACCCGTAGTTGGAGTCGTCGCCGTCTGCGACGTCAAAACGAGTGGTACGAAACATTGGTTTCGTGGGGAATTTGAGCCCGGGTCGTCATGAGCAGCAGTCAAGTTCTGTAATTACAGCTCTAACCCGACTCCAAGACAGACTGGAAGAAGAATTAGACTGATGCGGACGCCATGACAGGTTCACGGGATGTGCGCATGCGCGTGCGCGGAACGGGTGCCTCACGGGGTGATTGTGCACGGGAAAGCTGGAGCGTGAAGTGAGGACAATCTGCCTGTCCAACCAGTTGCCATTAAAAAGACGAAGAAAACGAAAACGAACAAAGAGACGGAAACACGATGATGTGACAAAGAAGTCTGATAATCGCTAGGCTTTCGCTTAAACGCACGCACGCAGACTTAGTTCCGGAGGAATTCGTTTTTTTTTTTTTTGTCCTTGAATCATTGAGACGATTTGGTACTAAGCAAAGATTCTTCAGCCTACGGGAGATGACGCATATTAGTTTTCTTCGTTACGGACAGCTTAGGGACGAGCTTTTCTTTATAAATAAATAAATAAATAAATAAATGAGAGAGAGGTGGAAGGAAGGAAAAGAAAAAGAATGGAAGACAGGAAGAAGGAAATAAAGAAAGTAAGGAAGGAAGAAATAAATGAATAAAAAACTAAAAGAGGGAAACAAACGAGAAACTAAGCGTACAGTCATAATGGCACCATTTATATGTGACGTCATTTTCCTTCCTCTTTGACCCCTTTGAAATTGCCTTGACCACACCCAACGAATCATCCTAACAGCCAGTACGACCAACGTCGACGCGATCACTTCCGGGAAGTCATCAGCATCGAAGTAGCGGAAATCTGAGCACGAAAGTGATTCACCGCACTTCGCCGCGATCGCTCGTTTGACGAACCGTGCAAACGTTGCCCGTAATGGGCAGCGAAAGGGATCGCCTATTGATTTTGACGAGCGACGACCACAATCAACGTTAATATCCCGTCAATAAAATAGCGGAGAAGAGAGGTAATCCTTGGCCCGTATTACGTTTGCCCCTTAAGCCTAACCTTAAGCGCACCGCAGAACGTTTTACAAGCTGATGTTTCCGGGGTGATTCGATTCGCCTTTTACTTTTTCTCGCAATCATTTACTGCACCCTTGAGGTAGGTGGCTGTAGCCCCTCGTGGCAAATAAAGTAGGTGTGAGAGAGAGAAGATGACATCGATTCGCGGCAACCTTGGCGTATGCGACTGAATCGCTCTGTCGTACAGGCCACCCGCATTTATCTTGATGCCTATAAGGCGGTTAATCCGCTCTGTCATCATATTGCTCTAGGCCAGCGCCGATATTAATGACATCTTAAGCACATGCGAATCTACTCTGGTAAGTTTAAGAGATACCGCGGAATCGCTGGCCACACCTGCGTAAACACGGACAGTGTTTGAGCGTGCGACCCAGGGTTAAAGATGACCACCAGGGGAAATACGAAACACTGAAGGTATGCTTTGAGAGGGCGGTCACGACATTTCAACCGAAGACTTTTATGTGAAGACGAACGCAGCCTAGAGTAAAAACTTGTAAGCACGCGTGTCCAAGGGCTTCGTAGATTTGTAACTGTGTAGGGTGAGTGTTAGCCTCAGGTCCTGAGGGGTAATTGCTGCACCGTTGAATTTACAAAAAAAAAAAAAATACACGCTAACCGACGCAGGACAGCGTGGAACCACTGAGGTAATAGCGTAACAGCCAATGCGGGAAGTACATCGAATTTGAAGCTATCTTATTCTAAGGCGTCGCCGCTTTTCTACTGTGATTTCTAATCGCCCCTTTCCCGCAGAAATCCAGCTTGCGACACAATGCGACACAAATATGCGACACAATTGTCATTTTGCAACCTAACGTCAGATGGCTGAAAGCCTGACGCCATCGATTGCTCATGTATTTAGAAGTAGCTGCAAGTCTTGAACATGGATAATGCACACGCTTACCGGCGCAAACCAACATATACCAACATACACACCATGCATACCAAGCATGGGCGCCGCGCAAACCGGGCGTCTGGCTTTAAAGGACCGGGTTTGGAATCCATGGACGGGTTTAGAACCCGGACCAAATGATCTCCAGTAGGGTGGCGACAGAGCTACGCAGCGAAGGCATCTGTGGAACTAACAGTCGGCCATCCTTGGAAATCATTGGAAACATAGCCTATGTAGCGTCACACAACGCCCATACATATGAGATCACGTCCTATATCTCATGTCGCACCACCCCACCCATGCAGCGTAGACAACGAATAACAGGTAATAACGGCTCTCTGGGTAGAATGATGTCACCTTGAAGACCTTTTGGGGTTCGAAAAAACCTTTCCGTCCTACGTCAGAGAAAGGAGAGGCTGGAGCCGACGTCGGCTCTTCATCCTGAGAAAGAGCGCAGCGTCCAACACCATGCAAAGCTCCTTGGTTTGTTTCGTTTTGCTTTTGCGGCTCGCTTCTCTGAACCCACGTCATCTGACGGGCCGCAGCCTGTGTCTAACGTTTATGACAGTGCAAACTTCAATTCATGTCTATTTCGAAGTGATTCAAACACCCCGTGTGCCCGTAATATTTTTCCGAAGCTTGACTGCATCACCGTATACGACTGACAGTTTTACCAAGAACGCACCTCCCGCAGCTTCGAAAAGAGAGGTCTGCAGCAGGTAACTGCGCCAGCTTGAGCCAAATTGGACGACGGCCGGACACGTGAGTATACATCGCCTCCGCTCTCTGGTCCTTGTCTCCTTGTCAGCATAATTAGGCTCGAATAATTTTTTTTTAATCTGACGCCCATTTCCCGGCTTATGCATTGCTTGCTGGTTGAATCACTCCTCGTCATCATGGTTGCTTGTAAGCTCTATGACGAAAGCCTGTCATGATGATCTCCCACCTGTGTACAACCAAACTCATTGTTGACCCTCGTCAGATTCATCTTACTGTATTGTATCTTATAGGTCCTCATATATCTTTCTACACGCTGCCTATTCCCTACAAGCAGCCAGTTCAACTCCACCTCGTACAGAATACCCCAGACTATGCTCAACGCTGGGTTCTTTCAGAAACCACGATCCTCGCTTTCGCCAGTGACACTTCCCTTTAAGGGGATAGTTAGGAGAGACTCTGTTGTGCAAAAAAAAAAAAACAGCTTCAATCTCTCTGTTGCTTTCCAACTGCCATCGACACCAGTGGGTAATCTTTCCTCGTTCTACCCCAAGACACCTACAGGAACCGATGCGGGGGCAGGTCCCTTATCCCAGCAAGGGCAAACGGCGGATCGGCCTCAATTAACGGGCGGCACGGCTGGAGTGCACCATCAGTCATGCACCGGCAGCGCCGACAGCGCGACCTTAAACGTATGCACGGACAACAACACGCGTTAGATCAGCTTGGTCGCCTATGCACAGCCCACCCTAACCAGCAACGCCAACAAGGGCGAGGACGGTCAAATAAACCAAGCAAGGAATCGACGCGCTATTCAGCCGCCAAGAGCAGGTTCTTTTCGAGGGTCGGATACACGGTAGCCGCGGCCACGCCCTACTCTCGAAACGGGAGCACAACAGCCGCCCGTGCAAGACCGCTTGATTGTGGCGTCTAGGTGTAAGCTTCTCTCGATCGCCTTTCCTGCATGCGCGTCGTAGAACGGCCATCGTACAAGAAGGTGCGCCGCGCAGCGTACATTTGGCGCCCACCGTTTGAAGCGCGCTACCTTTAAAAACGTCGCTCTCCGAACAGGCGCTACACTCCGCGAGGTCGAACACCTCTCCCCCGCGGCGAGCGATAAAGATTGCCCACCGATTTATCATCCTCGCCAAGCCTGCTCGGGAAGGCGTGCTTTACTGCGGCCGACGCGGGCACCCGGTGTCACACGGACGCCTTTTAGTCGCACCACTGGTGTAGGGCACAGGCAGCGACGTGTGTACGAGATTTCGGCGCACGTTAAAGATCCCCAGGTGGTCAAAATTAATCCGGAGCCCTCCACTACGGCGCGCCTCGTCGCCTGCGTTGCGTCGGCGCGTTAAAACGCTACGATCAATCAATCACAAGCAGCGCGGAGTGAGTTCGACGGTAAACGGAATGTGTTGTCTCGTCAACGGCGTTTTTATATGGTGCAGAGTATGTTGAAAACGCGAGAAAGAGACGATGCACCTAGCTTCCTAAAGTTGGCTTATTTGTGGAAAGACATTCTTCTAGGGGAAATATATGGAGGCTTATATCAAAGTACGAAGGGCCTAGTTCCTCGTAATAAATACCTCCATAAAACCCCAAGCACCCCTACAAAACGGAGGACACCTGGCCCCCTTTAAAGTTGGCTTCATTATTGTACAACAATGCGTTGCTTGGAAGACATTCTTCTGGACCAAGTGCGACGAGGCTGATATCGAACTATTGCAAATGCATCGCTGGGAACAATTCTTTCGCTGACATTGCAGGCCCTTTTGTATGGTAAGCTGAAGAGCCCATTGCATTTTGTCAATGCCATTTTGTTATGCGCCATAAGTGTGAAACATAGCGCGTTAAGTAGATACGCTAGACAATTTTTCCTCGTTGAGCCCACATATAATTTCTTTATAATTTAAAACGCTGCCAATATTCCGTGCTGGGCCACTGTAGAGTCAGCCCCTCTGTTACTGTGCAAATTTCCGCTACTATTTTAAGATCTGTGCTTCATCGAGGCGCTCTTTTGTTTCCCTGTTTCCTATCTTTTATAATCGCATTACATTTGAAATATGAACGCATGTGCCTGTTCCATTTTTCTGCTTTGTTTCCTTCCATTGTTCATTGCTCAATTATTCTTGCTTTTAATTCTTTTTCTTGTTTGCAACGAGTTCACCTCATTGATGTATTAATAAACAACTACTGCTTGGGACGCTCATGGGTTGCAGTATTGTATAAATAAATAAAATAAAGAAAGGGAACGAGCTTTTCGAAAGGTATTCGTGGCAAAAAAAAAAATGCGCAGCATAGGCTACGGAACAGACGCCTTCATCGTGTTCCGCGCTAGTTCTATTTCACGTGTAATTGTGCCATGCCGGAAATGAGCTATATCCTCGGCCTCCCCAATCGAAGTGTCCGACAGCTACGCCCTGTTGATCAGACAATAAATGTCGGGTCAGTTCGTTTCTGTAGCTCTCGCCATTTTGTTCAGGCTAAGCTCCCCATCAGAGAAAATATAAAGTGCAACATTTCACGAATTAGTTTTAATCACCGTGCTGGCTTTTCTTTCTTATGGAATGGGGTCGTCAAAATGCATAGTTTAGACCTCATGAGCCCGCCGCGGTGGCTGAGGCACTGAGCTGCTGAACCCAGGGACGCGGGTTCGATTCCCGGCCGCGGCGGCCGCTTTTCTAATGGAAGCGAAAAGCGAAAACGCCCGCCTGTTCGATATTTCGGCGCGCTTTCAAGATCCCCAGGTGGTTAACGTTAATCCGGAGATCTACACTACGGCGCGCCTCATCGCCTTTGTAGCGTTGGCGCGCTAAACCTTATAATAAATTTAAATCTCATAGTTGAAGCTCATGGTTTTTTAAAACTCATGGTTTCTGCTGCACAAGGAAAGACACTGGCCGAAAGCGATGAAGAGACAGGACCCCAGTGGAGTGGTTTTGAGCCGTGGTTCAGTGGCTCTGAGGCCCCGAGTCGCCATGGCTGTTTCTCTGTTGCGGGCGACAGACGAAAGCTCTGGAAGGCTGACATTTCAAAGATCTCCTAGGTCGAAATACATGCGCTACACTTCACACACGACGCGCTTCATAGCCAGAGCGCCGCCTTGTCAGTTGAAACGTCAGTTTTATGGACCTCGGTTTATCCGAAACAGCCCGGGACATTACCTCCACGAGTCAGGTATCTTCAATCACAACGTTCGCGTTCATAATTTCGCGTTTTACATGCCGCTAGCTGTACACGCGCGACAGGTTCTTCGCAAAGTTTGACAATGCACACACTCTTGTGTAAAGGCTGGCTTCTTCTAATCACTTGTGTAATTAATAGAATAAGGTATATTTAACTATCACTGATTAATAAAAATGTGTGAAAAATTACGAGCACACTCAAGAGCTCCTTGTGGTATAGTAAATACGAAAAGAATGCATTTCATGACATGGTTGCTAAAACGAGTAAACTTATACAAAGTATCCTGAATTAACAGCAAACAGTGTGAAGTTAGAGGGACACCCGGGCCATCTGTAATGTAGTAGACGCAAAGGCAAAAAAAAAAAAAAACTGGCCCGCGCAGGGGTCGAACCTACGACCTTCGCGTTATTAGCACGACGCTCTAACCGACCGAGCTAGCGGGCCAGACGAGCCTCTGAGGCTTCAAGGTTGGATATATCACCGTTGCCTGCTGCGACCCTCAACTGCGCAACTGAGCTATTGGTGCCGCTATTCCGGCTGCTCAACACTGCTTATAATTTCATTTCCGTTCTTGTTGTTCTATGCTTGAAGAAATAAACACGAAGAAACTTTGGACAAATCAGCCCGGCGTCCGGCCTCGTTTTGTTTTGACAATTTCACTCGCACTGGCTGTTTGTTCTTTTCCGGAGAGGAAATACTGCTTCGCTAAGTGCTTCCTTTGCTTAACAAGAAAACAAGATCGTCTACCTGTCTTGCCCATCCTTTTTATCGATCAAAATTATGCTTACTGTTGGCAAAAACAGCATTGCAGAGATATTCAGGTTTACAGTAAAACCGCGAGATCGAATTTAAATAGATATCTTAGCAGGCCGCCACCCGAGAAGTGCACTTATTGCTCGCGGGAGTGCTCGGCATATCTTAAAATTAAAAGGCGAGCCCCGCTCAAACCGGCCCCACGGGAGCCTCTGAGGAAAGGGAAAGGGGGGGGGGGGGGGGGGGGCGATCTGGGCTTCCGAGCGAAGGGGACCAGAAACAGCCGTTATACTTGGTGCCCGCGCAACATCCGCTTTGAAGGATTGATTGATTGATTGATTGATTGATTGATTGATTGATTGATTGATTGATTGATTGATTGATTGATTGATTGATTGATTGTGGGGTTTAACGCGCCGTAGTTACAGTTGGGCCGTAGCTAGTGGAGGGCTCCGTCCGTATTAATTCTCACCACCTAGGGATCTTTAACGTTCGCCGAAAGCTTGGCACACGTGCGTTTTATGCAGAAATGCATTATAGTCGGGGGTTGTCGTGCGTCCCGTGGCCGGCGTCCGCAGCGCGTCTGATGATGATTGTGGCATGATGCTCCTAGGGATTGGCCAACCAAACAATCCATCATGAGATAGCTTCGCGTTCAACCACCATCGTCATCTTCCCGTAGGGGAACCGCTGAAGAAGAAGCAAGAGAAGAAGACAAAGCTGCGAAGAGGATGATGATGATGAAACAACATTTATTGAGCCCAAAAGATTTGGTGGTGCCCACAGGCACCAGACGGGGGTGGTTCCCTATTCACGGGACCCATATGTCGCCAACAACTCCTGGCCCCTGGCCACCAGGGCTAGCTGGGTCGGCAGGGCGGGGCTGGACAGCAAGGTCTCCCATCGCTCAAGGAGTAGGGGTGGGGAAGTGGAGGTAGGATAGGGGGGTGTAGGGGAGGGAGTGGGGGGAACTGGACTCTTGAGGAACGTGCATTCCCCCATGACGTGCGACAGTGTGCCTTCGGTCTGCTTGCAGAAAGGACAGGTGGCGTCGTGTAACTCGGGAAACATTCGATGGAGCAGGGTTGGGTGCGCGAGTGACCCCGCCTGCACTCTGCGCAGGATCGTTTGCTGTTGCCTGGTTAGAGAGCGGTGCGGTTCGGGTAAGGTGCGCCGTTCTTCCCTGTACGCTCGAGTAATCTCTCTGTAGCTTGTCATTGGGCTCGGGGTGTCCGCATCATCGCGCGACTCGGTGGCTGCCCGGAGCGTCATTTCGCGGGCGTGGTAGTCGGCGATGGTGTTGCCTGCTACCCCCGAGTGAGCTGGGACCCACACGAGTTCAACGGCTCGTCCCGGTGTCACCTTCTTGTTCAAAATCGCAAATGCCGCGGAGGAAACGCATCCCCTTCGGTAGTTGCCGTACGCAGTCTTGGAGTCCGTGACCACGGCCTCGACGTCCGGTTGAACGAGCGCCAGAGCCACAGCCACTTCTTCTGCCGTCACGGGATCTCTCGTCTTCGTCGACGCTGTGACGATCAGTCGGTCGTGTGTCGTAACGACTGCCGCCGCCCGGTCGCTGCCTTTCCTAAGCGAGGCGTCCGCGTATAGAACCCGGGGATTCTCCTCCAGCTGTCGGGCCAGGGCCTTGGCCCGCGCATCGCGCCTCCCGTCATCCTTACCCGGGGTCATGTTCCGGGGTAGGGGCTTGGTTTCGATTGCCTCCTTCCACCTCTCGGGTAGGGGCGCCGTCGTGGGTATCGGTTCTATCCGCCATCCCAGCTTGCGAAGGACGGCGCGTCCGTGTTCTGTTCTACTGAGTCTGACGCGTTGATTAGAGAGGTGAGCTTCCACCAGCTCGTCCACTGTGTTGTGGACGCCCATGTCCTGCAGTCGTCGGGTCGACGAGTATATGGGAACGCCCAGAGCTTGTTTCGTTGCCTTGCGAATGAGCGTGTCGAGGGTGTTTCTCTGCGTCCTCGTCAGTTGGAGATACGGGACCGAGTAAGTGACCCTCGAAACGACAAACGCCCGCACCAGACGGATGGCGTCGTCCTCTTTGAGGCCTCTGTTTCTGTTAGACACCCGGCGTAACATGCCGAGTACCTGTTCCGTGGTGGTTTTGATTTTAACGACGGCGGCGTCCGGTTTCCCGTTGTTCTGCAGCAGCAGGCCCAGTATCCTACACTGCTGCGTCGGCTTAATCTCTATGCCGTCGATTCTGACCGTGATGGCCGGCTGGGGCGCCTTCTTGGGTCTTCCCGGCTGTATGAGTAAAAGTTCTGATTTGTGCGGTGCGCAGCTCAACCCGCACGACTTCGCGTACTCGTGCACGGTCGTGGCCGCACGCTGCAAGGAATCCTCGATCCAGCCGTCGGACCCGGCCTTCGCCGTCCACACCGTGATGTCGTCGGCGTAAAGGGCGTGGTCAATGCCGTCTATTTGTTCGAGTAAGTGAGGTGGGCTGCGTGAGTTTTGGCTACCGTTACGGTACTCGGCCGGCGCATCTTCCCGATCTGAACCCGGTCGAAGAGCGGCGCAGCGCGCCTCGACTCCCCTTCATGAGCATCAGGCGGCTGACTCGAGGCAACGGGCAGTTTGGAATCAAGGGACAGGCGGTGAACGTGCCCATCGACGTATCGAAGGTTGTGCGGTGCCTTCCTCGCATGGTACCCGAGGACGTTGCGTTGGACGTTCACATCAAGCGGAGGCTGATGAGTCCGGCAACGTACAAGCGCGGGTTGGTGAAGCGCGGCAACATCCTGGCTTGGCTGAAGCACCTGGAACACACCCCGCTGTATCGCGCCATCAACGTTCGGGTCGATTGGAGTCGGCTCGATCACTTCGATGACGGCGGCGAACGAGAGGAACCGCAGGAAGACGACGTCGATGATGCTGACGGTGAGTTCGAAACGATTCCCGACGACTTTGACGTGAACGATCCTCTGCAGTTGGCGGTTGCGCTCAACGCGGTCTCGAAGACGCTTCTCTATAACGAAGCGGAAATGACGGGTGTGGGAAAAGAAAAAAAATAAATGATTACGTTCACACTCTCGCCTCTCTCTTCGCCATTAATCGCATCACACTCATCGGTGCACCCAATGCACATCTGCATCCTCACAATCCCCCTCGGGGAGGTGCGGGGGAATTTTTTTGCTTTTCAGCTCCATCAGAAGAGCAGCCACCGCGGCCGGGATCGAACCCACGTCCTTGGGCTCAGCACGACGACGTTTTTTTTTTGTTTTTTTTTTTTATAGAACGAGTCCAACACCGCGAAAAAGGAATGGTTCACTGTGTTTTAAATTAAGCTGAATCAGAATGCTACATGGCTACAGTAAATGGCGTCTGACGATCCTGCTATTCCTTTTTTTTTTTGTTTCCTCTGTAGCCTCTCCCCGTCAGGGTGTCATCTTTATCTCGGTTACTTTGCCATGTGAGTAACAGGGCCGACGAAACTTGTTTCGAATAAAACTGATTCGTAAGACATTTCTGAACTCTTGCTACTGTATTACCTTTTTCCCTTGTCCCGCCCCCCCCCCCCCCCTTTTTTTTTGCTCGTAGCCACCCACCATAGATGACCGACAACCATCCCTCTTTCCTTTGTTCCCATTCTCTGGAACAAATAAACGTTTATTCCTCCTTTCCTCTCCTCCTCCTCCGCCTCCGTAGCTTACCTTAACTGATCTGGGATGATAACAAAAGTTTGGAATAATTTGCCTATAGATATAAACATTGCTAATAACTTTTAAAAACGTATTACTAATCCAACATCGCATGAAATTTCTTTCTTTTTATTCTGTTGAGCATTGCGCAATTCATTAGGTTATTCTTTGCTGTACGAATTCAATATCTGGATGTTCTTGCATAATGTTTGCTGCTGTATTTAAATATATCTAATGGGCCTAAACTATCTTGTTGTATATTTTTTGCAGAGTTGATAATAAATAAATAAGTAAATAAATGAATAAATAAATAAATAAATAAATAAATAAATAAATAAATAAATAAATAAATAAATAAATATCTCATCCGCAGCCACAAATATCGAAATCACAGTTAATCGATTAACTTCCCCGATCTTAAACTCGTCCATGCGCGAGGTATACCACTACAAGTGCTACAAGCCTGGGTGGCTTTCATAAAGCTCGCCCGACTGACGCAGCCAGCGCCATTGCGCCCACACTGGTGCCCGCAACCGGGACGACCGGTCGGTCACGGACGTCGCCCTATCTGCCTGTGTGTTTACTCGCGCACAGGTCAAGGCGTGCCCGGTGCAGTTATAAACCCGCAAGCTGTGGACAACCTTCCGTGATTTCCCCCGTGCGACCTCGCCGCGACGGCGCTGGCGTGGTCAAAGGAGAAACTGCAAGCGTGACCTCGGGCCGCGAACGAGGGTTTTCTTGCGTGTTTCAAGCAAGCGAAAAGAGGAGGAAAATGAGAGGAGGTAAAGCGCATCCTTGCGGAACTCCCAATAATTTCCAAAACCACGGAAATTGGCAAATATTGCGGACTGGAACAGCCGCACCATGATTAAACATTTGACCCTTGAATGGAAAGGGGATGGTATACCTGAGGTTACTGTGTTCAACCCAAATCATTCCAAGCGGGCATCCCCAGAAACCGCTTCACTGCTCTTTTAGGGCTCAATCCAACAGTGGCCGTAGTGTGCTCGTTGGCGGAATTGCACTTCAAAGTTCAATGATCATACGACCGTGCTGAAACCGTCTAATTAATTCCCTAACGGTGCCACCCCGAACCTCACACGCATGCCGCATACTAACGTCGGTAACACACACGCGCACTTTTTGAAAACGACGGACTTGCACAAGACTGTTGCCTAAAGACTCTAAGGAAACTCACAAAACTGCAATGTCTAGTGTCCTGACGCTGGGCATATCTCTCTACGCTCTGCCCTTACTTTAGCCTTTGTTTGAAGTGAAGCTTTATATGGCAAGGCGAAAGCGGTCCTGTACACGCAAAAAGTTTTTCCTCGGAACCCGATATCATGTCTGAAAGAAACAGTATTGGAGAGAAGAAGTAACGGAAAGAGATTGGCTGTGTTTAAGCACAGATCAAGCGATAACGGCGGCGAGGGGCGGCGGGCAGGTCGGGCAGATCAGCGTCAATATGGTAAGATAAGGGCCACACGTTACTTTGAAGTTGGGAGGCCAAGCGTGTCACTCTTCAGAGGAGCAGACAGCTCCTCTGATAGTGCCTGGAAAGAAAAAAAATACTACAACCATGCAACGTATAATCAAAAGAGGCTAATGAACCATTTAAGGAGTAATACATGCGTAAAGAGCGGCCGCACGTCAAAGCCTCGCTGGTTAAATATCTCTCTGTATACAGTGTGCAAGGATGCATTTTTTCTGCTTTCTTTTTTTTTTCCCCATTTTCCCCGTTTCCCACGAGTAGGATCGCAATCTGTAGGACATAGCCTGGTCAACACTGCTGCCTCTTTTTTACCCCTTTCCTCGTTTTCTGCTCGCTGAGCTCATAATGTGCTGGCATCTTCTTTTCAACGGACGCCCTGCGGAGTGCGACCAAGAGCGGTAATTCCGCTAAGTAATCCTCCCGTCCAAACCGGGCGCGCGCCGAGGCTGCACAGTTGTCCCTGCCGGCTGCTTCTAAGCGCCATTACCGAGGCATCCCGGGGCGCTCGGGAAAAAGCGACGCTCGTCGGTACGGAGATAAGCGAAGAGGATTAAGCGTAGACACGCGTGTCGAACAGTGGGGCTTCGCGATAACGAGGGCGAAAAGAAACAAACGCTAGCCGGAAATCCGAGCAACAAACACGGCCGGTTCGCCCGCTGACCCGGTGAAACCGGCGTGGCACTCGGCTAGTAAGCCCGCTAGTGACAGCGGGGTGCCCGCTCTATCTTATCGCGCCGCCGCCCGAGAGGAGCACTTATTGCTTGCGGACGTGCTCGGAATATCTTGAAACGGGAGCCCCGCTCAAACCGGCCCTGCACGAGCGATGGCAGAACGCTAATTTTGCGAATGAAGGGGGGAGTGAAAAAAGCCGCTATACTTGGCGCCCGTGGAACATTCGCTTTCCAGGAATTCGAAGCTAATATTGGGGATCACCTGCTGTAAATTTAAAATATGAATGTTTGTACTCATGCCTGTCCGACCAGCTTCGACTGGTGGAGCGGGCTGTAGCGCCTGGCAAAGCATATGGGGTCCTAGACTGAGGAGTCCACCTTCTGAAGACTCCAAGTTTGGTACACAGCAAAGATGTCTATCAGCTCAGTGGCTAAGGCGTTGTTGCTGAGCGTGAGGACAGGGGTTCGATGCCCGACCGCGGCGGCCGCTTTTCTGATGGAGGCGAAAAGCAAAAACGCCCATGTGTACGGGATTCGGCGCACGTTAAAGATTGAAAATGGCAGCATCTCCACTCCGTGGATGATGGCGAGGATGCGGAGTACGGGGGCTCCAAATGACATCCAAGTTGCGCCCCGACCGTCATTCGATTTGAGCCGTGAGTTGCACCTTGATTATCCCTAAATGAAACTGCAACTCACGGCTCAAATCGAATTCCGCTCGATTTTCGCTTGATGGTGGTGTGCGCGTGGATGGACGCGGACGGACATTTGGAGGTGCTAAGGTACTCCGCACCGTTACAAGCGAGGGAGTAAGCCGTTTGACTTTCGGGTACTAACTCACGGTCTTAACCCAACGGGTAAGGCGACTGACACTAACTCTATCTGGTCTACCAGACACAGGCTCGGATCCTGCTGGTGCCTCTGTGATTTTTTGCGATTGTGAATGCTATGCGCACGGACGCGGGCGAATATTGATTGTGCGGTCCTAAGCTACTCCGCACCTAAAATAGAGCGCGACTTGGACAACGACACAAATGAAGAACGACGGAGCAAGCGCTCATTCATTCTTCGTTTGTGTCGTTCTGAAAGTCGCGCTCTGTTTTCCAATCATAATGCACCCACCACCTTGCCCAACAGCTGTGTTTAATGACGTCAAAGATCCCCAGGTGGTCAAAATTAATCCGGAGTCCTCCACTACGGCGCGCCTCATTGCCTGCTTTGCGTCGGCACGTTAAAACCTACAGTCAATCAATCAAAGATGTTTATCTTCCTCCTACTCATTATCCTTTACTCACAACCCTTGGTGGGGTTCTATATCACGTGGTTTAATGGACGTGTTCTGAACCTCCCGGGGCGATGTAACGCCCGCCGAAACCTTGTACACAACGGTGCTTTCGTTTTTTTGATTGCGTGAGCACTAGACGGGGAATGTCAACAAAACATGTGCGTCTGTCTGGAAACAGGGCAAGATACAGAAGAGCATCGAAGGAGAGAGTGGAGAGAGCTGCTTCCAAGAAAGGAGAGAGCTGCATTCGCAACGCTGCCAACGTTACCAGGGTGACGGTCTTGGGTAGGGATCGGTGCCTCGGCGCAAGAAAGTCTTTAATATGTGTTTCATGTCCACGCAGACACTGAGTGACGAGCTGACGCACGGGCCGAACTCTCCCTCGGAAGTCGCGTTCCCACACCGCACAGGACACAAAAATAGAGAGTTTCAGCACTCCGTATGATCCGTCCTTTCCGTTCGTAAAGTTTTTACCAGGACGGGACTGCGCCTGCGCGTGCGGGCACGGCGAGGAGGACACCCTCCACCTTAACGAATGCGCGCGCATGGCGAGGGCCGGCCCGCGGAACTAATCCACCCTATGGTAACGAATAAGAAAGTGTCCTGTCGGGTTCCGGTCAACACGGTACGAACGAAGAGGACGGAACAGACGCAGTGCTAAAGCTCTCTAATATGGAAGCTGAACCTGTGGGCAAATGGCTTTCTAGAGAGACACGAGCCGTGAGACAGGTTCGTATGCGTTGTAGGAACTACTCGCCGAGTGACTACTTGGGAAGTTCCGTACCTATAAGGGGAACCGCAGCACAAGGCCGTGGCAGATGTATCTATGCGTTTCCACATCCGAAGTGGGGATGTGCCATTTATGACCAGGCCTGTGATAGACAGGCCGCACTTTCTTCAGGGCCCTCCTCGCAAAAGAGAGATCATTTTCAAATTACTCCCAAAATCCACAATATGGTATTTTAACGCGTCAAGTCTACACCAGGTTATTAGCCGAGCCGTAGCGGATGGCTCCGCATTAGCTTACGGACCACCCGTGATTATTGAACGCGCACCGAAATTTCGACATATGGGCGTTTTCGTTTGTCTCTTCCGAAACTCATTTCGAGACTGAAATAAGAGAGGACGCCTGTATCCTTAGCGCCTTTTTTTTCAAATCGGCGTACCTTGACACCACGCCTAGCAGATGATTTTGATTAAAACGATAACTTTGAAGATATAGTATGCGGCCAAGACGCAGAGTCGCTAGTCCACGTACACAACTGAAGGGCGTATCCCTACGCCACCGACAACTGTGCTGCAGTAATCGGAGGCCGCAGGAAACAACGACCTAGAATGACATTTTAGGCCGCGTCGTCTGACCGTGGAACCGTAATTACGTTACGGGAGGAAGCCGCCTGGAGCGACACACCAGCCTTGGGCGGGCCAGACGGCGGTCGACCCGCGACATCCCAGGGCTGAATCGGGCCCTTTGAAGAAGTGCCTTTACACGGGGGCCAGGATTAGTGCGCACTGCTCACACCCCCACCGGGGACAACAACCGCCTTCGTCGTCTGGCTTCCGTGTGTGAGCTTCTTTGTCCCTCCTAATTTTTCTCCTCGTGGTACAGAGGAGGACGGTGCAGCCGAGGTGGTGTTGAGCAGAGACGCGCCAGCTGACCTACGCCCGTGTCCCCCCCCCCTCCCCCCCCACCAACCGTCGCTTCCCCATTTACAGATACAAGAAGACGAAACACAACCTTGCTAAATTTAAAAGAATCAGTCTCTGTAAGCTCAGCTACCCTCCAGCCGTGAAAGACATTTTTTTCCACAAAAAGGAATCAAGGAATCTTGAAGAAATTTCAAATTCCGCGCTGCAGTGATGTAATATGGGCAGCGGTGACGTAATAAGGGCCACCACTAAAATGCATAACCACCGTTGAGTTGACTATGCGTTAGCATCAAAGCGATATTACCAAACGGAAGTAGAGGCTCCATGCACTGCAATCGTCCAGTCATGTTTCTCGCCGCGGTGGTTTTTGCCAGCCTATAGCGCAAACCAAATTCTGTGACGTCATGGAAAATACTTCATCAGAGTGGTTTTTTGGGCGACTTGGTCATTCATCGTGTAAGTAAGCGCAAAATGAACAAGGACGAACGAAGTGAACGGGACACGGCGCTACTATCAATTTGCGCGAGAGTTGATAGCGCCGTGTCCCGTTCACTTCGTTCGTCCATGTTCATTTTGCGCTTACATACTTACACGTCATGGAAAAGTTGCCGGAAAATGACTAAGCAGTCACCACTGCTCGCTTTAATCCCCTATTATTTGTTCGAGGTTCGCGATAAAATGGGCACCATTGTTATCGGAGGACGGACCAGTCTTTTTAATGAACGAAACTTGTGTTTTGTATTCATGGCCCCGTCGAAGCATTTAAAGCAAAGTTTTCCATGGCTGGGATTCCGAGCATTTTGGTTCTGCGAAGCGAACTTTATCGAGAGAGCGAGGGAGAGAGGGCTATATAATGAGAACTGATGAGGTCAGCCCTGCTAGGGACAAGGCTCGCTACACCAGAGGAAGGGGGGGGGGGGGGTGACTACGATGATGAGTGGTGAATATTAGACATTGGGGGTATGGCAGGAAGAAGACAAACAAGAAACGTTAAAAACGAGAAACAAGAGAATGCTGCTCGTAGAGTCCGGACATAAAAAATACAATTGAAAAGGACATCATTAATGTAAACGCTGAAGCAAAATGCAAACTACACGGCGCAAAAAAAATAACAACACCAACCTACGAACAATGAATAGGTGAACACCACAACGCGAAAGAGTACATATCATGAGATACTTGCGCTGTGTGTGATGATCTGGAGAGATTTGTCTAGTTCAGAGTCTCGTAGGAACCGGAGCAGAACTTTTGTACCCAGGGTACTGTCAGTACCCAGCACTATCTGCTCAGCAGGAAACGGCTGTAACTTTCGTATTATCAAAACTTTCAAAAAAAGAAAACAATTGTATGAGAATTGACCGCTACGACGAATGTATCACTACGCGGAGGTTCATATACTTCTTCATAGTGAGGTTGTAAACGTTACAGAATTAAAGTGTACTGTGAATACACGGCCGTCTACGGAGGGAGTATGTTTATAGAAAATGGCTGTGACTCGTCTTTTATGAAAACTATCTCACCAAAGACTATGCGAAAATTAGCACCTAAGACGACTCTATAATTACAGCTAATGATATTACTTGCCGTAATAACTTAGTTTATAATAAATGAGTTCCTATACCTTTGCTCAAAATTTTGTGTCATCTCTGCGTACTGTGCTGCAAAGCATCGTTGGTCATCCATTTTCACGCTGAGGAATGGCTCGTGCATTTTAAAGATAATATTGATTGATTGATTGATTGATTGATTGATTGATTGATTGATTGATTGATTGATTGATTGATTGATTGATTGATTGATTGATTGATTGATTGATTGATCGATAACGTGGTTTTGAGGCGCACAGGCGATGAGGCGCGGCGTAGTGGAGGGCTCCGGATTAATTTTGACCATCTGGGGATCTTTACTGTACGCCAAAATCTCGAACACACGGGCGTTTTCGCTTATTGCCTCCATCATAAAAACGGCCGCCGCGGCCGGGAATCGAACCCGCGTTTTCGTGCTCAGCAGCACAACGTGGAGACAGTAGTTTTTTCTCTACTGAGCACAAAAATTTTGGTCTGTCTCTATGTATGTCCCTGAATTCCGCCTCCCGGTCAACTTGCCACATAAAATTATTGAACGAGGTGTTTATATTGCCAAGACATTTCCAAAGTATTCAACGTGGCAGCATACGCATGTTCTCTGCCATTGTCCACGCTACGCATAACCTGGAGAACAATTAGCGAGAATATTGGCCCGTTTGGGCTGTCGTGTGGTGTCGGAGGAAGTACTGCTGGGACCTTGGCCAGACGCGCAGCGTTCCCACAAGGCATTTAAAGCGGTGCCGACATTTCTGCGCAGCAGCGGCCTCTCAGCGATATTGTAGTTCAGGCCCGTCCGGCTTAACTTTAACACATGCACAGTATCGGTACAGGCGTCTTCTATGCATAGCCATTTATTTATTTCTCCGCCATCTTCATCTCTCTAGCCCTCTATCCACGCGCTTTCCTCCCCTTTCCCTTGCCACTCTCAGAATAGCTGGCCGGATACGCTACCATCAGGCCGACCTTTCTGTGTTTTTTTTTTTCATTTCAATGAAGTTCTCTCTCTCTCTCTCTCTCTCTCTCTCTCTCTCTCTCTCTCTCTCTCTCTCTCTCTCTCTCTACTTGGTGACACTGTTCACCAAAAATAACAAAATCAAGACATTAAACATACTTGAGGCTAAGCGTAAATACATAACTCATAGTAGGACTGTTCTTGTAATTAAAAGTAGACGTGGTCGTACATTTTGTGACAGCAAACCAAACAAAAATCCTGCTGAAACCAATTTTGGGAGTAGAAAATACAAAAAAGGGCTCGCGCCCGATCCTCGTGATCACTGCTCGGGCACCAAGGAGAAAGTAACAAAAAGTGACATCAGGTGGCGCGGCAGCAGTGGCAACGCGGGAAAATTGAATTGAATTCAGCAAACCTGTATTGTGTTTTTCGTGGGAGGACCGAGGCAGGTAGGGAAGAGCGTGAAAGATGAGCGAGGGAGAGAAAAGAGGCATTTACAGGTCAGGGGCGGCAGACATTTCGGCGAGATTTTCAGTTGCGTAAGTAGATACGCGCCCTTTTTTTCTTTTTTTTTTTTTTCCTCCTATAACTCCACACGCCTTCCGGTCACCACGTTCTCGTGGTACCGTCTTCCGAGGGCCGTTTTTTCGGATGTCCCTAACGAGATCAGCGCGTCTCCACGTGTCGAGACGCCAAGCGCTGTGGCGTGCCGGAGACAATTTGCCGTGCTATCCCCCGAGATGCGTGGTATTCCTGTGCGAAAATTCTCGGGAGGAAACTGATGCAGTCTTGCTCAAGGTCGCGACCACTTTGTTGTTGCGTGCGCCCAGTTCGCGTGTCGTGAATGGTGTGCACAGGTTGGCTCGCTCTTTATTTATTTTTGGTTAAACGTCCTCTCTTCTTTAGGGCAAGGACAATGGTAGTGCTGTCTGATTTAGGGGCGAATCACTTTAAGGCCGAGGCTTGTCCGGCGCCCGCCGTCACCGTGCAAATATACACATCTGTGAACAAAAGGTTCACAACAGGTTAACAAGAACAAAACAAAAGGTTCACAAAAGGTTAGAGAGACACAGAAAGAGGGAGAGAGAGCTCCAGGATAGCCGTGCTGCGCATGCGCGAGGAGCATTGGGTTGCATTCGATTGGATCGGATTGGAAATCGTTTCTCTCACGGGGGATTTACGGTGAGAACTATCCCCAGTGCTTGATTCACTTATGCGTAATTTTTTTTTTTATTCCGCTAGTGCCTACTATAGCTAAGTGTTCCCTTTTGGGTGTTTTTAGTATACGCTTTCTATTTACGATGTAGTTGAGTGAGGATTCTTCTTTTATTCGCGTTTCCATGAGGTTCCGTCCTTTGAGGCCTTTGTTCAGGTGCATTAGAACGGTAAACGGAAGGAGTGGTTCACGAATTTCAGCCGATTTTCAGGCGATGTTGCTTTGCGTAACTTGCAACAAGCCCGGAGTCTTTTTATATTTTGTTCTAGTTTTCGGAGGACTGTCACTCAGTGGCTACGACGTTGTGCTGCTGAGCCCAAGGACCCGGGTTCGATTACCGGCCGCGGCGGCGGCTTTCCTGCTGGAGGCGAAAAGCGAAACCGCCTGTGCGTACGAGATTTCGGCGCACGTTAAAGATCTCCAGGTGGTAAAAATTGATCAGGAGCCCTCCAATATGGTGCGCGTCATAGCCTAGATTAAAGCTTCGGCACGTTAAACCCACAATCAATCAATCAATCAATCAATCAATCAATCAATCAATCAATCGGATGACAGCCACTAACTGACATATTGTAGTCAATACAGGGACATGTAGTTTGATGTTTATATATTACACACACATGTTTAACACTGTTTTTACACTCATACATAGCGTACCCTTAGTGAGCATTTGTGTCTAGTGCATAATATCTCGACTTGTAGCGGAACTTGGTGCGAGAAGGTGAAAAGAATCCCGCAAATTTTCAGTTTTAAGTGCTTCTTGGTTGTGTTTGTCTTTACTTATGTTGCGTTTGTTATTTTGGGACAAATCGCTCAGCTATAGAGTTGAGTTATAGGCGGCTACACCTTGAATGTTGCTTTGCACCAATATATGTGAGCTGTAGGTGCTTTGACATGTTTTCGTAACGGTTAGTTGTTTGTTAGTACCGAGAACGCACAGCGTGAAAGAAATAGGAAGAAACGCGAGCCCTGGATGGGTAATTGTGTGCTCGCCAGATTCCACGAGGGTTAGCAACGCTTGGTGGCGGGCTAGTAAGTAGATAGTTCAACATCGTTTGCATCGCTGTGCTGCCAGGTGTAACAAAATGAACTGGAAAGGCACAGTCCTTATGTCATTTATGTGTACTTTCCAGTCCGTTTTCTGTTTTACCCAGCGCCATCCCACAAGTGATTGTAAGCCCTGGAAATGCCTTTCAACACGTCATCAAGCCTGTTTCGCTTCTGCTATGCAATAATCCCATTCATTTTTAACTAATATAAGTTTACATTTCCGCCGGCGATAAGCATTTCGCAAAAGTGTCTTGCTAATAAGCGTTCGCCGTCGCACGTAGCGGTTGTGGAATGGTTTATTACGTAACAGCTTTTTACATGAGAGACCACAAAAAAAAAAAGATTTAAAAGAAACATTTCTCTATTTTGAAAGTTTTTTTTTTTTTTTCGCCGTTTATGGCATGGTTACGAATAACGTTTAATGGAGCCGAAAAAATAATACAGAAAAGAAAGAAAGGTAGGTAGGTGACATCTTCCTTGTGCGGAAAGTCGGTTCATGGAATTCGACTTTGGATCCGAGCCGGCAGAAGAGCGGCCACGGCGAAATGTCGGGTAGCGCTCCATGGAACAACCGTGGGAACAACGCTCGCTTTGGGCGCTGCACCCGTCTCCGTGGCGCCGAACTTGAGCCCTGCTATCCCGGACGAAGGGCTTCACGTGACCACAACGTCCGGAGTGCACCCGCGGCATCACAAACACGTGCACTGATACCGGAGCCATTCCCTGTCCTTCGAATTGTTCGCGCCTGTGGAGTTCTTGCCGAAAGGTGTACTAGGTGCGTGCTTGTCGTGGTTCGTCACCGGTCCTGTGACTCACCGGATGGCTCCCGTGATTTGGCGATGTGATGTGTTCCGGGGAGGGGGGGGGGGGGGGGGCATTGACACCCCACTTCCCCCCCTCGCAATCTGAATCGGATATTTACTGTCTAACGCATGAAGGACAGTTCCACTAAGTCTGCCACCGAAACCAAAGGTAACGCAGCTCTTCAACCCCGACACAGACGTTGTCCAGCACACAGATACCTCAAAGAATGGACACCGGACCCACATCTAACAGTGGTCACAGCCCGGGACTGAACGATAGGGAAGGGGGAGGAGTTGAGACCATTCCTCCCCATAGAAAATTTTCCAGCAAATGTGCGGAAAATGTCCTTCCTTTCTCTAGACTCTACCTGACACCGCACCTTCCCCCTTCCCCCTCACCCCCCCCCCCCCCCCCCCACTCACCCACCCACCCATTCACGAAAAGTATTTCCGGCTACGCTCTGTTAATATCCAGAAATATCGCTCTAAATAAGACTGTCAATGTTTTGTTTTTTCGCTTTTTAGTTACCCCGACACTCGGTATGAGCTGAGAAGACTTTCTGTTGTCCTTTGGTGTTCGGTGTCGCAGGAGAAGTGCGTGCGCGCCCGAACACGGTTGCATCTCGCACTAACTACCCTCTCACACACGCATGCCTGTACACGCAGAGAAACGATCAGGCGGACACTCTGCTGCCGCGGGGGCAACCCGGTGGGCCGTTCCCCTCCAGCAGCGACGCCGCCGAACCGGTTTGGACCACTTTTATGCACTCCGAGGAGGAGGCATTCCGGCGGGAGGGGGCAGTCGCGCACTTGGCCGCACCAAAAGAACCGCGGCGTGCGCGCAAGAGGAGCGAAGAAAGAAATGAACGAAATAAGAGAACCAATGAAGGAAGAAGCGGCAGAGTCGCCGCTTTTCTTCCGGCGGCTGCGGAAGAGAAAGCATTGTTTGCTCGCGGAATAAAGGGCAGCGCAGGTCGGACGGTGGGGCCGCCTTTTAATTCGCCGAAGCGCATTGCTGGAGAAAGTCGTGCCCGACGCAGACGATTAGCGGTTTGATTTTCCGACCTTTGGCCAACTTCTCCGGACAAGGCTACGCCATCAGCTGCGCCGCGGCTGGGTTTGGAAATTCGCGCTTTATAGCAACCACTTAAAGTAAGCGAATATCAATTATCTTTTCGTCCTCCAGACGTGGCTGTTGCTCTGTCACGGACTGAGCTGCGAACAGTGGCGAAGCGAAAATTATTTGTCGGGTTAAAAAAAAAATGAAAAAATAGCCTGCGGCGAAACATTATCTTATTTTCGTCTTTTAACCAACTGGCAAACCGGTGGGAACTCCTGACTCTATTGCGTTCACTATTTCGATCACCACGAACTGGCAGATTAATTGCAGATTCCAAGAACTGACCCACTTGTTAACTCAACTGAGATCGACCAGCATTTGTTTATTTTCTCTTACCCTCCCTCCCCATTCCTTCCGTCCATCGTCGACAGTGGTGATCCTTTTTTTGTAATAAAGTCTCTCTCTCTCTCTCTCTCTCTCTCTCTCTCTCTCTCTCTCTCTCTCTCTCTCTCTCTCTCTCTCTCTATTTTTTCCTTTCGATTCTTCTTCTTTTAACAATTAAATTTAAACATGAAGTTCGTAAAGAGCATGGGCGGAGAAAAGGCACAAAGGAGGCGGTGGTATCCGTCACTGATAGAATTTCGGGGGTGTTCCGACACCAACCCACCTCCCCCCTACCCGGCTCCTTCCTAAGCTGCTAAGTTGCGAATACGACTTTCGAATGTCATTACACTTGGTGCCTTACAGGATATTTATTGCGTACTACGCGTGCGTATTTCTCACACCAAGCCGCTATTTGACGATACTGCTCTGTTGATACGAGACGCGGTCTTTCGCGGGAGCACACATCACAAGTTGAAACAGCAGCAGCACTAAATTGCGCTGCCAGGTTTCGGCGTGCGATATCGCGCTGCTGTCCAACTATCGAGACGGAAGCCAGCGAGCGGCCGTGTCTTCTTGAACGAAGGCCGCATCTGTTGCCTCGTAATCTCGCTCACTTTGCTGTTTCGCTTCGCCCAGGCTCATTGAGCGTAAAAAAGCCAGTTTTAGTAACAGAAGCGGCTTTCGGAAGCGTTCCATAGCACGAGGTGTTCCGTAGCGCGATCTTAAAAGTCGGCAGTGGCGAGAGGTGGCCGTTCCCTCCAGTACACCACAGATGGAATGGCGAAAAAACGCAGCCCAACCAGTGAATAGACATGCAGCTAAATGCAACATCGCCGTCAACTCTCACATCACACGGCGGCAGGAGCCAGCAGCGGCGCAACGCGTAGGACCCAGATCGAAGCCATTCGAAAGCATTCAGGCGATTCGCAAAGGGCAAAGCCTCCCCACCGGCAATATTGCATATCCCTTCGACAACGCGAGGAGCAAGCAAGACGTCTGAGGCGTTCAACTGGTCGTTCATGGTTCCCCATTCCCAACCCACGAGAAGGTCTTAGGTGTCCCTCGTCTCTTAACTAAAAAAAACGAAGAAACCTGGGTGAGAACAGCGTCGAAAAGAGGCGAATTAAAAGAAAAGCAGATGGATAGAAAGGTGATGTTTCGCACTGTCTGCTTGAGCGCCGCCGATTCCGGGCGGTTTAGATACACACCCCAGATTCGGAAGAACTGCGAGCTGGGCGTGTTGGTACGTGTTCATGGTGGGAAAAGCGCAACAGTAACAAGGACAAGTGAGTACACGGGACAAAGCGCTTTGTCCCGTGTACTCACTTGTCTTTGTTGCTGTTGCGCTTTTCCCACCATGAACACCACAGATTCGGCCAACTCCGCCTCGTCGACGTCGACTGTATAAAAGAAAACAAATAAATAATAAAAAAAGCTAAAAACTGCAAGATGCGGGGCTCCAGTACAGCTGTTATGGAGCTGTTATAATACGTGACACACCAGGCGCTTTGGGTAGCCTATACGGTCGTTTTTCCGTGTCATCTGCGCATGCGTCCGCGTCCGCGTGGTACGAAGGACGCCTTGATGTTAAATGACGCTTTTGCAAATAAACACACTAATCATAATTCTGGAAGCAACGATATCTCACGACAGGTGCCTCACGCGAATGATTAATTACGGGCTTCACAAACCCTCAGCACCCTCTAAGGAAATCCCTTTCCTTTTTTGTTGCGAGAAGGACACAGACATTCGGTATTCGATATCCATTACTCGCGAATACTCGGACGTCATTGCGTTAGGGAAGTAAGGTACTTAGACACATAAACAACCCCCGCGGCGGCTCACTGTGTGGCTGAAATGTTGTGAGTGCGAGCGTGAAAAAAAACTTTATGAAACGGAGAGGTCACCCTGCAGGGGCAACGCGCTTGTTTTGCTACTGCAGACGGCAGTTAATAACAAAGTGACGGGCTATTTGGTTTCGCCAACCATAGAATATCGTGCGAAAGCAGCGTACTTTCCTGCTTATAGAGAGTTCTTCGGTGCATCGCTGCGGGTATGTGACCCTTCCGTGGGACTCAGAGTACGCGCACAAGATTTAGAACATCACCCAGAACCCTCTCAATCAGAAGAAACAACTCTCCGTCGCATCCAAACAAATGCCCTTGTTCATCCAATTCGCGTGCCCCTCGTGTGTTTGCCGCTAAATTCACCGCACAATAGACATTCTGCACCAAGACAGGCAACTATAGCCCACATTTTATTAGTGTGTGCACGTAAACCCGCCACCCCACTATTTCCTTCCCTCCTCCCCCTCCCTGAGCTGCGAGAGAACCTGATTACCAGCGACCGCCGGGCGTCCAGCAACTCCTGGTGCTACTTCGGTTCCCGGAGTAGAGACCACTCTTACTTCACGACTCAATAAACGTTTCGTACTACGACTGCAGTCGAGCCCCTTTATAACGGAGCAGTATCGGGACGGCAAATCAGTTCGTTATATCCGATATTCGTTGGAGGAATAAAAGTAAAAACCGGCTCTAACAAATCGACAATCTTGCTCACGCAAAACCACTTGATACAGAAATGCATTTCTTGGGCTTCGAACCTACTAAGGCAATCCTTACCTTTCTCCTTGTTGCATTGCGAGCTCAATGAACCGGAACATGTGTACGGCAAATTGCAACAGAACAAAGTTAATTTGACAAAACAGAACTGCGTCCTTATTTAGTTGATGAAGGATGTTATCTTCGCCTGGTGGCTACTCACAGCGCTGAGCAGAGTGAAGTTTTTCACAGTGTCTACGACTTTATACTTCTATTTCTACTTCTATTTCTATTTCTCCGACTTATTTACCCAGTGCGTTTATACTTCTGCAGTTTCGGACGACGGGGTTTTTTTTTTTTCCAAGTAGCTTCTCAGCCTCCTGGTCAAATATTTCCTCGTTATATCCGACACCGCGCGGCTCTCACGGTTTCAGTTTCGTTACAAAAAGAATAAGTGTCATATTGAAATAAAGCGCGACCAACCAAGGTTTGTATTTAGTTCGCTATAGCCGATATTTCGCGATATCAGTGTTCGTTATAACGAGGTTCGACTGTACTGCTACTACTGGCACACATTTCTTGTGGTCCAGCCTCGCATGCTTGAGCTTCGAGTAATCGATTGATTGATTCGTAAAACCTCTTGACTGACTGAAATTAGCCGTTTTGCAAGCGTTAGGCGATAAACCTTGCGGGCACGACCCAGTGTCGGCGAGCTTTATTCGAGCTGCAGAGGACATCTTCACTTACGTGGCTTAAGATGTGGGCTTCCGAAAAGCAATCGTGATCCTATTACTTCACCGCTTTTGCGTTCTTCTCTCCTATTTTACACTGTAAAGCTTGGCCAGTCGCGCCTTTGTTAAGCCTACGTTTAGGCGTAACGCTCGGCAGCCCTATATTCGAGCCAAGCAACGCCAAAGATCATTGTACGCCAGGTTTGCGGGCACATCATCGTTCAGCGTCCAAACAATGAACCACACGGCCTTAGTACCAATCGTCTTTCCTCCGGGGTCTCTTTTTGTAACTGTACGAACCAATCACAGCGAAGAGCCCACCGAAGGCATCGTATCCCTATACAGGGCCTCGTCTGCTGGGTCTTCCGTGGTTTTCAGATGTGCGCGCAGGAAAAATGCCTGATGCCTTGCTTCTCGGTCTGCCAGGCCCCTTAGGACACGAAGGTGACTTTTCGTTGTATGGCAACAGCGCGCGCCGCCGCTTAGCCCGGCCGTGGTAAAACAAAGCTTTGTACGCGCCACTGATAGCGTTGACGTCAGAGTAAATCACCGCAGGAAAGCCAACTTTACAAAATGAGTTTCACGAAGGGTACACCAATCATACGTACCACAGACAACTATGGGATGTCTTTGCACACCAACGGATGTCTCGTGATACGCAGTTACAAATTCTAAGCTAAAGCGATCGACTGGGAAAAGAAACGAACGACGAACCTGGCACGAACGGACCAGATGCGTGCGACCGGGTAGCGCGTGTTATCATCAGTAGTGTTTTCTGAACTACACTCGCCGTTGGCGCAATAAAATGGCCCTCTCTCTACCTCGCCTGCTCCTCTGTTTTACAGTTTGGCAATACGCAATACAGTTTGGCAGCCACAATACAGTTTGACAATACGCGCGATTATTTTGGCAATACTTTAGTTTGGCAATACAGCAACGATTAGTTTTGAAATACAGTTTGGCAATACTTTGACTTTGGACTTTGGTGGTGTGGGGTTGGGATTTTGATATTCGGATTTGGGATTTGAGAGAGCGGATTTTGGACTTTGGCTTCGAAAGCTTCGTGTTTCAACCATCTTTCTTTTTATTTAGGGGCTTTTTTTTTCAGTTTTCTGGCCCCGAGTTCGACGAAAAGGCGGTTCCTTCGCATCCAAAGAGCGCCCGTAGGAATGATCGCTGCGCGCTTTTGTCGATTCCACTGACCGCAGAACCTGCACGCGCGATTCAGTGTACGAGGAGTGAGGGTTTGGCTGGATGACTCTACTCTATTACGTTAGCTAGAAGTAGGGCATGTAAGTGGAATAAAACAGGCAAGTCGGTTGCTGACAACCGACGCCCCGATTCAAAGGGAGAGCCACTAATCATCATCATCGCTACAACGCGCAGTGTAAAATTACGGCGGACATCTGCTCCGCTGAGTCTGACGAGCGTGTTTTCGTCGACGGGGCAGTGTGAGCGAACAGACTTCACGCGGGCACAAGTAATTCACGACCGAGCGCAGTGTATACCCCAACTGTTCAAATTCATGTACATTCGCGTCGTATGCAAGCATATGGTGAGAAGTACGCTTCCAGACCGAACCCTTAAAGGAACCGTGCAACACTTTTCCAACTTTTTTCGTAATCTTAAGTGCTTGCAGAGCGCAGTCAACCAATATTAAACTTGCTTAGTGCTATATTAAACGTGCTTAGTGAGGTTGAATTCGACAAGTTTTGACGTCGTGCCTCATAGTGAAGTGACTTCGTTGTGAAGTTCGAAAAGGTTTCATTACTGAGAGGTTTAATTATTTGTTTAGTCATTGGAAAGCGGTTCGGGGCAGAAGAAAGCGCGGGGGGGAGCGTTGCCGCTCTTCTTGCGCGCTCTACGCACCTTCCATGCTACGCCTCTAGAGCGTCGTCATCATAATCATCATCATCATCACCAGCCTATCTACGCCCACTGCAGGGCAAAGGCCTCTCCCATTATTCTCCAATTACCCCGGTCCTGTGCCAACTGTGACCAATTTATCCCTGGAAACTTCTTGATCTCTTCACTAGATAAGGTTCTCGTGTTAACCATTGCCAGGTTCAGATTCCAATGGCGGCCTGTCCGGGTCCAGGTATTCTTAGCACCCCCTGCTGCGTCACAGGTCTGACCGCCGCCGTGGTCAGTTGCTTCGCAGCCCCTGGAGACTGAGGGTTATTGGCGTATTCATGGTAGGTTGTGGCCGTTACTATACCAGGGTGTCCAATCCTGCTCTGTACCAGGTTCTAAATGTTGCCTGGTCCGGTGTATAATGCCGCCGGATACTGCGGGAGGCTGTACTAACAGCATTTCTTTACCAGACAAGGATTTAGCAACCCTGGTAGAGTAAATCTGTTCAAAGCCTCCCTATGATTATACAATCACACCATCGGCCTTCAGGCACTCGATAGGCGTGGCTGCACGTCTTTGGGAGAGGCCTTCGTCCTGCAATGGACACAACCAGGCTGAAGATAAAGATTGAGATAATTACTGGTAAACTCGATCACAGTGGTATGGTTTCGGTATTGAGAGAACACTAGTAAAAACGTCCCCGCTCTTCGTGCGATCGTCGGGCGACTCACTGCTCAAACATCACGCGCTACGCGCCCTTGTGTACACGTAAACAGTGGCGGCGCCTCATGTATCGTGGTCTCTCGGGACGGCACGTGACGATGTCCTACGTTCGTTGTTACGGCGTTTCCTGCGCTCGCTGTGAGACGTTCAGGATCTTTGTACTCCGCTGGCTGAGGTGTGTCTTTTGTGTTCGTCCCTCGTCGTGATTGAACTATCGCACGCCTCGGAACCGGCTGACAGAATTCTTCCATATAGTCATCACAGCATGTGCGCTATTCAACGACACCCCCCCCCCCCCCCCCCCCCCACATCAGAAATTAATTGCGAATGCATTACAACTTTTTTTTTTTGCAACTGCAACTAAAGTTTGCAGTCAACTGAAAACGCTACCCCGGCATGGACCTTGGGGACGTCTACCATTAAAGCTCCTCTTTGGCCGATCCTCCCCACAGCGAGGGTATACATGGTATCCATGCATGCAGCGTATCCATGAATGAAGGAGAACAACAACATTAAGGGCGATGCGAGAACGCCTCTTAGTCTAAGCAGCGCACAAACGTCTACGGGTGCAGCCGTCCGAATCTCCTGGCCTGCGGAGCGTGGCGAACGCAAACAGCCACTTGCACTTGGACGCCCGTAAACAACAGACCATTCCAGCGAAGCGGCTCGCTTTCGCACACCTTTCCCTCCCTTCGATTTTTAAGCCTTTGATGCGAGGCGAGGGCAACGCCGGTAGCGGTTGACTGGCTTTTTCCAGGATCACCCTAATACGCGACTTTCCGCCGCAGCAGTTGCTCTGCGTGACAGCCATGGATGCTGCGATGACTGTTTGGATTACGCCTGTTGTTTGTATACGCCAGCCGGAGGTTTGAGAGGAGGAGGGAAACGACTGCGGCTTTGCTCGTAACGTAGCCTTCAATTGAGGCGTTCAATACCTCAGACATTCATTGGCGTTAACTTGTCTCACTCGTACGGTTGTGTCGTTCTTTACGCTAACCGAGTACGCATACCTCGCTGATACGCGTGTCCCGATCACATCGTTAAGCTGTACTGGCCTAGATTTATATGAATTTGAAGCGAAGCGTATATGGCTAGGGTTCCGTGTAATTTTCATGACTGATAACAAAAACTCCATTGCTCGCCTTTATCGCTTGATCTGTGCTTTACGCAGCAGCTCGCTGCGCTGCAAGAGAGATAAACGCGGCCACACTACGCCACCTTTCTTCAAAAGGCTTTCCAACGTGTTTTTTTTTTTCGCGCTGTCTTGTCGGATTTCAGAGGAGGGTTTATTTTTTGCGTACACAGAACAACGCAATTTTTCTTTCAGACAGTCATACAAAGCTTCGCTTTAGAAGTTCGGCCCTTCGACGAGCTTTGTGCTTTACCTGAGCGCACCTAACACGTTATTCGAAGAGGACAGGGCGAAGGTTTTGTGTTGTTGCCGAAATTGCCGGTAAAAAGAAACATTTCTTGATGCAGGTTTTGTTGCACTGCGTCTACGATGTCTCCCCCCCCCCCGCCCCCCCCCCCCCCCCCACACACACACTCTTCCTTTTTTTTTTCGCAAACATTGGTCTTTCTTGGGGGACTACTTAATGCGAAAATTTCGGTCTCTCCGTTTCTTTCTCGACTCAGCTGTCAGGTCAGACCTCCTCCTCTCAAAAACACTTCCAACCTACTAAATCTTATGGCATACTTCATATCTGCGAACAATGTTTGAACAAAAACACAACGTAAGGCGAATTGGAGGCGTGGCTCAATGAATAAGTGGTACTAACAGTGTTCTTTAATTAAAAATAGACGGCCATAATACTCCCGATTGCAAACAAAAGAAACGCGTTAAATAGTATGTATTACCTGCAAAATACGAAGAGAGCTCGCACTCGTGGCTCCAGCTCATGTCTTGAGCGCCAAGCCAAAGCAGTAACAAAAGATCCTCACAGATGGCGCTTTAGCAGCAGCGCAAACGCGGGAAAATTGAATTGAATTAAGCACACCTCTATTGCGTTTATCAAGGGAAGACCGACAGGAGAAAGGATCAGCCTGAGAGGTGGTTATGGGACAGGAAAGAGGAATTTACGTGGCAGGGGCCGCAGGAAGGGAGGTGAGCAGATACACGGCCAATTCCTTGTCCTTCGTCAACGTCCCCGAAATGCACGGCTCAAAATGTACTCCCGTGTTATTTTTGTAGCGCGAGTTACACTGGCCGAGGTTGAGCAGTTTCGCGTGGCTCCTCGAAAGCCGTGCTGCGCTTGCGCGAGGAGCAGTGACGTCACACGGCGCACAGGACGTTGCTCGCTGCCCGTCCTCTCTCACACACCCCACGCGCCCAGCGTCTTCGCCGACCTCCGTTCCCCACGTGGCGGCCCGGTCCACTTGAATTGATCATGTGAGGGGTGGCCGGGTGTGCAACCGATGGCTCGTGCGTCGCAGCAACACCGGCGTGCGCCTATGGAACTAGCTTAGCTCTGGGGCGATTGGTGACGCTGCGCCGGAGCCGCTTGATAAATATACACGTGTCGCATAATGCGTATACCGTGTGTGTGTGTGTTACTGAAGCAGCAGTAAGAACAATAATCAAGCTACTCTATGCCACCAGGAAAGCTAAGAATAACCAGCTGAACCTTAGCTCGGCTATGCCATGATATACGTAGCGTGAGCCAAGGCGCACGCTACGTATATTTTGGCATAGCCGAGCTAAGCCACTGCTCATTTTTTTTCCTCTTTCCGAATCAGATCATGAAGGGCGCAGGAACGTCCCCGGTTACGCAACGCCTCCAGCAAAGCGCTTCCACCTCCTTGCCCGGCGGCGGTCTGCGATCGGGGACGCGAACTTCTCCCAACTCGCCCCGGGCTACGGCAGCGCGGTCAAGCGCAGCGGCCAGCGATGATTCCGCGCACTCACCAGATCATCGGCCCCACGGAAAAAGGGCCGCTGCTGCGTTCGGAAAGGAGTTTGCCGCGCGCAGAGCTATTACAAGAGGGCGAGAAAAAAGAAAGATGGCGCGGAGATTCCTCTTCTACTTGGCTTTCGAAGGGGGGCGCTATTTATACGTGACGCCTGGTTACGCAAGGGGCGCTGCGGAGCCTCCTTCGGCCCTCTTCCCTCTCCCCTCCCTGGTCTCCGCTTGGCCGCAGGGGCGTTTGCCGGCGCGGCGTGTTTTTACGCTCGGCCGCTGTTGCGCGAACTGCGAGAAATACAGGAGCCCGTAACTCTTCGCCACTTTGGGGCACTGGCCGGTGCGCGGTTTGTAACGGACATTCCGCGCATTCCCGTGTCAACAAACCGACGCCGAATTATGCCTGATTCATCAAATTCGCTCCAGCGAGCAGTGAGACGTGCATTTAAGTCATAGATTGGGAATCGGAATCAAAGGTAGCGTCAGGGCATTGGCTCGTAACGGACATTCCGCGCATAGCTGTGCCGACAGCAAACGTCGAATTATGGTCGATTTCACCGCAAAACGAGTTGTGACGACTGCGGTTGGGGCAACGTTTAGGACTGAAAATGAAATGTACCGTTAGGACGTCACTTTGTAGCGGAAATATCACATCTAGCTGTAGCAACACACGCCGATTCAGGCCCGATTCATTGCATTCGCTACAATGTGCGTTTCAGTCATAGTTTCGGAGTCCGAATCCATTTGTAACCGTCGTTCTGTGCACTGCAGAACGACGGTTCTGTGCACTGCAGAACGACACTGTGCACCGATCCATTGCATTCACAGCAAATGAGTTGCGACATCAGCGGTTAACTCATAGTTTAGGAATCCACATCGAATGTAGCGTTAGGGCATCTCACCTACACACGGTAGACTAAGGCTCGCTTATATTCTACCCATTCGGGTTTTCGCAAACTATTCTCAAAACCATTGCAGAGCTACCTGAGATGGAAATCGTCTGGGTTCCTGGGCCTGAATCCATCGAAAGTAATGAGGCGGCGCAAACCGCGGCCCGCACGTACATACAGCGGGCCATTACCCGAGACGGAATGTTCTCCGCTGACACCAAAACGGACCCACTTCTCCGGTATTCAGACGTCCTGGAACATTATAGGCTTGGCAGAAGGAAATTCCCACCACCTCATCCCCGGTTAACCAAAGAAGAAGCCACCACTCTTCGGCGATTGCAGACGAATTCTTATCCCCACGGCACCCTCCTCCATTCCATCTGCCCGAATCAGTATCCCTCCCTTTGCAATTATTTTCCAACGCCGGGCACCCTGTACCACCAGGTATGGGAGTGCCAAAAAACTCCAAACCTACCCCCAATTCCCTTCCCAACTTTTGAGCAGTGGATGGCGCGTCTGGTCGATCCGGACCTTTGACACCAGCAAGAACTGGTCAAGAGGCTTGGACGGCAAGTCGCAGCCTGGGTATCCCGGAATAAGGATGCCCTCCACCTTACGCTCAATAAATGTTTATTCGCCGCCTCCTCCTCGAAAACTGCGAGACGGGAACATAAATGCATTAGCATGTTTGGCCAACTACGACCTCCCTCTCCAAACCCCAAGATGTAAGAGCTTTAACAAAATGTTTTACTCAAAATTTTGTAGATGACGGCGCGGACGCAAGCTTCACTGACGCGATTCAAATCCACCGAGCGAAGCCGCTCAGCTTGCGGCGTTAATTTCACTCGATGCCCTACCACGCGTGCTACTTAGACAGCCATCATAAAGCTGCTGGCACACAGCAGATAACTCACGCACATCGTGTTTGACAGAACTTGCGACGACCCTGGGCTGCAGGCCTCGTGTGACCCATTTGAATACGGTGCTTTCGACTGGCGGTCGACCGGGTCTGGCAACGCCGGCTGCCAGCCTGAATTCGGGTCCACGATCAAGCGTGCGCACAATAGGTCGTTGCAACACTATCATATACCAGGCATAATAAGGACAGCGCTCGCCCAGGCCGGCATTGACCGGGACCGCCTCAGTAGAGTTACGGGCAGGGGCGTAGCCAGGGTGGCGTGTTTCGGTGTCAGAGCGCCCCCCAAAATTTCCTGAGCACTTCACCCCTTTCCTTTCAGTCTCTTTAATTTCGCCCGTGTATATATACTATTTACCTACCACATCAAGTTTCCAAAATATCAAAACGAAAATAAGAGGAATGTAGGCTTATTAAAGGGGGAAACTGACTAATATATTGTTTGGGCGCAAGCTACTCCTCCTTATTTTTTTTACAGGCGGCGTATAACATCCCCCTAAAAATATTTCTTCCTACGCCACTGGTTACGGGTGTAGTCTGGGATACAGGCTCTCGGGACGACAGCATGAAATGAAGCAATCGCCGAAGCACACAGTGAAATCAGAGTTATTCAATATAGCCACGAAACTCTTCAGAACCACGTCGTGCGAGCACCCCTGCTTCGTTTAAGCTGTGTGTGTGAGAGAGAGGGAAAGCTTTAATGAATACCCACCTGCTGCGTTGAAGCTGAGAGAGAGAGAGAGAGAGAGAGAGAGAGAGAGAGAGAGAGAGAGAGAGAGAGAGAGAGAGAGAGAGAGCTTTAATGGAATACCCAACAGGTTATCCCAAGAAGCAGCGCGGCTTGCTACTTCAGATGGGGGTGAACATAGTAAGGCGAAAAAAAAAAAAGGAAAAGTTGAAGAAGTACGCAGCAACAATGAGTAAGAGGGAGAAGAAAATAAAAGCAGTTCGGAACGTAAAAAAGATTTACAGCACTAGGAAAAACAAATCTCAGGATCCCAAGGTTAAATACAATCGATTAATCCTGACTCAGACAAAAACGTCGACAGAGCTTTTGTCCCTCGCGCCGCGTCACAGTGATTTTGCCACGGACCAAGAAAGTGACGCAGCTCTAAAGGGTTTCCGCGTAGCAGTCCCACAGGAGTTCTTTTCGCTGTTTGGCGTTGAGTTGCATGCTGCGGGCACGCATGGGAGCGCCAGAGGTTATGCAGATTATTTTCAACACTGACACGAGACCTGAATATGTCAACCTGGGATACACTCGACACCAGGCGTACGATTACGAAGAAAAGCAAGTGGAGTGTACGCGATGTCAGCGTTTAGGTTATATCGCCGGAACCTGCAAGAGCAATTTGAACTGCCCCCGCTGTGGAGTCGTTGGAAGCTCAGGGGCGAGTGTATGGTACGGCAACCTAAGGGAGAAAACCTGAACTTTGTCTAACGTTTACGTCATAACACACCATTACAAAATAAAGTTGCTTTTCAAAATCAGAAGCACTAAATAATAGGTAATATTCACTTATGTGCCCACTTTTTTTTTCCTTTATGACTCACGGCAGCAGCCGCCAGGACAGGAATGCTACTGCAACTTTCAATCGACAGATGGCGGGCTTGTCGACTTGCCCTATGCTTGCCCCTGTTTGCCCTCAGCGAAGGGGACCAACCGCGGACCGGATTTATTTCTACACGTGGGTACCTACGGGGAGTTTTTACAGTGGCGATATTGAGTAAGTCTGCATGGAATTGAATTTTAGTTTTTTGCCGCAATGGCGCAGACGTCCTTGATCGTTGCCTCCGTGGGTGGGGTCAATTTATAAATTTGCTATTAGAAATGCTGCAAATCCCTTGTCGAAATTTCCGCAGAAAGGGCATAGGAAAAAAAATCCCTGTCCATTTCCATTAACCTGAAACATGGGGAGGGACGAAGCATGCAGTGTATAAATTTATTCTTGGCGCCTTGGCGTTTTTGCCAACGGAAATGAAACCATTGGGAGTTGTAGGGCTTTACAGCTTTGCTGTAAAAGTCTCTTTTCTTTGAAGCACGAAGCTGTCTAGCGCGAGGCGTAAACGAGTGTCCCGGTGTTTCAGCACCGTGACTACATGAGACGACGATTACCACGACGACAGGAGACGCCAACAGCCCGAGCCCCTAATGAGCTTCGCCCCTAAAACATCCGTAAGTTATACATCGTTAATGATATGGGTTACATTGTTGCCTACCAAGTTCTAACAATTTCTAACAACCAAATTCTAACAAGTTCTAACCAGGTTCAAACCCATTACTACATCCAAATGATTGCACTACATCCAAATGCGAAAGCGTCAAAAGAATATAAGGGTTTAAAACAATCGATTTTTGCGACGGTGACTTCAATAGCGCCATGTTAGGGTTCTGACGGCCTATATACCCGCCGCGGTGGCTCAGTGGCTAAGGCGTTGCGCTACTGAGCACGAGGTCGCGGGTTCGATTCCCGGCAGCGGCGGCCGCTTATCTGATGGAGGCGAAAAGCAAAAACACCCATGTGTACGGGATTTCGGCGCACGTTAAAGATCCCCAGGTGGTCAAAATTATTCCGGAGCCCTCCACTACAGCGCACCTCATCGCCTGCGTTGCGTCGGCGCGTTAAACCTACCATCAATCAATTAATCTAACGTCCCATCGAACGCCAGACGCGTGCGCGTATAGACGTTTTTGTATTCCCAACTCTCCCGTTCTCACGGAAAGCTTGGAATTAGGTAGTTAATTTCGCCCTGCGCCCGAATGCCGTGAACGGCACATCCCCCGTTCTTTCCAACCTTTCTCCACAGCTTGCCGAGCTGAGACAAAGAGTTTCAGAACAACAGATTGAACGAATTTGGAAACGGGAGCGGTGGCGCGCAGATAACGACGCCCATGCCACCAGCGCCATGCCGGCATACGGATAACGTTAATTCGGTCACACGTACGCTCGAACGGGCCGGCCTTCACCCGCTCAGCGCACGGCCGGCCGCAACGCACATTCGCGGCGAGCCGCCGACCGTGAAAAGCCTGTACGATTGCGAGCGCCGCAAATCACGTAAGGACGCACCCGTGCGATCAGTTAAAAACGGGGGGAGGAAACGTGCCGTAACTTGTAACGCGGCGCACGCACATCTCCGTTAATTCCCGTCGGACCGTCGGAAAAGCATTTCTTTCATGTATTTTGAGGTGTATTTGTTTCAGGCAGGCGAAAAAAGTTGGTCCGGGCCCAACTCTCTCTCCCTCTCTACACACAAACACGCGCACACACACACACACACACACACACACACACACACACACACACATATATATATATATATATATAAAAATATATATATATATATAAAAATATATATATATATATATAAAAAATATATATATATATATATATATATATATATATATATATATATATATATATATATATATATATATATATATATATATATATATATATATATATATAGCTGCCCTGTTAACTCGATCAGCGTACAGAAGCGGAGAGATTGAGCGAGCGGCCCACTGTGCCCGGCCAAGCGCGGAAAAAAGATGCACCGCACGAGGGAGGAGGCAACGAAAATGTGTCAGGCATGGTTGAACAGCGGCTATTGAGAGTGCGCACACAATGCGGATGCTGCGTACAATGTATACCAGTGCTACCGGCATGGTGCGCGCAGGGTACCGCTTCCAACGCTTCGGTATGCGACGTATCGTCTGTTTGTCATTTAGGACTGCCCGAAACTTCTCCACAGCAGCTTCGTAGTCTTATTCCATAGAACGTCTATTGCCACTGCAGTCCTGAATTGCCCCCGTACTACTAAGAAAAATTCTGAATGGCATATAAAAGAGTCCCCTAGACAGAATTACTGATTGATTGATTGATTGATTGATTGATTGATTGATTGATTGATTGATTGATTGATTGATTGATTTGATTGTGGGGTTCAGCGAGCCGACGCAATGCAGGCGATGAGCGCGCCATAGTGGAGGGCTCCGGATTAATTTTGACCACCTGGGGATCTTTAACGCGCGCCGAAACCTCGAATACATGGGCGTTTTTGCTTTTCGCCTCCATCAGAAAAGCGGCCGCCGCGGCCGGGAATCGAACCCGCGTCCTGGGGCTCAGCGCCAACAGGCAGATTTGCTGTCACGGTGTTGTCTGCAAATGCTCCCATAGCGCGATGCAAACACATGTCAAGTGTGTATACAGCGGGAAGGACGTACGAAATCGGTGTTCTTACACTGTTCGATTGGGCATTGGGCGATCTACAAGAATTTCCGGTTCCGGCTTAGAACAATCGGGAACCTTCCAGAGCGTACCATCATAGTTCAAGTGTTGCCTGAAAACATTGATAAAACTCGATCTGTTTCCGTAGCTACATCTGTTAGGAACGTTTTGAGACGCGTGCGCGGGAGTTTGAGAGCTTCGAAAGGTAGTCATGATCACACCACGGTGAGTATATGTGGTCTCTCCTGATCGAACATGCAAGCGGACATTCGCGTCCCGGCGGTTGTTTTATTATGGTTAACAATCCAACTTTCCCGGTATGCGATAAATAGCAGGATATTATTATCTTAGAACCAGAACGGGGAAAACTAACAGCTTCGTTTTATTTTAAAATAGTGGACGTTTATATCTTCCCCAACTTCATCCCGGCCGCGAAGGATATTGGTTTCAAGAATTTCGAATTTCCCGCTATACAACGTCAGCAGCGACATTACCTAGGAGGCATAAAAAAGGAAATAAATAGCCTGTTAACTGCACGCTCGGATTCCAGCGGTCCGTTAAAAGGGAAGCGAAAGCGCCACGCACAATATTCCCCTGCAACCTCCAATAGCAAAAATTTTCTATTGCATATTCTATTCTGTTTTCTATTTTACAATTTTCTATAACCTATTTTCCTATTTTTCTCGCTTACTAGTCTCAAGTTCCGTTAAAATTAGCACGATTGTTATCCTGACGTGACAGTCTTTGAAATCAACCAAACTATATAGGTAGCCACCTTAACCAGGACATGCAGCATCAGGTGAGAACCAGACGCCTAAGATTTATCAAGTGGAAATGATAACTTACCACGCACGTGCCGTGTGGCTGGGACTACTACGTTTAATGGCACCTTCTGCCTCCGTGGCAGTTAATGAGCGCTTCAAAAACCTGTTTTCTGCGAGCTAGAGGTCAATATTTAGTCAATTTCACCGCAGCAAGCAGTGAAATTTTGTTGTCTATGCCTTTCATTACAGAGTCTACCGGCCGTAATGTGAGGGGTTTGGGCTGGTTAATTCATCGTTTATAGGAAATCCTGCGCTGAAATTGACGTAAAAAGACGGAGGACGAACGAGGTGAAAGGATGACACACGGAACGAAACCAACTTCGTTGTGTCTTTCGTTCTATTCACCACCGTCGCTGTGTGAAAATCCAGGGGCCCAGTTCCTTCTAACTGCAGCAGCAATTTTCACAGAGCACTTAAATGATACGTCCAGTGGTCCGGTAGCCTCACTAATAAGGGCCAGTTGGTCACCCGGTGAACAGAACTCCAAACATGCATCCCATGAGAAAAATGAAGTGGCCATACACGCCGAGTTTCTAACTTGACACTCAATGAACCTCTTGCAAAAGCTAATTTCCTAAGGTTTCTTGCTCATGTGGAAGATTACTTCGTTTCTCGAAGCGACAAGTATTCCATATTTGGAGGGGAAGGGAAGTGGCGAGAGGGCGAAAAAAATAGCAGTGGCTTAGCTTTGCTATGCCAGGATATACGTAGCGTGAGCTAAGGTTCAGGTGGTTATTCTTAGCTTTCCTGGTTGTATAGGATTAGCTTGATTATTGTTCTTACTGCTGCTTCAATGACACACACACACACGGTATACGCATCATGCGACACGTGTATATTTATCAAGCGGCTCCGGCGCAGCGTCACCAATCGCCCCAGAGCAAAGCTGGTTCCACAGGCTCACGCCGGTGTCCCCTCGCAGGATCATCAAGTGGACCGGGCCGCCACGTGCGGAACGGAGGTCGGCGAAGACGCTGGGCACGTGGGGTGTGTGATAGACGCCGGGCAGCGAGCAACGTTCTGTGCGCTGTTTGACGTCACTGCTCCTCGCGCATGCGCAGCACGGCTCTCCACGAGCCACGCGAAACGGCTCAACCTCGGCCAGTGTAGCTCACGCTACAAAACGTGCGTGCCGTGTTGAAGGTGGGTAGAAAGAACAAAGTAAGGGTAACTTTACCCTTGTTGCGACAGGACGGACGAAAATAAAGTTAGCACCCCTTGGCCCCCTGCGGTCGTTGAAATAATGGCTGCCTTGACACGATGACAGAGGAGTACGCCTGCCTATCACGAGCGCTTGTTAAAATACCCAGTCCCGTAAAGGACAAATGGACACTTCATACCCAGTTGCAAGAGTCACGAGGTTTCGGTAGAGAATATTTCCCGGAACAGAACGGTTCGTTTCAGACAGGCGACTTGCCGGACAGCAAGTTGGGCCATTAGTTGTAAATAATTTGCAATTACGACTGCTCGACATTTTATCCCATGAATTCGTTCAATTAGGCGCACAGTGCAGACACTCCGAATTATCGCGCAGCCACGATTCAACCTTTGTAAAAGCTAGTTACTGTCCCCCGCTGTGCAGGAGGCATTTGACTCTCGATTTCTGCACGTGGAGTAGCCACCGTACCACTGCTTCGCAAATGCTTGAAAACAGCTCAGATTAAAGGCATTTCCAGCAGACTATAACCGTGAGTCTCTTAATTAAGTCTCTGGGTTTATTTTTGGCCAACGCACGGCAACAATGCACCTTTTTCCAGTAGCGTAGCCCTCTTGCGGCGGCCACCCAAACCATACTTGGGGGTTTATAGAGGAAAACGCCCCCTTTTTTCCGCCTGCCCTGCGCAGTTGAGGAAGCCGTCCCAGGTGCCACGCATGGTTTTCGTGGGAGAGAAATTTTTTGATGGCAGCTGTAGCGACTACCTGTCGATCGTTTTCAGGGCTCAGGAAACGGAGAAGCACTTAGCTGTATCGCCGTTCGCAACTGGGTAATACAATACGGCGTCGTTTTGTTTACATTTTCCCCCAAGAATGGCGGATCGGTCGCTGGAAGCGAGAGTAGTGCATGCGCAGAGCGTTACTGGAAAAACGTTCGTTCTATAAAACGACCTCCAAAAAACCTCGGTAAAACAAGCGAGAAAGCAGATTTTATTGTATGGCGTAAGGTGCAAGTTACCAGGAACATTACGCGAAAAATGGGAAAGAAAGGACAGAATTCCAAAATAGGGGCACTCAAGGCACGTCGTAACGAGCTCAGAAAATATAACTAATAAAGGAAGGCAATTGTAATTACCCTTGTAGCGCCTCTTATATTATGTGGCAAGTTTGGACACCGGACCGGTTTTTTTATCAATTCATCCTCAAATAGCACAGTGAAACCTACTAGCTGTACAGAACCAGAAAAGTGATAGGACGAGCGCACCTCACGTGTTTTTACTGTGCTCTTTTTTGCTGTTTATTTTCAGCGCCCAATAACTTTTGCAGCACGAAAAACCGGCTGGTTTAGCTTTCCGCTTTAAATCCTCCCAAACGGCATTAGTCTTGTGTGTGGCTGAAGAGTGGAAATATTGTCAAGAACCAGTAATTGCAAATAACTAGAAAGACACAACGAAAGTAAATGAGAAAGATAGGTGAACAACGCGGAGTTCAAGGACCTCGCAGAAGGTGCAGTGGATTACAAACACTGCCGCAATTACTGGCGCACTTAAATTCGCCTTTGTAACGAAAGACCCAAGGGCCCACACGCCGTTACACCGAAACGTCCGAGCATCCAAAGTTTGGCACATCGAAAAGACTGCACCGACACGCAAGCTACCCAAAAGCACTGTACATAAAATACCGGAGCCAAAGTTGTTCCTAAGCAAAGGAACAGGATGCGTTTGAACGTCACACACCCATTGTATGCGTCCGCGATCACCAGCATTTCATGGTTCACACTCACACGTAATTGCCTCTGCAGTTTGATTCCGAAAGTTCTGGAGTCGAAAAAACACACGCTCCAACTTTCCCACTCCACTTGGAGATGTGGCCTTAAACGGCGCTCGGCACCAAACATCAGAAGATACGGCTAAGTAACAAAACTTGCGTTTTAGCATCAAGGAGCTGGATTTTTGCAGGAGATGTTTGACGCTTTTACAAACTACAACGTGTTTATGGACCACACTAGCCACAGTTCTTACTGTGGCTGACGTGACAGCCAGGAGGCTCTGTTGCTTTGGAGTCCTGGTGAAGCAAAATGTGCCCAATCGATAACGTTCCTCATTATGCCATTCCCTGTGAGAGCGACGTTTTTTCATACAAGCTCCCCTGGCAACTCGAGCGCGCGACCTTCACATGTGCTCGCATTTTTGCACTCTTTCATGGGAGTCTCGATTCCAGCTTTTCAAATATGTCCCATTACCTGACTTCAATAAGTGGGGCGCGGAACATAATTTGAACACTTCCAGATTAGTGTTCACGCGCTTAAAAGTATGGCATGGCCTTATTACGCTCCTAAAAAGAAAACCGGTTTATGTAACTAAAATAACACATTGTCGTCTCCTGTGTACCTGTTCTCGACACTTGCACACCTGAAAGAGAATACTGATCCTGCCGCTCAGTGATGGAAAACCGCGGCTCGCACTACAAGTTGCGATACTCGCCGCATTGGACACGTGCCCAGAGATTCACCACAAAATCAAACACCGGGTTGCCTCCGGACGCACCTAGGGTTAATCCGGGACTAACAACGGAAGAAGCCCGGTGCACTTCTGCGCGGAAAGCGCCACGCGTTCCGCAGTTTGCGTAAACACTTTCTTCGCAACGGCTGTAAAGCAAAACGGGGACAGGGGGAGAGTGAGAGAGAATGGCGTGGGCGTCGCGGTGTAACTCACCCTGCAGTTTGCGCTCCGTTTCCCAAAACTTCTGCAACTCGGCGAAGTACTTGTCCAGTATGAACACCTTGGACAAGCCTAACGTTGCCATGACGACGGGCACCGCCGAACAGACGTCGAACAGGCGTCAAGACGGCGCGACACAGCGACACCGACGCGCAGGCACCGAGGACTGGCGGAAGGGCGCGAACCGACACTGACACCGGACCCTACAACACCGGGAACCACCGACGATCCACGCACAACACGCTCCACCGAGGCGGGTACGGCGACAGCAGCGGACGGGGCACCAAGAAAGCACCGGCAAGCACGCGGGCACTCGTCGGTTGCCACCCGGCGGCAAAATCCACTGGCGACGGCACCACGGCCGGTCGTCGACGAACACTGACGTGAACCGAAGTGCCCACCGGTGCGACGCTGGAAACGGTAGCGCAAGTCGCGGCTAGGCTGACCAACCACCGAGAAGTGCGCTGGGAAGACTAGCCCTGGGCGGCCATCTCTGCGCTGCTGCGCCGTGTCCGGACCTGGGGCGGGTTCGGACGGCGGCATGCTCCCCGTCCAACGGGGGAGAACTCATTCACGATGCTCGCTAGGCACCTTCCGCGTGTATTCCTCCCTCGGCAGCGTTTGGGCCACGAGCAGCGAAGATCCGTCGCCGTGCGCGAGCGAACAACACAGCAGCAGCAGCAGCAGTCCCGAAAACCGACGCGGTGCAGCGGCGGCGGGCAAGATTTCAGCGGGGCCCGTTCGAACAAGCCGTGCTCTCAAGTTGCCGCCAGCGGCACAGCTTGGGCAGGCTGGGAGAGGGGGAAGGCAGGCTCCGCTGGCGGCTGCCCTGTCTAGCCGGGAGGCCGGTCGCCGGCAGAACTTGCAGGACGGCTCTCGCCTCCTCGCCTTCCCTGGGTAGGCTCTCGGAGAAACAAACGGCCAGAAAAGGGACGACTGCAGCCGACGCCGAACGAAATGCGCATTGGCCGGAGGGAAAGGAGGGGGGCTGCGGGGGGATGATGACGGCGCAGGGCGGCAAGAGCCGTCGGCCAGAGGGGGCCGGGGGGAGGGGGGGGGTGCTGTGCAGTAGGTACATACGCGGCGTTGCCGCTGCAAGGCGGCTACCGCTGCCTTCGGGGAACCGGGAGAAGAGAGATGCGGCTCCCTGCCACTGCCTCTTCGCCTGCTGCCGGAAGAAAAAGAAGCCGGTCCCCCCTCGCAGGGGGGAGGGAGCCCCGGGGGGCACCGGTGGCTAGGCCGCGGCAGCGTGGGCGAGTCGGGGGGAGAAGATGGTGGGGCTCCTCTGCCTGCCCTCTTTCCCCCCGGCCCCAACAACCGCGCGTTTCGGCGGAGATGACAGTTCTCCTGCCGCCGCTCCGAGGCAGAAAACGGCGGCGGCGGCGGCCAGCGCCCCTGTAGCACGGACGTCTTCTCTTGGCATTCATCGCCCTCCCTCCCCCCTTCCCCGCTTTTTCGTGGTGGTGGCCCCCCGAGGAGGCTGAGCTGCTGCAAGATGAAGCCCCATCGCTGTGGCATGGCCTCAGGGGGGCCGCAAGAATGCGCTTTCGCGGGGCCACTGCCGCCGCGCAGGTGTCTTGCCCTTGCAGCCAAGGGCTCTGCTGCTGCGGCCGAGCGTAACAGTTTCGCCCCGAGCTGTCGCCACCGCATGGTGGTGCGCAGAGGCGAAGCAGCGTGGTCGCACCATTCAAGGATTTGCGCAGCATGTGTACTAAGTACAACATCTATTCGCATCTGAAGCAGTATCTGAAGTAGTTAACCCGACATTATGCAGGGCTGACCTCTTTGGTCTCATTAAAGAATGTTCTCTCTCACTATCTCCATTCTCAACTTACAAATCTCCGAGTAACGGCAATAATTTATTGAACGAAAGCATCGGATTCTGACGTTTTGGATCCAATGGAAGGTATCTACGAAACGACATTTCTAAATGATTAAAGCGTGACTGGAATGTCATACGTATTTATGTGTGTGTGCGGCTCTCGGTGTCTTTTGCCAGCGAAGGTGCCTTCTGCAAGTTATTTTTATCCCACCCTGCTAAGATCTTATGCCAATATCGCAGTTTTAACGAATAGAATAAATAAACCACTGTGATCATCCTCGTCACGATAGAAGAGCGGCGCCTGACCACGTTCTTGATTCCATTCTCCAGGTTATTGATGAACGTGATTGGGACTTTGCTCTTTGTCGTAACAGAAAGACGCAGAAGCCACGCGCATACCAAGTTCTTTCACAAACTAAAATAAAAAAAAATTAAAGCCGTTCCACTCAACATGAAAGCTATGAGAAGTGCAGATCGGCGATTCGCCATAATACGTGGGCTGTAGCGCCATTATCCGCTCACTGCTACCACCCGTTATGCTCTTCGCCGCCCTGCCTCACTCCTCTCCTGATGAATGCAACGGGGGTTTGTTCAACGCATTTCAAATTTCCCGCCTTCGCGGTGCTTGATAGAGCGGGAGTTCTTTTTTGTGCTTGCTTTTTATTTCGCACGCGCCGGTGCTTTACTGCGCAATTTAAAACACGCCATTTTTTTCTTTCACTGCCACTTTTTCCCGCTTTCTATCGTAAAAACCACCCAAACGAGCGTTCCTAAATAAATGAACGTGGGGGCTGCCGGTTAATTACATGTATTTTGCCTCAATTGCACCTGCAGTTTTATTTGCGCTAAACAGCGGGGGGTTGTATGACAAGCGCCAGCGGTTCACGAGTTTCGAGCGGTTATGACAGCAAAAACCGCTTGTTTTCCGTAGCTTCTGTGAAACGCCATGACGACGGTACGCCGTGGGGACAAGGCGAGCCCCTAAAGTGCTCTGCAATACAGAGCTGATTGTCGCTATTAACAAATGTGTTAGTGCGGCTGCGTGTTGTGAGCCGACTTGTGGATGCTACTTAAATACCGATGGCGATGATGATGTTGCTCATTAGCTGTATTAAAGAGGACTGGCTTTGCCACAATTCTAATGTGAGTCAAGGTCCCGTTTTTTTTTTTTTTCTGTTGCTAACGTATGCGGGGTCCTGATTTGCCTCGTCATTCCGCCCCTGGACAGATTAGGGCGATTCCCCTATTGAACAAAGGCGTTCGTCCGTCCCTACCGAATACTCCCATATTACGTCTCCACCCGAAGTGGTCCTCCGAGCAAGTCGTGATCCTTCAGCCCGAGTTTCTCGTCTCGCAATACTGCACACGTAGCATCAAGCGAAGCGGGTGATTGTCCTGACCATACACACCTAGACTGAATTGTGTAGGTCGCGGCATCAACTGTCATCATTCCAAGACCAGTTACAGTGCTCCTCTATCAATTAACACCATCGGAAAGTAATTATTTGTCAAGGTAAACGAACAGGACGTCTAAGCCAAGTTTGCTTACTAGTTTCTCTGGCTTTTCCGCTTAATATGCTACCGCCTATTTAACCTTGACGTAAGCAACGAGCTCCAGTTGGCGAAGAATAGCCAGCTGGTGGCAGAAGGATGAACTTCCGCTAGTTTAGAAACTGATTCAGTGAACACTGGCTTACATACTCCCTCCCTCCGTTTTCCCCGTGACAGCCCACGGAGGTTTGCGTGCAATTAAGTTTCCGCTCACTGCTGTCAACTCTTCTCTTGTTCCTTTAATCCGGTGCGCCGATAAGCCGCCCGAGTGCCGCCTTGAACGCGAACAGCTCTAAATTGTCGCCATTTGCTTTGCATTCATTTTCTAAAGCACAAGCGACCTACGGACAGTCTTTTCGTCTTTCTCAGCGATGCGGCTGCAGTACGCAGAAGGAAATAAACGGGGTCCTCGGTAAGGAAGACATGATGCGCGTCCTTTGGAGTAAGAGATATACCGTATTTACGCGATTCTAAGCACCCCCTTTTTCCAAGATCGTGATGCCCAAAGTGATGGGAATGCTTAGATTAGAAAAGCCTAAATTACACCCTCCCCCTACCCGCCCCCCCCCCCCCCCCCCCCCCGCCCGTTCCCGCCACTTTTTTCGCTGCTGTATCTCGACAAGACGGCCGCAAGAAATAACGTTTTATTTCGCAAAAAAAAGCCCAAACAAAGAACCCACCGCTTATGTGTGGCATTGAATCGCTCCCTGTAATATTCGAGTTCATTTTGCCGCTTGGGCCGCTGCTGTCCGTATTTCCCAACAGATCACCTTCCGTTCCGTTGAAGCGGTTTGTAATTGAAAACTATATAATTACTTGGCCATAACGTCAAATCGTTCCCGCTTACACGCGTCTGAAATCCACCTGTCGGTGGTTTTTTAGAGCAGGGGGTGCTTACATTCCCAAGCAAATTTTTTCTCGAATTTTTTTCGCGAGAGTAGGGGACGGTGCTTCGAATCAGGGGGAGCTTAGAACAGCGAAAATACGGTAGATTCCTTTCTTCTCATCCCACTGCGCGGGACCGAGTGACGTAAGGTCCCGCAGTGATTAACAGTTCTAATCATGCAAGGATACAAGAGAATTTTAGCTATACCATCGCTAAAATTCGAAGCGAATAAAAATGAGGGGACCGTGAGTTTGGTTTAGGAGAGTCAACAACGTAACGAGGTTTTGTAGTGTGACTGAGGGGGCATGCTTCTGGGGTATACACTAGGCGAGGGTTTATCCGGCTTTTTGTACCGCGCCTCTGTTTCTGGGGTGATGTCCTGCACATCGTTCAAAAGGTCACTTACATCGTCTTGATACTTTGCTTTTAAGAGTCTGACGGGACCCGCCACTTCCTAGGAGAGCGTACGTAGATATATACGCCTCGAGCGCGGCCTGTAGGGGCGCCACTGAAATCCCCCTACCGGCCCGTTTCAAAAGCAGCCGCGGGAGTCCCCGGCCCGCTCCCCACTGTCACAGGTGCTTTCGGGGCCCGTTAACGACTGAGATTTACCGTCTGTAGGGGCTTTTTATACATATTTATGTGGAGCAGTCACTCTGTTCGCAAACTTGGCACATTTACGAGAGTGTAAATGTGTCTGACGGGATCTTAGTGTGGTGCATTCGGTATGTACAAGCGCCAGGTGTGCATCACAGGTCGGCGTCGCAAAACCGTGATATGCATATGGGGATGAATTTGATTCTACTGTCCTGAAATTTACGAACAGTGTCTCCGTACGCATAGTTTCCTCAAACGGTGATGCTATGGCTATACACTACGATGTAAATCAGTTTTGTGCGCTATATAACCTAACGAAGCACCTATAACCTGACAGCACGCCAGTTATGCTTGCCAATATCATACCTGAGGTATTGATCACTACCCTAGACATACAATTCACGAACATTCTACGAAATAAGTACGATGGATAATCTTAAATTTTACCCGGGATGAGCGCACGACAAAAAATTAATGCTGGGTCGTCTTGTCGTGAGCTGAGCGCCCGCAACATTGATATATGCTTCATATATCCTCCGCTAGCAGCGCTGAGAAGGGCTTCTAGAGTAATGCGCGTCCGCGACTGAACGTTTCTTCGAAGCATAGTCATATGACCCGGGAGCCTGCAGAATCTAGCACAAACGGAAATCAGAGGGCCTTATCAGATATCCCGCTCTTCTAACGGTACCTTTTATCAGTTGTGAACTTGTATACGTCAAAAATGCGTCCGCCGAGTGATCAGCTGTTCGTTGAAGTCTGAAAACTGGAGTAAGGTGGACGCGTAGCATCTGTGTGTGATAACTAAAACGTTCATTCCTTGATTTCGCTCGGCATTGGTACACAACTATAGTTAAGGGTCCCCCTCTTCCCCCCCTCCCCTCCCCATGTCTCGCGAAATAGTAGTGCACTTCGCACACTAGTTGTTCTCGTGAGTTCTATCCAGCTTAAGTTTAAACGAAAGCCTTTAGTATTTAAGAAGCCGCACTGAGTTTTTTTTCATTTCCGTACGAGCTATTCTGTTCCGTCCGGACTTGCAGACCATTTATTTTTCCGTCGTTTAATTAACTTTTCTTGGTTCCTGCTATAAGGCATGCAAGAGTGCACATCTTTCACGACGCACAGCCTTGGAATATGCTTAACATTTTCGCGTGGCTTATATTCTTATAAAAGGCACAAGTTATTATCAGGTATTGGGTAATCACATTCCCCGAAATATATTTTTCTACTACGTATATATTTGAAACGAGGCCGCAATCGTTGCCCGCGCTGCAAAACGAAACACACCTCCCACTGTGCCAATATAAGGCCTAAACGGAGCGACAATAGAATTCACTTGTGCCGCACGTATTCGGAGGTGACAGCGGTGGTATGCTGCGGCCGACGCCGACGCCCCTAACAGCGGCCAAGAAGGGCCAGAACCGCGTTCCCGGATAGCTATTGTTGGCGTTTGAGCGCCCTACCAAGACACAGCGGCTTTTGAGGTGCCCTAAACGTACTATTTACTTACAGACGTCCCCATAAGTTTTTTAGGGCGCGGAAGGGCAAAAAGAAGCGAAAGAGAACCAAAACACTGCATGAGCCCCTATCAGCCGCGCAGCGCTAATCCTGTCGACGCCGCCGAGAAGCGGCGGCAGGCGGCGTAGCGATCACAAAGCTCGAGGCGTATACCCTGATCGCAAGAGGCCCTGCAGGCGACCACACCAGCGGCATCCAGGAGACCAACAAACGGCAGCTACGTGTTGCCAGACCCCTCAGGCACAATGAACTTGATTGCGACCTGGACTTTAGTCTATCCATCAATAAATCCCCCTTTCCCCCCTGTCGATGATGCCCGGCTGCGTTGTCTTCACTCTTGTCCTTCTCTTTTCTGCCCCCGACTTTAGTACTTCCTTGATGGAGACATCATCGTCCATCCTCGTTAGCGTCCGAAGCGGCTCCATCTTGTTTTCCGGACTTCGCCTTAAACGTCGTCGACTTTCAGTGTCCCTAGGATGCGGTCGTTCGAATCTTCATTTCTTTTCATGCCACTCCGCACCTGACCTCAGCTATGCTGTCTGTACGCTTGGGCCTTCTTCATTCTTTAAGGGTCGGAATTCTTCAGAATGAGCGTTTCAGTCGCGCACATGACCGTTAGCATTAGCGCATATATCCTAGACATACGGCATTTCGGCTTGGTCAAAATGTTTTCCTTTAATTCCCCTGAAACCCGTACCAAAGTTTTCTATGCGGCTTAACTTGCGTGGGCAACTTTTATTGAGTATGCACGAGCGAGGTAAAATTGTGATGGAGTGGCTGTGATTTTCGGCGTACGTGGGCACAGCACGCTCCCTCAGCAGACATTTCCGGAAGGCGATTTTTAATTTATTGTTTGCGAGTTTAAAGTTCGGAACGATTCACTCAAACGCCGTAAAAGATGCTAGCTTTCACGACCTTGCGAAGTTCATGCTCTTTTTTCAGCAAAACATGCTATTGATCAGGGTAATCTGTTTGTGACTGCTCTGATCCACCTTTCTGCAGTATATATAGAAAGCTCGGATGCGAATCTGCGGACGACGGCGGATTGAGTGGCCGTTGACGTTGACGGTGATGAAGGAACGATAGTCGTCTCTTTTTGTTTTGTTTTTCGCGACACGGTTTACGACAACGGTGTATTCTCACTAGCGGAACAACATTCCAGACCGGAAAATTGAGCATAGGCTTGAAGAATGTCCAAACAGCCCAGAAGGGTACGTGCCTGAGTCCGAGGGCTGCCACGAAATCTCAAGACACTGAACGCGTCGGCATGGATGGGGTTGCAGAGGTCAAAGAAGATAAGATTATTGTTTTGTTGTTCGTTATTATTACGCGCGTTTACTACTGTATAGTGTGTATTTTTTCTCTATATCACATTGTACTCTGTAACTGAGTATTTGTTGCCCCCCCTTAATAATGCCCTCGTGCCTTTAAGAATGCAATAAATGAAACGGAGATAATTTTAGGGCAGGTTTTTCTTGCTCAGATTAAACATTAGATGCCGCTATAGGGCGTACAGCAGCACAAAGCAAATATGAGGGTCACAGTTACCATAGTTGTAGCGGCCAATGATGCCATGAAATGCGGGTGGCAGTCTGTAACACACATAGTTGAAGACAACCGGGGCGGGCTCTGTTTCTTGAAGATTTTGAAGGGTGGCCTTATAAACGAGGTTATGGAAAGACTGTGATATCTATTCGGAACCCCAAGTTTGTGGCATCGTCTGGCAACATTGTGCGAAACAACCAAGATGTTCGGGGGATGTGGGTTTGCAGCCCGTATTTCCCTCGCTGCCGCGTTGAGGATTTTTTAGCGTAAGCTACACTGGCCGAGGTTTAGCGGTTCCGGGTGTGCCGTGAAGGGACGTTCTGCGCAAGCGCGAGAAGCATTGGATGGGTTTGGATCGGATCGGCTTGGATTGGCTTGGATTGAATTGGATTGGCTTGGATTTCATTTGATTTGGATTGGATTGGATTGGATTAAATTGGATTGTGTTGGATTGAAATCCAATCCAATTGGAGTACGGGTGCTGAACCTTAGCTCACGCTACGTATATCCTGGCATAGCCGAGCTAAGCCAGTGCTAATTTTTTTCGTTGCCTAATCACGGTATCTCATCATAATAGCTTTATCGCATGCACTTTTGCACTTTGCCTCGATTAAACATTGAAGCACCTGGAACGGTAAGGACCACCCGAGCTAATGCACCGAAATTGCCGCGCTTGGTGGGAGCGGACAGCGTCCAGACAGCGTGCGGTATTTTAGATTGCTTTTCCACTAAGCCTGTGACTGAGATACTGAACTTGCGCAAGACGGCTGTCTGAAAGGGTTAATCACGTTCGTGCAGCGCTAGTACACTGAATCAGGTAAGTTTATCAGTGGTTTCAACAATTCACCATGTTTAAAAACGGGCTGCGAAGGCGCTTTGTTGCGGTGCTACAAATGACAACTGAGTGAGAATGTATGCAGACGTACAAACGCCCTGAAATGAACAGCTCGCACGTAATAAACGAAATGTGGTGGTCAGTTTTCTCGCCGCATTCGTTTTGATGCGTAGTATTTTTTTTTGCCGAATACACCCGGAATACACCCCGTGTAACGACGAGAATTTGCATAAAAGGGTGCCGTTGGTGCATGTGACATATCTGATCATTAAGATATAGCGTTAAAATAACGCACATAATCGTTGTAATTGCGTTGGTGGAGGTCATTGGTAGTACGGAATTTTGATAAAGCGAGAGGTAAAAGAAAGAGAAAAAAAGTTTACAAAAATGAGCTTAAGAAATAATTAAATGTGCATTTCATAAACCGCTTCCCACAACGAAGACTGAAATAAAAAAGAGACTTGAAGAGAATGACGAAAACAGGCATAAAGTGCAGCGAAAACGAAGCCTTCACAATGCCTTGATAAAAAATACTTAACTGGCAAAGTTTACGCAGTTAACCGTAATAATAGCGCGAAATTGCATAATTCAAAACGGAGAAAATCTTTAAAACGATACCATAAAAAAAAAAAACTATTCACAGCAAAACCTGTATTTTTCGCGTGAATTTTAGGTGATCGCGGGGTTTGTCGTTTTTAGAAAATTTAGACAATTTACAGGGTTTGTCGTTTTAGAAAAGCGAAATTTCCGTCTTTTTCTGAAGTTCTGCGGCATATGAAACGAATCTGTAGCAGTTTATTACGGCGCGCATCATTGCGCAGGTCACGCAACCGGGTCTTCCGTGTCGGGCGGGGGAGCTGCTGGGCTGCCAACGCGAAGCAATGGGCTCACACAAATAACGACCTTCCTCAAGCTCCTCCTTCAGTGTATACGGAGGGCTTAATATTGCAAGCCTCCCGTATTGAACCCCAACGCTCTTGGTTCCCGAAAGGCCTTTTAAGTGCGAATGCACTTTATAAGCGACCCCAAACCATCCACCGCCGGCGGCGGCGGCGTCCGCAGTGCTCCTCTATATTTAAAAAAGAAACAGCATCCGGCGCCACGTTTCGATCCGAGGACTTTGCGGCCGCAGCGCGACGCTCTACCGACCAAGCCACGGACGCGACGGTGATATCAGTGTTAGTGACGCGCCTTATATCTTTAACGCATTCAAACTACGTCGTCAGCGGCGTGCGTTGGCGACTCAGCGGCGTTATAGCGGCTTGATAACTGCGTGGTGTACACGTGATACTACAAACCCGATGGAAGAGATGGAAGAGAAGGCGGCGAGGCGGTGGGCTGCGGGGGCCGAGCGCAAGCGCCGCAAGCGGGCCGACAACCGTGCATTCGCACTTTCACATTCTCCCCCTCGGGGAAATGCGGGGAAATTTCTTGTCTTGACCGGAGAAATGGCCGCCACACGTGCACATTTTTTGAAGAAAGGAGTCCGAAGCCGGCGCAAAGAAATAAAATCTCTATTTACTTCAGACTGGATGGCTTGATACTACTAACAGGGCATCCAAGAATACCTCGTCTTCCTTCTCTTCTTCTGGGCGATTTCTGTTCATCCGACGAACAAAATGTAACACAGCTTGCTCGTTTACCCCTAACGACGTTGAGGGCTGCGAGACAGCTCAGCTAATATTGTAAATTTCGTGGGTTGTTATGAAGAAATAGATTAAACTGGAAAGGTTGAAGCAGTTCTGCACCCGGAAACGCTCAGCACGAACGCCAGCCGTGCCTGCATGCCCACGCAACACGCGTGAAGGGGCACAACCGGCCAGGAAGCGCCAGCTGGAACCTGGAACCTGTTGCCTCTCCCTAGTATGAAATTCATGTTGAAAGTAGTTACACACGCGCCAAAGAGTACGATAGTGGGTGAACAATTGCGCTAGGAATTTTCATAGTCCCTACTTCCAGCGCAAGCGGAGATCAAAGAGCTACCGCGGGGCCGATCGACCACAGAAACTGGTCACCCATCACCAGCACTTACCCCCTGCCTGCATCGACGCAGGCAGCGGCAGAAAGCCTATCTGCGCTTGCCAGAGCGTAAAGTTAAACTTGCGAGAAAGTCGACCTTAGCTTGGCGATAAATTGCCCTTGAGATTTTCGTCCTTGCATTTAATAAAAACAACTGTGGCTGAGTCATTTGTCACAGAAATCGGTAAAACACGAAAGTGAAATGTGCAGCGAAATCTGCAGCTGAGCATGATTTGGGGTTCGGCGACTGTCTTGTGGGGGTGCTTAGCGAGCGACGTCCAGCCGGCGGGTCAGTTCGGCAAAGGTGTGCTGGCGTCATTTTCGTGACGGATATGACGTAAGTGAAATAAAATATTGGTGCATCCCGGCAAAAAAAAAAAAAAAAAACACTGTTAAAATATAAAACCCGAAAACGAAGAACCCTAAGTATAACGTACTCTTTAGTACTAAAGGTTGCTTTACTGCAAGAAGACCCATGTACAGGGGTGCACCCTTTACAGGCCTCTTGCTTTGTTGTACTGGCGTCCCTTCCGGGACGGATATGACGTAAGTGATATCTTTGTTAATCCCGGAATAAAACACTTTCGTGTTAAATAGGTAATGCTAAGACTCACTGTCGAGCTCTGCACGCGAGAAACCCCAGCCAGCAGCGAGTAGTTGAAGGAAAGTAGATTTCTGAGTGTCATTGCGGGCGAGCGTGTTGCATTTGTGTCCCCCTCTGGCTCCGATGTTCTAAGGAAAGGTGTGAAAGCCTTCGATTTTCCAGAAGTATTACTGTGTATCCTACCTGGACCCAAATTAGCCCAGCTTCACTGACTTTACGTGGCGACCGCTGATGTTAACAGCGAAGGTGCCTGGCGTTCCCTAATGGCTAAGAATTTCTCAAAGAATCTCTTCATAGAATTTCTCAAAGCCAGGAGATCGATTCTCATTCACGCCAATTAAATTTGCCTTGTTTCATTGCTCGCGCCTTCCGCTGCAATGTTTTGTGACTTTCAACTTGGAACACTGCCCCGAGGTGGCACAGCGTGCGCCTTTTTTTTTCCACGGAGTATTTTTTTATTTGTTGTCGCTAAAAACAAGCAGGCATGTATGTTCAATTAAAATAACAATGCAATGCTATTTTGTATTAATGAGTGCCTTAAATAAGCTTAATGTTTTCTTTTTGGACATCAATGTTGGCAAGTATGAACATTTCCACCAAATTTAGTAGTTTATCAAAGCTGAGGCTGTATAAGAGTCTCGTTTCAGCATTCCTTGCACTTGCTGCATCTGTGCTTGGCGCTTGCCTTCCTCCTCGCTAGGCTATGCCCTCTCCACAACACTGCGACAGCGTTACCACATTTATTCCCATAAAAGCCTCGATCAAGAACATGTTAGGAGCGGTTAGCTGTCGCTTTAAATGCACTCTTGCTTTGCTTTGCTTTGAGGTGCTTGGGGTGGGGGAAGGGGGGAGCAAAAGGGCCCGAAACTGTCTGACTGGAGGGTTGTCGACACTCTCAGACTCGTAAACACTACCGATAAATTCTTTCACAGTTTCCGTTGAGCTGCTGAGCTCGAGGACACTGGTTCGATTCCCGGCAGCGGCAGCCGCTTTTCGGATGGAGGTCGAAAGCAAAAAACTCCCGTGTGTACGAGATTTCGGCGCACGTTCAAGATCCCCAAGTTGTCAAAATTATTCCCGAGCGCTCCACTACGGCGCGCCTCATCGCCTGCGTTGCGTCGGCGCGTTAAACCCTACAATCAATCAATCAATCAATCAATCAATCAATCAATCAATCAATCAATCAATCAATCAATCAATCAATCAATCAATCAATCAATCAATCAATCAATCAATCAATCTTTCCTTCGCGTCTGGAAGCATCGTCAAAGCTATAATGGCTTCCAAGAGCCCGGGGCGGCACTGCGTGATTTGCTCGTCGCAGCAGAACTATCGCTCTACATTTCTGGTTTGCTTTGCAGCTTTTTTTTAGAATCGACGCTCAGAGCATCTCTTGTCGGAGGCCCTGTCCTTCCTGCGTGCGTCCGTTGTCCGCAGCCACTCTCCCCCTCTCCTCTCCGATAGCGAACGCTCTCTCGCGAGGGGCATTGGATTGGATTGGCTTGGCTTGGCTTGGCTTGGATTGGATTGGATTGGATTGGATTTGGATTGGATTGGATTGGATTGGATTGGATTTGGATTGGATTGGATTGGATTGGATTGGATTGGATTAAAGTGGATTGTGTTGGATTGTGTTGCGCCATAGCCGCGGCACTCTCTCCGCGGTCTCCTCTCCTTCGGGCGCGCTGCGCATATGACCGGTGTGCCGCTCTCCGGCGGCCTTTCTGTCGACGGTTGCTCTCCGCATGCGCTTGAACCCCCCATAAGCGTCGCATCACACCAGGGTTCCCGCGAGGGGAGGTGGGCGTAATTTTTTTCTAAAGTGGCTCTAGAATGCGTTTATTGCTTCAACAGCATGGAAGCGGCCAATAGCCGGTACATTGCAGTTATGATTTAACTCGAGCGCTCAACAAATGCCAAGAGTCGACAAAGAGAGAAAAATCTTTTGAGCAGGTTCTGATGTTACCTGATGGGCATAGAGCGGTAACTTTGAGCGGACATACTTCGTGAAAAAGTGGAAAAAAAAAAAGCGTTGCAGGGTTCTTTTAATCAGGCTGAAAACTCTGTTGAGCCGCATTTTAGAAGACGAGTAAAGCGCAAAAATTACACAACGGACAAAGAGGGACAACAGAGACAACAGTGACTGTTGTCCTTCTTCGTCCACTGTATAATTTTTGCGCTTTACTCTTCAGCAATGCAATACCAACTTGCCCAGAAGTCCGCTTTAGAAGACGTCGGCCCAAGCGCGCCAACTGAAGAAATTTGTGCGTACCTTAGTGGGGCGCGACAGCGCGCCGCGTGAGTCACACTTGCGAATAGATGGCAACGTCCCGCGCCCGCATTTGCATGCGCCGCCGCGGTGGTTTCTAGTTTGCATAAACGGCCTTTTCGGAACGCGTTTAGCGAGCGTCACGCTGACGGAGGGGTCATAGGGCACGCGCATGGGCTCGGCCTAACCGTGCACCACTGTTGGGAGCTGGAAGTTGGAAGCACGTCGAGGAGCATTTTAATGCGCCACTTGTATGCGGCTCAGACAGAAGCACCGCATGGTATACGGGGTAATTAACCACCCCCGCTCGCTGCTAAAGCGTACACTGCGTACTGGTAGTGTTTTGCTGTGCGCGTAACGGGGTCACCAGGCGTTTGTTGCACGTGTTAATGAGAAACCAAGGAAAGTTGCTAAACTCACTATACTCGGGTGCATGTTAATAGCTACAACTGAAGCTTCCCCAGCACCTCGTCAGTGGAGCCCGGTGTTCCCCCTGTGTTCCCCCTCGCGGCGTGAAGAGCGCCGATGTTTAAAAGCGCTGCATGAGACGAGGGACCAGAACATAAAAAAAACATACTGTATGTCTTCTTTACACGCCTCTATGTCTCCTTTATGCATTTTCGTCAATCTTCCCGTACAGGGTTTGTTAAAAAAATCCCGGGCCATCTCCACTTATGTTAAACCTGGTTAGGGGCGAAGCATGCAGTGTATAAGTGTATTCTTGGCGCCTTCATGTTTCCGCCAACGGAGATAAAACCGTTTGGGGGGGGGGGAGGGTAGGGGTGTACAGCTTTGCTCTAAAAGTCTGTGGCGCACGAGGCGTAAACTGCAGTGTCCCGGTGTTTTAGTACCGTGACTGCATGAAATCAACGGCAATTAAGATGACGATGGCGACTACAGGAGACGCCAACAGCCCCAGCCACTAAGGGGCTTCGCTTCTAAAACATTGCCGGGAGGAGGAATAAATGTTTTTGTAAAGGCACCCAGCCTTGCGAGAGAGTACTCATTCCAGGACCCATTGTTTCTTTCTCGCTTCATCGGCTCTCCTGAACAGCCGAAGCTGGTTGTCAGTGCCAATTCCAACTCACAAAAATATGTACTACTCTGCTGAGTCGACGTTGCGGTGCTGAGAGTACTTAGAACGAGACATAATCGAGTAGTTTTCTCAATTTCTTTGTCTTAACTTGCTCATAAACTACTGCAGCGGCAAGACATATATTGACGATTGGGAAACTAGCGAAAAAAACGACGCGACGCAGAAGGAGAGACGAAACAACACAACGCTGGACTAGCAACTGAAATGTAATCGAAAAACCGATACACTCTCTGAACATCCATGGTTTCCCGTCCGTCAATATTTACCAACTGGCCCAGCAGGCTACACTTCTTCGGCAAGAAACAGACTGCGGGGGAGAAGCCGACAATGTTTGCATTAGGCGCAACCTCGTTTAAAGGCGCACCCACGTTAACACCCTATAGTCCGTTGCATCGGCGGAGTGATATACACTGCATAAGGCATTGCCGGTCTTAACATGTAGCCGAGTATATATTGGTTTATTTCAACCCCCCTCCTCTCCGCCCCCCCCCCCACTCCCCCCCCCCCTCACCCCGGATTTTGAACTACTGTTCCTCCGCCCGGCCTGCAGCCAGCTGAAATCCTCATACGCAACTCTTATTGGCTCCTATGTTACGAGCATATCGGTGGGTTAATTGCCTTCCTAAATCGACGTTTCGCTTCGCTAAACGTCTGGCCGCACTATTTGCGGTAGCAATTTTCGCAGTCCAATATTCACAATAGCGAACCAACGAAGATATATCGAAGCATACAGAGTCATGTAAACGAAGGAGGCATTGCACAATGAATTCGTAAGATTACGCAGAAAATTAAACAGTAATAACGTTTCGGCAAGAAATAACCGCTTCTACAAAGTTAGGTCATCGCACCAGCATGACTGCGAACTTCTTGGCGGCGAGAACTTTTTTTACAGCGAAGATGTTCATCGGTAGGATCCAGCACATTACCCCCGGCTACAGAGCGATGCAGGAAGAATCAGAAGCAAGCGTAACTCCAGCTTGCGGCGCCCAATCAAATCACCAGGATCGTAAAAATGTGCGCCACACATTCAGCGTATGAGTCAATTCATTAAAAAGAAAAATCAGGGAAGCTTGCACTCACGCGCAAGACTTGAATGGAGGAGCTGTTTTAGGTGATCATTGCGGGACACAAAATTGTGTTTTAGTATCATTGTGGTGTCGCGGTCGACGTCGGAGGCATGGAATTTCAATGACCCTATGTTGAGCAAGGCCAGAGTGAGCTCGTTGTTTTCGTCTAACTTTTCGTACGCACCCTGCAAGCGAGACTTATCGTCTATGGCGGATATTTTTTACGCCGGGCCTCTCGAAGCGCGGCCTCTTCCTTGGCCGGGCATCTGGAGTGTTGCAAAGTTGTCATCCCACTGCTGATAACCCGTTGCTGCGTACGGGAAGGCCGACCCGAGCCGAGCTCCGTAGCCTCCGACATACGTGTAGTAGCGTGGTTTGAAGCGAGCGGCCAGCCAATGTTGCAGCCGTGAAGTCCAGAAGCCGTAGGCGAAAAGTAACTTGTTTACTTCATAGCGAGAGATGAGCCGAAGCCAAAGAACAATGCCCCGACGGGCGAGGTGACAGTACAGGACTCGAGCAGAGTGACAGCCTTGATTCACTGCTCAAACAGGAATGAACTATAGCGCTTGGGGGCGGCCGTATTTATACCCAAAGCGTTAATGGTCGAAACAAGCGTCCCCTCTAGATTGTGCACCCGACACGATCGGCACAGACACACACAACCCTTTTTCCAGAGTTCGTGAGCAGTCGGTAGTAGCGGCGCACGCTGTGTCCGAGAGAGGGGAGAGACGAGGTCTCTGCAGCGTACACCGGACTTCCGTGTCCTTGGGCAGGTCTCTACGTGTTGCGTCGGCACGCCATTGAAGGTTGATCGCGCCGATAGATAGGCGCCAGAGATCCAGACAAGTCGAGACGTGCAAGCGTGCGGGACCGACAGGGGAGGCGTGCTTGAAAGGCGCACGTAGTCGAGGCTTCGCCGCACAGCCGAGGAGTGTTGAAACAAAGCCCAGCGGTGGGCTCATTCGTAACAGGAGTCAATGATCACTTACAGGAGCTTATACAATGAAGTCGCGGATCTTCTACAGTAGAGAGCGCACGCGAACGACGACACGAGGACGAACGAACGATGGGCGTAGGCTACGGCGTGTATTTCTCGTTGCGAGCACGCGTTGCCACAATACGGCGAGCGCTGGAGTTCTTTTTTTTTTTTTGGCAATGTTGCGCAATCTCCCCAAGTGGTTATACTTAGCTTGAGGAACGTGCGCTCAAGGCACGCGTAGACGAGCGCTCTGGATTTTTTTTAGTATTTTGAACTGCGGACACCTTACACAAACAATTTGCTGAACAGCTTCGCTGCTAAAAGTAAAGAGCATGTCTTAAGGCCTTCATAATTTGACGTAATACGGCGTATATTGCATTGCGAAAATGTCTTGCCATCTTTAAAGGGATCGGTGTAAGCTTGGTCTGTTTAAGCTGGCATTTCCCCATTGTGGGTTGCACAGTGAAGCACGGCCATCTGCGGAGGTAGCATGATCTCAGAAAACGGCTCCAAAGCAAATTGTATGACAATTAAAGGGGTCCTGAAATGCCTTCCGCCGATGCATGGATGTACATGTACCCAAATAAAGCAATGTATTTGCAATCTTCTCCCGCAAGAATTTTGTTAAAGCGATGAGTATTAGCTGAGAAATCGTAAATCAAAAACCGCGTATTATCGTCGCTCCGAGTTTCCTCCTCCTTTCGACTTACTCTCCGCTGTTGACGGCGCGGGAGCCTTGCCTCCCATGATGCTGCGCTCCGCAGTGGTGACGTACTTCCGCTATTGCGCTGCTCAGACTGTCGTCTGCTACGGGCAAGCTTTGTTGACACCATGAATCCCGCGCTCCGCTCAAGGCTGGGAAAGCGAACGAAAAATGTGGCCGCATGTATGCGGCGGCCTGGCCTTGCCCTTTCGCGGTGTACGTTGCTGGCGGCACATGACTTTTTATCGGCGGCGAACTCGCAGCCGCACGGGGAAGGTCGTGCGCTCGTTTTCTTGATGCACAGCGCACTGTTTATCCAAAAAGCGCCGTATCAGATGTGGCCCCGCTGGTGCCGGGTCTTATTTTGCGGCGGTGGTAATTCCTGCCGGCGGCATGTGAAAAAGTCATATTAAACCGATACAGAACCCGTGCACAAAATGCTTCAATCATGTGACCAGTTCAGCTTGGGGCGACGCGTGGTGGAGAGCGGCAACGTTGGCAAAACATGCTCCGGCGGGGCTCTGAGCTTTCTAGCGCTGGAGCGAGCGCCATTTCTTTGACAATCTCAAACATCGGCTGCCTTGGCAACAAGGCACGAACCGCTCCAGAAGTCAGTTACGGTTGCGTGATCCCGGTTCAGCTTGGGGCCCCACTTCGCGACATGTGGGCACTGCAAGCGTACCACTCACTCCCATTGGGAAGTGCGAGATGCGTTTGGCATTACAGGAGGCGATGGTGTGTGTGTTGTGGACGCCTTTGTTTCGCGATGAAATGCGCCGCTGTGCTTCTGCGGGTGGATAGTGCTTCCCATGGTCTGGATTATCTTTCTCGAGCGACGTACGAGTCCACCTCGCATGGGGTATGTGCAGTGTGCGTGGCTAAAAGCCATCGGCTTGTGCGCCAGAGTTAAGTGAATTGCTGTTCGTCCCCGCAAACCGCGCGCGAGGTGAGTACCAAATTTACGACGGGCAGGAGGCAACCCATCCTCTGTCAATCGTGGTTCAGACTTTCAACGCATGTTGTGACGTTGTGTTCATTAGAAACGCATCTCTGGATTGTTTTGAAGTTGAATAAAATGTATGCGTCAAACCCGGGCATTCGGCTCAGGGCGTTCTCTGCGATTGCACGAAAGAAGTGCCACGGGGCTTCAACGCTTTCTTTATGGAACGTACTCAGGTAAGAGAATATCCATGTCGTGTTATGGCCGTGTTGCATTCAATGCAAACGGTTAAGCGTTTGTTTTACACTTGTTTCGTTTGTCGTAAAATGCCCAAGCAGTCCGGCACTCCGCTGGCAGATCTGCCTGCGAGCCGACGCTGAGCAGACGACTCATCTCTTTGCCGGAAGTGCGTGAGAAAGCAGCCCAATAGCAGGATGTCTAGCTCATGACGAACATCTGGGAATCGATGATGTAGACATGTGAAGATGGCGGCGTCCAAAAACACGAAGGGAAGGGGGAGAAAAAAAACGACAAACTTTGCAACAAAAGTGTGAGCTTTTGAGTAATCAAGTGATCAAGAGTAATACTTGGCACAGAGGACGTTGACGACCCAATCTAACGGTTGTGCTAGTTCATTTAGTGTGCTCAAACCTTTCAGGGCCCCTTTAAAGGGACACGAAAGGCTGAATAAAATTTTGCTTTAACTGAAAGATCGTACGTTTCTTTGCTATCTCGGCTTTCGTTCGACGAGCAACGATGCGCTATTTGCTGAGAAGTAAGTAAATAAAGCTGCCGTTTCTCTTGCCCGCTTCCCTTTTATATATGTATTTTTTCGTGACGAATCCATTGCGTCGCAAAATAGGAGCGAATCCCTGGCGGCGTGCTCACTCTGGAGACTTAGGCGGCGGCAACGTTTTTCCGTCCAAGCAGGCTGGCTTGGACTTCTGATTTTTCACCGACGGCATGAGAAACGCATTTAGATGCTGGAGCGGGCTGTGTGGTCGGATACTCAGGCGTTCCAGACCCCAGATAGCCCGCTACGAGCTAGGAGCGCCGTTTCCAATATCAAGCGCGGCGTCCTGGGCTCCAGGCTGGCGCTGTTCAGGCTGGCGCCTTTACATCTACTCTTGTGGCCATCACAGCCATCTCATATTATCTTCTCTCGCGCAGCGCGAACCTAGTGTAAACTACACCCTTTTTACAGCAGCCGTGTCGGCTGTCGTCGTCGCCCGCGTAACATGGCTCAAACGTATAAGAGCAGAGCGACGCAGGCTTCACGGATTATGAACGGAACAAGGGGATCCGTCAGCTAACCACTCGAAGCAAGCTCATTTCACGGACCATTGCGTTAGAAAAGGGTGCGCTTTACCGGTAGCAATATTTAAATAAAGGGCCCCTCCTCCTCCTTCTAACAGTGGCCTTCTGCAGGCTGCCAGTGGCCAATGGCAGGATATACCCATATCTGTATAGTAGAGTCAACCGCAAAGCGCTTGGCCTACACAGTTCTAATAAATCAAATGTGAAAGTAAAAATTGAACCAGGATTGCTTATTGGTCACTGGCAGTCTAAAAAAAACATGTTAAAGCGCGAACGGTCGCATTGGCTTCGTTACTTCGCAAGAATGCCACCCCGAGTGCGGATAGAGGAGAGAAGGCTGATCGTCCGGCTTTGCCACAAAGGTGTCCCTCACCGTGGAGTTGGCAGCCGCCGCACCGGTAGGAGCCGAACATCGGTGAGCCGCATTATTACAGCGTATAGGGATGAAGAGGGCAGGATTTGTGATGCTCAGCGCAGTGGGCGGCCAAGGTTAACAGCGTTGGCAGAGGACGAATGCATAGTTGCTGCCGCTATTGTCGACTCATTTCCGAACGCCAGGGAGATCCGCGATGCCTTGGAGCTCAGTTGCTGCTGCGGCACAATCAGGAGCAGATTGCGAGAGACGGGTCTCGTGAACGGCGTTTCCGCTCAGAAACCGCACCTGTCAACGAAGCAGCGGGAGGAGGGACTGAACTTCACCCGAGCTTTTGAGCAGTGGTCGGCAGAGGAGCGGCGGGAGGTGATTTTCACGGACGATCGTCTACCTTTTCGACACGCTGGGAACAACAGCAGCGTGTGTGGCGTGCGTTGGACAGCAGGTATGACCCGGTACCCTTGCAGCTCACAGGAATCGCGCGTTAAGTTCGAGTAACTTGTCAGTGCTATAACGTATGGATCGTTTGCAACGCGTCGTAGTCTTAAGAATGTAGTGCAGCCTCATTTCTCCCCTTACCACGTGACTTGACATGGGTGCAGCATTGACTACCAAGTTAAGTGTTTCATTCGCGCGTATTGCATATCAGTGTGGGTTCAATGTCAATTTTTTTTTGTAATTTTAGCCTACATCTTTATTTTCTTTCCGCAGCCGAATGAGGGCGCTCCATAATTTTGGATTCGCAATATGTTATTCCTGCTCTCTCATACTCTCAGGTATAACCCCGCCTACACCCACTGCGTGCTCATCAACGGCCCCTTCTCGGTCAGGGTCATAAGTGCCATCAGTCAGGACGGCCTGTGCCCAGTCGTGCGGATCGAGGGCTCCTTCACGGGGGTGAAGTACTCTTAAGTCCTCAGCGAGCACCTGATTCCGTGCGTCCTGGACGGGTCGTTCCAGGATAGCTGCTACCTGCTCCAGCACGATCGGAGCCCCGTGCACACCCACTGTGAGCGCACTCCGGGAAGGCTGCGGCGTGCCTCAGCTGCCGCGGCTGCCTAACCGGGCTGATCTCAACGCCATCGAAAACATATGGGGACTGCTTAAGAAGACGCTTGCCTCACGACGCCTTTGCGGTGGTACAGCGGAGCAGCTGCGGCTCGCCGTGAAGGAAGAGTAAGAAGCGCTGTGCGGGCGTCCGAAGATAGTGGCGCCGCTGTATGACTCCATGCTAAGGCGAGTCGACCAAGTCTTCGCTGTAGCCGGCAGTCATTTCGCGCAAAGACAGGAATTGTTCCATCAAGTCCGTCCAGACACGTGTCCTATACACCCTCCTTATGACGATGCTGATATTGTTAATGTACAAGACGATCCCTAACTGCACTAACGTCAGAATGCTCCTGCTTATACAATAGCTGATTGAGTGTTGGGTTTAACGGGCCGACGCAACGCAGGCGATGAGGCGCGCCGTGGTGAAGGGTTCCGGACTAATTAAGATCCCCAGGTGGCCAAAATTAATCCGGATCCCTCCACTACAGCGTGCCTCATCGCATGCGTAGCGTCGGCCCGTTAAACCCTACACTCAATCAGCTATTGTATAAGCAGGGGCATTGTAATGTTAGTGTAGTTAGGGGTGACTATCATATACAGAAAAAAGCATTCATCACATGGTCAGGACAAAAAATGAGGGCTCAAGCAGACATTCAGTTGCTTGTCAGAGAATTCAGACTTTTTCTTCATCCCTTCCTTTCCTGCTTCCCATGCACGACCTCCGGGCCTCCCCTTTCCTGCAATAAAGAGCTGAATCAATCAATCAATCAACTAATCAATCTCATCACGGGTCAAGTGGTACCCACGCTCCAGAGGCTGGGGCTGGCGGGGAAGTATGTCCGTTTGTACAACTCTGACGATAGAGCCAGTAACGTCGTTACTTACGGACGTGCGCAGCCTGTGAGATTTCCTGTTTGTTTAGTTCCATATGAGCTTCATTCAAGGCAGCCAGCATCAGCAGAGGCAAAGTGAATGTCGTTTCCTTTCTGCCGTTTCATCCCTGTCAAGGTTTCGACCACTCCGGACTCCCTATGTTGACGCATCTTGATGCTGGCAGCCCAAATGGACCGGCATCATACTCCTTCCCACGTATCTGACACAGGCTTCCCTTTATTTTTTTGGTGACAGAACCGGTGCATTGGTATGGTAGCCGAAAGCGTAACAGGAGGAGGAATAGAGTGAATACTATTTCAGACACCACTTAGATACGAAGGCCATAGAACTGACGCCCACGTCCCTATCCACATCACGCGATTGTCTATAATCATGTAAGCCGCCTTGTCCGTGGCGATAGGGTATATTTATTTATTTCTTTGAACATACTGCAGCACCTCTCGGGGCTATAGCAGGAACGGGATACATGGCACAAAGACCATAATATGCATTGAACATGGTTCTTCTAAGCCTGGTCGTAGGCAACGAAATATTCGGCTTGTGACGGTGCAGCTCTCAGAGGCCTTCTTGTCACTTTGTCGGTGATGACGAGCAGGGCGATGCAGCCTCTTTCCTCTGTCCGTCTTTGCCCAAGACGCGCCGCCGTCGCTGGCGCCCGAGGGGATCTTCTCTGATTGCCTCGGCGACCGCGGCTGTCCCGGACTGTGCACGGTCAGGTGGTGGTGGTGGTGGCAGCGATCTCTGGTAGCAATCAATAACAAAACCTGTTTCTTTTTCTCGTTCAGCTTTCCGCTGCCGCCGGACCCCGTACGCAATTTCGACTTGGGTTCGTGTAGCGGGATGCCACCGTTCGGGGCGCCGGACCACGATGTTGCCCGAGTCCTTTCTGATTGCTGAAGAAGTGGTGGTGGTCAACACGGGAGCCTGAATCGGCAACAAAAACTGAGCCACGCTGATAATGGTCAAAAATTGGCTGCAGCGTCGAACATGAACACTAAACTTTGCTATACCGTGTTTGGCCGAAAAGGGTGCAAAAAGGGTGTAAGGATTAAAAAAGGGTGTGCTTGTGAACACCCTAAAATAAGGGTGCAAGGCTTCTTATCACCATAAGATAAGGGTGTGGTGGCGCAGCTACGCGTGGCAATGTATGCCGGCTGAGCACGCATCACAACATACAGACACATTCAATTGGACTACAAAGGAATTTACCAAGCAATTGACCAACGGGGGTAAAGAGAATTTATTATAACTCACATGCACGGGAAGAGCGAGTACATACGTACTTGCCTTACAAATGCATTCGCTTTTCTTTCTTTTATAGCCGGTAGAGGAAAGTCTTCAGATAGAATCGGTGGGCATGTAGCTAAAATCAAACATTTTGGCGCTGATTTTGACATTGCCTATGTTAATGTCAGCATATGCAAATCATCTTGCCGATTCGCGAAAACGTTTTAATTGTCAGGCGGAGCTGGTAAACAGGTCTAGTATTAGGCTCAATAAGTCGTGGAATTTTATCAAACACATATTCCACACCCTTTCAAACACCCTCTAAGAAAGGTGTTCATTATTTCACCACCCTTTTCTTTGTTTTAAACGGTGTTCGCACAATATAAAACATGTGACCGCCTGGCAACAGTTTTCACAGCTTTTGAAGAGGAGAAGGATACAAAAAGTGTAATGCGTGTCGTGAAGGTGCACAGCTTCCAATACCCACCAAAAAATTCCATTTTATCGATACGAGCAAACCTTCACAGACTGTGCAATTATCGTGTTATCTACGTGATTTACGACAATTCTTAGGCTCATCAGTACTAACCAGAAAATAATGTAGGTGACTAACACTGCTTGGTGCGTTGTAGGGCTATCGCGTAGAAACTGTTACAGCATTCCAGATAATTTTATCCAGATACGAAGAGGGCCGTTCTGCTTCGAAAGGAGAAGCTACGGCGGCAGACTTGAACATCTTTCACAATCAGCGAGGTAAGGGTGTTCAAAACTAGGAATATGGCTTTAATATTCGTCACTGTGATCACACAGTAAACACCAATTTTAAACTATTTCAACTCAGTACGAATCGTGCAGAACTATGGGTGTTGCAGTCGGTCAGCCCTCTTTTGCCACACAAAGAGGGTGCAAAGCTACAAATTAGGGTGAGCGAACGTAAAAAAGGTGGGAAATACCTCCAAGCACCATTAATATACTACACGTTTTCAAAACGATAAGGGTGTAAAACATTATAGTGTTTGGAAGTGCTTTGATTGATGGATAGATTACTAGTGGTAGCCCCTTTGCAGCGGGGTGATGACGTGTGTCCATGAAAACACGTACGACATGGGGAGATGACAGTGCATGGTGATGTACCAAAGAATCCGTCTTTTGTATGACTGGTTTAATTCTGTCATTGCCATTAAGGACATGCTCAAACTGAATTTTGTCTATTACACATGGCAACTGTACTGTGCAATATTGCCCTCTCGTCTCTCCTTACACGAACATTCTTAACTCAGGCATGTCCATAGCCTTGAGCTTAACTGCTGGTGTGCGACCTGTGAACCCTATAGGGCTTCCGGAAAGCGAATATTTCGCATGTACGCCTTTGAATGGACGCAATAACATTCCAGTACGATTGGACGAATCGTTTCTGTTCCTTTCCAGAGTTGCAAAACTCACGTCTGTCGGCAGTGGTTTCAGCCCATACTTTTAAATTCTAGCTATATAAAATCATTCTGTACCGTGCATAGACACGGGCTCAACCATACGAGGATCCTTGCACCACGCTGCCTTGTGATCATACACGTACGCATACGTTGAAGTGGTAAGCGGCTGCTATTTCGGCGTCAATAAGAGGTAATAATTGCAAAAAATGGGTCAATTAGCTGCCTTGATTTTGCAACAACGTAATAGTATTCAGATGCCCCCGCCTGCACCGCCTTTTTCTGCTTTCCCGCCCAGCACGTGTGCTCTGCGCACGCTGCTGTGCCAACGCCGTGGGGGCCAGCCAAGGAGGTAGTATAAATCTTCTGGAGCAACGCGGGGAGGTGAAGCCGGGGAAACCGGTCACCGGCCATATTACCGTGGGCAGAAGGGCGCTGAGCGAACAGGGACGCTGAAGGGCTTGCGAGCTTTTTTGCGTTTACATGGCAGATACCGATAGCTAGGTTGGATTGTTCAATGAGGTTATTCGACGTCAGTCTTAATTTAGCTTTTCGCATAAACTGTTGACGGGAATCGAGTAGCGCATTAGCGTTTGCATCTCTTTGGGTGGCGGAGACCCGGGGTGAAAAGTCGAGTTCTGTACTAGTTCTGTGCTAAAAACACCACACTTGCTTTCATTTTAATAAAACCCGCCGCGGTGACTCAGTGGCTCTGGCATTGTGCTGCTGAGCCCAATGACGCGGGTTCGATTCCTGGCCGCGGCGGCCGCTTTTCTGATGGAGGCGAAAAGCAAAAACGCCCGTGTGTTCGAGTTTTCGGGGCACGGTAAAGGCCCGTTCACACTTGCGACGAAAGCGAGCGAAAGCGACGAAAGCGACGGAAAGTTCTGTCGCTTTCGTCGCCTGGCATCGCTTTCGTCGCGCAACGAGAGCGATCGGTCTCGACCAATTTTTTTTCACCTCCGTCGCGCCGTCGCTTTTGAAGCGGAAGCAGGAGGCGAGACTTCCTGAAGTCATATCCTGACAAAGAACCCGGATGCTGCGTTTCCACAAGCGGCGAAGCTCCCGTGGCTCCCGTGAAGTCTCACTCGGGCGACCCTCAGGACAGTCACTGGCTTACCAAAGCATACACCCATTGGTAAACTGGAGCAAGCTGTACTTCTTCCTCATATTGAAGCCATCATTCAGGAGGCCAAAGCCCAGGCGGACTTCAAAAGAGCCCTTACACACCAGGGACACGCCTTGGTAGCGTGCGACGCCAGAAGACCACCAGTACTTTCCGATTACCCAGTCCCCATAGCACCATGGCAGCGACCAGCAATTGATACTTCTACGCATAGCAAACCTATGGAGCGTACTAATACTCTATTGCGACAGCGGCGAATTCGACGCCTCCAAAGGGATCGCCTTCAGAACGAACTGGACATTTTCACGGACGCAAGCGTAAACCAGTATGGCGCGGGCCTTGCTTGGACATGCCCTGAGGCACCGGTTGTTTCAGGGTACACTACCATACTTGGCAAAGAACTTTCCAGCCTCGATGCGCAGCTGTACGCTATTAACAACGCAGTGCCAGCTATCGCCTTTGACTGTGACCTACCTCTCCCGCCCTCCATACGCATACTCACAGATTCGTACGAGGCCCTCACAGCTTTGCGTTCGTATGATTCGACCCACCCTGTCGTCCACGAAATTCTGTTTCAAATTCAACTCCTCAAACGGAACAACGCCAACATCCGCATCGACTGGGCACCTGGCCACGAACCATTTTCTTCAGGCAGCCGGGCGGCTCATGTGGCCGCTCAGGCTCAGGAGAGTTCCTTCTCTTATCCTCTACTGGTGCCGGGGGTAAGGCCGTCGCGGTCCCCCTCTCCCTCCCCAGCGATGCGTATTCACCAGCACTAAAAGGACCGACGCACACGTCTAAAAGCCCTAACTCCAGCTGGCTACCTCAGACACCTACCTCCTATTCCCCGCTCAGGCGAACTTTTTATTAACAAATATATTGCAAATTCAGCGTACACACCCGAAACACTTCGCAAGTGCTATACCCCTGACCTGACCCCTCGATGTCCTTACTGCTGTACCACCACTCCATCAGACCTCACACACCTAGATTGGTGGTGCCCAGCTTTCGCAAGGCACCGTACATTTAAATCTCCCCAACCCCATCCCGATCCACAACAAACTGATGCACAACTCTTATATGAAATAGCGGTTTATTCAATTAAAAGCTGTCTGGCACGGGTTGTTTGAGCGGGTCCTCCACCGAACGAACTGGTGTATGTGCACAAACCCTATTGCGATCACCATGAACTGGCCCATGAATTGCAGGTTCCAAGAACTGGCCCAGTTATTGAGTCTACTGAGAACGACCAGCATTAATTTGTTTATTTTCTTTTACCCTCCCTCCACATTCCATTCCCCCATCGTGACCAGTGGTCATCCTTTTCTATTAAAGGTTGTCTCTCTCTCTCTCTCACTCCGAACGCGAGACAATAACAAGAAAAGCAAAAAATAGTCGTCGCCCGTCGGTCGATGTCGCGTGCAAGTGTGAACAGCAAGGGTGGCGATCGCTTTCGCCTTCGTCGCTTTGTCGCGTCCCTTCGTCGCAAGTGTGAACGGGCCTTTAAGGTACCTAGGTGGTCAAAATTAATACGGAGCCCTCCTCTACGACGCGCCTCATCGCCTGCGTTGCTTCGGCGCATTAGGACGTCATAATCAATCAACCTTTTATTTCAATAAACGTTTATTCGATGTCTCTAAGGTTTCTAAGGACGCCCCTTAAGCATTAAAATTACATGTTGCACAACATGGCAAGAGATGCCGCCTGAAAACGGCTACTAATTCCCGCATTTCGCGCTGAAAAGTTCGGTACCCCTCTGTTCCAGCGTGATTAGTTGGCGCTTGCTTCTTCTAGCAGCAGTGCCGGAATCGAATAATGTTAACCACGAAACTCTCACACCCAAGCAAGCGTTGTCGAAATAGCGTATTGAGACGACTTGCTTTTAAGCAGTGCTGCAAGTAATGATGATATTGCAGTGTTTATACGTTCTTCACATACATGTTTTTTTTTTGTTTTTACGACATCCCCACTGATTGCACATGCACAAGGCTAAATTAAGTAGCATGCTAAGTTACTCTTCGGCCTACACTTTAAATTTTTTTGTTTCTGTTCATCTCTGCCATTTCTAGCTTTTTTGTACTTTACAAAATGTATAAGGAGTACCCTTAAGCTGGTAAAAACTGTTTGTTTATTCAGGGTACACAGTCCCTATCATTGATGCACTTCACAGAAAGCATAAGGCAAATTGAAGAAATTTTGCTTGAAAATGAATTAAACATAGTCAGTCGTCGTCTCTCGGCTTCCAGTTATCTCGCCTACAACACGCTCTCACGCAAAACGAAGCGCGTTATTTTTAGGAAACCTGCGACAAGGGCAAATGCGCATATGTCACGTATGGATACAAAAAGCGTGATGTACTTCCTGCATTTCACGTATCCATCTCATTTCCGTGTCTCCCTGGCACTGTTTCTTCTCTTTCCCTTTTTCGAGAGGTTACTCAATTACATTCTCAACTTCGTTAACCACGCACGCGAGAAACCTGCTGTTGATGAGAAAACTGCGCGCAGGAGGTTACTCTTGGCGTTCACAGCCTCGCTAACCGCGTACGTTTGCACGCGAGTAGCGCCTGCTCTTGATAAAAAAACCACAGAGATGAAGAGCGCGGGAGAGTATTGCATCAATGAATTGTACAAAGCTAAGCGAAATGGTTCGGCTAACCTCGTCTTTACCATTAAACTCCAATCAAAACCGCGCGAGTACTCGCGTAAGGCGGGCTGAGCGCAAATCAAATATTAGGCGGCACTGCCTTGGTTTGTTTCAGTTACTATACAGGGTGGTCAAACATAACCCCACAGGTTTCATTATAGTTACGCGCTTACATGTGCGGGAAAACCACCTCTACAGTGATGTTATTCTCCCAGGAAGAAACAGAGGGAGGTGGTAACTATTGATGTCGGTGGCTTAATTAACTAAAATTAATTAGTACTTTTTAGTGGCTGCAGTAAAGGCATGTTTGTATTGAAAAGTTATGCGCAATCGTGTTTCTACGCAGTGTGCAGAGATCTTCTGGCGCATCCGTACTCCGAGATATCGAACTGCGAAGTTTAATTTCCGTTTGCATGATTACCATGCGAGACAGTGAGGACCGGCACAAAGCCCCCACTTTTGTCACATGCCTGCAGTGAACGGTTTTTAGTTTGACAACGGGGCCGAGGCATAGCCAAAAGAGATAACTGACACCCTTTCAGTCTTGGCTGGCGTTAGGGCAATCTGAAGTACTTGGAAACGATTTTGAAACACAGAACAAAAGGGGGGACACTTGCGCCGGTCTTCACTGTCTTGCATGCGTAATCATGTGAACGGCAATTAAACTTTGCAGTTCAGATACGCTAGATGAATTCTGCCAAATGAAACTTTCTAGAAACACGATTGCGTCTAACTTTTCAACATAAACATGCCTGTTTACTGCAGCCACTAAAAAGTTAATTAATAAATGTTAGTTGATAAGCCACCGACGTTAATATTTACACCTAATTCTGTGTCCCTTAGTGCGCATAACGTCACTGTAGAGGTGGTCGTCCCGTAAATCTAAGCGCCTGATTAAAAAAAAACTGCTTACCTAATTTTCATCGCCCTGTGCATATCTGAGCAAACACTCTGAGCAAACAGGCAAACAAGCAAACAAGCAAAACTTGAAAACAAACAAAATTTGCGGGACACATGTGTGCCGCAATTTCTGCTTCCGCACTAATGTCATTGTTAATAGTATGAGCAAATGTTAAAGTTTGTTTAATAGTACTCACATGTTTGTTTAATAGTATCAAACAAATATGTGAATTCGCACAGTCAAACGACAACTAACCACCGCAACTACGAGAGAAAACATTTACATATCTGCGTAAACAAGTGCGCAAACAAGAAGGTGAACGGGCACCATACTGGACAAATAGTGGGCAAGTGTACACTCTTAACGCTGCAGTACTCGCAAGACACAAAACGAACAGAGCCCAAGGTGATCCCCGGCGTCTTCTACCCGTTATTAGCGCGGCCGAATGCGACGCACGAGCGCAATTGCTGATTTCTGCACCTTTGTAGCGTACAAAAAATATTCACGACAAACTAAGTCATAAATGCACAAGTGCGAGCGTGCAACACCGCCAGACGTACAGCGGGGAGCCGGCAGAACGCGACCAATGCGGTGCGGCTGCTACGACGGAGGGAGTTTTTAGATGCGACTGCATCTCATCCACTCGCCTTGTCCCTCCATACGGCGTTGTTGTCCGTCCACACCCCTCCCCCTACACTATAAAAAAATAACAGTTAGCGGCGCCCGGTTTCGATCCCACGACCTAGTGGGCGGAACGCGAGGTACACGGTGCTCTTCCCACTGCGCCACAAAACCGAGACAGAATGAAATGCTACGAACGCGCCTTATATCCTTGACTCATTCAAACTACGTCAAGATGCTACTGATACAACGCATGATGGGGCAATGATTAACACTTGCAATAGAAGAAAAGAAGCTCCCACTTACAGCAACAACGATGGAGTAAAGGTCGTTGCGACAGCGAAGCCCCAAGCATACCACTTAGAGAGATTGACCAAGATTGGCCAATAAAACATAATAATAATCATAAAACATAATAATCATACGCCTTCCCGACACGTTTCACGCGATTTCAGAATCAATCCATGCACGGAAACGCCAAGTGAACCCCACGATGTGTCGCATCTACACAGGGTTCCCCTGGCGGGGAGGTGGGCGCAATTTTTTGCCCAAGTCAAGATGGCGAATGTCGGCGTCAGTTTTCTAGAGCCGCCTCCACTCCAGAAGTTTTATACAACCTCCTTGGGGCCAGCGTATCGCCGAACAGCGAGACGACGACTGCAGCGTTCAAAGTACTGGCAGAGTCCTTCAGAAGGACTCTGGTACTGGTTACAAATGCGGTTCCAGCGCGGTTGCATCCCATTCCAGCCCATTTCGGCCCCCGCACGTGACGCTGGTTACCAGCGGGGCTCCAGCGCTGCGAATGAGCCCCAGCGGGTTACAGCGCAAGCCATCGCTGCCAGCGGCCACTCCATCGCTGGCAGTGGATAACAGCACAAAAATGGCGCTGGAATACGCTGACTTCTTTGATCAGGAAGCACTGGTTTGACATGCACTCCAAAACACAGAAAGCGAGTTTTTGTCAAAAGGAAGCCTCGCCTGCCTGCCCTCGGCGTGACGCTCAAACGCTGCACCTGAAAGCGATGCGCACTGTGCGTATACTTTGCTACCTTTATGTCGACTGGAATGAGCCTCGTAAAAACTAAGCTTTAAAATGTCCTTATTGCTCGTTGCGATTGATGAAGGAGGGGTTTGCACGCTCCCGGCGCGAATTGTTGCTTGGCCTGATTAGAGCCTTTATTGGGTGGAAGAGGAGATCTGGAGGCTGCCCATGGGAACTGGAAAGAGAAGAGATGGCGAAGTAGTCAAGGTGCTTTGTCAAACAAATGAATGTCTGCGCGAGTGCTAACTTCTCGTCATATACACGGTGTTAAGACTTGTCGGGATGAGTAGTCACCCCTGGACAACAGTAATGTCGCAATTAGTCACTCCATGTAATATAATTGACGAGCGCTTCCAGAAAATTGGTATCGTGGTCTGGGAGAGTGTAGATGGTCCATTTCTGGAGAGACATGATGGAAGAATTTCTGTCGTTGGAGTGCGAAATGAATACACACCGACGTGAATTAGTGAAAGTCCGCCAATACGTTCTGTTAGAAAACGCCAATACGGGTGTGGATGCGCACTCGAATGGTATCATTTTCTGGTATCGGAGGTCGTGTAGGCACTGCTGGTGACGCTTTTGTTGGTGAATACCCCGGCTACCCTGGACAGTTGTAGGCTCTGTGTGAGATATCCTTTTGGAGTTTGACTTAATAGGGTAATCATAAACAAAACGCGCCGAGCACCCAGTTCCATGGAACTGGATGCTCGATTCTATGCCTGCAGGCATGGATTAGTAAAATGCATGACGGCAGAAAAGGAGGAAGGTGATGAAGTGCTCTCCCAGTCAGCGTCATGCGTTGTTTGGTTCCCCACCGGGCGAATAGTTACAACATTTCTACAAAAAGGCTGCAAGGGGTACGCAATAATGTCAGCTGTAGGGTTGCCTGAATAGAGCTTCCGTAGTTCTTCAATGACGTCGCGGGAATCCGCTAATATACGTGTCATTTGATGTATATTCTTAGAGTATGTACATGGTCCAGTACGGTTATGTACGCCTCGCAGTTTGGCTTCACGGGGTGAAAATGTGTTCAGCTCGAGCACTGCCGCGCCCTCCAGCTGGTGCTTCTGGCTATCTCCATGCTACACCAATGCGTCCGTCACTAATAAGTACTGGTGTCCCTATAGATATCACTCCCGCCCTGAGTGTTTGCTGATTTGTAGTCGTCTTTGAGCTTGATATCGGGCGTATAAGGGTGCCCTTTTGGGACGTTGCGTTTCTCATGCATTACCGCTTAAGTGGTGCGCTCTCACGATGGTGGTGGTGCAGCCGGCTACGTGGCGGGGTCGAGTAGTCTTCTGTTGTCCCAGTCCAGAAGAGCCAGGGCCTTGATTGCATTCTATCGGCCCACTTTCTTTCCATATCACCAGCTTAATGGGGCTTTGAGCTTACGTATCCACATTTGGCTGCGCTCTTCCTTCGCCACGGAATACTCCAGCTTATGATCTGCACATTCTCCTTCACTTACACTTGGCTTTGTTTACATTTCGCTTTGCTTTGACGGTTTGACCAAATCCTCTCCACCAAAAAGGACTTTTCAACGTTAAAGGTAAGGCGATAACCACTGCAGAATGGGACCACTCCTGTGGCATATTACGTTATAACAATGGTCAATGCGCCTAAATGCGACTCTCCCCCTCCCTCCTTCAACCCCGATAGGCACAAGCGCAGAACTTCCTGCGCGATGCTGAGGGTTAATTACGAGTGGATCGAAAAAAGCGAAAGGCTTCTCCCCGAACCTGAACATTCGTGAGAAGTGACTACACCTCCCTTACTTGCGAAAACCAGGCGTAAAATTGATAAAAGAAAACACAGCTGCAATAACAATTATGGGATCGGAAGATAACGTTTATCATTGCTGGCGGTCGAATCAAGGCCATTCATTAGCGTAAGAACCAGCGACTGCACCTCCAGACCGCGGAAGCGGAACCGTTGGCCCCTATTACCAGTCGGCCAGGATAATAGCGAAAGTGTTCTTGCAATCCACTAGATCCCGCTTTATGATGATGATGATGATGATGATGAAAATAACAGCTATACAGTTGAAACCCGATTCTGTAAAGTCGACGGAGTTTGACAAGACTTTCGCAAAATAGCGACATTTGTTTAAATGAGAAAAAAAATGCCGGCAACATTCAGAAAGTACAAATTTATTTGTGAGGGCCAAGCTTGGTTGTACTTGCGCATTATCACTTCTGCCCTTCTCGTGGCTGGCAAGAATAGCAAGAGCATTTTCCCCACACTTATCACCAGGTATACACCCGGATTACACAGGTCTACGCCCGAATAACATTTCATCATCATCATCAGCCTGCTCCGGTTCACTGCAGGACGAAGCCCTCCTCCCCTCATTGACCTCCACCCCCTCCTGTCCTGCGCTGCTCGAATCCACAGTTTCCCCCCCAATTTCTTTATTTTTATCCCTCCAACGGATTACTGGCCTTCCCCTTCTTGTAGAGCCATCTCTTTGTATCCACTCTGTTACCCTAATGGTCCACCGGTTGTCAGTTCGTCGCACCACATGGCCAGCCCAAGTCCATTTCTTTTTCCTTATTTGAACTATGATATCGTTAACTATAGTTTGTTCTCTGATCCAGGTAGCTCGTTTATTGTCCATGGGTGTTATTCCTAACAATATTCGTTCCATGGCCCGTTGAGCCCATTAAGTTTGCTTAGTAGTTGTTGAGTAAGGCGCCGAGTTTCAGCTCCGTGTCATCACCGGCAGTATGCCCTGGTTGTAGATTTTAAAGGCGATAGTCTTTCTTGCGCTACTTAAACGCAGAAATTTCGGTCTATCTGTGTGTCTCTCTGTCTGTGGCTCGATTCAGCCACCCGGCCAAAGTGAAACAGAAACTGTGCAATAGTCTTATATACCCACAGCCAAATCTAAACGTCCAAGTCCGGCGTGAGTGCTCATACCTGCCAACATCGTTGAACAAGAACACGACGTTACACAAATATAAGGCAGAAAATCAATACATGAGTGATGTACGTATGCAGTGTTGCTTTATTAAAAATTCGCGAATGCGTGGTTTTTGCGATAGCAAAAAAAACACTACATCAACTGCAGCAAACCGTCGCCTTCTGTTGCGTGCGCTACCTGGGAGCATTTAAAATATCAAACGGCAACAGCAACGAAAGGTTTCACTAGATAGGTTCCATGTTCCGCTTGGAACGCTCGTGGAGTAGGGTAACATGGTTCTATAAACGTTGTAGTAGGGTGCCCGAATTAACGAGCGTCTCCGCTGTACGGAAGCGCTAGAATCGATGCACCCGATTTGGAGCAGTGGAAGGCGGTTAATTTAAATTGACCTGAGCAAACCTCTAGCGTGTTTTCTTGGGAGGAACGAGACTGGAGAGGACCACCATTAGAGGTGAGCGGGAAAGAGGAGCAGGCATTTACTTGCCAGGGGCACCAATCGACTATCGTCTTTCGTCGACATTTGCAACAAAAGGAGCAAATACGCGGCAAATTTTTCTTTGGAGTGACAGAGGTAGCTTACTTTTTGTTATTTGGGAGTGCTTTCCGAGTGCTCTCCAAACCATACCTATTCTGCACCGGATTTCTCTCTCGTGGCTGGGGTCAGCACTAACCATCTGTCCGAGGTAGTTATTGTAAAGAATGTTGGGCCGGGCCGCATAGAAAGTCACGAGACTTGACTACTGTGTTCTCGCACACGCACACACACCATTATATTAGCTGGATAATGGAGAAAGCCGGAACAGACACTGTAGCACACGAGCGAACTAGATGCGGGAAGATTCAAGTGAGGAAGACAGTAAACAAAGTCTTGAAGAAAGTCACGCGCTCACAAACGCCGATCGCGCGACGAGACGATCGCTGATGCGACGACGCGGAGACGTACTTCTCTGGATGGCGACGGGGCAGACTAGTGAAGTCGATGAGGAGTTGCCCTCTCGCTGGCAGGGACGTGACGGTGGCCGATGGCTAGCGGCGGGACGGAAGTGCTTAGGCCTGCGCCATGGCGAGGCCTCGCAGCCCGCGCTCCATGCCACCGGAACACCGCTCACGCTGACTGGCGCAACACCTCCTTGTGGTCTCGTCGGCCGTCGTCTCGTTGACAGCCCGGGCAGTGGCTCAGACGGGAGAGCCGGCGACGGTCCTCGGGCCTACACCGCGAGGGTGGCCGTCTTGCTGCCTCCGAAACGAACAGCTTCCGACGTCCTTCTTCTTCTTCCTTGCTTCCTCGATCCTGCTTTCTCTAGCGCGCACGTTACGCCACCGGTACCGGCGGATTGGACCCCACTCTGCACGACCCCTTCACTACAGTTATATTCTTTTACTTGTTCTACCGTCTCATTTCCTAAGATGAAGGGGATGTTTTTGGCATGCTTATGCCTCATTGCTTTAAATTTATTCAGATTTATTTTTGGCCCCACGGCCGTGGTATCTGATTGTACTTCCTCAAGCATTGTTCGCAGGGGCTCTGCAGTCTCACTCAGCAAGACTATGTCATCTACAAACCTCAAATGGCTCAAGCATCCCCGGCTTATCCTTAATCCTATGTTTTCCCAGTCAATCTTTATAAATAGCCCATTCAGACATGCTGTGAAAAGCTTTGAAAATACATGTCATCGGTGGTTAAGTGTTTGTGCTTTTTTACAAGTTAAACCGCACCTGCTGTCTCGCCCACTGGGGCAACCTCGTATCTACCGAAAACGAACATAGCTACGGTAAAGAGTGTACCATAGTACCTAAGAAGTCCTTGCAGCAAAACAAACTTTATTGTTGTAGCCATACCTATGTAGGGCGTGATCCACTACAGGAGAAACTCCTATCCACCGAAAACAACACAGCAAGAACGTGCCTATTTTTGGTAGGTTAAAGAATTACTTACACGACATTTTCGTGTTAAAACTTTTTCGCTGCGAAGTGTGCCTACCAGCCAACAAATCACAGACTGGCACATAAGACGGTCGATAGCAGCGTTAATAATTATTGACAGCCTCATTTATTTGTGTTAGTTTCGGTTTCCGCTAAACGAACGCCGATGCGGCCGCCATGACAGGAGGGCACTCGTGACGTCACCATTACTGTCACACCACTGTTGGTGTGGACACACGCGCACTTGCGCGCCCAGACCAGCCGTGGTCTCCGCTATCTCCACGCGCCAGGCAGCACGACGTCAGTCCCAAAACCGTGACGCGATACACGCGGCGGAACAGCGCGCGCAAACCGCAGCCAGCGCGTTGACCACGTACGTCACGAGAGCCCTCACGTCAGCAGTTTGGGGCCAGAAGGAGCAGATGGCGCCATGCTGATGTCGATTGCAAAAAGGTATTCTTTCTAAGCGTTTTCGTGCACGCGAAGATTAACATAGATATAAAATATATTGCAGTCAAACCCGGTTATAACGAACTGTGATATGCACCGCGATTAGTTCGATATATCCATTAGTTCGACATAGCCGAACCCGTCTATAACGAATTTTTTTTGTTACGGGTTCACAATACGAGGGACCCCCCTGCCATTCCCATTCCCATACCTTACACAAAACAATCCATTTATTGCATGCACTAAAGCTACTTTCGGCCTTAACTGCTTATTTAACAAAACAGCGGTGATTTTTGTTTTCACTTTCGTTTTGGCGGAGACGTCGTTTGCGTCAGTTCAAGTCCGTGTCCTTCAATATCGAAGGAATATCGGCAGAGCACATCGACTGGCGAAAGCGGTTCATGATCCTTAATTAAAGCACCGAAGAGACTCAGGATCGATGTCCCTTGTGACATTTGCAGTCTCTTCGGCGCTTTCAGCAGCACCAGCTGCCATGACATCAGTGACGCTGTCTGTGCCTGAGAGGCTCACATTGACGGCACAATCGTCGTTGACACTTAGGAAATCCTCAAAGGACACTCCCTTAGGCGCAGCATCTGGAACGTTGGCGAGCTCTTGGCTCAGTTCGCCGATGATGCCGTCTTGGTCCGGACTCGCTGACTGGATCTGCTCCGTCGTGAATCCCGTGCGTCGGAAACAGGTACGAAGGGTGTCAGGCGTCACGTCGCTCCATGCCAGGCTCAACAACTCAATCGTGGCGAATCAACCAGCATTTCAATCGCCGCTCCGAGACCATGCATTTCGGTGGAAACTGTAAGCGCGCCGAGTTCGATATATCCGATGTGAACTTCGTTATGCTTCGCATGCATTCTCGTAACAGATTTACTTTTGTTGGATATATAGAAAAATTCGGTCTATCCGGATTTGTTATACTCGGGTTTGACTGTGTACACTGAACGGTAGGCGGCGGCTTCTGCCTTGGTCAGAAAATGACACGATGCACTGTGCAGTGGGAGGAGCCTGGCGACTGGCGCTAATGGGGAGACGCGCGTTTCATAGCGGCAGTTTAGAAGCGACGTGGACGCCGGAGATGATTAGGCTTATCACGGCAAGAAATATTTGACAGGCGCTTTCCCCAACGGCGCGGATGATGCTTTAGTGTCTTGAGTGGCATATTTAAGAGCGGTTAGAAGCGGTCGCTGGATATACCCATATCACTTCACAGCCGGTGGTGCCGCCATGCTTACGCCTCCACCCGCGCCGCGCACCATGCGGGTGGTTTTCAAGGCGATGTCGGCGCGCCTGTGGCGAGCGCGGCGCGTTTTCGCTTGCAAGGAACTCTCCATGCTGTTCACGCTTTACGCTAATGTCGCACCACGACACCCTGTCTATTCACATGACGTCGCGTGTTCTTTCAAGATTTTATCTGTATATTTAAGAATATTCTGCCGCAGTGCTGTAATATGATGGCGTGAAAAGGTTCTATTTCTACTTATACCGTTCTATTAAAAAAAAAAAAAACCTTACTATTGGGTGGGTGGGTGGCGAAGTTTTGTGTGAAAAATTGATATCTCGAGTATAATTTAACCATAGGATAATGTTCCCCCGCCGTATTTTGAATGCCAGGCAAGCGCGGTGGTGCTCCCTACAGTTCCCGCTGGGAGATATTGCGCAAGCGCAGCGTACAGGCTTTGATTTTTTAAGCCTGCGTCTACACACTGGTACCGATGCAGCACTGTAATAGGGTTGAACTGTCCGGCCCGCTAGCTCAGTTGGTTAGAGCGTCGTGCTAATAACGCGAAGGTCGTAGGTTCGATCCCTGCGCGGGCCAGTTTTTTTTTATTTTGTGCTTAGAGACTCATCTTCCCCCACTGTATTTTGCATGACAGGTAAGCGAGGCGGTGCTCCCTGAAGTTTCCTCTAAGAGAGACAGCGCAAGCGCCGCGTCCAGGCATTGTTCTTCTAAGTGAGTCTAAACACTGGCACCGATGTAGCACCATAATAAATGTCCCTGTGGTCGGGCCGCTATCTCAGCAAAGACAAGGCCGAATGCAGTGTATGGCGCGAACCTTCAATGCGCATTGTTATGTGGGCATAAGTCATGGACTGGGCTTTCCGGGGGGGGGGGGGGGGAAGGGGGGGAAGAGGGGGGGGGTCTGCATGCTTTCAATTAAACAGAGTTTCGGTGTCAGGATTAAATCCGTCATGGTTTGTCTTGCATGGCGGTTCATAGTATGTGGTTTTCTATTTTTGTTGCGTGGTTGGTGTGTTGTAGTTGTGTGTACGCCGACAAGAGCAGACAAAAGGAAATGGTTTTCAGAAAACATTCGTGGACGGCTACACACCGAACGTATTTTTATTCTTATAGGAAATTTATTTGCGCATGCTCTGGGCATTGCAAGTCTATTGACATGCCATTCCACGACGTGAGTATACTGGTGTTACAAGAACTAGTAAAGTGTCGTTTGGAAGACGCTGGGAATGCACTGCTTGGCGTAGAAGACGGGCTTTTGACCCATTTTGGAAGTGTAATTCATGCCTGTTTGGATCGAGCTTATGTTTAATATAGCTCTTATCCGATTGCGTAACACCCACGTCGTTTAGCGAAACCTCTCTCGTTTCTTTTTGACACGGTAAAGCAAAAAAAAAAAAAAGCAAACGTGTTTAATTGGACCATTCGGAAAATGAATATTAAACAATTAGAAGAGGAAGAATTTAGGACTGAACTAAATGAAAAAATAGCAGCATCTCCACTCCGTGGATGATGACGAGGGTGCGGAGTACGGCGACTCGAAATGACATCCAAGTTGCGCCACGAGTGACATCCGATTTGCGCCCCGCCTGTCATTCGATTTGAGCCGTGAGTTGCACCTTGATTATTCCCTAAATGAAACTGCAACTCACAGCTCAAATAGAATTTCGCTTGATTTTCTCCTGATGGTGGTGTGCGCATGGATGGACGCGGACGGACATTAAAAGATCCTAAGGTAATCCGCACCGTTACAAGCGAGGGAGTACGCCGTTTGACTCTCGCGTAGTAACTCACGATCGAAGCCCAATGGGTTAGACGAGTGACACTAACTCTGTCTGGTCTACCAGACACAGGCTCGAATCCTTCCGGTGCCTGTGTGATTTTTCGCGGTTGTAATTTCTATGCGCGCGGACGCGGGCGGATATTGTACGGTCCTAAGGTACTCCGAACCTAAAAAATGCGGATATTACAAGAGGAGAGAACCAGCTGAGCATCTAGGTAGGAAATTTTCAAACATGAACTGCGGTAGAAAAATCAAGCTGACGGATGTATCTTGAACGCAGTGAAAGGAACTTCTGCGTAACAACCTCGTATCACTTACTAGCGAAGACTGCTAGTCACCTGCATTAGTTATATATAAGTGTGAGATTGAAAGGGTGAAGTCACAGCTGCAAGTGATAGATCAGGATAAGTACCATGGACCCCTGTGACCACAAGGACGGTAAAGCTGCTTTTTAGGGAAGCATTCACCAAGCAAATCTTGCAATAGAAAAAAAGGCACGCGTTTCGAAATCAGGTAGCCAAATTTGAAAACCGTAGAGTATTAACGATGGATCAGGCACAAACTGAAGATGCCTTTAGTGAGTTTTACAAAGCACTCTTTTTTGTTCACAAGCTCGATGCCAATAAATTAAAAGTCGACTTCTCAAACTAAATGTCTACAATAGAAGGCGATTCAATTAGTATAAACGAAATGAGTCCCATTGACGAGTTAAACGCCAGAAAAAAAAAAAAAAGAAAACATCAGGCCAGGATGGTTTAGGATCGTGTTTCTAGAAGGCTTTTAAAGACACACTCAGCCAAGTGTTATCTGAAGTTTTCGGTGTAGCGTATAAAAGCAACAGACTTCCACCATCTTTCACTTAATATCAAACAGTCTCATTCAGAAAGCAGAACATGTGATTAATCACGAAAATGTGTCAGCATATTGTGCAACTAGTCTGCCGAATATAGACTATGTATTAATGAAGGTCTTGGCAGCTAGTTCGTAGTCGGTGGTGAGAGAAATATTTGGACTGCACCAGACATGTGGCATTATGTCGCCCGAACTACCCTTGAGTGTTCCGACAGCCTAGAACAAGCCAGCAGTGCTACAAATAGATGTGGGAAAAGAATTAGACAAATTTACCGACGAACTGCTGGGAATAATTTCGGACCACATAAACCTAGGGAAAATGATCACAGATGGTCTACGCATGGCATGCAGAGACTGTAGTACAAGTCCGGTGGTCAACAAGTCAGTCGGCTCTCCAATTCAGATCCGCCGCTCGGCACGCCAGGGGTGCCCGCTGTACTCGTTGCTTTTTTATACATCTGTTGAAACGTTCTGCGCAAACATCCTTAAATGAGTACTGACGCCAAAATTTTGTGTTCCTTTTTTATTGATTTTATCATAGCCTGGATAAGCCGTAACATGGCCTGGCGAACCCGTAACGGCACTTCAACTACTTCAGCGTGCGATATTTAATTACATCGAACGGCCTCAAAGTCGTCCCTTTTGGTTTCCCGCGCTTCGATCCCGGAGGGCGCGTGTGACAGAACCACGGAATGACCTCACCGTTTTGTGCGGACATCAAAACACCGCAAAGGCCGGAGTAAGCGTTGTTTCGATTGCACCGCCGCCGGAGGTGAGCTGGCTGAGCGGACGAGCTGCCCGAAGGCGACAGGCGGAAATTTGATGACCGCTTTCAATAAAAGACGTGATGGCGGCTTCTGTTCTGAACTTTATTATCGGCTCCTTTCTCGCGTGTGGAACTCTATTTTTTGGCAAGAGTGTCTTGCTGGGCAGCGGTTATGCCCGTTTCTCTGGCTACGCGTATCACTTCATGAACGCGCCAGCGCCCAATCGCGGCTCACCTGGCCGCGCGCGTGAAGTGACGTCACGAGTTTCTGACGAGCGTTGGAGGCATACTGGTACGTCACTTCTTTCCCCTCCCACGGAGTGATGTCACGCTGATGTCCATTTGCTGCGCATTGCTCCGCGCGCTGTTCCGTCGGCGCGATAAATCAGATCAAAACTAAGTATGTTCCACGCGTCGCAGGCCGCTCATGTTTCAGCCGGGGTATCGAGTAAAGGAAGCGAACTGTGTAATAATATTAACACTGAAAATTCGAGTCAGTACCCCTTTGAGAATGGTATTATTCGTCGGTTTTTGTTCGAGTCTTGTGAAGTCCGCGTCCTCGCCTATGAAGACGAAAATGGTTTTTCGTTGCCAGGACACGAGTATTCATAAAAGCTTAAGCATTAAAGACGTTCTGCCATTACGCAGGCAGTCACGTCTATTGGAACAATTCGCTGGTATCAACAGGCTAGACACGCGAGGGATATGCTTAGGGGTACCTCTAAAAAAATATTGCGACAGTGGCCCTTCCTGGCGGAGGCAAGCCACCTAAATCCGCGATAAAGCCGAGAAGTGGGGAGGTAAGCAGGTCTCTGTTCGCGCGTGCGACTGGGTGTAAATTTTTGTTTGCGTCAAATTTCCGGCTCACGTTTTGCATTGCTCGCATGCTAACGTGCAAAGAGTGCGCACGGTGTTCGGTGTTTTTGTTTGGTGTTCCACGTGGAAGCGCACAAGTCGGACCAACTTTTCTCGACGAGGGAATTGGGGGGGAAAGTCTTTCTCTGGCGCACCTTTTTCAGCGTCAGGTTCTATGCGCCATGTGCGGGTCCCTTTTTTTTGCTCACCGTGTGTCACGTGTGTCTAAGTACAGTTTAGCCCGAATTGTTTGTTACCTGTTGTGTTTACGACGGTGGCAATCGTGGCTACTTACGTGGGGTTGTACTGGCTGCAAGATTTTTGTTTTAAAGGTTTTCTTTCGATTACTTTGCGGTGGTGTCCCGGAAAAAGCTGCATGGAGACCCTCTTGACACCAACGTTACTAGAAACGTTGGTTGAGACGACCTTGCCGATTATCTGTAGAGATTCATATACAGTGCAGGGCCAGGGTAATATGCATCTGAGCGTGTAAAAAAATGGCTGAGCAGTATTGCGCCAAATCCTTTTTCTTAACTTGGATGATCGAAGACGGTTTGTTTGTTCCTTGGGGTCTGGACTGCTTGCTTTATTAAAGCCTGAAACCATAGAGCGCGCGTTCATAGACCGCCGGGATGGGGTGTTTCTTTGCGATGTGTTGCAGGGAGGTCTAAAAAGGATTCTCCGATGAATAGCCACGGCATCAGGTTCTTGCGCCTTTTGAAAATGATGATGACGTGCCCTATGATGTTGTGATGCTACAGGCTCTGCATAGTATGTGGAAATTTTCAAAGGCAGTTCACCATAGTGATGTTGGTGTAAGCATATAGTTGTTCTATCAAAGTGTACGAGACATCGTGGAAATGTTTAAAGCACAACTTTATCCGCCAGAGTGGTTGAAAGAGTTAGGAAGTGAGGCGAGCCGTCGACCGTTTTAACAATGACACACTAGTAGGAGACGTGCTGGTGATTTTTGTTTCGTTTGTAATGTGTCTGTTTTTGTGACTTGTATGTAAAAACCAGGCAAGGAAGAAAAAAGAAAAGAACCCTGCTAGCTCATTTGGTTGAAGCGTCGAGCTAATAACGCAACTGCCGTGGGTTCCAACCCTGTGCGGGCCAGTTTTTTATTTTGTTCAGATGACTCTCTCTCTCTCTCTCTCTCTGTCTCTATGAAATAACTAGTCTTTGGTAACTCACTCTGCTCCATTACAAACAAAAAACACGTTTCTTAAGAATACAAAAATGCAACAAATATAAAAGAAACTCAATTTACTCGCAGCATACGTAGTAGTCAGTGTGCTGATTGCACGTTAGCTTTGAAGATATATGACCAAACTGAACTAGTGGCCCGGCTACAATGGTCCAGTCATATGTCCTGGCGGTGGATTAGTTCGGCAATCGCTAATCGTTCAAAGATAGTTCTGTGACGTCATAGAGATTTCACCAGAAAGAGGCGGGGGAGCGGCAACGGCTTCATATGTTTTCCTGAATATCTAGATTTTTTAAAGTTTGCGTTAATTGATTGATGATTGATTATGGGGTTTAACGCGCCGAAACTGCACAAATTATGAGGCTTGCGGTAGTGGGGGGCTCCGGATTAATGTTGACCACCGGGAAATCTTTAACGTGCGCCGAAATCTCGAACACCCGGGCGCTTTTGCTTTTCGCCTCCATCAGAAAAGCGGCCGCCACTCTCCCCCTCTCCTCTCCGATAGCGAACACTCTCTCGCGAGGGGCATTGGATTGGATTGGATTGGATTGGCTTAGCTTGGCTTGACTTGGATTGCATTGGATTGGATTTGGATTGGATTTGGATTGGATTGAATTAAAGTGGATTGTGTTGGATTGTGTTACGTCATAGCCGCGGCACTTTCTCTGTCCGCGGTCTCCTCTCCTTCGGGCGCGCTGCGCATATAGCCGGTGTGCCACTCTCCGACGGCCTTTCGGTCGACGGTTGCTCTGCGCTTGCGCTTGAACCCCCCTCAGCGTCGCATCACACCAGGGTTCCCGCGAGGGAAAGGTGGGCGTAATTTTTTTGTTTTGAAGCCAAAATCAACGAAAAAAAGTATAATTTTTTTCTTGTTCATCGTACATTAAGCTTATAAAAAACTACTGGAGGTTCAGTTTTGTAATAACAAAACAAATTTTATGAACCATCTACGGTAATATTGTTGCGTTTTTTCAGCCACAGCAAACGTTCTAGCCTGTTCATGAGCCATGCCAAGGACAAGTGGAACGTACCTGCCGGGTACATGACGGAACGCTCGCTGAAGCGCGGCTCCCCTAGACAGTGGCGCCAGATTTTCCTCTAGTATATATTAGTATGAAACTCTATGTTCCACCCATCCTTTTTTTTTTTGCAGTCAGCACTTTTATCGTTTTTTACGAACCTCAGGTGCACATCACCAAGTGTAAAACCTAGTGCTTCGTTTGGCATTCCGGTTACCATGTATTAAGTATGTTGGTGAGTTCCGCGAATGACTTTATTCGCTGTAGGGTACGTCAATGTTTGATATATCACAAAAACGCTGTCCTGCTGCGATTAATTGCTCATACTGGTCGCCGTCCACAAGCAGCCATCTAAGTGCTCCAAATACAACGCGCTCCGTGTGTGATTACCGCGAATTATTTTTGGCGTTCGTGTTTTGCGGGCTTTATAAAACCCCCATCAAACCACCTGTCTTCGTCTTAGTAATATCATTCCCAGCGCGGATACGGTCTGTGACCTCCACTCCTAATATTACTCATCCCGACAAGCTGTTTGCGGCAGTTATCGCCCCTCCTTCTATGACTCAGCGACACGCGCACAGGCTGCATCCTGTCCCTTTTTATTAGGCCGCCAGAACCAGGCCACAACTCAACGCTGTTCTTCGTATCAAGGGGTACGTGGTACGGGACCAGTCGCCGTACCAGCCACGAAGGAGGTGTTGAACCCACACTCGCAACAGGCAGTGGCAGCTCGCGAACATCCTGTGATATTGGTGAAAGGTGTGCGCGACACGCCTTGTTAAGCGGACGCAGACGTGAAGTTTTCATCATCACCAGCCTATCTACGCCCACTGCAGGGAAAGAAAGGCCTCTCCCATCTCCAATTACCCCGGTCCTGTGCTAACTGCGGCCAATATATCCCCGCAAACTTGTTGATCTCATCAGCCCATCTAACGTTATGCCGCTCCCCGCCACGCTTGCCTTCTCTAGAGATTCACTCTGTTACCCTTATTGACCAACGGTTATCTTGCCTTCGCATTACATGCCCTGCCCACGCCCATTTCGTCTTCTTGATTTCTACTATGTTTTTAACACGCGTTTGTTCCTTGACCCACTGCGCTCTCTTCTTGTCCTTCAATGTTACGTGAAGCGAAGTGAAGCACATAAAATTCACGACGCAAGCGAAGTTGCCCAGTGACGCGAGACATCGCTACCGCATGCCTAAGTATACGATACGCCAACAGTGGAGGGTGACGCGGGCGCAGAAAACTCGTTACAACAGCAACGAGGAGACGGCAGCCTTAACGACGCGAAAGCAGGGTACCCGTTCTACGATAATAGCCGTAGCGGTCAGGGCTTCAGGAGTTTCGAAGAACTCGCCGAAAGCGTGACAATTGCCAGAGTCAGGAAAGTTCGAATAATTAACGGTCACGGAAGAACAATGTTACGATTGGCAAAGTAGTTGTCCACGAAGAGCAGCCCATTGTGGTATTTTGTATTTGCTTTGCCAGCGCGGGCCGTCCATTACGTTTGCAAATTACGGTTGCCCTTCGGCCAACAACATCCTAGCCATGAAGAATGGTCCTCGATTTCGCGTAAAAGTTGCCGCGTACAACCACCCCATCCGCGTTGAGTTTAATTACAATGAACTCATTCAAAATAAACAATGCCTGCGTGACTGGGCTATTACGTTGTCGAATAAATAATGCCAACAAAGCTGTAAAGATAGTGCGGGTTTACTGCCGCAAAAGCCATAAACATGAGGGGTTAGTGTTGTTCCGGGCGTGCTCAAATAGCAGCGTTTCCGGAAGAGTATGCCGCCGTTGTAGCCTGCCAGTTAGGACTTGTAACGGTTTTCAAGGATTCGTGAGCCTCAACATAAGCTTTAAACAGTTTCGTGACGGAACGCTGTGGGTACAACCAAGCTGCTTCAAAGTAATTCCTGACTAGACGCGGGACGCTGGCAAGCCTCGCGCGGGCTCCATCGGTCAAGACAATTCGGTCAAAACGATGGGTCATTCGCACAAGGCAACGCAATAGCCAATGAAGGCTCGAGGAGCATCGAGGAGGTGCGATTGAGATTGTCAGGGCATCGTGACACCTCTCACGTGCTGGAACCACCGAAACAGGCTACCGTAATTTCGGGCCAGGGGTCTGAGCGAAGCTGATTCATCATCATCAGCAGCAGCATCATCCTCAGCCTATCTATGCCCACTGCAGAGCAAAGGCCTCTCCCATTAATCTCCAATTATCCCAGTCCTGTGCTAACTGCGAACAATTACTTCCCGCAAACCTCTTTCTCATCTGCCCATCTAACTTTCTGCCGCCCCCTGCCACGCTTGCCTTCTCTAGGGATCCACTGTGATACCCATAATGATCGACGGTGATCTTTCCTTTGCATTATATGCCCTGCCCACGTCCATTTCTTCTTTTTAATTTCTACTAATATGTCCTAAACACGCGTTCGTTCCCTGACCCACACCGCTCTCTTCTTGTTGCTTAATGTTACACCTATCATTGCTCGCTCAGTCGTCCTCAATTTAAGTTTAAACCTCTTAGTGAGTTTCCAAGTTTCTGCTGATTACTCAAGGTAAAAATTTACACCAACTTCCCGCGAGGGGAACCATGGGGTAGATGCGACGCATCGGGGGTTGCCGTTGCGTTTCCGTTATGTTAGCGATGTCAGCGTGTGGATTGCTGTTGTTGTGTATCCTATTAACGCAGCATGTTCACCCCCGATGCGTCGCATCTGCCCCATGGTTCCCCTCGCGGGAAGATGGTGTAAAGTTTTAACCGAGCGAAAGCTGCGCGCTAACGCACAGCTGGCACGGCGACGGGAGCGAGCGCAGCCGAGCGCAACCTGCGCGCTGACCGCGCTGACGCACAGATGGCGCTGCGGTGAGAGCGGCGGAGCGCACAGCTGCCGCGGCGAGGAGAATTCGGGAGGGATGCGGACTACGCCGCGACAACGCGGGACAAGGCGAGTTAAAGAGATGCGTTGCATCTAAAACACAGGAAACGCCTGGTAGCGTCCCGCTGGCCTTCCAGCTCAGCCAAGGTCAGCAAGCGCGTCGTGTGGTTCCATGGCGCCGATGAAAACGCCGCAACCATGTTTCGGCCACCGACCGAACCGATTCGCGGCGCCGACGGCTTGCGCAGTGAAAGCGTCTAATCGCTAGTTCGTTGAAAGCAAATGGGTGCGGAGAGAGGTACAGAAGAAAAGAGAAGTGCCTAACATCAGAAAATGGTACCAGGAGGAGCTGGTTTACTTGAATCAAAGTTAACCGCGTATTCGCGATTAAAAGTAGCGTCTTCGCTTTGTCTTTCCACCCAATTGTGCCCGGGTTCACTGTGCGCTCTAGCCGGAAAACCGAGCTTTCACCCAACAAATTGGCTTAACCACGTTCAATAGGGGCAAACTTTACGGCAACCAATCGTATACGCGTTTGGTTGTACATGTTGTGTCCGAGACGCGACTCGTTTTTAGGAACGACCGCCGTGGCCGCTCGAGAGAAAAAAATGGAGAGCTCACATTAACAAGTATAGAGCTTGAATGTAGCGAAGCTTCATGCAACCTTCACGATCATCGGCCTATTTCACTTTCGTGTTTTACCAATTCCTATGCAAGAAGAATCAGCCACATCTTTTTTTCCTTGAGGCGAGTGTGTTTGATGGCTATGCAGAGCCAGGCACGCCACTACAATCTACGAGCGTGTTTAAGTGGGGTACGTGAGGCAGCAGCTGAGTCCTCGGCAATTGCTACGTCGTGCCCGTTAATGGAATCAACTTTTCGTAGCGACATCATCAAATCGCGAACAAGAAAACTGGTTAGAGGCAGTTGAGAGGCGTTCAAATGCAGAAAGAAGGTTTTATAGGTTTGAACGGTTTTAGGTTAAAAAAAAAGGTTTTAAAGGTTTTTGTGGCCTTTTACCATTTTTTTTCGCGATATTGTTACTGGGCGTTACACATATTACATATATGTCATTAGGCGTTACACATATTGCTACACACCCGCCGAGGTGGCTCAGTGGCTAAGGCGTTGCGCTGCTGAGCACGAGGTCGCGGGTTCGATTCCCGGCCGCGGTGGCCGCTTTTCTGATGGAGGCGAAAAGCAAAAACGCTCGTGTGTACGAGATTTCGGCGCACGATAAAGATCCCCAGGTGGTCAAAATAAATCCGGAGCCCTCCACTACGGCGCGCCTCATCGCCTGCGTTGCGTCGGCGCGTGAAACCCTACAATCAAATCAAATCATATTGTTACACATGATATAAGGCGGACAATCTACGTTACTCCTGCAATAATCATCATTTTACCCGGCCATTATCGTAACGGCTCTCTCTCGCGCACGCAGCTTTGTTCGTCTTGTCAGGTGGCTTGTTTCCAAACGCTTCGCTGCACAGAGCACCCACGTGAAATATCTGCGCGATGCAGAACGGTAATTAAACGTCGTCATTGACTGCGCCTCAAACCTAAAGCGACCTAAAGCATACCAAATCACTATAATTAACAAAAACAACCCGTAGATTTTAGTTTATAAAAACAATTAAATTGAGGGGAGATGAAAAAAAAAGTAACAGATTGAGCAGCTGGGCCGCGAACCCAAGCCTTTAGCGCCAGTATTCAGTACTCTACATCGAGGAGCACACACGTGACACGTGTGATGTCGCTGCGCGCGCTATTGTTTTGAACGCCTGCTAAAACGGACCCACCGCTGGTTCTGTGCCCTCGACGTAGAGCACCGAGCACTGGCGCTGACGGCTTGGGTTCGAGACGCAGATGTCTATCTCTTTCGTTGCCTATTTTTTTCTAAAATTTTACATTTTCTAAACTCAAATCTACACGTCGTTTTTGTAAATAATGGTGATTTGGTATGTTTTAGGTCGGTTTAGGTTTGGGGCGCAGCCAACGACCACGTCGAATTACCATTCCCCATTGCGCGAACAGGCATGTCACGAGGGTGCTCTGTGCAGCGAAGCGTTTGGAAATACGCCGCCCGCTGCCTGTATCTCGCTGTAAGAATCTTCCAAGTACAGTATCTTCCCCGTAGCAATATTTTGGCGTTTATTGTCGCACATAGGTAGTGCTCCATGCTCCATATTCATGATCTTCTCCCGGCTAGGCGCAGAAAACACCAAGCCGGTTCTCCGTGGCCAAGTAGGCGTAACCGCCATAAATAATTGAACGAATAAACGCAGGCGAAAAGGAAACCCGCGTATCAGCTCTATTGAACGGCTGTGCAGTTTCGACGCTCCTACGGCGCACGAGTGTTACAGCGTCAGTTCACGCACAGCCGTGCGTGAGGAACTCCGGGCAGCGTTTTGCTTCTTTATCTTATTAATCTATACGCGATAACAAGTTGAGGGTGGTTACCTAGTTCAAAGTAACCTTTGTGTATGCACGATCGTTGTTTGCGACGCCCTCGTAGTCTGCTCTAAGTTCTCTTTTTGCAGAGTGCATGTCCTCTAGGTCATATGAAAGCCAGCGTTGTATATCATCGTCGTCGTCGTCGTCGTCATCATCATCATCATCATCGTCATCACCAGTCTATCTACGCCCACTGCAGGGCAAAGGCCTCTTCCATTATCTCCAATTATCCCGGTCCTGTGCTAACTGTGACCAATTTATCCCCGTACTTCTTGTATATACTGGGGTATTAAGTACAAGGAATTTCTAAATAAATTGATTTGGTGGAAATGATTTTATATTGGCCATAAACTTTCTGAAATCTGAAAAGTGGCGCCATGTGGCGTCTAAAAGTGAGTCTACCATTCGTATGCAAACAGCCCCGTTTGTGTGTCTAAGTGTAATTAAAAAACCGCGATCAGGGATTAAAAAACACAGCTGTTTCTTATTGCTTTAGCTAGGAACAAGCTTTTAAAAAACTGGCCGCCTATCTGCCCCTTTCGTTGCAAATGTCAACAAAAGAAGATAGTCTATATCGACGTTTCACAAGTAAATGCCTCCCTTCAATTTCCCGCTCACCTCTCATGCTGTTCCTCTCCCGTCGCGTTCCTGCCAAGGTAAACACGCTAAAGGTTTGCTCAATTCAATTTAAATTTACCGCGTTCCAGTGGTCCAGGCAGGGTGCCTGGATGCCAGCTCTGCCGTACGGCGGAGCCGCGTTTGAATCGAGGCGCCCTACTTGAACGTTTATAAAACCACGTTGCCCTATTCCACGAGCGTTACAAGCAGATCGTGGAATATATCTAGTGGAACCTTTCGTTGCGTTTGCCTTTTGTCGTTTCCTGCAGTTGATGTAGTACTATTTCATTTACTATCGCAAAAACCAAGCATCCGTGAATTTATTAATAAAGGAACCCTGCAAATCTCCCTTATTTATTGATGTTCTGCCTTATATTTGCGTAAGGTCTTGTTTTTGTTCAGCAATGTTGACAAGTATGAACACTAGCCTTGTCGTCTTAGCTCGCTAACGGTCGATGCGACTGCCGGAATCAGGCGGCGCAGCGTGATAACGGACCCAAGTAGAGCCTACTGTACCGGCGTCAAGATTTGGCTGTGAGTATACAATACTATTGCGCAGAATTTCTTTCACTTTGGCTGGCTGGCTGAATCGAGTCAGAGACAGACAGACAGACAGACAGACAGACAGACAGACAGACAGACAGACAGACAGACAGACAGACAGACAGACAGACAGACAGACAGACAGACAGACAGACAGACAGACAGACAGACAGACAGACAGACAGACAGACAGACAGACAGACAGACTAAAATCTCTGCGTTTAAGTAGCCCAATGAAGACTCTCGTTTTTAAAAGCGGTTTTCATCTCACCTACACATCAAGGTGTGTTTCTGCATTGCGGACTCTCATGGTTGCCAGCAATAGTTTTGTCCGCAACCGGTACCTAAGTCTAGCAGTTCTAAAATTCCGCCCGCAAACGTTTTAGCCCTCGATCAGGAAAACCGTCCCGGCTCTAATTATATTAAGTGGTGCACTTTCATATGCAATATAGAGCATACGCTCACCAATAATTAAAGCCGTTCCACTCAATGTGAAAGCTGTCGGAAAAGTGCAGAGCAATGATTCGCCATAATGGGCTGCAGCGCCGTTATCCGCTCACTGCTGCCACCCAATGCCTTTCAAATTTCCCGCCTTCGCAGTGCTCGCGCTCCCCCTGCCTGAAACTGCGCAAGCGGGAGTTCTGTTCTTCTTGCGCTTGCTTTAATTTCGTATGCTGTCGCTGTTTGGGGTAATTTCGAACGCGTAATTTTTTTCTTGCACGGCTGGAGCCTTTCTGCGTCATTTCGAACGCGCCATTTCTTTCTTGCACTGCCAATTTTTTTCTCTTACTGCCGTAAAAGGCAACCAAACCAGCGTTCCTAACTAAATGAAGGCGGGGGCCGCCGGTTATACACACAGATTTTGCCTCAAATTTACCTGCAGTTTTCTTTGCGCTAAATAACGGGGAGAAGTATGGCAAGCGCCAGCGGTTGACGAGGTTTGAGCGGTTATGACTATTTAAACCACGTGGTTTTCGAAACCTCAGCGTGACTCCTTGACCCCGGTACAGAAGGTTCTACTTGGGTCCGTTATCTCGCTGCGCCGCCTGATTCCGGCAGTCGCATCGACCGTTAGCGAGCTAAGACGACAAGGCGAGCCCATAAAGTGCTCTGCACTTTAAATCGATTGGCTGTTCCTTTGTTCGGTGCTACCACATCAGCCGACAAGGTTAAGTTGAACTCAAGTGCGAAGGACACCCCGTGTGTATTCTTCTGACCAAATGGAAGGTGGCTCTCACACGGCAGCAGCAAATCGCACACACACATGCGTGTTCTTCAAGACGGGGAGGTGGTTGGCCGCTCTCAGCCGGCAGAGGTCATTCCTACCTGCGGAGGACACTCGCCGGCCTTCTTCGTCTCCGAGGAAGCGCGAGTTGGCGCAGAGAGCGCAAAAAGGGGGAGTCGCCGCGACCTGTGACAGATGACGTAATTGGTGCGGCCGGCGTCAGTAAGTGCCGAGCGGCGACTACTGTAACGTCCGCCGGCTCATTGCCTCCGGCAGGAAGCGGCAACCTTGCGCGGAACGCCCGCAGAGTTCGGTGCACTTTTCGTGTGCGGCCATTTGTAATCCGCGTCTCCGCGTTGGAGTATTTTTGGCTCCTCTCTCGACCATGGGATTCGTTCGTGTACGCCTCGGTAAAAGAAGTATTCGTGCCTGGCGGATATCGGCAAAGTAGGGATGATTAAAATCGCTTCAGGATTGTGTCCTGTTCCGTTCGGGAATGTCGCGAGAGTTATCGGGTCAAAAGGTTACTTAAATGTACCCAAAAAACCAAAATCTCTTACAATGTGCTCTGCATTCGCTCCTGAAAAATAATAAGCAGAAGCGGGAATGGACAGAGAAGAGATACCACTCCACGTGCTCGTGCGCTCTGACAGCTCAGCATCAGTCAGACCGGCCAACGAGAAGCAGTTCCGAAGCTCGGATTACAGGGACAGTGGAGTCGCGGAGCAACCGACTAATCCCTATTCTTTTTAAAGCAAAACTTTCTACCTCTACCAGCCAACGATTCTTTCGTGGCGTGCAGGACGAGAAACTTTCAACGCGGCTGGGGAGGCGGAGGGCGCTTTTCACTCGCGGAGCACAGTGTAGACGGCGCAACGATCGGGTGCTGTTACCCAGCGTTCCCCGTGCTCACCCCGGCGGGCTCGTCAGCGGGACCCCACCGTCGGCTTTGTCGTCTGCTTTAGCGACGCTGCTGGGCCTGTTTTGGCGCAGCTTCGCGTCCATTGCGCGGTGTCTTTGCACGGCTTGGTTAACTTGTTCGACAGCACCTCCTGGGTAACCCGGACCCAACGGGATTAAGTGGCAGTACGGCAAAGATACGTTAAGGATTAGTTTAAACAAAATGAAACAAAATGTAGAGACCACTTACAGAAATCTGGGCGCTAGAGAAACGCCACCTTTTGCGCACTACTTGTCGCGAATGGGACTGCGTTTTCTAAATTGCTGAATACCTATTCGGATGTGATTTAACAGGTATTACAAAAGGCGAATGGAGCAACTGGTTCTGATAAATAGCGGTTATAAAAGTTCCGTCAGCTTTGTCGCAATTATCAAACTTACTAAGCTATCTAGTTTAAATCTATAAATGGGAATCACTAAGCTCACATGTCGGATTGTTTCGGTGCCTGCGCTTGTGTCGCGCGGTGGTGTAGCCCCGAGCTAGCACAAGCTTCCGCTGTCTCACACTTCGAAAGGCGCTCCTCTCCGTTTTCTTTCTTCCGACACAGGGCCGTAGCCGACGCCTGCTGCTGCGTTCGGGACGGCACCCCCGCGAATTCCAGGTAACGGCTGACAGAATATGTGGTTTCACTCTTTCTAGAGCTACGTGTGTGAATTCAAGTGACGTCACGTGTGGAATTGTTGTGAGGGTAATTCACAGCTTGGCTTGCTTTCCAACCAGCTTTACAGCGTGGATTGGAGCCATTTTATCCTGCACGGTCTGCCGTGAATGTTTAAAAATACCTAGGAAACAAAGCAAAAATAAAATAGTGCCGCCGATATATTCGTCCCTCGTGCAATCATGATCATAAAACCGGGGTTCAGGTTACGCTGCTAGTTAAACGCGACTATCGATGACACCTACTATAAGGGGATAGGTTTTGTCGAGATTCCAGATAGCCAGATCACCGCTTATGAAGTAACTAACCATGAATACAATGACCGTTGAACTAACACACTGTTCCTCCACGTGGTCGATGACTTCATGGTTAAGTGGTGGTGATGAGACTAGCAGTCAGTGAAAAGAAAACTGTTACGTACTCTAATGCGTGCTAATAGAATGCTCGGCTGGGCGATTTGGATCATCGTCATCATCATCATCATCACACCACCACCACCACCACCACCATCATAATCATCATCAGCAGCAGCAGCTGCAGCAGCGTCCCCAACAGACTATTAAGGTACGCTGCAGGACGAAGGCCTCTCCTATTGATCTTCACTCGTTTCTGTCCTGCGCTTCCCGACTCCATTCAACTTGCCTCCGAATTTCCCTATTTTGTCCCTCCATCGTGTTATTGGCCTTCCCCTTCTTCGAGACCCATTTGTTCGTATCCAATCTGTTACCCTAATTTCCCACCGGCTGTCGGTTTGTCTCACCACATAGCCAGCCCAAGTCCATTTCTATTTCTTTATTTTTTTAAACTATGAATGGCTTAAAATAAAAATAGAGTGCAAAAACACGCGTGCAAAGAAATACAAGTAGACGGACGAGCTCTCGTCCAATCGACTTGTCTTTCTTTGTGGCCGTGTTTGTGCCCTCTATTGCTCTTCTAAATGGTGTGCCTCAACCCAGTTAGTAACGAGCAGTCGACGACGCTGCATGACACGTCGCGTGCCAAATTGAATGACCGTTTCAGGCGCCGTTGCTTTTCTTGTCCTGCCTTCACTGCGTATCGGCGAAGATTGGCGGCAGCATACACCATATTTGCACGATTCTAACGACCCTCGGTTGTAACCCGCAAGTGCGTTCCCGTAGAAAAATAAAAAAAAATTACCTCACGCTGATTCTACCGCGCAGATTTATAATTCGATTTTGGGAGGAGTTCGTGCCCATTGCAATGCTGTTGGCTACTTTGGAGCCGAATCCGACTTTTAGCAGGATGGCAACGCGCATACACATTTTAAGACTAATTTTAGCAAAAACTGTGGTTGATTCCTCTGTCATAAGAATCGGTAAAATACGAAAGTGAAATGTGCAGCGAAATCTGCAGCCGAGCATGGTTTGCGAGTCGGCGGCTGCCTTGTGGATGTTCTTGGCGAACGACGTCCTGCAGGCAGGTGGCTTCGGCAAAGGTGTACTGGCGTCATTCCCATGACGGATATGACGTCAGTGAAATCTTGGTGTATCCCGGCATAAAACACTTTCATGTTAAAATATAAAACCTGAAAATGAACAACCCGATGCACAACGTACTCTTTAGTACTAGAGGTTGCTTCCCCGCAAGAAGACCCTGTGTGCAGGGGTGCACCCTTTACAGGCCGCTTGCTACGTTGTACTTGCGTCACTTCCGTCAGGGATATGACGTAAGTGAAATCTTCGCAAATCCCGGAATAAAACACTTTCGCGTCAAAACAGATGCGCTTTAGAATCGTGCAAATACGGCAGGCCCTTTTTTCTCCAGCTGCCCACGCCGTGGGATTACATCAGGGCTCAGGAGCCAATCGGTGTGACCAAAAACAGACTCTGCTAACCCGCAGCGCGGGTTCCACTCGTCTTGCGGCGGCCCATCCGCAAGCAGTCTGACGCGAGCCAAGAGTACGTATGCCCCCTTCGAAAATGGGAAGGCACGCGCAGTCCGTTCCTGCGTGCATGCCCAAGGTTTATCTCCTTGTTTTGTATACAATGCCAACAATCTCGATAGAAGCAGCGAAGTACGGCCCCTTATTAAGATCCAACGAATCATGGCTTAAAACCAAACCAGAGTCCGCGAGGTGTCAAAACAGCGTGATCCGCCCAGAGGTCAGGCACTGACTTCGGAAGCTATGACCTCACCTCGAACTTTAATCAGTTTTCTCGACCCAGGTTTCCCCCCAGCTTTCTTCGCCCCACGTCATTTTCAACATCCCCACTGAGGTTGCCGTTCCCTTAGGAAAGCGCACCGCAACGTCGGTAGATAGCTACGGACCTAACCTTAGCCCCACCTCAACCTCAAGCACATTATTAAGTTGTATATCGTAACCGCACATTCACCGTACGCTTTGTTACAGGACGTAAGCCACTGCCCGTCTCACTGGCCATCATGCTCCCTCACATCCCTCTGAACGTGTTGGCGATGATTGAATCAATTGTTTTAGCGTGTCTTCTTGACCGGAGAATCATACTGGCATGCCCGCCAACACATCAACTTCGGAAACAGACGCGTACAGCTAGCTGCCTCGCAGATGCTTTTTCAGCAGAACGAACGATGCGATGTGCGCAAACGTGCTGCGCAGAAATACCGCGATGGGGTGCATAGTCTGAGACCTCTCGTTAGCGTGGGTAAGAGTCGACCACCAGGTAAAGAGCAGGCAAGGGCAGACCACTAAACGCACCAAACGCGGTACGAGTCGTTTTAAGGGTGCGAGGTGTGACTGCAAGCTCGAAACTATGCCTGCTTAACAGTTTTCCTTCCTCTCTTAGTTAAGCGCAAGCCATCTGCAGGCGAAAACAAAGCTAGCGCTTTGAGAAGCCGCAAAAAACAAACAAACCAAAGAAAAGAGAACAAAAACAAAAACACGCACGCCTGAGAGGGGAGATATCAATAGCGAAGCTATGTTTTGGGGGGCTTTATTTATTCGCCATCCGTAGGTCGGTAGCGTAACAGGCTATAAAAACAGAACGTATCAGATATGGCTGTTACGAAATGCAGAGCAGTTATTCCGCGTTGTGCAACCGCTAAAGGGCGCTCTGTCGCAGAAAATGTGTTTAACTTTAAGCAACTATCTGGTATTCACTGCAATACCACACGGGTGTTATTGACTACTTCTTCACTGATTGTTATACAGTAGAGCTATTGTATCTGTGCGCCAATACTCCCATCCGAAATAGGGATCATACAATGTCAGTGTTAGATTGATTCAACAAATTTTGTCCGACTCATGCGTGATACTGTCTGAGGTTATGTAACGTTGAACAAATTCGCACAAAAATCTTTTCGTAATTTTTCTGCCAAGTTAAGCGCATGCATCTGGGTGCTATACGTGTTTTTGCTCCCATAGGTTTGCTCCGTCCAATATAAAAAAAATTCCAGAAAACAACTAAAAGCTGAACCGCTAATACAATGACGACGACTTTGAAAAGAACGGCAATGATATCAGGGAGAACTGGCAATCGATCGACGTATTTGTCAACACTAAGCCCCCGCATTTATCAAAAACAATAGTCAATGATTGTTATATTACTGATCCAAGCGATATTACAGACAATTCAGTAATCACCCAAAAACATGTGGGTTCGAGCTAGTTAGTAATCCATGATAAAAATTTCAAGCGCCAAACATTTGTACAGGGCACGTAAAGGACAGTGAAATATGCTGTTGGGCTAGTTGGTTAATTGCTTAACGAAAACGGAGCGCTACAAACGAGGACAGAAAAAAAAACGAAGAACGACGTGACAGATGCGCTACTAACAACTGATTTATGTGCAAGTGTCTGTCCTTTATGTCCCCTGTCTAAATATTTGGCGCTAGAAAGTTTTATTATTCATTTATAATTTTTCTAACTGTGATAGCTCCCAGGCTACTCATAATTTCTCTGTTTTCACACATTGTCCACATTCTTTTATTTACGACCTACTACGGTAGCAGAGGTTATTCATGCTATCTCATTTCTTGAAGCAACCCGACCTCGCCTAGATTTTATTCGCCCTTCGAAGATAAAAGTGGTGTCTAAGGAAATATCGCCCGTTTTTTGCCGAAATAATCAACGAGTTGTTCAAAGCTGGCACAATTTCCGATGGCATGAAATTTGGTAAAAAACTCCTATTTTTAAGATAGGTGACCCTCAATTTATTAACAATTACCGCCCAATGTACATCCTTTCATTATTTAGTAAAGTAATCGAGAAAGTAGAATGATGCCTTATATCCTGAAATTTAGCCTACAATCTTCCTGTCAATGTGGCTTCAGACAGGCTACTTCACGGAACGGGCACTGCATACGAAACAGGCCAGGAAAAGCGAGGGCTTCTTGAAAATCCTCTGCCTTTCTATGTGGATTCAAGGGAGAAACTTGACTGACCATGTGCAAAGCTCGCTTCGCCAGAGTTTCGCGGCATACGTAAAGGCTGTAATAAAATGCGCTAAGGTCTTCAACATTTTCATATAAACTCTGTGTACTCTCCCCGAAAAAAATCGGCCGCGCGTCCTCATTTCATTGCAAATGTCGAAACGCGATAGCCTTTTGCCGTTGCAAATGGCTCTTCTCTCTCCCCAGGCCACCTCTCAGGCTCTTTCCCTCCCTTTCGATCCTGCCATGGTCAACGCGCTAACAGTTTGCTCAATGCAATTCAATTTTCCCGCGTTCGCACTGCTCGCGGGCCCTCCCTTGGAACCTTTTGTTACTGTTCGTTTTCGGGTACGCGGCCGTATGATAGCTCGAGTGCGAGTACAGGGTTCGAGTGCGAGCTCTTTTTTACGTTAGGTTAAACATTGCCTTAACGCGTTTTTTATTTGAATCAAGTTCACGTCTATTTTTGTTTAAAAGAGCACTGCATTACTCGGGAACAAGTTAACAACGGCAATAACTCATGTACGGCATCACTCCGCCTAAGCGACGGAAACAGATGTAAACTGGCGCGCGCGTTTTGAAAGGGGATTGCTATGAATGCGTGATATCGTCTGCCTTTTCTCACGTAGTTTGTTTGTCGTCGTTGCAGAACTTTATAAGCATATTAAGTACAGAAAATTACGGAAACGGCTAGTGCCATGTTCAAAATATTCCCAGTAACGCACTACTTGCAGCGGGCGGAGTAACATCCGGCTGCGGTAATAAGTCACCGCGGCACCTTCCGTGACAATCTTTAGTTTTAGGGTTAGAAAAGAAAATGGAAGAAAGTCAAGTAGGGTTTAGCCTAACCCATATGCTGCAAGGCGAAGTGGTACAACAGCATATTCCGGGAATGGTATACGCAGACGACATTGTTCTTTTAGCTGATAACCAAACCGATATGCAGCGGCTAATAAATATTTTCGGCCAGGAAGCCACTGACCTCGGATTAAATTTCAGTGCAGAAAAATCAGGAATAATGGTTTTCAATGACGCTACCACCGACGTAGTGTCTATCCAGCAAGGCGAATTACCTAGAGTGAAGGAATATAAATATTTGGGAGTGTGGATAAAGGAAGGGGATAGCTACTTAAGTACTCACGAGGAGCAACTTAAGGTTAAGGGAAAGCGAAACGCAGCTATAATGAAGCATAGAGCTCTGTGGGGGTATAACAAATATGAAGTAGTAAGAGGAATGTGGAAAGGAGTAATGGTTCCGGGTCTCACGTTTGCGAATGCTGTACTCTGCTTAAAATCAGACGTTCTATCAGGCCTTGAAGTAAACCAGAGAACGGTAGGACGTTTGGCCTTAGGCGCGCATGGAAAAACAACTAACGAAGCAGTTCAGGGAGATATGGGCTGGGCGTCGTTTGAAGTTAGAGAAGCTCAGAGTAAAATATGCTTTGAGATGAGGTTGAGGGCAATGGATCAACGAAGGTGGGCAACTAAGGTTTTTAGGTACCTATACTTGAAAAGCGTGGACACACAGTGGTTAAGAAAGACTAGAAGGCTAACGATGAAATACGGAAAGAACAGTGGGGAATACAAAACAGCCAAGGTAACTAAAAAAGAGGCAAGGCAGATTGAAACGAATAAATGGAGGGAAAAAATGGAAGCTAAAACGTCGTTAGAGATGTACAGGGCTGAGAAGATGAACATCAGAAAGGAAAATTTCTACGATAATTCCCAGGGCAGTGCTTTGCTTTTTGAGGCTAGAGCAGGTTGCCTGCGAACTAAGAGTTTTGTGGGGAAGTATTCACAAAATGATGGGGTATGTGTGGTCTGCGGAAAAGAAACAGAAACTATGCGGCACATCGTGTTAGAATGTGAGGGTATCCATCCAAATCTACATGAAGGGAATATTGGGCTTTCAGAAGCATTAGGATTTAAGGGTATCACAGAGGAAGTTACCTTCAAGGCTGTCGAGGGGACGAAAAGAAGATTAGAATGCTGGTGGACGAAAAGCAGAGAGGGGAATAGTGCCTAGGACAGTTACCACCTGTAACAGGAAAAAAAAAAAGTATTTTGTGCCTAATAAGCTTTTTGTGCCTGCCCTAAGCAGCGCTAGTATTAAACCAAAAGTGTAAAACATATGTATATTAGTCCTTTTTGGTAAGATGACATGTCATCACCCCGATACAAAGGGGAAACCAATAGAAATCATCAATCATCATCGTGATCGTTGCCGTTCTTAAGTTGCAACCGAGTACAGTTTCAGATATGTAATTATGTTTTGCTTTAAATATGCCTGTTCTTTTTTTTTTTTTGCTGAACAATGTTGGCAAGTATGAAGCATGCTGCCTGATTTAGAGGTTTGCAAATATTTTATATATACTTCTTGTTCCCAAATTCTATTTATTTAGCCAGGCTGCTAAATCACGTTTAAGTAGCCCAAGAGAGACTGTCGTCGTTAAAACCGTATTTCCAGGAATGCTTGTGCGTAAGGCAGTGAAACTAACTTTAAAAGGGCTGGATGTATAGCCATCCATTTCTGCATACAGTGTCTCAGTCTTTCTTTCAGAATTCTTCGTGTTAATGTTCATATTTCTCTGTTTTCTCCCCCACCTTGTGCCACCTAAGAAATAACGATTGTTTTTTCTACGGGACTAAGTCACAAAAGTCCGGAAAAATTCTTTTTTCAGCAAACCTGCAATGATTTGTCCCGAAAATAGAACCAGGCCAAAAATACAAACCGATAATGACAAATATATATATATATATATATATATATATATATATAAAATTGGCCGGGCGTTTGTGTCCTACACGTCAATGTCGTCAAGACTCGAGAGACGATCGAAAATTGCCTACAACCAATTTATTTACCAGTTTCAATAGCAAAACCGGAAATCACCGGTCCGATGGGACCACCGGCACCGCAAGAGACATCCGGGATGGATAGAAGTACCGTACATACGTTGGCACCTTATTTGTAGCCCGCAGAACGGATTTAAACGCGCGGCGTCCTCTGCAATGAAGAAGACACGGGAATTTTTACGGTACCGGCCTGTCTCCAATCAAAGAAGTTGAATCCTGTCCGAAGCGCGTGGCGAGCGTGTCAATATACAACAGGGCGTTGCTGGCTTTCTCATAAAAACGAGCGCATCGACAGTTTGGATAAAAAAAAAAACAAGGACAACGCAGCACTGTGATGGTTTAGCAGAATAGGCTACGGGTATTGACAATTGTAAATTTCGCCCGAAGGTGTTCTGAACAGCTGCCATACAAGTAGGGGAATACCACTAGCGGCAAGCAGCCCCGTAGTCACGTGGGATGCCGAAGTCATACAGTACAAACTTGGTTTGTACCGCAGTGTTTGTCTGTAGAAGTCCGCTTGGGTTACAACTTTGTAATATAAAAAAACAAAACAAAAACACCTGAGGTGCTTCGTGCTCTCGCTTCCTTTTTGTTGCTGAAATGACAAAAATGTTAGCGCGCGCGCGTGCGTGTGGGGAGGGCACGAAGACGCATGTGCAATATATTATTGGTAATTTTATCTGCACTGCTGCTTCAATGCAGGTAACCGAAGGCGACGACCGTGCAAGAAAACGCACACATAAGTTATTATTTTTAAAGACGATAGTCTTTCTTGGGATACTTAAACCCAGAAATTTTGGTCTCTCTGTATGTCTGTACGTCTGTATGTCTGTCCGTCTGTCTGTCTGTGACTCGATTCAGCCACCCGGCCAAAGCAAAACAATGCCTGCGCGATAGTCTTATATAGTCACAGCTAAATCTACCCGTCTTGGTCCGGTGTAATGTTCATACTTGTCAACATTGTTGAAGAACACGACATTACGCAAATATGAGACAACAAATCAATACAGAAGTGATTCTTTGTAGGGTAAATTTTTTTTAATTAAAAGCCTCTTTCGTAACCAACTACAACGATTATCTTCGAAAAACCCCGTTTTGTGCAGAATTGCTATTCGGCTCTGAACCTTGGTGCCCTAAAGTAGCGTTTCTTGTCGTGTATGTGGTCGACCAGTTCAGCGCTTTCTCAGATCAGCATTTAATTTTGCGATTTGCCGTGAAGTGTTGAACAGCAGAGATGTGGATGGCTAGGTTTTCATCCATTTTTCAAGGTCCTCACGTGGAAAATTCTCGAGGCGTCACCTTTCTTTGAAGAGCGAGGCGTTCGATATCAATAGTGCGCCCTCTAACTCGGCAATTGCGAAAGGTGGCCGTCAACCACAGCCCACCACGTAAGAACTATGGGACTGGATCCGGTAGCACTGGTAGCACTGGGACTTAACACTCCATGCCCAAGACCATTCTAGCATTAAACTCTATGCTCAGCACCGCCTCACCTTCTGTTGAACGGCGGAGCAACAGGCTGGCTACTGACTGACTGAATAAACTTTATTGAAGGAAAGATGGAGGAAAGTGGAAGGGGAGAAAAAGATGAAAGAATCATAGGTGCAACCCTTTGTCCAGGGCTCCAGTGGCTTCTGCTCCCGTCTTCGCCCGGCTGATTAGGTCCTTTTGGATCTGCAAGTCGGGGCTGGCGAGGGCGGCCTCCTATGGCTACTGTCCGTCCACCTTCCGCCATCTCGTGCACGGAGAAAACAACACACGACGCCGCGCCGCCTACGCGGGCTCTTCGAAACGGCGCGCGGAAAATAAACTGTAGTGACAAAGAGGGTTGCAGAGCGCCTTTGAGACATTGCTGCTGTTACGTTGGCAGCGACGGGGTGGGATTAGTCGTCATAAGGGGGAGGGGCTCAAGTTACGGTCAAGCTCGCGGTGCGACGTAAGTGATATATGAAAGGCTTTCACCCCGAGACTCCAACCATATTTGGCGAGAAATTCGCGCGTACAATCGACTTTCCTTAAAAGGGCCGCGAAGAAAAACGACAACTTTGTTTTGCTAAAAGGGGTACCCCTCGCTAATTCAGTGGACTCCATTCCTGCCCTCAAAGGTGTCTTTTTAAAAGAAAAAAAAGACATGAAATACAGTAATTCCTCGTTATAAGGAAACCGCTTTATTCGAAATTTCTTCTGGTCCTAACCCAAACGCATGCATTTTAGGCCGCATTACTCGAAGCACACGAAGAGCTTGACCCGCTTAGAGCGAAGTGGCGAGCGGAGGCGCCGCCGAGAACCGGCGACCCAGCGGCAAGTTAGGCTGTCAATGCAACCTGGTGTTTCCACGGCGATTTTTTGAGCCGTCATGCTCGATTCGCGCCATCTGACTGTAGACAAACAGTCCAAATGTGTGGTAGGGTCATTGAATTTTGTTCTTAGGCATTGGTCAACTGCGTGGATGCGACGGTGTGCAAACACTGACACTCGATCCGGAGAATTAGCACTATCTTCAACAACGGGGCGCCGAAAAACTCTTGTTTTGCAAACTGAAGGATGCACACATCGGGAAAATTCTTTCCAGTGATCGTGCAGAGGCAATAGTGCAAAAGTGGTCAGTTTTTATGATAGCGCTGTGTACCCACAATGAGCGGTTAATACTTTTTTGAGCTCAAAGAACACAACCTCAAACTCGAGCCACGGCATTTCCGGCGCTTTCCGGAGCGACACGTAGCATTCCGTGACGCGCGCAAGTCCCTCCCCCTTATAAAAGTGGCCTTCTTTTCCTCATTCGCTCTCCAGTCTGCGAGTCACTGCTATCGCTCGCCTTTATGCATCGCCTCTACTCGCCCGCTTGCTGTCACGTCGCTGCTCCTCCAAAGGTCCCTTGGGCGCCGACGGCGTGTGCCTTTAAACGCGGGAGTACCTACGCTTGCTGCAAAATAAAGATGAATGCATTAGCGGCGACCACAGCCTTATGCAATGCTTGGTAAAATTGGAGCAGGGGTTGCTCGCGCTCGGCAGGAACTAGAACCAGTCAAAGCTCACTGCCCTTTTTGCACATGAATAAAGCTTTTCTTCACTGAATACATTGTGTCTTGATTCCTCGCAGTTGTAGCGTACTTAAAGCTCAACTACTTCAGCTTTTATCGAGCGGGTGCTTATATCGAAATCCCACTTATAACGAAATTTTCCCCCGTCCCGCTGACTTCGTTATAACGAGGGATTAATTATAAAAAAAAAACCTTCGAATTTTACACCACAAGTCATCAACAGTGACGTAACAGAGGAGACCCTAAATACAGTTATCAGTGTGTTAACCGCAGGTAACCCGTCAATGTTCAAGTAGTGCGATGAAATGGGACTAAAATGAAGCAGCACAATCACGCAGTAATGTTTCTTGAACGAGGTTTGGTTGATAGCCGCCCGTACGGGAAGAAAAGTGTCGTCTGTGTCGTCTGTTTCCTTATTATCAAGCTGAGTTGTTCCAGGCTTGCGTCAAGACTTTGCAGCATAGTTAGAGGAGCGAAGCACTTTTCCGAATGAGCAAAGCTTGTAATTCAGCATTCGTGTCCCTGTCAACTATTGGCTCAATGACTGCATCCCCATTTGTGTGAGCATCCCGTACTTGTCACCCTGTGTATTGAGTAGCGCAGATCAAGCCCGAAACCCTTACCAAGCAGCGCGAGTATCACTTTCACTGCAGCATTGCCTTAGGCTTAGCTTCCTACCAGACCATGCTTGGGTGGATGTCCACATCCTCTGAAAGTCTGGCTTTCTCGCACAGCTCATGCGCCATGTGGCAAAGCTCACACAGTATGAAAGGAGGTGATGGAGGCGGAATTAACTTTATTTATGCGAGCCTTAGGGGCCGATGTCTGGGCACCCGCCTGGTGGGGAGTTTCCTCTAGTCCGGGATACCCTGGCCTGCGCTGGCCACCCGGGACCTCTCCACCAGGCTACGCTGGGAGGAGAGGTCGGAGCTTGTCAGCTGTGCCACGCACTGCTTGTATGTAGGTTGGGGGTTGGGAGTAAGGGACTGGGTTTGTTGACACCCCCATACCAGACGCTATAGGGTGCCAGGGTGGGGGCAGTCAGTATTTGCAAGATGCGAGGTAGAGGGTGTTGTAAATTGCATGGAGTAGGGTATGGTGGGGGTAAGAGTTCGTTTGGAGTCGTCGGAATATTGTAGCCTCGGTTCTGTATAAGTGTGGGTGGGGTGCTGGGTATTTTTGGCGCCCGCGCCGGTAGTGGGCGAGTATATCGGCGTACTTTCTCAGGGGCGTAGGCTCGAGGATGCCGTCATCTTGTAGTTTATCACCCTTTCGGGAAACGGCCCGGTGTGTATGGGCGCGGGCAGCGGAACACGAAAAAGAGCGCGGCAAAACAGACACAAAATGTTGTAGAAAATACCCAGGGACAATTGTCAGACAGCGCGTAAGCATTCGTGCGATGCTCTGATCTCCGCTCACGCACCTACACGGATGTTGCCTTTGAGGTACTAGTACCTTGGATCTATTGAAATGGGACGCTTTATTATACGAAAAGTCTTTATAAATGGGCCAAGTACAGCTATGGAGTGCAGCCTGTCACGCGTTACGGAAAGGGGTAGTACAGTAAGAAGGCTTACGCATCAGGACACTGCTTGGGGGTATAAATTTAACGCAACGGCCGCACTGTAATGACAAAAGAATTCATGCCCTGTACGGTTCCCTTCTATTGCCATTCATCGCCAGCGACCGCATAATAATCTTCCCTCACCGAACTATATCCGTGTTTCGCTTTGCGACGCCCAGACACCACCCGACGAGCACCACCCCATAAGAATCATGTTATTGTCCTGCGGTGGCTTCCAGCTCACTCTGGCGTGGCTGGAAATGACGAAGCTGACCGAGCTGCTGCTTCTTCTGCTCAACGCGACTACAAAACACCGCCCTTCTCCGACAACCGTGCGTAAGACGTTGTGCGGTCCTCAGGCGCGCGTAGCTGCATGATTGGACGGTGGCTGACTTACCGCTGCTGCAGCTGCTACAGGGACTCGCCCTGCGGTGGTAGTTGGCCGGACGGCGCTGGACCACCGGTATTCGGGTCGGCGTCGACAGAACCCGGATTCGCTGGTAGGAAGCGCTGCTGGACGGGCGAGGGCCCACTTCCCGAAGGGATCCCAGGGAGGCTACGGAAAATGTCGGAAGCAAGATGTCAGTCCCTGTTGCAAGTTGAAAGATTATTGCGACATGTACAGGAATGACTATTGATTATTGATTGTAGGGTTTAACGCGCCGACGCAGCGCAGGCGATGAGGTGCGCTGTAGTGGCGGGCTCCGGATTAATTTTGGCCACCTGGGGATCTTTAACGTGCGCCGAAATCTCGTACACACGGGCGTTTTCGCTTTTCGCCTGCATCAGAAAGGCGGCCGCCATGGCCGGGAATCGAACCCGCGACCTCGTGCTCAGTAATACAACGCCTTAGCTACACAGGAATGGCTATAGAGTTGTCGAAAGGAACGGTCAAAAAGGCTACAAAAAAAAAAAAAGCCTGACAAGGCGACGTCTCCCTCTCCCTCCTGTTCTTGCACGACTCTGCGGGAAATGGCACGTCCTTCGTGACTATCCAAATAACAGAAGAATGCATGCACTTATACACACAGAAAATTTTCAGAAAGAAACAATAATTACAATAAAAACTTCACAATAAAAATACACATCAGCTCTCAGATTTCAGGAAACAATAAGTAGAATTCAAGATTTCACAGTAAGAAAGAAAAAAAAAATACAGTTCTTAGTTTTCATAAAGAAACAACAATTACAATGCAAGATTTCATAGAGCGAAAAAAATTACCTCTACGGTTTCAGAAAGAAACAGACAGTTACAGTACACGTTTTTACTGTAGTTCTAAAAAGTACATGTCTAATTTCTTCTTGAATTCTTGTTCGGATTCAGCATCTTGTGTCATGGTTAGAATTGCGCGGTGATTGTTTTAAAAGTCGGGAATATGATAGATCAATTTCTGGTGACCGTAGTTGGTGCGAGTTTTGGGTGTTGTGTCGTGGGGAAATAAGAATGCTGCGACATAGCATCCACCGCTGCCCGCGAAAAACGGCATCGCTGTTGCACTCAAATATGTTGGGACTATTGCAGGTGGTTACGTAATAGTAGGAGCGAAAACAACGCGACGGACGGACGCGAAGAAAGAGGAGTATAAGCGTGCATCTCTTCGTTCCGGTTCCCCATCTATCTTTTCCTTCGTGTACGCCGGTCTTGCTGCTGGTGTAATCCTATACTTGACGAACGGTTGCAACTCAGAAGGCTTTCATCCGGGTACTCCACAGTGCCCGGTAGTCTCGTTTTTGATCTCGTTTACCAAATGCAGTAGGCCCTATTTAGCGCCCATCTTCTTGGATTTTGGAATTCCCTGTGAACTGATGTTATCGCTTGCAAAGATTTCATTTACTGAAAGTTTAATCCAGATCTCAAGATTGATGACCTTCTCTAAGCGCTTTTCAGATTATTTCTGAGGTGGCGGGGAAATGTAGGACGAAGTTAACAACAGAAGTTCCCGCTTTTTCGGCTGCCTTAGTTAACCACATATCCAACATACTAAACCAAACATGATACAAGCAGTGGGAAGTCGTGCCAGCTTTGGGCTAAATAGTGGTTGGATTGACAAACTGAGCGCCTAATGCTAATGTCTAAAGGGTACGTAGAGCAGGTGCAAAAGCACGTTTGTACTCCGACGTATAGTGCGAGAGTGCGCGGCACGGCCATGCTAAGTTAACGTCATATAACCGTTAACGCCTTTGGTGGTATTTGATGCGCTTAAGGGCACAGGGTAAACCCAACACTTACCATGCATTTTTGTCCATTTGGGGTACATTTTCTTGGTATATATAAAGGTATCTAAATAATGCATACATAGTTTTCTTCCAAATTTTCTGATAGTAAGCAGACCGTAAGCAGACCTAACTGTAAGCAAATCGTAAGCAGACCTAACCGTAAGCAGAATTAGGAACATCCATCAAAAATTCAATTTTTTATGATGATTTTTGCTGCATGACAGAAAACCGCGGGTGGTCCAAATAAATCATTCCTTCAGCTATTTCGTCCCCTTTGTGCGGAAATTCCGCAGACACTTACGCGAACGAACCAAAAACACGCTGCGCAGCACGAAGTCCGCTCTCGTACGCGTTCGTGACACATGGCGTACGGTGCCTATATATATAACGTGATTTCTTCATAAGTCGACAGTGTCTGGTGTGCTAAAGGTTGTTTTTTGCTTTCGCAGGTTGGCTGTTTGTTCTTGGTCCTGAACGGGCTCAAAGCCTCGTCACGGGGCGACCATTAGTCTGACGTCACGATCGAAAGCCATTTCCGCTCCCAAATGGTCCCTTGAAGAAATGATGACGGGGTCTCCGTGTCATGCCTCCGCGCTGCATGATCACGTCTGCCGCTCGCGTACTATTACATAAAGTGAGAGGCGACGCGACGGCTTCGGATTCCCGCTGCCTGATCTCCAAGGAAGGCGGGGGACGCTACCTCGTTCTGGCGTTACCTTCTATTTGTTGCCTGTTGGCCAAGAGCACGACCTCAGAATTACCGCCACGCTCCGCATGATGACGCCGCCACGCGGCCGTACACATACAGACATACATGCATGCATGCATGCATACGCACACACATACATACGTATTGTCAAAATGTACAGGGCCGCAGAACAGATAATATGAACCGTGGTGGGTGATGAAGCGATTTATTCACAATACGAGGAGGATCTATTTACAAGCAGCCTTAACGGAGCATGCGCAGGCTCCACGTCCGCAACTCCCTCATCATCGTCGTCGATGCTAGGTCAATTGGCTGCATCGGGCATTGTGCACGCATACCCCGTGACATTGTATATACACATGTACAGTTCCGCGCAGAAGTAAACGGAGCACGGGAGCGGTGGCCGAATTGCATCGCTGCGCCGCGTGGGCGCGCCAACCGGAACCAAGGAGCGTCGTTCTGCGGGTACGCTCGCACTGCCCCCGCCACCTTATCTGCTATGCTTCATCACCGCTCTGCTGTCGCGTCAGACTGCGCATGACAGTTTTCAAAAGGCAGCGCCGGGCTGTCCGGGGGCGCTGCATGGTAACGCTTCCGACCCAATCCGCTGCTTCTGGGTTCCCACAAACTGCGCGCGCTCAGAAAGGTGGCTTCTTGGGGTCAGCAAAGCGCAATTATGAAAGTCTTGTTCAGAGGTAAGCACAGTATTTCCTGTTTTTCTGGTTTCTAGCGGTGTGCCTATGCGATGAAAGACATTTTGATTCCTGGGGTGCTTTCTATATTCTTGAGGAATATTTTGCTGTCGCCTTATTAAGGCATTCTTCGCCTAATTAGGGCATATGCATTACCTGTCAGATTCCCTGCACTACAGAACATATTCTTTGAACAGGGCTTCGATTTGTTAACGAAAGAGAGGTTCTGCTTTTCTCGAGACCAAGTTTCTCGAATGAACTCCTCCATTCACCATACTTGCCCATATTAGCAAAAGTATCACAGCAAGCCGGCCTAGTTGGAAACGATTCATGATTGGACTTGCGCAAAACAAACGGGGACGAGGAAGAACGACAAGGACGAGCGCACTCTAACCACTGGTTTAATTTCTTGGAAGAAAGACATATATACCCCACAGACCTGCGTACAACATCTCAGTAAAAGCTTTACAGCGCACACACATCACATGAGTAGATCAGCGTCTACAAAAAAGGCGACAGCAGCGTCAATTCCTTATCTAACAAGGCCACAGAAGGGTGGCTGATGCACTTGTCTTTGTGCTGTGAGATTAAAAACGCTTCCACAATCTCTCTTGATTTTCTTTAGGATGCGAAAACAACACCGAAGTTTCCTCTAAGATAGGTGCGCATCCATCTCTTTTACATTTTTTACAATGCGTGGCCAAGTGTGTGTAAGGCCTTCCTTTTAAACTTGAAGCATGTTCTCTTAATCTTATATTCAGCCACCTTCCAGTTTGTCCAACATACACGCAGAGGTCGGCGAACTCACTCATGAGTCCACTCACTCAGACTCATTTGAACTCAAACACACGCGTGAGTTTGAGTTTGAGTGAGCGCGAGGCAAGTGTGGCATGGTGAGTTTGAGCTTGAGTGAGTTTGAGCTGAGTGATCCCGACTGAGTTTGAGTCCGATTGAGTTTGAGTACGCCTGACACCTAGTGAGTTCTGAGTCCATTTTGAGTTGTGAGTACATTTTGAGTTTGAGTCCATTTTGAGTTCTGAGTACATTTTGAGTTTGAGTCCATTTTGAGTTCTGAGTCCATTTTGAGTTCTGAGTACAATTTGAGTTTGAGTCTATTTTGAGTTCTGAGTCCATTTTCATTTTGAGTCCATTTTGAGTTCTGGGGACAATTTGAGTTTGAGTCCATTTTGAGTTCTGAGTACATTTTGAGTTTGAGTCCATTTTGAGTTCTGAGTAGAATTTGAGTTTGAGTCCATTTTGAGTTCTGAGTACATTTTGAGTTTGAGTCTATTTTGAGTTCTGAGTACAATTTGAGTTTGAGTTCATTTTGAGTTCTGAGTCCATTTTGAGTTCTGAGTCCATTTTGAGTTTGAGTACATTTTGAGTTTGAGTACATTTTGAGTTTGACTCCATTTTGAGTTCTGAGTCCATTTTGAGTTTGAGTACATTTTGAGTTTGAGTACATTTTGAGTTTGATTACATATTGAGTTCTGAGTGCATTTTGAGTTTGAGTACATATGAGTAGCCTAGCAGGCAACTATGGTTGGCTGTTAAGTTTCATGCGTCACTGTGGGCTCGGAATTCAGGTTACCTGCGGGTACGGCACCAATCGCGATCTGCATGATCGGTTGGGAGGGAGGGGGTGTCTGATTTTTTTTTAGTTTCTTGTTTAATTTTCATGGCCATAAGCACTTGCTGTATACCTAATTTTCGCGGCTGGGCGCGTGAGTGATAATTGACTGGTGAGGTCATAAAAAAGGGTTGTCTTAACTTTTCCTCCTGACGGATCCACTAAGAGCGTCGGAAAGGGTGGTGGGAAAGCACACGGCGGCGCTGGCGTGCTGGTTGTTCGCCTGCTAATGTTAACGGCCTGATATACTAGGGGTCACAAAGGAAGAGGTGAGAGCCGGGGGGAAATGGGGGCGGGGGCTGTCCTTTCTACTGTTTCAAATGAATTAGCTGAATTGACTGGGCAGCGCCCCTTAAGACAGAATAATGACCACATTAGATTGGGTGAAAAGTGAAACTGATGAGGCTAAGGCGTGTAAGGTATCAAATGAAAGGTCCGGATTAACGGAATCAAGCGGGGTAAATAAAAAAAATGCTTCCTGATTGTAGTCATCAGGCAGTCATAATGAGTCATAGATTGGGTTAAAATTCAAAATGACGCTGCGAGAGCATGTGGGGAATCAAATTCAAGGTCTCGATGTGGGGAATCATTGGGGACGAAAATGAGTTATGGATATATCATGACGTAGTCATGGTAAGTCGTAGATTCGGTTAAAATTCAAGTTCATGACGCTAGGGCGTTTGGCGTATCAAATTAAAAGTCTCGATAAGGGTAATGACGTGCTTCCTGATTATTATCATGACAGCCAAAATGGGTCATAAATTAGGTTAAAATTCACAATGATGCCACTGGGTGTCCGGGGCATCAAATTAAAGGTTTCGATAAGGGAAATCACGTGGGACAAAATGTGGTAGGGCTATATCATGAGATAGTCATGCTTAGTCATTGATTGGTTTAATTTCAAATTGATTCCGCTAGGATGTGATGGGTATCAAATTAATGGTCTTTATGAGCGGAATCACGTGGGAGAACTACAAAAATACTTCCTGGTTATAACCATTAGATTGTCATGGCGAGTCTTATATTGGGGAAAATTCGAAGTGACCCCGCTAGGGCGTGTAGGGTATCCAATTTAGTCTTGACGAGGGGAATCACGTGGTACAAATAAAAAAGGCGTCGTAGTTCGAATCATAAGATAGTCATTATGAGTCATAGATTGGGTTAAATTCAAGATGAGGCCGCTGAAGCATGTGGGGCGTCAAATTGAAGGTTCCAGTTAGGGGAATCACGTCGGACACCTAAATAATGCGTCCTGGTTACAGCCATGAGAGTCATGGTTATTTTGACTGGTATGAATTGCATATGACCCTGCTAGGGTGTGTGGAGTATCAAATTAAAGGTCTCGTCGAGGGGGATCACGTGGGACGAATATAAAAATGCTTTCGGGTTTTAATTATGAGGATATAGCAAAAGGTATATAGCAAAAGGTCAGACACTCACACTCACACCCTCACACTCACCCTCACCCTCACCCTCAGCCTCACCCTCAAACTCTCACTCACGCTCACACTCTCACTCTCACTCACACTCACACACTCACTCACAATCACACTCACTCTCACACTCACACTCTCACACTCACACTCTCACACTCACACTCTCACACTCACACTCCCACACTCACTCACACTCACACACTCACTCACAATCACACTCACTCTCACACTCACACTCTCACACTCACACTCTCACACTCACACTCTCACACTCACACTCCCACACTCACACTCACACTCACACTCACACACTCACACACTCAGACTCACACTCACACACTCACACTCACACTCTCACTCTCACTCTCACTCTCAGTCACACTCACACTCTCACTCTCACTCGCACTCTCACTCGCACTCTCACTCACACTCTCACTCTCACGCACGCTCTTACTCTCACTCTCACACTCTCACTCTCTCTCACTCTTACTCTCAATCACACTCACACTCTCACTCTCACTCACAGGCACACTCATACTCTTACTCACACTCTCACTCTCACTCACTCACACTCTCACTCTCAGTCACACACTCACACTCTCACTCTCACTCTCTCTCTCTCACTCACACTCACTCTCACTCTCTCTCACTCACACTCTCACTCTCGCTCACACTCACTCTCACTCACACTCTCACTCTCACACTCACACTCTCACACTCACTCTCACTCTCACACTCTCAGTCTCACTCTTTCACTGTCTCAATCTCTGTGAGGCCATTTGAGTTCTGAATTCATTTTGAGTTCTCAGCCCATTTTTAGTTCTGAGTTCATTTTGAGTTTTGAGTACATTTTGAGTTTTGAGTCCATTTTGAGTTTGAGTACATTTTGAGTTTTGAGTACATTTTGAGTTTTGAGTACATTTTGAGTTTGAGTACATTTTGAGTTTTGAGTACATTTTGAGTTTTGAGTACACTTTGAGTTTGAGTACATTTTGAGTTTTGAGTCCATTTTGAGTTTTGAGTTCATTTTGAGTTTGAGTACATTTTGAGTTTTGAGTCCATTCTGAGTTTGAGTACACTTTGAGTTTGAGTACATTTTGAGTTTTGAGTCCATATTGAGTCTGAGTACATTTTGAGTTGGAGTACATTTTGAGTTTGAGTAAATTTTGAGTTCTGCGTACATTTTGAGTTTTGAGTTAGAGTGAGTTCTGAGTTTTGCGCTCAATGTGAGTTTGAGTTTGAGTAGCGCAGATGTGCTGCTCAGCATTGAGTCTGAGTTTGAGTGAGTGGTGATTCGAAAAAAAAATTGTGAGTGAGTTTGAGTGAGCCGCGCCAACTTTGCCGAGGTATGCATACACGTGCCCACATAGCAAGGGTATCCTATAAACTACGTTTTTTACTCATTCAACAACTCGAGGCTTGTGTTTGACATTGCATACATGGTTGTATTTGTCTTTTCTTTCATATTTCTGTTTTACCCTTGAACACACACTTCCTATTTTGTTTTTTGCCGAGAACACCACTTTCACATCATAGTTCTCTGCCACCTTTTTCAGACGGTACGAAAGGCCATGTACATGCGGAATAACGGTCACTTCGGATCGTTGTGCGCATTCTTCAGGTCTAACTTCCTGTACGTGTTTCAGCTTTCTTAGTAGCCTCTCAGACAAATGCGCACAACGATCCCAAGTGACCGTTATTCCGTATGTACATGGCCTTTCGCACCGTCTAAAAAAGGTGGCAGAGAACTATGATGTGAAAGTGGTGTTCTTGGCAAAAAACAAAATAGGAAGTGTGTGTTCAAGGGTAATACAGAAATATGAAAGAAAAGACAAATACAACCATGTATACAATGTCAAACACAAGCCTCGAGTTGTTGAATGTGTAAAAAACGTAGTTTATAGGATACCCTTGCAATGTGGGCACGTGTATGTTGGACAAACTGGAAGGTGCCTGAATATAAGATTAAGAGAACATGCTTCAAGTTTAAAAGGAAGGCCTTACACACACTTGGCCACGCATTGTAAAAAATGTAAAAGAGATGGATGCGCACCTATCTTAGAGGAAACTTCGTTGTTGTTTTCGCATCCTAAACAAAAATCAAGAGAGATTGTGGAAGCGTTTTTAATCTCACAGCACAAAGACAAGTGCATCAGCCACCCTTCTGTGGCCTTGTTAGATAAGGAATTGACGCTGCTGTCGCCTTTTTGTAGACGCTGATCTACTCATGTGATATGTGTGCGCTGTAAAGCTTTTACTGAGATGTTGTACGCAGGTCTGTGGGGTATATATGTCTTTCTTCCAAGAAATTAAACCAGTGGTTAGAGTGCGCTCGTCCTTGTCGTTCTTCCTCGTCCCCGTTTGTTTTGCGCAAGTCCAATCATGGATGTAGCAAAAGTAGTCTGGGACACTCTTCTGCATCTGAAATCCCAACCCAACATTTTGCCCTTGCAATATCCCGCCCATACCCATCATGCATCATAGGTTCTCGCAACCTTCAGGGGGTCTTGTGCACTAGCAAGGGACCCCTGTTTTCTTTTCATTTCTTTAGATGTGAAGGAAAGAGTAATATACTGAGGCTTCTAGGAGGACAATAATCGCAACGGATTGATGAAGCGACGCTTTAAGTTACACTTCGAGTTACTATTCCAAAACCACGCGCAAGGGCTAAGAATTGCATGATCCGAGGGCTCAGAGTCTGACAACTGCGGAGGAGGAGGAAAAAAACGTTTATTGCTCCCATTGAACGGGAAGAAAGGAGCGACTTCGGAAATAATACGTACATTACTAAAACCAGGCAGAAATTGTTACGAAATTCTGCATGAAAGGGGAGAGTACTCATCAAGCGGTAATTGCGCTAGGGCACAGTCACACTACCATCTGTGCGTACAAAAAGATAAATTTATGCTGGGAGGTCAGCGTACACCATTAGAATCCTGGAAGGAAGGAAGGATGTAGAAGGGCGGCAGGAATGTTAACCTGGCTAGAGCCTAATTTGCCATCCTGCACGTGGAAAAGGGAAAATGAGCAAGAGAGAGAAAGTAAAAAAAAGAAGAAAAGTTGGACCAGACACGTATGCCCAGCGCTGAAGCTCTAAACGTTCAAGTTCAGTGATTGACTGTGGATGCTTTCAGTCTATAGCCTGGTGGTTAGGTTCGTCGCCCGTAGAAAGCGTAAGAGTTCTTTATTCGCCTTCTGAACGGATGACAGAGAAGGCCGGTGGCACCGAATCTTCCGAAAATGGCCGCCGAGAGTCCAGGTTTCTAAGCACTGACGACAGCTTCTTTCTTTCAGGAGAGTAGCGTGTCCACTCGCATAAAACGTGGTGTATCGTCTCCGGCATGCCGCACGTTTCGCACTCCTCGCTTGCTGATAGTTCCATTAAGTATGAGTGAGCATTTATGAATGCCACCCCAAGCCAGAGGCGGCAAAGAAGAGTTCCGTCAGACCGTGGGAGGCTTAGTGGAAAAGGACGTTGCGGGTTTGGATCAAGGGCACCAATACGTGCACATGTGTATTCTTCGGTGGGTCATTGAGAGCTTGTTGTTTCCCGGACAAGTATGCGGGGGATCCTAGCTGCGTCCGTCCTAGACAATGGAAGGAGTACAGTCGTCGCAATTTGATGCGCCAACCGGGCGCCGTAGTGAGTTTATTCTAGTAACGCTGGTAGTGACTGGCAAGCCACTGCAGGGTGACATTATGAATCCTGGAATAATATAAAAAGAAGGCCTCAGTTTTTCTGCAGTACCGTGAAGAACCGCCAACGACACCCAGCAATTTTTTTAGGAACGATGAAATCATCAAGTTACCAGTCGTAACTTGTAGCAGGTTGAGACTTTGGCGCATTATTCGAAAGGCAGCGTCTGGAACCTCGCGCGGGGCACGAGATTGAGCCCCCTCGCAACGGCTTCTGGCCCGCGTGACGTCATAAATACGCCATAGTGACGTCATATTAAAAGCAATTGTTATTATATTGTGTAGTAGACTACACAAAGTACATTTTTTACATTTTAATAAAAAATTAGAAAGCCACTCATTTGCTAGAAGTTTTATAAAAGAATTTTTTTGTTCGTTCTTGCGGAAGCCGCCGATGCTGCCGCAAGCCCTGAACGCCTGAATTTCTTTGGTCGACAACGTAGATAAAGCTGAGTTGACAGAGTTAGAAGCACTATCAGAATGTGCGAGAACGTCGCCGTATGCGGGGACCAAGCCAGCCTTTCCACACGGTAGCGAAATCCGTTCTCGAGTAATGCTGACCTGTGACCACCTGCTGTATGCCGATGGTACCTGCGTTAGACGACATCGCGCAGCCGAGTGGCCCCGCTCGAACAACCCACGTCCCACGCAAGAAAGACACCGTCCGAGCGTCATTATGTGAGCCTGCTGCGGCATGTCCACGCGGCGGCATCTGCTATCAACAGTTTCCAACATGGAAAGTTCAGAATGCTTAAATGGGTGGCCTGAAATCGCGGTGTGTTCTCAAAATGACAGCGGCGCGGAATGTACAGTGCTCAGGACGTAGGCTAGACGCGGCCACTAATATTTTACTGGTCGCATGCGCGCATTACAAGTGCAAACCACGGATAGCTAGAAAAGGTAATCATTGGTGTCCCCACACATGTACCGCGTACAACCCAGCACAGTTGTTTCCCCTTTAAGGAGATTAGCAAAGAAGACCTGAAAATCGGCAGTTTGTCGCGCTTTTTGTATATATTTTCGAGTGGATTGAATTGTGGCTTAAAATTCTTTACCCGAAATACGTTTTGTGCGCGGAAAAGTCTGGTGATCATGAGCTTCTTGCATCATAAATGCATGGTATTCAGCGCTTGAAAAGATTTTTCAGAAGACATTATTGCAGCTGTAGTGGTGAGCCATTTCGCTACAGTAAAATGTGGCAGAAATACATCTGCGGTACAAAGGATGTGAAAGAGTGAGAACATTGGAAGTCTCATATCCCGTGGCCCAGACTGTGGCTCGGTAGTTTTCATCATGCATTCAGCTCCTCACATTGGCACACACATGATACTACGACAAATTGGGACCTGGGTCCTCCAAAAGGTACACTAGCTAGGCGCTTCATGCCATAGCTGCTGCATTGTCATGAGCTTCACGTCTCTCTGTATATCCTGCGGTATATGCTATGTTGGCCAGATTTTACCGAGTCCCCTCAAGCAAAGGGACTCTATTCAGGACACCCAGGCGATAGGGTCAGAGAAGAAGCTATACAGACGGTAACAGGAAGGGTATACGCTTGGCCGACCATTCGTGCACTCCAGCATATGAAAACCCATGGGTTCTACGCAGGCTCAATTGTCAACGTCGAAGAGAATCTTAAGATGTGCCTGGAACGTGAAAGCCTCAGCGGATTGTTTGTGTCCATGGGTATAAGCAGCGAACACACTGCAAATGTAATTGATAGGCAAAGGTCAAGGCTGTAATGGTGCGAGTTTAACCAAAAGAAATGCTGAAAAACATTCCAATTTCAAACTGCATTGATGTAATATGGGCACGAGTTACGTCATATTGACGTGCACTGTAAATGCAGTTATCTGTGTGTTGACTGTACGTTAGCACTCAAGTGATACGATCAAACAGAATAGAGGCCCCACTGCAATTGCCCAGTTATGCTTTTTTTGCGGTGGGTTAGGTTGGTGGCTGTCAATTGCACAAACAACATTCTGTGATGTCATAGAAAAATAGCTGGAAAGTGTGTATGGAACTTCCACTGCTCTACACATTTTCTGTACCATCTTATTTGTTTGAAGTTTACAATAAAATTGATGTCATTTGTTTTTTGGGCAAAGAAGTCTTTTTAAAGAACGAACCTTGTATTTTTTCTTCGTAGCCTCTGTAACAGCCTCCCTACTGTGCTCCTAAACAGTGGTTGCTAAACAAATGCCCTCTTGCCAGCCAGCTTCAGGGGCTTGTAACGATTTACTAGGATTTTTCATGGCCAACATAAATTCCAGGGAATCCACGGTGGTATACACTCCAGGGCAGTGCAAGTCTCAACAGAAGTTTGACAGCAGGACTGGACACTAACACAACCAACAGGCTTCATAGGTCGAAACCAGAAGCCCACCCACACAATGCCATGCAATAAGCCAATGCAGTGTGTCTCGTAATTTTTATGCGAGGCATTCAACGTGTGGGTCGACTAGTGAGGTCTAGCTGGCCAGTTTGGGCACAAAATACTCACTTTTGTGATTTCAGACAGCTCTGAAAGGGCTATCTAGATGTCTTTGTTTTTTTCGCAAAAAAAAGTGCAAGCTCACAGTTGGGGATCTTGAAAACATTGTTTAGCCTCTCCAGCAATTGTGCGTGCCTGAGGCAAACCTGCCTACAGGTGGTCCTCATGTTTGCTAGCTCCCACAGCAAGCACATGAATGCAGTGACTGAGAAAGATGGTGGCCAAAGGGAGAAGAGAGGGTGGTTCCCTTCATCATCAAAACAGCAGAAAAGAGCGCTGACTCCGAGTCCTCGGCTGGGGTGTCGAAATACCTTCTGGCCTACGTGTACAGTGCATTCACAAACTTTTCTCTAAAAAATCTTGCGATTACACACAGTCCCTCCATGGAAGGGGTTTGTTTCCGGCAAGGTGGTTGAGTTGAAATTTGTGATTAGTAACATCAACTTGCCATTCGTCCCTTTCGCTTAGCATGCTTCCGAGCTTCACTTCAAAAACCCTACTTTTTCTGATTTACGTATAAATGGATTGATTATGGAATATTCTCTTATTTACCTCTGCTCAAATAAAACTGTGTTATACCTTAAACGCTGCTGTGTCAATGCAGGCGTAACATGCTTCAATGGTGTTGTGTGAGCTACATTAAGCTCATTACTAATAAACTTAAAACCAGGGCAAGTGAAGTTTCCCCTATTGTTTCAGGGTATCCAAACTATTTATTAATTTTTGTAAGCATTCTAACTGTCTACCAATACTTTGGGGTAACTCAACTAAGCTCACCCTTTTTCCCATGCCTTTATTATTGTTGTGCTCTACAAACACATTCCCAGCTGGAACATGCCTGCTGAATTTAGAGCACAAACCATTATTTTGCAATTCACACGATTGCAGCTGTATGAAACACTGCTTTTGTTTAGTTTTAGCCTATGATTTCCAACAGGCCACTTAACTACTGTCAAAACCATATTAAAACATTAATTGCTATTTATAACAAACAGTATTCTAACATTTTACATAAAACATTTGGTTGGTTGTTACCTCACTTGACGTTTTTGTTACACAGCCAGCCTGGTTCACATTTATCTAGGTAAGAAGGACATGTACACAACAAATGCCTTACTGCAATACATTCACATGCCCGTCTTACAGCAAATCAGCAGTGACAGAAGCCACACGTTTTGGCTTTCCAGCAGAGCTTTGGTGTCAACAAAAAAGGAATCTTTCTTGGCTTCTCTGCAGAGCCTTTCACTCAAGCAGAAAGATCACTTGGTTGTTTGGCTTTCCTGCAGGACTGTAGTGCAGTGCTAGAAGGCATCAATTGCGTATTTGGCATTTTTTCTGTGTATTGTACCAAGAAACCCTTGCGTTTTGTTTGGAAAAGGAACTTCTCACCCCGGACTGTGCAGAGAAAGTAGAGCTACTCACTGACTTTTTTCACAGCCACGGAAGTTTGGTAGAAACACTTGTCATTGAAAAACACCATGTTTGCTTTCTGTCTGAAGGTGTGAATCAGGGATATTTGGTTTATATTTTGGGGAAAAATACTGCGACAATAACACTACTGAAGTACAAGGAAAGGTGCTGTGATGAACAGTGTCCATGTGTTCGCAGCTTTTTTGTCCAGTTTCTTTTCCGTGTTTTTCATGAAGACTTGCTACAGTGACTGATCAAGCCTGTTTTTGTGTAACAAAAATATGAACAGCGAAGCACTTATCAATGCTCACATGCTGCCCATTGACACCAAAGCAGAAGTACGTTCATTGGAGTCATTTTATTGTTGAAGCCTTCCACGATACCTACAGCTTTCAGCTCTACTGCAGTATTCACAAACACCAATAAAGACATTCACGTCCACATAGGTGTCCTTGGCTCCAGTTCCTGCACAAGGTATTAGGTACTCTCGGGAGAGGGTAATGTCAAGCTGTACAAGAACCATTCCCTCGTAGATAGCTCCATAAACTGTTTTTTAAAAGATAGCTACATAAACTGTAGCTTAAGAATAGTTTCAGTGTCCTTTTTTCAAGCTAATTACCACCACCAGAGAATGTGCTTTCTAGCAGTTGGGCTCTGGGTATGCATCGTTGCAAACAAAATATGGGACACTGTATTATGGCCCTTACGACTAAGCATAGTCACTTAAGCAATTAGCCGAAACAGTTTTTTACACAGCCCAGAGTTAAAAAGCAAAATAACATGAAATATCTCCTTGCAATTAGAAACTTTTACTGTTCACTCCCCTCCCCCAAACACAGAGCAGACAATTACCAGCTGTGAACACAAGTATTAACGTCAAGTTAAATTGCACAGGGTGCTCTGTATGGGTACATTGATGTCACAGTCAATCAGAATTCGTGAATCCACTGTAAGCCTTCGAGAGAAGCTCTCACCATTACTGGCCATCCAGCTGAGTGAGCATGAAAGTATTGTTGTTGGTTATGTTGACTTCCAAGCCAAACACGAGTAAACAAAAAACTAGCGTACCAAAATACATAATCTGAACAGATGCAGGATGATGTTTTGTTGACTTACCGGGTTGAAGAAGTCAGAAGGTACTGGGGCAAAGGTTAGGGAAATAAAATCCATGCGGTAATTGTGAACGAAGTTATGAGACGCTGCCAGACGATCAGCTGGTGAGGAGGGAGGGCTATCCTATCTATCCTTTGCTACCTCCTTACTATAATTGAGCAGATAACAACCTTTCATTAAACTTGCTAGCTGGGAGTTCCACGTACCCTATGTAGAAAATTTCAAGGTAGACAAAACGTTGTTTCCTGTGCATTCAATAATGGCTGCCTAAAGATTGCTTAGAATTCGCAGCTCATTTGAAGTCTTGCATATCATGAAAGCACAATAGTATTATTCGAAGCAACAAATTCGGAAAACATACATGAACAATAAGAGTCACTTGTTTACCTTGAGCACACCAAACTTAAAAGCACTATTTAACACAAGTGTCAAACTTGGCACAAACGGCGATCTTATCGGCTTGACTTCTCCCGAACTTGCACATTTGGAGCTTCAGCCTCCTTGCACAGGAAGCCAGCCAGTAAACGGCTGGTTTCAGCGATAGCTGGGTACTTATACTGCCCATGGACGGGCGGCTGCTGGGCTCCCATATTAAGCAGGCCACCCACAAAAGTGGAGCTGCGCTCCCTGCATGCAGTGTGCACGGATCGTTTCCGCGGGGTAGTAAGGTTTCTTGCAGTGCCCCGCCAGAAAAATTGCAGAACAGGCTACATGCGAGGACAGATTGCGTTCGACGATGCCCTGCGCTACCTGACGATACTTGATTCGTGCACACTGACGCCGCTGACACTTTGTCGCTCGCGTTATCACGTCATCAAAGTCAGCTACCTCGTTAGTCACGGCGCAAAGCGCTGGAAAACTGATCCGCACGTTTCACGCCAGAATCAAAATGCAAGGCTTGGAATCCAAGTAGCGATCGGAACAAGTAGACAACGAATGCAGGAGCATAAAGCCGATGGCACGCGAACTGCAAGACAATATGAAGCTAGCAATATATTTAACGGCAACAAAAGGAGCACGGAAAAAAGCGGGGTGAAGCAGCTTGCCAAATAGGATGCGTTAGGCTTACAAAGACTAGCAGCAGCAAGTTCACGAAAAATACTCAATAAATAATTGCAAACAATTCTCCGAACAAGAAAAAAGCGCCGCGAGGCAACCGCTGTGCAAGGCGATAAGGACGTAACGTTGCGCACACACACCGTCAAACGTCTTCAAATGTGCAAAAAAAAAAAAATAGTGACGTCACAGAAAGTCACGTGACTAGTTTAGTTTGACGTCACTTCTGCGGGGCAGGAGCCACCGCGAGGGGGCTAGATCTCGTACCCCGCGCGGGGCACGAGACTTAACCTATTCGAAAATTAAAAGGAAACACAAGCCGGCCGGCCGGCCGGCGGCGGAGCAACGCCACCTAGGGAAGGCTTCTCAAGGTGGCGTTGGGCGGAGTCGTGCGCGTGGCGAGTTGAGAAAGGAGGAGGAGCTTACCCAAAAAATCACAACCACAAAACGGGAGCGCTGTATTCTCCGCGGAAGCAACTAGATGGCGCCACCTACCTCAATGTCAACTGGCCTATTTGAACTTGGCGGGCTGCAACTTGTTTGAGGCGCGAAGCCAGCGTAAGCAGCGCACTGCCGTTCTGGCGGATGCGCCGTGTGAACAGTAAGACCAGGACCAGATTAACAGTGCTAAGGGCCCGGTTAAACAATGGCAGCATCTCCACTCCGGGGATGATTGCGAGGGTGCGGAGTACGGGGACTCGAAATGACATCCAAGGTGCGCCCCGACTGACATCCTATCTGTGCCCCGACCGTCATCCGATTTGAGCCGTGAGTTGCACTTTGATTATTCCCTAAAAGAAAACTGCAACTCACGGCTCCAATCGAATTTCGCTTGATTTTCGCTTGATGCTGGTGTGCACGCGGATGGACGCGGACTGACATCGGGAGGTCCTGAGGTATTCCGCACCGTTACAGACGAGGGAGTAAGCCGTTTGATTCTCGGGTACTGACTCACTGTCGTAGCCCAATGGGTAAGACTAACAGTAACTGTGTTTGGTCTACCCGACACAGGCTCGAATCCTGTCGGTGCCTGTGTGATTTTGAGCGATTGTTAATGCTACGCGCACGGACGCGTACGGACATTTGTGGTCCTAAGGTACTCCTCACCTAAAAAATTAGCCGCGTATCTGCTACTTGCGTTGCAAATGTCGACAAAAGACGATCGTCTTTTAAATGCCTTCCTTTAAATGCCTCCCTTCGCTTTCCCGCTCACCTCTCATGCTGTTCCTCTTCCGTCGGGCTCCTCCCAAGCTAAAGGTTTGCTCAAGTCAATTTCAATTTACAGCGTTCCACTGCCCAGGCCGGGTGCCTCGATGCCAGCGCTGCCATACGGAGGAGACGCGCGTGAATCGAGGCACCCGACTACAACGTTTAGAGAACCGCGGTGCCCTATTCAATGTAGAACGTAGAACCTATCTGGTGGAACCTTTCGTTGCTGTTGCCGTTTGATTTTTTTTAATGCCCCCAGGTAGCGCCGGCAACAGCCGGCGACGGTTTTCTGAAATTGATGTAGTATTTTATTTGCTATCGCAACAACGAAGCATCCGTGAATTTTGTAATAAAGGAGAACTGCAAATATCACTTATGTATGGTTTTTCTATTTTCTGCCTGATATTTGTGTAATGTCCTGTTCTTGTTAATATTGTTTACAACTTTGAACATAAACACGGGTGTTAGACGTTGAGATTTGGCTGTGGGTGTATAAGACTACTGCGCAGATTTGGTTATGGGCCCGCTGGCGGAATCGAGTTACAGACAGACAGGCAGACCAAAATTTCTGGGTTTAAGTAGCCCAAGAAAGACTATCGTCTTTAAAAAAAAGGCCTGCCCTCCGCCTCCTCGCTCTCTTTTTCCGTGTCGTCATAGTTCAAACTTGACGTTTTTTAGAACTCACGACAAAGAACACATGCTGCATTTAGTCCAATAATTTCCGGAATGTTTATGAATATTACGTGGGACTCTACTTTCCCGCTTAGTACATGGAGACATTGTCGTCGGAATTGAGCTATACCAGGAGAGCAAGACAGCATTAAGAATTGTCGGTCTAGTTAGTTCATGGTTAAGGATCGGTAAACTGCGCGAGAAGTCAAGACGAAAGAAATACACACAACCCTTAGAGGTGCAGCCTCAACCGTACGTGTTTCTTCCATTCGTTTTAACCTTAAACGGATTTTACACTTGTTTCAATAGAGAACGTATACTCCCTCGAAAATAAGGAAGCGCATTCGTGAAAAAAAGGCTTCCTCTGTCAGCTAAACTACTTCGGCAGCGCACATTTTCGTTGCCTCCGTGTGAGCACTGCCAAAGTGGGCTGTTTTCAGAACTGTTCGCACATCGCTACAGTAAATACGCTGCGAATCGTCTGGCTATTTCGTGATTTCATCCAGTAAGAGAAATTTAAGCTCTCCTAGGGCAACGTTTCTATCCAAACTGTGATATTATGTATATTGTAAATGCCGGCTGAGCACAACAAATAATTTGAATGGTTTATTGTTCAAATGGCTCCATTATGCAGGATGCTAAATCTTCTAAAAAATGTGGCACTCATGGCAAACGAGAAACGAGATCGATACCGAACTTTCACAAACATGTTTTAACAACACGCTCGAATAAACAATGGTATATATTTTCATTTATGCACAGGTCATGCTTTTTAAAAGAAGTAATACGTTTTTACTTCCCAGGCAATATCCCCTTTTATAAAAGCCGGAAGGAACGCCTTCTCTCCTATTAAATTGTGGGATATATTTACATTTTAACAAAAACTTTCTACTTTCACACAGTGTAGAAACTAGGTCATGAGTTTTTCAGAAATTCAACCATGAAATTGGGCGCGTATACGTATTACTAAGTTATCGCTTTTTATTCGCCTATTAAATAAAAAAAAGAAAAGTATGCATGTTTCTAACAATCGTTTTCCCGCCTTCTGTTGGGACACTTTGTTGAGATGCTAAACACTGTCCCTTAAACAAATCTCAGTCCGGCTGCTCTCTGTGTCCATCAGCTGGATCAGCTGCGTCGCTCTACGCGATGCCTGCTTTTGGGCGAGTGCAATGTTTCTGCCCCGGATTTAACAACAGTGAGCCGACTTCAGGATTATGCACATTATGCAACGAACAGCGTTTTAGAAGCATTCATTTTTGAAATAGATACTCTCTGTTTTCATCACAGGAAATCAGCAAGAAGCTTAATCTTTTTCGAACCAAACCACGAAGTCTGCCATTTTTTTTCCAGCCCATTAGGTCCAGGGGGCGCGGTTCATTTAAACCATTTGAACAACGGCAATGAACAAAGAACCTCGTAGCTTCTAGTTTATTGTAGTTACGTGGTGCGCCAGTGTCAACAATGATAGGTCTGGGGCGCTGTACTTCAAGCAGCCATAGGCGTGATGAGGGTGGTTGGTAATTTGATAGATTACTCATTTTGGGCTATTAACCCCTTTATCTTCACCTCGCTTAGAAGGAACCAGTAAGCATACTTAACTGTTCTTAGAAATCAGCGGCAATCAAACCATTAATTACGGCAGAAGTAGATTCGCGAAGTCAAACGAAGGCGGCAATGATTTTGCTTCCTCGTAGTTCACAACAATGATTCAACGCGCCGATTCAATTCGACGGGGTCAGTAATGTTGCGGCTAAAATTTTCCCGCGCCTGTGTGTTTTATCCAGCGGTTTGGAAACTGTCGACAACGACAAGTCATTCTGCTGACCATTGACGAGTGCATTTGCAGCTGTGCATTTGCCGTAAAAGGAACCAAGAGCACAAGCGCAGCGCTCAGCCCACGTCCGGCCGCTTGTAAAGGTTGCTCGTCCGCATACACACCCCCACTGCGGAAACGCATCATAAAATGCCTATATATCTCTTACCGCGTATGAAAATGAGCGGGATTGGGTTATATTATAATATAGGTTACGTTGCTTCTGGAGCTCCTACTCGCCTTTGGCTACACATGCCGTGCTAGTTGCTTTAAAATGATGGATACCACGTGGATCTGACGTCGTGTGCGAATCATTGCTAACAACCGTTTGAGGCTGAGAGGCTAAGCCGTTGCGCTGCAGAGCCCAAGGACGCCGCTTTGGTTTTGTGATGGAGGCAGAAGCGAAAACGCCCATGTGTCGAGATTTCGGAGCACCAACAAAATTCGGAGCCCTCCACTACGGAACGCCTTATTCGACTCCTCGTGAAACAGTCGCGGAGACCCACGCGTGCAATCAAGAATTACTGAATAATGGGTTAACGACGTCAAATTGCACAAAAACAAGCTTTAGTATCTACTGCATAGCACAGTGGTCTCAAACTCGCGGCCCGCGGGCAGCATGCAGACCTTTTTATTATGGCCCGACACACACTTGCGTCTTGAGAATCGGCGTTTAGATTTTTGAGATCGGTATCGATATGTTTCTCGAATCCTGACACCAAAGACCATTTAAAAATCATCCTAAATATTTACTTTGTGGAACAGACTGGTTTCTATTAAATGACAGCGTTAGCTGACATTTCCCGCCCTTCCCCCTTCGTTTCAACCTTTTTCGCTGTGCCGGCCTTGCGGGACTAAATTTTGTGACTGCGGCCCGCTCACTGATGTGAGTTTGAGACCCTTGGTCTAGCCTATTGTCCCTTTGTGCTTATTGGGTCCCTACTGTTACGTACCGGAGCCACGCGGGGAGCGCGGATAGGGCGCGGGAGCCGAAGGAGGGGGTACGACATAAGTTAATATGTGTAACAGTTCAGACTTTAGCTGGTGTAACGGATTTAACAAAAAAGAAAAAAAAAACATTTTATCAGTACGCTAACAAGTATCCTCAGACGACAAAATATTATACAGAAGAAGGGGAAGAATTTTTCAGAGCACTCTGGAGAAAGAAAAGTAAAACGGTACTCATATAGCTTAGTAAAAAAAGGTAGCACGAGTGATATTACTGGTGATAAAACCGGCGTGGTAATAACGTATTCAATGCAGCTAAACTCTTTAGTTAGGTACCGCGACGACAGGGACGTTACATTCTTGGTTTCTGTCTCAAAATTTTGTATGGAAGCTGTCCTTGTGTTTTAAACAAGTTGTTTGATCCTCGGCAGAGGGGAGGGCATCAACACACTTTTTAGATGCAAAGCATCTCTTTCTCTCGGCTCCGTCGTCCGTCGTCCGTCGTCCGTCGTCCGTCGTCCATCCATCCGCCGGCCAGGAAGACACCGGCAACACTGTCGTTCCAGCATTTCATGGTCGGGGCTATGTCCCTCCCTTGTTGTGGCGCCGTCCACACCCCCACTGCGCATGCTCGGCTCATCTCGGGCCAGCCCAGGAAGACACCGGTAATACTGTCGCTCCAGGAGCCATTAAAGGGTAAGACACCACCGGGCGTTCAGCAAGCCGAGCATGCGCAGTGGGGGTGTGGACGGCGCAACAACGACAAGGGAGGGACATAGCCCCGTCGCATCTAATAAAATTACACCATCTTCCCGTAGGGGAACCCTGAGTAGTATGCGAAACAGCCACGGGTTCAACGCATTTTCCCATTTCGTAGTTCCGGTAAGTGAAAAGTGTGGTAGTTACCATGGAAACCAAACTGTAAATATAACGGTAGCTACGCACCTCAACCTAACGGAAACGACGAACTGAAAACTAATGGGCACTTGAATCGACCCCATGGCTGCTTTGCATACTACTCAGGATTTCTCTACGGGAAGATGGTGTAATTTTTTTTATTTCCTTACTTTGACGCCTCACCACTGTGTAAGCGAAGAACGCAACGACAAAATATCGCTCTGATCACAATTTGGGCGACAGACAGGGGTTAGGTGTTGTTAACGAGCTATTGTTTATTTTAGGGGCGTGCGAATTTTCGAAACTTACGAATATTGAAGCGAATGGGCAAAATTCCATTTCGCTTCGTACGCATAGCCCTATTGGTGAAGTTTGAATAACTTTGCGATGTATGTCGAAGTTCGAGAACATGCACCATCGTACCCTACTCGCGTCAAAGGACTCTCCCGCACGGCTTCGGTGACGTGCGGCGAAGCGGTAAAAGGAAGGCCATTTTGGGGAGCGCTTCTTATCTCCTTGTCATTGGGTCAACCCCACCCTTGCGATTCTCTTACAGAGAAAAAAATTCCGACGTACCATAATAAAAAAAGGACAGAACACGTTTAAATTATCAGTGCCATTTCACTCTGTGAAGAAAAATGACCAGCCAAGACGAGCCCGGTGCAAGGTGTACACGTTTATTCGCAATTTGAGATTGACCATAGTTCCTAGCTAATTAGTTGATAGAAACTGCAAGGACTACAGTTCAATTCTAGCTGACAAACATGGGGCTATCCGCTTCCCTCCCATATCATAGAAGTCTTACTGTATGTGTAGCACAGCAACACAAACCGCTCAACCACGCAGTACAGCAGTCAACTCGCATCGGGCAGTGCGACTGCCACGTTGAAACATCGGCCCAGAAGAACGGCTACATCAACGATGAGCATGTGAAGACTGCCTACGCGTGCACGGCCCTCGCCCCTCGCCCTCCTCCCCCCTTTTCGTTTTCTGGTTTTACTATTTTTTTAAAAATCGGGGTGTAAAATTCAGGGGCTATTTTTCAAACTGATAGTCAAGAAGAAATCAGGTTTTTAATCATTTCAAAATTCGTTTTTATTTCGGGTTAAATCTACACATATACTAAGTAATACACTAAATTTATCTTATTGGAGGGTATCACGAGAACGCGTTAAAATTGGTGTTTGCTCTAAGCTGGCAGCTGGCTGACATCGGCTTTCTAGCAAATACTCTCCGAAATTTGCCGTTTGTTTGAAAATGAATCAGTAATGATGATAGTTAACGTCTAACAAATGAAACATTTTATTGACGATACCTGCCGCGGTGGCTCACTGGCTAAGGCGTTGCGCTGGTGAGCAAGAGGATGCGGGTTCGATTCCCGGGCGCGGCGGCCGCTTTTCTGATGGAGGCGGAAAGCGAAAATACCCGTGCGTACGATATTTCGGCGCACGTTAGAGATCCCCAGATGGTCGAAATTAACCCGGAGCCCTCCACTACGGCGCGTCTCCTCGCCTGTGGCGCGTCGACGCGTTAAACCTTGCAATCGATCAATAAAATCAGCATTTTATTCACAAAAAGCTGGCAACCGATTTTGTACACATCCTTGTTTACGTAAATTATCATTTGCATGCGCAACATGTCGGTCTCCAGTCGAGAACTTTCCGATCGTGGAACGTATCTCAGCAGGGAGAAAGTTTTCTCGACATCACAACTTCCGTTATCTAGGCACAACAATGTCAGTGCAGCATTTGTCAGTCTGGGGTAGTGAATGGCAGAGTCTTGAAAATACTAAAAGAGTCCGAAAGCTGTGTTTGTGGGGCTTGCTTCCAGCAAGTGCTGGTTGAGAACGGCGGACCGTCAGCGCACGATTGTGCAGATCGCTACTTTGAAAACGCCCATTCAAGGAGAATGCAGGTTTGACCCGATTTTCCTGGAACATGTTCTGGGTGTAACAAATGAACAACCTTAAGTATAAAGTTGGGTTTTAACCATATTATCTTCGTAGATGAACATGCTTTCCTCCCCAATTCACACTCTGGGGAAGCCGGCTAACAAAGACCAAAATTACACCAAACTTTGTAAAGGCACCCTGCAGCACTCTTTGAGCAGTGCGAGTAAACCAGCGCGACGTTTAGATCCAACTGCCAGGAATACCTGAGACAAATATTACACGTGCACGTGGAGCGGTAAGCGCGCAAATCGCTGTGAAAGACGCGGAAAAACCAACCGCGCTCTCTTCAATTCTTCTTATCGTGCACCCCTGAAATGGCCTAAACGACGTCATTGAGGCCATGGCTGTCCTATTGGCTGTCGCTGGTCAACTTCGCGGCTTATTTGTCGCATTTCCTGTGTCGATCCGCCGTCGCCGGCGCTGTGTACCAACCTATTTTATGCCTGAAGCTGTACGTATAGTTTCGGTGTTTATTTTGTGCTTTGATTGCGCGCGGAGTTTGAGTGACGGAGTCAATACTGCCCTTTCAACGAGACCACTCGGCAACATATGTTTATTGCTTCAAAAACGCTCTACTAGCCCACGAGCTTGCTTGCAAGCAGGCAGCCATGCCTGCTTTTTTGTGGCAGCAGACCGGAAATTAACGCCTGCATGATGAGGAGAAAAGAAGAAAACTCCCCGGTCTGTCATATATGGAAGGCCCAAGAAGGAACCGCCGAGAGCCGCACCCCCCCCCCCCCCCCCCCCATCTGGTACTTTGGTAAAGAGCGCGCAGCTTTCGTCGTGTTGTCCATGGTCGAGTTGAGATGGAACAGTTATACGCGATGCCTCATTCATCGCGCACAGTTTCAGTGATAGTGAACGGATTTTCATAATTCTTGAGGGAGGAATTTGCTTGGACAATAAATTTTACCCCAAAATATATTCCCAGTAGTCAATAGTAAGTGTTGCAGGGTCGCTTTAAAGGTTGGTTCACTTCAAAACACCAATTCTTTGAGGGGAAGTAATTTTTTCCGGGGCAATATAAGACACCATGTATAAAAAATATCCAGGCGCTAAGCCTGCGTTTTTTTTATACCCTGTACACAAGTCACCAGGTCCTCGTTCACTCGGGCGCGAGAACTGTGAGTATTAGGCACTGTAAAAATGCATTTTTAACAAACAGAGCACCCGGGGACTGTGTCAGTACGTAGCTGGGCTTTCTTATATAGACAGTGTTGACTAGGGAGGCCAGTTGCAGCAGGAACACGCAAAAGAAGTCTTTCCATTTGTACGCTACTGTTTTCCAGTTTCGATATCGTGGTCGTGCACTGACTGTCCTAGTCAACACACTCTAGAAAAGAAAGCCCAGCCACGTACTGACATAGATCCTGAGTCCCCCGTTGGCTGTAGTTGATCTGTTTTTTTTCAGTTGTCATTGTTTTTCATTACGGGACAGAAGAAAACACAATGAACTTGTCTTGGTGCGCACTTCTCGACACAAGTATAATGCTTTTTTGATTAGAAGGCGTTGATACCGCGACACTCCAGAAGCTTCCCACAAACCCTGCGCACCTGCAGATGCACTATCACCTACTTGGGCTTGTTATCAGGTACTTGGTTTAATTTGGACCCGATTCTTTTTCATATCTACGCATTAGTCTTGATATGCCTTGCCCTCGAAACTAGCCCTGGGCAGTGTACCCATACTTAATATTCTTGCAGGTGCGTGGTTGCGGGGATATCTACAGCCGAAGTGTATTTTGTTGTTGTTTTGTTTGCGTTTATTTAATAGCCTCAAGGCTTAGTAGAAATTAAGTGAGTCCGATCTATGTCCAGGAAACTAGGTCAGCCTCCCGGATAAAATCCAGCAAAGAACGGTAGGCAGGGCCAATGGTAATGGGTGTCTTGCGGCATATTTAGGCCTGCTACCATCAGACATTTCCGTCGAATGTCCGTAGTTCCAGGGCATGTCCATATTAGATGGTGAAAGTCTGCCGGAACCGTTTCATCAGAGCAGTTTGGACATTTGACAGGCCCCCGGTAGTCCCCTTTGCATCTACTCGTGCGGGGAGGAGTAAAAGCCACCCCCAGCCGGATCCTTCGTGGGACAAACTCCTCCATCCTGGTAAGCTTGAGGGGGCGGACAACCCAACACGGAGGTAAGGGAGCCCGCCTTCAGCGTCGAAGATGCTCTTTGGCAGCCATTCGTATGACCCATTCGTCCCTTGGGAGTGGGTTTTAAAAATAAAATTCATTTGGTGTTCGTGCTGGGAAAGCGACCCGCAAGTCGGTGCAAAGCGGAGATGATACCACCAAACAATGATGCACGCCGAGGAAGGTTTAGAAATCAGGTTAATTTTGCAGGCCGCGCGCTGTCCTATAGGCCGAATTTCGTTCCTAGAACTGATATGAACCTACAGAAAACTGCTGCTTACGTTTTTAACAGAGGAGCTCTTTTTCGTCGCTCCGTGCGGATCGTAATTCCGCTCGGCGTAGAGGAGAGGGAAAAATGGAAGCGTATCTGCTCTTTTCGTTTCAAATGTCAACGCAAGACCATAGCCAACTGGCGCTCCTGTTAAGTAAATGACTCCCTTCTCTTTCCCTCTCACCTCACATGCAGTTCCTCTCCCGTCTCGTACATATCAAGATAACACGCTAGAGGTTTGCACAAGGTTTGCACACGAAAAGGCTTCTTTCCTGGGTATCATAGACACGCACCTAAAATTCCGTTTTCATGTTGCCGCTACCTGCAAAAAAATTGCTTATAGAGTAAGGGCACTTCTAAGGGCAAGGCATTTCTTTAACGTTCGAACTATCACTTGTCTATATTTTGCATTCATCACCAGTCACTTAAACTATTGCGTTTCATCGGGTGGAGGCGCAAACAATATTCACATTAGCCCGTTAGAAAATATGCAAAAACAAATCATGCGTATCATTACTTCATCGCCTCATCTATCAGCATCGTCGCCTTTATTTTCTCAATTGAATATTCTTCCCCTTTATAAATTATATTGGTGTTAAGTTACATTGATATAGTCTTGCCATCATGCTATTTCGTGCAATAAATATTAAACTTGTACTAGACATGTTCCTTTCTCATTTCATGTCCAACCTTAATAATACACGTTTTGCATCTGAATATAATCTGTTATTACCCAAAGTACGAACAAATTATGGAAAAAAAACTATCGCATTTTCCGCAATAAGCTTTTGGAACACTTGAAGCACTGACCTTAAAAACTCCTTGTTCTTCTTTAAAAAGTATTTACGCATGCATTTAATGGAATAAAAGGAATTAGGCTATGCCACTACTACTGGTTTTGGTTGTGGAGAACACTTCTGGACTCTTGTTTTTTTGTTGTTGTTTGCATGTAACCATGTATAAATTATTTCGAACAAAAATGTATTGTACTTTATTTGTTCCATTTTTTTCTTTTCCTTGAATGGTTTGCTCTCATTTGGTCTGTGCAGTATATAAAGTTGACCCATATTCTAGGTATACTTTGCTATTGTGCGCTTTTGAGGTGTTTCTGTATCGCCAATAATTTTTTTTTACCGTTACGTGCTAATGGATTGCTGACTTCCAACTACGTCTTTTTATATGCTCGCTCTTTATGGTGTAGAAGCATGGGAGGTCCCGCCCACGGTTTATTACCTTGGGACCTTCTCTTGTATACTTACATTATGTAATCGCACATTATTGTATTTTTTGAAATAAACTTTGAAACCTTGAAACTTTGAAGTCAATTTAGATTTACCGCGTTCCACTGCTCCAGGCTGGGTGTCTCGATGCCAGCGCAGCCTTACGTGGAGACGCGCGTGAATCTACGCACCTAACTACAAAGTTTTTATACCCACAATGCCCTACTCCACGAGCGCTCCAAGTGGAACGTGGAGCATGTCTATAGATAGTGGAACCTTTCATTGCTGTTGCCGTTTGATTTCTTAAATGCCGCCAGGAGCTGTAGTAGCGCGGGAAACGGCAAGCGACGGTTTTCTGCAGTTGATATAGCACTTCATTTACTATCGCAAAAAGCGAGCATCCATACTTTTTTTAAATAAAAGAACATTGAAAATATCACTTATGTATTCACTTTCTGCCTTATATTTGCGTAATGCCTTCTTGTTAAAAAATGTTGACAAGTATAAACATTGACACCGTACCTAGCATATTGCGCAGCTTTTGCTTCCCTTTGCCAGGTGGCTGAATCGAGTCGCAGACAGGCAGACATACACAGACAGACCAAAATTTATGCGTCTAAGTAGCCCAAGAAAGGCTATCATCTTTGAAATGCGAGTCCAAGAAGTGCGACGGAAAGTGGCGAGGGGAAAGGAGGCCACGAGCAGGGGATGGGAGTTCGCGAGACCTGTGCCCTGTGTTGAGAGGCAAAAGTTCTCTATGTAAATATTATTTTTTTAATAATTACTCTCTCTCTCTCTTCCTCAAGAAAAAATAAACTCTTCCCGTGGTAGGAATCGAAGCAGGGTTTCCCGCGTTATGGAACCGCCGTCTATCCGAATTCGCTGTAATCGCATTCAAGCCGCACAGCAGTTCCTTTGGGTTCGTAACGTGGGTGTTTGCTTTGGATTTTGGCTGAGTTCGGCTTCATGCTTTGACAGTGTCAATTTCGGGATTTGGGACGGTGGATTGCGGGATTTAGTTAAACTCAGTTTGCATGGAGGAGGAGAGAAGGATAAACTTTATTGGGAGCATCGTAATGTGGTGTGGGGCCCTCAGTCCAGGACTCCATTGGAGATCCCTGCCACTACGGCCCTATCCACCAGCCTAAGCTGGAAATCGAGACCGGAGCTGGACAGCTCCTTCTCCCACTGCTCACGGGATGGTGCGCGATTCTTGGAATTTTGGGGTTTCCCGAACACTCCCATACCATGTGGTACAGGGTGCCCGCGGCAGCGCAAAATTTGCACAGAGGGAAGTACTGAGTGGGATGGAGCAAGTGAAGTTTTGACGGATGAGGAAACGTATTTGTTTGGAGGAGCCGGAGGCAGTGCTCCTGCTCTTTGGCGAGAGATTCATGACCGGGGGGATAGATCATTCTGTGGCACTTATAGTACCCCGTTATGTCTTGATACGTAACCAAAGGACACGCAGTCTCTAACCTACACCCTCGTGTCACCTGGCGGAATAGATCTCGGGCGATGTCGTGGGCGGTCGTGTTGCATTGAGAAAGCTTTGCTTTTGAACCATCTTTCTCTTGAAAAAGGGGCACATCTCAGAAAAGCCAAGTTAAAATCCAGCAGCAACTAAAGGTCATCAGCTGTGCTATTTCCTCATTCTTCGAATCTCCCTCGCGGAAGTCGCACAATTTTTAAAGAGAAATGCGGTAATGTCAGCTTTTGAGAATATAGACCTTAATTACGCTACTACTCAAGCACTTGTGGTTGAGATCAGCACAAGACATTAAAATTGACCCCGTAGAATACACAGTATTATAAATCAAGCTAAATGCTTTAAGATAGCAACTGTATGTTTGTTTGATGGCATAGAAACATATTGCGAACACTTTTAAACGAGCCTTTATTTTTCTGCAGGACGTAATCACTGAAGCATGCTTGAGAAATTGTAAATTGGAGTTTTCTTGTTACAAGACAGGAAATACTCACTTCGATTCGGAACTATTCGAACCAAAATTATTATTCGCTTCGAAACAAAAAGACACTGTTCACGCACCTCGACTAATTTAGGTTCCTTGACAGTTCACTTTCGTTTCGGCCGCACTAAAGGAGCTCAGAAAATACTGGAACAGGTTTAATTTCGAGGGGTCAGGAAGACAAAATGAAAGTTTGGTTCATTAGAAGGACTGCCTTGTTCCGATAAAGATGGTATTAATTTTGTCACAAACTTGACCAAAGTATGGAGATATTATGGAAACAACTAAAGCCGTTGCACTAAATGGGCAAGCTGTCGGAAATGCAGAGCAATGATTCGCCACAATGGACATATAGCGCCGTTATCCGCTCATTCCTAACACCCAATGCAATTCAAATTTCCCGCCTTTGCAGTGCTCGCACGCCGCCTACCTAAAACTGCGCCAGCGGGAGTTCCATTCTTTTCGTGCTTGCTTTTCCTCCCGCACGTGCCGGCGTTGCACCGCCACTTTCTTTCGCTCACTGTCGTAAAAACCAGCCCAGCGAGCGTCCTTAACTAAATTAACGCGTGCGCTGGCGGTTAATTACGTATATTTTGCCTCAAATGTACCTGCGGTTTTCGTTGCGCTAAACAATGGGGAGATGTATGACAAGCGCCAGCGGTTCACCAGTTTCGAGCACTTATGACTATATAAACCGTTTGGCTTTAGAAGCCTCCGGGTTACGCCGCTATGACGTAACACCGTGTGGCTCTGCTAGGGTCCAGCGAGCGAGCTACGACAAGGAGAGCCCTTAAAGTGCTCTGCACTTAAAAGGTGAAGCCATGGTGACCCCTAGCAACTTTCCGCTGATTTCTCTAAGACGTCACAGAATCTTGTTTGTCTGATTGGCCGCCGCCTATTTAAATCACCATCAGAAAACATGACTCGGCGATTTTACTCGGGGCTGTAATTCCATTTCATCATCACTTCAATGAGAACGTGAAGTTGACACATTGATGACTATGGTTGTAGTGCCGACCACTCCTGCCTATATATACGTCACTGTAGAGCAAAATGTGAAAGTTTTTCAATATTTTTTCCGTTTCTTCTTTCGTTTTTTGTTAAAATAACGCGTTTCATATGTAGAATGTAGATTAGTGAGTTTCCAAAGGCTAGTTTTTTTCTAACTGCACAAAGTTGTATTTTGTCCTCGTGGCCCCTTCAATCCAAAAATGCCAAATGACAATGCGGCAGCTATTCGGGGCTCGGGTCTAAGGTGCAACATACTTTTGGATAGCCTGAATGTATTGCGCAGAAGTTTTGTCACACGTTAACCTCCATGTTGCATGAAATCGTAAATCCATGTTACATGAAAACACAACCTAAGAAACGGCGCACTTGAGAAGGAATTAAAAGTAAGGAAATTCTTGGAAATGGCGGCGGGTGAGTGGAAGCTCTACAGCAACGTACTAATGGCGACACTTCGCCAGTAGTCGGGAGCCCGACCCGTAAAACATCCCGTTTTATGGCTTCGTGGACGTGTTTACACGCACCTTGCGTACAGTCGCCTTGGGTGGGCTTACCCCGGCATGAAACCCCCGAAACACAGCACGCAGTAGTGCATGTTTAAAACAACCCTCTCAATAAAAGCTTATTTATGGGCTCTGCGTCAAGCGTTTCTTCTGGGTACTGCTGACCGCGGCGATCGCGGGGTTACACTTGAATGCTTCTGCATTGAGTTCGAATCTTTAGGCAGGGTAGAGATTACCGCATTAAATTTTGAGAAGAAGCACACATCTGATCCGGGAACAGGCCAAGAAAAACTCCACTGCCCTTCCATTTTGTTTAGAAGGATGACCAGCGACGCTGAGCGCAGTCCGATGAGTGCACAAAACAACACACGGTTGTTTGTGATTTCCGATTCAGCATAATTCTCAGCGAATTAGGCAAATAAAAGTTGCAAGGATTGGAGCTTTATCCTAGTGGCCAAACGTGGGGCTGTCTGTTTCCCACCCCCCTTCGTACCTATCTTAGTGTCTGCGCAACGTACCAACCCAATCCGCTCGAACACAGAACTTCAGTCACGTCGCACCGAGCCGTGAGACTTAAATTTTAAAATCTCCCGCCAGCACATCGGGCATGTCATCGGTGTGCTGGTGAATCCTGGCTGCGCGTGTGCACCCATCTTGTGCAAGCTTAAAGAGGCGACCGGTAAAGTGAACGTGCTTAGACGGAATAGACACCGGCCTAAACGTCCCTTTAGAAGCAGTTAATGTGCTCGTGTCTGGAGGAGAATAACACCGTTCAAAGCACCAGTATAGCAGCCCACCAAGAAGGAAACACAAAACGCGAAGCTATGGAGAGAAAAAAATTCTGTTCTGCGGGTTTTTGTTTACAGACACGATATGTGGAATCCGAAAAACAGCTTCGCTGTGAAATTGACCGTAATATTTCTTGATTGACGTTTGTAGTGTCGTTCTTGAAGACATTACTTCAATTCAGAGCGGGGTATGTATGTCGGGCTATGATCAGTGCATAGGATGGACGCCCCCCTTCAGCATAAAATGACACTGACGGTGGGCCGTAGTCTAAAAATATCTAGAAGCTCTGAGACTGTCATCTTACAGCAGAAATGTTCAGTGCGTATTTTACCTGCGGTTCTCTCTGAGTATATAAGGACTAACAGTCTGCAGCACAGCGTATTCCGTGATGCTGTCCAAACGGGCCCCGTTCTACCGTAGGCCCTTGTTACCCAGTTGTAAGCTTGAAACGTTTTTGGTAACAAGCAAGCTTGCAGAATTAAGGCTGATTTTCCGGCTGGCGCGGTATTCAATTATTGGCTGACATGTACCCTGAAAAGGCTGTCACCCAGGGCATGGTTACAGTGTAGAGGTCCCCAGAAAACGCGGCCATGAGGTACCAGATAATGTTTTGTTAACGGTCTGTGGGCGCTGTGCGGTATTCTGTTGGACTGCACTATAGCTCTTCGGCACATGACTTCTCCACTGCGAACATAAAGCATAGTAAACGGCCCGTACGCCAGGCCATGGCTGGTGATTAGTTGTCTGTCCGGGAAAAGACTAAGAACGGTTGCTGCGCAGACTGCTTACGGAACGAGAAGTAATTATGGATTAGCCATATCTGCATAATTCCTGATCTTATTAATAAATTTATCGTGAGGTGGGCCGAGGTGATCGTCACGAACGGCTTGATCAGGCGGTGGCGTCCACATTATCGAGCTCCTTAATCACGGGCGATACAATATCGAGATGCCCGTCATAGAGAAAATGAGCAGTGCCTCCGCTAGTATTGAATTTCTGGCTGAACTAAACCATGGTACTTTAGAAATGTGCAGAAATTCAGGGAAAATAAAAAAGTATACTTTACTGCAATGCCCCAGATCTACAAAAAAACACTAACAAAGTCGGCTTCACTAATACACACAAGTGCTTTGCGGAGAAGCCTCTTTTGGAGGTGGTATAGGCAGCCTAATCAAAATATTAAGGCCCTATAAGACCTTGATTGATATAAGCGCAACGCCTTGCGATATGGATGGTCATACGATTTTCCGTCGGCTGTAGCTCTACAAAGCTCACACATTACAAATACGATGGCATGAAACCAGCTCATTTGGTTTTAACTCTGAAGAATACCCGTGGCATCTATCTTAATACGCTTTTTAGATCAAATGGGGTAAGTATTTTCTATATTAGAGTCCCATTGAGAATCACGGTCATGGCCGAGGTATATGCGGTGTTTTTTTAAGCCTCATTTTTCAGTTGATATCTGGCTTCATGCCTTCAAAGGGAAAACTTTTACGAGTCTTTAAACTATCGAAGACAAAAGAAATTGTTAAGTTGATATGAAATACAAAAAAAGACACCAGAAAAGCTTTGTAAAAAAGTACCCAGCACCATCACCAAATGTAACGTGGCGGCAGATGACACGAACCATGAGGCGATGAAGCGATGTATTTGCACGACTATATACAGGCAGCCATTCCGATCCCGGGCTCGCTGCGCCCCGCACCCATCTTCTTCCTTGTCGTCATAGCGGTGGGCCATGCCGGCGCGGGTATTGTCCCGTCCCGTGACAATATATTGGAAATGAGCATTCTCCTTGTGCTAAAATTAATAGGAAGGAATGAAAACGTTGAGGACTCATTTTTAACCTCCCAATGCAAGCTTTTCTTCTTTCGTCTCAAGCAAAGTTTTGCCGCCAGTTTTCCCCCAGTAAGAAACACATGTGCAAATCGTATCACTGGTGAAAGTGTAACAGACAGATTAGTAACTGCGAACTCGACAGATCATTCAATGAGTTTGTTTGCAGTCTTTTCATGGAGGACGAAGGGATTATTCCGCCTGCCGATAAATTTGCTCCTTTCCTGCCAATTTACGACGTACCAGTTTCTGTAAACGGTTTCCCGTCGCATTGGCAAATCTAAATACAAATAAACGTTCGCAATCGGTTACACACTAAAAGCTCTCTTCTCTTCTATATGGATCTTCTATAAAAATCTATTTTATAAAAATCTCTTCTATACAGATATTTGGCAACCATTCAACGGTATCATCATTTATGTTGTGCGGATTGGAGAAAATGCTTTGGCACGTAATATTTAATTACAACAGCGTTTTTTTGTTAATGATGTACTTTAAAATAATTTGCAGGGTTTTCGCCCGGTGCTATTGGCACTACAGCAGATCCTGCAGACAATGCACCATTTCGCGTTATCATTACACCATAAAAGTTAGGTAAGTATAATATTTATTGATGTTGCAAAGTTTTTTAGCACGTTTCTCACTACAAGCTGGTTTTAATTTTTGAACCCTTTCTAGAAATGCTGCTTTTCTGGCTTGGGTTAAACCTTGTGCTAGCCTTACGTAGAAATGTATAAGCATTGTATACACGTCCCCTAAATTTTTCTAGTTCATTCTGCACTGAGCCTGCGTTCCGTACTTGGTCCATTCAGTCCAAATCTTTGTTAACGACATTTTCTTTATTAGGTGTCTAGGTAAAATATTTCCGTGATGATCACCATCGTTATCATGAAATTCATAATAACGCACACTAGGGTGACTTAAAGTTAGCTGTATTTCTAGAATGGGGCATGAAATCATCATTAACTCTTTGCCAATACCCTACTACTGTACGTATGTTGCAGGAGTATAGGTATGAACCAGTGGCTGCTTCTTCGAGGAAGATAAAGTGCGATGTAACGCGTTGTTCTCCAACCACTCATGATTTGCCGATACCATGGTTATCTATGTGCCATCTTGATAGAACAATAACAACAACGCATACTTGTTCTTGAAGCACGCACGACACGCATGCTGCCGTCTTTGGAATATACAGTGTCGCTCTGAAAAACTCAACATCCGAATCTCTGCAACACGTTTTCGTTTCCAGCGCGACATAAAGCTGTTGGAGTTTACGATGTAGGCAAACACGAAACAAATGAGGCAAGCAACGCCACAATACCATTAGTCCAGGAAAACCTTTCACACCATTTAATGTTACAAAGCAAAATCATTTCCTTTTAAGCGAAAGTTGCTGACAGTCCCTGAGAAATTTGGTCACAAGATGGACAGTTACTGGGCTCTTAGCAGCTACAAAACATGTGCAGGTACAGTTCTTCTTAGCCATGCACAGTTCGAACAAATGGCTCACAAAATGGCACCACGAAAGATGTCAAAACCGGTGCAGCCGAGGAAATTTCTGGTCTTAGGACACATTCCCGGTCGTGAGCACTGTCGCTGTAAGTAATGAGCTAGCGACGTATCGTTTGGCAGTTTAGGAATAAAAGCCGGTAACTCAACATCACGCAGCTGTCATCGCCAATAACATGCAATGTCAGCAAGCCCAATAGCCACCCATTTATTCTTCACAATGATTCCATGGATGGGCAGTGGCGGCTGGACGTATTGCTGGTACGATTACGGCTGCCCATCACTCACTCGAGGATCCTTTGTTGTGTCGGAGTTCTAGCTTTTGTTGTTTCTTGTTGTTTTTAGAAGATGATTTTTTTGTGGATACCACTTTTGTGTGGCTCTGCTGTCTCGTGGCGAGTTTATCTTTCCGAATTCGGCTCATTATGTTCCCTTGTAGCCCATATATATTTGCGCTTGAACCTATTGTACAGTCAAGTTGGAATCATCATAGTGAGGTATGCTTTGTATTAGAATATCGACTGTAAGTCGATAGTCATGCCTCATTCGAAGATTTCATTTGTGTTGTACCGGGCAGTTTCCAACGTGTTATCAGCGGTGGTGTGTGTTTCTGCACGGACTACAAATGAAGCAAAATATAAGCTGATGTCGAACAACTCAAGAAAAAAGGAGTTCGGTGCACTAATAAAGCGCAGGGACTAACCCAAGATCATAAAAAAAGCGGCCATCTCCCCGCGAGGGGGACTCGAGTAAATGCGTCGCATAGGGGGTGGGTGTATTGCGTTAACGTTTAGTGTTTGGGGAGTTGGTGGTAGTGAATACGTTGTATGAGCAGCTTCTTGACGTAGTTTGAATGAGTCAAGGATATAAGGCGCGTTCGTAGCCTTTCATTCTGTGTCGGTTTTGTGGCGCAGCGGGAAGAGCACCATGTACCTTGCGTTCCGCCCGCAGGGTCGTGGGATCGAAACCAGGCGCCGGTAAGTATTATTTTTTTATATAGTGTAGGGGGAGGGGTGCGGACCTGTTGTTGAGAGCGAGGAGGGTAGCGTGATGCGGGGGAGGAGGAGTGGGGGAGAGGGCGCACCTGGAACGGCTGTTGCGGACGCCAAGGCACGCCGACAACGCCGGGTGACATCGTGAGTTAAAGAAATGCTCTGCATTTAATATTCAGTTTGCGTAATAACTGCCGTGGCGCACGCAATTCTGTGCGTCGCCGCACAAATGGCATAACTGTTCGGGATGCTCCCGGGGTACTCTGCTGCTCAGTGCAGTACTGCGTTCATGTTTCGCGCTGAGAGGGGGTCCTGGCTCTCATAACTATTCCTCCTAGAGAATAAAATCGCCTCTGTGTACCCGAACTTTCTTTGGCCTTGCGAATGTTGCTAATCCCAGCCAGATTGCATATCGGCGACTCAGAAGCGGAAAGGGTCATAGGGAATGACAAGAGGTGACCAGTGGAGGTTATTAGTAAGAGGGCAGGCAGTATGAATTAAAACAAACTGGAAATGCGTTCGGGGGGCTCAACGTCCAACGGCTGAAGGTAATTTATAGACCGATAAAGCAAGTTTTCCAACGATGGTGCAATGTATCCTTTGAACTGCGGAGGGTAAATGGAATGGAGGTGGAGGGGAGAGACAGGACAAACGGAATGCATGGGGAGGGCAGTTCACCACGAATAATTTGTCGCACAAGAGGAAGAATTGCAACAACATCACATCGACAACTATCGGAGATGCAACTGCCGTATTTATTTTTAATTCTGTCGACACATTACCAGAATTCTATCCTTCATAACGTGGTTACCTTGCCTCCGTTTTGTAATACAGTATTCTGTGGACAACTTAAATTTTGGTGCACTGTAACGTTTTTATAGATTGTTGTATTATTTTACTTGACTGACATTTGTTAAAGCGCTGAAATTCGGATATCTGCTAGAGCTATACGAAATTTACGGCGGCCGCTGCAATACTGTGTTAACAGAAGTCCGGGGCATCTTCAAGCTGCAAAATTTGCCCCCTTTTTCCGCCAAGGCATTCTTTTAAAAAAAGCTTGCAACCCATACTCTTCAGAAGAACATTTTCTGCCATTTCGTGCTCGGCTAAAGAAGAATGCATAAGTGAAATCTTTCCCGAGAACAATACGCGCTGTTGTTAAGGCGCCCGCCCAGTGGAAGGGATCCTATAGTGCGGGATCCCCTGCAGCTTCGACTGCTGCGTGGGCCCTTTTTACCAGGTCAACCTGGAAACTAGGAGCCTTGCTGGTTAACCGCGCTGTCCGCTGTTGTGTGGTGGGCTTGGGGATTGTTTGCATATCCGGTGCTTCCTGACAACCCCACACCTGAGAGTATAGGGTGCCAGGTGCTGCACAGTAGTTGAAAGTAGGTTGACATTCTGTTGGATAGAAGGCATGGAGAAGGGGGCGGTGCGGAAATGTGTTAGTTTTGAGTCGTTTGCAGGCTGTGGTTTCGTCTGTTGCTGTTTGTGGAGTGGATGGAGAAAATCTGATTTTTGTTCCGGTAGCCCACCAAGGTATCCGTGTAACGCGTGATACGTTGTGGGTTGGATTGAACGGAAGAGATGGTGAACGTTCCGTCAGTGAAACGACCCGGTGTATATAGGCGCGGGAAGCGGCGTGACCCACTCATTGCCCTCACGGATTCGTGCCCTGGCACGCAGACTATATTGACTTCGGTAATTATAGGTTTTTGAACGAGATGAAGTGTCGTGTTGGAAATGCGATCTTGTTGAAAATCTCTGCGACGAATTTAAGAGTCAGTGACTATGGTGAATGGGTCTTGGGTGGTGGTGATGGCTCGAGCTACCGCGGCTTTTACGGTAAAATCAACCGCTGCGGTATTGATTGTGCAGGATTTTATTTCTTATTTCTGTCTATGCTACATAAAGGTTACATGGGCGGGATGGGGCGGATAGGGGGATGCGTTCACATAACAGGCTGGTGGACATGGCTGGTACTTGGGCAATTCGTCTCGCCTTATTGCCCTTCGAATGCATGTTTATCGGTATTGGGGCCACTCGTATACGTGCTGTCGGATCTTTAGTAAACATATGACAGCCCGAACGGTAGACGAACAATGACAAAAACGCGCAGGATAAGCGCTTTCCTTGTGTGTTTTTGCAACTCTTCGACAACTTTTCGCTGTATTATGTCTCGCTTACGCTAATTACTGCTCATTTTTTATGCTCTACTCTTGCCACTGTTGTCGTTTCGACAACAATATCGACAAGGTCACTGATTAGGTTTAAAATGTGTGAAGGTATAAATAAAAACAGATTTTTTTCTCGAGAAAGAACGAACCGACTATGTGGCAGCAAGACAGCAACAACACCAGATGCAATAACAACATTAAAACCCAGGTAATGAAGGTAACAACTGCAAATACCCCCCACCCCGGGTTTGTAGTTGCGCTTGTGTTGTATTTTTTGTACCAGTCACTGACCTCGTGTATTCGAAATTAAGGGATAATAAGTATGCTTTAGAATTAAGAGAAACGTTGACTCTCACTAAATGCAGTTTGATGTTCATCTGACTGTTGGGTTTAACGCGGTGAAACAACACCAGGGATAATTTGGCCACCTGAGGTTCTTTAACGTGCGCCGCAATCTCAAAACACGGGCGTTTCAACCTTTCTCCTCCATCAGAAAAGTAGCCACCGCAGTCGTCATCGAACCCGCGTGTTTGGGCTCAGCCGTACAATGCCACAGCCACTGAGCCACCGCGGCGGGTTAAATGCACCTTGCATTATTACGTGAACGCTGCTTGGGGAAGGCCTTCTTCCAGAGAGGCGTTCGACCTGCACTGCAAGTAAACTGGCTGATGATTATAATAAATTCCAAACTCGAAACAACTGTTCTGGGTTGGAATTTATAACACCCCAAACAATGAGCCAGCTAACTTTCCTGCTTTTCTTGATGAGCCGTCCATCTTTACTTGAATGTTTAGCGACCCACGAGTAGGGTAAACATCTCAAATGCTGCCAAAATGTGCATGGCGTCTTCAGAAGGTGGAGTCCTCAGTCCGGGACCCCATAAGCTTTGCCAGCCGCTACAGCCCGCTCCACCAGACGAAGCTGGCCGTACAGGCCTGAGCTGGGCAGGCCGCGCATCCAGAGCTCGGGAGAGTTGTAGGGATTCTGCTTTGGGAGAGGAACCATGTGGAACAGGGTCCGTCCGCTCCGCAGAAGGGGAAGCTAGGGGAAGTAATTTGTGCAGAGTAGTGAACACCCTTTTAGGGTTGGAAAATGTATTCGTTTGTAAGGCACGGTAATTGTGTGCCTGCTCAGTATGTATAGTGTCGGTGGGGGGTGGAGGAGGGTGCGTCGGGCCAGGTGTCGATGTTGGATCATTTCTGCGTATGTGTAGCGATGGCTTACGCGTCAGAAACAAGAGTACTTACTAAACATCTTGAAAGGAGGGTCTAGTCTTTCCGGCAAGGCATTGCGAATTGGATAATAGAAGTAACCCTTAGGGGTAGGATATGATCATCGAAGATTAGTGGACAAGGTCTTGTGGGAGACCCTTAGGTTCGAATTTAAATAAAGTCGACTATGGCGGGCTATGTAATTCGGGAAGATGACAACTAATGGACAACTGGGGACCTAACAGGGTGGCTACCAGGAGGTGAAACATGAAGTAGGGGAAGACATAAAGCTCGCCAGACGAATCACAAGAAAATTCAGGATGCCATGAATAGTATCGGAAAACCGTAGATAGTAGGGGTTGTAAGCTTATAGAAAACGCCTTCGTCCGGTAATGAATGGCTGACGATTACGATCACCATGACTTGTTTAGCAAGTGCCCTCCTTTTGTGTTTGTGACGCCGTGTTAGTTTACCCTACATCTTTTTTAGCATTGTATTCTTTGTTACCAGTGTGGCCTACGCATTAATCCTTATTTAGTAAAAAGTCGTTAATTCAACCTGCAAAAGGACGACACCTCAATTCAAACTAGTGTAAGTTCAAAGTAACGAAAGTGAAATACTAAAGCCGTACAATGCGATTGTGAAGCAATAGAGCATGTCAGCAATTGAAGCTTGAATTAGGACGAAAGCCGCCACATCTTGCTATAACAAGCGAATGTAGCGGAAGGCCTCCTGGTCGCGTACTCCAAAACTAAAGAAGAGAAGGGCTGCATTCAATCCGGCCTTTACTTCGGCGTGATTTGCCGCACTGGCGCTTCATCCGCCACCTATTCGCGGGCACTGCGGAGCAACAGCTATAGTTCATACCACAAGCTGCATGTGGCACTGTGGAGGCTACATTGTTGTAAATAGACCACCCACTAAGGGCGCCTAACTAACCGCGAGGGGGGTTTTGAAAGGACTTGTCAGTCTCCCCTCTCCGTAGGTGGAACAGCAAGGCTCCGGTGCCTATTCTCCCTTTCCTTCGCGTGAGTTAGGCGCCCGCAGTAGGCGCTCTATTGACAACAATGTAGCGTCCACAGTGCTGCATGCAGCTTGTGGTATGAAATACAGGTTCTACACTTCTGACCTCAAAAATGATGCTATCTGCCAGCACGTTCCCCACCCTAAACTCGTGTCCACATCTACGTAGCCCGCGAAGAAATTCCTGCCAAAAACGTTCACCATGAGGGATTTATATTGTTTTTACCTGACTTAACTCTTTCCTGTCTGTTTTTGCTCTCCGGAGGGGACATAGCCTCCTGTGTAGGCAGCGGGGCCGTTTCTCTGGCCACGCGCCAAGCCCGAAGCTGCTTGCGTGGTGGCTGGAATTATGCGTGGCCGAGGGCCCCACAGTTCGAATTAAAAGGCTTTTCAATGCACAGGCTTCTATGTAGACTTGGCAGAAGCAAATGTGCAGTTTGAATTATCCATACGTTCGAATTATTGAAGTTTGAATTAAAGGGCTTTCATTGTACTTGTCCTTGCCACGTACTTTGTACAGTTCTTTTGTCTTCGCACTTTGTTTCTTCAGCAACTTCCTTGATGCGATGAGGCCGATGACAACATTTTTATACATATTCCAATAGAACGCGTAAATACATAGACAAATAAATAATTAAACAAATTCGCCTTTCCGTTCACTCGAAGTATCAAAAGGTGACAAATAAGAACATTATAAAACTATACACTATGTTGCTATTAGGGTGAAATTTCCATGTTATCTTTCAACAATCATGACAATTCTTAAGACGGCATTTGGGAATAAATTACATCTCAGTAGAGCGCCAAATTGAAGCAGCCGACTTACTCGACATACACGCGCGCACATACATGCGCACGCACTCGCACGCACGCCACACGCACAAATAGAATCCAAACAAAGTACAAGGATAATCTACGAACAGCAAACAACGCAGCTATCTTCCTCCGAAAAGATGCGGCTGATTCATCGTAGATGGCAATATAATTGCCATGGCGTGAAGAGCGGAGCCACGCTCTCAAAATCTGGAGTGAAGTAATGCGGCACCGGCTGCGGAGTGCGTGCTTGCCGGAGACGATTAGACCTTCTTGGCCCTTCTACACCCCACTGACAGCAAGGCCTGCGTGTTCTGTCGTCGCGGGATTTTCCTTGCTGATGCAGTGATAACTCAACACCTGGTATCACTGACGCTTGCGGAACCCGCCTTCTCACACGTGCAGATTGTAGGAGGCAAAACGAAGGGCGAGGACGCACGAGTCGGCAGCTTTTTACCTGTGCGGCGTTAACCTCGCCACCCGCCTGGGGGAGAGGGAGAGGAGAAGGGATGCGATCCGCAACGAAAGCCAGAGGAGTGGAGTCACGAGTTGGAGGTCGTACGCGGGCGGCGAGGTCAAGGTTCACGGAGGGAGACCGCGGGAGGACCGCACGAGACTTGAAGGACGCCGGTGCGGTAATCGCTGCACGGGGAAGGTGTAAAGAACGAGTGGGGCGCGCGTAGATGTACTCGGCGTCTTTGAAAGAAATGCAAACGCAAGTAGAGGGCTATAGCGTAACTGCGAGAGCGCTTTTTTTTTTTAATTCAAAATTTGGGAGTTTTACACGCCGTGGTTACACTTGGGCTATGAGGCGTGCCGTACTGTAAGGGTCAGGACTGATTCTGACCACCTGGAGTCCTTTAGCGCGCGGCGAAATATCGACAGCATTTTTTGTATTTCTCCTTAGTAAAAAAAAAACCTGGTTGCTGTGGTCGCTGCGGTATTGAAATCGTGTCTCCGAACCGATGTCGGTGAACAACAGCCTACAGCTTAACGCACATGACGAGTTGTTTTAAACCGAAGCTTTCAGCCGGTCATTGATGTCGTCTGTAGTCCATCAAAAAAAAAGAAAAAAAAACCGCAGGAAAGCCAACTTTCTCAGATGATGATGATGATGTTCATGGGTGAAGGGAAAGAATGAAAACGCTTTCGTGGTCGGAATCGGGCCTAGGTACCTCGCGTTGCTCCTATCTGATTGCGCCATTAAGGTACTTTTTTCATTATTGCTGCGTTATTCCGACATGGTCAGTTTGGATTTGGAGACGTGTGATGGACGTGCAAAATTAGGCTGAGAATGCACCCTTCCGACTAAAGACGACGATGCTTGAACGCTAGGGAAAGACATGGAATGCCCGTATCAGTAAACCAGTAGGGGGCACAATCGCTGTGCAGTAACCCGTCCCTTTAAGAAACAGGTTCTCCCTTCTAGGTAGGTTCGTGCGGTGTTGGACTAAATTTTTGGAAACTTTCACATTCCTACATCGTTGTTGGCTCAACAAAGGGGTAGTTTTTTGTTTTTCTTTCATGATATTATATTCAAATATTTGAAATGTTATATACACGAACTGTTTAAAAATCATCCTGCTTAAAATACAAGCCAAAACGGGCAACCTGGGATTCGGCGAATGAAAACCTTGACAACCAAGTCCGGCTAGTAAAGGATCAATGATACACACTGATGCCAACAGAATGCCAACCAGGCGTAAAGTCATTTATTTTTTAGGCGATAGCAGCCTTTAGGATTAATTATCTTTTGACTAATGTGCTACCTGGAAGAAACCATCTGCTCCGCCTCTATGTCTGGTATGCGCGTTTTTCATAAACTGTGCAGAGCCATCACACAAAAAAAAAAACAAACAAAAAAAAAAACAGGTCACAAGGCACATCATCGCAGCCAGCTGCAAGGTATCGCACACTGTGGGGTGTGAATTCAAAGTACTTTTGAAGTGATCCCTTGAAGGAAATACCCGAACAAAATATGGTCTTTGCCATCAATGAAACAGTGCTCAATTGTTTCTACTGCGGCGGCCGAACTACGGACTCATCACCTCACGGCTGTCGATGGCTACGGAGCACTGTCGCTACCGAGCGTTTCTAGGGAATGTCAGCTGTTGTGGACATTCCCTTGCGTTCACACAAACCGCGCCTTGCGAACTGTGCTGCAGAAGGCATCAGAGGAGCGCAATCATAAACCATTTCTTGCGCCTTCCCTCTTTTGGGGCTTTGTCCGAGTGCAGTCTATAGACGTTGAAACATCAGCAGGCGAGTTGCCTTGCAGAGCTATTTTATCGTAGAAAAGCGTCGCGGCGAAAATGTGTATCCCCGTACCGCAAAGGCAACTCGAGTCTTAGAGCATCCTGAATCATTTTGTCGTTTTAAGTTCCTCCTTTGCCGTTAACTGTTGTATGATATTCTTGTTAGGTCCTCAGTCTTTTTCCTAGCTGCACAGGGTTTTTATACTCACTTACGAACTTTTAACTGCGAAGCTGTTTAGGAAATCGTAATTTTTCGTGTTCGCAGTTAAAAATACCAAGAAATTGGCGAGCGCTCGCACGTGTGTGCGTGCCTCGAAACGACCGCCCAGCGTCCCCTGCGCACGTTATTCAAGCCAAGGATACCCAGTTAGGGAGATTGACCAAGACTGCAGCGATCATCCGGCAGTTAAGAAACCAAGATGCCGAGCGCTCGTGTGGGCATGCCTCGCCGCGACCCCCAGCGTCCCGGCCTACGTTTGGCAATCCAAGCATGCTCACTTAGGGGGAATGACCAAGAGTGCCCCCCCCCTCCCCCCCCCCCCCCCAAAAAAAAAGAAAAAACTCCAGCGTTTGCCGTAATCGTGACACCACGTGCTCAGAACGAGAAAGACTCCAGCGTTCGTAATAATCGCGGCAACACTTGGTCCGAACGAGAAAGACACGTCATAGCGAACAGCCGTCCAAGATGGTGTCCAATGATTACCACTGACAAAAAAGATGAAAGAAGCGCAAACTTATACCAACAATGATGGAGTAAAAGCCGTTGTGGCAGCGAAGAAGACAAGATCGGCTGCAATCGTGGACTTTAACCTTCATGATGGTCTTGAAGTTTGCGTACAGCTTTGCTACCTTTAAGTCTTATGCGTTATTGTGAGCTTCCTTCCACATTTTTATTGGACATATGCCTAAGCTGTACTCGAAACAATGTGCAAAAGTTTCGAATGCACTCCAGAGTTTTGGCTGAGGCATCTTAGCTACTTTTGACTTCCTACATTAAGTCAACTTCTGTTCAGTGACAAGGCTTGCTCACGTCCGGATGGTTGGCGTCTGCGTTTGTGTCATGTGACCTTCGTGGTCACCAATGTTTTAATGTAAACTAGGCCGAAATTAAAATTCAGATTGTACCCCCCGGCTATAAGGAGAGCAATAGAGTAGGGCTCCGGATCGCTTTTGACCACCCGGGCATCTTTAACGTGCACCGAAATCTCGACGCACGGGCGTTCTCGCGTTTCGCGTCCATCAAAATAAATTAGATCGATATTTTGCATGCAATCCATAGAGTTCGCAGGTCGCTAAAAATTTCATAAGTTGCCGAAAAAAAAAACGTCGAGTGTATACCCAGGAAAAATCGATATTTCGATCTGGGTTGTATCCGAGAGAAGGCGGCAGACTAAGAAATCAAGAGGCATAGACTGAATGTCTCGCCGCAGAACTGGGGCAGCGACAGCCAAATCGCGGAACTAAGATAATAAATGTGGCGCGGACACATGCCATTTGCTAGAATAGCCCTGAAAGAGACGGGAACAATGCACACGCAATCGGATTATCACACGAACTTACCCACCCCCCGCAGCCGGGTCGCGACACTTACCGTCAAAACACTGATAACTGCGCACACGAAAGACGGTAGCGTTATCGATTCTGCTCACTCGACATTGTAGCGGGCAATAAGAGGTGAATCAAGTGCTACTATTGCACGTTTCTGGTTTATTGCGGGATGTATGCTGAGCTTTTTTATTGCGCCGTGTTTCTTGTGTATGTGTGCCATGCTGCAAAAGTATTTTGGCGGACCATTATGCGTGCCTACTAATTTACTCACAGGGTTTAGTATTTACAGTCTCACCACCAATATAAATAACTTGTTCTCTAGCGCTCTTTGCCCTTCTTGGCCTTGCGCCATTAAACACCAAACATCATGATCATCCATGGCTAAAAAGTACACACAGAATAAACTCTTGGCATTAATCACACACACACCCACACACACACACACACGCACACGCACACGCACACGTACACGCACACGCACACGCACACGCACACACACACACGTACACGCACACGCACATACACACACACACGCACACGCACACGCACACACACACACACACACACACACATCAAAGTATACACAGATCTGTCTCCGCTGCCCGATCGGAGAAACCAAACAGGCCGATTGGCCGCCTTCCAAAACACCGCACCCAGTGCCCTTCTACTCCGTGAAGAAGAATGACCAGCAAAGGTGGGGTGCCTAACCTCAACTTGAGCGACAATATCCTTTGACCGGGTGGTAGTACAAGGGGTGCACGGAGGAAGACTCGCTTGCTTGTAATTTGCGATAGAGCACATATCCCGGGAATTTCCTGAATGAAAGTGTGACCAACCAGAGTTTTGTTCTAGTGTCAAAACATTTGGCTGTCCGTTTCCCTCCCTTAGAAGCCCACGTATTGAGAGCGACGAAAATTTCCCAATATTTATAACTTCGCTGGGAACTATGTAATTATGAAAAGTGAATAAAACTCGGCGTAATGTTAGAGTCGTCTTAGCGGCTAATTTTTACGTAGTATGTTTTGGAAAGTTTCAACGAAACAAGAGTTAGAGCCACTTTCTGCAATGATGCTCCATCGGAGGATGGACGTGCTTCATTGTGCAATTCTCAACGTGGGAGAGCCATGTTATAAAGACTAAGTTTGCAACGATCTTCAAGGCATCCCGAACTAGGGATGCCTTCCTCGGGGCGAGGCCCACAAATCAGACTCTGCTCGATAACAGAGAATATTATTCCCCCCCCCCTCTCTCTCGATTAAAGTAGGCTTCAGGTCTAAACACAGATGGATTGCTCGGAAGGCATTTCTCCATAGGAAGTATACGCCATTTTAAATAAAATTTTATTGGCCGTTGGATTAAAAAAAAATTAATGACTTCTTTCCTATACGTTGAAGGCATGATGAACAGTTTTACAATCGCGATGATTACAGTGGACGCCGAAAGTTGGCGTACGCTCACGTGCGATTCTTGTCTACATCGCCCTGCTGCCGGAGACGATCTTCGGGATCCTAGCCCGTAGGCATATTTGCTGTAAAAATATATCCCACCTGGAGCAATGGGCGGCGGAAATACAAACGGCGGGCGAGACGAACGCTCCTGAACCTGTGCACCCAGTACAGACAACCCGGCAGTAGACACTGACCTACTTCCTGTGGGACAGGGGAGTATGCACAGTTTCGCTTCGGAGAAAGTCAGCATCCCCCCCCCCCCCCCTAAAAAAAACGATACAAGATGGAGAACATGAAAACGAGGCAAAAAAAAAAAACCTGCAGAAATAAATTACTAATTAAACACTTGGAAAAGCATAGGCGTACTTTGATTACGCTTCTGATGATGTTATATATATTCCTATTTTTTGTGCGGGGTCATCGCCGACGGTGTTGTTGAGAGGCAATGAGAGCAGGTGTTGAATTTGCGTGAGTTTAACGGGCGCATCAATTGCGGCAGAAAAAAATATTCGCGCCAATCCACCTGTGAATGTCGTTGGAAAGCAAAGCTGTATATGGAACCCACAACGATTACCCATGCGACGTCACTTGAATTCACTAACATCGCTCTACAAATAGTGAAACCAGGTAAAAAGTTAAATGCACTTAACCACACCCTTTATTACTTCAAAGAGATATTTTTGGTGAGGTTAAATCAATGCATAAGGCATGAACAGTGGTTGGTTGAGTTGCATTGGTGTAGCACATGAGCGGAAAGTATTTTTTTAACAAATTAAAGGAAGCTCAAAAAACCCGGTGTTAGACGATCTCACTTTTTCGTCTTTGCCGCTTCAGACGGAGGCGACGAGATCGGCGGCATATACGACGGAGAAGGAGTTGATGGAGGAGGAGGAGACCTACTTCTGTTCAGATTTCTGAATGGCCCAGAGGGTGGGTTTCTTCTTCACTGAAGCCCATATGCAGTCCGCGCTGCCTGTTCTCTAGCTGGGCATACACAACGTCCTTGGCGAGCTCGTGGAGGCTCACAGAAACTCCCAACTTCAACGCCTCAGCTTAACGCCAACTGGCCATTCCGTTCTCCGCACGCTCGGCTACCATACACCGCTAAATCAAGACCGACCACAACGCCCCCCAACTACCCTCAAGCACCGTATCCACGTTTCCCCCATACCACGCCTTATGCATCCCACCTTCAGCCGAGGCCGTCGGGAAGCGCGGGTCCGCTACCTCATGAGGAAGATAGCGGATGACCCCCAGGCCCGTTATACTGACGTCGCCTATGACTCCTGCGCTCGACTCACAACTTTGGTCACCCTAAATCACGCCAGGCGAATCTCCACGGCTGCCACCACACACACCAACAAAATACAGACGGCAGAAGCTCTGGCAATCACCTTCGCAGCCACCCCCCACGCCAAGCATCCGCACATAACTGTAGTCTCCGACTCGCAGCAGGCATGCCGCCTCTACCAGGTAGGTCTAGCCCCATCCCAGGCCATTCCCTCCTCCAGCGTCTACCTGACGAGACCACCATTACGATCGTCTGGACTCCCGGACACTCCGGCCTTTCGGGGAATGAAGCGGCCCACGCCGCCACCCGGGCTCCGCACTTCCGGGCATGCTCCACCGATGGTCCAGTGATCCCATCACCCCGCACGAACGACCATGACCTCCTCCAAATTCCTATTGATAATACGTACAATGCCCTTCTGTCCCACTACACCCTTACCTGCCGAGTTTACCCCCTCCACACCGCTCCCTAACCAACCAGCAAGCCATAATCTATCGTCGCCTTCAAACCGGTACCTTTTACAACCACGTCATCCTCCACCAGGTCGCACCCGCTATCCATCCCCGTCAATGCCAACACTGCGACACCCCACTCACCACATTCAACCTCGTATACTCCTGTCCCCACTCTCCCAACCCACCCCCCTTCCCTACCCCGCAGCAGTGGGAGACTGAGCTGACCAACCCGGACCCAGCCCGCCAGAGGGCCTTGGATTCTCGGGCCATTGAGTCGGCCCGGTCAAGAGGCATCCTGGACTAGGGACGCTTCACCACCACCCTTTTCCCTTCCCCTTTTGCTCCAATAAACGTTTACTACTACTACTACTGTGCTCTGTCCACCAGCTGAAGCTGGGTAGGCAGAGAGGGGCTGGACAGCAGCCTCTCCCATTTTTCTTTTTGGGTAGTTGACGGGAAGAGAGTAGGGGGCTCAGGCCTAGTGTCGCACACCCCGATTATGTGGCGGAGTCTTCCTGCTTCTGAGCAAAATTTACATTCAGTGTCGCAGCGATTCGGGTGCATTAAGTGAAGACACGTCGTGTGTGGGAAGGAGCCGGATTGTATGAACCGTAGGGTAGTTTGTTGTTCTCTGGAAAGGTCAGGGTAAGGCGAAGGTAGGGTCTGTCTCTGACGGCGATAATGCTGGGTTATGTCCGTGAACGAGACAAGCGGGTAACTGTCCTCGTGCAGCTCCATAGCACCGGGGGTAAAAGCGCAGGCTTGTTGGTGGGGTAATTCGGTGCCCTCTATTCAAACGTGAGCGGTTGTTAAGATGAGCTGAATGGAACCGTTTCGGGAGTATTTTTCTAGCACACGCAGTGCAGGTCGGGACACCCAACCCGACTCGTAATTCCGGTAGGCTTGTTGGGAATCGGTGACTACCTTCCGAACTCCTGTTTGAGTGAGACCCAAGGTGACGGCTGCCTCTTCTGCTGCCACCATGTCTTCGGTCTTGAGTGAGGCACAAGCAAGGAGGTTGGTTTTGGAGGTAGCCACGATGATTGCGTACTGCTTCCCTCGATGTTGGGAGGCGTCTGAGTAGATAACCTCATGATTCCCACCGAAGGCGGTGTTGACCGCTTGAGCCCGTGCTTGTCGGCGACCACCGTCGGGTGAGGGGTTCATATTTCTAAGCAAAGGCAGAACCTTTAGTTCTTGTCGCCAAGAGTGCGGGAGTACATCAAGCGAGTGATATTCTGTGCTGCCAAAACAATCTGGTGAAGGATGCGACGACCCGACGCAGTTCTGCTCATTCGTAGCTTCTGGTTAGAAAGATAACCCTCCATCAGCTCTTCCACCGCGTTGTGGAGCCCCGTGCTAAGCAGCCTCTCTGTGGACGCACTCATGACAAGGCCAATGGCCTGCTCAACCGCCTTTATAATCATTATATAGAGCATCTTTGTCCCACTTGCCGAGAAGAAAACAGGGGGTTGACGTAAGTGATCATCGAGAGGACAAAAGCTTGAATTAACAGAAATGTATCGGATTTTAAGGCCTCGCTTCTTGGCGGCAACTCGCCTGATCACGTGCATGATTTAACTGATGCCGAGTTTGAGGCGCTGCAACGATATGTCACTCTTGGTGTTGGCCTGAAGATGTAGGCCCAGGGCATTGGTGCTGGGGCTTGGAGAGAGAGAGAGAGAACAAGACTTTATTATCACTATCCTGCGTGTGAGGGAGTGGGTCATGCCGCGCAGGGCTTCGCCACCCCTCTGTCTCGCTAGACCTCTATGTTGCCTGACTCATCATTGGCTACTAGGAGGAGTCTCCGTTCGTCTCTGCCGGGCCAGCGCAGCATCGAGCCGCTGGATAGCTTGGAGTTGCATCGCCTGATGGGGCGACGTGACGCACTGTTCAATGTCCGGTGGAAACGAGTCCCAGGTATTCCCCTGCACGGGAACACCACACCCCCACATCAAGTGGGCTAAGGTAGCCGGTCCATCCCCGCACGCACTGCACATTACACTTGCAAACAATCCGGGGTTCACATGTCGAGCGAGTGCCGGTGTGAGGACAGTCCTGGTTTGTAGTTGTCGTAGAAGGACACCTTCTCTTCTGCTTAAACCTGGATGAGGCGTGGGTAGTTGTCGGCGGGTCTCCCGGTACCAGCCGAGTATCTCTCCGAATTCCATGAGTGGTTCGAAGTTAGCTGTGGTCGTTTCTTCCGCTTCCGAGGGGCGGGGGGGCGTCGTGCGGCACGCGAGCTCACGCGCGACGGCGTCCGCTTCCTCTTTACGGTTGGCGAAGCGTCCAGAGACGGTCCCCGTGTGGGCTGGAAACCATCTTAGGTGTGTGGTGGTGGTTTTGACATTGGGTAGTATCTTGGCAGCCGGGGCTCCGGTGTACCCTCTGCTGTAGTGGGTGATGGCTGAGCGAGAATCACTGAGTATCGTGGTTACTTCCGGTCGGCATCTCAGAGCCAAGGCGATGGCGGCTTCCTCCGCCTGCTCCGCCGACGTGGCACGTATGCTGCACGCGTTGATCGTCTGGCCGTCCGTTGCCCGGATAATTGCCAGTACAAATATATCCGGTTTGCAGTGGTGTTTGGCTGCGTCGACATAGACTGCTTGCGAGTCGTCTGCGTGAGTTTCGATCAGGACCTTGGCTCTGGCCCGTCTGCGTTCCTCGTTGCGTTCTGGGTGTACGTTGCGTGGTAGCGGTAGTATGACCAGCTTACGTGCTACCTCTTTGTTGATTCGTTCTTGCGCGGGAGTTTCTAGTCCGTAGGATTCGGCTTGTGGCGGTCGTAGACCGATCTTTCGGAGGATCTCCCTGCCAGCATTGGTGGTAGCTAGCCGGTTGAGTTGCGCCGTTCGCTGTGCTTCGCTTATCTCTTCCAGCGTGTTGTGTACTCCCAGTCGTGCAAGTGCGTCGTTACTAGTGCTGCCGAGTAGACCTAGTGCCGCTTTGTATGCTTTTCTGATCGCCGCGTTTATCCTGTCCCTTTCATGTCGTCTCCACTTGTGAAAAGCGCCTACATAGCATATGTGGCTTACCACAAATGACTGTACGAGACGGAGGAGGTTGGCCTCTCTCATTCCATGTTTCCTCGTAGAGACCTGCTTGATCAGGCGGGTGGCGATTCCCGTCTTCGTCAACAGTTGATCTAGGGCGGTGTGGTTGTCGTTGCTCGCATCAATGTGCATGCCTAGCACTCTGGTGCTCTTGACGTGGGGGATATGAGAGCCGTCCTCTGTTTGCAGCGTTACATTGACTGCATCTGCAGCGGACGGTTTACGCCAGTATCCGAGAGGTGGGAGGATCAGAAGCTCAGATTTTTGTGGCGAGCATCGAAGTCCCGTCCCCCGCAGGCCTTCTTCGATTTGTTGTATCGCTTCCTGTAGCGACGCTTCTATGTGACCAGTGTTGCCCCCCGCCATCCATAGCGTTATATCGTCCGCATAGATCGTGTGTCGGACGTGTGGAAGGCGGGATAGTCGCTTGGCCACCGGCATCATCACGAGATTAAATAAGAAAGGGGAAATAACGGCTCCTTGCGGTGCGCCGGTACTTCCCAGCTTCCGTTCTTCTAGTTGGAGGTGCCCAACGTGGAGACTTGCTGTTCTGTCGGTGAGGAATGCTCGTACGTAATTGTAGGTGCGTTTTCCCAGTCCGAGCTGTCCGACTTCTGATAGTATAGCGGCATGCGAAACGTTGTCGAATGCACTCTTGATGTCCAGTGCAAGAATCGCTCTGCAGTCGACCTTGCTGGGGTTCTCGAGCAGGTCTTGTTGGATGAGCAGCATTGCGTCTTGTGTGCTCAGGCGGGCCCGGAATCCTAGCATTGTGTCAGGGTAGATGTTGTGCTCTTCTAGGTATCGCTGCCACCGATTGTTGAACACGTGTTCAAGTACTTTCCCGGCGCACGAAGTCAGGGAGATTGGTAGGAGGTTTCCTATGTTCGGAGGCTTGTTTGGTTTGGGTATGAGTACCGTTCTTGCTGTGCGCCATTGCTTGGGTATGATCCCAGTGCGCCAGCACTCGTTGTAGTAGTTCGTTAGGGCTGTGACTGCAGTGTCGTTTAGGTTACGTAGGATTTTGTTGTGCACTAGGTCTGGTCCCGCCGCCGATTTGCAATTTAGCTCTTGAATCGCACGGCGGATCTCTCATTCCTCCAGCTCTGCATCCAACTCGGGGTTGTCTGCGCCCTCGTAGTCCGGGTGTCGGACTGAGTCGGTGGTCGGAAGGTATTGCTCGTTGAGTTGTTTGCGCACCTCCTTTTCACCGCGTTCTTTAATGGCCGCATGTAGGATTTGCGAGAGTCGGTGTTGTTGATAGGACTTGCTCTGCGTCTCGTCGCGCAGGTGTCTAAGTAGCTTCCATGTTCGACCGGTGTGTATTTGGCCGTCCGCTTCATTGCAGATGGCATGCCACTGTTGCGCGCATAGCTGTCTGCTGTATTTTTCGATATCCCGTCCTAACTGAGCAATGCGTTTGCGCAAGTTTCTGTTATTCCTCATGCGCTTCCATCTTCGCTGTAACGCTTGTCTTGCTTCGATCATGCGGGCTAAGCGGGGGTCCATGGTGGGAATGGCCTCGTCCGCCTCCACCACCATGCTCGTTCTTTCCGCCGCATCGATGAGGTTGCGAGTCCAGCCTTCGAGATCGTCGATGGTAGGGGCAATTTCCTGCTGACGGAAGGCGTTCCAGTCGGTCAGTCGATGTCTACGGGTGGACGTAGTTGATTTTGAGTATGCAGTGGTCGCTACCTAAGTTGAGTCCCGTATTACGCCACGTAGTTGGTCTGTTATCTTGGAAATGCGTGAAGATTAAGTCCGGGGTGGTGTCCCTAACTGTCGAAGTACCGAAACTGGACGGTTGCCGCGGGTCCGATAGTAAGGTGAACCCAGCCTCTTCAGCCTCTTCCAGTAGGCGCCTTCCTTTTGCCGTAGTTCGTGGGTAACCTAGTTCCTTGTGCGGGGAATTAAAGTCTCCCGCGATGATGATGGGTGCGTCCGCTGCTTTCTGCTTGATTTTGCGAAAAAGCGTGCGGAACCTCTGGTTACGGTGCTGAGGGTTACTGTAGATGTTTGCAATGTGGATGGATTCTTTCGTCTTCCTGCCTATGACGATTTCTGCAGTGCCTATTTCCAGGACCGTGTCGTTGTCGAGGATACGGTCCGTCTGTATGAGAGGGATGCCTTTCCTTACAAACGTGCAGACTCCTTGCGCTGCTCCTTTGCCACCAGGTCGTGCGCTGGGAGGTGTTGCTTGGACGTTGTATCCAGGGAGTTTTGGGGTTTCTTCCATGTGCGTTTCCTGAATTAGAATGACGTCTGGGGGTTCGGTCATAGATTGTATCTGTTGTTGGAGTAGTGCCCTGCGGCACCGGAAGCCATTGGAGTTCCAGTGCCATACCGTGAGGTTATTGCTGTTACGTTGACGAGCCATATTTGGGTGTGCCTTCTAATCTATGCTGTTGCGGGTGTTGCGACCTTTCGTTAGGAGAGAGTTGGTGGATGATGAGCTGTTTAAAGTAGGTGAATTCACGTCTCATTTCTCTGAAGCCGTGTTCAAAGCTGTTCATTTTTTCGCTTAGAGTCCTAACTTGATTAGCGAGTTTGTCGAGTCGTTTTCCCTGCTTGTGGATTCTGACTCCATAGTTGATGCCGTCGTCCTCGGACTGACGGGTTTCTTCAGTGTTGGCGTTGTTGCTGTCGCCTTCGCACATTTCGCTTTCGTCCATTTCTTTCCCCTCCGTCTTTGAGGCCGTCGCACGCTTGCGGATCTTGGCCGGGGGTTGAGAGGTTGTCGTCGGCTTTGCTCCCAGAGGTGTGAAGCAAGCCGGCTGGGGTATTTTTCCGAGCTGCCATGTATTGGTGCTCGTCGCCTCATTGTTGCTGTTTGATTGTTGCCTAGCAGAGACAATGAGCTGCTAGATCATCTTTTTTTGCTCCCTGACCGTATCTTGCAGCTGTGCAACCATGCTGCGAAGTTCCGTGACTTCGGCGCTGCTGGAGTCTCTTGCCGGAGGGAGGGGGCTCAAAGAGTTGCCCTTTCCCGACGGCATTGCGGCGGCAGCTGCGCGCCTGTCCGTGGAGGCGTCCCTGTTCTTTATCGCTGCCACGTCCACCCACGTCCTGCGGGTTCCTGATTGGCTGCGTCCCCTTTCATTGCTCTTGCCCCTGCTCTTGCTTCGGCTGATGCTGCGGCTTTGGTGCCGCCGTTCCTTTTCTTTCTGTTGTTGGCTCTCGTTGAGTTTCGCAAATTCTCCGCGGTCGGGGAAGGTGACCTTGCCCTTTAGGAGCGCTTTTTTCTGCGCCATCTTTTTTTCGCGTTCCCTTAGCCTGACTACGTAAGGGGTCTTGTACTTGTTGGGGCAGTTTCCTGTGCCCGTTACGTGTGGTCCTCCGCAGAGTTTGCACCTGGGCTTGCATGTGCTATCGTGATCCGCCTCGGGGTTTGCAGTCCCGCACGCGAAGCAGACTTTGGCTTCTGGTCGGGGGCAGACGTCCCTGCGATGACCAACCTGCCCGCATGTGCGACACACTTCTCTGTGCTGCTTGTAAAGTTTGCAGTGGGTCATGAAGCCCGCGAAGTTGATGTGGTTTGGGACGCGGTTTCCCTCGAAAAGGACGATGACGGATCTTGTTTCCCCGACTCGCTGAGCCGCGATGGCCGTGGGGTTGTTTTCGTTGACAATGCATCCATTGATATCCGCTTGCGAGTATGCCTGTGATATATTGTAGATCATTCCTTTCACTGTGTTTTCCGGGGCAGCTCGGTAAGCGAAGATCTCGTACTTTCGCCCGCGCAGGTTGATTTCTCTAACATTGGCGTACGCGACGGCTCTCTCTTGACTGGGAGTGCTTATGACCAAAATGTTCTGGCCGATTTTTGGTATGTCGTATCCGTCTTGAACACGTTGAGCCCAACGTTTGCGGCAGTAGCCATGGCTTTGTTAAATTCGAGCGGTTCGACTTCTTTGATCACCAGTCCGCCGCGAGGCCTAATCACGACCTTGTTGTAGTTGGCGGGCATGCGGGGCATGCGTGCTGTTCTTGCGACAGACTTGTTAATCTTCTCCGCAGATTGTGCTCTTGTGAGCTGAGGAGCGTTGTTTCGCTTACCGGTTGGCTTGCCATGCTGCAGAGGAGGCACCGGTTCTCTTTCTTTTGGGCGGCTTCGGCGCGTAGCGACCGTCCACCCGGCGCAGGCTTCCGGCGACGAGTCGTCGAACGAAGTCCCGCGTACCTTCACAACCATGCGGCCTGAACCACAGTCCACACCGTCACATTGTACGTCATTCGGAATTACTTGCATATCCGCCGTCGCTGCCGGGGAAGACATCTCGCCGTCCTCGAAGGCCGTGGTGTTCGTCGCGGCGACCGAAGTCGCCGTTAGGCCACGTCGGCCAGTTAGGCTTAGTGAGTCGGCCACGTCGATTTTGGAACTATGGGCGTAAATGCTCGAAAACTCGCCCGATTTTCAAAATTCTTGTTTCCGGTCGTGCCGGAGACTAAACTGAGACTGTACTCACTGTTTTTGAATGTTGGGGCAAAAATTCCTATCGAAAAAGCACGTTTTCCGCGGAGCCGATGAAGCCGGCGTCTGCATTCGGTGGCCGCTCGCAGCGCCCTCGCTGGGGCTTTCAAATACTCCTTGATGGCTGGCGCTTGGAGTGATGGCCGGGCCATCAAGGAGTATTTGAATGTGTTACTTGACGTGTCGTTTGCTGTGAGGGCTGACGACAAGGATCTGTGATTTTTTACGTGAGCAGTGAAGACCACAGGCTTAAGCACACTGGCGTACTTGAAGTGAGATGCCAGGCGTTGGTGTGAGCGTCCTTTTTTTTTAATTCCTATAACCCACGCACAAAGCGCGCACAGGGCGGCTAGACGTGCCATTGGCGGAGCACACAGCGGCGCGAGAGGTCGTGTGATGCTATCACGTGGCATTCAGTGAGAATGCAGGGGGTAAACCCGTAGATGTGCTTAGTGAGTGCACCACCTATCTTCCCCGTCTCCGCGTGGGCTCGTAGCTAAATCGGTAAGGCAACGGGCTCTCGTTTTGTTCCTTTATTAGTTACGGGTTCGATTTGTGGCGGCACCAGTGAATTTTTTTATTTGTTCGTGGGAGTTTTCTGTTAACACCAATGGTCGCGAACGAACCCTTGGGGGTTAGAGGTAAAAAGCTTTGCTTTAATAAACGGCGGTAGTGGTTATCTCACACTGATGGCACAGATGAAGTGCATTCGTTTTTGCTCCCTTCCCTTTCGCATAATAAAATTTTGTGAGTGCCGCAGCACCTTTATCCCCCCTCTCCCTTTTACATGCCTCTGGGTCCGACAAGATCTCGTTAAGCGCTAGATGTGCCAAAATGTGGTCGGTGACTTCAACGCCGTATTGCTAATGTCAACACAGCGGCTCTACAAAGTACGCCATTCAACTGACGTGCCGTAGTGGGCAACAGCTGTGCAAAACCTACACGGAACTCTGGGCGCCGCGAAAACTTGGACACTGCTCGGACTGCGTCTCGACCGCATTGAAAACCAGAGAAGCGCTAAACCATTCCATGCACGCTACGCTGAAATCCCGACTCAGGCGAAGACATCCTCAAGAAACTGGGCAAGGAAATTGGCCATCTCTCCACAAGGCAACACCGAGATACGCTCTGGTGGCAATAAAAAACAGCGACGGCTGGGCCCATCCCCCTATCTCAAATCCGGCAAGCACCAGAAGTGACGGGTGCGGCTGCTCACCATGCAAACGGGGGGCTCTTGCGGCGGGAAAAGAGAACTGGCCGTTGTCTCTTACGAGGCTTGCGTACTGTCACGATTCTACGCGCCGCAACCATATTCGCGCGTCCTGCGAAGTGTTGCGAGTGCAAGCCTGCCTCTGACGGATCAGAACATGCCGTAGAACGGCTGGTGCAACGGTGCCTTGATGTCGGCGGGATTCATAGTTCAGCGGCGGCAAACGCCGCGTGCAACGACATCCCCAAAGGAAGCGGACGCCACAGCAGATAACTCATCTCTCCCCTCTCAGAGTAAGGGTGCGCCGCTACTAGAGACCCCTGACAAATTTCGGAAAGAGTGTTGTCTGTATCCGTACTCTCTTCGCGCGGTGGGCAAAAAGCAGGTGGAGAACTTGTTTGACTGTTAGCGCGAACTGTTCACACAAACTACATGATGCCCGTTTCTTTTTTTTCTCTTTTTTTTTTTACTTCTTCTCTTCTCTTTCTTCTGCCCTGTATCTATAGGGCCTTTTCTACCCTCCCCTACCCATTCCCCCGCCGAGTAGCATGTCGGTGGTACGATTCCGGCAAAACTCTCGGCTTTCTCCTCTAATAAAGAGCTTTCTCTCTCTCTCTCTCTTTGGGCATAAAATACGCGGACCCGAGCGCAGAAGTTTATTAGTTTGGGAGCAGCGAATCAATGCTGTCAGTCTGCTCGAGTCCTGTACGGTAACCTCGCCCGCACGGGTATTGTTCTTTTATTGCTTCGGCTCATCTCTCGCGCCGCTCGGTGAGTCGGTCAGCCTTGCCTTCCATCAACCCTCAGTGCACAAAAACACACGCAAATACACCACACCCACATGGCAGTCAGACGCGTACAAACGAGCGCTCCTCTGCCCAAAGCCAAGCATTGCTGAGTCATTGAGACGCATTCCCGAGGACACACCCATAGCTCCGCCCACTGAGTCGCAAACCGCGGATACAAACATAATGGACACTAGCGAGGTCCCCCCGATCCAGAATAGCAAAGAGGAGTCTCCCCGCCGAACCTCTTTGACACAAAAGCGTGAACTGGACAATCCCCCCAGCAAACGACAGTGCGCTGTCGTCGTTAATAACCAAGAACTGGACTTCTCGGAGCTCAAGGCCCAAATCAGTGTGATCACCGCTCAGCTAGAGGCCGCCACAAAAGCGGCAGAGGAGTTGGAGAAGAAAACAGAGGCCCGTTTTATAGAGATTGAGCAGAAAGCCGAACAGTCAGCCGAACTAGCCCTAATGATGGAAAAAATAGAGCAATCGCTGAAAGCCATACAGCAATCGCAACAGGACATCCAGAGACGCTTAGATGGCCTGGAGTCAACACTCTCCTCGGCACACCGTTTTACGTCACCCCGCTCGCATCCCTACGCCTCAGAGGCCAACCAGCGCCAGCGCACTCTACACACCAACAATGGGGACAACTAGACCACAGGTGACCTCGAACATTCCCCCCCCCCCCCACAACCGTGTAATAACCCATCTGATGATATTCTAGTTTGGCAATGGAACTGCAGAGGACTTCGAACCAAAAGAGGACTGCTTCTCCAACACCTGCAAAATGTTTCACGCAAGCCCGACGTAATACTCCTACAGGAAACAATGACATCGGCACGTGTCTCTGGGTGCCAAACATTTGATACCGCGGACATATGGGACAACACATGCAAGATAGCCACACTAGTAAACAAATCACTAACGGCCACCGAGGTGCACGCGCACGCCGACGACAGCCTGCACACCGTAACAATTGAAATTATACCACAGCCTACGAAAAAACGGAGTAAGCCGCAGACAATATTAATAACAAACCTGTACAGTCCGCCGCGGGCGTATGGAGCAAACTTCAATCGAATATTTGAGAATATTCCAAATAAGCGCGTTGCGCACCTTATCGGGGGTGACTTCAACGCTCCGCATGCGGCATGGGGGTACAGCCGCATCACCGCGAAGGGACGTAAACTCGATGCGCTTGTCAACAAACGCGGGTACACTCTGCTCAATGATATCAACCAACCTACCCGAGAAGGAAACTCGGCCGAAAAGGACACAACCCCTGATCTTACCCTGTTCAAAGGACAGTACACATGCCAGTGGAGCAACTCCCACGAGTCACTTACAAGTGACCACAATATTATCGAAACTCGAGTCCAAGTAGCGAACCTCAAGCGCCGGAGAAAACAAGTCAAGATTACAAACTGGCACAGCTTTCGCTCACAGCAAGCGAAAGAGTCACCAGTCAGTTTAGACGAATGGATAAACGAATTAAACGAGAGGCTCGTAAAATGTACCACCATTGTTCAGACAACAGAAGAGCACCCGAACATCAACCCTCATCTCTTTCATCTCTGGGAAGCCCGGAGGGGACTCGTGAAGAGATGGAAGAAGAATAAGCAGAACCGCAAGCTCAAAGCCAGAATAGCTAAACTATCTGTTGCAGCACAGCAATACGCTCAATCTCTCACACGAAACAACTGGCACTCACTGTGCGAACGTCTCAGTGGGAGACTTGGAATGCGCAGCACTTGGGCTCTCCTACGGGCTCTCATACAACCTAATGAGACGAAGGCGGATCAAACCAACGCCGTCCTGCGTCTCTTGCGTCAGCAGGGCGTACAGCCCGATGTGCTGCTCCAACAGCTCGCTGCCAAATACCTACCTGCCGCAGACGCGCCACGTTACAGTGACTACACTGGACTCCAGCCAGACGACCAAGAAATCGAAGCCGACATCACGGTAGCGGAAGTCCGAGCAGCGTTACAGCAGCTAAGGCGCAACACTACTCCAGGTCCCGAGAAAATCACTTACAAATTACTCCGCAACCTAACGGACAAGGACTGCGAAACACTAACGGGGTATATCAACAGCGCCTGGCAGACAGGGCAACTCCCCCAAGCCTGGAAAACAGTGAAGGTAGTCCTCGTCCCAAAGCTTGGGAAGAAGCTTAGCTTAGACAATCTCCGACCAATATCCCTCACGTCTTGCCTCGGCAAACTGATGGAGAAGATAGTACTCGACCGGCTCCACAGACATCTAGAATGCACGAAAGCCTTCCCTCACACATTAATTGGTTATCGAAAATCTATATCTACACAAGACTGTCTCCTGCAGCTCAAAGAGGACATCCTGGATGACCCTAGCTCAGCGCAGATGCGGGCAATACTGGCATTAGACCTATGTAAAGCTTTTGATAATGTCACACATGACCTCATCCTACAGAACCTAGAAAGCACGAATTGTGGCCAGAAAATGTACAATTACATTAGAGATTTTCTTCGAGACCGCAGCATAACGCTCACCCTCGGACCTTATGAATTGAGCATCCAACAACCCCCAAACAGAGGCACACCGCAGGGCTCCATCCTGTCTCCAACGCTTTTCAATCTTGCAATGAAAGATCTGCCCAAAATGCTCGCCCGCATACGTGGCGTTAAACATGCCATTTCTGCGGACGACATAACAATATGGACCAAGGAAGGATCCCCGGCTGAAATAGAGCAGGCGCTACAAGAAGCTGCTGATGCAACCGCAAGATACGCGACCCGGGGCGGCCTCTCTTGCTCACCCGAGAAATCCGAATTCTTGGTGGTCACGAAGCACACGGCGCATCAGAAACAAGAACTGCACATCACCATAGAAGGCAGACCAATTCCCCAACGCTCTCACATCAGGGTTCTGGGTCTCACAATCCAGAGTAATGCCAAAGCAACTATGACCATTCGGAAGTTGCTAGATCAAGGGACACAGGTGATACATATGCTACGCCGCATAGCCGGTCGGCACAGGGGAATGCGAAAAGCCGACCTTGTGCGACTCAGCGCAGCGCTCATTGACTCCCGTATATTGTATCACCTCCCATATCAAAATCCCACGAAGACAGAGCTCGAACGCATAAATGTAGTTCGAAGGAAGGCCTTAAAACAAGCACTAGGAGTGCCGCAATATACATCGACGCAAGAGCTCCAGGCCACCGGAGTCACCAACACACTGGAGGAGCTCCTAAGTGCGCAGCCACGACTCCATAGCACCGACCAAGGCAGGGCCATCCTGTAGGATCTTGGCTACTCTGCGGACCCACCATCATCCGCATCGCAGGAAAAAAGGTGCCTCTCCCTTGAACACCGAGCAAGCATCACCATCGCTCCCCTGCCAAAGAACATGGACCCCGACCTGCATGCTGAACGGCGCCACATCAGGACCAACGTCCTCTCGAAAACGCTGCAGCACCTCGGCCCCGTCAAGCACGTTTAGTACGTTGACGCACATCCTGGGGAAGATTAGGGAGGAATCATGGCTGTCGTCGGACCCCTCAACTACGAACTAGTCACGCTTGAACCAGATGTACATGATATAGACGACCGAGAAACTCGATCTATTGCACAAGCCATATACGCCGCTACCACCCATATAGTTCGTCCGCAAACACCCATCATCATCGTCACCGATTCGCAAGCTGCCTGCAGACAATTGATCAGAAATGATCTGCACCACCGCACAGCCCGCCTTATCAAAGACGCGCTCGACTACAAACCGAACAAGTTCCACTTTATTTGGACTCCTGGGCACGAGGGTTTGGCAGGAAATGAGCGGGCACATACGCTCGCCCGAGCAACTATATACCGGGCACCTGACCAGCTCTCATCAACCTCAAGCGGTACACAGCCATCCTTAAGTGATGCACAGCCATCTTTTAGCCCGCGCGAGTACCTCGAGTATTTTCGAGTGCAGCGCAAGGTACATCCCTCCCCCCATCGTACACTCAGAAGGCGGCAGTCCGTCCTCCTCCGACAGATTCAGACAAACACATTACCCACTGAACATCTCACGCATCGCTTTCGAAATTTACCCGGCACCCCTACTTGCTCGTTCTGCGGAGGTTACCCAAACATATTCCACACAACATGGGCCTGTAATCGACATCCAAAGTTGACCCCCATCCCGAATCCAACTCTAGTATCCTGGGAGGCAAGTCTGACTGACCCCAGCGCTGCGACACAGCTCCTGCTGACGTCCTGAACGGAGGAAGCCATGGCCACGGCTTCCCAAGACGGCGCCCTGGACTAAGGGTGCTCAGGAAAATAAAGTTTACTTCCTTCCTTCCTTCATCTCTCGCCATGCAGTAGACCAGTGAAGTTTGCCTTCGGCTTCTTCTCACCGTCACCAAGGCAGCAACTTCTGCTGATCGCTCTTCACCACGCTACTTCACATGACGGAGGCGACGGAGCCCGGTTCGGGCCGCCTGCCCGAATGTAACAGCTTGCCAGCGGTTGGATAGCAACTTCGAAACAGTACACTTGGAGCATAAAAGAGTTAGACTCGGGCTTTGAGGCACTCAAGTGACTTGCACGCACTTGTATCTAGAGTCTAGCTGCTGTTGAGGTTTTTGTTTTGTTACTCATGTACCCAGTTACGTTGATATAAATTGTCATATCAATTTCAAAGGTTGCCATCATGTCAACAAATACTCGAACTGGTCCCTTCGGTCACTATCTTCTAGAACTCGCCACCACCGGCCTGCTCAGCCTCCTGCCAAATCAACCGGAGCTCAGACGATTGTGTTCCTGATCGCGAACAGAGTGCAAGAAAACGAACATCACAATCTTTACTGACGTTGTCAGGGTTGCCTTGCTCCCTCAAGTACACCAAGCGCACACAAAGTCGGCGGAACGGAGAAGCAGCGTAATGCAATTTTGGACAATTTTCAGAACCTCTGTAGCCTATTGCCGTTTTAAAGCGAGAGCTTTAGGTCGTCGTATCAGTTATACAATTTCTCGAGAATAACCCCAATCCCATAACCATAGGGAAATGGCTGACCGCGTGGACAGTCACCTCCGGTGATCCTCCGTAAATTTGTTTACTATGCCGCATGTCTGAAAATGATGCGTATAGCAGGTATTGAATGGCGTGGAATGCATGCAGGCAACCATGCGAGTGCGCCGCCATATCTGTTGCCAAGGCGACGTTGTACGCACGGCCCCCAGATTAGGCACCCCTCTTCCCCTCCATGCCTTCATGGCGGCCAGGCAGGCCGCAGGCCGCGACGTGACCTTGTGTTTCCGTGCAAGGCGTGTGCGAGTGGTTCGATAGTCAGTTGTACCGCGATAGCGTTGGTTATGCGAAAAGTCATGATTCCGCTCATGAGTGTGAAAACCTTATCTGCAATTTAACCCCAGCGTCCGCGCACACGTACGAGCGAGTGCGAGTCGGTCGTGGCCCAAAGGTTGCAACGCGAGTGCAGTGGTCCGTTTGACAGCAGGAATTGCATCATTTCCAAACTGTTGCCCACTGAACGCAAAGTAATACCTCGATGCCAAGTGCGGTTGAGTGCAGCACAGTACGATCTACCTATCGCCTGACGCGTATGAAGTAGCCGCGCAGATCAGCTGATTGCCAGCTGTCACGCTCTAACGTCAGACGTGAGATGTTTTGCTGAGTGTGAAACATTTAGCGCACCAGGAAGCCAGCGCTAAATCGGTGTACACGTGAACCGTTTCTTCAAATAAATTATTCAGTTTTTGTACTCAACCACGTAATAGAGGGCACTTACAAGACATTAGAGAGTTTTAGCTGACCGTTTTCGACGGTCCTCTCCGGTATCGGTGGCCCGCTTAGCGCAACTGGAGCCAATGCCTTTCGCGGCCGATGGCGCCACGCATGCGCAACGGGGCTCCCGCTTGCTATCAGAGCGGAGCGGACCGTGAAAAACGGTCTGCTAAAACTCGCAATAAAGTCGTGGGTGCGGTGCGGGTGCACTTGCGTCGATATCCGCGGCGGCAGCCAACTGCAGCGTCGGAATTATGCTGCTTATACGCGCCGTTCGCAGCCGCGGTTTAATCCTCCGCGGATTCGAAGGGCTCGAGGGTAGGTAGAGCGCCACCACTTAATGCGAGTGCGATTAATATTATAGCTGTTGACGCCACTACCGATAATCGGGCTGAAACGCAGCAGACGATGTACGCTGGTGTTTTTTTCCCGAGATGCGGGCGTAAAGCGCATGCGCTGGCACGGTGGCCACCGACATGGCTGTTTTCAGTGTTGCCAGGCGGAGAAATAACCCGCTAAACTTTTCATTGAATGCCACCTATACCGCGAACTGTGTACTTTAACCAGAAGTGTCCGCGTTTACGGCACGTGAACCTCTAATCTGAGCAAATGAAAAGAATCGGCCTCAGTTATTACCTGCAGGATGTTGTTTTGAATGACAAAGGGCACTCACGTAGCAGGCTTTGCAGAAGATACTGACGAGGGCAACCAAGAGCACCGTTTTTATCAATAACACGAAAAAAAGAAGCACTTCCGCTAATTCAGGATAACGGTCACGCCTGGACGTCGTTATTGCTCTTATACAATAACAGCGGCAGAGAAGGAAGTGCCTGTGTAGAAAAACACCTTTTAAATATAGAGCTTGGGTGACCCTTCTGTAAGCTGAATAGATTAGGTGTCAATGCCGTACACGTATGTATATATAGAGCAGCCGCATCCCATTCGCAGACAAAGGGGACGTCCGATCTTTAGCGATCAAACTGTCTGGTCTAGCGACTATATTTCAGCGCTGCTACTTTGCAGTAGTTCTGTGCCACAGACACGCATATGCATCCATCAGCAATGGTCTCCTCTCAAACAGCCGGTAGCTGTATCCGTCTTATTATACCATGCCTTGCCCTTTTTGTAATGGCACCCGAATTGGTGAGTGGCTGCTGTCAGTGGTAACTACGTGTTTTATTCGAGTGACATTACAGTGATGGTTTTAGTTTGGTGTCACAATAAGGACCATCTTTTCTTGCGTTGCAGATGTAGTTGTGTCCTAACTGTCATTGTCAATTGTAAATCGACTTGCTGTTAAGGAGCTTGTTTGTGTGTATTAAAAAATTCCACGGTTTAAAACATGTCATGTATCCGAGAAACCTTCAGTTGCACCGCTTGCTCCCATCATGAATGCAATGCCATTACCTTTTCGTGTGATACAGAAAACTGCTCCACCAGCGGCAGTATCACTGCTGTACTGCCGACAACTGCAGACTTACAGAAGATTGATTATTCAGAAGAAAGTAAGCAGGGAAGGTAATTAGTTGTCCCAGCGAGGAAACTAAAATACAGCTGTCACATTGCCGAGATTTATATCCTACTAGAGTAGAACCCCGATCTTACGTTCATCAGTGCTGCGTTTTCCCGGCTGCTACGTTTTTTTGTCTAGTCCAGCGCAGCTCACATAGAGTCCCATGTAGTAAAATCCGCACGGTTACACCGTGGCTCAGAGTATGTTCCCGGATCAGTCGTCGCAATCTGACACACCGAACCCGCCCGGGAAACACGCGCGGACTGCCATTCTGACGTTTGACGAGCCTTGGCCAGTCTTGGCTACGAAACTGACTGCATGAAGCCGCAAGCGGGTACGATTCGTCATCACCATATGGCCCTATGTTACTCTACATGCTATCACCACCATCACTGCGCTTACAACGCAAGTTCCCCTTCGGAATATCGGTAGTGCGTGTTTGCCATAAAACCACCACAACATGAATAACACGCGTTCTAGTCGCCGTAGTGGGATTCAAGCTTTGAGAACACCGTTGAGCTTGCAACCGCTAACTTTGTCGTGCCTTGATGGCGTCACGAAAACGGGAGGCGCTTTCCCTTCCAGAAAAGCTTGACGTACTAAACACAAAAGACAAGCAGCCAGCCCGGAAGAGAGGTGAAATCGCTAGGGACATTGAATTGTTACGCGTGGTGTTTTCCGGCGATCGCAAAAAGCGGCAATCCGACATTCTCGAGAGTTTTTTAAGGTTGGAGGGCCAGAGTTACAGGAATACATGGTTGCCAGTCAAAGCTACAATGTTTTCGTTCATTTTCGAAGGTTTCCACTCTGCTGCGTTGGTACAGTTTGTTTTCGCGGTCCGGTGCATATAAACGGGATGGGTGGCCGTTGTATGGCACCACAGTCGCTTCAGCGAACGGCGCCGCCCGCGGCGAACCTCTTGTCAGTGGAATGCCGGCGGCGGTCAGCGTGGCGTAGTTGTGCACGTTTCTGTCGTTCTGCAGCAGTGCGGATGCAAAGCGTAAACACAAGGACGTTTTTGATGCGAAGCATCTCATGCTCGGGGCTGTGTCCCTCCCTCCCTCGTTGTCGTTGTTGTCCGCCGACCGCACTCTACTGTACATGCGCGTCTCTTCAGCACCGTCAGCGTTTGGGCTGACGTCAGCGCAGTCCACTATAAAAAGAAATAATTACGCGGCGCCCTGTTTCGATCCCACGACTCTCTGGCCACAACGGGAGGTAGTACGTAGCGCTCTGCCCACTGCGCTACCAACGGAGCCGGGAGCATGTGGTACGAACGCGCCTTATGTCCTTTACTCATTCAAACAACGTCAAGAAACTACTGATACAACAAAGGCACGCGAAGCTGAACGTCAACGGAAACAACGAGGTGAAAACTAATGGGAACTTCAGTCGACCCCATGGCTGCTTCGCATACTACTCAGGGTTCCCCTACGGGAAGGTGGTGTAATTTTTTTCAGATCGCTAAATCTTAAAGTAGAGGCGACATTTAGGAGTCACGTTGTGTGTGTAATTTACACCCTTACTCAGTTATTGCAGATAGCAGACAACGCTCAAAGCGCGAAGCTGAAATTCGAGCTGGAAGCGCAAGTCCGTTCCTTCGTGAAAGTTTCTTATGCAGTATAGTTCCCTGCATGAAGTTTGACGTCTCGAGGAGTATATATTGCAGCTAAATGCTCCTGCAAAGCTCGCGTGAGCAGCCGATCCAAGTATGCTGCGGCGCTGTCCACTGGAAGTTGACGGAACGGCGTCCTGCACGAGCAAAAGACAAAATTGGGGGTTCCTTCTAACATTTCCCCCTAAACAAAAGGCTGAGGGATGAGCTACGTAACTTCGTTACTTACGGTAGGAACGTGTTTAACTTCATAGAAATACGTTTACAGCAGCCATTAGGAACCGCTTCCGGTGTAAATACTACATAGAATGTTGTTGCTTCTCGTGGAAAAGCATTGCTTGATGCCTGTAATGAGACTTGCAATGGTTGCTGGCTAGCTGGTTAACGGTTTAAAAAAGCAAGAAAACACTGCATGGCTGAAGGAGAAGAGATAGCGGTGGGCCAAACACTTGCCGTCAGTTTCACAACTAAATTCTGCGAAAGGGTGAACTGAAGGGCTTGTTGGTACATCATATCGTTTGAAAACAGCGCGGAAGACGGGACGGGGCAAGTAATAGACGACACAAGCGCTGACGAACAACTGAGCGATTTAATTCGCAAGAAAATATATACATGAAAAACTAGTAGAAGAGAAGGAAAAATACGACATAAAATTTTGACAGAAAAAGGTGATAGCTACTGATTAGTAAGTATGACAACGACAATCTTTCGCCGCGTGACGATTTGAAGACAACTAGTCACGTAGGTACGCGATTTCCTTATCCAACAGTGCCACGGATGGTTCGTCAGCGTTGGTTCGTCAGTTGTTCGTCAGCGCTTGTGTCGTCTATTACTGCTCCGTCCCGTCTTCCGCGCTGTTTTCAAACGATATGAATTCTGCGGTCACGTTTCAGCACAAGCTACAACCTACGCTTGAAAAATCAGGCACTCCTCCGAATAACGATGAACGACTATGGCTTAACGTAAAACTTTCTCATGAGGGTTTCTTTGGTTTCCGTCTGGGTTTGGACGTTTACTCGCAAACTGTTTGGACTTTGACTGGTTGAGCTTTATATTTGACCAGCACGCAGTTAAGCCTTTTGATAGGAGCTGCTTCGACTTTGATCCTCCGCATTCCTAATTCGCACGAAGAAAGCTTCGCGATCAACCATAATCGCCCTTAGAGGGAGGGCCGATTGGGTTTTCTCCTTAATTTTCACCTCAATGCACCCCTATCAAAATCCAAACTGCTTCCACCGTGTCGCAATTGCGGCTGTGCTGGAGGACTCGGGTTGTCGCACCTCTTTTCGAGGAAACTAGTCACGTATTTTTGGTTTCTTTACAAGGCAGTGCACGGTTTCCGTTGAAATACTCGGCAAAGAATGCTTACGCATTAAAAAACACCGGCTGACATTAACACTCTCCCACATTTTTAACGCCTTGGCCGTCTATCGGCGCCTGCCTTTATTTCACAAAGGTGGTAAAGTGGGGAGAGGAGAGGTTAGGGTATGTACCATGGGCTGTTGTGTGGTTGAATTACTTTGGCTCTTGACAAAATGACCACTACAAACGGTGGAGTTCCGCTTCAGCGGTCAGGCTTTCATGCTTGCACTCATAGAAACGGAAGGCGCGAGGCTCACATTTGCGCAAAGAAAGTGCGAACCCCCGCGGCGTTTCCAAGGCCACACGGTAATCGAACTCATACGTAAGTGCCTGTCTCTTCAAAGCACACGTATCGAGGTATCCCTCCGTTAAAGCTTGTGTGGAAACCGTAGTCTTTGAGTCCAGCGAAAATATTTTAAACTGGTGGAAATTAATACTAATGCTTATAGTTTTATTTGTACGGTATCGCGTAGAGCCAGGCGTAGGTCGCTGCAAAAAGCGCTCATAAAAATGAGGCCCATACCCAACCTTAGAGACATCCGACGAGTTTACGTAGCCGTTAGTGCATTTAAGAAATAAACACATCTGCGTAGACTTCCTTTAACCGCACATATCCGCCCACAACGCCACCTAACCTTAAAAACACCAAAGCAACAAGACAAAAACACCCAAAGGCTGTGTAGTCCGATGCGCCGGCCCATTACAGTAACGAGGCGACAACCGAGTGTTGGCGCCACCTGTACAGCTGCCCGGTCCCTAGGGTAAAAAAACGGAGGCGATAGACGTCCACGCCACGCCACCATCTGACTTAGCAGAGGCTTGGGACTTAATCACTTCTTTTTGAACACGACAGTGTTTTATGCCCGGGCACACCAAGCTCGCACCGGCGTCACATCAGCCACGGAAATGACATCGCCCGAAAAAGTTTCATTCACGCTGCTTCGCCGGGATTCGAGCCACAACTCTCTCGCCGCACCGGGAGGTACACAGCGCTATGCCCACTGCGCTATGAATTCACGCCTAAGTAGGCCTATGAACGCGCCTTATATCTTTCCCACTACCTTGTTCATTCAGGTGGTGCTGTCTTCTAGGAGAGGCGGCGCGAAGTAGTTCATATTGACGCTAATGAGCGGCGACAGTTGGCGCCTCGATGCCAGCGTCTTCGTGTACGCGGGACGCGAGTGAATTGAGGCACCCTTTGCCACCTACTGCTTTCGCTTTTGTTTTCGGTTCGGTTTCGTTGGCACGGTTTTCAAGGGGCTGTGTTTTAAGTCGCATTTACGCAATGTTCCGGCGCGTGCAATCCAGTGTCTCACGTTCATGCATCTAAAGGTGCCGTACCGACGTAATATAATAGTGATGTGCAAGTTCATATGGATGCACAATTACATTTGTGCTCGTGTGAAGGCACATTTCACATTCGTGTTTTACCGATTCCTATGAAAGAGGCATCAACCACAATTTTTTTTTACACATTACCCATTCCTAATGTTCTGATAGTTTCTTTGAGGGTTTCGGTAACTGTGATAGCAATGTGGATTTGCAACTGCGAATACCGATCTCTGACAAAAAGCTTCTCAGAAGTGTGCACAAGCAGTGGGAACTTCCGTCTTGTTTCCGCGCACAAGTGCTTGTAATTTTCAAACTGTTCATGCGTATCATTGGATAATGTCCAATGTTTTGTTAAAGCTGGGCAAACAAATAAAGCAACACAAGAACTCGTTGAACTTGGGCTCTAAATGTCTATGTTCGGGCTGCCTGTCAAATAAAACATGGTGTTTTGAATATAGTCACCAATGAACCCTTGAAATGAAACCCTGGAGCACTTAAACTCGCTTCTGGACTTGAAGGCGAGTACCAGTTATATCTGGGAGAATATCTCAGTAACCTCAGATTTGCTGATTACGTTGCCTTCCTAAGCAAATCGGGGGACGAATTGCAAAGCATGCTTTCCGCACTGGACAAACAGAGTGCAACCGTGAACCTGGAATTTAATATGCAGAAAACCAAAGTAATGATCAATAACCTCGGGCCAGCAGAGCGGTTTGAGATAGCTGGCGAGGCAGTGGAAGTGGTAAGCGATTATATCTACTTAGGTTAAGTTGTGACCCCGGATCCCAACCATGAGGCAGAAATATATAGAAGGATAAGAATGGGGTGGAGTGCATACGGCAGACATTCTCAGATAATGAATGGCAGCCTACCACTGTCCCCGAAGAAGAAAGTGTATGACAGCTGCATCTTATCAATACTCACCTACGGGGGAGGAACTTGGAGGCTCACTAAGAGGGTTCAACTTAAATCGAGAACGACTGAGCGGGCAATGGAGCGGAAGATGATAGGTGTAACATTAAGAGAGAAGAAGAGAGCGGAGTGGGTCAGAGAACAAACGCGTGTTAAGGGCATATTAGTAGAAATTAAGAAGAAGAAATGGACGTGGGCATGCCATGTAATACGAAGGCAAGATAACCGTTGGTCATTAAGGGTAACAGAGTGGATCCCTAGAGAAGGCAAGCGTTGCAGGGTGTGGCAGAAAGGTAGATGGGCCGATGAGATCAAGAAGTTTGCGGGGATAAATTGGTCGCAGTTAGCACAGGACCGGGGTAATTGGAGAATAATGGGAGGCGTTTGCCCTGAAGTGGGCGTAGATAGGCTGGTGGTGATGATGATGAGGACGATGACCAGTTATTAACACTTTACAGCTGCATCTTGTTTCGTTCTCCTTGTTCGCTTTTGTCGCTTTGTTTTTTGACAGGAGGTATGGTCGCGGGTTCGATTCCCGGCCGAGGCGGCCACTCTTCTGATGGAGGCAAAAAGCAAAAACACCCGTGTGTACGACATTCCGGCGCACAATAAAGATCCCCAGATGGTCCAAATAATTCCGCAGCCCTCAACTACGGCGTGCCTCATCGCCTGCGTTGCGTAGGCTCGTTAAACCGCACAATCAATCAATCAAACATAGTGAGAGGTAACCTCTGCGTGCCGCTGTTCTACGCACGTGCCGTCGCGTTCAGCGTTCACGGGGTACGTATCCGGCTAATTTTTATTCCATTCTGCACACAGCTGGGTTAACGCTGAGATTAGCTAACTGTTTGCTGCTTGCTGCGCCTGCGACCGGGTTCAACCCTTCCCGTCCCCCCCCCCCCCCCCACACACACACGCTTCGAAAAAAGTTTTAATAATGTATTTTCACACTTTGTGGCGGCGGCTATTTTGTACTGTTTATGTCGACAACGACAACTGCGGTCAATTTTCGCTTTTCATGAGACATTTAAGGCTTTCGCTTTAACAGAAGTCTTATATGTATTCGTAGAAACCAATAGTCAAATTCTGCAGCTTGAGTCTAGTTCTATTTAAACAATTTAGCCAAATAATTGACTTATCAAGTAATAGTGCGAAATCTAGTTAGGTAGAAAAAGTAGATAATTTTTTTTAGAATAATCATTATCCCATGGAATCAGAATTCGCTGGCGTTAGCGACGTTCTTTGATGCTGGTTGTTCCTTCACATTTCAATCGCGACTCTGGATTTTCTATTAGGTCCCAATTGTAAAATAAATACCGGGCTATTTGGGGAGCGACAAAAATCATATCCTCACCAACCCGTTCAAAAAAGAAAACAAAAACACCAACGAGAAACTCCCTTTTTTTAACGCAGTATAAAAAAATAATACTTTCCAAATAACATCGATTTTTAAAATAGTAAAGGAGCTACAGTTGATATGTTTGTACGAAATAATTTTTACCCTTTTAAGCGATGTTAGCAGGCAGTTATTGAAATGTACGGAATTGCGGATTTTATAGAAACAAAGCCTTTTAACGCCAACTCCAACGATGACGCCAGGCCCAGTGAACCATTCAGTTCCTTAGCATTAAAATTCATCTTGCGATGTAGCTGAGGACGCGGCGGAAGAACGACGACAAGACGAGCATGTGTGACCGCAAGAAGCAGCAGCAACTGAACTTCCATTGTGATAGTATGGCCTGCACAAGTGCGTTATACGCGCCACGGTGGCTCAGTGGCTAAGGCGTTGTTCTGCTAAACCCACGGACGCGGGTTTGATCACAACTGGGGTGGCTACTTTTCTAGGAGAGAGAGAGAGAGAGGACTTTTATTTCGCAACCCGTGGAGGAGATAAGCGAAAGCGCCCGTGCGTCGAGGTTTGGGCGCACGTTCAAGATCCCCAAGTTGTCAAAATTACTCCCGAGCCCTCACTACGGCGCGTGTGATCGCCTGCGTTGCGTGGGAACGTTAAACCCTACAATCAATCAATCAATCAATCAATCAATCAATCAATCAATCAATCAATCAATCAATCAATCAATCAATCAATCAATCAATCAATCAATCAATCAATCAATCAATCAATCAATCAATCAATCAATCAATCAATCAATCAACAAATGTGGTCTATTGTACGATGCACGCGCCTCCTACACCTGTGCGAAACTATGACCATGACGCGGGTAACGGAGCAGGGCAGCAACGTTAAAGAACAAGGAATGAAGTGCATTTGCTTTTCGACAATCATCAACAGCCTATCTACGCCCACTGCAGGGCAAAGGCCTCTCCCATTATTCTCCAATTACCTCGGTCCCTTTCGACAAGGTAGAAGTTAAATACGCCCTTTTTAAGAGCTTGTTGCAATCGGCTGTTCATCTGTGGCATATCTGAGCAGGACCAAAAGGGTGGATGCATTTGTACGCAGTGGACAGCGAAGTAAAATCTGCCGACTCTAGGCATCCGTCCATTTATTCATGCGATGGTGTTCGTTGACGGGCCCCTTTAGTGTGATCGTTACATTCTCGTGGCTAGTTTTACAAATTTCGCGATGCAAAAGGGCATTTATTAGCCAGTTTGTTTCAGGCGGGCTTTTAGTATTGCATTGTGCTTCATTGTCAGATAAAAGTACTCAACCACCTAGTTTCTGTTTTCCCAACCGAGACCGCAGAGGGCAAGTAAATCAACTCGCATCTTACTGGCTTTCCATTTGTTCTGACAGAGCTTAGCAGCGAAGCAACGCCCATTTTACGTGATTGGCCACATGGTGAACTCAATAAACGAAGTGGACTCGTTTGTAGAAAGCGGCGCCAACGCTCTGGAAGTCGACGTACAGTTTGCGGGCAGCGGAAGAGCAACGGAGATGTACCACGGAGTTCCCTGTGACTGCTTCCGAGTATGCACACGCGGCACTCCATTCACGGAATACCTCGACTACATGCGCACCGTTACTGGTCTAGGTAAATATTTTGAAGTGCGCCGTAACAGATTGCTTTGAATGATGCTTCCCCATTTACAGGAATACTATTTATGGCTTCTGGTATAATAATACTTATACTGCTACCATTACTAATAATATTTCTTCGCCATTGATGTAAATATTAGGAACAGTTAAAATTATATCGTAAGGACATTGCAAGGGAAATACACGATGCTAGGGTATTTGTTGTTATTAGACGACCGGCGTATTGCTCAAAGTCCCCCTACTTTCACATGCCCCTGAACAACATGGGCTAAATATTGGCTAAAACTTATGCCGAGCCGAAAATTTCCCGTCCACAAACATTGTTTGTCAAAAACAATGCTGCTGTGTGAAGGAAAATTTTTCTAGTAATGCGTCATTGCGCTGAGCAGAATTTTATTTTATGCTTCTTTGAAAGATAACATTAGTGTGTCTCATAAAACTTGCATTCCCCTTCCGCTGCAGATGGAGGCAAATTTAAGGGAAAGATGACACTGCTTGTGCTGGACCTGAAGACTTCGGGAATAAATGAAGGGAATCAGTACAAAGCAGGTGGGGACATCGGAAGAAAACTCATTCAGCACCTCTGGAAAAACGGTGAGCCGCTGTATTTCGAAATAGCAGTACTAAATAGAACGAAAGTTGGTTCTTCTCGGCTGGCCCAATGGACGGCCCAAACGCTATGAACGCTATATCTTTTATGATCCTAATTGGATCGCCTAAGCTAAAATCGGCTTTTTCAGAGCGGAGATGAATGTAAGAGGCTAAGCAATTTTATACATAAAGTAATTTCAAGCATGAGTAAACTTTATTTCTGCCCAATAGCGAGTAAGGAAGGAGATGGGTAAAATTCTAGAACACAATTCGTGGGGATAGGATAAGGTGGGATAAAAACAAATGAAAGGGGAGAGAGGTTGACCGCGTGCAAAGCCCGGTTTGCTACCGCGCACTGTCGGCTGCAGGACACAAAAATGAGGGACGGCTAGAAGGAGAAAATAAGAATGGGAACGCGCGCACTTACGTAAGTCTGCTTATCAGCCGTGAAGGTGAATCTAAACACCGTATAGCGCAGTAGGCAATACACAGGACGAAGGGGACACGGACGAGCGCTATCCAGCGCTCGTCCGTGTCCCCTTCGTCCTGTGTATTGCCTACTGCGCTATACGGTGTTTAGATGGAGTACCAACTAGCTCGTACCCATACGTTGTGAAGGTGAAAGCCTGGTGATACTTAATAACAGCTTCTTTACTGGTAGATCGCATTTCCGTCTGTTTCTTCGTTCCTCCGTGTTTTGGCGCGGATTGCTTCCAGAGGCTTTTTACTGCGACACCGTGCTTCCCTCTATTTGCTTTCGTTTCTTCATTTTTTTTGTGCGACATGCTGTAGCAGTGATACTGCTTGCACACACTACACCTTTTTTCAGAATCAGACGTCTCCACGGCTGGAGTGTGCCTGTTTTACTCATGTGCAGTCAAGTTCACTTTGGGAAAGCTACGCAGTGCTCCAACAAGCGAATAAGTATGGAAGCAGTGCATAAGATATGAAGAGATAAGAAAGAGGCAGCGAAGAAAGCAATAACCATGCCTAACGCAAAAGTTGCAGTAGGTATCGCACTAGAGGGGCTTGCAAATTTCTCTGGGAATGCCTCAGCCCTGTAGAGCTGGATTGCAGACCGCAAGTTTTGTCATGTAACAACGGCACGCTTACTTTGTCACTGAAATAAGGGGTGCAGAACGAATGCGTGCTTGGGTGATGACTTACGGGGATATAACTTGCGCCTTACTGAACACCGTGTAATTAGGAAAGTCACCACAATGGTTGAGGAAAAAACGACGGTAAGAGTAACGCTTAAGAACAGGAAACGAGCGCCTTGTAATGAAACAGTCCGGGGTGGAAGACATCCAACGTCTAAGTAAGAGAGAAGTGCACTTGGGCCACATATTTAAAAGAGAGAGAGAGAGAGAGAGAACACACGTTTATTGGAAAAAAAGAGGGAAAGAAGTCCCCTTGACATGACCGGAGGCCTCGGTCAAGAGTCGGAAAAGGGATGGAAGTAAGGAATGGGGAGAGCATGGAAAGAAAGGCAGCTAGAAGCAGTCCTCAATGCCAGCTTCTCTGATGAAAATTAGCAGAGTGTCCAGCAGGTGCTTCCTGTGAGGTGGGGCTCCAAGTGGATGGACCCAAAGTTCGTAGTCTGCCGGTCGTAGCGGGCCAAGGGTCTTTAGGCAGCGTTCTCTAGGAACACTGAGTGTTGAACATTCCCACAGGAGGTGTCGCGCACTGCACAGGGCACCGGTACCACATTTTTGGCAGTTCGGAGAGCTGTACGGGTTTCCACGCCCGAAGAAATAGTGAGCTGTACTAGGCGTAGGGCCGCGCCCGTATTTTAAAGAGAAGTGATATCAGGCGTGCCATCAATATGACAGAGCGGCAATCGAAACACGAAGTTGGAATCAGGGCAAGACAATCAGCTTGCTGGAAGTAGAAGTGGCAAAAGTCGGGGGCAAATAGTGGGTTCGGGCATAGAAGAATAGGTGCTGCTCGCAGTCTTTGGGTGGAGCCTTCGCCCGGCTGTGAAGACCAATAGACTTATACTGATGATGATGATGATGATGACGATAATTGCGGCGACAACGATGGCTGAAAGAAATGCGAGCATATAATTGTGTATTTATACACTCCTGTATATTTTGCTACCTACCGCTTGTTTTCGCTACTGAAATGGTGTTTTCCAGGAGCAAGCAAGATAATCCTGCAAAAAAAATTGTCTGACGATTACAATACTCCCTAATGTGAAATTTGTACGCAGGGCGAACTGCAGTCTTCCGGGTGACGGCGCGTACCTGCTGCGTCTCACAAAGTGATCGCCGCATCAGCAAACGCACGAAGGCGTGCGCTATACTAGGGCATCGTATAGCAGCGCGTCGCCGTGGGGCACCACGTCTCGCGCCTTGCGCCAAACTTCCATCCTTTGCTTTCCGTCTCGCTCTATGTTATGTGGTCTCTTTGTTCCCCCGGTTATTGCGTAGCCCGTCACCGCCGGAGAGAACGCCTCGCGCCATCTCGGCATACCACCCTCCACCTCACACCTTCGCCATACTCTCCTCTTCCGTTTTGATGCTCGTTCAATCTCGTTTGGCTTCGATGGCCCACCCGTTCGCTCAGTTAAACAAGGGACGACGGCACCGTGAACCCACAGGAGGGGGCGCTTAAGTGCTGCGCACGAAAAGTGACGTTCTTTCGCGGTGTTTCTGCGTGTGTTCCCCAGGTTTGGTGAAGTCCAAAACGTGACATTCCGCATTTCTTTGCTGGCAGTTTCACCGAACAATACACTGGACGTCCTGGTGTCTATCACAAAACCTAAGGACAAGGACATTTTCAGAGGTGTCCTAGACGCTATTCGGGACGACAGAAATTCACAACATTGGATGAAACACATCGGTGAGTGCGTAAGTTTTAGCGCTACATAAAGAACGCCACAGGAAGAAGCATAAACTTCACTGATCGTCTCCGCGCCTAAATGCGGCGTTCGATCCGGCAGTTGAATGCAAGTGTGACTGTATTTTTTATTTATTTATTTATTTTTTATTTATTATTTATTTGTTTATTTACTTACTTATTTACTTACAAGCAACTGTCGACCTATATCTTACAGTGTACTTAACAGGGAAGGGCAGCAACATGACGAAAAAAGTGACCCTAGATGACGAAGCGAAACAAGAAAGACAAAAATAGTTTTAAGCATGACTAAGACCTTCAAGGCGTACACTAATATCACCGTACTCACACAAGAGATTAAATACTAAGAGTACTCACGCTCACTAAAAGACAAACAAAATGGATAGCAGAAGCAAATTTGAAGGAAGGCCAAACATTGTTCTGCTGCGAAATCCAGTGCCTGAAGGGGTAAAACCGAATTAAATTTACTGGTAACTAAAATGACGCCAGTATGAACTGAAATTATTGGTGAATTGCAGCTTTAGTGGACGCCATTCATTTTAGAAGGGATATTTCGAGTAAAGGTACGTGGTGTTGTATAGTATTGGTTGAATGACACGAACGGACCGGAATGCGCGCTCCAATTGCAATAATATTACTTGCAGAGTATGTACCTACGAGTAATTCTTGTGGGGGTATCTTCCCTGGAACCTACTCAGCACAGCGAGCTTGCACCGTGGCGTTTTCGTTTTACGACTGTCGCTATTCAACAGCTGAAACCATTCCCGCGACACCATCAGGCACTGAACGTGTCAGCGGGGCAGGAAGGACCAAAGATTACCGTTATTGCATGCACGTCCCTACTTCACACTTTTGCGTTGCTTCGTTGTGACCACGGTCACTAACAGAACACGCCACTGCTCTCTTACAGGGTTTGCGTTTGACCAGTTTGACGACCCTGGCGAAATAGGGGAAGTTTTTTCTCAAAATGGAATCGTTGCCCACCGATGGCTAGGAAGTGGCATCACCAATTGTCTGCTCCACCTATCACGGTACCAGCTGAAGGACATCGTCGCCTGCCGTGACGGTAGGAAATCTGGCTGCGACTACGTTGACAAGGGCTTTACTTGGACACTCGACAAGGAGTCCAGCATGGCCCGAGAAATCAAGTGAGTCTATTTTTGTTTGCGTGACTGTACCGATGAGTCTCCTCCTCGAAATATGTTGTTTTGCGTAGCCTTGAGTTGGCTGCACCAACTGTCGAAATACTTGGTGTTCTTTTAACTGAAATTAATGAAATAGCAGCTTGGATACAGAATCAATGACGTTGTTCGTGCCATGAAATTGTGCCATTCCATTTAACCCGACCAATGCATTTATCTAAGCCGGTAAAGGGTCCTCCCATTTACTTAAACTTGAAGGGACGCCGGCCTTTTGTACAAACAGTAAGGAAGTTTGAATTATAAGTTCCCGTATATACAACTATGGCAAAATCACAGCGCGCACTATGATGAATCCTACACCTGAATGACATCTTCAGGAATTTTTACACCTTAACGTGTGGACTTGCTTACCGCGGCATGGCAAAAATGAGGAGCACTGCGGTTTTTTAATGAACTCATTTACATACATCTTGGCCGTCATCATCCAAGTACATCGACAGTCCCCATTGTTGCTTGTCTGGGCGCACACCAAAAGACAACTGCCCTCAAAAAACTCATCCTCGTCGTTTCCAGGCACCAGTACACCGGTGACGCAACATATCTCCTTCTCTGTCCTGTAACACAGAGCCCCCAATCCCGCACACCCTCGCACATACGGCGACATGTCTCGGGGAACGCGGGGCATGTCTTTGTGGCCGCGGCGTAGCCACGGGACAGTGGCCGGTCAGTGGTTGAAGAGGAGAGAGAGAGAGAGAGAGAGAGAGAGAGAGAGAGAGAGAGAGAGAGAGAGAGAGAACACTTGCCACGGTTACAGGCACTTGTCTAGTCCTGGTTTGTTTTTGACCTACTTTATTAATGCGATTCAATAGAGCTCCACAAGCTCCTTGGGGGTATGGCAGATGCACCCCAGCCAGAAGGGTGTTTTGTGGCAGGACTTTTTTTTAGGGATGTTGCATATTCTCAGATGGGCTTGTGTGCTTGGGCATGTCCGGATGATGGGTTTGTTGTTGGGGTATTGGACGCAGTGTGAGCCTTTTGGTGTGCCTGGGATCCCTTCCATGTGGCGTTGAACGTGTTGTGTTGGTTGGGTGCCGGTTCGTGCTTGCGAATGTGGAAGAAGCTTGGGAGAGAGCAGTCGGCGAGAGACGCTGAAGCGAACCCCACAAACACGCAAATGAACAAACAGAAGGAGGAAATCTCGACACGTTCATTGGCCATCTATTGCTGACCAGACTTTTTTTAAGAGAACATGAATGTCCGATTGATTTTCTTCCTACATCTATCTTCAACAGAAGCTCTCAGTAAAAGTGAGAGCAGCCAGCTCATTCTAGAAGTTTTCTTTTGTCCAAACTTTTCTTACGTGAGCTAAAATTGCTCTGCTATTGGCGGTAAAGAAATAGATATTTTAGGTCTGAATAAAGAGTACACTGTTTGCCAAAAAGGACAAAAAAGGAGTAAGCACGGCCATTAGTCCTCGCGAGCAACCGTTGCTCCTTATGAGGAGTAACTGTGGGAGTGTGCGTGCCGTGTGCAGAATTCGCGGAGTCACTGTTCGTCCCCGCCGATGTAGAGAGCAACGGGAGGACGAAAAGCCGAGCAGTTACTACCGGTTGTGATGGCGTCGCCGCTATGCGATCGGCGGAATACGTCTCTTAACAGTTTCATAATTTGCATAATTTGCCAACACAGAATCTTTCATATAGGGCCATAGAAACAAATCTTAGCTTCAAAAATAAAAAAAAAATCGCCTTGTCTAAGTGAAGAGGCGGCTTGTGGCACGGAGCGGGGATGTGCGATAGACAAACGCCTCTTCAGGTCAAAACGACGTGTTACGCAGATCTCACGAGCGATAATAATAAGGTCAATGAAAGACTCCGCGCTCGTGCCACAGTAAGGCAGCTGTTAGTAAAAAAATCTCAAACCTTACTCACTAAGTGTAGTGAACACACATGTTCATACTGAGCTATACAACAACGGCATATTGTAAGTGACACTACAGGTAAGCGCTTTGCCGACAGGTTTCATTGGCGGGATATAAATACCTTGCGTACAGAAGCAATGATAATTCCGCAACAGCCGTAAGACCTGGCTGCATTTTCCAGTCTCATCTACTGATGCTAGTTGAAGAAGTCAGTAGCCCCGAACTTTGTTTCGTGCACGCAGGAACATAAGCCCTGTTACTATTATTTCTCTCGTACAGACAACCAAGAGCTCGCGCAAATGAGACCAAAGACATTTGGGATAAGATGCGAACATTCAGAAGCGTTTTAGGTTTTGCCGAAGCGGAATTGCCGTTAGAACACTCAGCCTCCTACCGCGAGGAGAGCGATTGGTTTTCTTTTATTTAACGAGAACAAAATACGATTGTGAGCGCTTATCTGGACGCGAAGCTCGGCAATTTTCCCTAGAATTAGCAGAGCGTAAACTGCAGCAGTGGCATCGCTAGGAAGTCCCACGCCAGCAATAAACGCAACAGCGGTGAGGGCCGAGTACCAAACATTTTGCACTTGACTTCCAATTTTCTGCCCAATCTTCCATCTGGTCAGGCGGTCTAGTCGGTAGCGCGTCTGGATTGTGTTGCAGGGGGCAGTGGTTCGCCGCTTCCAGCTCATTTCTGGGGGGTAACGGAACGGAGCAACCATTCGTCCGCTAAGAATGAACAGTAGGGGGAGTAACCGTACGTCCCCTCGTATTTGCTCTCGTAAGGGTCTAATGGTTGTGGCAGCGCAGTTAGTTTCCCAAAGGAGCGATGATGCTCCCCTGCTGCTCTTTTTTGGCTAAGAGTGTAACTACGAGTTACCCGAAGTGCGAAGATTTATATGACCTGCTTTGAAATGCTGCCAGGTAGCAAATTGGGCGAGTGGGAGTGCGTTCATAATGGTCAGCGCAGACACAAACCGTACAAGAGCAAAGACGACACAAGCGCTGTCTAGCAACTGTGCTTTTACTAGAAAAAAAACACTTGTTATATAAGCAAAACAGTGAGATTGAAAACATGCAAACGGCTCACAGTTATCTCATGCAACCACTTAAACACCCGACTTGTCTAGGAAGACAACCTAATTATCTGTACGCGAAATTGACGGATGGCTCGCGCACGTGTCTCCGCTCTTTATAATCGTATAAGCTTCGGCTATTTACCGCGTGCGCTCGCTTTTTATTCTCATGATCACGACTGCTTTTCATGATCACTAGTGCGGAGCGAAGCCGGGTGTGGTTGCATGAGATTAGTTCTTTTAAGCCGTTTGTGCTTTTTTAATCTAACTTTTGTATCTATATAACACGTGTTTTTTCTAATAATACTTCAGCTGCTAGACAGCGCTTGTGTTGTACTTACTCTTCTTGTCGGGTTTTTGTCTGCGCTGACCATTATAAATTATGTGAACCCCGGCGTCAGCTTTGGCTTCTAATTGTAACTCTACAAGTCATTCCTACCTAGCAATTCATCATCATGGTGTCACATGCAAGCAGCATACCATCTACTTCATCCCCCCCTATCGCACCATCGTCATCATTATTTTCGGCAGCGGCTTTCGGTGAGGTTGCGTCATCATTAAAAGCTTACTTTGTCCGTGAAGGGAACATTTTCATGTTCATCTAATCAAATGTCGTCATTGTCAATTCAAACCGCCTTTCTATACCCTGTGCCAAAATAAACGCTCTAAAAATGTCTCATCCGAGCCTTGCAATGAATTAAAATATTAACGGGCAACCCAATCTTAACATTCTTTTTAAATTAACCGAAAGTAGCAAATATCAGCGGTTCACGTATGGCGAGTATGTGGTATTTACTTGTTTGCTATTGTTTAAGCCAGAGATGCGTAAGTATGTCCAGTGAGTTCATGAAGAACGAAATAATAGAAATTCAGCAGTGTCTGCTCCTCTGGTGTTACGGGTAAACGGGGGGAAGGGGGGGCGGCATTCTTCAACTCGCTGTACAAATTGGTAGAAACACTGCATGTTGTTTTTTCAGAATTGGACTCGATGCTGTGATGACTAACTACCCGAAGAACGCCCTTGCTGCCATGAGAAGAAAAGACGTAGCTCCGCTCGTGCGATTGGCAGGCCCGGAGGACAGCCCTTGGACTCGCGTCGTCACTGACAGCTAGATCTTTCAAACCCATTTTGTAGGCACGAGCAATGTTAATCTGTGAGTGTAAGCGTGCGAACACTTACAACTTTAATTATGTGTTAAAGGTAAAAAATGTGTACGCGGACTCAATAAACGCCACCTAATAAACGCGTACGACATCTATATGAGCTACTGGGCCTAACTAGTTCACAAAATAGATAGGGCTGTGATTTGGGCCCGCAAGGTAAATAATTTGTCCTTAAACACCGGAAGCCTTCACAGACACAGAACATGAATGAAGTCTGAACGGCAAGTAAGTGTAGTGAGGGACTTCAAAGATGTGATGAGCTTAGGCACTACGGACGGCACATGCGGTAAAATCGCAGGCTATTCATGTTAGGGCCTTTTAACGAAGTTAGCTCTACAAGTCAGCTAAAGTTAGAGGTAACACGGAACGCCACGACGGGCACCGTGGGAATGTTGTGCCACAGGCCCAATCAGTGACAGAGGCGGAGATAGCTGCCCGTCGCCTGCTGCGGTCATATCCCACTTCGCCGCTAGCGCTCTTGTACGAAAGCATTGCAGCCATGACGCTCGGCTGAAGTATACCAACTGAGTTATCCAGGCACGCATGCCAGATGCACCAAAACCACTCCTGCATGCGAGTGACGGACACGGTCCGTCCTTGGGGCTATTTTAAGCTAGGAACCTAATATTTTCGTCCTATTTTATACTTGAAACATTCTATTTTCCCCTTGAAAATTTGCTACGTTCAAAAAAACAAAAATCCCCAGGAAATGAAAATATCCGGGCGAGTTCACTAGTACGCCTCCTCAGCAAACCGTCTCAACAGAAAGCAAGCCGGTATTAATGTCGTCTGTGCAATTTTTGAAATAATCTGCAGTAGTTACAATTAGTATTCATGGTTTGGTCGGCCGTGGGTCGTTTCACTATCTAAATCTGCATTTTCGGCGCTCTACAATTCACTGCCCCTCTCTCTCCTCCCGCATACCACAGCCCTGCTCGTTGTAAGTAGGCGTATTAAGGGTTACTTCTCTCGGTCGGTTCGCAGTTCTTCCTGCTTCTTGTCTTTTTCGAAAAAGGCAACAAACAAATTAAACCCAGTTACAGCTAGTGTTACACCTGCACAACCAGCAAAGCTGTGCTTCTCTTGCGTCAGCCCGAATGACAAAGAACGCTTGCCGGAGAACGGCAGCGCTGCCCGTCGCCGCGCAGATTCTATGAGTAGCGCAAAGGCATCGGCGGATAAACGTCAGCGGCAAGAGGCTACCTCCCCTCATGAAAGCGAGAGGAACCCGTTCCCGCAAGAGTTCCTCTATATATTTCTCCCTCAGGGAGCTAAGAGTTGCGCGACCCTTTTCCACGCGCAGCCATGATGACGTCACTTCGGTTATCCATGGCGCGCAGAGAAGCCCGCAATACGGCTGCGCCGCAGCCGCCTACGCGGGCGGCACCGCGCCCCGCCCAGAAACAGCACCAGCAGCAGCGTGAGCGACGTCGCAGGAATCCAGCGTAGCCGCCGTAAGGCGCCACCGACCTAAGGTCCCTGTATTTTCACCGCCGACCGAAGTGGCCCCACCGCGCGTCGGCCGCCGTCAAAAGCGTGGCGGCGAAGCTCCTGAACTCGCGACGGGCGGCTTTCCCGCAGCAATCTGGATAACAAGATGGCGCGCGGTCGCGCTGCGGGAGCTATATAGAGGAACTCCAGTTCCCGCGAAATCACTGCGCCCTCTAACGGGAGGCCTGGGAGCCGGTTTCTGCGAGACCGCCGGTGGGTCTGGGCATCTGCGTGACGAACGACCTTCAGCAGACGGACGAAGAGGCTCCACCTAATACAGGTGCGCTGTTAATAAAAAAAAACCCTGAAATCTGCGTTGCCTCATTATTGTATTTTATGCTCTGGTCGCTGACTTGCGGCATCTAACGCGAAAAGAAGTTTTAACAGGAAACTTTGATGGAGTAACGTTAGAGCGACACGTCCCCCTGTGATGGAAATGCGATATGTGTGACCAGAACCCTATTTAGAGCCCCACAGAAGTTAGTCCTAATAAAATACAGAATTAGGCGCGACGGCCGCCGAAGCTACGTCTTCTCGATTGCTGAACGCGTGCGCTACAACTGCACTATCAGCGGTCTCGAAGAATGAACTTCTAAAGGACGTGCACGTGAGCACACGAGAACACCTGTTCTCGTAAGAATAAAATAAAGCTGGGAGCGGCTGTCACACATGCTGAAGGTATGTGGTGATCGAGCACTCACACGCCGCAATCATTACGATGCTGATGACGATGGTCAAAGAAATATATTTCGTAGTTGAAGGTATGGATATTAGCTACGGGAATGCTCGTACCGGCGCAGATAATTGGCCAGGACGCTAAATGTGGGTGATTATAACCGGCACATTACTGGCCGTCTACTTGGAACCCGCCCAGCTGGCGTTGACGCACGGTGAGAAACAATACTACAATTTTGCGTCGCTAAACTTAGTCACCAATAAAAAGATGCGTAGAAATAATGAAAGAATGCCTTTTTCATACAGTAGTAATATGACCAAAAAAATCTGGGTTTTGTGCACTTAGCAACGGATTAAGATAGATGGAACATAAAGTCCCTTCCAGCGGTTCCTGAAAGGAATAACGGTAACGTGTAGAGCGAACCACTGAGTAAAGCCCGGTGGGCGCGTTTCATTCGAAGGTTGGACCGCACGGTGAGAAACGGTGTCCGATCCATGAGGAAGCAACGCTTGTACGCAGCGAACTGAGCGTGGGCAGAGACTTCCTCGTGCACTTAGGTCTTCCGTGCTTGAAAGGCGAAAGTTTAGCGATCATCAACGACTTCCGTACTACTGCACTGTCATTGTGTCTTTCCCTTTTCTGTCGTTTTTTTTCCCCGCTCAGCGCAAGTTACCTCGACCGGAAGACTGGCCGCAATTCACCCGACAGCTTTGGCAGAGTAAGAGCTCTTTGGGGCTCACCTGCATCTGTTTTAATCACGTGCCGTCGCGAGGTTCAACTCACGTTCTGGACAGCCTGCGATTCTGGTTGTGGCCACGGGCTTATAGCGCACACCATGGAGGAAGAAAAGGCGTAGGCGAGGCTCCGGAGGGCACCGGCGCATTGGGATAAGTGTGCAGGAAATGACGGGATTTTTTCACGCTCATAAGAAGCCAGTGGCACCGGCCTCCCAGGAACGGGAGTGACGACCGGCCCACTGAGGCTATACGTCACTTCGCGGACCAGGCGATACCCAATGGTCGCAGGGCGCACACGAAGGAGGCGGCAGGGGGCGAGTGAAGGTGCACAAAATAGAAGCAAAAAAGGGTTACTTCCAATAATAGCAGAGCGGCTTCCCGAAACGTGACGTCAGGGACTCCACTAAGCATTTCTTCCTTCCGTGGAGCACACACTGGGTGTACTCGATTTACCAGTCTTGGACTGGTAATACACGAGACTTACAGCAATGCTGTATACCTCTACCCACCAAAAATTTCATTTACGTGGGCAAAAACGCCAAAGCGCCAAGAATACACTCGTGGCCTCCGCGATTTGCTGCCGGCGGCGCGCCGTTGCTAGCCGATCGCGCAGCCGGTAGCCGATCGCGGAGGCCACGATACACTTATACCTTGCATGCTGCGCCCCTCCCCAGGTTTCACACACTGGGTGTACTCGATTTACCAGTCTTGGACTGGTAATACACGAGACTTACAGCAATGCTGTATACTTCTACCCACCAAAAATTTCGTTTACGTGGGCAAAAACGCCAAAGCGCCAAGAATACACTTATACCCTGCATGCTGCGCCCCTCCCCAGGTTTCACGTTAGTGGAGATGACCAGAGATTTTTCCCTCTTTCGCGAAGCCTGCGGCAATTAAGGAGGCTCTTAAAAGTGCAGTGGGCCTTCGCCACGGTGATTTGATTTTAGCACGTTCCCCAGACTTCTGCACTGTTACGAAAACCTATACAAGTAGTCTTTTAAATACCTACGGCTTTCCCCCCGGATTTGCTGAGCTAGTGTGATAATATTACGAAGAAGGAGAAATATATTTTCAAACGGCGCACTCCCTGTGCACGTTTAGCGTGTTGAGCGATGTTTATATGCACGTGCACTTGAGGTACGCCACACATCCGTACACTACATTCGCACCACTCCCAGCACTCCGGTTTCCTGCCGCGCACGTCGCCGAGCTGCAGACCACCTGCGAATTGCTCAAGCAGACTTTGAGGCCATGCTCCGCGAAGGAATCGCCCGCCGCTCGGAAGGACCGTACGCCTCACCGCTCCATCTGATACCAAAGAAGACCAATGGCTGGCGACCTTCCGGAGATTACCGCATCCTCAATGACCGCGCCATCCCCGACAGGTACACAGTTCGTCACACGCAGGACTTTATCCATCGCTTACACGGCAGCACGACCTTCTGAGTGGTTGATCTGGTAGAGTCCTACACACAAATTTCTGATAACCCGGATGACGTCCCGAAGGCCGCAATCATCCCCCCTTCGGGTTGTCCGAGTTCCCTTTCATGAGTTTCGGCCGCCGGAACACGGGACAAACCTTCCAACGCTTCATCGACGAAGTTGTAAGTGGCCTACACTTCTGCTTCGTCTATATAGACGACATTCTGGTCTTCTCTCACAACGAAGGATGCCACCGCCAACACCCCCTACAATTTTTTCAGCGCGTCGACGACCACGGCTTACTCATCAACGTCCAAAAAAGCACGTCAGGCGCCCACTACGTCACTTTTCTCAGCCATCAAATTTCTTCAGAAGGGACTAGACCCCTGCCTGACCGCCTCCTGGCCTGCAAAACTATAACAAGCGGTCTAAGCCTCACATGGAAAAGACCTTCGCCGTTTCCTTGGCATGTTCAACTTCTACAGGCTCTTCAGGCCTAAAGCGACCACATATTAGTCCCCTCTCCATGCCGCACTGGCCGGCCTACGAGGCAGGAAATCAGCATTTGGACACCAGCTTTAACAAAGGAATTCGAATACTACAAAGCTTCCCACCGCGACGCCACACTGCTCTCTCATCCAAAGGCAGGTGCTCCCTCGCGTCATTCGCGCACATCTTCGGCATGCTTTCCAACAGCACTGATGGATGTAGCGTCAGCTCTCTTTTACGGCTATACGACGCCCTCTGCGAAGGCTTACTTCGCTATAGCCTCCCAGCTCTGGCTTCTCTTTCCAAAGGGAATTATAAAATACTAGAGGGGTTGCAGGCTCGAATACTGAGGATATGTCTTGGTGTCCCGAAGACCACCTCCACAATGGGAACCATGACAGAGAGCAGACGGCTTCCGCCCACTGCTCTGCAGGCAATGGAGCAACTTCGCACGCGCCTGCGCGTTGTGGCAAGGCAACATGGGCATCCTCTTGCTGCCGCCTGGGCCTCTGAAGTGCAGCACGCTATGCCCTCCCAGTGTCAGCCTTCAGCCTCTTCTCCTCACCCTCCGTGGCTATTCCCTCCTATGAATATTGTCACCACGGTACCTGGATTTAAGCGGAAGGCGGATATACCAGCCCCGGCTCTAAAGTTCTTTGCCTTGGAGCATATTTACAACCAATACAAAGGCCACACTCATGTGTACACTGATGGCTCAGTGACGGCTACATCGTCGGCGATAGGGATCTCGATTCCTTCGTCGCTCACTACCATCTGCGCCCTATTGAGCCACAAGTCCTCGACGACAGCTACTGAGCTGGCTGGGCTGCGCGCTGCTTTTCAGTATATTCTAAAGCAGCCGGCCAATCAATGGGCTGTATTTACATACTCCAGGTCAGCACTCGAAAGCCTGAAGTCACTTCCAAAAGAACAGCTGGCTTGGGAAATCAATCTCTTGCACTTACAAGCCATACAAAGGGGACACAGCGTAGATCTGCAGTGGCTTCCTGCTCACTGCGGAGTTGCCGGCAACGACGCAGCCGACAAAGCCGCCTCATCTGCCCACAGTCTCTGCACTGAAGCTGTGCCGATCCCATTCGCGAGAAAGGATGCGGCAATACTCGCCTCATCAACCGCATGGACTGCGCAGATGTCTATCTGGACTGATGTAAGGCAGCAATACGCACCTCTTCATGAGATTGATCCCAATTGCACTTTCAGAATGCCACCTGGACTTAGCAAGCACGAGGAAGCCATTCTGCATAGGCTGCGCTTGAATGTGGCCTACACGGGACATTACCTGTACAAAATCCAGCAGGCATCCTCACCTCTTTGCTCCAAATGTGACTCACGAGAAGACATCCATCATGTTATATGCGTGTGTCCAAAGTGCACCGTGCACAGACAGAAACTCATATTATCTTTGTGCAGGCAGCTTGGTGCGGGACTTGAGCTGAGGGCTGTTTTGGGTCCATGGTCGGGTCCCAGTCAGGCTGCGCGCGCAACCAAAGCTCTTTTGGAGTTCCTTCGGAGCACAGAACTGGACAGAGTTTTATGATAGAAAATTTTGACCGCATCAAATGACATCATTTTGTTTTCATATTTTTTTTCTCTCTTTTTTTTCGTTTTGTTTTTCTTCTCTCATCTAGCGTAGCAAGCCAGCCCGACGGCTCGGCTAGCATCGCTGGTTTTCATTAAAGCTATTCTCTCTCTCTCTCTCTCCCTCGGGACTGTTCAATGACGCCTCTAGCACAGCCACTAATGCCTCCCCGGACGCAGTGCGTGGACAGCAACTGGCGCCCGCTGGCGTTCGTTTCCAAGAAACTCTCCAGCTTAAACACTCCTTCTTCCTCTGGCAGCTCTTCTTACTTACTTACTTTAAACGTTCCCTAAAAATAAGAAAAAACTAAATATAAACGGGAACAAACCTGCACCATCTAAGCTATAGCAGGATAATGCCAATTAAAAAATAAATAAACAGGAATCCCAGGCTCTAAAGTCTTTTAGAAGTAAAGCCAATAAGTTACAAAAAAAGAGGAGGCTCGTGCTTTGGTCAACGGAGAACAGCACTACAGAAAACCGGCACACACCCCCCTCCATAGCGAAATGAAGTCCGGTGCCTCATACGACACCCATAAAAAGCATCCCAAAAGCGCACCCCACCCCACCCGTCCGCCCTCCCCCCCCAAAAGTTCCTACGTCCTCATGGAAATGTCTTGTCCCTGTGCATGAAATACAATTCCAGAGTACATGATGGACAAATAAGGTCCCCTCTACGCACAGATCGAAATTATAATCAGTCCTCCCCCACACGCACAAAGTCCCGTCCCCCACAAAAGGTTCGCAAAGAAAGCAGAATGTCCCGCACACCCAGCCGCCCACAACAGTCACAAGACCAGTTCCTACGTCCAGTCCGATCTCACTGCCGCACAAATGCCACTCCCACCATTCGCAAGAAACAGTTTCACAATACTTGACCACTTTCCACGTCCCCGAACTACAAGCAAAAGATGTAGAGATGCAAGCAGACGTTATCAAACGAAGGTGGAATTTAAGGCAAGGAACCATTCGCGACTTCTGCAGTCCTATTTAAATGAAATAAATTTCGTATTTGCTACTGGAAAATTTTTCGGAGTACTCTTTTATTGGGACTAGTTTTCGTTCCCCCCCCCAGGTCCGAAAAATCGGTCGGCTACTGTATACCGACCACAATCCTACCACCTACGACTGCTCTCAAGCCACTATAAACTCCCACCAGTCCAGCAGAACCAGCTGTCCTTTACCGCCCAGTATAGCATAGACATCCAGCACATCAGCGGGAAGGATAACACGGACGCTGACCCTTATCCCGTGTCTCCGCTGTCGAGTTGCTACCCGTGACGACTGACGCCCGCGTTGAAGCCCAGAAAACAAACGCCGAACTTCAGCAGCTGCTAGAGAACGCCTGTTCCCTCCAGCTTCAAAAAGTTGCCCTTCTTGGGTCAACAGATAGTAGATACTGCGACATCTCCACCGGATGAGTGAGACCTAACTTGCCTACTCTGCATCGCCGCATCTTTTTCAACCATTTACACAACCTAACCATCCCGAATTTCGCGCTTCTACGGACCTTGTGACTGACCGCTACGTTTGGACCGCAATGCAGCGTGACTGCCGCATTTGGGGCGCAACGGACCTTTTCCCAGTAGCGATCTGCGCATGCGTGGGCTGCCGGTCCGCCATTCTTGGCAGGCGCCTCTGGTGAAATAAGCAAAAAGGGCGCCCCTCAGCTTTGTGCTTGGGGAGGGGCTATGCTGCCTAGCCCTGATTGTTTTTATTCTTTCTGTTTCGACAGTGTAAACAGATGTAGTCGCGTAGAAGCGACATTTTTACCGTGGCGGAAGTGCGAGATAGCTGATGGACACTCGTTTGGTCCGCACAAAACATGTCATCGTCATACAACCACAACAAAAAAATCATTGGCTGCCTACATGCCCACTTAGCGGGAAATGTCATCGAAAAACAAGTCTCTTCTCTCCCAATCTACCTGTCCCGCTCTCTCTACCGCTCCCGCCTTACTGCTCCCACGATAAACACGGCGGAGGTATGTTAAATTCAAATCAATATTCCAGCGTTACACTGCTTGAGAGCTATCTGTTGGAACCTTTAATCACGGTGGGACTTACAATGCCGCCATGAGGCTGGGACACGAGCACTTCTTGTATTTTTTGTCAGAACATAGTCGCGTAGAAACGACATATTTACCCTGGCGAAAGTGCGAGATAGCTGATGGTCAATGCGGATTTTTAAAATTTTACTCCCAGTTATCCATCGTAAAAGAAGACTGAAATAGTACCAGCTATGTATTGATGTTTTGCCTCTAATACGCCTCATGTGCTTTTGTTGCTCAACAGTGTTGACAAGTATGAAGTATGGTAGAACGTTCAGTGGAGTGGAAAAGTTTTGACTATACAAACTTCTCGCTTGAGAATTCTTTTCTCTTTTTGCCGGGTGGCTTAATCAAGAGACGGACGGACGGACGGACAGACAGACAGACAGACAGACAGACAGACAGACAGACAGACAGACAGACAGACAGACAGACAGACAGACAGACAGACAGACAGACAGACGGATCTCGCATTTTATGTTGAGAAGGAAGACGACGTTTTTACAATGAATTTTGTGGTGCGGCATTCGAAGCTCCGTCTCCGCGACCATAAAACACGCACGCCATAACACGGACTCTGTGGAATTGAAAGGTACGCCAAAACTACGTCCCCTATTAGTGCATGGGCTCACCCTGGCTAATAACGTGTCCTCGAAGGAAATGGGGAAAAAAGCTGAGGATGGCCATCATACATTTTAACTCTCCCGACCATCGGACAAAGTTAGCAACAAGTCGGCTCCGATAACAATGATGGTCGTGGTAGCCAGGTGCCCCGGTATCAGAGCAGAAGATATGAACATATGAACTGTTGTTCACACGGACAATTGGCTATAGAGCTAAAAGCCGTATACAACAGGCATTTCCTGAAGTGTGTAGGAAGTTCATAAAACGGTGTAACAGACTGCATTAGAGTACTTAAGTCACCAAAACACGATATAGAATTAATACTCATAAAAATCTACCGAAATAATGGAAGCAAGCTTTTTAAATAAAATGAGTCCTTTGAAAGAATTCAGAATTTTGCTGCCCAAAACTTATGCGGCTTGCGTGGGATGCAGAAAGTCTAACTGCAGGGGCCGTACATAGAGCCAATGTTCTGGGTTGCTTGACAAAGTATCGGTTATGCTCTGACTGAACAGCTTTAGTCTGCACCCCGTGTAGGCGGTTTCAACAGCCAGAAGCGTTATCTTATTTATAATAGAAATGACGCGTCCACTCAAGAGCGTGAGGCAGGGTGTGACTAACAAATTTGATAAATCCCATACCTAGGTGGGGACCGAAGTGAAACGAAACATCAATTGCGTACCGTTCGGAAGTCGTCCCTCACAGAGTTCTTTTCGAAGTGTTTATCTGCACAGACAAACGATTCAACACCACAAGACGTTCTGATTTTTGTTTGCGGTCGCAGTGCTCACCATGCTACCCATTTCTCACGACGCCGCATGTGTGGCCAGTTCCAAACACTTTCTTCAATTTCGCTTCATCCAGCTACGCAAGCGTAGTCGGTGGCGCCTCTGCGCTGCCGCGAATTGGATCAACCGGAGACCGAAGCGTGGATGGCGGCGCTTCGGTCGGCGCCGCGAGATGGTGCGGTCGGGGCTCTTGATTCACCTTGGCTGAGCTTGAAGGTCAGCGGGACGCTACAAGGCGTTTCCTGGGTTTGTTTCTGTAGTAATAGGGTTTTCTCAAAATAATCGGCTATTCGACCTCGTGATCCGCACGACGACATCAGCGCTGACTGTGGCTAATCGCGCGAACCAAGAGACTGGCATGGAGACTGACATTAAGCATTCCGAACCTTGTCGCTTCCTTAAACATTCATCCTTAATCAAACGTTCGTCAGACCTTGTATGTTCTAGAAAGGAATATAAGTTGAATTTCCCAATCATTTATCTCATCTGCTGCGACTGGTAATCTCGCCTTTGGCTCTAGACGTGTCCTGACTGCCGACGTGTGGTGGTCGCCGCACAAAGGGCTGGAAATCCTTAACCTTCGCATTTTCGTGTCTGCTCAAAAAACTATTAGTGAGAATCGCACAGGCTCTTGTCGCACGCCCCTGCCCCTCCCGCCCTCATTGGTAGATTTTAGCCTGTTTCCTATTGCACTGCTCCGCACGGAAACCTATCGAAGTATTGGTTTAAGTAAGACCCTTTTATCTTTTTCCACTGTTTGAGAGCGGCGCTATCATAGCGCCGCTGGCAGCTGAGCTGCGGAGGAACGACCCGTTTGGTTCTTTTATGTCACTAAGCATGCCCAAATGAATCTCGCTGATTCGCATTAATGAGCATCTACTATACAGTCGTCTTTGAGCACCTCTCACTCTTTCTATGTATCGGTGCGGTGCCCGCTTTCTTCACTAGCGCCGGTACCGATCACGAAGGTTGTGTACATGCACAGGAGCTTCCGCACGCTGAGCGAAACACCAGATGTACGCTTCATTTAGAACTGCGCAGACGCGACGCCTGCAGTAGTCACGCGTCCTTTTTCTTCTCTGCTGCACTACCGTTCGTTCTTCCCCTCTCAGCGCTCCTGCCGTACTACGATCCATTCTGCCGCCTTCATTCGCTCTTGCTGGCTAAGGCGTTGCGGTGCTGAGCACGAGGTCGCGGGTTGGATTACGGGCCGCGGCGGCCGCTTTTCTGATGGAGGCGAAAAGCAAAAATGCCCATGTGTGCGAGATCTCGGCGCACGTTGAAGATCCCCTGGCGGTCAAAATTAATCCGGAGCTCTCCACTACGGCGTGCCTCATCGCCTGCGTTGCGTCAGCGCGTTAAACCCTGCAATCAATCAATCAATCAATCAATCAATCAATCAATCAATCAATCAATCAATCAATCAATCAATCAATCAATCAATCAATCAATCAATCAATCAATCAATCAATCAATCAATCAATCATTTGCTCTGGCAGGACACTGCCCTCTTCAAATTGAACAGGGATATTCACCACTTCGCTTCATATGCGACACGGGAGATGACTCGACGCATGTCATATGTATTTTCTCGAAATACATAGTGCCAGACGGACCCTCGCTTCATCTTTGCCCGCCTGTAGCGGGACTTGAGATGGGCGTTTTTCTGGGTCCTGGGCCTGCACGGGCAACCAAAGCTCTTTTGGTGTTTCTGAGGAGTACAGGGTTGGACGTAGTTTTTCGATAACCAGTTTTATATGTGACTCTGAATGTGGTGCACATCATCGGGTATTTTTTTATTTCTATACTTCCTTGCTTTCTTTCTTAAAAGCGAAGCTTTCTACCTCTATCAGCCAACGGTTCTTTCGTGGCATGCGGGACAAACTCCCAACGCGACCGTGGAGGCGGAGAGCGCTTTTCACTCACGGAGCACAGTGTATATGGCGTTCCCAGCGTTCCCCGTGCTCATCCCGGCGGTCGCGTTAGCGGGACCCTTCCGTCGGCTTTGTCGTCTGCTTTAGCGACGGTGTTGGGCCTGCTTTGGCGCAGCTTCGCGTCTATTGCGGGCTAAAGTCGCACGGCTTGATTAAGTTGTTCTACAGCACCTCCTGGGTAACCCGGACCCGACAGAATTAGGTGGTTGTACGGCACATATACGTTAAGGGTTCGTTTGCACGGTGGGAAAAGAAACCACTTACAGACCACTTACAGACATCTGGCCGATAGAGAAACGCCAGCTTTTGCGCACTGCTTGTCGCGAATGGGACTGCGTTTTCTAAATTGCTCAAAACCAATTCAGTTGTGTTTTAACAGGTTTTACAAAAGACGAATGGAGCAACTGGCTCTGATAAACCGCGATTATAAAAGTTCTGTCAGATTTCTCGCAGTTCTAAAAGTTACGAAACTATTTAGTTTAAATCTGTACAAATGGCAATCACTAAGCTGACATGAGGATTGTTTTGGTGACTGTGCTTGTGTCGCATGGTGGTGTAGCCCCGAGCAAGCACATCAGGAAGACTAAGTTCTGCCGCCTCACCCTCCGAAACACGCTCCTCTCCGTTTTCTGTCATCCCACGCACGGCCAGGCTGCAGCGGCGGCGTCAGCCGCTGAAGCCCGGCCGTGGCCGACGCTGCTGCGTTCGAAACGGCGCGCCGGCTAATCCCGGGTAATTGCTGGCAAAATTTCTGCTTTCACTCTTTCTAGAGCCATGTGGGAGAATTCAAGTGACGTCGCACGTGGACTTGTTGTGGGGGTCATTCACAGCTTTGCTTTCCAACCACCTTCACAGCGTAGATTGGAGCCAATTTTTTTCATCTGGCGTAGCAAGCCAAGCACAAAGAATCTGCTAACATCGCCGTCACCATTAAATTTATTCTCTCTCTCTCTCTGCTACGGAGCCTTCAGTGCGCTCGCGCATATTCCTTGCGGTTGACCCTTCCCGTGCTTGTGGACTAAAAAAGGAGTTCCAAATTGATTTTCCCACACACCACAGCTCATTCCTCTGCTTTGGAACTAACACAAAGGACTGGAGGGCCCATTACATAATAGCAGCTGCGCTTCCATTTCACGGCGTGCCCTACCGAGGTCAGGTCGTCCGTCTCGTCGACAAAACTAGCGCAGCGAAGAAAGCCTCGGTACGCGTTAAAGATGCGCGCATTTATGCAGCGTGCGCCCAGCAGGTCACGCACCGCTTCGGATGAAGGTCAGCAGCCTCTGCGTTGGACGCTAACGCGCCGCTCATCGTCTCCCCGCCAGCGGCCGAAGCGCAAATTGGTCACGAAATGACCGGCCAAGCGCGCACGTCCACGCCGTGCCGGACCTTTTCCGCGAGGAGATCCCGCGCGTTCCTTGAGGGCCGCCGTTTGATGGCCTGCTCCGAGTTTTGGTATCGTCTGCGTTTAGCCGCTCAACGTGATGAGCGCGCTCAAGTATGCGAGGCCGGTTGTATGATGATCAGCTGCGAGAGCGGAGTTGCAGTTTTCGCACTAACTCTAGCGGTAACTGCAATCACTGTTGAGTAAGTGCTCATGAAATATTTGATACTCTGAGGCAACCACAAGTGATACTTCTGACGAATCTTCAAGCATGAGATAGCCTGAACCAAACATTCTCTATTCCCCAACAGGTCACGAACATGATACGAAGGGTCACAAACAGGCGAAGAGGACTGATGGAAGACGACACGCTCCCTCTGGTCCAGGCCTTTGTGACGTCGCGCATCGTGTACGCGGTGCCGTACTTACAGCTGCTCAAAAAATACAGAGATCAACTGAACGCGATCCTGCGCAAAGCAACAAAGGTGGCACTAGGCATCCCGCGCCACTCGTCCACCGAGAAGCTGCTAGGCATGGCTAAATACAACAAGGTGGAAGAGTTGGTAGAAGCTCACCTGTCTACCCAGAGAGTGCGGCTCAGCCAAACCTCGGAGGGCCGAATGGTACTGGCCAAGCTGGGCTGGCAAGAGGCCGACCACAACAAAATGGGACCTTTACCCAAGCTTTGGGCTCAGAAAATCGAGAGCGAACCCCGGCCCAGAAACATGAGACCGGGTCGCAACGACGGGCGCAGAGAGGCCAGTGTCAAGGCCCTGATCGAAACGCTGAGACAAGCGGAAGAACAAGATGGGACGGGGATCACCCTCTACACGGACGCCTCTCTACCCAAGTTTTCGACACGAGCCGCGATATCGGTGACGACGAAAGACGCGCTGGTGACTTGCGCATCTGTCAAAACGGCATTCCCGGAAGAAGCGGAAGAGGCGGCAATAGCCTTGGCGCTCACGCTGCCTAACGCGAGGAAAATAATCACGGAATCGCAAAACGCGTATGCCAACTATAGAAAAAGGCAGGTGTCTCTAACGGCACTCAGAATACTAGAGGGAGGAATGCACCAAAATACCCGAGCAGAAAGTCTAACTGTATGGACACCGGCTCACTCAGGGCTGGAAGGCAACGAACTCGCCCACCAGCTTGCCCGAGAACTTTAACACCGGGCAAACGAGCGCGAGCCGCACGCCATAACGATTTACAAGGACATCACCAGCCACTACAGGGAAGGCAGAAGGCGGTACCCTGACCCGCAAAAATCACTCAGCAGAGCGCACCAAACGATCTATAGGCAAATACAAGCTGGATCCTTTCCGCGCCCCTATCTCCAAAGCAGAATGTACCCCGAGATATACGAGAAAGAGTGTAGCTTCTGTGGGCAATTGGGCACGCTCCGGCACCTCATCAGAGAGTGCGATTTCACCGAAACAATCCCCCCACGCCTTACCCAACCCTCCACCACCCTTCCCACACCCCTTAACGAGATATGGAACACCTTGCTAACCAGCCCCGCCTTAGAAGACCAGCTCGTCCTGATCTACAGCCAGGGGCCAGGCAGCCGCGGAAGCATATGGGTCCCGTGGAGAGGGAACCACCCCATCCGGCACGTAGTTGCCGCAATTTTGTGCAGCTAAATAAAGTTGTTCTCTCTCTCTCTCTCTCTCTCTCTCTCTCTCTCTCGTTTCCGGCAGTATCAGGTTATCATTCTGCGTTTTTTTTCTTTTGGGAACCAGCGAATATTCGGATCTTGCGGGGACAACTTTATACAACGAGCATAAATGTATGGCGCCCCATTACTAGATGCACTAAGTGGGTCCCGCTTTTTAAGTCTAGTTGTATTACAAGAAAATTCGGAGTCAGCGCGGGTATTTAGGCCACTCCCCACGCGCGCACCCTCCCACCCACATCCCTTTTAGATGCGACTGCATCTCATTCACTCGCCTTGTCCCTCCATACGGCGTTGTTGTTGTCCGTCCACACCGCTCCCCCATTCTCCTCGCCGCGCGAGCTGCGCTGTCTGCCGCTCACCCTCTCTTCTCCGATAGCGAACACTCTCCCGAGGGGCATTGGATTGGATTCGATTGGGTTGGCTTGGCTTGGGTTGGCTTGGCTTGGCATGGATTGGATTGGATTGGATATATTTGGATTGTATTGGATTAAAGTGGATTGTGTTGGATTGTGTTGCGTCATAGCCGCGCCACGTTGCGTCATAGCCGCGGTCGTTCCAGCACCGGCGTTCCGATTTTCATCGATGCGTTGAATGGAGCCTAACAATTCTGCTATCGCCCACGTGTTAAATAAAGAATACATCATACGCGGTCCTCACACGTTTCACGAAATTAGAGAATCAACCCAACGGAAACAACAAGTGAACCCCCAAGATGCGTCGCTTCTCCACATGGTTCCCATCGCGGGAAGGTGGGGTAATTTTTCACTCCTGAAGGCACCACTTTCAAGTCTGCCAGCCAACCTGGGCATGCTCGTTTCCCAAGGCACTGCTTTTCGCGACTGTCGATCAACGAATAGGTGTCCAAACGATGTAATAGACATAGTCGTGGCCGCATCATGCAGAGAACGTGCACTTAGCATTGAGCTAGCCTAGTTTGAGTCGACAAAGAGACGAATAAAGTGAGTATCAAAAGTACGAAACAAAATGAAACTAGGGTGGAGAAATGCCAAAAATCTGCTTGGAACGATTGTGTCGGACGTCTGTGCTGTGCGGCTGTGACGTCACAATCGAGACCTTCGGATACACGTGGTTGCTCCGTCTTTTAAAAACCGAGACTGCCGTGTTGCTTCAGATTTTGACTCGTCTTTCCTGCTTTTCTACGCAATACTCTTCTAGGCATCTCCAAAGCTAGACGTGTTCGGGCAAACTTGCTTCGTTCATTCCTTATCCTCAAGATTTCTCTATGAAAAAGCGCGTTCATGTTGGATGGAAAACACATCCCCACGCACATTCAGCAATGTCTGTCGTTACAGCGCATTTGTTATCCGATGAAGTTTCTTAATTTCAAAGCAATGTAAATGCGGCATCAGGAGTGTTTGAAAGAAGAAACTATAGTCGAACAAGACACGCTATGTAGAAAACAGACACTACATACAGTGCAGAAAAAGAAAGACGCCCGGTTTTATGTATTTAAGTCCCCTCAGCCGTCGAGGGCCAACGGCTGTATGGGCTATACGCCAACGAGACAGCGTGCAAAAAAGTGTGTGTGTGTGTGGGGGGGGGGGGGGGGGGGGGAGGGGGGCAGTGCAGACAGCTATCTCGTGGGTTGTTAATCAGTACGTTGGAAAAAAAAAGAGAATTTATTCGTCTGAGTCCTAAATGGGAGCGTTTGGAAGTAGTTCAGGAATGCGTTCCTTCTGCAGTTAGAGAGCAGCGGTTGTTGATGATGGTGACGTAATGGGTCGAGCAGCCCGGTCTATTACAAGCACGTGTACGAATGCGTGAGAAGCCGATTTGGCCTGCACGGTCTATTGCATATTTGGACCGTGCGCCGAGCTGTCCCGTGAAGCGGGGCAAGAAGCTCGTGAGGAACACGCATAACCAGTTGATGGAGCGTTCACTCTCGCCAGCGCATACACGACGACCGATAGCTCGAGGGAAGCGCTCTAGGGCGATTATCCAGACGGTGGATTTTTGTTTGCTTTCTCGTACATTCTCACTAGAGGAACGCGCTGATAAATGCTTGTTCAAGACGATAGCATTTTTTTAATGAAAAAATTCTGTCCTGTCTGTCTGTCCGTCGAGTCAGCCGCCGGGCCGGAAGTAAAAGGGTGATCTGGCGAAACTCTTTGATACCCCTGACACACGGGCGCCTAAAAGGCCTTTGCAGCGAAGGAGTGCTACCCAAACAGTGTTCGCCTCGGTGACACACGACAAAGTAGAATCTCCTTCACCGCAGCGGGCACTTCCCGTAAGCGGTGTTCGCTTATCTCCTTTCCCGGACGAAAAGGAGCAGCTAGCGGCGCAGCCTCGTAAGCAGGTGCTTGCAGATCATAAGCTTCTCGGAACTAATGAGACCAAATTCGATTTTATATACGTTTCATAAAATATTAAAATTGCAATGAAATTAAATTGGACCAAGCAAGCCCAATCGTAGTGTATTTTTGTTAACGTCTGCCCCCTGTTGCCAGATTAAGAAGGGAACATAGGCTAAAAAAGCACTCCATCGCTGCTGTTCAATACAAATATGTGAAATTGCCCAGTTATTTTTTCGAAGCAACAATAAAGCGCACGGTTTCTCACTAAAATAATAAAGAAAATATATATTAGCCGCACTTTATTTTTGTTATTGTGCCTATTTTTTTTTTCTCCTCAGAACTGCTAGCGCCACTTAAATGGTGTGTCAGTTACGGGAACTACACAACAGATATCGGGGGTTGCTGTGTGTCAGGAGCGCCACTCCTTTCCACAAAATGTCTTTCGACGTGGGAAAAGGCGTTTAGTTTAAAAGATATCTAGCGTTGTCGTGTGTCACAGGTATTAAACTGCTAATTCTGGAAACCAGGGTGTCGAACCGGAGCCGAACCGAACCGAAAACCGGAACCGAACCGGTATTTTTGTCGCAACTGAACCCGAACCCGAAACGTTATTTTTTGAGCACGCTGAACCCGAACCAGAACTGAACCGAAAAAAGAAATAACGGTTACCGGTTCATGCCGAAACGGTTCGACCCTCCGTTGTTGATACTGCACAGTCAATGCAAATCAGCCTTTTTTTCTTTCACGTACCCTCAACTTCGTACCCGCTCGCGCACTTTCCATTCCAGACAACTGAGCACTATCACGCTCTATGTAACAACAGGGGAAATGAATGAGCACCAATGTAGTAATGGTCTGTTGCTGCTGGAAGCGCGAGCGTAGTGCAAGCTGACCAATTGAAATGTCATTCTAGGCAGCTTGCAGAGGATATAAAACGACTTGCCCTTCCCCAGCTGCAACGTTATTGCAGCAATCAGGCTGCACGGTTCCATTGCGCAACAGCGAAAGCCCACACCCGATGTGTGCAAACTTTTCAGCATTTGTTTAGAAGAGAGAGAGAGAGAGAGATAAACTTTATTTTGAAGCCTGTATCCAAAGGACTGCTCGGCTTCTTGGTTAGGTTGCAGGGACTATAGTCCTGGCTATCTATAGTCCTGGCGTGTTTTTAACGTGGTGCACCAGCGTGGTCCAATAGAGCTCTTCAAGCTCCTTAGGGGGTGTGACCCATGCCTCCCAGCAAGTAGGGCGCTTTGTGGCGGGAATTGGTTGCAGGGAAGATCTCAGGGTGCTTTGTATGTTTGGGCATGTCCAGAGGGTGTGTTCATTGTTGGGGTATTGGTCGCAGTGTGAGCACTTTGGTGTGCCTGGAAGCCCGTCTATGTAGTGTTGTATGTGTTGTGTTGGTAGCGTGCCCGTTTGTGCACGTCGAATGAGAAGAGCGTCAGGGCGGGCGAATTTTCAGGGGAAGGTCCGACACTTGCGAATTATAAATACTTGACAAGTGTGACCGCAGGAACTTCCCAGTGGCTAAGCCATTTGCTGCTGACCAGAAGTGGCCCCGATCTCCCTTCCCCACGACCGTTTTTCTGAAGTAGATGGGAATCGTGCACGTCCGTGTATCGAGATTTTGATCCACGTTTAATATCAACAGCTGGGTAAAAAAGTCTGCCGGCCTGCAACATGAGCTGCGCCTCGGCGCAGATATATAGCACGGGGCATCAAATGCGCCAGTTTTGTTAATGGGTTCACACAGAAAACAACAAAAAACAAAAGCCGAATCACGTTGTTCTAAAATGTTACGCCAAATGTAAGTAAACCTGAACAAGTAAAGAAGCACCAAAACGTGAATATTGCTATCTACTTTTCTTTGCCCTGCCTTTCAAAACCAAACGTGTCAGCAATGCAAAGGAAGTGAGTTGCGTGGTCAGTTTATGAGGACGGTACAGTGGACAAGTTCCGTTTTTTGCAGAAACAACTAACAACACATATGTCAGGAAAAACTGTTAAGGTGCGCAATTAATCCCTTTTCAAGAAACTGAAGCCCTCGACCTTGTCTTAGAAGCAGAAACAGTAATAAAGCAGATGACACGTGCTGAAAGGCAGGCCTGTACCTTACATTGTCCCATTCGCCAAGCAATCATCTTTTCTGATTGTTCTGCAGTTTTATCTCTTTCAGATCTGCTATTTTTCGAAGGTAAACTTGTACTGACTGCCCAAATCGCTACATTACCCTACTGGTACTCGTTCCGGAGGGGAGTACTGCTGTGGACGAATTAAAGAGCGTCTACCGAATAAAGTCCTATCTCATGCTCCGCGCGTCAAATTTCCCTTTCATTTTGAAACAGCATAATCTCTAATAAGATTCTGCAATGTAGAAAACGGAACGATGGCCGGGGGTCAGGCGGTACGATGACATACTGATTGTAATGCACATATCCGGTGTAGCTATCGCACAAGGAATTGCAGTGTCAGAGCAATAACGCAGTGACTGAGAGTTAACTAAAGCTTACTTTTAACAAACTTGTGGCTAACACATTCCATAAGGTATCAGCTAACAAATTATTCAGGATGACCAAATAATCCAATTCGTTGGTAGCCTGTCGTTGGTAGCCTGTTGTAGGATTTTTCTGTTTTCTTACAAATATAAAAAAATGTTCGCCATTGGTATTAAGCGCTGGTATTTGAACGCGCCAGTACGCAGGTTTAAATTTAAGGCATCAAGGTTAGCGTTATGGGCGATTCCATGGCGACGATCGCGATTTCAACAAAAAAGGAAAGGACAGAAAATATATCCCACCGTCATATCTCTTGGCGGTGGCCTTATGAAAGTCGCTAGGACAATGTAAAGTCCGGGCGAGAAAGTAGGCGGTAAATCGCCGCCACTTTTTGTCTTCCTAATATCTCATAACTGTTTAAAGATTGCTTTGCAATTGCGCCACTGCCCTTGGGGAACAGCAGCATTCTGAATTTTTGTTTTTGTTTTGATTTGGCTGTCGTTTTGAACTAGTAAATGTTTTTGTCTAATATCAGTGATAATTCCACTTATCGAACTGGTTCAAGCTGCCGAACCGGTTCGGTACGTGATTTTGTCGAACCGGAACTGAATCTGAACGAAATGATTTCGCCTGAACCAGAACCGCAACCAAACCGGTATTTTTTTCGGTTCGACACACTGCTGGTAACATACCTTACACTTGTCGACATTGCTAAATAAAAGAAGACGTCAGGTATATTTGATTTGATTGATTGATTGTGGAGTTTAACGCGCCGACGCAACGCAGGCGATGAGGCGCGCCGTAGTGGAGGGCTCCGGATTAATTTTGACCACCTGGGGATCTTTATCGTGCGCCGAAATCTCGTACACACGGGCGTTTTTGCTTTTCGCCTCCATCAGAAAAGCGGCCGCCGCGGCCGGGAATCGAACCCGCGACCTCGTGCTCAGCAGCGCAACGCCTTAGCCACTGAGCCACCGCGGCGGGTATCAGGTATATTTGAAGCACGACATAAATGCATAAGTGATGCTAGCAATGTTCTTTTAACTAAAAAAAGGTAAGATAAACTTTAAAACAAACAACGCTTTCAAAAAATATTCTAATCCCAAAATACAAAAACGGCTCGTGCTCGAGCCATGGACATTTGGCTCGAGCGCCAAGAGAAACGGTAACAACAGGTTGCAACAGATGGCGCTCCAGCAATGCGAACGCGGGAAAATTGAATTGAATTAAACAAACCTCCATTGTGTTTCAGGCTTAGCTCGGCTATGCCTGAATATACGTAGCGTGAGCTAAGGTTCAGCTGGTTATTCTTATGTTTCCTGGTTGTCTAGGATTAGCTAGATTATCATGCTTACTGCTGCTAAAAGGATTTTCAATCCAGTCCAATCTAATGCAATTCAATCCAATCCAATCCAGTCCGGTCCAGTCCAGTCCAGTCCAGTCCGGTCACTGCTCCTCGCGCATGCGCAGCACGGCTCTTCAGAAGCCACGCGAAACGGCTATCAAGCGGCTCTAGCGCAGCGTGAGACTTGGCTACTGCGCGCACACAGCTGGGCATGCGCCAGCGCCAGTGCGGCTGGCGCGGCCATGACGTCAGTCATCTGGAATGCGCAGGCCGGCGAATGTGCAGACCCAATTCCGTATACACCCGTAGTTGAATTGAAATCCAATCCAATCCGATCCGATCCAAATCCAATCCAATTAAATCCAATGCTCCTCGCGCTTGCGCAGCACGGCCCTTCAAGGTCTACGTGAAACTGCTCAACCTCGTCCAGTGTAGCTTACGCTACAAAAGCGTAACAGATGGGCGAGGGAGAGAAGAGAGGCAGTTACGTTGTCGGGGCTGCAGAAGACCATTGTCTTTCAACTACATTTACAGCGAAGCGAGCAGATACGTGGGCAATTTTATTTTTGTTCTCTACGCGAGTCTAGTGGTCTGGTTTCAAGTCGCCGTAGCCCTTACTGCGATGTGTCGAAAGGCAAAAACGTGCACGCGTGCACTGGATTTCGCTGCACTTCTAATAGCTGCTGCCTTTGTGGATAAAGAAAAATACACATTCCGCCACTCCCGCCTCACTGCGCATCAGCTAGGCCCGCTAAAACAATGTCGTGCTGCAGACACCCAATGACGTCCTTTCGATCAAGTTACGACGGCGATGCGCAAGCTGTCCCGCTTGGATGCGCAGTGATATGACGTTCTTTCACTTGTTGCAAATAGGCGTATACACGGCCCCACGCTCTGTGGTGCTGTGGAATTTGCCATCACCTGATTAAAGGAAGAATACTTTGACCGGCGTAATCATAATATTGGCATGGTTGCACTGGGTGACGTCAAGGCGATTCAGGTGGTGGCTGTGGTGCTGCCTTCCTCGATCCATTGCTTGAGCGTGGCTGTAAGAACCGCGTTGCTGCTTGTACGCATCGATGCGTAGTGTAAAATAGAGTGTGGAGCCAGTTCATGGCTGTGTAAACGTTAAAAGAGGTTTGAAATTGAATATGTGCGGATCGCGACTTTCATGTGAACTCTTTTTGGCTAGCTTTCCGTCACGGCCGCTGTTACGCAACGAGCTCGCGCGACAGGAGCCGTTGCGGGAGAGCGCAAGCACAGGCGATTTCGCTTTCGTGAGGGTGGGGGCTCGGCCTTTTCCGTGACCTGGTCTCCTGCCCTGAGGTACGCATGGTGTACGGACGCTTCCGGTCCTGCTCCTTTTGCTCCGAACCACGGAATCGCCACCCCACTATACCCCTACACCGACATTACACTCCACCCCAGATTGACCAATCAGACCCTCCCCCCTCCACCCCAGCTTCCTGTCCACAGAGGGGGCCCGCATATGGCGCATCATCCAAGCGTACACCTTCCCCCACCGCACAATCTTACAGCACTCCCAACCCCCCTGTTCCCCTTACCCCAATGCCTGAACTGCGGTGTCCTCGAAGCGCAGTTTCGGTCCCTCTGCCAGTGCTTCAAGGATACCCACCCACCCCTCTCCACACCCCAGGCGTGGGAGCAGGCCTTCCGGAGCTCCGAGGTTTCGGACGAGGCGCTAGTCACCTCCCGAAGCCTTCATGTCACGGCGGCCCTGTCACGGCGTCGGCATGTCCCGAAGCCTCCATGTCACGACGGCGGCATGTCACGGCGCATCGTCACCAATCGCCCCAGAGCTAAGCTGGTTCTAAAGGCGCACGCCAGTGTTGTTGCTGCGACGCACGAGCCATCGGTTCCTCACCCGGCCACCCCTCGCATGATCATCAAGTGGACCGGGCAGCCGCCACGTGCGGAACGGAGGTCGGCGAAGACGCTGGGTGCGTGGGGTGTGGGGAGACGCCGTGCAGCGAGAAACGTTCTGTGCGCCATGTGACGTCACTTTTTCTCGCGCATGCGCCGCACTGCTCTCCAGTAGCCACGCGAAACTGCTCAGCCTCGGCCAGTGTAGCTCACGCTACAAAAATGTTAGAGCGATAAAAAAAGTCTTTGCTACCCAAACAATGCTAGCATATTTACGCCTCACCAATCCCCAAGATCGCATTCCCCAATCTCCGCTTCGCAAAGCATTCTGATCAATTATGTGCACCGCAAATTCATAGAGGGCTAATAAGGATCTGCTGTCGTGTGTGCACGCACACGCGTACCTACTCACCCGCATACGCCGGAACACGCTCGCACACTCCCAATAAAAACTCATGACCTTGTGGTTCGACATTTAGCGAGTAGAGAGAAAAAGTCGCCTATTGTGAGTTTAATGGAAACATGGGTCAACGAATACTTGCACGACGTGATAGGTGCTGGAGGCGACTACATCGAACTTGAAAGCGAACGAGTGGGAGATTTAGGCAGGGGGAGGTACAAGATAAAGTTTTGACGCATTGAAGAAACGCTCGAACGCACTCGGGCCGAGCTTCCGCAATCGCGCCCCTTCGTTTCGCCGCTTGCAGACACTTTGGGGGGAAGCGGGGGGGGGGGGGGGGGTGCTTGTGCGGGGAAGCGAGTTTGGAGACGGTCGAGCGAATTGCGAAGGAAGCCAACATGCTTGCGGCGATACTTTGAAGAAGTGCCGTTTAATTAATACGGGGCGTCTTAAGAGGGTCATTAGCGACGTTGCCAGGTACTGCCGCAGGACATGCTTCTTGTTTCTGGTGAGAACGCGACTCTGCATCGGAGAAACACAAAGAGGCGGTGCAAAAGGGGAAAAAAAAAGTGAATAAAATTATGGGCGATTCTTGAGTCCTACTATCCGCGATAAGGGGAACGCTAGCCATCACAGAACGGACTTTGTAACCGGCCGCGGTGGCTCAGTAGCTAAGGCGTTGCACTGCTGAGCACGAGGTCACCGGTTCGATTCCCGGCCGCGGCAGGCACGTTTTTCATGGAGGCGAAAAGAAAAAACTCCCGTGTGTACGAGATTTCGGCGCACGTTAAAGATCCCCAGCTGGTGAGAAGTAATCCGGAGCCCTCCACTACGACGCGCCTCATCGCCTGCGTTTGCGTCGGCGCGTTAAGCCCTGCAATAAAAAAATGACTATTGCAGGAATGGTTTCATAACATTGACTTGTGTACACTCACTCTAATATGTAAACACACTTTGTTGAAAGGTAAGGTCATCAAGGAATGGACGCACAATACAAGGGGTATGACTGCAACCATAAATAGAAGAGCCCGATTGACTGACTGACGGAAGTCACAACGTAGGACCGTCCACTGGAGAGAGGAGCATTGTAAGCAGCTGGGGTGCCTCATTCATCATTTTTTTTGTCTTGTGACTCCGCAGAAGCCTTCTTTTCGATTGCCGACCAAACAACAGCTTGTTGAGTTCACAGGATGCCAGCCCCGTAACAAATCGCCAGCTTCTTCAAGCTATGTGACACCTTGAGCGTCAATGGGAGGGCATTCTCTACTGGTTTTGTGCATGAAATTCCGCACAATGGATGTACACATGTACACCAGCTGATTCACGTTGCTGTTCTCCACTTACTCGTATAGTGAGGACGACCGTCTTGAAAACGACCGTATTGCAAATTACTTAGATCACAGTGTGTATGGACGTCCCCACACGTGCCTGCCAGTCACGTTGCCAGAAATATTTTTCGGGCGGTGTTATACACCTGCGAAAAAAAAGAAAATATACAGGAAAGATAGCCTGCGCGCCACCATAATTTCAGTTTCATTTTCCTATCTAATTTTGTCATTTTGTTTTCAACATATTTATACGGATTCAGAGTGTGAACAGCCTGACGAAAAACAAGTCCGAATGCGTAGGGCACGCAGGGGGGAATGCACCGCTCAGAGCGAAACACCCCCCCCCCCCCCTCTATACGCCCTTGGTACCTGCCCACGCGTGAGTAGCCTCAATTTTGATGGGAACTGAACAAAGCGGCGTTTTCCTGAATCTTAGATTCAGCCTATGTCCCTTATACGGGCTGAAATACTTTCAGCCTGACCCCGAACATTTTGCGAAGACGTTCGTTTCGAAGAGTATGTGTGTGAGAGGAGCTTTGACGTCCACGCAGTGTGGAGGGGGATATCGAGGAGCGGCAGGCCCCCTTCGTCCCTGGACCTGAATGGAAAGAAATAAACGTGTCCCCATTAATATCTGTGGCGAGGATTGTTGATTGCTCGTAATGTTCAAAAATGTGTGTGTGTGGTATGGTGGACACCGTGTGCCAAGTGGTCACAGCTTGTTTCTTTCGCACCGGCAAGAATTATATTGGGACATTAAAAAACTCACAATCACTACTGTGCGAAAGAGAAACTCAACATCACTACCTTGCTCAATAAAAAACTCAAAATCACTACCGTGCTCAATAAAAAACTGAAAATCACTACCATGCTAAAAAAATCAAAGTTACTACCGCGCTCAAAAAAAAAAAACTCAAGTAACTACCGTGCTCAGAAAAGAAAACAACTCACCCCACCGCCCCCCCCCCCCCCCCAGAAAAAAAAACTCAAAATCACTACCGTGATAAAAAAGATCGAAACCACCACCGTGCAGCGGTATGTGTTTCTCCTCCAGCTGGACAGCTAGATAATAAGGTAGGTTTCGTACCCTTTTCTTTGGCGCTCTTAGCCCTCAGTCGGCCTTACCCTATAAAAACCGAATCATCATAATATTCAGGTTCTGTACCTTTTTCCTTGGTTCTCTTAGCCCTCTGTCGGCCTTACCCCGTAAAAAACCGAATCATCATAATAATCAGGTTTTGTACCCTATTCCCACACTTATCGCGTTCGGGCAAACGGGCCCAGGAAACGCCTAGTAGTGTTCCTTCGACCTTTAAGAAAGCGCCTCGTACTATGAAGGTCAAGCAAGCGCTTCTTGCGGCTTTGTGGCACTGATGAAAGCGCCAACAATGACGCTTCGGTCACTCACCTAACCGATTCGCGCGCCGACGGCTTCCGCAGTGAAAGCATCTTGCCGCTCGATCTTTCCAGGGGGAGGGGTGGGAAAAGGGGGATACGGGAAATGGTAAGGGCAAGCTCATGCACGGGCTAGGCAGCGCTTCGTGAGCTTTCGCAATGACATCGTCTAATCGTTAGTTAGTTGCGTGGGTTTGTGCGCGGAGAGGAGATAAGGGGAAAGAGTAAGGGCACGTGCCAGCAGAAAATTATACAAGAAGGCTCTAGCTGCATCAAAGTTTGATCGTGTTCTGACCTGGAGCGGCAGTACACCGAACAACGTGTGTTGTTTGTTCTGCCGCGCCATTATGTACTCGTTCGGTGCGTGCTCTAGTCCGGAAACCGAGCTTTTGCTCGACAAACTTCATTTAACCGCAGTTAACTAGTACAAAATTTACGGCTACAATTGCATGTGTGTATCGTGTCCGAGACGCAAAACTCTTTCTTCGGGATGACCGCCATGAAAGCTAAGCAGAAATAAAGTTTGCTAACACCTTTCGCCTATATTTTCTGTCACTCCAATGTAGAGTGCTAAAATGCTTCGTGGTCCGCCAGCTCCACACGGTAAAATGGCTCGTAATATTTTCTGACAAAAAGTACGAGGTATACTTGTACAAATTGCGGGTTCATTGAGGACAGGTTAATTTTCTATGTAAAACACAGGTCCTCTCACAAATTGTTTCTCACTTGTTAGGCGATGAAGGGTCAGTACTTTGCTGGGATGCATGCAACGAAAGTTGCAACTTCTTTCCGTAAAGATGGCTGCTGTGTTTGTTGAGGCTAAATCGGCCGCCATAAATAGTCTGAAACGCTGTCGCCAGTTGCGTCAGTAATAGACTTCGACGAAGAAATTATTGGTTCCCAGTGTTCATGCTTATGCAAGCCTCATTAGTTAATGTAGCCCAGATTACATACATATACACCAATATCGCCCGTCACAATACAGGTGAACTTCGTATTAACAGCACACGCTGTTTTAAAAACAAAAAAAAAGAGCTCTAACAATTTTTTGTGCTTACAATCACCAACACAGACTAATTGTCTAAAGCGACTTTACAATGTTTCTTTCAGCGTTTGGCGCCTCACCCTTCCCCCGTGCGATATTAAAATACTACACCACGATCGGGTAATAACGGACGAGGGTAAGCGTGAGCTGTATCCCAGGGAAAAAAAGGTTATGTATGGGCGTCGAAACGGCGTTTCATTTACTATCTGATTGTCTGGTTTGATTCTGCTAATGATAACCAAATTATCTTAGTGATCGGAGTCTTAGTGACGAGTCCTCTCCAGTTCTTCTTTCCCTTCATTAAAAGTAAAAGCTTGCCACCGGCATAGTTTATGACCATCTAGGTCCTCATCTTTCGCGGTGAAGCCATCGAAGTAACGGTGGCATGTACCCGCACGACGGCACTTTCTTGCGTTTCCCCTAACTTCGTGCAATTGTTGCTCCCCGTGATTTAAACACCTCGGGTGCTACCGCACCTATAAGACGAGAATACTATTGCACGTATGCATGGGCTCACGGGGGAAACACCTTAATGCCAAGTCTGGTTGAGACCTTTTCACACGTTCGTAGCGCTCTTCTGTACCTCTCCGGTAGATTTCATTGCGGCAATACTGGAGATGAAACTTCGGAACGCTTAAAGAAGCACCGAAGAGGAAAGGCAACATTGATTATCAGCTTGCCACATTATAGGCCAGACTGTGCAGGTCACGTTTCAAATAATTTCGCCCGATGCAGATGCGCTTGTTCTACTAGAAAAGAGTGGTTCAAAAGTGCGACTTCTCTCGCACAGCTCTGCTTGTTGATTTGCTGACGTGAGCTATGGCGACATACTGGTAAGACTGCAGCGCAAAATTTAGCCAACTGCTAGAAGGTTAGAGCTTAAGAAATGATGCATTAAGAAATATTAGGTTGATATTGAATACAAAATGAGGTAAAACCTATATTTTCAAGACCAGATTAGCATAAAAGCTCATTGCCAGCAAGTATGACGTCACTGCAGTGGTTGGTGCGGCCGCCGCCAAAGCGGAGGGACGTTTTTATGCAACAATCGCACACGAAATGAACTTTTATACACCCTCCTAACAATGACGTTGTACATTCAGTACGTTAAACTGCAATATGCAGAAATAAATAGGATTCAGACAAACTGGCAGCAGTACCCATTAAAATATTATTTTTCGTGTCGTCTGATGACCTGGCTACCAGCTCGCGGCTTGAGGTTCACGAATGCCTGGTCAATCGGGCCCGAGTGGCGGCGGTAGCCCGCGGCCTTCTTAAATGAGAAGATGCCATGCACTTTCATTTTATTTTGCTTTTCTTCTTTTTCCCCTCATTTAACATCGTCTCCAGCAAACTTTCTTTCTCCTCGTGCCATCCGAAGCCTGTTGCAGTTTTTACGCTATCCTTCAAGCCATGTTTTTTCTGCCAGTGCGGATAACGATGTGGTTGTATCCGCGTGTTCCCGAATGTTTGCTCGGTTTAGGAGCATACTTTAAGCTGCTGTACCGCGGGCATCTTTGCTTACACGAGTAATCACTCTTCGCCCGGAACAACCCGGATGAGAGCCAGAAACACTCGCAATCGCGATCGCGGTGCGTACCGCCTCGGAGCGGCCCCTGCAGAAGGACGCCGGGGGAAATGCCCTGTGGGCGATGCACGCATGGCCACACGCGACGATGACTGCACGGCGATAGAGGGGCCTGCAGCTACGAGGAACCGGACAGCGGCACACGGACACACGCAAGTCAACCGAGACAACAACGGGGCAGCGCTGAGTCTGCACCCACCGAGTGGCTGTTTTTTGGTTGTCGGATTCAGTGAAGAACGCAAAGCCGCCGTGCGACGGTGAGACGGCGGGACAGTTGACATGCACGGGGGGAAGAAAGACCTTGTTTGTTCTTGCCGTCTTTTTCTTTTTTGAGCAAGCTGTGTGCGGTTTCATTTCCGCGTCGTTGTTCGCTTCTCGTGTGGCGGCAATCAAGAGGTCCCAGAACGCGACGGGGGAAGCACGCGCGGACAAGCATGACCGGTGACGGGGACGAGAAAAAAAAAAAGGAGAGGTTTTCGTAGCAATTCCGGAAGGTCGGCAGGGTTTTTTTACGCAGTGTCTTGCTTTGTAAGTGTTTTTTTACCACGGGTGCAGAACAGGCCTGCCGCTGTTTTCAATTGTTCTTGGAAAGGACCTTTCCTACCTTATGTTTACTTTTTTGTCCTTCTATTTTCGTACTTTCGTGGCAGAGTTTTGCAAGTGAAACTTCTCTCACAAGTGGTGGATGTTCTTTTGGACAAGTTTAGATGTTGAGCCCTGAGAAGCTTAAGTTGAAACGACGAAACGGCGGCGGTAAGGAATGAACGGTGGTGCCCAGTGGGCAGAAAGTCGGGGGGAGATAAAAGGCGTGTGCAAGAGTGCCATAAGAAGTTTCTCAGCGAATCAGGTGGTTTCGTTTACTACGCGATGGCAGCTTCCACACACTAGTTAACCGCTATTTACGTTATTTGACACACACGACTGTCTAATTGGCGCGGCAGCAGCGAAATAGTCCTCAGGAATGTACGTGCTATTTCGTCGCTACTTTCCGTTATCGGGGGTAGGTGGCGCCACCAGCAACTCTCGGCCTTTATACCTTCGTTTCTGCTTAGCCTGTCCATGACTGTAAGCGTGGTTTGGAAATGACGTCCCCACCCCCCTTTCTGGGGCAGTTTTCTCAGTTTTCTCACTGTCGCTCGTGATGAGGACGGCCGGCAAGTTCGCATTCTTTCACTGCACGCGCTGCACTAGTATGATGATGGCGATGTTGTATGCAAGGCCAACAGTTGCAAAGGGCGCCGAAACAGTGGTTATATACGAGAGACAAAGACGTACACACTAAAATTGCTCAACAAGAACAAAAACAAAATGAGTCAAAGATAACGAGGATGGCTTGTGTAGAAGGCCAGCTTTTGATTATGCCTGGTATGAAATCAGCCTAGAAATTTCACTTGCGCTAAATATTTAAGAAGGCGCTTGACAGAAAACATGGGATTGTCAGAGAGAAAAAAATGCTGGGTGTAGTGGGATACGTTGTCTGTAGAGTTGCGCGATGTGTCTGCGTCTTGTTGTGTCAAATGCCTTGCATTAAAGTAGCACGTGGATCATTAAAGTAGCACGTGGAAGAGCTCGTGTACTGTATTACTTCGCCAAAGCGACGGACTCGGATGTCAATGCGCGGGCGCGCTTTGAAAAGAGATTGCGCGCAATGCGTGAGATCGTCCGCTTTTTCTGACGAAGTCTGGTGGTAGACGATGCAGTAATCTATGAGAAAATTAAGTGCGAGAAATCACGGCAACGACTCGTGTTACGTTCGAGATATTTGCAGTAACGCACTCTTTGGGCTGCGCGGAGGAACCGCCGGCAGCGGTGATGAGGCGCAGGGGCAACTTCCGTTACGGAAGTTGCCCCTGTTTTTTCCGTTACGGGAAGAACACTGGGGAATCCAAAACAGCCAAGGTAACCAAAAAAGAGGCAAGGCAGATTGAAACGAATAAATGGAGGGAAAAAATAGAAGCTAAAACGTCGTTAGAGATGTACAGGGCTGAGAAGACGAACATCAGAAAGGAAAATTTGTACGATAATTCCCAGGGCAGTGCTTTGCTTTTTGAGGCTAGAGCCAGTTGCCTGCGAACTAAGAGTTTTGTGAGGAAGTATTCACAAAATGATGGGGTATGTGTGGTCTGCGGAAAAGAAACAAACTATGCGGCACACTGTTAGAATCTGAGGGTATCCATCCAAATCTACATGAAGGGAATATTGGGCTTTCAGAAGGCCTAGGATTTAAGGGTATCAGAGAGGAAGTTAATTTCAAGGCTGTCGAGGGGACGTAAAGAAGATTAGAGTGCTGGTGGACGAAAAGCAGAGAGGGGAATTTTGCCTGGGACAGTTACCACCTGTAACAGGGAAAAGAAAGTATTTCGGGCCTAATAAGCTTTAGTGCCTGCCCTAAGCAGCGCTAGTATTAAACCAAGAGTGTAAAACATGGTTACATTAGTCCTTTTTGTAAGATGACATGTCATCACCCAGCTTCAAGGGGGAAACCAATAGGAATCATCATCATCTTCATCGTTGTCGTTGTTAAGTTCTAACCGAGCATACAATCAACACTACTGATTAACACAGAATAAATAAACGTTACAGAAGGATCTGATTCACTTTTGTTCAATGAGCACAAATACCCTCTTTAATTGGCGTCACTGAGCGAGCACAAATTAATCCTGCTTGTTTTCTTTAAAGCACCTGCGATGTCCTGTTTTTTTTATTTCTCACTCTTCACCTACCTCCGAGGTGCTTCTCCCTTACTGCTCTATAGCTGATCCCGGAGAGCGTGTGCATGATGCAAACACCCTCCCGCAAAAACAAGCAGCACGGCGCATACCATAATTTTCTCTTTTACCTAGCTGAATAAAGGCTATATACCGCGAAGCTGTGTATGCCTAATACCCCTGGCTCTCCCGCCCATGTTAACGGAAACTCGACGTGGGGAAGGAGGTGAACTGTGTTCAGTGTACAAGGAATTCATAGAAGTTTAAAGAAGTATGTAGGGGCCTCCATATTTTGATATGCCTTATATTGCACCTAGAAAAATGTATCCAGCATGAGGGCGCGGGTTCGATTCCCGGCCGTGGCGTCCGCTTTTCAGATGGAGGCGCAAAACTAAAACACTCGTGTGTACGAGATTTAGGAGCATCACCTGCGTTGCGTCGGCGCGTTGAACCTTACAATCAATCAATCAATCAATCAATCAATCAATCAATCAATCAATCAATCAATCAATCAATCAATCAATCAATCAATCAATCAATCAATCAATCAATCAATCAATCAATCAATCAATCAATCAGAAGAATGTCCTCCCACAAATGCCTTCGGGTCGGGAGGTGTTGCCCACTTTAAAAGTATCGGTGTAAGCTTGGTCTCTGTAAGCTGACTTTCTGGCATTGCGTGTTGCGCAGCGAAGCACGGTCATATACGGAGGGAGAGCGGTTACAGCCACAGTTTGCACTCCTCTCCACCGCCGCTGCCTCTATCCCGAGTCGTGTAGACTAGCGTCACTAAATAAAAGTGTAGCTTATTTAGTGACGCTAGTGTAGACCGCTCACCGCGCGCAGCGTCTTTGGCTCCCACCCTCGCCTTTTTTATGCATGAATTTGGGGGGTTGGGACGGCGGGGTTGGGGGGGGGGTACTCACGAGGCAGAATTCACGCGCTCACTGTTGACATACCCGCTCTGTTGGGGGCGCATTTCAACGTGGAAGCCTCTTGGCCCGATGCGACCCGACTGCTGTCCTCCGCGTTCGACCGGTTTGAATTGGTGTGCTACACAGCCAGCAAGGTACCGACGACGCGAGAGTGGGGCGGTCGCCATTCTAACTTCCGTTGAGCTCACTAACAGAAAAGGAAGATCAACCGCAAATTAAAAAACTCGTTTTCTTTCGTGCCCTCCTGTTCCTTCCCCCAGCTTTGATGGTCATTCCTCTTCGCAAAGTGAATGGGCCGCGATTTTTCTCTAAAATAATTTCGCCATTCGAAGCAAGTAACGTCTCCCGTAAGAGACACGAAGGTACGTGAATAAGCCGCCGCAAGCAGCGCTACTCATCCGCGCCGTTTCCGAAACCCGTTGAATGAATCATGCTTCCTCTCACAACTCATGTGTCAGACGCGGGAACCGTATACTTGTGCAGGCTCCGCCTGATAGCGGATTCGGCGTAACAATTGCCCGCCGAGAAGAAAGAAGGAGGGAATAAAGGTGAAGGAAAGGCAGGAATGTCATTCAGGCTGTGGCCTGGTTTGCTAAGAACGGCCGAGAAAAATCGCCCATATATAGGAATATATGACTGCTTCACTGCATATGCCTTCCCGTGTCTCGTCTGCCGCCCCTGTCATTCGAAACACACTTTTCTCTGCCCCTCTCACCCCTAGCCCTTGTCCTCTTCCCTCTCGCTCTTCCCGTCATAGAATGCAATAGAGATTTGCTTAAATTAATTAAGTTGTCCCGTGTTCGCGCTGCTCGCCTGCCGTCTGTCGGGAACTGCTGTAGCGTGAGCTACACTGGCCGAGGTTGAGCAGTTTCGCATGGCTCCTGGAGAGCCGTGCTGCGCATGCGCGAGGAGCAGTGACGTCACACGGCGCACAGAACCTTGCTAGCGGCCCGGCGTCTCTCACACACCCCACGCGCCCTGCGTCTTCGCCGACCTCCGTTCCGCACGCGGCGGCTGCCCGGTCAACTTGATGATCATGCGAGGGGTGGCCGAGTGTGGAACCGATGACTCGTGCGTCGCAGCAACACCGGCGTCCGCCTGTGGAACCAGCTTAGCCCTGGGGCGATTGGTGACACTACGCCGGAGCCCCTCGATAAATATACATGTCATATATTGCGTATACCGTGTGCGTATCATTGAAGCAGCAGTTAGCATGATAATAAAGATAATCCTAGACAACCTGAAAGCTAAGAATAACCAGCTGAACCTTAGCTCACGCTGCGTATATCCTGGAAAGCCGAGCTAAGCCACTGCTAATTTTTGTTTTATGTTATGTTTGGCATATGTTTTGAGAAGAGCATGATAATCGCTTTCTAACCAGGGACTCGGCCAGAATGGAAGAAAAAGTAGCCGGACGCGTGAGCGTTGGAGGTGAGCGTGATGGCATGTGAGGTGAACAGGTGGCCGCGAAGGAGGGTTCTCACTGGGGAAAAGGGGGGGAGGAGCAGGGCGGGGTAGACGCAGTCGGAATGATTAGCATCAAAGAAGGAAGGAGCGATTGTGGAGAAAGAGAAGCAGGCATCATGTATCAGAAAGGAAGACTGATTAATCGCTAGGCTTTCGACTCAAAGAACGCAAGGAGACTAGTTGGCGAGAAATTATTTAGTTTATTTGCCAGTAAAAGCTTGTCTAAATTGTATGTTTAATGGGTACAACGCTGATGCTCTCCGTTCTGTACTCATTTCTACCGCGAATTCTGCTTGAGGCTTACTTTTCGCTGAACAGTGTGAACGTGTGTTTGGCATGGAAGCAGCGTATATGTATTCGTCGTGTAAAAGCGTTCTTTTGACTGTCCTTTGACCGGAAGGTTGAATTGAGCGACGTACAGACAGAATGACAGACAGACAGACAGACAGACAGACAGACAGACAGACCAAAAAAATTTTCGCGTTTTGGTCGCCCAAGAAAGACTATCTCTTGCCCAAACAATTAAGAAAAGCCCTTACATGCCAGGTCAAGTCTCATTCCAAATGTGGGTAAAGTGTGCACAAGACACGCCCACGAAACAGATGGGTCCCACGACACGAAAAGGTTAAAAATGTAATTGTTAAGTCCAAAGCATCAGGTGTTCCATGAAACGCACAGGCGTCTCATTAAAAGCCAAAAAAGTGACCGCCGTTGTCAACGTTAGCGGCACCGATAGGGCTGCCGCATTAAAGGGAAAATAAACAAATAAAGACATATTTCGGTCCGCGTGGGATTCGAAACCGCATTGCAGCAGCAGGAATCAAGTGCGCTAACCGCAGAGCTGGATGATACATTTGTAAAGCAAGCAATCTAAGCAGCGGGAACATTTTCACGAATTTGTGTAGAATTCTTATTGGTGCATAATGATTTTGAAGCCTGCGAGTCACGAATCGGTAAGCCTCATAGGAATGTGATCAGGCGAGCCGTCGTCTTTGCAGTTCGTTCCTACCGCGAGTTCGTGTTCCTTCATTCCGTTCACCCTTGGATTGGTGCTGTGGCTGCTCGTATCGCTATCGGCCAGAAAGAGGACGTGTTCTGCCGCGTCGGCCGGACCCCGAAGCCGTCACAGAGCGCGCCAGGCTAACTGGGACCGAGGCGTGCGCGGCAGGGGCTGGCGAGGACCCAAAGGCCGAGGATGATTCCCACGCTACCTCGTCGACTGTGACGGGCAGGATCCGCGTGGCGCTGTCGGGGGGCTGCAACAAAGCGAAGTACACGGAGGCCCCGACCCCATGGAAATTCTTCCTACGCGAACAGTAGCAGGGAGAAGGAGGGTGTAGGTGCCGCCGGTTAGTGAATAATTCGCTACGCATACGAAACGGAGTTGGAGACTACAACTACCTATGTGGGACTACTTAATACGATAGTGTTTCTTTCAATCCTGCTTGCTGGTTAATTACAATCTACAACTAAATCACTATATGGCGGTATTGTGAGTCTGTCCTCCTCTCGACGTACTTCCTCGAGCCTGCTCAGTGGAGGATACCCCAATATTTGTACGTGCAATGATCGCTTTCAAGTATCTCCTCGACTAGAGGCGCCAGTGGAGGACCAAGTGCACCCATTTTCACTTATACAATGTGTATTGAGAGAGGGTTTGTGCGTGGGGTTGCTTGGACGCTGGACAACATAGATAGACGGGAAGCTCGCAAATATAAGGTGAATCCACCATGTAACCTATACACACAAAAACTGCGGGAACAAAACAGGACGCAGCTAGTATGAATGTCCGAACTCCTCAAAACTTCCACACAAGGAAGCTAAGAATGAGTGTACAAGCTTGGTGTGGGGCAGAGTTCAAGCTCTTTTTAAACACGATATTCTTTCTTGGGTTACTTGAACACGAAAATTTGTCTGTCTGTCTGTCTGTCTGTCTGTCTGTCTGTCTGTGTCTGTCTGTCTGTCTGTCTGTGTCTGTTTGTCTGTCTGTCTGTCTGTCTGTCTGTCTGTCTGTCTGTCTGTCTGTCTGTCTGTCTGTCTGTCTGTCTGTCTGTCTCTTGATTCAGCCACCGCGCCCAAGTGAAACAGATGTTGCAAAAATGCTTCATATGTCCACTGCCAAATCTAAACGTTCAACCCCGGTGGCAATGTTCATACTTGTCAGCATTTTTTATCTAAAAGAAAATATTACGCGTATTCGTGGCTACAAATCAATGAGCGAATGGATGATGCTTAACCAGGAAGGATTCCATGCCGCTGGTGACGAGGAGGGTATGTCTGGTGAAGACTGGACCAGTGTCAACGCTGCCTGGCAAGGTAAGGATAAAAAAACGCTAGCGCTTGGAACCACGGCGTTGTCGGCTGGCTGGTCAAGTCTGTTTTCGTAGTATTTATAGGTGGCTCGTAAGCTGCACACACGGAACGGGGTACATTGGTAGGTTCAAGTTTGAGTGGCACCTAGAGTCCGCGAAATTACTTGTGCGCCTTCAATCAATTGCGTCGATGCCGGGATGGCGGAGGCTGTATGGCCACGATTGACATGACACCACAACTGACCAAAGCACTGTACCTAACGGCTAGACAATGTGAATAATCATTGTAGAAGAGATGAAAGTAATAATATTAACTGGCAAAGCAAAATTCACCAAAGTTACGCGGTATACCCTCTGGTTCCATTTTTTACACATATGAGGGAGCGTGGCGCAGTGCGGTACTTTCTTCGATGTGTTGTGACAGCATGTATGCCGACAATGGCTAGAAGTAGCTACTAATAACAGTTACACCGTTACGCGACGTGAATGACGTCACAAATATATTCGTGCAAAAAGAAGCTATTTCAGTGGCGCTCTACATGTCATTAGAGAGTTTTAGCAGTCCGTCTGTTCCGTCGTGTACGTAGCGTGTTTACCGGGGCCCGACTGCGCCTGCATGCGCGGAAGGGCGAGGAGGCGCACTCCACCATGACAAATGCACGGGAATGGCGAGGGCCGGCCCGCGGAACTAATCCCCCCGACGCGACGAATGCTCAAGCGCCCAGACGGATCCCGGTCAACAGGGTAACTACGTACACTACGGAACAGACGGACTGCTAAAACTCCATTGTTTGTGTTCCTGGGCAGTCCAAGCAGACATTGTGGGAACGTTCTCACAATGTATGCCTGGATGTACGCATGAGCAGTACTGCTCATGCGTACACTTCGAAGTAACATTCTTCAGTTGTTAGTGTCACTACGCGTGCGTTTGTTATCAATATCAAACAGCTTGACACCTGGTTTAACCACAGGCGTATTTATCAATTGCAGCCTCATCCATACATTGGAAAATAGAAAATGCAAATGGTCAGTCTTTTGCCAGGATGCGGTCGGTGCCCCAAGAACGCGTGCGTGCGAAAGTACGTCGTGTAGTACGCACCTGTCGTGGCATCTCATTACGGTAAGTAAATCGCACCCTCACTGCATAATCACCTGCCATTGTAGACGGAACGACCAAAACATGCTCTAGTAGCCGTACATATGCCATTTTGTTTGGTATATTTATGCAGATCTTGCTGCGACGATTTATTTTATCAAGACCGAACTAAATGCACACGCAAGAATGCGTTAGTTTTTTTTCTTCGGATTGCCTTTGGTCAACGGCTGTCACGCAGTCACCGTACCTTCTACCTCACGGAGAGTTGCGACATGAAAAGATTGCTATCTTAATAGTGTCCTTCCACGAAGTTCTCAGACCCATACAGCGTTCTTGCGTGCATGCAGCCATTTGGGAAGAAAGCGAGAGACTCAACTGAACTTTCGACCTCACGTGTTGTTACCGGTCTCGTAAATTGCCTGGGCCACAAATAATTTCTAACCACCGCCGTGGCACCATGGCTAAGTCGTTGTGCTGCTTAGCCCAAGGACGCGCGTTTGTTACGGGCCATTGTGGCTGCTTAGCAGATGGAAGCGAAAAGCAGAGGCACCCACGTCTCGAGATTTCGGCCCATATTAAGATCGCCAGGTAAGTAATAGGTTATTTTTCGTAAACTTTAGAATTTTATGGGGAAAGATAGGTAAAAATTTGCACATAAGCAACTTGACTGTCTCTAGCAACCATTGCACATTGCAGCAGCAGGGCGGAAGCGCAACGGCAACAATAGTATACAAAAATATAATGAAAATAACAGTATATATATATACAAGAAATACACGTGAAAGTGCACACCTAAAAACAAAAGAAACAAAAAAACTACGCATGGCATAGCATGGGGAATGTCGTGACGTAGTAGAACTTCGTCGTTGTACCATGACAAAAACACATGCATCATAACTTAGCAAGCATGAACATATTATCAGACACAGCCACAACATTTAACTATAAATTAGCAATGTAAATTGAACTTTTCCAGTTGAACAGTTCTACCAGAATTGTGATTGAATCTGTTTGAATCATGGTTATTTAACAACAGTGGAAGAGCATAGCGGATCATTTGACTGCCATAATTGGTTGTGGCGAAAGGTACATGTTGTGTTTCTGCTGATTTGTGCCCTAATTGTGTACATTAGCTTGTAGGCTTGCTCGGAGATTATTTTACGTTGTACAAAACTGCGCTCTTTAGCAAACATGGTAGACAACTGGTAATTATATAGACTGAGAAATTCAATTACCCGAAAGTGTTAAAATAGGGGGGGGGGGGGCGGTGTGTGCATTAAACGTTTCATGACATACAGAGAGTATAATTATTTTCTGGAGCGAAAAGAAACGGGTAATATTATTAGCTGAGGTCGTGCCCAATACAAGAATACAATAGTTTAAATAAATGACGAACCGAGCGGTAAATTAGTACCCTAACTTTGAGAGGAAACAAATTAAGTGCGAATTCTTGACCTGCGATCTGCAAAAGTTTCCCAGCGAGAAAATTGGTGCGGTTATTTCACGACAGATATTTGTCAAAAATGATACCCAGTGTTTTGGCTGAGGTCAAAACTTCAAGATTAGAATAATTTAATTCTATGTCACTTTGAAGACTCATGTTCTCCTTTTGACTTGAAATAGAACTGTTTATTCTTATTTGTGTTTATCGTTAGGCCATTTTCAATCGACCGTTTATATATTTTTGCCAAAAAGGAATAATAGTAGCTACCAAGTCTTCAATGTTATTGGATGAGAAAAGTAATGCCGTGTCGTCGGCACAGATTACATATTTTGCAGAGCCATCAGCATAAAGATATCATTCGCATACATATTGAAAACAAGAGGCCCTAAAATGCTGCGTTGGGGCAAACTAGTTTGACAGGCTTGAGCTGAGAAGAAATACTGTTTACTTCCGCATACTCACTGCGAATGTTAAAATATCATCTTATAAGATCATGGGCAACGCCCCGAATACCGTACCATGTTGTTTTTTGAAGTAGAACCTAATGGTTTATACAGTCAAACGTTTTGCTGAAATCTATAAAAACGCCCAAGTTCAGCAAAGTATCCTCAACGATTTTAGTATGAATTCTTTTTGTTCTAACACAGCTAGTTGAGTAATCACGCCTCTTCGAAATGCGAACTGACATTGAGTTGTAAGATTTTTACTTTCTAAGAAGTCGGACAAACGTCGGAAAATAGTTTTTTTCTAAACACTTTTAAAATACAGAGGGTAAAAAATAAGGTGCTCAAAATTAATCCGGTCAAAATAAACATGGTCAAAATTAATCCACAGCCATTTAGTACCAGACGCCTAATAGACCAGGTGTACTGATCGGCGATTTAGACACTCAAAACTAACGAAAAAACAAAAAAATTACGTTATCGTTTTTGAAGCGGAGTCCAAATATGATTAATTTATTCTGATTAGCCCCTCCAAAGTCGCCCCTCCATTTGTTCACAACGGGATGGTTTTTCAATTCGTCAGTGAAAGCCACAGTAAAAAAACTAGGCCAGCTTAATAATGCTAAGAAATGCTATAGGAAGCAGGGATTTATACACTGCCCCCCTAACACCCTCTGGGAGAATATCGACACCCCCAAAAAGGATTCGACAACCACGAGCAACCCCCCAGGGATTTATGCACACACCCCCAACATGCCTCCATACCTCCACCCCCCCATCACAATTCCCCCCCCCCCCCCCCAATCGAACTTCTGGATAAACCCCTGCTATCATGCACGAACTGCGTTGAACAGTCGGAACGACAGTGGGCAGTACTCAGCCGTTGGTAACACGAGTGCTATGATCCAGGAGACCGGACGCCAGTTACGCGGTTCTGGCCTGTGGCGCGGAACCCGTTTACTTTTATGTGAAAGTTGAATACGGGGAAAAGCCGCACGCTGGTCACGCCACGGCGCTGCTCCTACGGTTGGGGTATGACCGCGTCTTTTGCAGTTACTCCACCTCGTACCGGCTTCATTAAGGTGACAGCCTTCCTGATGTTTTACAGTTGTTTTGATTCTTCTCGACGTAGTATTTTTATACCCAACAGGCGCGTACATTGCTTTTCGCGTCGGTCTGTTAGAGAGAAGTTGAGTGGATCGCCGCCGTCAAAGACGTTTTACTGTGACTCCCCGCCTTGGCAGCGGTGGCGCGCGAAACACGGACGGGAATTGTGAAAAAATTAGCAGTGGCTTAGCTCGGCTATGCCAGGATATACGTAGCGTGACTGGTTATTCTTATGTTTTCTGGTTGTCTAGGATTAGCTGATTATCATGCTTGCCGCTGCTAAAACGATGTACAATCCAATCCAATCCTACCCAACATAATCCCATCCAATTCACTCCAATCCAATCCAATCCAGTCGCGTCGGCGGCGGCGGCTCCAGCGCGCCAGCTGTGCCCCGTGAGACGTTATTTCTCCTCGCGCATGCGCAGAACGGCTCTCCGGGAGCCACGCGAAACTGCTCAACCTCGGCCAGTGTAGCCCACGATACAAAAGCCAGAAAGCGTTTGCCCGGAGCCGCTCAATTTAAACTGTCCTTCTTAGAGCCCAGCTTCGTCATTAAGGGGCACTCGCCTGTTAATGTTCCTATGGGACTTACTACATTATGACCCACGGACTTAAAAAAAAAAAAACATGGTGCAACAATACGCAAAGCTGTATGAATACATATCGATGTTTACAATGGCCTAGTTTGCCTATAGTAGAGATATATTACAATATGTACTGAAATATAAAATAAAACCCTTTCTTGCTAGATAGCTAGCCCCATCTGGTAAAAAGTCGATAAATTAAAATTCGTTTCTTGCTAATTTTTGTCTTAGTAAAGCAGGAATATATTTCTAAACGAAGCAAACTAGGCCGTTGCAACGAAGCAATCAAGGCCGAAGCAATGAATATGTAAAACCTTTCATATCGGTACACGATGCTTGTTAAGCCCGTGGGTGATAAAAAATAAGCGCTATAAGAATGTGATCCCGTGAGTACCCCTAAATGCACCTGTTTCTCCCGCGCTTAATTATATTGCGCCCACAGCTCTTCCCCTTCCCCCCTCCGAGATGTAGTGCGGAAACTGGAGACCAAGTTTTACTCTTTGTTTTGGAGAGGAAAGACCGAGTTGTTAGCTACAATTTTCATGCACTTCCTATACAGCATGTGGGCATACAGCCTGCCATGCATATCTACAAGCTGCCGCGTCCGGGCGTTGCGTAGGTGTGTAGATCTTTCGCTAAACTCAGAGTACTTCGTTAGCAGCCATCTAAACTACTTTCAGGGCACTGCGGTACTCTTGTTTAACCATCAAGTCTACATCGGCCCTTTGGCAGAGCAACCGCCAGCGTTCTACGCCTATGTCACGAAAACCTTCCGGGAGTTGGTAGCACGGATCCCACACTTGACAATTTCCCACATTGAGGCAAGGAAAAGTATCGAACTTGTTCTAGAGGTATTCACCGCGTAACGGAAAGCGTGCTCTAAAAGGTGTCGTCGAGGCATCTTGCTTCTTCTGGTCTCCTAGCGGATGGTAGAGAATTCGGTTGGGAGCGTGGTTGGGGTGTTCTGCCCACTACAGATCGCTGCAGCATGGGTCGCAACGCCTTCAGAACGATTACCTCAATGCGGACAAAATGCGACGTTGAGCCATCCTCTCTTTGAGCGTTGTGCACCGAAGACGTTTTGGATGTTCATGTCTAGGATGTGTGCAGTGCGCCTTGGCGAGCAAAAAAAAATCGCACGACGCCCTCCTGACTCTTCTGTTATGTCAGGGGGACCTGGTTATATGGAGGCGTGGCGGTGTCGCGTCACTCCGGGCGCGGTCTTCCCCATGCTGCTCCCCCCCCCCCCCGCCCTGCTGTTCCCCATGCTTCTTCGCATGCGCAAGCGGAGCTTGCCACACTGGTGGCGTTCGTCCTGCATTGTTCATTAAGCTTAATCAAAGCAAACAGCAACCATTTGCAAATTCGATTTGTAGAATATTAGCCATTGCAGCATACTAACAAACACGATGCAGAGTTACCTGCAGTGTTTACCATGTCATGTGTGGATCGGTAACACTCCAACAACGAAACCCCACTACACACATTCGCGGTATTTTATCCCGGAAATTACTGTTGCTTTTTAGATGCGACTGCATCTCATTCACTCGCCTTGTCCCTGCATCCGGCGTCGTCGGCGTTGTTGTCGGCGTCCGCCCCTCCCCCATTCTCCTCGCCGCGTGAGCTGCGCTCTCCGCCGCTCACCCCCTCTCCTCTCCGATAGCGATCCCTCTCTCGCGAGGGGCATTGGATTGGCTTGGCTTGGCTTGGCTTGGATTGGATTGTATTTGGATTGGATTGGATTAAAGTGGATTGTGTTGGGTTGTGTTGCGTCATAGCCGCGGCAGACGCACTGGCGCCGGCGCGTCCCCTCACCGTTATGCGCGCTATAAAACGCGGTACCTGCGCCGCTCCGCTCCATCGTTCCAGCGCCGTTCCTGCGCTGTCCAACGCTGCAATGTGAACCCCCTATGCGTCGCATCTACACAGGGGTTCCCGCGAGGGGAGGTGGGAGTTTTTTGGCAAGATTCTTTTTCACCCAACGATTTTCGTACCCCGCGTAGTACAAGTATTTACTCCTTGTATGTAGGCTAGAGGCAGCGACTTTTCACGGTTATTTTTGTGTGTATTTATTTTTGAGATATGTATTGGTACTCTAACCATTAGTTACGTCGAGGAATGCTATAAACGTCCGTTGATGGACAAATAAACCCCGTTTATCTCGCCGAAAAGCCCTCCTTTACGCCGGCTTACGCGCTCTGTATTGGTCGGGAAGAAGTCCTTCAGCATAGAGCCGTATGAAGAGTTGCTTCCATGCTTCAGTTTATTTTCTGACTAGCTTGTTCTTCACCACGACATTTCTGTTGTAGTTTCTTGAATGCCCGGGTTACTTAAAAACTGATAAGTTAATTTTCTTACTTTTAGGGCAGCGCTCTTCATGGCGCAGTGACTAGGGCGCAGTGACTAGGGGTAACGTGACGACCGGGCATAGCGATTTTCTCACGGGAACACGCGCATGCCCACACTTCGTGCTGATAATCCGCAGAAGCACTTCCAGCACCAGTGGCTAAGGAATGCGACCCGACCACCTCACGCTTGGGGCATCACGGCATCCCGGAAGTGCGGGACGGGCTGTCGCGCATGGCGCTTGATTTGCATGCGGACAGGGCGGCTGTCCCCGCTGTTCCGTGTGCGTCGTATGCAAAGGAGCCGACGTGAGACAAAGACGAGGCTCTAGCGCATGCCGCCGAAGACAGTACGTGGGCCTTTGTAGCTTTTCGCATAAATTGTAGCTTATTCGGAGGTTTTATATCAGTCACCTTGCATCGTGGGCCCTTTCCTTACTGTTATTTCCCTCATTCATCCCTCTAGTCAGCCTTTCTTTTTGTGCCGGCTCAATTATTCTTGGCGACCACTTTGATCGCCTTCCCGCCAGTTTTGGGCTGGGGGCCATAAGGGGAAGGAGGTACAGGAGGGACGGGGACAGTTGGAAGGTTGGAGGCTTGCAAAAGTTCGAACGGCAGCGTTCTTTCACTCCTCCTCTGCTCCTCTCAGCCGGCAGCGTTCTCTGGACGAACGCTTGTGCGTGCGCTACTGGCGGTGGGTCTCCAAACGTTGTCGTCGTGCTGAGCGTCTGCGGCTTTCTCGCGGTCCACTTTCGAAAATTCCCGCGCGCCGCACCTTTTGTCTTCGGCCTTAATACGCAGCCGCAACTTCGGAAAAGCAGCGCGCTTATGCGAGCTTGCTCCTTCGGGTGAAGTGGGGTCCTGAGAAAATTCATGATAAGTATGAACACAAAGAAAGCCTCTAAATAAACATGAGAGGAGCAGCAGGAGGAGGAAAAAACTTTATTCAAACGCAACATTAAGCGTCGAGAATGCCCCGGGCCAGGTTCACCAACGCCAACTGGTCTGTGGGCTGGTCCGAGGCCAGCCAAATCCGCCACATTGAAGAAGTTCACCTTCGAGGTATGCAATGAACTTCGTGACCCAGGGAGCGACTGCACTTACCTCGGACAACTAACTCGTTAGCGTTGATTCAATCATTGATGAGAAATTCGAGCGCATATTGTGTATGAGCGGGACTGATTTTGGAAGTATTCAGAAATTTTGAGCCGTAAGCTCTTTCTGTCACTGAAAGGATAGTGTACAACTAGTGCGTGCTTGCGGGGATGAGATATGAAGCGGAAAGTTGGGCCTTATTAGGCACGTTGAATCAAGGCTTAGGTCGAGCCAAGGAGCCATGCAAAATAAAATGATGTAGGGTTAAAACATGCACAGAGAAACTGCCTCACGTACAGGAAACAAACTAGGGTCGAATACACTCTGGAGCGTAGTATGCGTAACAGATGAAGTTGGACGGGTCATGTGAGTGTACGGTGGGACCATGCTTGTTAGCAACGACTATGAACCTACTAAAAATTTCAGATCAAAAGACAATAACCTTTATTTATCTACATAAACTACAGGAGTCTCGTCTGGCCGTCTGTCTGTCTGTCACTCTATTCAACCGGTTATACGTAGGTGGTACCGGTAGGCGGCTACGCCTCCTCACATAATGTCACTCTGTGCCCAGCCCAAACACAGTTCGAAGAACGCGTGAATGAACGTAGTAAAGTAAGTGGCTTAAGTTGTGGAGATCGGGCGTTGGACGGGCGTAACGTCTGTCTGCGGGGAGGGCTTGGTCTTCCAAAGTCGCGCAGTGCTATTTTTAGATCGTGCTTTCGCAGTCAGTGCCTCTTCACAAACGCGAATCTCGCGGCAGAGTCGTGGAGATGTTCGCTCTAAAAAGACGGAAGGGAGCAAGTTGAAGTGTAGTTCTTAAAAGCGCTCCCAGAATAACTCGCGGAATTAATATCTGCTTACGCGATTGGAAGGCTAAAAGATGGCAGTATTCATCAAATACTTCTTTATTGTCATATCGTATTTGCTTCCCTTTTTTCGCTTTCGTTTGTTAGTCCTTTAACGCGACTCACTTCGACAGGAGATTTCGCTATTATGCCGTGTTTTCGTCCCGTCGCTTTAGTTTCCTTTTTTTGCGCGAAATGTTTCAAGAGGGAGACAATTGACGCACGCCCCAGCGTCCCCAGAATCATAGCTCCGAGTGGCTGGGTGCACCAGTTTTACTCACGTGCTGTCAAGTTCACTTGTCACGCTGCACACATTGCTTTAACATTTTCCCCACCGCTGTGCCGTCAGGACATATCGTTGTATACCCTATTGGACTTATCCTACCGACATCCGTGTTCATATCCCAAGCGAGCTGAAATTGTTTTTGTGTTTTCTTTCTATAGCAGCGCCATTTTATTTCGCCCTGAAAGAGGCGGGTGACCGCCCTCGCATTCATTTGGAACCTATCTAATACTCCTGTCACACGGCAAATCTATATAATGTCATTCAAAGTGAATGACGTCAGCTGTTAATGACATTCGGTTTGGCCATGTAGGTCTACACGGCGAAACAATGTCATTTGATAGTAATGGCGGTGACGATTACCAAGCCCACAACACCGCAAAATTACCCTATAAACCGGAATATAGGTCGAGTTTTTTTCCAAAAAAATGCGCACAAAAGTCACCCCTCGTCTTATATAGCGGTCATTGGCAGAATGTAAATCGTTGTCTGGCAACAATGTGCAAGCGCAGTCCGTCGCCATTGCCATTCGTGTCGGACTGCTCTCTCGCACTATCAGGCTTTTATTTGATTTCGGTTTTCTCTAGTTTTTCGTCTTTTACTCGTCTATTACGCGTGCGTGCATACATTTCTGTACGTCTCTGTTCCGAGATGAGTGGCGGCAGTTGACGCCAGTTCACCGCGGCGTTTAAGCTGACGGCGATTGAGTCACCGAGCAGAATGGGAATATGGCGGCGCAACGCCAGTTAGGCGTTTCGGAGAAAAGTGTGCGGTACTGGGGGAGCCAAAAAGCCAAGCTGTGCGCGTGCAACCCCCGAAACTGATCGTTCCGTGGACGTCAAGCGGTCCACCCCGAGTTGGAGAACAAAGTGGCGGACTTCGTCCGGGAACTTCGCTCACGATCGTTCCGGAGGCCATGCGCGGACCGGCTCCGCGAACTGTACAATGAGTGGATAGCCGGCGACAACAAAAAGACCTATACGGGCCGGTTGCGACCGTGTCAAGCTGGGTGTCCTCCTCTTGGCAGTCGCTGCCCGACGACATGGTTACACGAGCGTTCAGGAAGTGCTTCATCAGCAACGCGCCTGATGACATGGAAGATGACTGCGAAGCAGACATCCTTGGACGACTCTGAGAGCTCGGACGAGTGACTTCGGCAGGCATAGTGAGTGGCAGTGACAGACGGGCGTCGAAAATAAATATAGACATTGTGAGTGCGCTTCTGTGCCGAATTATTTTTTTTGTCAACTTTTCCCACCTCAGGGTAGGGGGTCGACCTATATTCCCACTCGACCTATAATCCGGTTTATACGGCACATTTCAAGTGCATCTGGAATGTTTTCACACATTACATTAAAAAAAAACATGACTAAGCATTGTTTTTTAAACGTACAGATAAAGAAATCACCGGTTGAGGTAACATCAGTAAATATTACAAGCTTAGACAAGTCCGCTTAAATCCTGTATTAGGTACCGCGCGCATTGGGGACGAGATTTTCTTTTTTTGTTAGTAGTACTTGTCTTTATTTATTTACAAACAACATGAACGGGAAAATCTGTTTACTAACAGTTTTCAGAAACAGTATTTCTTGGTTTATTACTGAACTTTCTTCTGTAGTGACGCGACACTGCTGTAGGGGCTATTCATTTAGCTGCTGAATGGGCTGCCGAACCTGAGGCGAACTGTTTGCAGCTCTTCAGTGGCGGACCTTCAGCCCTTCGCAGCTCCAGAGCATGCGTATACAGCCTCACTGACTAACCCGGTGATTGTCGTAAGATTGCGATGTGAGCATACAATGACACCTGCTACTTCTGCGATGCTGTTCACACTTTCTATCTTGTATATCACCACCAAATTTGAGACCCGAGACTCGCCAAGCAGGTGTTCCGGTTCCGTCGACCAATGTCTAGATCTTTCCTGGTACCGTTGTGGCTTCGTCGTCTGCTTCTAACGATTTCGGACTGCACACTCTCCCGTCTGCTGTGATATTATTATCATTGTTATTAGTGAATGCAGTTGTAATAGGAGCAGTAGTACTAATATTATACCAGCAGAAATATAACCAAAATTGCCAGCAGTAGCTATATTCACAGCCGCCAGGAGACGCTGTATGGATGAGCTGAGCTAAGCCTATTGTAAGCATCCCTCTGAATGACGAGAATGTTGATGACCGAGATCGCATCGGCTCTTTTCGCCTCCTCTCGTCTCTCATTTTACGCGCATCCGTAACAACTGAAACACATCGCCGGCGCTTTCCCTTTACCGCCTCACGACCCGCCAAACGATCCGTTGCGCGCGCGGCCCAGAGATAACATCTTCGTGGTTGCCCCGCCCACCGCCCGCTCCTCCCACTTCTACATCGTTTCCGTATGCCCCCGATGAAGCATACCACCCGCTGGGCTACGGAGCGACGGCGCCACGGGGCGTCCGGCACTCCGGATGCGCCCTCGAGAAGCGGCCTGTACCGCGCTTTCAAGTGTAGCGAGATCGCTAAAGGCTGGGGCTCGCGCGCACCGCTGACGTGCGCGACGTTGCGGCGTGGCTTACAGCCCAGTGGCCGCACCAGGGTGGGGCGCTAAAGGGGAAAGCACAGCCAGGATGTCTGGTGTGAGGTTAGATGAGTCTACAGTCGACATTTGTTTTCCGACCTGTAGTATAAACCGGGTACAGCGTGGGAACCTGTTCTTCAGAATGAAAATGGCGGTTGTTTCCCGGAAAAGTTAAAAAAAGCGAACTACACGGATGTTTGGCTGCATGGAATAATAGTTGATCGCAGTGGAGAATACAGACAAGGCACGCGTCGCCCAGTTCTTCCCAGAGAATTTAACTGAACGATGTCAGAAAGGACAAAACAGGAAATATGAGATGAAATGGCTACTCTATGGAAGGAAATAAAATCGCCTCTTGTGTAACCAAACATCGAAAGCGAATAGAATGGCACGAACACTAAGCAAAAGACTAGGCACACAAAAGTCCAGAATAGGCGTTATCTGATCAATAGACACTGATTACACTTTATTTCGACTGGAGAACCGGATTTACAGAAACCGTAAAACCAAATCAAGGGACGAGGCAAACACCCGACAAGGAGTGAAGGACCCCGCGGAAACAGGATAGGCGAAATCAAATGTGGGAACTTTCCGCACTGGTTTCTTTCTTGTAAGAACTGGTAAAAACATTGAATGTCGTGCGCACAAGAGGTGAGAATATATTCACACAACCGCCATCTCCCATCCAATCCTCCTGAGTGCGCTACTCCTTAGCGTAACGTGCCGATGACCCTCCACTGTCCCTCGCGAACACGAGGATAAGTATCGGTCTCCGCATCCTCGTCTTGATCGTCTTGGATAGAACGTCATTGAGCTTCACAACGAGATGGTCTTGGCTTCCGCTCCGCAAATGGAACAACGGCGTCCTTACGAAGGATAGGATTGCAGTTGTGCCCCTTCGTTGTGTCATCATATAACTATTAATGTGAACAGAACGACAAAATTCTCTACCTCAGCCTTAAAACTGCCTCTAACGTGCACTCTCCGAATCAATTCTTTGCCTCCGAAATTCTTGCCGCGACCTTCATCGAACTGCCTAGCTTCCCATTCCTCGTACGCCTGTCTTTCGGTTGTACTGTTGGTCGGCATTTTCGGCATTACATGCCCGGCTCGACCCAACTTGTTTTTCTGGATTTTATTTAGGGTATCTTCCACTCGACGTCGTTTCCAATCCACGACGCTCGTTTAGTATGCGTAAGCCTCACTCCAATAATTGTTGTCCCCCCCGCCTGGTTAAGCCGGCCTCGAGGTGTTTAGTATACCCCAGTTCTAATTATGGTGTTGAACACGCCGAATATACGCCTGGTCTACGACGCGCACCAGGAGGGGGTGTCCGAATCAATTTCGAAACGTAGGTATCATAACGTGCGACGAAATCTCGACACACCGCCGTTTCCAGTTTTCGCCTCTGTATGAACAGCGGCCGCCGCGGGCGGGAATCGAACCCGCGTCCTTGGGCTCAGCAGGTTAGTATGTCTCCAGTTTCTTTCCCACTGGTCACTAGCAGGAGTACGTATTGGTTGTGTTCCAAGTTTTTTAGTGACAGAGAAGACCCATTGGTAATTACTTGAGAACACTTGCCGAATGCACCACAACGTGTAACAATTATGCCAATTATACCTCTTGATTATACTATGTTTGTGTAAGTCAGCTCTGAATAATTGCTGCAAGTCGTCTTCCGTTTCATTGCAACACTTCACCTTCCTTTTTTTCCTTGCGCATGATGTTTGTTGCTCTTGGAAACAATTCCAAAATTCTGTTATCAAATATAACACCTCAAACATTCCCGAGGGCAGTTACCGATGCGACAACGTTGCTGGTTTCAGTACACTAACAGCGACAGCAAAAGGTATACCCCAATATTTGTGGCTGGCACGGTCACTAATAAAGATTCTCTGAACGCGAAACCAGCGTGAAATATGCAAAGACGAGAACTTTTGCACAGCGACATACACACTCCTAATCACGAAAGTCACTTTAATTCAATAAATCATGTTTTCAACGCTCGGATAAGGGGAAGTTTGGGCACCACACTTCAATTTTAAGTTTCATTTGTGCACTTCTTCACAGTACGTGTACTGTGTACACTACGTCGATCTGTCTACTTTGTATGCCATTAGCGCGGTGCACGGAATTGAAGATCACAGTGCACTTGCGTCGCGTGAGAGCAAATAAGTCTCAGGAGTTTAGTGTTCTTGGATAGAATCTCTACTACCAGTCCAGCACTAAATGTGTAAAAAAGCATCGCCGGTAATCGGAGCGCCAACCGGAATGGAAAAACAAACCGAAGCGTGTCTGGCTCAGGTTGAGGAATGCCTGGCCGGGCGATAGCCAGTGACATAGAAACATTTGAAAGCATATCACCACGCCTTCGTCTTTTGGTACGGACAGGCTGTTCGAGTATGCCTTAATAAAACCCTTTACCTTCTATCTGCCGCCCTTTACCTTATCTGTACGATCCTCGTCCGCGCAATCGTGCCCCAAGTAGGATTTATAGCGACGCCGGGTGACGTAGAGTCCGGCCAATTTGTTTTTACATTCTGTATGCGCGGCTATAATCGAAAATACGATAGGGGCAACAGCTGAAATTTGTGTTACAAATTGCTTTCTGTATTGAGGGGCCGAGAACTTCGGAGTATAGGCAATGGTTGCACAAATGAATAAGAAATCGAGAAAAAAGGTACCACTTGTAATGATACGTTGAATATGTGTATTTTAACAGCGGAGCCATTTAACCTTGACTTCCATCCGTGTCTGTCGTCGCTCACAACTCGGCGCAGCGAAATGAAGAGGAGGAAAAATGCCAGGCCAAGAATTTTGAGGGGAAGAGGCGAAGAGGCAAAGAACCGACGAGCGGGTGTGGGGAGTGCGCGCCTCACAAAAAAATCGCCGCAGCTTGCATTAGTGGTGCGAGGCTGGAGAAACAGCAGAACTGGCGGCTCCTGTCCCTTCTTCGGAGACACGACTGTTGCCCCTAAGATGGATTTCCGAACTTGCCGCTGAAAGTTCTCCACGGCTGGCAGGCCCAGATAGTTTTGCCCGCAGGCTTTCAATCTCTCCGGCCTTAGCAAGCGCTAGAACCCGCGGCAACAGGCTTCGGGAACTCGGCGTCTGTGATCCCCACTGCAGGCACTAAGGCACGTGAACTGGCGAGGAGAACTTTGCGTGAGGGATCACGCGCCAAACGCTGGGCACAGCGTTGTCGAAGGTCGAGTGGGCCGACGCCGGGCGCTCCTCACGAGGCGCATGCTCACGTGCGCTCGGCTGGGCTGAGTTTTCTGGTAACGCTACACGGCGGAACTAAAAGCTTAAACTGTTCTGCTGTTAAAAAAAAAAAAAAAAAAAAACGCTTCCTGTGGTCGGAGTCGAAAATGGGTGCCTCGCGTTATGAAACCGGCGTCTATCTGATTGCGCTATTAGTTCATTCCTGTCGCTCAGCATTTCCGTTTGATTCATAGCGTGGGCGTTGGCTTTGGAGATTGGTAGAGCTGAATTGTATTTTTGCTTCGGACTTTGGCACTTGGGATTTTGAACGCTACGAGGGTGGATTGAGGCCTTTGATTTGGTTGTTTGCACGAAGAAAGCTGACTTTTTGACCATCCTTTTCTTACGGAAGGCGCTTTGTTTTTTTTGTGGAGTACCGTAGAGATCTAATTTGGGGCCTGGTACTACGGTGGATTGGAACGAACTTGATGTGTCGGGGCTGTTTTTCTTGTCCGAAAATTGCTCGGATCTTCTGCTTCGCAGTCGCAGTGTTTCAGGAAGTGTTTTTCTAGTCCGCTTCAGTTCAACGACTCAAATATACACGAAAAAATGCTCATGACCTCCTACAATCTTTCGTTAGAATGGTAGTGTGAAGGGGTGGTCCACGTTAGGTTTCTTTCAGACGTTTTGAGAGAGGGAGTCGAGCATCGGCACACGCAGGGGATTATGTTATAGAAACCGAAAAGACGGAGACGGATATCATACAAGGAACAATAACACTGCATGGGACAGTTCCCTCAACACTAAAGCTAGACACAGAAATCGAAACGTCCTACATGTGACTTTCAATGCGGCCGGGTACTGTCGACGCGGCAGCGTCGCCTAGTAAATCGTAGCGCGATCCGTCGTTGTCGCCCTCGCCGGCGGGAGTCATGCGGGCCGGGCTCCGGCTGCTGCCCCGGACATGGACCACAAGGGCTCTGGCAAACTCGGAGGAGGGTCACACCCACACCGGACGCCGAGCGGGATGCCTAGCCTGTTATGCTGCGTCCGGAACTCGTCGTCTAGCGCGACACTGGTGTCTTGCTTGCCGGGAGCGTTCACAGCGACAGACGTCCAACAGCAGACCTCCCCCCATATCCACACACCCGACCTCTACCTCCTGCTCGGGCACTCCGGAACATACCCCATTGGGGATTGGCCGTGGGTCTTGCGGGTTTCTTTCCAAATCTTCGCCTGATGGCCACATCACCAAAGATAGGCAGCAGTCCCCTAGAGGAACAGAACCAGAGTTCATGAAGGTTAACGAAGTGCGCTTTGTCAGCGCGCCGTTGAGACGTATCCACGGTTGACCGAACCCGCGAACCAGGGCAACGGTGTTGAGAATGTGGCGTGGCCGAATTGGAGGGTGTTGGAAATGGTAGAAGTGCTCTAATTGGCATTTCATCAATGGTGCGTACCGATACGAGGCTGTACAGTGTTAGGCAAAAAAGTCTAAAATAGGGACTAAAATACAGCCGTTAGTCTTCAGGGGCAACCGTTCATCTTCAAGGGGAGTATATGCGGCAGAGTATGTGCCATGTGCACAAATGCGGACTAAATGTTCGTCCCCACCGATCGATAAGGGGTAACGGGAAGACGAAACGCATGCAGTTAGTCTCTTTGCTGCGTCGTTAATCCCCTGTAATGGCGTCGTAGTTGCCCCTTCGCGCATATGTCTGTGAACAGTTTTAGATTTCCAAAACACAAGTCAGTGCAGTCAGTGGGTCCTTTAGATGGTGCCACGGGAGAAAATATCGATGTTAATTATAAGAAAATCGCCTAGGGTTAATAGAGCGCCGGGTAATGGCAAGGAGCAGCGAAGCGCGATGGCCGGACGCTTCTCAGTGAGGCTATGTTGATACGCTGTGTTGCATACGATTCGTGCGAGGTAATAACGTCCAATGAAATCTTTCAAGCGCGTCAACAGTAACACAAAAATGAGTGACAATAGCAAACTTGGATTCCTAAGCGTAATGAACATGTATATGGTTAACAGACGAGAAAAAACGCAGTAGTTGCTGATGACAACTGCAAAATAAAAATTCTCGCTACAGGTAAGCGTCTCGAAGTTATCTTTTGCACTCGGTACATAATTGCCTTGCTAACCAAACCTATGACAAAGCTGCAACTGCTGTAAAACCCGCTTGCATTTCCCAGTCGCAATCGTCAAGCGACGCGAACTTGAAGAATTCAGGCTAAGTAACACTGAGTTTGGTTTCGCCGATGCAATAAAATATGGTTTGTTTCTCTATTCTGACACTCACACAGACGACACCTTTCACATACATTACATAGAGCACTTAACATATGTATCGAACACTAAGAATACACCTAGTTTGCGCGAATTTGTGCGGAAACAAATGAGTCGTCTGATCACCAAGCTACCTACCTCAACTAGGCGACGACGACGAGTTGATTGTTATTTACGAGAAAAAAACTATGGTTGCGAGGCTGTACTTTAAATCAAACTGAGCAATTGTCCCTAAAATTAGCAAAGCGGAAAGCTCAAATCGCGGTCACGTTCGCTTGCACGGATAGAAATTCGGACACAAGTTTGAATGAATCTGTCGCGTTATGCAAAGAACTACACGCTGTACACTTGAATATGATCTGCCATTGCTTCGGCTCGGCGGAATTACCGCCCAAAATCTGCGGCTGTGCTAGCAATGCGATGCCACTAGGTTACACTTGCCGGCAGAACATGCTGACGCCATGCTAGCGTAAAGGCAGTAAGCGCGTATTTTTGTGCATGCGTAAAGCTGGTGTTGTGTTCGACGAATGCCCTGGTATCATCTGATGGGATCCTGTATATATCTCTGTAAATAAAGTTTTTGTTATTTAAAAAAGGAAATCGGTGGCCTGGTCCAGCGGTAACACGTCGGGGTTCCCGCGTGTATTTCCGGCCCTCAGTGGTTCGATCCCTGCTGGTGCCAACGTTTTTTTCTTTTTTCTGCGACTCAGTTCGTCCTTGGGGAGTATCGGAACGGACCATCCGGGTTAGGGAATAACCGTAAGTCCCCTCGCAGTTAGATGCCATACATAACCTTGGGCATGCTGTCTATGCTGACGATATCACAGTCTGGACGGAAACCGGGTCCCTCGGCGATATTCAGGACACAATCCAGAGGGCAACGGACGTTATAAATCAATACGCCAAGGCCTGTGGCCTCCAGTGTGCGCCAAAAAAGTCCGAACTCCTTGTTGTCCGCCCGAAAGCCAAGAAGAACATCAAGGAAGACATCCAAGTCCAACTAGAGGGACATGCGATAATTCCCAGTCCCAGCCTTAAAATCCTAGGAGTTCACCTACAAGCAGATGCCAAGAGTGACATCTCCCTAAAAAAACTGACGCAAACTACCGATCGCATAATGCACATGATTAGGCGGGTGTCAACTAGGAAGAGAGGAATTAAAGAGGCGGATACCCTGCGTTTGGTCGAGGCATTCGTCATTTCAAGGATAACCTACATCACGCCGTACCTCTTACTAAATAAAAGCGACATAAATCTCCTGAATATACTCTTACGGAAGTCAGTCAAGCATGCCATAGGACTACCCATGAGCGGGTCCACAGACAAGCTGCTCAGGATGGGCATACACAACACCGCAGAAGAATTGATGGAAGGTCATCTGTCCAATGAAAAGGCCAGACTCAGCCGAACTAAAGATGGACGAAAAATTCCCCTCAACATAGGGTGGGCAGCCCTCGACGCGATCCCGCAGGTGCTGATACCAAAGCCTTGGCGCCAGTCTTTAATTATTCACCCACTGCCCAGAAACATGCACCCCACTCATCACGAGGACAGAAGAGCAGCGAGAGCTCGAGCGCTCAACACGAGCTTTGGAAAAGACCCCGGAGTCGTATACACGGACGCCTCCCGCTGTAGAGGCAAACCATACGCAGCAATAGTGGTATCGACCAAGAACAGTCTCCTTGTAAGCGCATCAGTCAAGACCACGGACATCACTGAAGCGGAGGGGATGGCAATTGCTCTGGCCCTCACACAGACGCCGGCGCAAACAATTGTCACCGAATCTCAGCAAGCATATCGGAACAACCAATCAGGATGGGTGTATCCAGCGACCCTTAGATTGCTGCAGAACAAAATAGAAAATAGAAAAATCAAATTGGTGTGGACGCCTGCTCACTCATCCATGGAGGGTAACGAGTTTGCCCACCAACAAGCCTGCGCACTCGCACCCCAGGCTCCGGAGGAAGGCGTGGAGTACTGCCCGCTAATCACTTTCAGAGAAATCACGCAACACTATCGGCTAGAAAGACAGACACTCCCTCCACCTCATACTAGCCACTCTAAGGAGCAGCAGACAGTCTTTCGCCTCATTCAATCTGGATCCTTCCCCCACCTAACAAGGCTACACCTCATGTTCCCGGAGCAACATTTGGCCGAATGCAAATTTTGTAAAAAACCATGATCACTCCGCCACATAATTGGAGAGTGCGACTTCAGCTCAGAAAATCCACCCCTCCACCGTCCCCCCACCCCCTCTTTTAGAGAGCAATAAGAGATTTTGATGTCCAGCTCCTCACTGGCGACCCAGCTAGCGCTGGTCGCCCGGGCGCAGGCGGCCATGACATCATATGGGCTCCAGTGAATAACGAACCGCTCCCAATTTAGCCGCTAAATAAATGTACTCTCTCTCTCTCTCTCTTCCCAAAGGGAGTAATGATTGCGGCAGAGGCCATTAGTCCTCCGAAGGACGAACTGTTAGTGTTTTTTGCCTCAGAGTGTAGGCACGTTGATTACATATTTTGTTCGCGCTTCGTTAGTTTCTCGACAGAATTGAAAATTAAGAGCCCACCTAAGCACTGCTCCTGGTGTTGTGAACACGGAAACATACTTGTCTAATTTCGGAACTCATATGCCCGTACTGTGCGCGCCGCCATAGAACCCTCGCTCTCTTCTGATGGTCGCGCCGCTGGTTGAGCTAGCGGCGAGACCGCGAAGCTTTTCGTGGCAGGCGTTAAATCACGTTTCCTTGCATAATCACCGTAATCGTTTCCAATTCGCGTAATGTACAGCAAAATCACTACAGCGCTACGTCTATTAAGACCCTTAATTGCGTCCCAAGTGACTTACAGCGGTCGGCGCGCAAGCTAAGCCGTTCTTAGCGCTTCGCCCACTCCGAGCCTCGCCACCACTGCACCACGTGACTAGGCGAGAGTTTAACTGCTGCTTCGCCTGCACTTGACCACTCAGCGCCGACTAGGCCGTCTGTGCGTGGGCTTCTGCTCAAGCGAACCGCGTAAGAGCCGAAAAGAAAAACTCCCGTTGCTATGTAACATTTTCGCGTGTCGTACTGTCGTTTTGTCGTATTCTTGTCGTGTCGTGATTCTGATGTTTTGTCGTGTGTCGTATTCCTGTCCTGATTTTGATGTTCCGTCATGCCGAATTCCTGTCTTGTCGTGATCCTGATGTTTAATCAGTAGTTGCACATGGTTCGAATGAATTGCTCATTGTGAACAGTAGCCTAAATTGAAGTTCTGTTATGACTACAGCAGTGTTTGTTGTTAAGAAAATTGACTCTGGCGTTACGACAGAAATGTACGTCGCAAACAACAGATTACTTTGTCGTAACAACAGGACTTCTGTTGTCACAACAAAGTTTCTCGTCGTACGACAGGAATTCGTGTTAGGTTTTCTTAGTGTTCCTGTTGTGATTTCAGACTGGGTATTCCAATCATCCAGTAGGTGCGGCTAAACGGTAGTCTGCAAAATATTATGCAAACGCAAAATTGCACGACGCTGTATGCTCAGTCGTTAGGCACGTGAAAACTTTGTTTACAAGTGTTACAATAGAGTTTTTTTTTTCTCTCCCTTTCTGTGAGTGTTATTTTCGGCCACTAGCCATTGTTAGGATTTTGGATAGAAGTAATGTTTAATCCGACGACTCGCCAAGCCTGTTCAACTTATTGTACGGAATGCTGCGAGTAGCGGTTGACGACGTTATGGTTCAAGGCGTAACGCTATGCCCAACTTCTCCATGCCGGCGCTTATTAGGAGCCTGTACTTTTCATTTTATTGTTTTAGCGCAGACAGCATACATTTGAGATACGTTAAGGAGGTCTATCGCCAGCGCTCGCACGTGTTCTTAATTTTTGGTTAATTTTGGTTAAGTTTGGTTTTGGTACATGTGCTGCCAAGCCCACGTACATATTCGTTACACATGTAATGACATTTTTTAGGATGCCGTCCTATGCTCCGATCGACGTGTCAGGATATGCTGGTGACAATTACTTGGATCTGCTCTCGTGCAGCGCCATTCGGAACTATTTTGTCTCCAGAGATTTGTTACCACGGCTCCGCAGACTTTTGTAAATTCCTCTGGTTCTCGCTGAGTCCTACGCTCGCCGAACTCTGGTCTGTGCCGTCATCTATCCATTGTTAGTCATTCGCACTACATGCCCTCTCTATCCTCATCATTTTTATTTCCCTGCAAATTAGCACCCATGCTACACGCTGAGCCCTGATATGAGCTGCCTATATCACCATGCCTGGGGCGTAGCACTCTTTTCACGCCACTGTCGGCTGATCATTTCCCTTCGATGCGTCGGATAAAACCACGTTTCGCCTTACAAGCGAGAATTTGGGACACTTGTCTCCTCACTAGAAAAAATGAAAGAATAATAATTCTTTCTATGCAACAGCAGGTTTTTACATTGCGATGTTCTCATAGCTGGAACACCTGCAACAAAAAAAAAATTAGCAGTAGCAGTTTCCGCTAACTGTTTCTTATCTCCAAGGTTTTTAGTGTACCAACAAAAATTTCCAGACCGCTATCCCCCTTCGCCTTCAAAAATATCTCAAATCACTGTCATGCGATTCAAGACGAGTACGAAAAAAAAACTGAGCATGATATTCAACATAGAAAAACTGTAAGGGGTGAGGGCTGCACAAAGTTAAAATTGGCAGGTAGCAGAATTAAGTACAAGTGGGTAAAATAGTGGGGATTATTGCTCATCGTTTATTTTTCCGCACGCGAAGAAAACAGGATTATGAAAGGCGCTGGCAAAGAATTGAGAAAGCACGGTAGTACACGCAACGCCAACGCAAAAACTGCACATCATTGCACGCCTAACTCTCTCGCGTCGTTACGAGCCTCCCAAAAGGAAGTAAACGACAAACAATCCAATATTTATTTGTAATACTTCAATGACATCTAGTTGTGATGGTTGGGCAAGGACAATGACATCTAGAAGAACGCCTCGGCGTGGGTTACCACAACGCCGCCAACCTTCTAATTCGGGATCTTCCGTGTCCAAGGTCACCGAGAATTCATCCCAGCCAAACGATTGTGTAGAGAAAAGTGGATGTCAGGAAACAATCGCACATCCGTCAAAAATACGTTGCTGCCCAATGAAAACCTTTGAAGCTAAGAATCGCGCTGAAGTATGTGAAGCTTGCAGTTGTTGGGGGAGGTGCATCTGTGCATGCGTTGACCTTTCAGACAGCGTTCTAGAGCACTCCTTAGTTGTAGATAACTCTCCTTCTTCGAGTGATGGGTCGCAACGCTAATCTATCAAGAATGTATAAGAGTGACGTGAAAGAGGCGCCTTGCGGGCTCAGTGGCGTTGCCGTGCCACTCCGTCATGAACTGTGACGTTCCCCCGTATCAATGGCCTCGTTGAGGTCGCCGAACGCATCAATCAAACAAATTCCCAGCTAGGAACTCGCGTATCCACTGTGTACATTGGTGTTGGCCGCTATAGCGTAACAAGGATGCGGGGACGAGGAACCCGTCAAAAGGACAAAAACCGAATACGTGGAGCTTAATGGGAAGCGGTAAGTTAACTTCCGCAGTAAAGGCCAAAGCAAAAGAAGATATTGAGCAGCCCCTTACGTGGTCTGACTGGCACTATGTTGCTTGGTGTTTCTTTGCATCCGCATCGTGTAGTTCTTCGCGTTTTAACAGAGCAATGTCCATTGTTCCCGCGGAACAACATCAAACGTAGTTGCCGAACGCGCATGTCACTTCTTGGATGAGGAACGAACGCGCGTTGCTGCCAAATGTCCCGGAAAGGGCACTGGAAGCAGCGATGTCGTGTGTTCCCCCTCGCGGAGGTGTACGGTGCCGAAATCTTGAGTCCTACTGGAGCCTGGAACGCAGGCGACAACTGCTAATTTAAAGACATCTTAAAGAGACCCTTGCGGACAAAATGGAATCTTGTTTAATTTAAACGAACTAGCTCTTGTTCTCTCAATCAATATCATTCCTCATCCGAAATAATTTTTTTCTCAAAAGATGAAAAATATGGGGGAAATTTCAGATTTCGCGCCCCAAAAAACATCAGCATTGACGTAAGGAAGATAAGACAAAGGACAAAGTTATCAGTGTGCGAGCTCCAAGTTAGCAATCAAGGAGGGCGATGAAGCGTAGCTACAGTCACCACGGCAATCCTCCAGTCATTTTTTTTGTGAACACAGACGCACAGTCCACACGGTTTGTGGGTGTGCGCATGTGTGCGTGCATCTTCACGTTCATGCGCGTGTGCCCGATGCGTTCGTGTGTGCGCGTGCGTGGGGGCGGGTTAAAATGGGCAGCTACTGGTTATCATAGCGGCCTTTTGATCACGCAAAAGCACTCCCCCATTAAAATAAAGGCGGGAATAGTTATATTTTACCCAGGTAGTCGCAGCATCAGCTGAGGGAAATGGGACTTAATATGGGAAAAATAGCAGGCATGGAATTGCAAGTGTCGCTACAAAGTACTCCCTCAGTTATTGAAAAGTGAACACGTTTCATTCCTAGATTGCGACATCCTGTTTAAATAGTATCATTTGCTTAGGTCGTGTTCTTTTTCAACTAGACAAGTAGCCCCCCCCCCCCCCCCCCCAACCCCCCGTTCACTCTCTTCCGCCCCAAAAATTCGTCAGCCGTCCTACTCTAAGAATTCGCATGACCAGTGTAGCTGGAGACCGGACTATACGTGGCCTCCACATTACAAAAAAAAGGAGGGAAATTCAAAATTAACCAGAGCGTCTTGTGTTGACGACGCTACCAACGCTCAGAGGAGCCGGAGTGTAAACTCGACACGCAAGCGTTTGGATAGCCGATAAAGAGATGGCGGAATCGAACTTATAAATTGACGACGCCCGTCGCACACTGGCAAATGTTGGAGAAACCTTTAGTATCTACCTGCGAGTGTACTGGTCTTGGATATTCTTCGTTTTTATAACTAACCTCTTCAGAATTCATATCAAAATAAACTTTAAGTCCAGATCATGATTTTTACTGCGTGCGACACTGATGTTGATCACGTGCTAGTATAACACGCCGGGACATTTGGTGTCCAACGCCTCACGCTTCAAGAATACTTGGAGACTTGGGAGTATTTGTTGGCGAACCTTGAAAGTGCGTGAAACACTCGCCGTAGAGCCAAATAAAGCTTTGGCTTTGAAACACCTGCCACATATTTACGTTAATGGCAGGTCTTCCTGTAACGTTTCAGCCAACTTTGGGTCCGGGGCCCCGTTTGACCTGTGGTGGCTAATACTACCGCCCGCTTCAACGCTATCAAGCTTTAAAAATTAGGATCAAGCGTACGTTATCTACGAAATTAATTGACACCGTGGTATATGACTGCCACGTTTGCTTCGGATGGCTGCGCCCTCCAAAACGCTGCCACACTGCTCCTAGCTATTATGCACCCGATACCAGCAGAAGGAATGCCAGAACTCTCACGTTATTGCGCCACGCTCACCTTCGGTTCCTAAGAACAGTGACTCACAAATCTTCCTTGCACTCCTGACCTTGGAGCACGTGGCCCGGAGTATAGCGAAGGAGAGGGACTGAGAAAAAGCGAGCACTAAACGAAAAGCAAGAGGACGACGGCAGGCCTGGCTTCGCGGGAAACTTGAAACAAGAGCGGTCCATTGAGGTGAGGCAGGGTGCCCGTGCCCAGCTTTCGCGTCCCCTTCTTATCGGACAGGGACATTAGTCTCGCCATCTGAGCCCGCCTCGTCTTGGAAACGATATGTTCCGCGCCGTATCTGGCGGCCATTTACGCGCGCTCTACGGCGCAAGAATCCGGTGTCCGGCGAGGACGTGAGCGCCATGCGAACTGCCTCATCACGACTCGAAACGCTTCTCGCCCCGTAGAGCGGATTCGGGCGAGATCGCGCACGTTTCATCTCCCGTTGCTCTCGAGGGGTGCCCGACGGCGTGGTCGCGGGCTTGCGCGTCGCGGGCCTTCACCCTTTTTTTGCTGGCACCTTCGGTAAAAGGGCTGTAACTCTCCACCTCGAAGGGTAACCGCCAAGGAACAAACTTCTTGTAGGGCACTCCTTCTGTGACAAGGTATGGGCTATGCAAGGTGTCAAGCATTGTCGATGCCACACCCAGAATCATCTCGTCGACCCAATCTATCCATTCTCTACCAGTACTACTTTATCGCAGTGGTGCCGACGCCGTGAGTATACCGTAGCGTGGGTAAACTGCACAACGTATTCGTTTTAGGGCTTAATGCAAGACTTCAGTGTCCATATCTCTGAGAGCTGCGCTGGTTTGAACTGATGTCCAACGATGTCGCAGTGCGCAGGGTGGTGTGCTTAGCCGAAGTAAGTCTCGTGCCCCTGCAGATAAGGTGTAGATGGCTGCATGCATTGACCACACAGAAGATCTTGAGACACACTTGGTGTGCGCAGTGTTTTAAAATGCACTACGAATACACAACAAATACTGCGAATTTTGAGACTTGGTGCGCGGTATTTTGGTCCAATACAATCTGTAATACAGACGTAAACGAGCCTCTTGAAAATAGGCAGAAGTTTAATCATACATTGGTCGATCGCATAGTCAGTTATGATAAGAAATTCTGAGGTTGTACAGTGTGTACGGCTTCATGTGTGTGGTGCAAGGTGTAACTTTGGTTGCATATTTCAAAGTAGAAATAAACAAAAAAGATGTGACACAAAATGTTAAATGTGTGAATTCGGAATAAAGGTCACGACACAGAAATAACAACCCGATAACAAAAGCGTGCGCCGGTAGCACAACTCACCTAATGTAGATTGTGTGCACGGACGCTTCACCACGGTGTCGCTGAGGTCTGAGAGCTGCCTGTCGTTTAGTATTTGAGCGTTGTAGACGACACGATAGATATGGTTTCTGTTTTGGCTCAGTTGTCGTGACTTCCTTTGTACGAATATGTCGGCGGCTGTCTAGTAGAATGCTCGGTTGTGTTAAATATCAGTTGCTGCAAAAACTGTACCCTTATGCACGTAAACATTGTGCAGCGGCTAACAATTACGGTGTACACAACGAAGGCAACAGGGTAAATTGTGTACTTTAAGAAACGTGTGTACTTAGTTGTGTACTTTGCCCAAAATCGTGTACTTGTGCGCGAAAATTGTGCACTTTAGGAAAAAAAGGCTTTTCGACCTCTCGAAGCTTCGTTAATAAACAGAAGTCATCAGTGTTTTCACTCTGTGAAGAAGTACAAGTAGCGAAGATCAAGTGACGATATGCGTTCACTGGGACACAGTTTATGGAGCCTACGAAACAGACCACGTTTATTATGACAACAGCAGAAGGCAAGACGAAGACTGAAACAAGGGAAAACACAGATACGGTGCTGACTCGCGACAAAACTTTTCTAAAGGAAAGAGCATACTTGTGCGTCACCGGGAACATAAGCAAGGCAACACATAAAACCAGCTTAAACAGACTTCTACGTTAAACAATGCACACAAGGCAGTAATGTGCAATCCGAGTACCCAAAATCTCTTTTGAAAAGTGCAACAGAAGGAGAACTAATGCATTTGTCATGCTGCTTCGCAATAGCATGGGCCCCAATATTCTAACGCATGCCCTTATCACGTGCTTGGCTGCAATGATGGTGCTCTTGAAACCCTAACAGCAACCCTACGTGCGGGTATGCAAGGCCAACTGCGCCAATGTGCCGTTGTCCACTGACCATTCATACTCTCTTAAACGAACATCGCCGCACCTTCTGGTCTGGCCCACATGCACTGTGTCACAGCGCAAATGCGAATTGTACACCACTTTTTTGGCCCAGGGTACGAACTTACACTCGTGATTGAGTCGCGGTGGACGCGGTCGGTGTTTGCCCTTTTCTTAGTCTGTCTTTTCTGGCGCTGGTGTCATAAACGTACACCGTCTTGTCAACTTTGCTGCGCTCGTAAAACACGCTTGTTTGTGTGGGTGCAGGTATAGTGCTCTGGCTGACTTGAGCCCTGCTAATGTTTTCCCGCAGCCGCAGAGAAATCGGATGGGCAGCTGCGCGTTACGGACAGCGGTGTTAGCCGCTTCACCTCCCATCAGTACCTCGTGGCCGGGTCTTCAGGCCAATCTGTGTATTCCTTTTGGCCCTCTTTTGATCTTGTCTAGCGGGCTTGCTACCACTTATAAAATTACACATTTAACAAGGCCGCAGCCTGCTTGCTTAGGGTTCGTTGTCATGTGCGCGGTTTTCTTACGTCTCTCTTTGTGGGTCACAGCTAGGCCTGGTGTTCTGGCTCCACTATTTCGAGATTCATGCTCTAGATGGGGAATGTACGTATCAAGTTATGGTTGGAGTCTGCGACATTTCCTTCAGTATCGCGCTTGTACAGGTGCTTTACAGCATTGTGTAGGCTGCTTTACGCTTTTCGCAATATCTTCTATCTAGACATCTTATTTTTGCATTCTTCGTCAATGAATTGTTTTCCACGTCTGTTGGTATTTGTGATATATATGTGTGAAAGTGGTAAGGTATACACCTTAATTTTGACGCTGGTTTTGTTAGCTGGTGCTCCGATTCTTTCAAGCGTGGCTCGGTCTGTCTCGGTGTTTTGGAGGGTTTGTTTTTGAACGATATGCTTGATGTTTCTTATTCGTAGTTTTTGTAGCTTACTCGTGCCTCTCCATAGGGGAGTTCGATTGTGGTTTGTGGCTTTATAAGTTCATCTTGATACTATTTCTGTCTCGTATTCCCTTCTTTATTGAGCCGGTGACATGGGAGGCTGTATGCCACTCTGGTGATAGCCAGGGCTTGATCAAATCAAACAGTGTCCTCTTCTCTCATTCCTGTTCATTCCCTTGTGGTCCTGAATATTCTTCTAATTTTCTGCGTAGGGTTCGTCACTATAGTGTTGTTGCCCCTCGAAATACTCTAAACCAAGATGGAGCTCAAGCTGGGTCAAGCACAAAAGCGGCTAAACGTGCCTACAGATGCGGGCGAACGCGGGAAATTTGAATTAAACTGAGGACATCTTCACTGCATTCATCATGCGAGGCACGAGAGAGGAGGGGAATATATTGAGCGATGGAAGGCGGGAGAGAGGCGAGGAAGCTACGTGGCAGGGGCGCCAGAAGACTATCATGCTCACGTGATTTCCAATGAAGCGAGCAGGTACGCTGCCAATTTTTACTGGGGCTGCGTATTTGAAGTCTAGATATGCTGGGCATGTTTTACTTTAGAAAAAAAAACAACAACAACGGAATGTGGTGTAACTTGTTAAAAAAAGAGAATTGCTACCATCGGTTATGTACGCCTGCTTTCTTGTAAATGTGCCCAAGCTCTCCGAAGGGCTAAACAAATGTTAACGTGCACGAACAGTGCCGCTTGTGGAAGCACTACTTTCGATAGTAGTTCGCGCACTTATTCTTCGTCTTCGCACACATTGTAATGGCAGAACCGTTTCCAAAATGGTATACTCTGCGGGAGGTTAAATCGATTTTAAGAAACCGCCGTCAAGAATGTAACGCCAAAAGAATTAATGACCAAAAACATGTCGTGGTTGGCGAAGATGTTCTTCGCGTATACAGATACACGCCCCACAATTCTACGTTTTCTTCTAGTTTAACTACGCATATTGAACTTGCCTCGCCCCGTACTTTTCCGGCTACTGTACAGCCGCATATACAAACCTAACTTACATTCGTACATTCTGTGCTAATGTACCCACGCCACTCGATAATTAGACGCTACAAGGAAACGAACGAACGAAACGTTTCGGCACGGGTATACCGCCGCCTATTATGAAAGAGCAGACGCCTTGAGCGGACACTCCAGTTTTCGTGAGGAACCAATATTTAGCGCTTACCCTTCTTATGCTGAGCGGAACTGTCGGTGCAGACGCGATAATACGCACCCTCGAGCCACAACGACCATTTAGTCCTAATGATCTCATTTATTTACACTGCTCACTCCCCTGCGGTCCACCGTCTACCTGGCCCACTTATGCCGGTTTTCGGGGAGCAGCCAATATTTATCACGCACGCTTTTTCTAGGCAGCTTTGTACGTATGCCGGTGATGGTAATTACACGGACAGACCAAATTCAAACAGAAAGTGCATGACTCGTGTAAGCCCAAAAACCGAAACGGCAGCCAAAGTTGGTGCATTGAATCACAGGGCAGTAGATGTATAGGAAACCTTGGTTTCAACGAGTAACTTTAACCGAAATATCGATTTGTGCAAAGTGCTTTACGATTCTCACTGCTGTGTGCAGATAGAAAATCGTCATCGCTTTTGATAGAGAATCGCTTATAACGAAGCCCGTTTTCTGTACATAAATACATCAGCTCAACCAGGTTTTGGTGCCTGCTATATGTACCGGACAAGGATAAAGAACCTGGAACCAAAATGCAGTCTCAGTAAACCTGAATACTAGAGATACTAGGAAAGATGTCAAACTAATGCAGATATTTAGACTGGTATGACCGTTAACAGGTGGTCCCACCACAGTTGTGTTGTCAGCGTGAACAGTGGCCACTTGCCGAGCAGATATTGTCCCCCATGGTCACTGAAATAAACTGCAGTGTACGCGTTTAAACAGAAAACGCAAGTCGCAATTTGAAGTTTCCTTTGCGCGGTGTTAAAATGATTAGACTTGAGGTTATCACTGTGAGTTTATTGATAACACAGGCAGAAAACGAGATAAATATAGCCTAAGAATTAAGGTGTGGCCAGTCACAGGTCTGTCATAGCTGCGTAAGCACAATTATGCCTCTTTTCCTAACGCGTTGACACTACTTCCTAACGCCTCCAAAAGCGATGACGATTTTCTCAAAAGCGATGACGATTTTCTATCTGCACACAGCAGTGAGAACCTTTTTCCTGTTATCTTTCCGTTGTGCATACTCGAGACTGCAGAAACTGATTGGTGCACTTCGTCTGCGCATATTTGGGTGTCTTTGCTTGTTCTCCTGTTTACCTACTAGCGTGTTAGCGTTCAGTATACTTGCAATGTTTGTGCGCAGTTTACGTGTGTACGATATGATATTGAATTTTCCATTTCTTGTTATAGTTTTCGAACTTGCACGTGTATTGCGAACCTTGTCGTCATAAGTTGTTCTGATGTTCTTTTAACTCGTGATTTTGTGATGAATTATCTGTAACTCTTTCCTTTGTTACCCCCCTTACTCAATGCCCTAAACAGGGGCCTGTAAGGTATTTTAAATAAATACTACTTGCTCTGGCAACGCCACGTGAGCCCCACGGCGCCACTCACTCACTCACTCACTCACTCACTCACTCACTCACTCACTCACTCACTCACTCACTCACTCACTCACTCACTCACTCACTCACTCACTCACTCACTCACTCACTCACTCACTCACTCACTCACTCACTCACTCACAAGCACACGTGAAGGAACGAACGCACGCGCTCGCGCGCGCACACATGAACACGCACCCACGCATGTATGCACGCCCCTCGCCTCTTCCTCCCACACCCCACATAAACACCGCGCACTGATATCCCGCGTCCTGCTTCTCCACTGTACGATCGGTCGCTCTCGCTTTCGGCTAGACTTATGACAAATATGACTGATTCGCATTCATGTTGAAATTCGTATGCATGTCCAGTTGCGAGTAGGCGCCCGTCTTGTGAATTTCTTCTGTGTCCCTCGTCCTTTCTTGCCACGTTACATTTCAACATGAATAATAACGAACTCGCGCAGCTTTCCGTTTGGTTGATTTGTATGGTTTGAGGCTCCCATGCTTGCGTAGAAATCTTGGAACGGGATGAGGTTGAGGTATTAGTAAAGCAGTTCTATGTTGCCGGAACAAAATTGTACTCTGGAAAAATCAGCACTTGCTGGAGCACAGCAATACAAGTGTGACGTAAAAACAAGCACAACTACATGTAAAACACACACGTCACCGTCCAACGTATGCAAAACCGATAACTGGCAAAGTACATTACATAAGGACTGAACATAAATCGTCATTGAACATCAATTACTGCAGCGTTCCTTGCCGCGAAAAGCCGATTCTCGGCCCAGTTCAAATTTTCTTTTTACGCCGACTTGGCGCCCAAGAACGCCGAGTTGGAGGGCTAAAGATTAATTTAGGCAACTGTATAATTTTGAAGGGACCTTGAAGTGAGTTGAAACGTGTCTAGTCGCGTGACCAGACTGAAATCTTGGATGGGTTGGCTGGGCTCACAGTTATTTGGATCGACTTTCATTGAATTTTTAACGAGAAAAGTACGTTAGAAACTGCCGCCTCCCTCGCACGCAGCGGATTGGCGGACGATGGCTATGACGGCGCTTTGATAGGCCCACGGGGCAGTATTTAGCTGATTCCTAGCACGTCTAACAGACACAACCGGTATGCGAACAATGTCCAGTGTTATAGGGTGAAAGCCTGATATGCCCCCATTGTGCGAAAAACTGTCGTTGTTGCAGTAGTTCTTGCTGTCAGAACAAGGAAATTGCCGCCGCTGCATGCGCTTAACAAGACATATTTGAGGTCAGATGACATTAGGATGCGGGTTCCACATTATCAGCCCAATGCACTACTTCGCCATGTTGGCAAGGAATGTTGTCGTTGTTCTTTTCTTCATGGAACATATCCACTTGGGGGCTGCCTGGAATCGGTAGATTTGAGAGGTTAATGTGCCCAATTCAAAGCATTCAAAAAACTGTAACTGTAAACATAAATTTATGAATTAGTGCATGACGCGTGACACCTGAAAATGGTGACACGTGACTAGAATAGGTGCACACCAACTGCGGAGAACACTGATTATAGGGAAGCGGTGGCGGGTGGCAATCTGCTTGCGGACGTAAATCGCGCCGCGAGATCCAGAAATGGAAGCGAAAATAGAAACACAAACACTGTATTGTAGAGAAGACACCGGTCGAAGTAATTCCCGCGAGAAACCGAGAAACGAAAGCGGAGAAAGAGGCCCATGTGCAACGTAGCACTAAAGACATTGTTAATAGGTATCACCTGACTTTCGTCTCTAAAGCACGTAAGAGACTTACGTTCCCAGAGGAATTTTTCGTGTTCCACACCCACATCAGACAACAACCACGACGGCCAACAGTTGTATTCCCGACCGGGTGCTGAGAGGCCCGGGACGTCTCATCCTCTGAGCCGCCGAAGCGGAGACGTTAGTTGGTGATTTCACGAGGCGGAGGTACGTGTTCCAGCCATGTGAGTTATAACTAATTTTCGAAGAATTTTTTATGTTTGTAGAGAGTTGTTACTTACCCGTGGCGAAATGTAATCAACGCCTTTTTGGAAGTTAGTTACACGTATTGTACAACTGTGAATGTGCAGAGTGTTCTAACGTCGTCAGCAAATAAAAATGACAGAATAGAACTGAAGATAAAGCCTTGCGGTATACCGTAAATGACTGAAGTGAAGGAGGACTTGTGCAATCCCTTCGCCCATTTAAATAAGTAGACATAGAATCATGCGCATAAACAGTGGCGTGGGTCACGCGTGGGTAGCTTATGTTTATAAATTCAGAATTTACAATGCAGAGGCACACGTGGAATGCGAAAACATTAAAATAACATCTGAAACAAAACCATAGCTATTCGCCATACTTTGGTCACTTTTTCGTTGAGAGTTCGCAGACTGAAGTCTCAAAATCGTACAGCCTCCGGCGGCAGCAGCGTTGCATTTCACGGAATGGAGCGCCACATTGCTGTCCGTGCCACAGGAGCGTGCGTGGGCAAATAAAAATCCTTACGAAACATTCAAAAGTACCGATAGGACAGTGGAGGTACTACCCCCAAAGAAACAAAGAAAACGGTTGGTGTGGTGCTTTACGTGCTGCCAGAGTTTCCCCAAAAGGAACGAAGTTTGGATTTGCAAAAAGTTGTTTTCAGCGAGAAGCACGTTCACTGCCGCCTCAGTGAGCTAGAGACGTGGATCATAGTGGCCTTCATGAAGTGCATCGTACCTATGGGTTCTAAGCTGTTTTCAGAATTCGCCGCGTACCTTTTCATATCTCCCGCCGTGCTTTCGTGCGCCTTTGAGCCCTGAGGATGACTTGGTGGGCTATAGAGTTGGTAGCGCAGCTTGATGGGGGTAACAGTGAATGCAGACGGAGACAATCAAGAAACAAAGACAGGCTAGAGCATCGAGAGCGAAATGTGAGTGCCAGGGCCTGCGCGGGCAAAATTCAAGTGCACGACAACTTACGGCACGCGCACTGTAGACACCCGGCTGTGTAGCGTGCGCGCTGCAAACTGTACAAGTGCGGCCGATTCCTCGCGAAGCTGCACAACTGTTGGAACGGCACGCACGGGACGTTCGTGTGTAAGCTGGACGAGTGTGCACGCAACGGTGTTTGCAGTTTGGCCGTCGTAATAAAGCGGACCGAATAACGGCGTGAAGAGTGGGCTTGCATAGCGTGCACAAACTCTGCTCGTTTGGGGGCCGCCGATTTGCACGCGCTGTTCGTAGGGCGACGCTTACTCGCGGGACATAGACGGTAACTGCGATACCGAAACTATGCATGACTTCTTACCTTGCTCTGACGCTCGTTAGATGAATAAAGTTAGTTATAAAGCAGGCTTATGAAACTAATAAATACAGTCATTATAACCACCCCGTTTCGATTGCTTGTAGGGTTTAACGCGCAGACGTAACGCAGGCGATGAGGCGCTCCGTAGTGGAGGGTAGAGCAGTGCACGGGCCGCAATTTCTAGTCCCGGCCCGACCCGGCCCGATAGACACACGGCCCAGGCCCGGCCAGGGCCCGAGAAATTTTCAAAAATTGAGCCCGAGCCCGGCCCGAGCGCGACGAATTTTTAAAATCTGAGCTCGAGCCAAGCCCTAGTCCGACAAACTTCTAAAATATGAGCCCGAGCCCTGCCCGACCCCGGCAGAGCGAAATATCCTCCCTAGTCCGACCGTATATTAACATGAACTTGAATAAGTTTGCTGTTAACCTAAAAAGCGTAAGCACAAAGCGAATACGACTACTTTAGATTTAAATTTACTTTAAACTTGGACCGAACTTTCTACAACTTATCCTCCCTTAGAAGCTGTATTTTAGGTAGTTGTGTAACTTCATTTGCCATTTCATTTCCCAGTCTTCGAAATCAAGCCACACCCGAGGATACCTTAAATGATTCCGAGTAAGTGGATTTTTATTATTATTGGAATTCTTCAACAGATATTGCACCTCTCGTTCTTCCATTCCTTGCTGAAATTTGATCAGACGATGCGTCCGGTTTCACCATTTGATTATTGTCTTTCCCTCTAGTTACGTTGGCAGCATGATTTTATCTTTCTTGCCTTTAGTCATGGCTCTAAAAAAATTGTTGCGCGAAAAAAATCCTGGGCTCTGCTTATAAAATTGTTTCTTTAAACTCTGCACACACTGCGAAATCCAGGTCACGTTTGTTCTGTTTGTTTTAGTTTGAAAAGGAGAGAGAAAATGCAATCATGTTGTAGTCTGTGGCTGGAGTGCCCTCGTTTTCTGGCCCGGTCTCACCCACTAAGCTGATGGGACCCAGACGTTTCTTTTATTTATGTGAAGGCTTTCTAAGTGCAATCGTATTTTTATCTTATCTTTTAACGGCGCGGTAGTGAATTACCACTTCCGTTTTTCGTTTTCACTTTACCTGAAATATGAACAGGAAAACTTTCTCTTGCCAAAAATTTAGAATTTGCGGCACAGGATAGCGGGCCTCAGGAACTGCCCGGGCCGGACCGGACCGGCACGGCCCGACAAAATTTTGCTTGAAGCCCGAGTCTGGCCCGGGCCCGTGCACTGGACTAGTGGAGGGCTCCTATGAATTAATCGGTCTTGGAGAACATCGTTCGAGTAATGGTGAGCGGTACATGAAACGTAACGATAAAATAAAAATATACTCATGAAGAGCCAAAAAAACAAATAAAAAGGCGGGCGCGTATCAACTGGTATCGCTGCCTATGTCGTCGAAATACGATAGTCTTCTGCAACCCCTTAAATGTTACTACCTCTTTTCTCTCGCCTACCCACTTCTTACAATGTTACCCTCCTGTCTCGCCCCTACCATAATAAACGCAATGCAACTTCGCTGCATTGAAATTTCCCGCGTTCGCACTTCTGGCGCGCCATCTCTAGGAACTTTTTGTTACTGTGGGGTTTGGCCCCCGAACGCCTGCCTTTTTGCATTGTGTGGGTAAAATATTGTTTTAAGGTGTGTTTTGCTTGCTATCAGGAAAAAAAAAAAAACACCCACGCGCAGTATGTTTAGAAAACTACTACTATCAGTGACATAGCGAAGTGTTTCCTCAAATATGCCTCATGATTCTTTTTTTGGTGAACAATGTTGACAAGTATGACGCACGATTCACGATTTAGTAGTTGGGAAATGTCTTGCCTGTAGAAAAGTCTTCTTTACAATTTTCGAACTTTTTGGACTGCTGGACTGAGGAACAGACAGACGGGAAGGCTGACGGACAGACTGATAAAAACTTTTAGGTTTAGGTAGCGCAAAAAAAGACTATCGTGTTTACAAATTTTTACGGACTTCTTTTTCAACATGTGAACGTTGAGGGTAAGTTCCTGCGGCCGCGACGTAATTTTCAGCCAATATATTGGCGAAATGATCGAAGTGCAATGTAGGTTTGATCGGGATAAAATGGTAGGCGATATGGAATTGCTACCACATGTACAGAGATGAGCGGCCAGTTTTTGGTTCGAGTTTATGTTATTTTTCGCTACAAACTGATCTTCCCTGCCAAGTATTATTCATTTGCCCGAAATTAATGTCTTAAACAGTGTTTCACCCGTTTCACCCGTTTTTTTACATTCATGCAATGATGTTGGTGCGTATCGACAGAAGCGGCAACGACAGTTGTGAACGTTAATGTTTCCGTTAGCCGTCAGATGGAAACGTCAAAGAAGATGGTCAAAAGGACATTTGACTGCATTTTGCGACGAAGTGTCAAACTAACGGCAGCTACTGTAAAAAAAATAAAAAAGAGCGCTAAACAACAGCTCAACATGAACAAAGTCAGCCAAGTAATAAGCGACCATACCTACTATGTGTTTTGTTTCAGCCTCCATTGAGTACTTGGTAAGACAGAGAAGGCGAACATGATGTTAAATGTTATAATTAAATCACTTCATCTTCTTGCACAGTGCAGCTTCCTGGCTCATTGAAGATCTCTCAGAAGTGATTACTCGGCCGTTATTTAGTTGAATGCAAAAATTTTTACACACCTATTAATGAGGGCGAAAACTTGTTTGGCATGCTGTTAAATGTTTTGCGTAATGCTTTACAAGGTTTGAGAGCCATGGAAACTACCAATTTTAATGTAAAGCCAACAACTTTTGAGAATGAGTTAAATGAATAGGTTTGCAGTGTCGACATTCAAGTACATGCCTTGGTCTATGCGGAATATTTGTTTCCTGCAAGGATTTTTACTAGGTTCCTGAGTGGTCTAACGTTTGGGCGATAAAGCCGTAGATGGTTTTTCTTCACGCCATAGTTACCGCTTTTTGCTTCGTTTTGATTTCTCACTGTGCCTTAGTGAACACCGCAGTTTTTTTCTCTCTTCTCCCGATTGTCGCAAAATTGCTGCAAATCTAACCGTTTTTTTTTACACTGGCCTCATACTGGTTTCCGTAGCCGACGCTCCCAAGATGCGCGTGCTCCAGACTCGCCCGACACGTACTCCCGCGATTCGCCGGGGCAGCTTCCGTTTGTGCAAACTGGTTCCGTGCTTACGGTCGCGCTGCTCTTGACCATGATCGAGCGGGCGCAATTACGGCGACAAGTCCATCTTTGTCGCTAATGGGCCGCTCCGCACAAACGGAACGCGTCCCGTCCTCCCCGGCCTTTCTTCTTCATACTGCGAGCGGCGCCGTGACTCGGATAAGCGAGCACGTGAGGCTTCGGCCACTCAGCAGCTTCCTCGAGAGCTTCACGGTTTACGCACGAGCGGCGGCACGCCGCGACCGCTAAGAGGCCTCGTTCTCACAGATGCACGAAAATAGCGGCGGTCTTCCCTTGTCTCTCCTCCGTATCTTTTTTTAGATATGTCACACGCACCATCATAGTCCACTTGTGTTCTTCGAACAATAGCTCGACTGTGACGGGACACCTATACCTGAACCAAGAACTTGTTAAGCTGACCCGCCCTAATGAGGCCGAAGCTCAACTATCCCTTTAAACCCTTGTCGCTGGGTCACCGATTAGAGGTAACTCTGTTCGTGTAAGTGGCCCGTTTTACTAAACGTCACGAGGCGGTGCCTGAAGAAGGCGCGTCTAGACAATCACGCGTCGAGGGAGGGAGATGGTGGAAGCGAGGTGTGCGGCCTTTCACAGCAAGGCGGTGTTGGTTCGATTGTCGCCTAATTAGCAGACATTGTTGTTCTAATGGTGCAAGCGAAGCACGAAAATTCCAGGATCTCGTAGGGAACGTCCTTGAATGCGCTGGTTATAGTGCTGTTCACTCTACCTAGAGCGGGCATCAACGAGATCATGATTGAGCACAATTTCTGGGTTCACCTGAAAAAGAAATAAAATCACGGAGTTGTGCTTTGTTACTTCGTCAATGTGAAGGTTTAATAAATTACGAAACTGATGGACTATGTGGAATGGCGGCATTCTTGATGATGGCACGACTCAGGTGCCATGCACAGAAATGGGACTACCATTTTCACAACGTTCTGTAATGGATAGTTTCACTGTCCCTCTTTTTATACAGTAATTATTTAAAAAAAAGCAACTACTAGGTCTCAGACGCATGGTCCCCATATTGCAAACTTTTGAACAAACCAAGTCTGGCGGGGATCATGGAGCGCTTGCATTGTGACGCTGACTTTGTCTGCAGTGCCACCACCAAGAACGCAACCTCGGGCGATCATTCAAGGCGCACCGATTATATTGTTACGGAGTGTCCTTTGCACAAATGAAAAGCGTGCGTTAGTGTACACCCGTGTGGACATGTGCTATGTTTTACCCAAGAAAAAGAAGACGCAGGGAATGCTGTTATATTTGGGGAGAATTAGAAGAAGTCGTAGAAGGTGTTTATGCCTTGTTCGTCGCGGCTCTCTCCTTGTAAATGCGCATTATAGATTTACCTTTACCTAAACGTTCTACACGTAACATCTTGGTTGAGGCGCGAGGCAACGCTCTGTAGCCTAATTGCTCCTGTAAGCCATATGCCAATGGCTCTGACAGTAGCGGGCGAGTCGACTGCAGGTGTGCACTTGAGCCAGATAGGCTTGTCGTCCGCTTTACTGCATTCTCTATTTGCTAGTTGCTCCCGGACGACCTGTTGAATCAACGGCAGCGATGGAAAGATCAGGTGGGGAAGATGTTCTGGAACCGCCGCCGGGCCATAGCTCCTATTTACTGCCGGAAAATTAGGGTAAGGGTCTCTAGAACGACGTTCCTTCAGTAGGGGGTTCAAGCACGAGGCGGTGGCGCTACGCACGACAAAGTTACGGCGGTATTTGGAAGCAGCGTGAATCTGTGCGCAATTAATTTAATCTTGACTCGCACAAATCGCCGGCACTCCTAAATGTTTCAATCGACCATCGTCGATTTCGTGCAGATGAGAAGGTTGAATGCGTAATCGGCGATACCTTTGAAGGCATGGCCCACTTTATCCTCCTCGCTCATACTAATTCCGGCGCTACTGCAAAAGTGTAACACCTCTTGTAAGTAAGCGACGTACGACTTGATTGGTGCCTGAGTCTGCGACGCACGCTCGGTCTTTGCGGCAAGCTGGCGCGAAACTGGCTTTGCTAACAAGTCGGTCTGCTTCGGATTGCAGGCGTCGCAGCTGGTTTACTCTGGTTCATGTGTATCTAACCAAACGCGTAGAAAATCTCCTGCGTAGAAAATACCTACCCTGCGTAGAAAATCACGCTTGCGGTCTTGGACATGGGGTCCCATCGATTGTGATCGCTTACTCGTTCGTAGAGGTTCATCCGGTATTCAACATCGACGTTGCTGGGTACACAAAATGACCCGGGGGGTGGGAGTGGCTGGCTCGCTGCGCGCAGCCATGCTGTCGCCAGGCATATGGCGCCCACTTCGAAGGGTGCGAGCCGCCGGTAGTGGGCAGCCGAAGCTTGAGGCGCGAGAACGGTTTGCAACCTCCACCATGAGGTTAGGTTAGTATTTTAGCGTAAAAGCTCAGCTACGTCACGTCTCGCAAGGTCATTCGTCGCGTCGCAATGGCCTTGAGCCGCGGAAGCGCGTGCGGCAGGTGTGATGTCATGCCACGTGAGCCGCTGCGGAGAGGTGTCACAGGCGCTGACGCTCAGAGCCTCGCCGCTAGCGGAACCACGTGACTAGGCGAGGCTGCAACGGCTTCTTCGCCGGCGCTTGGTCGCTCAGTCTCGGCATGGATGGCACGGCGGTCGCCTGTGCGTGCGATTCAGCCCGAGCGACAGGCTTATTATTTATTTCTTATTTATTTGCAAGACAGCGACATCGCCACGAGGGCATTTTTGTAGGGGGAACATGTAGCATGTACAAAACAGAAGAGACAAATACACTTATGCATTCATACACTGTTTCTAAAGCACTAAATCATAGTGGTTAAAAAAAAAACGAACACCACATTGATCACAAACGGGAGAAAAAGAGGTCGTTGTTTTGTAGGCTAACCAATTCCTCTGACAACATATTTCAGTCACGTATTGTTCTTGAAAAAAAAATGAATTTGCGAAAATATTTGTTCAGTGGGAATACCATAGCACATTTGAGAAATATCATGACGTCGTAATATAAGGTTTGGCTCGAGGAGATACGGTTTTTTTGTCGATACAAGTGTAATTGCAGTAAATACAGTGGTAAAATTTTAATCTTAGTTTTTTTACATCTGGACCGCAGTGGCTTCCAGCTCAATTCAGCTTTAATCACCGAGATGCTAGCAAAATGGTCGTAAAAAGTGGATATAGCTATATGGAACGCTTCGAAATATCAAACAAAGCCACTGCACGGGCCGTAAGACCTTCGTTGTCATCATCCAAGAAACTCAGAAACATACCATCGCATTACCAAAAAAGTCGAACTTTCATAAAACACGGCGTCCACAGTCTTTGCAAAACGAAACCAAGCACACCCCTGACTCGTGATAACTAGATTCACATCTGCAAACCAGGACACATTTTTAAACGCAGTATAACTTTTGCTTCATTTCAGCCAGGCGAAGTTTCTCTTCTTATTTTTGGCTAGTTTACGAGCATTCATAGCAAAGAAGGCTGCTTCAACAGTGCGTTTCTCTTCCCTGTATCTCCACAGGATTTGATGTCGGGAGTATCGAGGATGCTTTTGTGGATCCGCAGCACGGAGGTGAACATGCCACGAGCATGTGTTTCCTTTACGTGTATTGCCTGCACGGAAAAGATGTCGGAAGTAACCGTTAATTAGGTTAGCCGTCACGCTTGCGAAAGCATGAAGGAGCTCGCGTTAATGCCCATCCCAAGAGGCAACGTGGTGGCGGTAGTGCGTGAGGTGCAAACAGCGGTCATTCATCTTTTTTTTTTTTTGCGCGTTAATCGCAATATAATCCCCGGAATTTCTGCTGCGTCGTGAGATAAAAAAAAAAAAAAACACTGCTTGAAGTACGCAGGCAAATCCCCTCCAGGGCGCCTTCAACACCCGGATGGCCAGCACCAAACCGTGCTGAAATGGACCACCGCCACATATCTAGATCGACCCGGCAAAAGCGTTGGGATCTGCAGTTCGCCCCCTTAGGCTCAATCAATGTTGCGTGGCTTGATTCACGGTCGGGTGGTCTTGTGCAACTGACAGCGTGGTATGCGTGAAACAGCTTTAGAGGTACCGGGCAAGCCTTCAAGCACTCACTGCAGAAGAATGACAAGTTGAGCTATAGTTCGTGTAGATTCGTGATTATTATAAGGCAGTTTTAGTTTCACGTGCATAGAAACTACACGCACAGCCTCCAAAATTTTTAATAATATAGCGGGAGCGACAGCCGATCGGCACGTCACCGACTTATCACGGTCTTCACCAGCTAAATAGGCGAGGGTACGCGCTCGCGTATAGAACTATCCGTTGTGGGAGCGTCGTCTGCTCCGCTGTTGTTCTCAGGGCAACGAACCCCCTGTTTTTCTTATCTTGCAAGGCCGTTTCGCTGCCGCTGAAGGTAGCTAAGCAGCGTGAGGCACAAAAAAAGAAGTCATTCTGATGCAGTGGCTGGGGGTGTACCACTAGCAAGTAAACAGCCTAGCAGACGACACTGATACAACAGATAGCCCTATGCGCATGCGCGTACTTTCGCCTATTTCGCTGCTGAACACCGTGATAAGGCGCTGACATGCCGGTCGGTCGTCGCTCCCGATGTAATATTAAAATTTTGGGAGGCTGTACGTAGAGCTTTCACGGATGACGAGTGCGAATGCTCAGAACGCAAAGGGTTTCCGCGAGTCTCACGGGCGTACGCGAGATTCAAATTTTTATGTTGCGGTCTTCACGTAGCTTCCGTGCGTACAGTTGGCCAATATGGCGGCGCCCTGCCCTCCTGCTTCGCAGCGATAACAGCTTCGTCGCTAATCCCTCGGTGCGATATCGTGTTCTAATCTCTTGATTTCGCCTTCAATTTGCCCGTTCGAACTGTCACCCAAAGTATCAGTCTATAAACAGGTTTTGTTTTTCAGACAGAATGGTAGCCGCCGCAGTGGCTCAGTGGCTAAGGCGTTGCGCTGCTGAGCACGAGGTAGCGGGTTCGATTCCCGGCCGCGGCGGATGCTTTTCTGATGGAGGCGAAAAGCAAAAACGCCCGTGTGTACGAGATTTAACGCACGTTATAGATCCCCAGGTGGTCAAAATTAATCCGGAGCCCTCCACTACAGCGCGCCTCATCGCCTGCGTTGCGTCGGCGCGTTAAACCCCACAATCAATCAGATAAATGAGGATTTTTCAGCTGTTAAGCCTGACGAAGTAGCGCTTGTAGTCGTCATAGCAACAGGCTTGCGAGATCACGAGCGGCTACCGCAGTGCCTGTGCCAGTAGATGACGCTAGCATTAAAGTGCGGCTCTGGGTGGAGAGCGCGCACACACAAGCGCCCTACGAGCGGGGTTCGCGCGTACGTGTTTCAAGCTACGTCCACGTATACTCTTCCCGTTTGCGTACGTGAACTCAATACGCAACTAAAACTAAAACTGTCTAATAACTTGCGCTGTTTTGCACATAATCATGCTCCCCACGTTTGTGTGTGAGCTGTTTGAAGAAGTTTTCTCTAGTGTGCACTGCCTGCGGCGTATAAAACACCGCCGTTGCTGGCATCGTACACGTCTTTTGGGCAGCGAGATTTTTCGCTAAGCTAAGGTAGCCTTCGCGTTGAGTTCAGAGAGGGCACGGGAAGAAAAGACACGGACAAAGACAAGACGACAATGACTGCGCCAGTTGTCGTCTCATTTCCATCCGTGCCTTATTCTCCGCTTCTATCTTTGAACCATGTACCAACAAGCCCAACTTGCCGCGGCAGCTTTTGAGTCAGCCCAAAAATGAGAGGTCACACCAAGATGAGCTGTAATTTTAAAGGGACCCTGCAACACTTTTTTTTTATTTTTTTTTGAAATCTTCAATGCTTGCAGTACGTAGTCACCCAACACACCAAGTACTTAGATTAGGGGGTCGCAAAGTACCTCAGCCAAATTTTACTCCCCGATACACAAGAGATAACTTGTAAACTCGCTGAAAATATTTCTCTCTCCTTCCCGGTCTTGACGTTCCTCGAAGTCTTGAACGACGTCACTAAGGCCATGCAGCGGCTGTTGGCCGGTTTTTTTCCAGTTGCAGCAGTGGACGCTTTTCGATAGCAACTTAACAAAAGGCCACAAAAACAAAGCCGAAATGGAAGGCGTATCTGGGGCGACGAGCAAATTACGCCGTGCCGCGCCGTGCTGGCGATACCTATAGCATTCGCAGTGCTTCTAAACGCGAAGGAAAGAGTGAAAGCGCTTATGGAAAGTGTTGCAGGGTCCCTTTAAAAGGGGGGGAAGCGCGCTCATCACCGACGGCGTACTCATCCGGAGGTGGCGGCCACCCGAAGAAGCAGGCGGAATCGCAAGGAGAGACTGTTACACCAAGGTCTTGGGGATCCCGCCTTCGAATAAAAAGGGAAAGGGCTGGCCCGAAAGAGAAAGTCCAGAAATAATCAGGGGGAACTTCCAGGACAACCTGAGCCGAGCATTGGTTCGACTTTGGTTCAGGAACGACGTGATTCATCGTGCCAACTTTAGCGTATAGCTGCGTTATTTCACTCACTCACTCACTCACTCACTCACTCACTCACTCACTCACTCACTCACTCACTCACTCACTCACTCAATCAATCAATCAATCAATCAATCAATCAATCAATCAATCAATCAATCAATCAATCAATCAATCAATCAATCAATCAATCAATCAATCAATCAATCAATCAATAAGATGAACGGTTAATCATCAGGGCTTCCCCCACAATTAAGCGGCGATAAGCAATCGGGATTACCAAATTTCAATCAAACAATAATATTAATCAAGAATAACTTTAGCACATTTTAATAAGGAGAACCGCTGCATGGTAGCTTCTCAGATATTTCTTTCGTGCGTGCATGAATATGTCGCAGGTATAGGGCGAAAAATATACCCACAATTGATACAGGTTCGGCCAGAGTCATCGCTCCACCCCGAAAAACGGACGGGGATTTTCTGAATAGTTTGTGCAGACCTTTCGGCTTACCGTTGCGTAGCCTGGTGTTCATTGGGTTTACCAGTGTGTCGACGTGGGTGGCCTCACGTTGAGCGGTCTCGCTTTTTTAAGAACATTGCATTGTCCTATGGGTAATTTGTATCAAAGAAAGAGGGATGAATCTTTGCGTTTCGCATGCTACCAACACGTGGGGCGTTAAATCACGGGGGATTGCCAAACATTGAACGAAAGGTGCGGCAACTCGGTCGAGACAGGGGCTTGTTCGTTTGTTAGGTCACTTACTTGATTGCAGGCGGGGCAGAGTGCAACGATGCATTTTCGAATTTCACTCTTCGAGCTACGTTGCCAGGGGAAGATGAAGTGAATGTTTTATCAATTATCTTTGTCATTTTTACTGGCATTTTTATGGACGGTGAGTGACCTTCACTTTTGATAACTGTCCTAAATTGAGCGTCGCTAGACCAAAAAAAAAAAAAAAACGATTATTGGGTCTACTTCTTATCTCCAGCAATACGGACCCGGTTTTTGAACAGCGACATTCAAATCCGGCCACAGTGCTCAATTCGTGACGTGCCATTCTTAAACGCGTTCACCGGTGCCCCGCGGGTACCGATTTGGCATCCCGTGCCATCGGCTCGTTAGCCCAGTTGGATGCCCTGCTGCGGTAATGAATGCCGTGCCATCACTTGCGCACTGTTGATTATAGTTGCAACGCCCAAATGAGCCCACCCCTGGAGGCACGCTACCGCGCCTGCGATGGGCGCGTAGACTGAAGGTGGCAGTTTGATTCATGTGACCGCGTTACGCTCATCGTAGGAGTTCTTTGCCTCTTATTCGAATGTATAGTTTTGCGCCGATTTCATTGGAGCGCGTCGGGTTGGCCTTTGGTGTGCAGTAATGGTGCTGGTCTTTGCTTTCAAATATAAGTACACTCTTTGCCCGAAAATGTCGACACCAGGAGGTGAAAACGACGGTTCGAAGACAGTCTGCCGATGTTTGCTTCTCTGTCTGCGTTCAGCACTTAGACCGTATGCGTTTAATAACTCCAAATATCATTAAGAGTACAGGGAGGCCATATATCCCCCTAGTATTTTAATTCTTATTTAACAGCCTCTTTCTTAGCAACTACCGCGGATAGCGCAATCGGGTTTGTTTCTTTTAATTCCTCGTTGTCTCGTTCCAGTGGAACTAGAGCTAAGACGATTTTTAAGGCATCATTTTTGAGAGTCTTTGTACGAAAACCAGCTTTTGTTTCTTTTTCGCGAGCGAACAGTTGAGCAAAAATTATCTATTGAGTATGTGTGCACCCTTCTAGTTAAGATGCGCTACACCGCGCTCTGCTTCGTGCTGGGCAAAATCTCAACCTCCTGTATCGTCAAGTTTTGTAATAATGCGGCAGGTATACCAAACAAAAAAGTTTTTTCGAGATATCGAGGGTCGAAGACAAAAACGCATTCGGCCTTCATTTTTCATTACAAAAACGTTGCACTAGACCGTTCCTCTGACGGCCAGAAGCCAAATAGTCAGTGCCAAAGTCAGCGTTTCGCTTGTTTGCTTGTCTTCTTGTTATTGGTGATGTCTTTTGCCTACCTTTGGGCAAAGTATTGCCGATAACGGTCCGCCTCACCCGGACAAATCACTGTGTTGAGCCCTAGCGACATGCCAATTGCCTTGAGGACATTAACACGGTCCATATAGCTTTTGTTGAACGTAAGCAAAGCATAACAGACGGAATTTAGAACATGTAGATTCCGAGGAACCATGTCATTATATGGAATGACTAGGCATTACGTTCAGTACTAGTTTGATGCCTCCTCAAAATAATCTTCGAACGCAGCTGCTTCTACTGACACTTCGCAGAACTTCCACATACACCAGAGTGCAACTACTGACAGCATATGAAAAATTTGTCTTGGTGACGAAGTATAATTAGGAGAAAGATTACTCGCTGAAGCGCTCGCTGCAGGAGGCCGCTCTTCCCTTGGTTTCGAAACGCGTGGTCATTGTGGCGATATCAAAATGCACAAATACATTTGGGGCGCTGTATATCGCTAGCAAAGGTCTGACCAATCCAAAAATATGAAAAACCAAAATCGACTGCTTAAAAAATTACACCATCTTCCCGTAGGGGAACCCTGAGTAGTATGCGAAGCAGCCATGGGGTCGACTGAAGTTCCCCTTAGTTTTCAGTTCGTCCTTTCCGTTGACGTTCAGCTTCGCGTGCCTTCGTTGTATCAGTAGCTTCTTGGCGTAGTTTGAATGAGTGAAGGACATAAGCCGCGTAGCCCATGCTCCCGTCTCGGTTGTAGCGCAGTGGGAAGAGCGCCAAGTACCTCCCGTTGCGGCCAGAGAGTCGTGGGGTTGAAACCGGGCGCCGCCTAACTATTTCTTTTTATAGTGGGCTGCGCTGACGTCAGCCCAAACGCTGACGGGGCTGAAGAGACGCGCATGCGCAGTAGAGTGCGGACGGCGGACAAGGGAAGGAGAGACACAGCCCCGAGCATGAGATGCTTCCCATCTAAAAATTTTCCCCACCTTGTGCCCTTAAGAAACAGGAGCAGCGATGGCGACAAATCTCGACGCACCGATTCGTATCGTATTTAAGTGTTAAAATACCTTCGTTGTACTTATTTCGGTGACAACGGGGAGAAATTATTATAGGTCGTTCGATGAGACAGTAGTCGAAGTTTCGGCCCGTTAACGGAGAGCAACTAAATTCGGGATAGGCACAGACGTACAGGTGCCGTCACAAATAATTTGAACACGGTCTGGCTTAATTTGCCGGTAATTCTTCCGGAAACTGCCTGGCTGCATCGGTGAGATCGCCAAGGAGTCTTCCCTAATAGAAAAAAAGCTTCCTGTAGACCGGTAATGGCTGTAATAAATCCAATTAGACAAACATTTAATCATATTCCCAAATCCCTGTTCTAGTTACTTATGACAGCACGTGCACTTATAAGTCTTCGTTCACATGGAAACGTTTTTTTTTGGCCTGTCTGCAACTAATACTGGCATTTAATATTTATTTTATTAAACAGAAATATAAAAAGGCGGTCATAAAAGACACATTGTCCTGACCCCTCGAGAAAAAAAACGAACAAACAAGCAAGCAAACAAACGAACAAATTAAAAAAAACAGACATGAAAATATCCCGAGTTGTTACGTTGGTTAAAAAGTACAGTCAGCAACACCCTTATCTACAACACTGGGTTCAACTTCAGCAAGTCACCTCTCAAAATTGAAGACGCAAACTTTTCACAAGAAACGCAGAGGTCAAAATATATGGCTAAGGCTTCAGAATGACACAATAGTTTTCTTGAAATGCTTTACGGCCGAAGCAAGATAAGGCTACAAGCACCAAACCTGTGTTATAGACAAGGGTGTTGCCCTGTGTACCACCGTTTTTACACACTCACGTTCGTTGATAACCCGTATTTGTATAAATAAATGTGACGAGCCGTTAATGAGCCCGTTGTGAGCCCGCGAATTTAGATTCTTACCAATACGTTAAAGCGAATAATTTATTGCGAATTTTTGTCGCGTGACCACTTTTCATTCTTGCTCAAGGTTATTGTTGTAACGCCGGTTAACCTGACATTGTTTGGTTCAGGTAAAATGTCCTTGGGTTTAGGTGTGAGATGCTAATTGCACTGAATTGCGCTAAGAGCAATGAAAGGGGACAACGCTCAGCCACGCAGAGTTGTGGATGAGCATTACGAATGGAGACCCTTGTGACGAATGAGGAAGGTATCATTCGTTCGCAAAACATAAATGCAAACGTAACAGAAACGGTTCATGGGGACCTTGTCTTACGAAGCAGGAAAGAAAACGTGGAGCCTGCCGAGAAAGACTAGGGTATGAAGTTGACGTGGAGGTGGGCCACGCCGGAGCCGCAAACTTCGATATGGGAATTATACCGTCGGTTGAAGGCGCTTCCCGCACAACGCTCTATAAGGTTGTCTGATACGTAAACGACGATCCCTTCTTCAGCGTGCCCTTTGGAAGAACTCTAACTGTTGTCCAGTTTGTGGACATTCAGAGTAGTGCCTTTCAGAGTGTTTTTCTTTCAAACTAAATCGTCTCCGTGAACTGCGGTCCCTTCTTCAGTGCATCCCCTGGAATATCTGCAACTGTTGCCCGGTTTGTGCACATCTACTGTGCTGCCCTTCAATGTGTTTTTTAAAACTCAAGAGCACTGCACAAGAACTGAATACTATCACTTTAATAATCTGTGAGCCCTATCTCCACCCCCCCCCCCATAGGCCCTTTTCCACGCCACGGCTTCTTGCCTCTTTCTCGTTATAAGTCAATCAATCAATCAATCAATCAATCAATAAATAAATCAATCAATCAATCAATCAATCAATCAATCAATCAATCAATCAATCAATCAATGTTCCTGAGTCGCCTGCTTGTTATAGCTTTTTTTCCTGTTGTGTACCGATGCAACATGAACGGGAAGAAAACATCGGTTTTTAAATAGATTTCTGGCTACTTCATCCCCCCCCCCCCAAATAACGTCAGTTATGGTATTATATTACAACGGTGTTTATTGTCACCCAGAAGGAGAATGCGGGTTGGCCATTTGGTACTACAGTTCAATTTTAAGTCTTCGTGTTTTGCGGGGCGACTGTTGCGTTTAGTATCTAGCAAAGGTAACTTTCAGTTTTACCTTAACCTTCTCAAATGACACCCGACATTGACCGCCAACAGAACAATTGCTGCGACAGAAGGACGAGATCAATAGCCAACAGGCGCGCACATGTTGAAAGCGCGCTTTCATCCGGGAAAAGCGAACTCACCCGAATGGCGCGAAAGTATCCTTCGATGGGTCCCGGATGGCACACAGCGGGAGTGCTTCGACGTCCTGCCGTTCCCACTGCCACAGTTCACGTGGCCGGCGCACGTCACCGCACTCCACGAGCCACATGCACATGCCGAACCACAACAACGGGGCAACGATGAGAGGGAAGGGGCCTGCGGCAGATGCTGCTTGAGGTCCTGGATGACTCGCAGGTTCCGACGTATCCTGCGGAGCTCCCGACGGTATTCCTCGATCCACTCGGCGCCCGGCTCGTCATCGTCGTGGTACAGCTGGTCCGGGAGGAGAGCACTGGCCGTCGCCATGGTGGGGAAACGTCAACGACACCTATGCACTACCAAAGTTATGTTCCTAATTAGGCATAGGTCGCGGAAACGACGACTAAGGCGCGAGGGATAGCTAACCAGTCCTGGTGCGTGAAGAATCACCGCTGCAGTATTTCTTCTGAATCATAGCATATGTAAGGACGCCCTAAACAGTCTCATTGATGCATTCAGCATGAACGGATAAATGCTCTCGTTGCAGTTGCTGCAGCCCCAGCGAAGTACGCCTCCGCTGCTTTGGTGTCGCAGTGATCATTGTTAGCAAGCAAGCGGAGACAAACGTCATCGTTTATTGCTACTTTTTTTGAACAAATGAGTATGCCGTTTTTTGCTAATGGCAGTTCCATTGTCGCTTGCCCGTTTCACTTAATTTTTACCTTCAATTATATTACACTGCGCAGGATCAAAGAAATGTTGAAAAGTTATTCATGAGTGCCCGGTCATTTAATTCAATTACCTGATTATTAAATCCCTTAGAGATTTCATTCGACCGAGGCATGTTAGCGAATAACTGGGATAGCTTGGAAGTTTCTTCGAGCCTTCGGTTGGCGCTGTCAACTTAGAAATGCCTGTCTTGAACCCAAAGAGCCAATAAGACAAAAGTTTATAAATCGCGTTTTAAAACTGAAAACCTGCAATATTTCTTGCCCTACGGTTTATTAAGGGTGAGTTCGTGGCTTGGTTTGCTTGCCATTCATTGCAGTTATCCTGTGCATGCGAGGGTAGTGAAAGAAGTTTCCGATACATCTTTTGTCACACGTAAATTACTTCTTATGACGGCCCGCGTAGACAAAAAGGTTACATCAAGCCACTAATGTTCTTGTTTTTTTGTTATGCACCAACTTTCGCTCATGAATGAGACACGACACAGAAACACGGCTTGCGATGGATAAGGCAAGCCGCATTTGTCGACTCAGTCGCTGACGCAGTAGTTGGCATCGCATCATAGATGATGAGCGCGCTGCAATACCGGGAAACAGCTACAATGAACGAACAAATGCAACGCGTCTCGTAGGGGATGTCGGGACCATACCGATCTTATGCACAGTGATCTGAAACCACTATACCTTCGCACTGCTTCACTGCACTGCAAAGCCCGAGTCCTCCTCATCACAAGCTGTCAAACCGCATCCACCGAGCACATCACACGCGCATACAGCACATCTCAATGGGTATCCAGAAAAAAACTCGGTTGGTTCCGGGGCACGATCTCACATCACGACGAATGGAAATTCTGCTGGTTCCAAGAGGTAGTCTTAGAGTGCGACCAGAAAAACCGTTGGTTCCGGCGACGCCGCCATACATCACCACGAATAAAAAACTCTGTTGATTCCGGTGTACAACTTCACGGCCCGACGAATAAAAAAGTGTTGGTTCCAATGCAAAGTCACGTCTTTGATGAATAAATGCTCTATTGGTTCGATAGTACGGTCTCACATTACGAAGAATAAAAACTCCGTTGGTTCCGAGGGCACAGTCTAACACCACGACGAAATAAAACCCGGTTGGTTTCGATGCACACTCTGACACCACGACGAATAAAAACTCTGTTAGTTCCAAGGTTCAGTCGCACACCACGACGAATAAATACTGTGTTGGTTCCCATGCACAGTCTGACATCACGACGACATACACGGCCAGGTGTCAGGAATCCCGAGGCAGTGACCGCAACGCGAGAAGGAAGCGGTCCCAGCACGAAGCCTGCGACGCGTATTGCACAAACTCGCCGGCAGCACGCACGTCGCGCCGTCCTCGTGACGAGGCACCAGCGGGAACAGTACACTCCGCAGATGCGCCCGTCTTTTGGCGGCCGGGAGAAGCCTCCGAAGTGGACCTCATCACGCGAGAAACCACAACGCACGCGGCGTTTGCGGTCCCCCGCCACGATCCCGCCTCCTTTCTCTTCATGCTCCTTCTCGTCGCAGACAACGGTGGCGCCGCATACACGCGGCGGCGAAAGAGGGAATCTAGCCTACGCGCGCTGCGTTTGTACGCTTCCGTGGTGCGGGGTGGCGTTGCGCAGTGGCGGCGAACGCAAATGAAATCATAACTGGTGATCGAGATAATAACTATTAAAGGGACCCTGCTACACCTCTTTCTTTTTTCTTTCTAAACATGAAGCGCTTCAAAAGCGCTGTATCTCAAAGTATGTCAGCTTAATATTGCGGCTGTACACCCATGCCACAACTTCCAGAAGTCGCACGAAAGACTCCTTTCTCTCTTGCCGGCCCTTCACATTCGAGCGATGTCGCAACTTCTGACCGACTTTCTTTCAGATGCAGCCGGGAACGAATTCGATACTCATTTTCAAAAAATGCAATAAAACCAATAAAAGACCGGAAGAAGTCTCTGCTGCCACGGGCAAATCACTCATTGTTAATGTGGGTTGGCAGAAACCACCGCTAACGTTGCCTAACTTTCGCAGTGCCTCCATTCCCGATGGAAAAAGTGAAAGTGTTTGCCAGCAGTGTTTCAGGGTCTTTTTAAAGTACGATTGCCCAACACGTATTGTGGTATGCGTCTTGAAAAAAAATGCGACGAACCAAAAATTGAAAAATGGAGGAACCTTACACCTTGTGTTGTATCTCTTTATTTCACAACAAGGTTAGCGGTATGCATAAGAAGGAGGAGGAGAGGAGGAGATAGCCTTTATTACATCAGGAACACGCTAGGTCAAGTCGGGGAAGTGGGAGTAGAGGGTGGGATATTCGAGGCTTGGGACATCTTGAAAGCTGGTTGGCTCCTTACGAAGGCGGAAGAGGCCACGTGGGGTGAGGAGAGCAGGCTCACGGCTCTAAACTGCTCGCGCTAGACCGCTTTCTAGAGAGTAGTGCGCAATTAAAGTCAGCGTGGAGGGTTCCAGTGCTCGAGGGTCGATGTATGAGGAGGAGGCATTTGGAGGAGACTTGAAGTTTCTGTAACGCGTAAATTTCGGACAGTGCCAAATTAGGTGCTGGAGATTTGCGGGTGTGAGGGAGGCGCAGAAGGGACACCGAGGAGGCAGGGATGGGGTGTACCATTTACGGAATGTCTCTGGGGTTAAGCTAGCATTTGCAAAATATTTGTTCATAAAAATTTCGGCTGATCTTGGGAGCGGGGGTAGAGCAGATAAAAAGCCGGTTGGAGTGAGGGTCTTGAGGCGGAAAGGTGATCTTTGTAGCTGTCGTCTGGTATAACCTCAGGTGTAGGTTTAATGAATAACATTTGTAGACGACGTACGTCGGCGCGTGAGGGTACGTACCCCGCCTGCTATTGAGACATAATCAGGGAAGACGAAAGTAAACTAGAAACGTGGTGAGCTGGGCCAGCTGGTAGAGTTTCGTGGTGAATAGATATTGTCCACCGTTGTTTTCTTTCGCGCCGTTTTCAACATAAGCAAAACAGGGGTGCAGTCTACGCACAGGTGTGAGAGGACGGAGGGAAAATCTTAATCGTGGCATACCTGGGTTCACATGAACTTGCCGATTGCATTTTTAGAGTGTATTATGATTGGCCCGGGTGCTGATTTTTCATAACGGTGAGCAGTGGCGAATGCCAAGGAGCATTCAAAGTTTCAGTCTCCCCGGCAACAGCCGCAGCTCCAAGCACAGACAAACGCGATCCCTGCGGGAACTGGCTCTTCCGCGGGTGCTGGGCCGCAAGTCGATTTTGTGGTCGTGCCTCCAGGCGCGGAACTGGGAGGCCAGCGTTGCCTGGTATAACCTGGTGTAAAAGGAACTCCAACCGGGAGTCACTTTTGATTATGTTGGAGATCAGCGGTATATGTTGTAGGCTGAAACACAGCGGCGCACCGGGCGGGAATTCCAGCTACAGCAGAAGCTCCATGTGCACGTCGGAGCCGTCAAAGAAAGCTTCGCTTTAAAAGTAACGCTGCACAGTGGTAGTAGGAGAACGTGGTGGGTGTACAGCGGAAGAGTGGCAGCTGCGGGAGATGCGTTGGTGTGGTCTGGTATGGTTCTACACACACGTCAGGATGCGTTGAACTATGACAAGGGAAAATGTTAGCACAAAAACATTTCCGTTCATGCTGATATTCTCACCATAGATATGTATGAATGTCCTTTTAGTTTAACGAAGCAAGACACTGCGGAAAAGAGAGACTAGCAATTTTTTGAAGTAGTATATACAGCCCAGTAGCCCAACATCCAAGATTCTTGAGAACGTTTCGTTCCCGGCTCTTAACCCCAAAGTATTTGTGGATTGAGCGATTGGAGTAGCTGAGTAATTAAAGGAATATATGAGGGCGATAAAGTTACATCAATGGTAGCACAGCGTTAACGAAGTTTTACTGATGTTAAGGTCGCTCCTGTCACACCATTTTTGTATTTAAGTAAGGTGGAGGTCTAAGACGAAATTATCATACACTGCATTACTGAGAGGCAGGCTACCGAATAATCCGCAAAAAGGCAATAATAAAATAAATGTGGAAGTACAGACTCTTAAATGCAAATAATGAAGAAGCAGAGTGTGAAGCACCGTCTATTAAGCCACACAGCAAACCCGAGTAGGGATACGCGGTAGGGGAAGAGTTTACAAAAAAATTACACCATCTTCCCGTAGGGGAACTCTGAGTAGTATGCGAAGCAGCCATGGGGTCGACTGAAGTTCCCATTAGCTTTCAGTTCGTCGTTTCCGCTGACGTTCAGCTTCACGTGCCTTCGTTGTATCAGTAGCTTTCTGACGTAGTTTGAATGAGTGAAGGACACAAGGCGCGTTCGTAGCACATGCACCTACCTGTTGCGGTTTGTAGCGCAGTGGCAAGAGCGCCACGTACTTCCCGTTGCGGCCAGAGAGTCGTGGGATCGAAACTGGGCGCCGGCTAACTGTTTCTTTTCATAGTGGACTGCGCTGACGTCGGCCCAAACGCTGGCAGGGCTGAAGAGACACGCATGCGCAGTAGAGTGCGGACGGCGTACAAGGGAGGGAGGTACACAGCCCCGAGCATGAGATGCTTCGCATCGAAAATAACCGTTATTCCTTGGTTGGGAAAGTTTGTATGAGTTCCAAGACCTCATTTTAATCTTATTTACAACGAGATATTTCTCTGTTAAGAGCGGAAATTGCATCTGGGCCCTTAATAAAAATGGCATTTCCAGACCCATACAGAGAACACCCTTATAAGATTGCAAGCACAGAAAGTTACGCGCTGCGTAAAAAATACAAGCAAAACAAGCAGAATATAGAATATGAAAGATACGCTGCTTGCAGTAGGAGACTAAAAAAGGAACACATCTCGCGAACAAACGAAACACAAATGCGAGGTACAGCGTTCACCAGAAAATGAATAAAGAGTTTAAAGGAGAAGACACGTCAAAGAAAACATGTGAAAAAAGCTTATTACCGACCTAAGTACCTGAGTATGAAAGTAAAGTTTATGTAATTAGATAAGCGATGCGATTTTTTTATTTGCATCTGCCAAAATTTTGACTTTGCCCAATGCGAAGGGCTATGATATTCTACAATTAATATGGCTATATACAGTCGATATAGAGTTGCGGATTCGATTAACCATAACAGATATCTACTATGAGAAAGTTAAATCTGGGATGCGATCTGGCTTCCGTATTTCCGTCTGCGGTGTTATAAATTTTCAGGACGGCATCTTTTTGTAGTGTGATAATATGTTTTGCGTAAGTAAGCTATTTTGTCACTGCGTACCAACAATAAGAAAATATTTCTGATGATTTAAGAGTGGTTCCAAGTGGGCCACACATACAGACAGCGTCATAAGTAACAGCGCTAGTTTTTGCGGGGTGATGACAGGATGAAGATACTAGCTATAAGTGTTGCTTTATGCTTCGACGCAGCATGTTAAGTGGCAGAGCAGCATTCCGAAGTCTGGGGCTAATAGATTGATTGATTGATTGTAGGGTTTAACGCACCGACGCAACTCAGGCGATGAGGCGCGCCGTAGTGGAGGGCTCCGGGTTATTTTTGACCACCTGGGGATCATTAATGTGCTCCGAAATCTCGAACGCAGAGACGTTTTTAATTTTCGCGTCCATCGGGAAGGCGGCCACCGCGGCCGGGAATCGAACACGCGACCCCGTGCTCAGCAGCTCAACGCCTTAGCCACTGAGCCACCACGGCACACGGTAGGTGAGAGGCTATAAGCGTTGATGAAGGGAAATGGCAGCGTGGCTTACAGAGGCATGAACAGGAATAGATTTTTATATGCTATTTATAGTGCATGTACGCATACAGGACAATGCAACCTTGTTTACAAGTTTAACGTAGTGTAATTTCTGCTCTGCCTATCTGTAGCGTTACGGGTTTAATAATTCAAGTGGATGCGACCAAAAAAAGAATATAGATTTTGTTTTGGTTACATTCAGTGTCACGCGTTAGCTGAAAGATGTTTGCTAGTTGTTTATTTGTGATTTGTTTTAATTTGGTGTAACCCCCATTCAAGAACCGCTGTTTTGTCACCGGAAATTATTGTTCGCCCTTTACCTATGGAATCGAGTATATCGTTCACGCAAGCTGCGAATAAAAAAGTAGCCAAAACAGAACCTTGCGGTATTCTATGCGTTACCAGTAGAAAATCATTGACTGTTTTTTGTTATGTCCACTTCTTGCGAGGGTTCATGCCGATAGCTTTGAAAATAAGTTGAGTGAAGGGCCTCGAAAACCATAACAATTTAGCTGTTGGAAACGTATCCCATTTTCCTACCGCACCAAAGGCGTTTTTTAAAGCGAAGCTTGCTATGTATCACTTATTATACACTCATTAGTCCATGAGTGCCAAATGCGCACTGCGGGAAACGCCAACTTCCTCTGATGAAGATGGGGATCATGGAAGCACCTCAAGAAAAAAAAATGCGTCAAACGGTTGGAATCTAAACTGGGAATCTAAAATGGCCTTATGAAGGCGACATCTATCAAACGGTCGAAGCAGTTCAAATTTCGAGAAGGGTGCAATCATTGACGTGCAAAATTAGACAGAAAAATCATGCACCCCTTCGTATAACGAAAAGGATAGTTGAAGGAGACGCTTTCTTTGTGCAAAATCAAATTGCGAAGGGTCAAAGTCGAGGCCACCACCACTACCACCACCATCATCCTCATCATCATCATGATCATCACCATCATCATCACCAGCCTACTCAGGTCCACTGCAGGGCGAAGGCCTCTGCCACTGTTCTCCAACCGCTCCTTTCTTGCGCAGCTCAAGTCCACAGTTTAACCCGGAATTTATTTATTTGATCCAGCCATCCGGTTCATGGCCTTCCCCTTTTTATAGACCTATCTCTTGGTATCCACTTTATTACCATAATTGTCCACTGGTTGTCTCTTTGTCTTACCAGATAAACAGCCCATGTACATTTATTTTTCGTTATTTGAACTATGATATCTTCTACTGAAGTTTGTTCTGCGATCCAGGCAACTCGTTTCCTGACCCTGTGGGTTATTCCTAACATTATTCATCCCATGGCACGTGAGCCGACCAAAGTTTGCTTTTTAATTGTTTTGTAAGGCGCCAAATTTCAGCTCCAAGTGTAATGTCCAGCAGTATGTACTGGTTCTACATGTTTCTTTCGAGTGACGGAGGAAGCTTACTATTCATCATTTGTGAGTGGTTGCTGAGTTCTCCCCCAACCAACACATATTCGGCGACAGATTTCTCTCTCGGGGTTGTGGTCAGCACTAACGATCTGTCCCAGGTAGTTGTATTCTTGTTCTTCTTCTAGGGCTTCGTTTCCTAAGATGAAGCGAACGTTTTTGGCATGGTTATTCCTCATTAATTTCGATTTATACACATTTAATTTAAGCCCCACCACCGTGCTTTCTGATAGTAGCTTCTCAAGCACTGCTTCCATATGTTCTGCATTCTCACTCAGCAAGACCATGTCGACCGCAAACCTCAAATGGCTCAAGTATTCCCCGATTATCCTTAATTCTGTTTTCTCAGTCAAGCTTTCTAAACACTCCTTCAGACACTCTATGAATACTTTTGGCGACAAGTTATTTCCCTGACGTATTCTTTTTCGGATCGGAAATTGGTAGCTTTACTTGTCGAGGGTTATCCGGCCTGTGCATTTTTTATGTCGGTTTTCTCTATTCGCTGGTCTTTTATTGTTTGGAGCCCGGAGTCAGTTAGTACGGAATCTAACGCTTTCTCATAGCCTATAAATGCCTAGTGAAGGGATTTAGTGTACACTGCGGATTTTTATATCACTTGATTGACGATGTGGATGTGATCCATGGTTGAGTACCCTTCTCTAAACCCAGCCTGCCCTCTGGGTTGTCGGGAATCCAGGCTGTCAACTGTGCGGCTGACTATAGCTACGGTAAACAGCTTATAAAAAACAGATTACGCTGATGGGTCTGTAATTCTTCAGGCCCTTGGGATCTCCCCACTTACAAATCAGAATAATGTTGGCGTTTGTCCAGGCTATGGGCACTTGTTTAGTTCTCAAGCATTCCGAAAAAAGTACCGCAATGTTTTCCAGTACGATATCTCCTACCTCCTTCGAAATATGCACGGTTATTCCGTCGTCAACTGCAGCTTTCCTATTTTCATGCCTTTGAGAGCCTCCCCAACTTACTCTGAAGTTACTAGTAGGGCATGGGAAGTTGGGCGTTTACCCTCAGTAGTTTCGCCTGTTCTAACGGCGCTGGCATAGAACCTGGTGCAGAATCGTTCTGCTACCTTTCTTATGTCGTCCACGTTGCGGGTAATGCTACCCTGCTCGTCTCTGAGTGCGTACATCCTGTTTTTGCCGGTGGCTAGCTTTCTTTTAGTTACTTTCAAGGTTCCCCCTATTTGCAGCGTTTCCTCGATCACTGCGATGTTAGACGAAGGAATTTCTTTGGTTTTACTTCTGTTATCCATTGTTGGTTAAAAGGTAGACTAATTCAATCCGATCAGCCGTACTTGACATTTTCATGTTCTTACGTTGGCAATTAGTTCCTTCATTTTCATAACTAGTTTTTGAATTGGTTTCCTACGTTTTGCTTCTCCCATAGCTACTGCTGATGCACTGAGTGCCGATTTTAGGTTGTCATTTAGCTTGTCTACACTGACCTGGTTTTCCTGGTTTAGAAGCACGAATTTGTTTTGAACCGTTATTTTAAAATTCTGCGATCCGGCCCTGACTTACTCCATGCGGGGTTTCTTAGTTTTCACGAGTTTCCTTCCATCTCTTTCTAGATTCAGCAGTAGCTTGCATCTAACCATCGTTTAATCGCTGCCGCGAATCTTACTTTGCACCTCTACGTCCTGCACGATGGGTGGGTTGTCGCTTCAAAGGAAGTCAATATGATTTTTTTTTGCTTTACCACCGGGACTTTTCTGTGTCCGTTTCCTATTCTTTAGTTTGTAGAAGAATGTGTTCATTAACCTCAAACTATTTCTCTCTGAAAATCCTACCATTGTATCTCTCCGACTGTTGCGCTTGGCTATTCCGAAGTTCCCCCTCTGACCTTTTTCTCATTTGCGTTAAAGTCTCGCATCACCATAGTGAACAGCGTTGTAGCCTTCTTCATTGGTGATTCGAAGCACTCGTAGAAGCTGTCTACTGCTTCGTCATATTATCTGGTAGTTGGCGCATAGTCCTGTACTATCTTGAACCTGTATCGCTTGTTTAGGTGGATCACAACAGCCCCGACTCTCCTGCTAAGGCTGGAAAAACTCCTCCACCTTTCCTGCTATTTATCTGTGGATTAAAATCCAAGCTCGCGTTCTTTCTTCCCTTGGGGTTCGCTATAGTATAGAATATTCCCGCTAGTGAGTTCCATGAAGCCTTCTCCTGTCCTCGTAAGTTCGCCTACCCTATGATATCCCACTGAATGCCCGGAGCTCCTCCGGTAGTACAGCTAAGCTTCCCTCCCTACACAAGGTGCGTGCATTGAACGTTTCCGAGGGTCAATTTCCAAAGGCGGCCTGTGGGAACCAAGACATTCTTAGCACCCTCTGCTGTATCGCTGTTCTTCTGACTGCCGCAGTGGAGAGGGGCTCTACAGCTTCTGAGGACTGAGGCCGAGAGTTGAGTTGGTCAGTCATAGGAGGTGGTAGCCAACTACTAAACCAGGGTGTCCAGATCGTTCTCTGGTGAGGTAGTGCAGTTTATTTCCCTAAGGGACTTGCTAGCATGGTTGAACCTTTCTAGAGTAGCCCGCAGGTTACCTGGATGATGGTTACTTCCGGAGCAGGCAGCACTACATACGTGCATCGGGTGCGCAAAGAGAGCCAGAGGAAAAACGGCGACTCGAGACTTCACTTTGAAGTCAAAGCTGCTGGAAACAAAAGTCCAAACTGGCTGCGAGTCAGTCAAACTCAAGGAGTCGCAGTTCAATTCGTCCGCGAGTCAAAGTACAAACTCCCAAACTCCAACGACAACCAAGGAGTCCCTTTCTAGAAAGCTTCACATTCAACCACCATCTTCGTTATACGGAGGGGCCCATAAATTTTGCTTAGGTCCAAAGTAATACAGGAACATATTTGCCGTTATCCAAAGAAGTGTTTGGTACATGTTTAACGTTTCTCGCAGCAGTGGTAGCGGATTTGCTTTCATGGAAGGAAATGTTGGTGAGATGCTAATGTAAGGTAGTTTATGAAACTGTTAAAACTCGTTTAGTTATAGGTTCTTCGTGTACCGTGTTATTAGCACTGCTTACAGGAATAAACCTATAGTTTTGTAAAAAGTTTTAGTCGCACTTTTGTATGTTGGAGTTACTTTATATTTCTGACAGGTCAAAGTAAGCCCCAGCGTAAGGGCAGGTTAAACATTGTTGACTTAATACATTATAAGCCCCTCTGCATTTCACTTTAGCATATTTGCTGTGATTTTATTATCCCACTGCTGTTGCAGTAGGCTACGAATAGTTAACCTTATTTTGGCCGCAGTGATGCAAATGAAAGCAAGGGAGTTAACAGTAGGAGCTGGCTGTTTGAAATAGCTTTGAGGAGATAATCGCAAAGCTAGATTGCGGGCCACATTCTTAAGCTATTCGTTAACGCAGTAGTGGAAGCAGTATTTGGGAGAAACTTCTCAGAGCAGTATCAGGAAGATTACGCGCATCTGTTGTTCCTTAATAACCGAGTTTTTACCGTCATTAGCTTTATGAAATTTTTATTGTTTAAATTTCGCCATTAAAATGCCGATTTTTTTGACTAGTAACAGAGCTACCACTTCGTTTATAAGGCGTCTTTGTTTGTACTTTCAATACCAGTAATCTTTTGTGGTATCTTTTGCGGCTGTGGTAATCATTTTTTGGTGAATAGATACCTTTCAACCTTGATTTCATTGTGTACCATCATGGCCGAAAGGGTAGTAGTGCAGCCGGCGTTTTTTGGCCGTGCATAACCAGAGATCTTCGATGTAGGCAGTCGCGGAACCCCACCCCAACAAACGGCCCGCCCCTGGACCCTACCCGTCCTCCCCAAGTTTGGATTGTGCGTATGGTGGCGCCATCACGGCCACCGCACGCACTAACAAAAAAAAAAAACACTGAAGTTATTCAACCTGACAATTTAACGTAAACTTTATTCTAAGGAGGCATAATTTTTGGTTTCTGTACTTTCAAAAATTATTCATTCCTTTCTTAACTCAAGTTTTATGTTTCGATTGTTTGTGCGTCTGCACAACTGCCTCTACCCATGGCGGAAAGAATTTTCTTTCCTCCGTGGCCTTCACCAGTTGGCGCTTGTGCGGGCACTCCGGCACAACATAGGTCCGACCTGAACTACTAAAACTAATCCAGTAGCTCCTCATATGGCTCTAAGTAATCCTTTAATGCTTGCCTAAAGCAGTGGTAGTGAATTTCTAAGTCTTGTTTTTTCTCGCCGGAAGACCGAAGATCACCTGCAGCAAATGACAATGTGGAAGCGGTGGGTTATCTAGCTGACGACACGGTCACATATTTTTTTACTATTCTTGCTTCGAATGCATTTAGAACACTTGTACGTACAAAACAGTAGGCCCCTTCAGTGCTAAAAGTTTACGCAAGCCCGGAATTACCTTCTTTCCCCAGGCCATCAAGCGGCGAAGCATCCTGGTAGTTTATTTTTGTCACCAACCGATGGCGCCACTGTACGAAAACAAACAAAACAGTGAACTAATCGCACGGGCATTTCATATGCATCGGGTCTATGGGGAGTTTCGCAACTGCTATATCAGGTAACTGTGTGCATAACAACGTATATCCTCCCCGCTTATCTGGCATGATTTCAAATTAGAAGTATCATGGATGTTTGTATAGAACTATTCAGCTAAATCGGTTCATGATAAAAATACCAGAAAGTCATTCACTGTTTTTTCTGATCACTTCGACAGTTTCCTTACAAGCCTGAAAAAATCCCTCGATCGACGTATCTTCCTTTTTGCTGGTGTCAACTACCCTTCCATGAATTGCCACATATTTGAGCAACTAATCAATTGCATGTAATACATCCAGACTTGTTTAAAGTTATTGCTAGACTTTACCTTCTATCAAGAAATAACGAGCACCAGGAAATGCGGTAACACAATTCATCTCTTACTCAGGAGTAATATCAAGTATAACAGTACTGCCTGGAATTATGGACTAGAGCCTGTTTGAGGTATCGCTTTCGGTTGTATAGTTTAACGCGCCGACGCAACACAAGCGATGAGGCGCACCGTAGTGGAGGGCTCCGGATTAATATTGACCACCTGGGGATCTTTAACGTGCGCCGAAATATCGTACACACGGGCGTTTTTAATTTCGTCTCCTTCAGAAAAGCGGCCGCCGCGGCCGGGAATCGAACCCGCGTCCTCGTGCTCAGCAGCGCACCGCCTTAGCTGAGGTATCGCTTTCCCTACCACTTAAAAGAAAACCATCTACCAATAATTTAATCACGAACAATATTTGCGAAAATTTAAACTTAATAATTGGCGAACTTACAAGCTTTTATGAAACCTTCACAGTCTGACGCAACCGAATCTGAATTCCAGTTGGAACCACTATGAAAACCCGTTGAACATAAAAAAGTTCTGGTTCATTTTTCAAAATCAGCCAAATCCACCTAAAGCGTATGTGACAAAAAAACCTGAAGTCTGTTACCGGACCTAAATGCAACGCTGTAAAAGCGATTATATTGCAGCGAACCAGGCATTGAGCTTGTTTGTTTCTGTTTTGATTTAGATGCAAAGCATCTCTTGCTCTCGGCTCCGTCGTCCGTCGTCCGTCCATCCACCAGCCCAGGAAGACAGCGGCAACACTGCCGCTCCAGGAGCCCTTTAAGGGGAAGCGTGCTCCTGTCGTGCCGGCCCAGGAAGACACCGGCAACACTGTCGCTCCAGCATCTCTATGTCTCTCCCTTGTTGTGGCGCCGTCCACAACCCCACTGCGCATGCTCGGTTCATCTCGGGCCGGCCAAGGAAGACACCGGTAACACTGTCGCTCCAGGAGCCATTAAAGGGTAAGACACAACCGGGCGTTCAGCAAGCCGAGCATGCGCAGTGGGGGTGTGGACGGCGCAACAACGACAAGGGAGGAACATAGCTCCGTCGCATCTAATAAAATTACACCATCTTCCCGTAGGGGAACCCTGAGTAGTATGCGAAACAGCCATGGGCTCAACGCAATTTCCCATTTCGTAGTTCCGGTAAGCGAAAAGTGTGGTAGTTACCATGGAAAAAAAACTGTAAATATAATGGTAGCTACGTACCTCAACCTAACGGAAACGACGAACTGAAAATTAATGGGCACTTGAATCAACCCCATGGCTGCTTTGCATACTACTCAGGGTTCCCTTACGGGAAGATGGTGTCATTATGTACTGCCCGGCCTCGCCCGGCTGTGTTATGTGTGCCTCAAGCGAAGCGCGTGTTCTATTTTTTATGTTTATGCCGCACAGGTTTTCTCATTCTGATAAGGAGAGCTGCTCACCCTAACTTCGATAGCCTACAATAATCTTCTTTCGTCTAGAATGTTCTCGATGTATATCGATGGTTCGAGATACACTCGCGCCGAAAGATAAAAGCCTGCAGAGCAGACGCCGCGGTGTTCGATTCACCGACACCAGTCTGCACATGTCACTTTTTTGACTGCGTTTTGAATGCGGCATTCTTATGAGAAATTTATTTAAATGGCCTCTCAAGAATAGAACAATGACGTTTTGGTGGTTGGGACATTAAAATATGCAACTTGGCTTCAAGACCAGTAGAACTATACATCAAGCGCAGGTGAGTCTTATTGGCAGCGCAAGCAGCTCTTCGAATTCTTCTGTAGAATACCTTTCTTGGGCACGCCTGAAGGCACTCACGAAGTAAGCAAACTCTTCATTTTCTTGCGACAAATTTCCAATACGTTTCACAAAAGGGCGGCTCATCTCCTCTTCTTCACCTTAATGTCGTGGTTCGTACCCTCAAAGGGGGGGGGGATTTGCAAAGACTTGTAAGCAGCGGTTATTTAGTTAAGTACTAACATGCTAAGTATAGGAGTAATAAAATAAAAATGGCAGCATCTCCACTCCGTGGATGATGGCGAGGGTGCGGAGTACGGGGATTCGAAATGACACCCAAGTTGTGCCCCCGAGTGACATCCGATTTGCGCCCCGACCGTCATTCGATCTGAGCTGTGAGTTGCACCTTGATTATTCCTTAAATGAAACTGCAGCTACGGCTCAAATCGCATTTCGCTTGAATTTCTTTTCATGGTGGTGTGCGCACGGATGGACGCTGACGGACTTTGGGAGGTCCTAAAGCACTCCGCACCATTACAGGCGAGGGATTACCTAAGCCGTTTGACTCTCGTGTACTAATTCACAGTCGCAGCCAAATGGATAAGACGACTGACACTGACTCTGTCTGGTCTTCTAGACATAGACTTAATCCTACCGGTGCAGGTGTGATTTTTTTGCGATTGTGAATGGTATGGGCACGGACACGGACGGACATTGTGCGGTCCTAAGGTGCTCCGCACCTAATACAACCACATTTCCTCCGTAGATGCGGGGGAGACGAGGTGAAATTATTATTTCACTTCTCAGAGCTTCATTTCGTTCACTTATTCCGTTCACTTTGCCGTCAACGTCTGGGGACCGATCCTTCAGCGATCTCCTAGTCTGGATTCATGATAAGCCAGCTCCGAAAAGCAGGAACAACTGCCCCTTCAGAATACACCTACGAAACAGTCCGAACAGTGGAGCCCAAAGCAAACTCCCATTGGGAAAATGGATAGAACTCATTTTGACGCGTGAAACAGCGCTATCTGGCTTTTTAATACGAACTAACATTTGCGTACGCATTTCCAGGGCGTTATCTCACCAATTTTATCGCCACCTCTTTTTTAGAGAAAAGTTGCTGAGTTTTACTTGCACTGCAGTCTCATCTGACCTAGTTTCGGGTTTGTGGATATGGCTCATTTCGAAAAAAAAAAACGCTTGATATATCTTAAAATCATCGTTGTCTCCAATTGAAATAACCCAAGGTGTAGCAACCGCTTTAGGTCACTGCCTAAGGAAAAAAGAAAAAAAGTTTTCTCTACTACCGGTTCAAGAAAAAAACAGTCCAGAAACATGAGAATTGAACCACACCTGTGGAATTGAAAATAATCATTAATGAGGCCAAAGACAAATTTGCCATTGAACCATTAATCATAAAAGAAACCCTTAGCACAGGAAGGCAGATTATTGAATCAAAGAACAAAATCGAGTAGACAATATCTTATTCAAGTAAAGAAAAAGAAATGGACTTGGGCTGGCCATGTGGGCAGACGAACCGACAACCGGAGGACAAATAGGGTAACAGAGTAGGTACCAAGAGATGTGTCTAGAAGGGCAAGAACACGATGGAGGGATGAAATACGCAATTTCGGGGGTAAACAGTTGACTCGGTTGGTACAAAAGAGGAGGGGTTGGAGGTCGATGAACAGGCCTTCGTCCTGCAGTAGAACTGAGATGGCTGATGATTATGATGATGAAGCCTGCAAGCACGACGTGCAACTGCAACGATCACTCGCCGAGAAGTACGCAGTGGATAAACGCCCTCCGCGTCACCGGTGACGCTCAAATGCGATGCGCTTTTCCTTCACCATTGAAGCTTGCCGGGCTCGTGGCTGTATCGCAAGAGACGTGTTCGAACCAGGTCAAGGGCGGGCTGACTCTTACCTGTAAACCGCAAGCAGTTCGTGCTTATGGCTACACCCCGCCAACGAGAACTCGCCAGGGCGTCAGTGGCAGTCTTCGCGGGTCTGCAAAATCCTTCATGGAGCAATGACCGTCGCAGCGAAAAAATGGTGAATTAAGTATAGAAAACATTATCGAAAAAATGAATCAACATAAAAAAAAACATGCACTACCGAGGATTCGAATTTGCGAGTGGCAAACAACAAAGCCGGAGCTCCAGACAACTCGGCCATGAGCCAGTGCTGGCACGAGCGAAAAAGAAGTGGCTCCAATTCACGCTGTGAAGGTGGTTGGTGTGGAAACTGTAAACAACTGCCATAACGATTACCCTCGCACGTCTCTCGATTTCACACAAGTGGCTCTACAAAGAGTGAAACCAGAGACTCTGCCAGCAGTAACCTGGGATTCGCGTGGTGGAGCCCCGAACGCAGCAGCGTCGGATGAAAGAAAACGGACAGGAGCGTCTTTCGAAGGGTGACGAAATGGTCTCCGCGTGAGAATATGGTGTCATCTCTCCAACGCCCTCCGCCTCACTCTTGTTTCATGTGTCGCGTACAAAAAGCGCCCTCAGCCTCTACCCCCCCCCCCTAGAGACGCTAAATCCAAACCACCGTCTGCCTCCCCGTCTCCCCTTGTGGGCGTAGATTAGTCGGCAAGGCGACGGGCTCTCGCTACGCTTTTCAATTCTGGCCCAGGTGCGATATATGGCGGTGCCAGTAGTTTGTATACCCTGGGTGTAGCGAGTAGCCAGTAGTAGCCTTGGATGTTTGTTTGTGTAGCTAGTAGTAGCCCAGAAGTTTTCTGCTGAAGCGGACACGAAAATTTTCTTGGCTGGTTAGAGGTATAGTGCTTCGCAGTAATATGAAGGATATATTGTTTAGGCTTTTCACATTTTCAGTTTTAGAATTCCAAGCTGCTTATACGAATATTTCATGAATAATGCTGGTTTCGTAAGCGTCCCGCAAATTCCCACAAATATCTCATCTAATGTGTGGTCATGCGGCTGATGCTGTCTTCGCCCAGCGCAATAAGTGCTTCGTGCACCTTGGTTTTACGCTATAAAATGAAAGCGTCGGTTGATTGTAATTTCTTACTAACAAAGTAACGAACTGAAGGCACGTTCTTCCCGGCACAATCGCGAAGTAACAAAGAAAGCTGGGCCAGTTGGTAACGTTTCATGGTGACACGAAGGGCGAGGAAATAACGACAACCAGGAGGAGCACACGGGATGGAGAACTATCAAATAAACTTTTATTGAAAAAAAAAAACACGAACATATATGCACGTGGAAAAGAGGGAACACACAAAATAAGATACTGCATAACTTAGGCCAGACACAAGGGAACTTTCTTGTAAATAACATCCAGATAGCAAAATTCAAGGTTAGACACAGATGCGGAGGGCGTGCTGACACACTTGTCACCAAATTGCTGCCTCTACGATCGTGGAGGTAGCTCACATTGCCAAAATTGGTGGCATCGTTCTTCCCCACTGCTAATGGGACGAGGTAAAAGCGTCTTGGCTATATATTTGTCAAAACTTCGGAATGTCGGCGAAACGGTTGTTAGAAAAGTGTTGGTGAGAAAATCTTTGTGACCAGGCGGAGAAGACACGCACTCTAAAAACTTACTTACGAAAACAAATGGTCATTCCATATATATATATATATATATATATATATATATATATATATATATATATATATACAGTGTAGCCCACTTATAACGAACCTAGTTTTAACGAAATAGCGGCTATAACAAACAAATCTTCGTTTCCCGTTACCATTGGTATAGATAGATTTTCAACGAGCCCTTCATTTTCTATTAGGAGTCGCTACACACACACACACACACACACACACACACGCACGCACGCACGCATGCACGCACGCACGCACACATATAGCGAATCAGAATAGGAAATGAGGGGTTCGTTGAAAATAAGACAGAAATAAGAATTGGCAGTCAAGAAGACCTCGGAAAGCAAAGGCGAAGATGTAGTAGTTCAAGATAAAGAATTTGGAAAATAAGAAAGTGGAGAAAAAATGCCCGCCAGGTGGGATCCAGACCAACGACCTCCAGAATGCCGGTCTGGTGCGATAACCACTACGCTACCGGCGGGGCTACTTTAGCCTCCACTTTCTGGGGTATTTATGTTCAGGTGTTTTTGTTTCCTGCGCTTGGGGGTGGTAGCCAGCGCCACTCGGACTACTCGGGGTGAAGGGGACCTTCTTTTTAGCCCCCGGGCCGTTACTCGAGCGTCTACGACATGTCGAGAGCGGCCGACCAGCGTTGAACCATCTTAAGCTCCCTATGGCACCAAGACTGCCCGAACAGAGGCCCTCGCTATGCATGTAGCGAATCAGAATAGGATCCCACCTGGCGGGCATTTTTTCTCCACTTTCTTATTTTCCAAATTCTTTATCTTGAACTACTACATCCTCCCCTTTGCTTTCCGAGGTCTTCTTGACTGCCAATTCCTATTTCTGTCTTATATATATATATATATATATATATATATATATATATATATATATATATATATATATATATATATATATATATATATATATATATATATATATATATATATATATATGTTGAGGCGAAGAAGTTTTGTACAGTAGACGAAGCACAATTACCGGTTGCCTCATTCATTCTCCAGGACACACTCTCGACAGCGGTGACTTTAAGCCTCTGCGTCGGCGGAGTGAAATGCGTCTCAGGAAGTGATGGTGTACTGTCGTAATATCGGTTACGGTGTGCTAGTCTAATTGAGAAGCGCACGGTCGTTTAGAAGTTTCCGGAAAACGGGAGGAGGGGGCATCCAATGCACGACGCGTGATAAAGGAAAAGGCCCTGCCTGCGCCGAACATTGCAACGCTTCGGCTGCTTTTAGATGCGACGCTGAGGGCATCTCTTGTCGGCGGCCCTGTCCTTCCTGCGTGCGTCCGTCGTCGTCGTCGTCGTCGGCGTCCGCACTCTCCTCCGCTCACCCCTCTCCTTTCCGATAGTGAACTCTCTCTCGCGAGGGGCATTGGATTGGATTCGATTGGCTGCTTGGCTCGGCTTGGCTTGGATTGGATTTGGATTGGATTGGATTAAATTGGATTGTGTCGGATTGTGTTGCGTCATAGCCGCGGCAGACGCACTGGCGCCGGCGCGTGCCCAGGTGAGAGCGAACACTCTCTCAACATCTGCGGGAGTGCGGCCCAGCGCGCTCTCACTCCGCCGGTGGGCGGCGCTGCGCGCGGTACTGCGCATGTGCAGTACTCTCTCTCTCCGCGGCCTCCTCTCCTTCGGGCGCGCTGCGCATATAACGGGTGTGCCGCTCTCCGGCGGCGTTTCGGTCGACGGTTGCCCTCCGCTTGCGCTTGAACCCCACCCTCAGCGTCGCATCACACCAGGGTTCCCGCGAGCGGAGGTGGGCGTAATTTTTTTGTTACGGTTGGAAAGGTTTAGAACCGCGTGGATGACCAGAACGGAATACTCACAACAAGTAAAAACTGGCACCAAGCAAGAATGTTTCTAAAAAACGAGAAAGACTTTCACCCCCTTTTTATTTTGAACAAGGCTGCTCTACGGGAGCCGAAATGTCATTTTTCATTTTTGTAAATGTTATTGGTCGGCGCCAGTTTTTAATTGTTGTCATGTGTTTTACTGACCAGACGGGCTTCCGTCCTACCCTTGATTTCAGAAGGGAATACTACTGCTTTGTGCGTGTGTGAATGGTGCCAAGCTCGACAACGGCGCGAGCAAAGGATCAGGTAAGCAGTATATAAACCGACGTCTGTTCGGAACGCATGCACGGGTTTACTTTAATCGTTCGCGCACATATTTTAGACTCCAATACGTACCAATACGTCATTGCCGCGTCCGCATGGTGACACTCACTCTGTCTTTCTCTTTCTTTGCGCCATCTTTCGGCGTAGTGTGAAAGCTTAAAAGTCCTGTGCTATTGCTTCCGCGAGCTTTCCCAGCAATGAACAGCGTGCGTGATTTACAAGCAGAATGACAAATGAAAAATTGGCTCCAATCCACGCTCTGAAGGTGGTTGGAAAGCAAAGCTTTAAACGACACCCACAGCAGTTGCCCATGCGACGTCACTTGAATTCACCCACGTGGCTCTACAAAGAGTGAAACCAGAGATGCTGCCAGACATTACTTGGAATTAGCCGGGGCGGCGTTCCGAACACAGCAGCACCGTCGGCAATGGCCGCGCTAGAGCGGCTGACGCCGCCGCTGTAGCCCGGAAGTGTAGGGAGAAAGAAAGCGGAGAGAGGAGCGTTTTTCGAAGGGTGAGGCAGCGGAACCTAGCCATCCCAATGTGCTAGCATGGGCCTACACCACCGCGTGAAACAGGCGCACACACCGAAACTATTCGGCATGTGAGCTTAGTGATTCCAATTTATACCGATTTAAACTAGTTAGTTTAGCAAGTTTGAAAGTTGCGAGAAATCTGAGGGAACTTTTATAATCGGTATTTATCGAACCAGTTGCTCCTTTCGCCTTTTGCGTATTGCAAAAGGCGAAAGGAGCAACTGGAAAGGAGCAACTTAAAACACAACCGCATTGGTATTCACCAATATAGAAAACCGAGTCCCATTCGTGGCAAGCAGTGCGCAAAAGGTAGCGTTTCTCTAGCGGCCAGATGTCTGTCTGTGTTTGTACATTTTGTTTTCCCGCCCTGCAAACCAATCCTTAACGTATCTTTGGCGCACGACCACCTAATTATGTCGGGTGCGTGTTACCCTGGAAGTGCTGTCACACAAGTTAATCAAGCCATGCGAAGGCAGCGCGCAGTGGACGGGAGGCTGCTCCAAAACAGGCCCAAAACAACATTGCTGAAGCAGACGACAAGGCCGTACCTCCGACGCCGCGCCGGCGAGCAGGCACTTCCGCGCGGGCAACACTAGGTAAATCCCCCACGCCATCTACAGTTGGCACCGTGAGTGAAATATTCCACCCCCACCACCGCCTTCGCCGCGGAACCGTTGGCTGGTAGGGGTAGAAAGCTTTGCATTAAAACACGGCACTAACAGAACGCAGAAAATCAAACGGCCCCGTCCTAAAGCCATGCTTGTGGCACAAACTATTGCAGGAGCACGCGCGCGCTACCGGATGTTGTTGCAGAGGTTACCGTGGAAGGAGGCATTATGGGAAATATACGAGCGTAGCCCTCACGCGGTGCGAAGAGAAGACATAGGTGGAGGAATCGCAACTATACGAAAATGCGATGATTCGATTTCTAACAACCGCACCAATATGCATCGCCTTAAAGGAGCCATGAAGAGAAAACACAAGTTTGGTGCATTCAAAATATTGCCTCGTTAGAATCATACTGACACCACTTTCAACGTAAACTTCGTTCAGATAAGCTACATAATTAGGAAAAAAGGGAATGGCCATGCGACCCACTAGCTCATTTCCCGCAACAGAACCTACGATGTCATACCAGATTGGTGGAGGGCGGCAAACTCAAACGTAAATTAGGCAGAGCTTATAAGCTTGCCGAACGAGCTATTGGCGCTTAAATGTAGGGAACATTCTCTTGAAAGCCCTTAGAATGGTGGGACAAACAGTGGAAGTTACGAAAGCACACGTAAACATACAAGTACCGATGCGTATGTTGCTGTTAGTACTGCGCGCACTATGCTTGGTTTAGCTGCACAGAATTGTGTGGCTTTGTGCTTGTTTCAGACGACACTTGCCGATTGACGCAAGTGACGATGTCTTACGTGACCGTATTTGTTAAGCGAGCACCATGTTTCACGAAACGATTGTCTCCATGAACAAAACAATTCACAAACTAGAGGCAGAAAACGGCATTCCGCGGTGTGCTGGCGCCATCCAGGTTCACTAACGGTAAACAAGGCCATGTGATGTCATTGCAGAAAACTAATATGCACGATGTAGCGGGAAAATCCAAATTTTAACTTAAAATAATTATTTTTCTCAGTGAATAATGCATCGTTTGTATTCGGACAAGTGGTGGGGGCACTGTGAAACACGAAAACATTCGAATAACACGAACTTGTGGTTTGTCTACATGGCTCGTTTAACATTTTTGAAGGAGGTGATTCATCTACCTGAACATATTAACACACATGCATCCGCCAAACGTCTTCCAGGGTGCTTTTACGAATGGCGGTGAATAGACCTCCCGAGTGTTTTGCGCGCTGGGAGGACATGGGCTTTCTGGGTGTCGCATGTCTGCGTAGGTCAAAGTACTCCTACTCTTCAGCCTATCGTGCGACCCGAGCGTTAGCACTCTGCCAAACCATCTCAATATTGCTACTAGTGAGACAGCCCTGAGGAAAACACTTCGAGAAGCGCTGCTGATACGTGCTATGATAAAATCACAAGGTTTATAAATCCCTAAGTGTCTAAAAGTTTGTCTTGCAGACTACTTGAGAGTTTATATTTTAAATTTTGGAGAGTCGGAAACAGCTTCACTAAAGCTGTATTGTTAAACTAGATACCGGGAAACATATCTAGAGATTGGAGAGTGACTCAGATGCGATCACTTTAATTTAATCATCTTCCATTTTTAGGACGCAAATAAATAGAACAGCGTACGTTCATTTCGATATGGAAACACATGTATTGTGTTGTAGTGCAGCTTGCTAGAGTGTTCGTTAAATCGAAAAGCTACAGATGACCAAAAATCCTTCCGGCAAGCTTTCCCGGGCTTACCGGTATCTAAGGGTATCTCTGAAGATACCCTCAGCTCACTGAGCGCCGTGTCGCCTGCTAATACGAAAGGTTTCGAAGGCTCGTTTTTTAGGACTCGAATTCCGTACTCGGTAGGCGGTAGTTATGAATGCATAGAAATAATAAATTCTTATTATATCATTAAAAAAGATTTCCCGCACAACCACTGCTTCAAAGAAAATGCGGAAGTGAGGAGGTAGACGAGGGAAAGTTTTCTACACAGCAATCGCTCTGACGGAAAAGAAGTAAATCTAGCTGTCGCTGTCTCTCCCACACTGCGATTACCGGCTTGATTATTACGTTTATCGTTCGCGGTTCTTGCAGGCAAACATTCTTGATCGTTGTTTCTAGACCATTTCGAATACATCACCCGTGTTTTTCATTTGCACTTTCAATAAAAGAACAGCCATAAAAACATAAGACATAACATGTGTGCCTTGGAGGAGGGTTGCACCTAGGTAACTGAATCATAATGAGGGCCATTCGACGAGGTCCGCTTAATGTTTTTCCTGAAACATAAACTTGACTCGGATGCTGGACGAATGGGCGTGACATCAAGATCCCCACTCGCTGATTGAGGTGGTGACGAGGTAGAGGCCTTACGATATCCACCGCGAGCGTAATTGAAGAGGTGGCCTGTCTCGCCGGCACCTTTTGTGTACGCTAGACATGGAGGGGGAGCAGGGATTTCCCTTTTCCCTTACCTACGGTCATCGCCGCCGATGTTGCGGAGGCCGCGGGTAGGCATGAACTTAAGACACGCCAATTCCAGTGTTTTTATGCTCAGGTGTGACGCGTGCTGTTACCGTAACCAGCGCAAGACTTGTTTGGGCTACCACAGATGGTCATTTGGGTGGCGGGGCGGGAGGGAGCCAAGTGACTTTCAGTTACCTTGGTCACCTGCGCGTGCAGACGCCGTTCATCCCCACAAGCCACATGAGCATTCCTATATAAAAGGGTCGGCTGACAGCATCCTTTTTTATTTCGTGACGTTTTGCGTGATATTTAGGTTAAAGATGTGTTTTCAGTTTTGAATATCACTTTATTTAGAGTGTACAGGATCATGTCATCTGCAGTTACAACATTTCTTTTTGCTGGAAGAAGGGTTTTCGAACGGCAGTTTCTATCCTGCACATTTATTGTACATTATTCTTTCCAACGTGGTAGCGGTTCTGTCCACACATCGCTGAAAATTAAAGCGGTAACGTGGGTTAGAAACGAATCATCTCGTTTTGCTGTTTAAAAAACCTGCAATGGCTGATTTTATTTCATTACGATGCTTCGGTCGAAATAAAATAGTTTAGCGTTAGGCGTTTAGTTCTTTACCATCGTGTCCGTTTCTTATTGTCTTCACAGCGGTGACGCTTTGGAGACCCATGTCAACAAGGAGCACCTATTGGGTTTCACAAATCAAGCGTGTTAACGAAATCACGCTGTTTAAGGTGGGAGGTTTTGGTGTGGCGTAGGAGGCGCTCTAGTCGCCGCTGCGAAAAGACGTGCCTCACTTCGGCTCCGTCGGTTTTCGGCGTTGAATCGGGACACCACCCTTTTGCCCCGCGTGTTTTGGCGAACAGGACTCTTACCGTGTAAGTTTTGGACCCTGGCAAGCTTTCCGGGCCCTGGGCCCAGATCTCCGAGATCGTTACCCCGAAGGGAGACCACGCTGGAACTAGGCGTACCTCGTTAGGCCTAGCTTCCACTCTGCCGACCAGCGGCGGCATGGAAGTCGTCGTTGAAGGAGAACACATCCCCCCTGACGAACTATAAAAGGATGGTTGGAAGCACGTCCACCATGTCCATCGTGAGAACGCCGCCGCCAAGAAGAAGATAGCCGAAACGCCCAACCCAACCGCTGGGGCCGACCATGCGATAAAGCAGCATCGTCCGCGCCCGAGGCGTCGCGTTCCACCGCCGGAGAAGCTCCCTGAAGAAGACTTCAAAATCGTCTTCCGACCTCATGGCGGACTCAATGTCCGCACAACAAGCCGAGCTGACATACTGGACGCCGTTTATAAAGCAGCGGGACTGTCATACCTGCAAGGTGAGCAGCTAAGAACGAACGTGACTTCGAACTATTCCATGTTCAACACCGCTTCAGAGGAAAGATGCAGTGTGATCGCCTTGATAAAACATATCAACATCAGAGGCCAGACTTTCGAGGTCGCCACAAATGTCACCGCCCCATCTTGCACTGCTACAGGGATAATATTCAACGGTCCCATTGACGACACACCTGAGGTCATTACTGAGTACCGCGTAAGATTCAATACGACATGCAGTATCCTAAACGCCAGAAGAATGGGCAATTCCAACGCGGTCCAAATACTGTTCGGCGGCACTATTATACGGTACCACATCTCATATCGAGGAGCTACCTACCGATGTCAACCGTTCCGACGGAAAACAGAAGCCTGCACCACCTGCTGGCGCACAGGACATCGACCAGACGTATGCCCAACCTCCCAAGTTCGCTGTCAAAAGTGTGGACTCCTCAATCCAAACCCAGAACACCCGTGCCAGCCCAAATGCGTAGTGTGCCAAGGCACTCACATCACCGGCTCTGCGGAATGCCGATCCAGGTTCCAGCCAAGACGAAGACCACCACCCTTGAAGAAACAGCAGCACCTACCATGGCAACTGCCACCACCACCACCGCCGCCACCTCTACCCGGCTGCCCACAAGACTGGCCTGGTCTCCCGGAGCGCGGGGAAAGAAGCCGTTTCAATTCATCGGCCAACAAAAAGGGTCGCTCAACGAGCAAAGAGGAAGAAGAAACTCAGCCACCACCTCCGCCGACCCAGCCCAACAATAAGCAGGTGAGCTGGGGCAGCGCGGGCTCCCACCCTCCTCAGAGTCAACACCAAGCACCCAATCTTTCCACTGCACATGCGCACGAATTAACTAGCATGCGAGCGGAAATCGAAGCGCTCAAACAACGCATGTTAAAGCTGAAAAACAACAACTTGGCCTTACACAAAGAGAACTAGGCACTGTGCAACAGCCTATCACAGGCAACGGAGACGAACAGAGAGGCAGAGACGAACTCTCCCCCTATTACAAAACGGGTTGTAGAGACTCCCGTCACTAAAGATGTAACTAGTAAACTCACTGACCACGATGAAAAACTCGACGTCATCAATAATAGGCTTAGCAGGTTAAAACAAACCCCCGAAAGTAAATTTCATGACATAGACACGAAACTCCACAACAGTATGGAGCTCCTAAACAACATTATGAAATGCATCGAATCACCACAGCATCTTCAGATACCAACAGACACCCCGCAACAGTCCTCAGAACCTCATGTTGAACGCAGAAGGAACAAACCGTAACGGTAAAGTCTGGCAGTGGAACTGCCGGGGATATAAACGTAAACGACCCGCCTTACAATTGGTGGTTCAATCTCAAGGTAACCCACCGGACATAATTGCGCTGTAAGAAACAAATACGCACGTGAGGATAGCGGGCTACAAGGCTTTTCAAAGTAAACATTTCCCGCAAACGGCGGTATTGGTCAACCGCAACCTAACAGCAGCCCATCAACAGTTTCATAGTGTTTATATTCCCCACGACCTAATAACAGTATACCTAAAAAAACGGAGCCACCCAAAAATCTTCATTTTGAATGTGTGCAGCTCTCCAAAACACCACAAGGACAGATTCAACCGCCTCTTCTCGCTAACTCCTAAGGAGGTCGGACCACATGCGCTCATAATTGTGGGAGATTTTAACGCCCCACACGAGGCATGGGGATATAAGAAAAGCAGTGTTAAAGGCACAGACCTCTGGGATAAGGCAGAACAACACCATCTTAACATCCTTAATGACGCAAGCACAGTCACCAGAGTCGGCAATAGTGCACAAGCAGACACCAACCCCGACCTTACCTTCACTTTACACACCAAGGAAGACAGCTGGAACAACACAGGACATACATTAGGTTGTGATCACTACATTATAGAAACCATTATAGCGCACACTGTCAGGATTAAATATGTCCCCCGGAAACAAACACTAACTGAGTGGGATGACTTCCGCACGCTACGAGGAAGCAAAGTAGAAGATTCCCAAATTACAGACATTGAGAACTGGACCGCGCAACTTCTATCGGACATCAAAACTGTACCGAAACAAATCGATACAGATATTCCCTCGTTAACCGTGGACTCCAGGCTCGCCCATCTCTGGGAAGCCTTTCAAAGTAACCAAACACGCTGTAGAAGGAGTAAATTCAACCGAAATCTCAAACTACGGGTGGTCGCACTGGAGTCGGATATTGAAAAACACGCTTCGCAACTTGCTCAAAACCAGTGGGACGAGATATGCGACCGTCTGCAGGGCAACCTAAACCTAAAGAAAACGTTGCAACTTCTCAGGCACTTGATTGATCACAGTCTCAGTAAGACGAAACAAAGTAGCTGCCTCACTTAGATCATACAGAAACACCAAGGATCGGATTCGGAATTCGTAGATGCGCTCCGCGACATATACCTTCCACATACCCCAAGATCACAACTACCACCATTGAGCTGGACCGAGATATTACAGAGACGGAAGTCAGAGCAGCACTAGCAAAACTCCGATCCAACTCAGCCCCTGGCCCAGACCAAATCACAAATAAATCATTACGCAACCTGGACAATACGGCAATCACATTACTCACTGAGTACTTTAACGAATGCTGGCGAACCGGCACTATACCCAAATCGTGGAAGCGTGCCAGAACTATACTGATTCCTAAGCCAAATAAACCACTAGAATTAGAACACCTCGGCCCTATTGCTCTGATGTCATGGCTTGGTAAGCTCATGGAGCATGTCATCCATGCACGACTCATATATTATATTACTGACACCAATCAGTTTCCACACACCATGGTGGGCTTCCGGCCAAACATGTCCACATAAGACGTCATGCTCAGGCTTTACCATCACATCATCGAACGAAGAACAAACAGTCATGACTCCGCTGCAATTCTTACTCTGGACTTAAGCAAAGCATTTGACAAAGTCACCCATGGCGCAGTTCTCGCAGGCCTACAATCAGTGAATGCAGGTGAACGAATGCATAACTATGTTAAAGACTCCCTACCGACAGAACCGCCACCCTTCACATAGGTGGCCTTCACACCCCCTCGATAGACGTAGGTGGCCGCGGCACGCCCCAGGGAGCAGTGATGTCCCCACTTCTGTTGAATCTACCCATTTTTAAAATACCACAAAAACTCAACCAAATCCCAGGACTGTGCCACAGCCTATACGCAGATGATATTACGCTCTGGGCAAACCAAGGCAGTGACGCGCATTTAGAAGAAATCCTCCAGAAAGGCATCCAGAGAGTGGTAGAAGAAGCCGCCAAAGCAGGACTCGCATGCTCACCCACTAAATCGGAGTTACTTCTGCTACCACCACAAACGCGTAGGCCAGACAAGCCAAACATCAAGATTCACATTCAAGAACACATTATCCCAGAGGTCTCGCGCATCCGAGTACTTGGGTTACTTATCCAGAATGATAGAAAAAATGGAGAATTCCTAGATCTCATGGAAAGAAACGCGACACAAACCGCCAATTTAATACGCAGAATAACGAACCGCCATAAATGCTTGAGAGAAAATGAAAAGATCCGCATTCTGCAGGCCTTCGTTCTTACTCGTTTGCTATACTCGCTGCCTCACCTTCGCTTAACCAGGCAGGAATTAGAGCGGGTCGATGTACTCAGAAGGCGAACATACAAACTTGCACTTCGCCTCATCCCCGGCACATGCACTGCCCGCGTCGACGGTTTAGGCCTCCATAATACAGTCCGCGAGCTCATAGAGGCCCACCTAATTAGCCAGTATGAAAGACTCGCACGATCAGCCGCAGGGAGACACATACTCCAAGAGCTATCTATTGGACACCACACCAACTATACACACCTCCACCCTATACCAACACACATCCACACAAGGCTAACTATCAAACCTCTCCCACGCAACATGCTCCCTGAACATCACATAGCCAAGAGAAAGAAACGGGCAGAAGCACTCCATAAATTATTCCGGAATAACCCAAACACCATCTATGTGGACGCAGAAGAGTACAGACGCCACGACGCAAATGAGGTTGCTACAACAGACTTCTGCAAAAAACTACTAAACTCGGCGACCATACGAGCCACCCGCCCAGAAACGGCGGAAGAGGCGGCCATAGCCTTAGCCATCATACAAAATCCAACCCCCAGACAATCATTTCCGATTAAAAGTCTGCAATCCAAAATTTTGCCACAGGCAGATTAACACGAGTGGCACTCGAAATTCCGGAAAAATTTCAATCGAAATCCCCAGACGAGAAAATATGCCTGACCTGGGCACCCGCACTTTCCGGCCTCGACGGGAATGAGACGGCCTACGAACTCGCCCGAGGGCTCACTATCCGGGCAGGGCCTAACCTCTATCCCTATCACGGGGCGCGGTCTGCGAGGGATCGATCGCCTGGTCACATTTAATGACACCACAACACACTTCCGCCTCTCCCGCTGGATCTACCCACCGGCGAACCAGCAATTGGATAACCACAAAGCGCACATTTGGCGTTTACTACAAACAAATACCTTCCACAACCCAGCTCGTCTGACACACATACACCAAACTCTCTATCCAACCGCAGCCTGTTGCCTGGGCGGAGATCACGCCACCCTTTCTCACATCATATGGGCATGCCCACAAAATACATTCCCACTTATCACCTCTGAGGAGCACTGGGAGGCCGCGCTCCGCAGCTCCGATCTGGACCTTCAGGTCCGGTTAATCGATAGGGCTGTGGCAGTCGCCGGTGAGTGGTGGATGCCACCGGCTACAAGCGCTACCTGAATGACATGGACCCAATAAAGGTTTATCTCGCTCTCGCTCTCTCGGTGTGGCGTAAAAGATATTTTTAAGTCATGCATGTCCGTCTCGATGAAAAGACTCACGTGTAATTTCTTCATGTCAGTTTCAGAAAACTTTTCAACCGGAGACTTCTTAAGCGACCGTAGAACGTTCCCTCCTCTTCATGCCGGGCACACCCATTCGTAGACAGAAACAAATACAGTGCAAACACTCACTCGTCTCCATTTATTCCAACGCACGCCTGACACCCCAGTCCGTCTGTGTCTCTACTGACTTATTTCATTTCCTCAGAAACACAATCTGCACGAGAGCCCCACAACCCTACAAAACCACAAAATTACACCAGAGAGCGGCTGGCTGCCGCGGAAACTCTCAGACCAACTGGGACTGGCTGCCCACATGATCAGAGCCCTCAGTGGTTGCTTGGACCGAGGCGGCTGATTTGTCCACGCCATCCCGTGCCTAATACCCACCGACTCCACCATCCATCCATCCATCCATCCATCCATCCATCCATCCATCCATCCATGCATCCATCCAACAGTCCGTCCGTAAGTCCGTCCGCCGTCCATCAGTCCATCCATCCATCCATCCATGCATCCATCCAACAGTCCGTCCGTAAGTCCGTCCGCCGTCCATCAGTCCATCCATCCATCCATCCATCCATCCATCCATCCATCCATCCATCCATCCATCCATCCATCCATCCATCCATCCATCCATCCATCCATCCATCCATCCATCCATCCATCCATCCATCCATCCATTCTTGTTGTTGTTGTCGTTCTTCTACTTCTTCTTCTTTCATTTGTACTGTTTTATCAACGACCGTTTCACAGAACATTGTTGTCACAAATTAGGATTGGCCGGTAATTGCGCTTTCTTTGTACTTTGATATCTTGACAATGAAGTGAAAGAAATTATTAGAGCTACTAAAGTTCAAGTTGGCTAGATGTTCGAAGAAGATATCTGTGTAGCCCATTTGTGCCAACCGATCATTTGCATGAGAGGCTTATAAAATAACGTAAGGCAAGGAAAAAGCAAGGAAGCGTAGTGTGATGCACAGAGGGTAATCTGAGAATCAAGTAAGGTGCCGGAGGTGAAAAACAAAAAGCAGTTGAGCAACGCTAACATGTCTACCGTTTCAGTATTAGGTCGGTTTCTTATTAATGTAGGTTACAAGATAACGGTGCCTCAGGTTCCGCTGTGACTCACTTCAACTGACCATGAATACTCAATGTACCTGGGGGAGAATACTGAAGCATAGAACCAAGGATAAATTTGCAAGCAATTAAAACACAGACAGGGCGTACAAAGTATACTGCTGTGTCTACAAAATTTAAAAAGTACAGCGCAGTGAAGCGGCAAGTTTAAAAGTGCTACAAAATTAACGTGAACTCGTACTCTGATTTCTACAGAGGCATGTGTAGGATGACCACTTGTCTGGGCAAGGGATCGTTTAGTGCGCCCATCTTTCACCAGTCGTCATAAATCTGCGAGCGGAGTGGACTCTGTCTAGCCACATCAAATTTCCTCTAAGAGGTAACTATCTGGCTATCACTCGACGTAAACTATAAAATTAAGATTACGATCACATTAAAAATTATTTTGAACTTGCGGTACACTATTAGGAAATAACGATGCAGCACTCGTGGCATACGTGATTCTCATTGTGGTATTATTCGTAGAAAACGAAGCTAATCGAACCAGATCAATAATCTGAATATCCTGTCTGATTTTTGCTAGCTTCACAGGATTGCCTATTTGGACGTTCAGCCAGTCGAAGCAGCTGTCCTTTCCCTTGTCCGGACTGCATCTTGTATAGAGGGAGGCTTGGTTGTTCAGACAAATTGTCTGCGGCCACCTGCAAAAAAGTGTGGAATGAGAAATCCACCTCCCCCCACATATTGCGGCCCTGAACACTGAATTATCATGACCGGCGTATGAGCAGTTTTATCACTTTCTTCATTTTAATTACAGAAAGGTTTTCCTTGAAGTCTCCGAAGTTCAGGAGAATCATATCGAAAAATAAAGATGTAGGCGGAATTTTAGAAGAGGCGGCTGCGTTTTGTTCTCGAGGGAAAAACATCGAGGAATTTTTATTAGTGTACACATGTTTCATAAAATTTTTCGTTTCCAACTTCAATATTTTAGGTAAAATTGAGAGTCAATCTAGTTGGTGAACATACATTGTTGAACATAAGCGCGAATTATAAACACGGACAACAAAGAAGGACGAAGGAGCCCAGTTTCTTGTATTACCTACATATGCGCATGTGCAGGGGTGAGACGTGTTTGTTATGGTGGCCCTGGGGGTATACAGATGTGGTTTCTGTGAATATAAACCTTTCAGTTGTTAGTAAGCGACGGTGTAGTCCTTCCTTCTTGTCCGTGTTTTATAGTTCGCGCTAAATTTTCAGCAATATTTTAGGCTGGGTGTAACCGGCAAAAAATAAGGTCATGTCGGCAAACTGTTTTATGCTACATCTATTCATGGTATGTACCAGACACTAAATAACCTGGTTGACGAAATCAAATCCTAGTTTTAGATGCGACTGCATGTCATTCACTCGCCTTGTCCTTCCATACAACGTTGTTGTTGTCCGTCCACACCCCTCCCCCTTTCTCCTTGCCGCGCGAGCTGCGCTCTCCGCCGCTCACCCCATCTCCACTCCGATAGCGAACACTCTCTCGCGAGGGGCATTCGATTGGATTCGATTGGATTGGCTTGGCTTGACTTGGATTGGATTTGGATTGGATTGGATTAAAGTGGATTGTGCTGGATTGTGTTGCGTCATAGCCGCGGCACATTGCGTCATAGCAGCGGCAGGGGGTTCACGTCACGTTTAACGCGATGGGAGAATCAACCTAACGGAAACAACAACGGAACCCCCTATGCGTCGCACCTACACAGGGGTTCCCGCGAGGGGACGTGGGAGAAATGTTTTCGGTAAGTTGATGGTGTCCTTGTCCATTGAAGACGGCGACGTAATCGTGGAGTAACTGCATACATCGGGAATGTTTGAGAGCTTTTTTGGGGCTAGAAAATAGGTTTCTTTGGTTCGGTAAGTGACAAAGAATTAAAAAAATGCCATTTTCAAGACCTCGCGTTAATTTCATAATAGTCAACTGTGGGAACCACTGCCTAAATGATGTAGTACCTTAAAAAAATTATTCTGACTAGAAGAACGTACAACGCGTGATACGTAATCGATGCACTGCGTAAGTACCTAAGAAAGTTCCTACTCCTGCAGCGCCTTAAAAATCTCTGCAGAACATTGTTGGCTAATGGTTACAGAATTCCGGGAGTAACTAGTGGGTAATGTCGCGAAGACCTTGGTAAGTAGGTTTGAGGTCTGCCATGCATTAAAGGCATTCACCCAAAAAATGTCCAGGAAAAACGAAGTAAAACGAACATTTTCAGCCTTCTCAAACCTTTGCGCATGGGCCCCAGCGTCGTCAAACAGGTAACCTAGGTACAGGGTGAGGGTAAAAAAGTATGTAAGGTGATTATAAACTGAAGCTTTGGTAAGATTTACCAGATATGACAATCATGCACAAAAGGGGCGACGGCATATGGGGTGCTTATAATTACTAACCAAATGCCTCAACACACGTTGTACCTAACGACACCAGTCCACACTTGTTGATTCGCTTGTGGGCCTGCGCGAGGATGCCGCTGTTGTACAGTGTTAATACGCTCCGTACATGCGGTGACATTAGGGCGCGAGAAACGCCAGTAGCCTATCATATTAAATAGAAATTTGTGCAAGTCACACCTCGTTTCTTCAAAGAAAGCATGAAATCGTTGCCTTGAATCGTATTTCAAATTTTATATTATGTCTCGAATGCCATTTATGTGACATGATGCTAATATCTGCACATAAGAACGTGCAAATGCGTTAAATATGCGTCGCGAGTGTTATGAATTTTGTTTACTTAGGGCAATTGTCTTGAGTTGCACTGCCCAGATTCTGTGCAAGTTTGTGTTTTTTCAAAGCAGCGGATCCAGCAAGAGTTTGTTTAAATTACGCCACGTCTTAAGCACCCGAATCAGCGGTGCGATCGGAAAGTACGCCCAAGGAAACCTTATGAAGGAAGGCTGGGCGCCCTAAGATATGAGAAACGCGGACGACCATGTGCATGTGTTTTCATATTGCGTTGGTAAGGCCAAATGACTGTCTGTCACTTTTACCCCAGTGCTGGGAAAAATACAACACCGAGGCTAAGTGTACATCTTCATTCAAGGTCTGCTCCACGACAAGCAGCCCTGACTCTTTATATCGTTCCGTGTCATATCTAGCTCTCTCGCTGAACATTCAGACTTCTCAAGAACATAGCGAAACATTAATTTAAAAAAGATGCTTCGCAGAAAGCAAGGTGTGAACTGTAGTGTATATTTTGTAACGTTTGCAGAACCAAATAACATTCGAGCAATCCGCTTTCAAAAGGTACTGCCCGTAACCTGAATGGAATGGTTCTGATGGCTTTTGCACATATAGAAACAACGTTAAAAACCTGAGACTGAGCACGTATCAAGATTTTTCCCGCAATACTGGCTATGCGGAAATAATTCGTGCTACACAGTGCAAGAAGACAGTAGCCATTTGTAGGTTGAGAAAATTCCCTGAACCGGAATGCCACACTTGGATGCCGGCGCTCAATTTTATGCTTAAAAATGCAAGGGTACGAAGCTGGGAAACCATATAGCACTAACGGCATGTATCAAAATATGTGGCTACCAGACCCACATGTATTCGCAATCATGCAAAGCCCTTGTTCTTTTCTTTTATTTCAAAACCTCCTTGGAACGGAACGAAAATGCATTTTGCAAACTGCGGACACTCAGAGGAGCGCCAACAAACGACTGCTGATCTGATGGGCGAAGAAAATTCTCCGTTTGAATGTTGTTAGCAGTGCTGCTCTAAAAAATGCGGATAATTAGATCGAAATCTCCTGTAGGTGACTGGGGTGGATTTGTTACAACGTAAATTTGTAAAACAGAAAAATCTCAGTACAGTCGGCTCTCGGTTTTTTTAGTTCGCTTAATTAGAATTTCAGGTTATTTGCAATAGATGTGCCGGTTCATGCAACATTACATGAAATCCAATGGCAGAAAATGCACAATACTTTGGCACTAAACGGCATGTTTTGGTTAATTGGAAGGTATTTTGAATAAGAAGCAGCGAGGTGAGTGTGTTTTCTTGAGAGAGGTAAAAATTAGCAGTGGCTTGCCTCGGTATGTCAGGATATACTTTTCGTGAGTAAAGGTTCAGCTGGTTATTATTAGCTTTCCTGGTTATCTAGGATTAGCTCATAATGCTTACTGCTGCTTCAATGACACACATACGGTATACGCATTATGTGACGCATGTATATTTATCAAGCGGCCCCGACGCAGCGTCACAATCATCCCAGAGCTAAGCTGGTTCCACAGGCGCACGCCGGTGTTGCTGCGACGCACTAGCCATCGGTTCCACACCCGGCTACCCCTCGAATGATCATCAACTGGACCGCTCCACCACGTGCGGAAGGGAGGTCGGCGAAGAGGCTGGGAGTGTGGGGTGTGTAAGACTCCGGGCAGCGAGCAACGTTCTGTGCGCCGTGTGACGTCACTGCTCCTCGCGCTTACGCAGCACAGCTCTCCTGGAGCCGTGCGAAACTGCTCAACCTCGGCTAGTGCGAAGGAAAGTTCCTGGACCTGGACGAATTTTTCTTCAACTGCGAAGTTTCTGAGGAAGCTGTATAGCTTTCCTTTGTAGCCGGATGGCTGCATTCAGGTGGATGTGAAACTTTCCTTCGCAGAAACGCACTCGACCTCGGGGGTTACCCTAAATCTGGTCGATCAACCTCGGCTAGTGTAGCTCACGCTAAAAAACTTTCTGGCCGCAGAATGGGCTTTGTTCTGTACTGATTGCCTCGCGAGCTAAAGTAGCACAGCGGAAAGTGTTTAAAGCAGCTGGAAAGTATACACTTGGGCCAACATGGACATCACTCTATTTTGAGGACATCAATTGAAATCCTTGCGCACTGCGCCCCGTGTGCCGTGTGTGTGGTGGAAGCTTGTCTTGGATTTTTCCCAAACGAATCAGCTATCAATGCAGCCCGTGACGCAGGCTAGACATGGGTATGGAAGTGAACTTTATGAGCGGATATAAGGAGAGAAACCCGTTGCGGACTACAAAATATGTTGTTGTGTGTTCCGTTTTCTCGGAAGTTCTGTAATTCGAAGATTTTGGGAGTACCCATAAACTTTGTATTAACGATAGTCACACGTAGCCCGTTTGGCTTTAGCTGTAAGGAATACCGCATTTCTTTCTGGTGTTATTCCACGTTGTTTGCCTATAACTATTCCCATTCGGTGAATGTACATTTGTGTTTAATGTAGATAAAAGACCGGACGTATTGTATACCCATTGCGGCATTTGCTGCTTTGCTCAGAACATATCTTCTATCTTCTCGATTGCAAATAACCAGAGCCCGCTGTTTTGCCTGTGGCGATGGTAACTGGTGGGGGTAGTGAGGCCGAATTTCGGAGTGGAATACAACGTGAGCAAACGTTTAATTTTCTTCTTCGAACACTAGGTTCCGGTTTGTAGCCAAACAGGGGACAAAAGGTCGCTTTTCCTCAGGAAAATTCTGCCCGGTTGCCCACCAGAGGGCGTACAGTTCCTAGAAGGGTACAATGTTCAGCCAAAAGCTAGCTTCAATTAAGTCACCTGAAGCACCGTGTCCCCAATGATCAGAAGATGAGCTTTAACGCGAGCCCAGGGGGCATGTCGAAAACTTTTCATATTAAAAAAAAAGTCGCTTCCGTGACACTGCGGATAGTGTGGTGGCTAGGTGGAACATCGAGGGAAGGCATATCGACGACGCGACGCTTTTTTCAGTCTGTTCATGTGCCCTGGCTCTAATGAAGAGCCACGAACGACACAGTGACAAATTGCTTGAAAACTAGCCTAAACTGTTTCACGTGAAGACCGTTTAGCCCTGTCCTTAACTTCAGCACTTACTTCGTTTTCCGCCATCACTTTTGCTAATGCGAGAAATATCTTCTCCAGGTTGTGTTCTCCAATGACAAAGTGCTCCAGCGTAAACGTATTCTTGAGCTTCTCCACCCTGTTGAAAATCTTGCTCCAGGGCAACTTGTCATCCAGAATAAAGATGCACATATTCTGAAAAAGAAGCAATGTACATTGTCCCCGCAAGAAGAAGTTTCGTTCAAGGGTCGCTAAACAATGTTGTTTGTTGCTGCTAGGCTTGGCAAATGTAAATCAATTTTGAAAAAAAGGCGTATATGTCCATTTGTCATAAGCAAAGCAAATTAAATTTTCAGTACTCTACAAAACAATTCATTTTTTTTCTGAACTTCAGATCAATAAACAGCTTGGTTGCTGGATAACGGATGCCTTCACTGGACAAAAAAACATTGACATAGAAACTTCGAAGGCTAACCAAAAAGTAATCTTAAGAAAAACGTTGAGCATTTTCCTTCCATTCGTTGTTTTTCCTGTATACAAAGGGGTACTGCTTCCAGTACTAGATTATGCCGCTTTAATCTCTGACCCTTTACTCTCGCTAACATTCATAAATTCGAATATGAAAGACAGCTGTTCATTTCATATTTAAGAGCTATCGGCGTGCCTCCCTAACTGAACTGTTTTTCAGAGCAAACTCATCTTCCCTCTCGGGAAGACACCGTCATTGTATATTAAATATTCGTATCAAGTTAGGAATGGAAAGTACAAACAAAATATTGAAAAGGTTGGTTCATTTACTTCATGTTACGCCACTTGATAACGTCATGATCGTAGAATAAATCCGTTACGTATCCTCAAAAATTACTTCAAATACAACTAACACGTGGAGCGGTGTACAAAACACAGCGATACGATTTATTTGATTACTGAAGAACAATATTTTCTCCGTCGAGAAGAAGTAATCTCCGCAGATTCCAACCTGTAACGTAAAAGCGACGAAAGCAACACCGTGCCATGGTTGTCCAAAACGGAGATTAAACTTTTACGACACGGGAATTCGACAAGATGCATACCCAGCATGAAATTTAACACATTTCCGCGCACGCAACGTTCACGTCTGCCATTAAGAGGTACCAGCGCGCCCTTTAATGTTCCGGCACAATCGTTGCACCGCCAACCGCACTTCTGTGTGTTGGAGGGCTTCAGCTGGCGCGGCGTCTCAATCCCTTTCTTCCCGCTAGTGTGGGATGAATGGCACGTACCCATCAGTCAAGAGCACATGGCGTGGCTATGCCCCAAGGTAGATAGAAGCAATATCCACATGGAGTTTATACTGGACCGCTCATGCTACAGCAGCAGCTATCATTGGCAGGCTTTGTCCAGAAGACCGTAGGCACCCCGCCTTCCCGGTAAGACCCCCGGAAGACCCACCACTCAGGAAATCCACAGGCCTCCTTGAGTGAGGAGGCCTTAGATAAAAAGAAAAATAAATTTTATCTCTCTTACTCTCAATCCCTTTCCTGCGTACTGCTCTAACACGTTGCTTATGGGACGATGGTCGCGCCAATTGCGCCTAGGTGGTCCGATAGCTCGAGTGGCAGCTTGGAAAACGTTTTGAGTTACGAGCTGATGCGCCGCTCCTGCAGCGTTTCAGACTCGCCTATACTGATGGGCAGTTCTATCTTGAGCGCGCGGATCATTTACACGTCGTTCGAAACCACGTGGGCCACTTTCCTTTTTAAACGCAATGCGACGGCGTTTCTTTTCCCGACGCACTGCTCAGGTTTCTTGCGAGTAGAGCGAGACAGGGGGAGCCTGCTAAAGTTTCATCAAAGTCATCAGACTTGCACCATATTCTTAGGTTACACTGCTTCAACGACTGACCACATCTCTCTCTCGCGCCCTTGAGAGAATCGGTGCGACGACGAACAATATGTTCACAATCCTTAAAGTTGCTTTTCGGTCCAGGTCAATACAGGGAAAGCTGTTGGACAACTCTGGCTCCTCTTCCGTTTGCAGCAATGCGTGCGCCGTCTTGCCGCTTTCAAGACAGCAAAGGGCAGCCAAGTTAAAGTGGCCGCCAATCAAACCGTGCAACAAGCTCTTTGAAACGTCTCCATCGTTCAGTGCTGTACCTAGTTTGCTGGAGGTGATGTTGTGAAACTCTCGAACTTTCGCTTTTGCGGTAGCACTTTTGCAGCGAGTCAAGCGGGGATCCGAAGCCGGTCTTGTGCTTACCACGGATTTCCAAAAAGTTCAAGTAAGGAACCGATCTTCACGAATTTTGCAAAGAAGATGTACTCGAACGCGTACGGTGTCGCTTTAATGTTTTCTTTCACGTCCTTTACCTCACGTTTTTTGTCGCCTGCTTGCGCGGAAGCTGCCGAGCCGTGTTTGTCTGCGGCAGGCGCAGCCCCCCAACCCGTGTTGTGTTGGGATGCTTGATGCTGCCTTGAAGCAGGCTCCCAACTGCAAGTCCTTGCGCAGAGCCCCATCTTCGGCATTTTGGAACGCTGAATCCCGAGTTGCGACGATGGCTTGTTCCTATACGGGGACTTGTGAGACGTGCACGGACAGTCTTGATTGTCTTCTTTTGTTCTGTTTGGGGCAATGAGCTCTTCTCCGCGTCGCGAGTCGTGTTAGAAGAAAGTGGGTCCTGCATCACCACCATGGAGCAGCTGTACTCCTACGTGCCTGCTGGCCTCACGCTGTCCCGAGTCGATGCTTCATCCGTACGTCATGTGCGCAACGCGGTGTGCGCTGTCCCTTAGTTTTGTTTTCTTGGCACGATATACATGGACGTTCGCGCATCTGTCTGCTACATGTCGGAAAAGTACCCGTGTCCGCGCGTACTCCCCTCGAAGTTGTTTCCAAGCCTCTGCACTACAGGTGCCGCACCCTCAAATGGCGAAACCTGCAACGTTAGTAAGGTAGCTTTTGAGGTCGATGTATGTGAGCACACGTCAGAGGGACCGCTTTAACGCGTTGCCGGCTGATCTCATAAGTGAATCTCGAGGGCAAAAACGGGGTGCCTGATGTACCGTTGGTATTGCGTGCATTCCGGTCGCCTTCCGACAGTTCAAGGCAGAGGGTAGACGGTTGATGGCACGACGTGTCGATCTTCGGTAAGCCAATGCGTCAAATTAATATCGGTCAACTTCATCATGGCCCAGATGCTCTATTATTTACTTTTCTACGTCATAAAGCCTAGTGTCCTTAATTTAAAGAAGGTCAATGGCCTCCTGAAGGTCGTGCGGAGTCGCTGAGGCGGCTTCAAGAAGATCCGTTGATGCCTTGAGCAGTCTGGTACTTGCGCCGCCCCGCGAAGGATATATCGCTGTCGGCGCTGCTTATTGATCGCACACATTCGGTCTGTGACTAGGTGGTCAGGGTCAGGCATGCTGGCTTCCGTCTGAGGGTTGGCTTAGCACACAAAAGATTCGTCTGATTCCGGGCTTCTTCATACCTTATGACGGAAGGGACGTCAGGGGTCGCCGTGGTGACGCGCGGTCATGATCCCGAGTCTCAGGGCATCAAAATAGCGACGAAAGCGAGACCGGAGCCATGGCTGTCCAAAACGGGGATGAAACTTTTATAACACAGGAAATCTCCATAAAGATGATGCTGATGATGACGGACGGATACCGAGCATGCGATTTTAATGGTGAAGTTGTGGCGTCGCTCTATCGAAAATAAAATAAACTATGATTTCCGTAATTATTTATTGTTCTTGTTTACGAACGACAAACATTAGGGCACCAAAATCAATTTTATTTCGTGATGGCTGCCACGATGTCTTTATTGCCACTGCGGTGCACCCTAAGTGGCCTAGTGACATTGGCCATGATTTATTGCAAAAAATAAGGCGGGGCTTATGCGGTACGGCCGCTGTGTAGTGTGGGCCTCACCTCTGTAATGCAGTGCAGCCTGCCAAGGTGCCCACCATGGGTTCGAGCGAGCCCAGCCGTAAACGGCCGCGGCGGCCCTCGCCACGCGTGCAGTCACTCCGCAAAGACGAAGTAGCTCCTCAGAACGTGGTTTTATTCCGGGTAATCCACGGTACAGCAACCAGCCCTGGTATTACACTCCTAGCCCTGGGGCAGAGAGGGGGGTACCCGCCGACCGTACGCTTCAAGCCACAGAGCCCGACGCGCAGGGGGGGTACTCGGCAGCTGTTGTTCCAGTGGCGTAAGCCACCGAAACGCTGCGGGTGATGGGCCCGGCAATGACCGGAACCGACCACCAGACTGACTGAGAAATCCAACTCCCGGTACGTTCGCCGACCTCACAGAAGTGAGAGAACGGCGGTCGCTCAGGCCGAAGCGAGGCGAGCAGCGTGCAAGCACGAAGTACCTGTCGGAGTCGGCACCCAGCCAATCTCTCCCGGGTCCGACCGAAGCGCGCGCCCGCCGCCGCGAGCCCTTCGGCGGGGCCACTACGTCACGCCCCACGTGGCCCACGGACCGGCGCGCATTGGTCAGCCCGTACCCCCTTGCAGGGAGAGGGCGCGAGGGGCTATCCTCGCCCCTCGGGGAGAGGGGATCGCGGGCTACGTGCTCGCGTAATTGGGAGTAGCCCCAATTAGGATCCCCACATCCCCCCCTCCTTAAATGCCCTCGCCGACCTGGAAGCAGGCCGACTACTACCAACAAAAAGAACAATCTTCATGCAAGTAAAAAGGTAGTGCCCATCAGCCTCTCCTCCAGCCCTCAACAATACACTTCATGCATTTCTCAAACCTAAACTACAACTATTATTACACATCTTGACACCGTATTAAAAACAAAACAAAAAAAACACTATACACAAGAACGTTACCAAAAAAAAGATTCCAACAGCTAGAACTGCAAACTACGACATACATAATACAAACTACCACACAAAAAAAACTAAATCATGTCAAACCGACAACCGGAAGGCTACATGTACAATTCGCTGCACAGAAATAACTAAGCAAGTCAAAACTGCGAAATACTACAAGGGAAATGAACACTACAAGGAAAGCCAACTACACAAGTTTGAATATCCCGAACACTAACTTTACAGGTGGAACTTTCATTCTGTCTGCAAAACTCATTCCTATCTACACACGCACACACACACTCACACCCACACACAACGTGGCGCACATTTGCATTGAGGAAAAATGAATAAAATAACCGCCACTCGATAACGTTAACCAAATGGGGACGGAGAGCGTCTCTCACGGGGTTCCCGGATTGTTCGGCGCTCGGGGAGCGAATAGGGGCGAAAAGTTCTGGTTCGGCAAGCGTGCGTGGCCGTTTCTTCGGGGAGCAATGCCTGCTCACCCAAGAGCGTCGCAGAACGCGTCGATGCCACTGAAGGGCTCACGAAGAAGTTGGAAGAGGGGGCGGCAATGCCGGAACGGGCTCACCACTGCGTCGAGCAGACTTCGCGGACGGGCAGAAGAGCGAGAGTCGATGAGCCATTGGAAGTCGCCGCAGCGCGGGCACCTGCTGGAGGCCAGGGGTCCGGAATAGGCCCCTGATGGATGGGGCACCAGCCAGGGGAGCAGGGCACGAGCTTCAGCCCGTTGCCAGGTCGCAGGATCATGATGGCGTTGACCCGGGAAGCAGGGCTTGCGGAGCATTGATGAGTGCCCCGGCAAGGGTGGTGACGAGCGGGCATGCTGGACGCTCAGCGCCCGCGAGGCAGCAGCCGGACGCCTGCCGGTGGCGCTATGCCCGGAAACGCCCACAGGACCCGAATGCCAGGCTCCGATGACGAAACAAGGACCATCCGCGGGATGCACTGCTGGATCCGTTGTAGCTGGCCCGCACGCGCACACACGCAGTTTCGCACAGCGACACGGTGCACGGGAACAGGCACGCACTTCCTAACGCACAAATCGTCCTCCGTCGGCCCGCGTGCTCACAGACACACCACACTCGTCGGCCCCGCACACACGACAAAAAAAAGAAAAAGACAGGAGCAGTCCCCTGCGCATCTCTGCGGCAGAAAGTCCCCCTCCGCGTGTAGCACCGCGAAGGACGCAACCGAAACTCACTCATTCCACGCACAAAATAAACACATTCACACCAAACTACTGGGACCTTGAAAGATACGGGCGGCGAGCAGCAACGCCGCCAGACGGTCCACGCCGCGGCTCCCCATGCTCCCTCCCGTTCCGACCCTCCAAGGAAGCCACCGTCGAGCAACGGCAGCCGGGCGAAACCAACCCAAAACAAGAAGAAGAATACACTACCCCTCGGAGCTTCCGAGAAAAAGAAAGGCGGCCTTGCCGGGCTCAGCCGGGACCCCAAAAAAAAAGCGAAGTTTTCGCCTCTCGAAAACGGGGCCGAGAAAATGCGAGGAAACGCGTTCTTTTGCACACAGTTTAAAATGAACCACACTATTATACTTCCCACCGAATGCGGTTGGCTAAACAGCAAAAATAAGGCATTTCTTTAAGCAACTGTATACATATCATGAACAAACCACTAGTTTCTAAACGCCATGCGACACACGCTACAATTAAAAAGAACATGCACACTTTGCCTAAACGCGACAAGATACATTACACTAAGAGAAACATGCACTTTTTTTTTACACTCACGTGAAGGGGCTGGAGGCATGATCACTGGCTCACCCGGGAATGCCACGGAGAAAAGCTCGTTGTGAGAAGGCTGATGTGCGCGTGTAGGGCTTTCAACCGGGAAAAGCCCGGTATTAAGCCGGCCGACTTCCCAACTGTGGGCGTCGGCGGAGGGCGTACCGATGCGGGGGCCGGAAGCGACCCGACACACCGGGTGTGCTCGTTTGCCCTGGCGCGAGGTCGTCAGACCCCGGCTTCAACTCTGCCGGCCTACAATGGTAGGCTTTCAGGTCGGCAATGTGAACGCGGCCACTGGATTTCCCTGTTCGGGGATCCTTAAGCTCGTACACAAGCGGTGAGAGTCGCCTCCCAACTTGGTAGGGCCCAACCCACTTAGGAGCCAATGCAGCGGAAAACCCCTTGCTGGCATCGCTAAGAGCGTGGCTGCGTTTGAGCACAAAGTCACCTGCCTGATAGCAAATGCTACGGTGACTCTTGTCGTACTGAGCCTTTTGTTGGGCTCGAGCTACGCCGAGGCTCTTCCGCGCCTTGTCGAAGGCCAGATTGAGCCGGGCGCAGAGTTGGGACGCGTACGAGGAACAATCCCGGTGCGCGCTCTCGTCCGAGTCTTGGCGTTGCGTGACAATGGTCAGGGGGTTGGCCAAGTGTCTCCCAAAAGTGAGGAATGCGGGCGAGCATCCCGTTGAACGGCTCTCCGCTGTCCGAACAGCGAACGCGAGCTCGTTCAGGTGGTCGGCCCAGTCCTTTTGGCTCGTGGCAAAAGCCCTGAGCATTGTCTTCACACTCCTATTGAAGCGTTCTGTCAAATTGGACTGGGGGTGGTAGGGCGACGTGGGACGATGCTCGATCCGCAAGGATGAGCATGTTTCACGGAAAAGTCGGGCAGTAAAATAGGAGGCATTGTCCGTGATGAGGCGCTCCGGGAAGCCGAAGCGAGTGAATACCTCCATTAACTTGTCCAGCACAGCCCGGGATGTCACCTTACGCAGTGGAAACAATTCCACCCATTTCGTAAAGTGGTCCACCACTACCAACAGGTGCTGATAGCCGTGCTTGCTTCTGGGGAAAGGCCCCATAAGGTCGCAGGCGGCTATTTGCCACGGCCGCTGGCTGTCAATCGGTTTCATCAGCCCTGGCGGGCGCCCACCGCGCGATTTGACAGACTGACAGGCATGACACGACCGGCAATAGCGGAAAATGTCCCGCCTCATGCCGGGCCAGGTGACAGTGCGACTGATCTTTGAAAAGACCTTCGAGCCGCTCAGGTGTCCGGCCAGTGGCTCGTCGTGAGCGTACCGCAAAAGCGCGCACCTCAGACGTTTCGGGATCACTACCTTGAACGGGTTGATAGACTCGTCGTCAGTGGCGACGTATTTCAGCACGAGCTCGTCGTTGTCCAGCAGGTACGTATCCTCGGGACTACCAGCAATGCAAGCTGGCTCCGGTCCCTCTGCGCCCGTTGCAAAGCCAGCAACGTCACGGCGCTCCGCCTCTCGTAGGCGTCCGAGAATGTCTCGGCAAAAAGGATCGTCTCGCTGAGCCTGAATGAGCTCTTCCCGGCTGAATATAATCCCGAAAGGAGACCAGGCACGGACCTGAATCTCCGGCGTCGTGGCCTGGGGCTGCCCGAATTCGGGGGGCCGTCTTGGCTCACGAGCGTTGCTGGCGTTCCCTCGAGAGTGTCCAGCTTCCGTACACAGCGCAACAGCAGCGCATTCTCCTTTCTCTGCGCGGGGCATGACACAGACGGTTTTCCCCTTCGGCGCTCGAGATGCGCTGGCCTCAACAACAGAGGACCCAACCGCGCTTGCTACGGGTGGTGACAATGCACCAGCTGTGTTCTCCCGTACCGCTGTGCACGGCTTTCCGACTGCGGGCTCCGCCGCAACCGCCTCCTCGCCTGCGCTGGCAGGCGAAACATTCCTCTCGGCGCTGGCCGGGAGCGAAAGCGGGGCGCGTGAAAGCGCGTCGGCGACCACATTGCTGCTTCCCTTCCGATACTGCACGGAAAAATCGTAGTGCTGTATGAGCAGAGCCCAGCGTGCCAATCGCCCCGAAGGTTCTCGGAGCCGCATCAACCAAGTGAGTGCGCTGTGGTCCGTTTGCACGACGAATTTCGTCCCGTCCAAATAGACGTCGTATTTCCGCAGCGCAAACACGATAGCAAGGCACTCCCTCTCTGTCACTGAGTAATTCTTCTCAGCGGGGAGAAGGGATCGACTGGCAAAAGCCAGGGGGTGCAGCACGCCATCGTATTCCTGAAGGAGGACAGCCCCCAATCCGAGGTCGCTTGCGTCGGTTTGTACGACAAACTCCCTGTTCAGGTCGGGCAACTTGAGCTGCGCTGTCTCGGCAATTGCGCGGGACAGGCTGCGAAACGCACCTTCTTGCTCAGGGCCCCAATGCCACTCGACAGATTTCCCCAACAGCCGCGTCAGGGGAGCCTGGAGTTTAGCGCAGGACGGATTGAATGACCGATAAAAATTGGCCATTCCCAGAAAGCGGCGCAGGCCGCGTACTTCTGTGGGCGCAGGGAAGCCCAGGATAGCCTGGAGTTTCTCCGCGTTTGGCTCGATGCAGCCACCGCCCAGCGTGAACCCAAGAAGCTGCACTTGAGTTCGCGCTATCTGCGCTTTCGCCGGATTCAATGTCAAACCCCCTGCCTTGAGCCTACCGAGCACATCTTCCAAGTGACTAGCGTGTTCTTCCAGTGAACGCGAGTATATTACAATGTCGTCAAGGTAGCACATTGCATGTGACCACCTTGACTCCCCAAGAACCCGGTCCATCAGCCTCTGAAATGTTGCAGGGGCGTTACACAGCCCAAATGGCATACGTGTAAACTCAAACAAACCCCGGTGGCAGGTGAACGCTGTCTTAGCCTGATCCTCCGAATTCATCTCCACCTGCAAGTAACCCTTTGAGGCATCCAGAATGGTGAAATACCTAGCTGACCCCAGGTTCCCCACTATCGACTCGATCGTAGGCAGCGGGTAGGCATCTTTCCGGGTGAGGGCATTCAGCCTTCGGTAGTCAACGCACAAGCGAAAACTGCCGTCTTTCTTCTCTACCGGGACTACAGGAGACGCCCACGGGCTGTCGGAGCGCCTCACCACATTTGTCGCGAGTAACTCGTCCAGCGCGCCGTCAATAGCCCGCCGCTTAGCGAGGCTAGTCGGCCTGGGGTAGCACTTCAAAGGAAGCGCATCTCCTGTCTCGATCCTGTGTCGCACGAGATCAGTGCAACCCGGCAGATCCGTGAAAAGCTCCGCAAACCGGAATAAAATGTCCGAGATGCGGGCCTTCTCCTTCCGATCCCAACCAGCCACATCGGCGATCAAGGGATGGAGCGCATCGTCGCGCGCGGGCTTGTTCTTCAACCGAGAAGCGGTCGAACAACTTTGCTCCGCCCCGGGGTATTCCCCGGTGCGCAGCACTCCGCACGGCGGCAAAGCTTCTCCCGCACAAGCGAGAGCCGGCGAAGGCGGGCTAGCGAAGGGAACAAGGGGGGACAAAAGTCCGGCCCTGTAACCGCCGCTCGCAATGTCGATCGTAATTCTGGACTTCCGAAGAAAGTCGCGGCCCAAAATCACGGGGACACTCAGCCTTGGCAGGTGGATAAAACGACATCGTCTCATCCGCCCGTCCCATCGAACTGTCAACCTTGCGGCGCCGCCGGCGCGCACTGCACCACTGGCAAGGCTGAACACAGCTCGGCACTCCCTGAGGCGAACAGAACGCTGTTGCAAGAGGTTCAACACTTCGTCTCCGAACAAAGAAGCGCTAGCTCCCGTGTCCAATAAAGCCGGGTATTCTCGTCCCGCAATGACGACAGTGATGAACGGCGCAGGCTCGCCAACGGGACAACCCGGGCGGCCTAGGGAGGGGGCCAGAATTACTTCGGCCGAACGGGCCTTCCCGCTCGGCCGGCCCCAGCGTTTCCCAAGTGGGCCGGCGGCTGGGAGCAGTTGCGCATCATGTGGCCCTCTTTTCCGCAACGAAAACAGCGCAGCCCACCACGGGTATTCCCGCGATTGGCATCCCTCGGCGCGTCTCCGCCTGCCGCCGGACCTGGGGGTTGTTTCGGGCGGTTGTTCGCTGCAGAATTGTTTGGAGGCCATTTTCCGGCATTAGCCGTGCGGCGTCCGTAGGTGTATGGGTCCAAAGCGCGTGCGCTAATTTCCCACAGACCTTTTTCTTCCGCGCCGACTGCGTGGGCGGCGTGCGGCGGGTGGCGAGGAAAAGAGGAAGCTCCCTTCCACGCGCAGCGGGGCTCGAGAGCCTCGCTTGCCGGAGGAGGAGGGCGATACGCTCTTGAAGCGAGTATGTGGCCCTGTATCCGCTTCGCCTCAGCGGCTAACTCCTCCAGGTCGCGGAACCGAGCGCCGCGCAGGTACGCCGCAAAAGTGGGGTGCGCCTGCCTGATAACCCTCTCGACGCGTTCATCGTTCGGGGCTGTCGGTTCGGCGATTTGATATAGCTCCTCCATGCTCCGCACAAACTCTAGGAGCGATTCCTCGGGAGCCTGTGTGCGCAGCTCCAGTTCACGCCGCATCCTCCGATGGTAGTCCACCGGAAGAAATTCGCGGCGGATTGCCGCCTTCAGTTCAGTGAACGTGGCGGCTCGGTGACCGGCAAGCCGGTACCACTGCGCTGCTCGCTCCGTAAGCGCAACTGGCACGACACGAGCGAGCATATCGCTGTCGCTGAGCCCCATGGCTGTCTGGTAGTGCGCGAGAGACTCAATGAAGTCGGTCACGCTGATGGTATCCTCGTAGCCGCGGTAAACTGGCACTTCTAGCCTCACCAGCGGCTTTGACAGCTTCGGTGCCCCCAGGGAAACCTGGAGAGCGCCTGAAAGGGACTGGATCAAGCGAGTAGCTTGCTGCAACAACGAGGTTGCATCTGGGGAAGCATCTCCGTTATGAACGACTGCGTGCGCGGCGGAGCGATCCGCGTCGGGGCGAGAAAATACTCGCGGGTCGTTCGGCGGCTCGGCGGCCGGAGGGAGAATTCGTGTGCCCAGCCCGCTGGTGTTGGCGGGTGGTGCTTCCCGAGCCTCCGCTTCCTCCGCGTAAGCGATGACAGCGGGGTCTCCTGCCGCGTTGCTCCCGAAAACGGGTGGCCTGTGCGGCAAGAAAGCCTCTCTGGTGCGAGCCAGGCTTTCAGCGGCGACGCAGCCGGTGTGAAACGGCGCGGGGATACCGCGCGCCCCGAGAGTGACGACGGGGGCGGTTTGCCGAAGCCCAGGTAATCCTGTGGCTGGCTGGATACATGGCTGGCCCCCAGTACTAACTGGGAGCGGCCTGGCACTTGCGGCTCTCGGACCGTCGATGAAAGTACCGGCCGGGGCTTGCAATGCAGCTCGCCCGGCATGAGAGGCGCCCAATACGCCTAAGCGCTCGCGCGCAGTCGCAGCCTCGCTAGCGCGCGCGCCACATTCCGGGGCTACTGAAGCACACCCGGGTCGCTGTGCATACATATCAAAATCACTAGCATCCGGGGCTACGGAAGCACACCCGAATGCATTCAATACGCCTATGCGCTCGCTAGCGCGCGCGCCACATTCCGAGGCTACTGGAGCACACCCGGGTCGCCGTGCATACATATCAAAATCACTAGCAATCGGGGCTACAGAAGCACACCCGAATGCGTTCAATACGCCTATGCGTTCGCCAGCTTGCGCGCCTCTATCCAGGGCTACGGGAGCACACCCGGATTGCCGTGCACATGTATCAACATCACTAGCAAGCGGGGCTTCGGAAGCACACCCGAATGCGTTCAATACGCCTATGCGTTCGCCAGCGCGCGCGCCTCTATCCAGGGCTACGGGAGCACACCCAGATTGCCGTGCACATGTATCAACATCACTAGCAAGCGGGGCTTCGGAAGCACACCCGAATGCGTTCAATACGCCTATGCGCTCGCCATCGCGCGCACCTCCATCCAGGGCTACGGGAGCACACCCGGATTGCCATGCACAAATATCAACCTCACTAGCAAGCGGGGCTTCGGAAGCACACCCGAATGCGTTCAATACGCCTATGCGTTCGCCAGCGCGCGCGCCTCTATCCAGGGCTACGGGAGCACACCCAGATTGCCGTGCACATGTATCAACATCACTAGCAAGCGGGGCTACGGAAGCACTCACGAATGCGTTCAATACGCCTATGCGTTCGCCAGCGCGCGCGCCACCATCCAGGGCTGCGGGAGCACACCCGGATTGCCATGCACATGTATCAACATCACTAGCAAGCGGGGCTTCGGAAGCACACCCGAATGCGTTCAATACGCCTATGCGTTCGCCAGCGCGCGCGCCACCATCCAGGGCTACGGGAGCACACCCGGATTGCCATGCGTACACATCACTATCGCCCAAACCGTACCGACTATTATCTAGTGAGCACACTCGCCGGAGTCCTGGCTGAACCAGACGCGGCGTACTACTCGGCACACTCCCCGCATAAGCTGAGTGCGGCCTCTCACCTCGCTCTACTATACCGGCAGAGGCCGGAGGGGCCGGGGCCCAGAGAGCTCTCCCGGCTAGGAGCGGCGTCGACCCAACACATGTGGCCTCAGGCGACGGAGGAACGGCGAACTCGGGAATTCCCGAAACTCGTACATCGCTTTGGTCGGCGTCCACGCTCGGTGAAGCGCGGAAGGATGCGATGTTCGCTAGCGACGCCCGCGTAAGCGTCTCCTCAAGGCTAGCGTCCATGGCGCGGGCGGCCTATTGCATGAGCGAAGCTCTGCAAGCTCGCTAAAGGGAGGCAACGATTGTAAGAACAAAGGCTGCCCCACGTTGTGGCGCCAGAAATGTGGGCCTCACCTCTGTAATGCAGTGCAGCCTGCCAAGGTGCCCACCATGGGTTCGAGCGAGCCCAGCCGTAAACGGCCACGGCGGCCCTCGCCACGCGTGCAGTCACTCCGCAAAGACGAAGTAGCTCCTCAGAACGTGGTTTTATTCCGGGTAATCCACGGTACAGCAACCAGCCCTGGTATTACACTCCTAGCCCTGGGGCAGAGAGGGGGGTACCCGCCGACCGTACGCTTCAAGCCACAGAGCCCGACGCGCAGGGGGGGTACTCGGCAGCTGTTGTTCCAGTGGCGTAAGCCACCGAAACGCTGCGGGTGATGGGCCCGGCAATGACCGGAACCGACCACCAGACTGACTGAGAAATCCAACTCCCGGTACGTTCGCCGACCTCACAGAAGTGAGAGAACGGCGGTCGCTCAGGCCGAAGCGAGGCGAGCAGCGTGCAAGCACGAAGTACCTGTCGGAGTCGGCACCCAGCCAATCTCTCCCGGGTCCGACCGAAGCGCGCGCCCGCCGCCGCGAGCCCTTCGGCGGGGCCACTACGTCACGCCCCACGTGGCCCACGGACCGGCGCGCATTGGTCAGCCCGTACCCCCTTGCAGGGAGAGGGCGCGAGGGGCTATCCTCGCCCCTCGGGGAGAGGGGATCGCGGGCTACGTGCTCGCGTAATTGGGAGTAGCCCCAATTAGGATCCCCACATCAGTCAGTCGCATGGGATGGCACAAGAGGAGAACCGTCCTCGAGAACGAATCCTGCAAAGCGCGCGGTTTCTGATGTCAAATATTCCCCTTACTGAAATGATAGCAACCTTGCAGCCATTCAACTTCCAGGATTGATACCCCCGTCACCTATCCGCAGCGTTCGCTTGGGAATCCTGCTTGCCCACTCATGCCCAGAGCGGACCAGCAGCATCGTGAGTTCGCTATTCGTCGGTCCTAGCTGCTCGTAACTGTTGTTAGGCCCCAGGTGTATGGTCACGTATTGGCTCTGTGAGCGGCATTTCTCTGGAAGATTTAACTAAACATGACCTACCCATACCACTGCACCCTTTGTGTCGCCCGCCTACAGCTCGCCCAGTTTACTGCCCCAGTGGTGTGGCATTCGAGATGCTAGGACTTGTAAAAGCAGCCCTTCCTATAAAGCAGTCAAATGCATAATCCCATAAATCCCGGAATTCTATGTTATAAGGGTGGCTTCGTAGGTCTTGATGAGCCAGGTGCGAGCACAGCCTTAGTGGTTTGTTACGTCTGTATATTGAAGGCGCTATTATATTGAGATGGACGGCTACCCCTAGCCAATGCCCGACCTAACTTCGCGCTATGGCACGCTTTGAGCTCAGTTACACGAGCAGATTCGAATCATTTATTTACTAATTTTATAAATAGGAGAGAAGCCTTTCTATGTACTGCTCTGCTATAAGACCTGATCGTAGGAATGTGTCCCATGTCGTTATAACCCTGTTCAATAATCAATAATAAAGCCCATAATCAAGATGCGTATGTGTCTGCGTCAGCTGAGCGTGGCCTCCTATAAAAGGATTGCACCTTCGTCGTGGGTCTGCATGATGAAAAGGACTGCATATCAATCTTCACGACAGCGGCAGCACCTTCATCCCACTGAACCCTACCCTATGGCTGGCTTTGCAGGTCGCTTATTTTATCCTACCATGCTGCTGTACATTTTCTGCACACTGTCTTCTGCTGCTGCTGCTGGCAGTGTTGAGGCGAATGTGTCATGCGGACCAGCGTTGCACGTTTTGATATATTACGATGTTGTTCCTCAAGATGGAATGTACTTGACGTGCACGAAATGTGGCGATGTCCACCATCTTGGTAATGCATTGGCAAACCTGCTACTAGCTTCCGCCGAAGAAGGAATTTTCTTAAGGCTACCTGTATTTGTGCGACACGGGGAGCAGCACAGATCGAGAGTGGCACCCTCGGCACGCAGTCAGAAAGCATAAGCTTTGGTGCTCAGCTAAAGACATCGAAGGACAATGCTGCATTCCTTCTGCCCACTAAGAGCATGGTTAGTGCACCTTCAAAACTGCTGAGAGCAGTTGGAAGTACTGAAACTTCGATGTAGTTTCTCTCCAGAAAGTAGCACAGCGTACTCGCTAAAGTTGATAAACAGGATTGCGACATTTGTGTCCTCAAGAGACTTGTCCACCGTGTTCAATCTGGCACATCCCCCGGGATCAGAAAAAATCACATAAGAACAGTCCGAGATAGAATTCCGAGATATAATTTATTGGTTGGTTCGAGAAGTGAATACTTCCTCGAAAACGTGAATACTGTGCATCGAAAACGTTAACTTCCCGAGCGACAAAAATCAGACTTGGATGAGAAGCACCGTTTTTGTGCGGTGGCCTGGCAAAGAACCGCCTGTTACAGTGTGGTTTAGGTTGTTTTCCTTGAATCCAGAATAGATGCAGGCTCGCTCTCGCGTTAGCGCAGCAAAACGAGATATGCGCTTTTCGATAATCAGACTCCTCGTAGTAAGGAGCTGTTGTTGCTCGCGCGAACAAGGAAAAGTAGCTGTTGCCTCACATGGCAGAATAGCAGGCACAGGTTCGTTCACTTGTACGAAAGCCATAATGTGCTTCGTATCTAAGATGAGTGTGATCTGGAAAAACATTATCACATGTCCCGGTACTGGCTGCAATCTGTTTGCAACGCAAATAGCTTCCACATGTTAAGGCTGTCCTCGCATGATGTTAAGTCTTTCTCTATTACCGACGTTCATCGTTCTACGGAAAAAACGACGTGCGCCTCTTTCTGTGCTTACATTTCAGAGATGTTACAAGCCAGAAAAAATTTGAGTTTTCTTTATTATACCGGGGGGCTGAGCCGCTTCTTTTAGATAACCGGGAAGGAAGGGGGCCTAAGCCTCCCATCCCTTTCCATTTTCCGGGCCTCCTGCCCCTCTGCGATCATTGCGCTTAGCAAATGGCGTGGATTCCTTCTAACAGCCCCTATCCGCTTGTAGTGTTCAAATGTGGGATTGTTGTCTACGTCGGCTGATTTCTATACCTAATACGAGCTGTCTGCCTTGAAACAACTGGTTGCGTCTATAGCGCACAGCGAAAGTGCACGAGCAAGTGCTTTTGTGGCCGAAACCACCACAGACTTTTAGGCGTTCTGAGGCCGTGTGTCGTGAGGATTGCGTGGAGGCTTTATCACCAGTTTAAAGAAGAATTTTATCCTTAGTAGAAACAGCGTAGAATTTGGTCCTCAAAATGATACATAGGCTTCTATAGTTGAGAGCGTTAGAACAAGCAGCGCTTGGGGTTCCCGGCAAAGCAAAGAGTTACCAATCTTAGTTGTCCGGGGATGGAGACCCGCCTGTGTGCTTCTCCAAGTGTCGCCATTTTTATTCTGGGGTTTTTGTGGGAACGGCACACTAGACATCCCAGTGTGCAAATCAGGGTACATCGTTCGAACGTATAGAAATATTGAGGGCTCAAAATAGCAATAATATTCTCCTGTCGAATGTTTTATACTAATTGTCATGTGAGAATATGTCCGCCGGAATTGTTCCTGTACTTCACTAAAAACTTTGTGAACTCTTTCGTCAATTCGAAAGCCTTGAATCGCTGTTGCAAGTACGGGCGTTGTAAGGATAAAAAACTAGGTTAACCGGAAAAATAAAGTCTGGTTACATTGACAGTGGGAGCGCGGTATCACTCGCAAGATAAGGGTGACACCAGTGAACAGGGACGATTGGCTCTCAGAATTGCGATGACACAAAATAAAGGTGGTTACCGAGTGGGACGATATTCAGGGGCTAGCTGTTCAGAGAGCTGGAGAAGTGCTGGTGGACGCGGCAACAAATCTCAATGGAAAGTTGCACGACAGGTAAGCAGATAGGCCGAATGGCTTTCGCATTCACATTCCTAGAAACGTGAAGAACCAGCGCAATTTTTTTCCGTATGAATGTCCTGCTTGAACATGTCTAGACATACTTCGGAGAACAGAGGTAAACAATCGTTAATATATTCAATGGAATGGTGGAACCCTGTTCGCATAGTAAGGTTGGGCATATCTGGTGACGGGCGTAACGCGTGGTTTACAACAAACGCCAATCCTAGTTAAGAACTACAAGCGGGGAGCTTGTGAAAGATGAAGTAACCAAGAAAAACATTAGAACTACGCATTTATTTTTAATACATTCGAAAATTATCCTTTTCCCAAGAAACAGAAACAAGCTTCCCGGATGAAGTAAAAGTGCACACAAGCGGCCATTCCTGGCCGGGGCAGAAAGCCCCAATTGTAGTAGGAGGCTGGCGTTCTAAAGTTGTAACTGGGACTCGAGATTCCGCTTCCTTGTTTGCTAAAGTGAGGTGTTGACTGCATAGTTTTCCCTATATATTCTTTTGAATACTCCGGCAGTATTTTTGATGAACGGCTTGAAGGAGCGCTCTGTTCGGCCTCTGTGGCCTGAATTTAGACTTTCGTTTACGGACGCGCAGAGCCCGGGTTAAGACCGAGCAGATCTACCCAATTGTTTGTGATTTCTTAATTAAACTAACTTATAAGATCAATTCTTTGACGGTTTCTGTTCATAAGGCTTTAGGTCGGATTGGGGACACGACACAGCTTATTACAATGTTTCTTTACGTTTTAAATCCCACCGAAAGGGGTAAACTTGTGCGTACGTAAGAACGAAATGTTGTGGCAGGCAGACTTACATCGTGCCTCTCGGAAAGCTTGATTCCTGGAAATTGCTCAAGCACAGCGGTCACGAACTGGGCAGGATCATGGCCCCCTCCCCGTTTCAGCAGGAACTCGAGGCGGTAGCCCTTGCAAAACTTCTCCTTCAGGTGCTGAATTGAGCCCAGACATTCCATTCGACCAGACACCATAATTGTGATGCGGTCGCACGAGTACTCGGCGTCTTCCATGCTGTGCAGGCCAGAACAAAGCTCAATCACCACCGCATTTACCTTCTTGGCAATATCAAAAACCGCCACAGGAAAATTAGGCTAGCACGTGGGTCTCAACCGTTGGCGACTTTCAGGTTCTGCCCCAACGGTGGCTCAGTGGCTACGTCGTTGTGCTATTCAGCCGAAGGACGGGGGTATGATCCCCGACGCGGTGGCGGCTTTTCAGGTAGAGGTGAACTGTGAAAACGCCCTTGTGTTGAGATTTTACCACACGATAAAAATCCCCAGGTTGCCAAAATTATTCTGAAGGCCTTTACTACAGCGCACATTGTATCTCTGGTGAAACCTGGATGGTTTACGCTTTCATGTTTTATACTGCCACCTTCTCCGTAATGTCACACAGCTTACTGCTCCATTACAATTAAATCCTACAAACCCACGTCCCCATGATTCCCAGAAAGCATTGGGTTTGTTGGCTAAGGTCGTTGGGTGGCCGTAAAGATGTTTATCTCCGACGGGACCTGAGTAGTCTGAATTTGAATGCAAGTAACCAAGGTCCACTTCCTGAAAAAAGTTCCAGTTGCCACAACAGCTGCCGAAAACCCCCTACAAACTCGATTTTTATAGCCCCTTGCCGGCATTGTGCGATAAAAGTGGATTCCAAATTGGCTGTATTTTACATATATACAATTACTCCAACATTGCTATATAAGCAGCCTTATGATAGGAAAAATGGCGTGAAGGTTTCAAGGCAATAATTTTCTTTGGCAACACAAAAAAAGTTGTGGTTCGCCTCTCGGCCCCTCAAATCAATCACTCGGCTCAAAGCCTAACAGATTTCTTGAGCTACAACCCTATAAAGGCAGCGGTCGTGGTTCTCGTCGATTTCTCCCACGTTTTTTCGCGCTGTTTCCAATGCAAATAACAGAAAATGTTTTCCAAACCACTTGACCTTTATACACCCTTTGCACTGGTGAACATTCTTCAGCAAAAATAAAAGATCAGGGATATTTGACGGTATCGTGAATACCTGAGTATTCCTTAATCGCAGTGTTTAATAAAAATACTAGGCTGTTTATTTTTGCGAACTGCACGTTTCAGATTTTTTTCGACAGTCAAATACACAAAGCCTTCGCGCCCTAGCGCAGACCCTGTGTTGGAATTGCCAGACGCTTAAAGCAACAAACGGCTCCGGTAGACGAACCGCGAGCCATGGTAGTCCGAAAAATTGAATGTACAGTGCTCACGGATTGAAACGCGACACTGCGAGCGCTTGGCTTGCGGTACATGCAGCACCGCCCGTGGATGCCAGTGAAAGCTAGGTGTTGGATTGTGGTATACCACGATGATGAGAGCGTTTTAACCGAAGGCTTGCTGCTTCCGGTCACCAATGTGTGGGACTGCGGTTCCCCGCTGTGACAGCGGGGCGCTGCGAGCCCGGAGCGCTGGAACGCGTTTGTGCACCGACGGTAGTAGCCCAGCTGTGCGCGCAGACGATTTCGCGACATCGTGTGCACGCGCTCTTGTTACGCGTGCCCTTCCAATGCGGCACAGGAATGTTCATGTAAGGCACAGTCACGCTCATCTGAATAAAAGAAACTTCTGTACGAAGGAACAGCAAACTTTATTACAGGATGTAATCTAGCAAAAAGGAAAGACTCCATTGCAGGCACGTTCGCGTGTCGTGCGGTGCATTAGTACTTCGTCGGCTCTCCTCTTTTTTTTTTAGTTTATAGCATGGATTAAGGTTGGCTGTTCCTTCGTGCAGACGCTCGTTTTATTCAGATAAGCGTGACCACGCCTTGCATTCACATTACTGTGTCGCATCGGAAAAGCACGCGTAAGAACAGCGCGCGAGCAGACGATGTCACGAAATTGGCTGCGCGGACCGCCGGGCTACTGCCACCGGCGCACAAACGCGCTCCTGCGCTCCAGGCTCGCAGCGCCCCGCTGTCGCTGCGGGGAACCGCAGTCCCGCTCATTGGCAACTGGAAGCTGCAAGCCTACGGTTAAAACGCTCTCATCCTCGAGGTATACCACAATGCAACACCTAGCTTCCACTGGCGTGCACGGGCAGCGCTGCATGTACCGCAGGCTAAGCGCTCGCAGTGTCAAGTTTCAATCCGTGAGCACTGTACTTCAGCAAATTCATGCCGTAGGAAGAGCGAGACGAGATACGAATAGAGTGACAGCTGTACGCGTGAGACAATATAAGCATTTTAGTGGCAGGGGTGGCAAAGGAATACTCTTTCTGAGACAGTTGGAGTGAATATGAGTGAAAGATATGAAAAAACTTGCCAGATTTTTAAAAGACATGTCGGCTGGAGCTAACAAGCCATACGTAATACGTAATACCGCACAGATCCCGGAATACAACGATACAAGCATCAGGACGCACGGAACGCCTTCAGAGACCATAGGCCCGAGGAACACTATGAAATCAAGGACATAGAAGCCTGGAACAGGGAGCTTACCAAGGATGTACGACAAGCTACAGAAACAATTGAGACGCATGCAGAAATTGAGCAAATGGACAGCAAAGTAGCACACATCATCGAGGCTAAACGGTCCTTGCTGAAACGTTAGAAGAAACAACGGCTGAATAGGGGACTCAGAAAGAAGATGGCTGAGCTCAACAGGGCGATCTAAGGACACTGCCGCGTGCTCTGCGTGAAGCAGTGGAATGAGATCGGCGACGCAGCGGATGGACAGTTGCATTGCGGAAGGACCTGCCGTCTCTTGAATTACACTATATGCAAGTCCCATCAACGTGATAGAGAAACCAAGCTTATGCACCACGCCATACAAAACACAGTGAAGAGGAAATAATCAAGAAAATCAACGACAAATACATACCACCTACCACAATTGTGCAATGGGTTCCATACCAATGACTACCAAACGAAAGGCTTGATCGGGCAATCGATGTTGAAGAGGTTCGAGTAGCACTACTTGACTTGAGGAGCAAATTTGCATGTGGTCCGGACTTAATAACAAACAAGACTCTCAGGAATCTAGATGACCTCTCATTTGAAAACCTAACGAAATTCAACAACAAGTGTTAGAAAACAGGATCACCGCCACGACAGTGGAAAACAGCGAACAACATTCTCCCCCCTAAGCCAGGTAAACCGCCGGACATCGACAATTTTGGGCCAATATCGCTTACGTTGTGTGTAGGGAAGGTGCTAGCCCATGTCCTGATGAATCGATGGCAGGATTACCTGGAGAGAGAGGAACTATACCCAACCACGGTTTTTGGCTTACGAAAGAGGTTAATTACCCAAGATTCGATGCCTCAGTTGAGGCACGAAATCATTGACGACTCTGGTGCCTCAAGAGACAATAAGGCGACCCTCGGGCTTGATATCCAGACTTCTTTCGATACGGCAAAACATTCTGCGATGTTGTCGCAAGTGTCTAAGCTCAACATGGGTGAACGGAGCTGTAACTACATCCAGGACTTCCTAACGGGTAGAACCGCTCAGCTAAGAGCTGGTCATTTACAATTAGAGGATAAGAAGCTCGCCATCACTGGCAATCCGCAAGGGTCCATGATGTCGCAATTACTATTCACTCTAGTAATGATTGGAGTAGCCAACAGACTCACCAGAGTAGGAATCCGGCCCACAATCTATGCCGATGATCTTACACTGTGAATAAACAGGGGTTTCGACGGTCACGTTGAGACGAAACTACAAGAAGCAGTGGACGCCATTGAAGAACATTTGGATGGGTCAGGACTTGTTTGTTCTCCAAAGAAATCGGAACCTATTGTTATTCAGCCACGGAGGGGTCGCATCACAGACAGACAACAACGCACGGTCAGGATCACTACGCAATCTGATAAAGTTGTTCCCGAAGTCAGCTAGAGCAGAGTATTCGGCATGGTCATCGAATGGCACCGAAAAACGGCGAGGCAATCGCTCGCATCACAGCCAATACCGCGGACGCAATGAGGCTCATGCTACGAGTCACACCACGGAAAGCTGACATGAAACATGACAGTTTCATCAGACATGTCCACTCCTTTCTGATCAGCCACATCACGTATGTCGTGGCCTACCACAACTGGTTACAGCACCAGCGTAATAAGATCCACGCCATCATTAGGAGGGCCTATATGTCCACGCTAAGCCTGTTTAAATCTATAAGCACACCGCTTTTCCTCAATTTAGGAGTCCATATTGCGCTCGCGGAGATAGCGGAAGCAAAACGTACGGACCAGCTCGAACGTCTCTCTACAACGAAGACTGGAAGAGTGATCCTAGAGGACCTAGGGTACGTACGCCACAGCGGAGATGACAACAAACTCACCATCGCGGACGAGATACGTCGCCGTATCAGGGTGAATCTACTACCGAAAAACATTAGCCGCGACTACAACAAGAGTAGGTTGGTAGCAAGGGCCAAGGCCCTCATCGACCTACACGCCCAGGATAAGCTACGTAGATGCGGCGGAATATCAACATGAAGCCTTCGCTGCCGTTTCATAGACGCAACCACCGGAGACACTGTGACATCGGCAGGCGTCAAGTGCACCGAGGCAGAACGCGCATAGCAGGTGGCCATCGCCCTGGCCATTACCAACACAGGCTACCAGTCGGTGATCAGCTACTCAAGAACGGCAGTTTGGAACTACACGAAGGGACGCATTTGCAAAGAAGCTTTGCAGGTGCTACGCAGTGCATGTCTACATGGCCCAAGAAGTATTCGAGTCGAGTGGATCCCGGCGCATGCAGACAAAGAAGCGTTGACGAAGAACGCGAACCACAACGGAAGCGCACATGCGGAGGTGCGAGCACTAACCAACCGCGCTGCCGCAACTGACCGTCCAACGTGTTTCGGTTCTCAGGACCGAATGACAGATTATGGCGAAATCCCCAAAGCCTACCGTCTGGCTCCTAAGACCTTCCCACCTCCGGACCCGGTGTTGAGCAGGGCGGAGGCAGTGCTACTATGAAAGCTTTAGGCGGGGTACCAACGTAATCAGGCTCGAATGCAGCGAATGCATCCGGAGGCGTACCCGACCGACAAGTGCCAGCTATGCTGCAGGGAGACTGCAGACCAGAAGCACATCTTGTGGGACTGTCTCATGAACCCTGTAGAAGAGACATCAAGAACACATCCCGCCACGGATTGCAGAACCCACAAGGAGCTACACCTACGAACATCAACACTGGGCCGTTCTGCAGGTCCTGCGGGCGCTCGAAAGGCATGGGACACGCGAGTCGCAACGGCTAGCTCACGTCTCAGCTGAGTAGTACCGAGCCACCAGGACGACGCCGAGGCCCGCGTCACGCGCGTAAAAACATAGTTCTGACGGCTTAAATAAAGTTTATTCAATCCAATCGACTCCACCCGACTGCGCCCGGATTTGAGCCACGAACTCTCTCGCCACAACGGGAGGTACACAGCGCACTGCCTACTGGGCTACGAATTCAAGCGCAAGGTGGTCTACGAACGCGCCCTATATATTTTTCACTACCTTATTTATTCAGACGGTGGTGCCGTGCAGAAGTGAAGCGAAGTAGTTCATCATGACATTATGAGCGCCGACAGTCGGGGCCTCTATGCCAGCGTCTTCACGTAGGCGGGACGCGGGTGAATTGAAGCACGCCGCGCCAGTTGCTGCTTTCGGTTTCGGTTCAGTTTCGTGTGCATGGTTTTGAAGTGGTTGTGGTTTCAGCCGGATTTACGCGATGTTCCAGCGCGTACAATCCAGTATCTAATATTGATGCGTCTAACGGTGCCATATGACGTAATATAAATGAATATGTGCAAGTTCAATGGATGCACAATGAAAATTTACATGCTCCTGTGAAGGAACATTTCACTTTGGTGTGTTACCCATTCTTATAAAAGGGGCATCAGCCACAATTTTTATCAATTCGACAAATTTGGAACAGCAAGAAATGAAGTAATTTTGCTGTTTTACAATGGTTCTAGAGGCTGCAAACCCCGTGGCAAGTTTGAGAGATTGTTGTACTAAATGTTCTCATTCTACACGTGAAGTCCTTCGGCCGATACTTTAAAAATGGTCGGTTGGTTTTCCTTCCCTTTATTGGATACCTCTATTTTCTCCACACTGTATACTCACATTTATTTAGGTTACAAAACATCCCACTGGGGAAATTTTTGCTAAAGTGCCGCGTCGAACTGTAGGCGAATGTCAAATATTCCATGCGCGGCAATAGCCATGGTCGATGTTTCAGGTATCAGAAACTTGACATTTTCATAAAATAAAGCATGATTTTCTTGCGACAACCTTCAGAAGAAATGGAAAGAGTTGCCAATCTTGGTTGCTGACACGTGATATTAGAGAGGCTTCTACCTCATATTTTCTGCTAGAGCGCAAGTATTTTTCTCAAGGCTGTTTGTGTCAACCGTATTTAGTTTTAAAGGTGAGTTTCAGAGGGTTTTTACGGCAAATGAACCCAATTGATGAAAGTATAACCAATACCTTTGTTTTATACACAATGCATTTTAACTGATTTTTGTGATGTATTAGAAATGTTAGGATAGTTTTATTCATTCGATCTGGCTGCTTTAGCAAAATTTTAACGAATTTATATCTGAGCTAGAAACTTTCCTCCGTCCGCAATTGGCATAGCAGGACTTTTAAGCCATTTTTGGCTTAGTCCAGCCCAGAGAGAGCAATCACCGAACCACGCAGAACTAAATGCCCAGAGGTGGCAGTTGTCCACCGCATTTGTTGTGTAGACGTAAGCAGAGTTGTGTAGAGAGACTTCGCGTGTTTTCAGAACCACCTACTTGCTGGTGACTTGATGTTTCCTAGCCATGCATCTTACATACCGGCAAGCATTGGAAGTAGTAGTTCCTTACTTGTGTGAGCTGAGAACACTGGTGTTTCTTCCCTACATTTAACATACTAGCACGCATTCGAAGTAGTAGTTCCTTACTTGTGTGAGCTGAGAACAATGGTGTTTCTGCCCTGCATCTTCAGCGTGTTGAGAACCTTGAGGATTTTGCGGCGCGCCATCACGTCCATACCGACGTACGGGTCGTCCAGAAACACGAGAGGAGGCATTCCCATGAGAGCGATGGCCACTCCCAGCTTGCGTTTGTTGCCGCCGCTGTATCGAGGTGGAGTAAGTGGAGCCGTAGAAATGTCACGAGGGGCAGAAAGGTACGGACACAAAACATTGTTGCGTTATATCAATACTAATTAGCTATTATGATTTCACTGTCAGAAGCTCAAGTATTGTTGACGCACTTGGATGGAAAACTTTGGCAGCACGTAGGAAAGTATTGAGGTTAAAGTTTTTATTTATCATTCTGAGTAATAAGACAGGAATTAACAGAAACATTTATATGAAAGAACCTCAATACATCACTGCTAGACGAGATAACCCAAGAAGAAGTAGACCGTATCAGTGCCGCATTGATGTCTTTAAATACTCATTTTTTCCTAAAACGATTTAAGATTGGAATGCTCTTCCTAGTGAAGTAGTTGCCGCATCTGATTTTCACATTGCCATTGATGGTTTTGTGATGTGTCATGTAACAGTTGTGTATTATGCTACGCCATTGTATTTCTAAGTGATGTTGCCCTTTTGTGTTTGCCCTTTTTTGTGATTGCTTTATGCGACAAGATTCGAACCCCCCTGCAATAATGCCACCTCGGCGGTGTAGGTATATGTAATAAATAAATAAATAAATAAATAAATAAATAAATAAATAAACAAATAAATAAATAAATAAATAAATAAATAAATAAATAAATAAATAAATAAATAAATAAATAAATAAATAAATAAATAAATAAATAAATAAATAAATAAATAAATAAACCAATAAATAAATAAATAAATAAATGAACAATAAAAAATAAATAAATAAATAAATAAATAAATAAATAAATGAAACTTTATTGACATAAGGATAACGAGTTGGTCTATGTGGGGGTGGGTGGGGAGGGTGGTGTCGATTGGGGAAAACTTTACATTCTCAGATGGACGCCAGTGGCGAGAGCGAAGTCCCCCAAAGAGACAAACACCTGCTTGGCTATGGCTGTGGGTGGGTAGAGCCAGACCTCCAAACACGTAACGTTACTTCGTTTGCAAGAGGTGTGCTCCGCGTGGAGTCCTGGACACTTCAAAGATGTTCAATTCGCTTTCTTTAGGTCAATAGTAAGAAGGACTCCTGGAGCTGTCTTAACATTCTTTCTCGAATTTTTCGCTAGCATTGGTCGTAATAAGAGCAGGCTGTCACGAGTGGTGAGACCGGGCCTAAACCCGGTTTGTGCAGGGTGGTAACTGGCGTCACTCGCTGTCTCGAGTAGGTAAGTGAGACGAGTAAAGATCATGCTCTCTATCAACTTGCAAAGAGTGGATGTGAGTGAAATGGGAGGAAGATTCGAAATGGAAGTAGGGGTTTTTTAGGTTTTGGTATTTAGTGCACAACAGAGTACTTCCTTTCAACAGGGAGTATCCCAGATTACTATGTTAATTTCCGCTAAAAACTGTTCTTCAGATTTCTCATCAAGGTTACGGAGCATTTGCCAATTAATTTTGTCCTTCCCAGGAGCGCTCTTGACATGAACAGCCTCAAGCGCTATGTGCTGTTCTTGAATGGTGAAGAATGTGTCCTCAGGCTTCAGGTGATCACCGTAGATTGGGGCGTAGATAGTAGAGTCGTATACGTTATATTGGGGGAAGAATGACTGGGCTGCAACTCGTTACAGTTCATCTTCGCCTATAGACTGAACAAGCAGGATGTTTTGCGTGGTGTTAAGGGAATTTGTTGTACCAAAGAGAGCTTTGTAAGGGCGCCACAGCTTATAAGAGCCGGTTAGTTCAATTAAGCTTGCGCAGTGGTCAAGACAGCGAGTTCCTCTGAGGTGCTTGGTGTATCGTCTAGCTTGTGCTGTTTTGTTCCGAACTTTGAGTAAGTCTCAATTGTTTTCCACTGCTGAGATATTGAAGGTGGAAGTTCTCGCGGGTCGACCAAATGTTGGTGAAGTGTTTGTCAGGTGTCGGAGGGTCGTCCCAGACGTGAAAATGTCTGGTGGCATGCTTGACAGCACGAGCTAATTTAGTGGCTTACGGTAAAGTGTGCTCGTATTCCGCTATGAGGGAGCGAAAGCCTTCCCAGTCTACCACTGTGCTACGATATTTGCAACGAGAAGTTGTGTCTGCCGATGTTATCCATATAGGGTAGTGATCGGAACCCATGGGGTCTGTACCACAGCGCCATTCGCCAACTACACCGTTTCAGGCCCACGTGAGATCGACGGTAGTGTACGTGATTTGCGTGAAGCCCGTGACCAGTGGGTAATCGAGATCGTTCTGAAGTTGCAGCCCTGCTCTTGTAGCGTTATCGACAAGTGCTTGGCTGCGAAGGTTCGATGTATTGTGGTGCCAAGCCAGGTGTTTAGCGTTGAAATCTCCAACGAAGAGGAGTTTGCCATGCGGGTATTGCTGGCGTAAGTTAGGTAGCCAAGAATATTCAATGCCAGGAGTAGCTCGATAATCTGTTGTAGTGCGGGCGTATTGAGATGCTAAGAGATTCTCGTATTGTTAATAGTGCAGCGGACAGCAACTGTTTCCAGTATTTCTTTACAATAAGAAGAGGTATCAACCTGGGTGTGAGGTATGTCCTTCCTGATGAATATGGCGGCAGAGTCTGCGGCACTGTACTTGAGAGAACGGCAGTTCCATTGAAGAGCATCAGGGTGCGAATAAGGCTTAGACGACGGCATACGCTATGGTTGCAGGGTTGTGACCGGTAGACACGTCTAACTACATGGCAATGCGTTGCAGAGTCTACTGAGTCTCATTTGGCTGTTGCGCTATTTGTTGCATGCATTGCTGAAATAATTGCATGTCCTGGTGGCGTTCCACTCGGAGTGTTGCTGTATCTTTTGTGTCTTCTTCTGACATGAGGAGAATTTCGTGATGACTGGGGGCTTGTAAATTAACCCGAAACTGTGGTTGGTCCGGCGAGGTATCAGCCTGGCAACGAGAAGTGGCAGGTGAGGTGGTTTGTTGCCTTTCGAGAGTGTTGTTTGCTTAAAGCTTGCTTCATGCTTGCTTGATTGAGAGATTCTGTCTATGTGTGACTATGTGTTTCTTTATGTCATTCATTCGCTGCTCATGGTTACATTTGAGCAACACAATTTGTTTCTGAAGAGCTGCCATCTCCTCAGTGAATTGTATCTTGGCTTTTTGACGCACTTGTTGTAGTTCAGCAATTATGGGATCGTCCTCGTAGCTGACGGCGGATTCCAGCGGCGTGGAGTCTTGACTGAGATAGCGTATTTCTGAAGCTTTCGATGCAACGGTTCAGGGCGAGTCACCGGGGTCTGTAAGTCGTCGTTGACGGTTGCCGTGTTGGTAACGGTTTTGAAAGCGGTTTTGTTGCTGGCGTAATTTCAGCATTTCGACGAAGTGAGTGTGAGCTGGACAGTCTGGGCTAGTTGCGAGTTGTCCGTCTTTTTACAATGCACACAGTGCTGTGCCTGTTTCTTATAAGGACACAGACCTGGAGAGTTCTTCAAGTCGTGGTATCGACCACATTCTTTACAGATAATAGTTAGGGAAGGACTGCTACGTGCCTTACGCCCTGGTATGTGACAACGTGGGCAAATTAGTGACTTTGCCTGGTAAATTTGCACACGGCGTAAGAAATCGTGGTAAGTTACAAACCGGGGAACGATGCCGGAAGCGAAATGTATAAGCACTGTTCTATTACGACCCATGGGGCGTGCAGCGAGTATAGCCACGCCATCAGCTTTAAGAGCGCGCATGAGCGTATTGTTATCGGTTCCTCGGTCGCACTTATTTATGACGCCACGTGTAATGCCTCGGGTAGGTGTAAGAAGGGTGTGGCGCCCCCCGACCCTAATCTTCGTTGGCCGCTAAGTTCAGTGCCCCCACCAGGCTCGGTGGGAAACATTGTGCGACTGCTGGCGAATAATCACCGACGAGCACGGCAGCTTTCGGTCAGTCACCGTCACCACGAGCACGCTGCCTGTCGTCACTCGGCTGGAGGGTAACCAGACCCCCCCCCAGGTTCACGAATGCGGGGCTAAATTGTGACACTGGCAATGAGGGACGAAGCCCGCGGAGAGACCGAAGGTACCACGAACGCCGAGACACTGCCCCCCCACGCCGGCCGCCATTGCGCCATGCCGCTGTACGGGAGGCTCGAGCCGTTCGACGGTGAAGGGTCCGCGTGGCCGGTCTACGAGGAACAAGTCGACGTGTTTTTACGGGCGAGCGATACACCCGAGGCAAAACAGCCCGACATTTTCCTGGCCAGCTGCGGGACCCGCGTCTTCGCTCTCCTGCTCGACCTCCTCAAGCCGGCCACGCGCGTCACAAGTCGCTGGGTGATCTGCTCGCGACGCTACGCTCGCACTTCAGCCACGCTCCGTCGATGTTAATGGAGCGCTTCCGCTTCAACAACCAGAGCCGCCGAGAAGGATAGACTCTCGGGCAGTTCGTCGCAGCGCTGCGAGGGCTGGCGAGCGGCTGCGCCTTCGGGGACCAGCTCGACTCGCTGCTCCGGGACCGCTTCGTCTGCGGCATCAATGACCCCGCCGTGCAGACGCGACTCCTGGAAATTCCCGACGCCTCGCTGGACAACGCCGTGAAGGCAGCGCTGGCGGTGGAAGCTGCGGCCAAGGATGCGGGCGAGATATCGCGTGCGGCCGGCTCACCGTCGACGAAGCCGGCGGTGAACAAGATGGCGACACGGCATGGCAGGTGCAGTCGGTGCGGTGGTGATCACCCACCTCACAGTGTCAGTTCGCGCAAGTGGAGTGCTTTGCCTGTGGAAGAACTGGGCACATTGCTCGGGCGTGCCGAGGGGGGACGACGGCGAACGGACAGACGCAGCAGCCGGGGGCAAGCACGTGTTCCCCGCAAGCCCACGGCCAACGGAGCCGGCGCAAGTGTAGGTGGCGGGGGCGTGCGGCTGGAGCTTCGGGTGCAACGGCTACGCTTCACGTCGTGGCCGAAGAACCGCTGATTTTCGACATGTGGCACACGGACATACGTCATTCGTCTGTGCCGCCGTATATGCTGACCGTCAAAGTCTGCGGGCGACCCATCTCCATGGAGCTGGAAACGGGGGCCAGTGTGTCGGTCATGGCCGGGAAAGCCTTCAAGCGCACCTTTCCTGGCGTGTCCGTCGAGGCGTCGGGCGTCATGCTGCGCAGCTACTCCGGACAGCTGGCCTAGGTCGAGGGTCAAGCCCGGGTCATCGTTCGCCTTGGCGACAGGGAGGCAACCCTGCTCCTGTACCTGACCAAGGGGCCGTCACCGATGCGGCTGGGCAGGAACTGGATCCAGGCGTTGGGCGTGCGGCTGCCACAGTACCAGGAAACAGTGCAGGCGGTGGTAGACGTCCCGATCCTCCTGACCAAGTTCTAGGCCTTGTTCCAGCCCGGGGTGGGCACATTCATTGGCATGGCGGCAAGCATTCATGTTCCAGAGGGAGCCTGGCCCCGGTTTTTCAAGCCGCTCCCACTGCCGTTCGCCCTGAAAGACGGGGTCACCCAGGAGCTGCAACGGTTGCAGAGAGACGAGATCCTGGTGCCCGTGAAATCGTCGGAGTGGGCCGCTCCCATCATGCCAGTCCTCAAGCAAGACGGCATTGTAAGGATCTGCGGGGACTTAAAGGTCACCATCAACCCCGTCGCTACCATGTAAAAGTACCCGGTGCCCCGCATTGAAGATCTCTGGTCAGCTTTGTCTGGGGGACAGAAGTTCACCAAGCTCGACCTCAGAGATGTGTACCAGCAGCTGGTGCTCCAGGAGTCGTCCCGGAAGTATGTCACCATTTTGACAACGCTGGGACTCTTCCAGTACACACGCCTACCATTCGGCGTGGCCTCATGTCCTGCCATTTTCCAGAGGGAGATGGACAACCTGTTCAGGGGCATGGTGCACCTGGCGCTGTACTCGGATGACATCCTGGTGACCGGTACAGATGACGAGGACCACCCGCAAAACCTGCATAACGTCCTCGCACGATAGCAGAATGCCGGGCTGAAGCTCAAGCTGGAGAAGTGCGTGTTCTTGGCCCCCAGGGTTGAGTACCTGGGCCACGTCATTTCCAAGGCAGGCCTCGCCCCGGCACCCCGAAAGGTTGAGGCTGTGTGCAAGGCGCCCAAGCCTCAGAACAAGAAAGAGCTGCAGAGCTACCTCGGCCTCGTAAACTTCTACAGGAGCTTCCTGCCGAACCTGTCGTCGCATCTGCAGACATTCCATCTTCTGCTTCGAGATGGACAGCAGTGGGCCTGGGAGAAGGAACAGGACTTGGCCTTCCAGCGCAGCAAGGAGCTGATCAACAAGGCTCCGGTGCTGGTGCACTTCGATCCGGCCAAGGCTGTCGTCCTGACTGTAGCTGCGTCGCCGTACGGTGTGGGAGCCATCCTGGCCCACCGGAAGAAGAATGGCCAGGAACGGCCTGCGTCGTTTGCGTCCCGTCGGCTTCATGCTGCAGAACAGCGGTAGAGCCAACTGGACAAGGAAGGCGTGGCCCCCATGTTCGGAGTTGAGTGCTTTCACCAGTACCTGTGGGGCCGGGAGCTCGAGGCGGTCACGGACCACAAGCCGTTGCTGGGACTGCTGGGGCCTGACAAGGCGGTCCCAGTGCAGGCGTCGCCTCGAATGGTGCGCTGGGCCTTGAGGCTCGCGGCCTACAGCTACCGGCTGGTCTATCGTCCGGGAAAGGACCTGGCACCTGCTGACGCCCTGAGCCGACTGCCCCTGCCGGAGGTGCCTGCTGCGGTTCCTGAACCTGCCGAGGTGTTCATGCTGGAGCACGCTTACCTGGAAGTGCTGTCCAGATCGGCAGTGTCGTAGGCGACCAGCCGGGACCCAGTCATGTCGCAGGTGGTCAAGGTGGTGTCCCGAGGGGAGGAGTTGGCTGAACGGACGTACATCCACAAGGCCGCCGAGCTGAGCCTGCAGCAGAGCTGCCTGCAGTGGGGTTCAGGGTGGTGATTCCACAGAGCCTGCGGTCCAGGGTGTTGCAGTTGCTGCAAGTGGGTAATCCAGGCGTGGAGAGAGAGAGAGAGAAAAGCTTTTATTAAAAATATGCACGCAGGCCTGTTTAGTCCTCACATTCCAGAGAACCTCTGGTGACGTCTTCAAGCCGCTGCCTGATGTACGCCGCCAGTTGCCTTTGCTCTTCGGTGGTGCTTGTTGCGGTCAGGCATCCTTTGTTGGGTGTGTTTTAAGTGTTGTGTATGGTTGTGCAGTTCCAGAGTATGTGATCTTGGTCGAGTATGACGTTACAGGTAGAGCAAGTAGGGTGTGGTGTGTCAGGATCTCCCTATATCTTGTGTAGTCTAGCTGGAGTGTCCAAGGTGTCCGTTTGAGCTTGTCTTATTAGGGTTGCTTGGCGTCTTGTGAGCGTGTCAGAGAGCTGTGGCAGTTCCCTCCTTCCCGTGGAGTAGTCCTTCAATTTAGGTACTGTTGGGACCTTGAGCGTTTGAGTTGGTTCGAAGTTGGCAGGAGCCCGGGCTGCGGCTTCTCGGGCCAGCTGATTAGCTTTTTCGTTGCCTGCCATTCCTTCATGCCCAGGTATCCAGTACACTGTTACGGATCCCCTGATGCTGTTGTTGATGGCCGTAGCTATGGCTTGTGGCAGTTCCATGCTTAGAAGTTGGTGACAGGCGCTTTTTGAGTCAGTGTATTTGTACGTGTTCTTCGTGGGGCTGGATGTGTGGTCAATGGCGGTGGCGATGGCGGTGAGTTCAGCCCAGATGGGCTTCATAAGGGGGATGCACTGCTGGTACTCCAATTTTCCTTTGAGGTCAGCATACGCTATGCTTGCTGCTGTGTCTGTTACTGCTGCATCTGTGTATACGTAGTTGTTGAATTGGTCCGCAGCTGCTCGTTTATCGAGGTATTTGGCTCGAATGCTCCTTCTGACCTTGTTTCGTTGGCAATGCATGTGTCTTGGTATGGGTGCAACTTTGAGTAGGTTGGCCGTGCGCGGGCTGAGACGTTCCAGTCGTAAAATAGGCTGCTGGGATGTGTACCCTAGACACTGAAGTATCTGTTGCCCTGGAACCGTTGCTTGGAGTCTGAGGTGTTGGTTGTACCTGTGGACGGCTACGATCTCCTCCAGCGTATTGTGCGTTCCTGTCTCAAGAAGTCGCTTGGTGCTGGCATTGATCGGAATGCCTAGCGCAATCTTCGTCGCCTTCCTAATGAGAGCGTGGAGAAGACCAAGATGGTGGCTCGGTCCCATATTTGGTGGCCTGACCTGGACCAGGACAATGCTCGCATCGTGCAGAGCTGCAAAGTCTGCCAGGAGAACCAGCGAGCGTCGTGCCATGTGGAGATCACCCCCTGGCCATTCCCGGAGAGGCCCTGGTCCCGCCTGCACGTGGACTTCGGGGGCCCCTTCAAGGGCCACTACCTCCTGGTGATGGTGGACGCCTTCTCCAAGTGGGCCCAGGTACTGCCAGTCCCCACTCCCTCGGCAGGAGCAACCATTGCGGCGCTGAGGCAAGTCTTCGCAGACCAGGGATTGCCGGACGTCATCGTGTCCCACAATGGACCCGCTTTCGCCAGCGAGGAGTACGTGGCCTGGCTGACAAAGAACGGAGTCCGTGGGATGATGGTTCTGCCGTACCACCCTGCGTCGAATGGTGCTGCCGAGCCGGTGGTGCAGACGGTTAAAGACAAGCTCAAGAAGAGGAAGGCTGGGGATTTCCCGACGCAAGTTGCCCGAGTTCTGTTCCAGTACCAGACCACACCCCACGACGTCAAGGGCCGTGCCCCCTGCGAGCTCCTGTTGGGCCGGATGGTGAAGACACCATTCGACGTGTTGCACCCAGACCTCCGGTCTACAGCGCACCAGAAGCAGCTCAAGCAGAAGCTGGCGGCCGACCGAGGTTGCCGTCCTGGGCCCTTGCCGGTGTCTGGTGCTCCTGTCTTCGCCAGGAACTTCCAGCCTGGTCCACGCTGGTCTGCAGGACATGTGGTCTCTCCTGCCAGTGCGCCGTCGCTGCTCGTCCGGATGTCGGACGGGACCACGTGGCACCGGCACGCCTACCATGTGAGGCCTCGTCTGGCGACCTCAGCCGCCCCTTCAAGAAGCCAGCAGGCAGGGGAGCCAACTACACCGGCCGCTGCCAGCACAGCACCAGGGGCTGGTGCTACGCGCGCCATTCTGGCGCCATGTGTAAGTCCGGTGCCACCTACAAGTCTGACGGACGGTGCGAGAGGGACACCGGCAGCACTTGGTGCTGCCTCACCTGCATTAACACCGGTGCTCAGGCGAAGTGCGAGACAACGGAGACCCCCAGACCGCTACTCGCCGGGGTGACAGGTTGTTTTGTGGTTGCATTGGATGAACAAACTTGGGGGTGAGGGGTGGAACAAGCGTGTGGCGCCCCCCGACCCTAATGTTTGTTGGCCGCTAAGTCCAGTGGCCCCACCAGGCTCGGTTGGAAACTTTGTGCGACAGCTGGAGAATAAACACCGACGATCACGGCTGCTCTCGGTCAGTCACCGTCACCACCAGCACGCCGCGTGTCGTCACTCGGCTGGAGGGTACCCAGACCCTCCCAGGTTCACGAATGCAGGGCTAAATCGTGACAGTAGGACGTTGATATACATGCACCTGGAGGTGCATGTCGGGCTAAATAGGGATGACGCTTAATCGTAGAAGTCGCTCGGCATGTTCAGAGTCCCTTGTGGTCACAGTAATGCTATTGGAATTATTATTAGTTTTCATGGTAAAATACGTGGTCAGCTGTGGGTCTCCAGCGAGGCGGTAGATTGCCTGTTGCAGGAGATGAACGGGTAATTTCGTTACATTGGTGTGCTCCATCAGATGAACCTTTAAGACGCGTGTACCGAGCTCACGGCGTTCATTACTGACTCGTTTAGGTGAAGGCACAGGTGGGACCGTTTTGTCCACCTGGCGTTGCCGACAACTCCGTGGCTTCTCCCACACTCCGCTGACAGCCTCGAGGGTGTCTTCGCGCGATGTTCACGGCATATGAAGACCATCGTTGTCGTTGCGTTGGCGCTTCGGGCTTGTGGAATTCGTGTAGTCTGAATTAGCATCGGCGATTTTTTCCTTGCGCTGCTGTTCAGTGAGCCCCACATCCGCGCTTGTGCCAGAGCCTGCTGTGGTTTTCATTCCTATAGGGTCACCCGTCGGTGGGGCCTGTCGCTTGCGGCCTAAGGAAATGCCATGTGGTGGGGTCGCCTCATCTGTAGAGAGGCGTACTGCATCTGTTAGAAACACGTCATGATGGGCCGTAGCCAGCGCAGGCAGCAGTTCTTCACCCCGGGGCACTCAGCGTACTGCACGGTTGTCAGCCGCAGGCTGAATGCATAAAAATGCATGTAGGAGGAAAACGATGTCTTGAATGGAATTTTGGGCAATTCTAAGGAAATTTAGGGTCACCAATTACGTGTTGTGGCGAAAACTGCAATAAAATCTCGTATTTATAGTTGGAGCGACCACGGTGGACCGCGATCAACTCCTCTTCCTCTTCGTCTCAATAAATAGATGAATAATAAATAAATAAATAAATAAATAAATAAATAAATAAATAAATAAATAAATAAATAAATAAATAAATAAATAAATAACGCAGGAGCAGTTCTATTGTGTGGCAGATGAAAAAAACGCTTTCCAACGCACGACACACAATACGAGACACAACATAATAAGCAGGAGCGTTGTGTAGGTGTTCTACAGTGCACGCGCCACTCTTTGTTGGTAGTTGTTTTGTCAGCCCGTATTTGACGTAAACTCCGCAGTCGCAGGAAGGTGCAAGTTGTTTGCTGTTTTATGGCGCTTAGTCTTTCATCTTGCAGTGGCAGCACGAGAGACATGAGCGAAGAAAGTTATAGTTCAAGTTGTAGGTTTCTTTTTTATCTTCAAGTTTTTACCGCGAACTGCTTAGGCACCGCATTTCTTGCTCGTGTCTTGGCGTGGCAACATAAACAAAAGAAACGAGAGACCGCAAAATAAAAGGTCATTAAGGGCTTTGATGGCACTGCACTACGGCGTTAAAGGTATACGGACCCTCCACTGGTTCCATTCGGCCATCTAAAACGCCATTATTTCCCATCAAAGCAACTAACCAAAGTTGTGCAGTGTGCACGGTGCGTACCAAGTCTCAGTGATGTCACCGTCGAATGGCTTACATAATCGCGCATTAGCGACTTACGAAGATATCTGTAAGCAAAAAATACCGCTTTCGGGTTGGTATAGAAGTGTCGTTGACACGTGAGAAACGGTAGTATTACCGAAGGCCCTGCAGGTCGCTTGAGAGTCAGGTACTGATACGAATGGCAACAGTTTTTATTAAAACTCCCTGGTTGTAAAGGCTCCCGTAACGCGTAGGTGGGCCCGTTATAGTAGCAGCATCAATGTTATCACCGGCATAATATTGTCATTATGATCAACAGCGTCGGCAAGGTCACTTATAGTACAAAGACCTCACGCAAAGACTACCCACGCCTCATATCACCATGTTTAGTGCGAAGCTGTATATGGGTACCTAGTCGAGTGTTTCCTTTTCCCAAAAACATCAAGCACATAAATATGAAGGCACAAAGCGAACTAGTAAGCGCGTGCTGACAGCTGGCGTATACACAGGAAAACAAAGAACCTGACATCTACTCATGCAACATATAACATGCTTGATGAGAGCACTGAATCGGTTTCTAAAGAACAAAACAGCACACAGCTCATGAAGCCGAACGCTGCTAATGTAAATGCAATTTCCACTTAGAGAGAGTAGCAGCGAATACCATGTTATTTAGTCGCGCGGGTGGGTGCGGGTAGAATCTCCTCGCCGCGGCGCTCAACCGTGACGACGAGGTTGTGCTGAAGGGGCGATGTTACCAGGCAAGTAAATTGGATGAGCAGCGGGATGCAGATGGGAATTTCAAAAGGTGTTTCTTGACACCTCCTTGCGGATAGATTTGTGCTGTACTTGGTTTCTGCGAGTACAATTATGGTTTAATGGTGATTGATAACTTTCCAGATATCGTCAGTGCTAATCTACAATGCATTTCTGCTGGCGGCGAAAAGCAAAAGTGCCCGTGTACGAGATGTCGGCGCACGATAAAGAACCCAGGCCGGTCAAAATCAATCCGGAGCCCTCCACTACGGCGCGCCTCATCGCCTGCGTTGCATCGGCGCGTTAAACCCTGAAATCAATCAATCAATCAATCAATCAATCAATCAATCAATCAATCAATCAATCAATCAATCAATCAATCAATCAATCAATCAATCAATCAATCAATCAATCAATCAATCAATCAATCAATCAATCAATCAATCAATTTATAATGTACTTGTGGCTGCCTACTCTTTCCACAATGGGGCGACGTGGCAACGTTAAATGTTGGCGAAACGGGTGAGGGCTCAGTTATGCGCGGTGCGGGGCGGCGGCTGTGTACGAGAAACGAATTTGTGAATGATACAGCTCCACAGGTCATCCACATTGGCAAGGCGGATTGGTTTAAAGTTTTTCAGCTTTATTACGAGCGCTACAATTTCAGTAGCTCCTTCGTCGACATCTTTGTTCGTTCCTATTGTGCTTCTGCTTCTATGGTAGTGATTCTGTAAACAGTCCTCCAAGCTTTGTCCATCATTTTATATGCATGATCTGCCCAACCCAACTTTCGCCTAAACCGAAAAAGTAGGCCTTTCATTTGTGTCTGATTCAATCAGCTGTTTTCCTGCATCAGGCTGTGGCTTCATTTTTGTTTAACCGGTTACTTGGTCCTACGAACATCTACTTCTAAGGCGATCATCAGAGCCGTGAGCGTCGCCTAGACATGTCGTAACCAGAACTACGTATTGGTTCAGATAAGATCTCACATACTTATTCAATGCCGCAGCCTACAACAATACGCGCGAGGATAAAGACGTAATGTTAATATAACGAGGACACCCCAATTCACCTTGTCTTGATCTCGTGGTCAACTTTATTTTCAATGTTCCGACCGGGCCGTCCCCACTACCCCGAATCCACAAACAGCACCTTCAAAGGTTCATTTCTCTCCCTCACCGTAACCAGTTCCGTCCTATTTTTCGCTGTCGGGAAGTTTACCTTGCAAGGAGGTCAGTGTTGCCCGCGCGGCAGCTGCCCCGTCTTCCCCCATACCATTGTACCCCTTCCCGGCGGTAAACAGCCGGCTCGTGCTTGCGGTGACCACACGTCCAGCTGCTTCTGTTTCTCCAATTCTCCATACCCCGAAAGCCAGTTCATGAAACACAGAAACCGAAGACTTGCGCCTCATATAGTGCGTCAAACAATCTGGTCATGGTTTGTTTAGGCAGCAACAATTTGCATGAAACAGTTATAGTTCCCATGGTGTAGTATTCCATTACGTGTTTTGGCAGGGTTTTTCCTAGCAATACTCTCAGAATTTCAGTGCGTAGTTTCACCGCGTTGTCAGTTTCAGAAGATGCGAACACGAGTTTTGGAGTCTCTGGTACGTTGTTTGTAAATGTGTAAATTTTAATAGTTTCAATTAGCCTCCCTAACCTACGTCGCCCATCCTTCGACATGCCTATGTTTTGTATAGCTGAGTCATTGGTATGTGAGACCTCAACAAAACGAGGCCGGAGGTTGAAGAGGTGAGGTTTGCTTGAATGAGGAAGTGCGGGAGAGAGGTGAGAAGGCAAATTGGTAAAGAGGGTAAATAGAGTGGGGGAGGAGAGAGAAGTAGGTGGGACTAGGGAATGTGGAGTGGGCGGTATACTGGAAGTGAAGTCAATAGGGTTAATCAGCACAGACAGGACGACGACCGAAAAGCCACGCACACCCTACCATACGCACTGCAAAGATGCCTTCGTGTTTGTGGCCTACATAGTAGTGCCACGTTGTGGTGTGTGCGGGCTCACAGTAACTCTGGTGCGGCTACCTTTTTTCGGAACTCAATGTGAACGCTCGGAAAGGAGCGGTGGCTACTTGCAGCGGTAAAATTGGCCTTACATCCACTTTAGACACGGCCTCTTGCCGAAGTCATTTGACAAAGGCAGAGGATAGTTGGTCATTTAGGGTGGTGTGGACTCAAAGCGGCGTATTGCAGTGCTTGATATACGAATAATGAAAAATATTGTTGATGTAATGGTATTGTAACTTATCCTTCTGAAGGAAGCGTCCCAGACGACGAGAACAGTGAATCATGGAGCGCGTGGGGGTATCGCTGTAGAAGGCTGGGAGCTAGGTTAGGCCAGGCGTCCGCTCTGGCACCAAGGAGGAGTCCCTAATTGGTTTTCAACTTTGTAAATACATCTACAATAAGACACAACGTGCCAGCGTCTCCCCGTAAATGTGTCAATAATATGAGCCAGAAACATTCATTCGTACAGGCTATGTAACTGAAGGTGGTGGGCATTGCAGGAAACAATGTACAAAAGAACTATGCACTAAAATTTGCCGCTTTTGTTGCCAAAAGCAGCGTGTTATTCGATATGTTTGTACCGTTGTCTCTTCTAGAACTGCGAGCACTTGAACTGATGTGGATATCGCTTCCACAAAATGTAAACCCCGGCCTAATATTTCACCTGTAAGTATCACATCTCTGGGCGGCACACGCCTCGAGGTCGGTGGCACGGATGAGGCTCTCTACAATTTGGTGAAGGTCAGATTCTGCAATTCCTCGCAGACGGCCCACCAAGTAAAGAATCTCGTACGAGGTCAGCAGGTCCAGCAGGCCGGGCTCCTGGAAGCAGTAACCTACCCGGGACATCCACTGCATAGAGTAAAGTTTGTTGAGCTTGCAGGAAATAAAAGTAGCCTGTGTTAAATGAAAATTGAAAGCGGGATAATCATTCACGCGAAAAACGGTAGCCCAGAAATCTTCTTTGCAAAAATGGCAGGCAAGAGCTCGACCGTGTATATTTTTTGTTCGGGACTTCAAACGCCGACCCGCCGATAACATCAAGTACACCCGCGGTTCCTTTGCATGCACAAGTGGTATTCTCCTGTTGATAATCTGTAACAAATATATCACCAATATCTGCATTGGTAAATAAGTAGCGACGCACTATTACCGGGTGTCTGTACGGCACACCGCTCGTCAGCTGTAAGTTGTACCTATGAAACGGAAATACCTTTAATGGGGTGGGATGACGAAAAATTCACCCGTTACGGGTGAATTAGAAATTCACTCACTTATTTGTGGTAACTTCGAAATTAACAGCGGCGAAGATTTTTCCTTGAAGCACAGGGAAAAAAGCTGGGTAAGCTATGAGGCTGCTTTCCAATTGCTACCGGTGAGTTTGTATTTAGAGAATGCGCCATGAGCGCGGTCGGTTGGAGCGCCACTGAAATTCCCCTTGCGGCCCATTTCGAAAGAAGGCGCGCGTCGCTCTCCTCACTGTTGCGGCTTCTTTTGCAGCAAGTCCACGACTGAGATTTACCGTTTTCTTTGCCTTGGAAATGAAATACATACTTTGCTGTGAAGCAGTCACAACGTTTGTGTATTTTTGAAAGCGTAAAGGGTACAGACGTGATTTAGTGTGGTATTTCCGTCTGTATAGATCCAGGTGTGTGTTCCGAACCAGCGTCCTGAATCCGGCACATGGATGAATCTTTGATATTCCACTGCTCTGAAATTTGCTAACAGTGTATCTGTAAGCCGAAAGTCATGCTATCGATATATACACTGGGAAGTATATCGGTTTTGTGCGCTCACATAGCCTAGCAGAGCACTGGTTCCCTACAGCACGCCGGTTTTGCTTGCCAATATCATAAGTCAGATATTGGATCTCGACAAGGCGGTGTGGCATAAACTTCACGAAGATTCTACGAAACAAGTACATTATAGGAAATTCTACCCGTAGATGCGCACAAAATTTAATGCTCTGCCGTCTTGACCTAAGCTGAGCGCCCGCAAACATTCATCATGTGGTACATGTTTTGTCCGCGATTAGCGCGGTGACGGGCTTATACAAGTACGCGCGTTCGCGATTATGCGCTTCTTCGAAATTTCACCACATTGCAAAGGGAGTCTGCAGTAGCTAGAACAAACTAAAATCTGCGGTACTTATCGTTATTACACTCTTCCCGACACCTTTCTTGTTTTGTGAATTACGTGCGCTGTACTTCACAAAATGCGTCCTCGGAATGATCAGCTGTTTGCTGAAGCCGAAAAAACAAAAAAAGGGAGCGTGTAGCTTGTCTTCGCAACAGTAACAGGTTAGTTTACTTATTTCGTTCTGTATTCGGACACAATGATAATTAAGCGTTCCCTCGCTCCCCCCCCCCCCCCCCCCCGCGCCCCACGTCCTACGAAATAGCTGCGCATATCGCATCTTGTTGGAACCCGTGATTCATTCCGGCCTTAAGGTTAGACTAACGCATTTAGCATTCCCAAAGCTACACTCGTTTTTTTCATTAGTTTGTGTTGTCATTCTGTCCTTTGTTCTTGCTAGAAAGCGTGAGTGGGCACACAGTTAAAGGGACACCGAAAAGCTTTGTGAAGGTGGCAATCAAATGCATTCAGGTGGTAGAGCACATAACGGGGGATTTTTGAGGCAGGTGTGAGCCCCATACATTGTACGGATAATTTGTAAACAATTTTTGAAGATCGCCTTTCTCAGCCGATGAGCGCGACGCCGCAGCGAGCCGACCGCGGCTGACGCAACGGCGAAGGCGCCCCCTGATTCGCCCAATCGCCGGCGAGGTCGGCCGCCGGCGGCGTCACTGCCATTGGCTTCCGGCTGCTCTTCCTCCTTCCTGCGCGATCCCGAGTCAAAGGCGGCAAAGGCAGGTCCGCAGCGCTTGGCGCGTGCCTAGGCGCAGAAATGTAGCTAGCGCAGAACGGAAGTCGAGCGTCGCGATGTCACATGGCTATTCCCAGTATTTCCAGCTGCTTTGAAGGAAGCAGAGAGGGAGGAGGACTCCATCTGCAAGTGGGGAGAGGTGCACTTAATTGTTTCTGGCGCAGCTAATACTGAATGTAGATCAATAATTCCAACCGCATTGCATCGCTATATTGGTGCTACGCGACAATACAGGCCTTCTGTAACTTTTACAGAAGGCTTTTCTGGGTCCCTTTAAGGACGCCGGGCCCTGTACTATGCTTGACTTTTTCCCGCTTGTGATAATATTTTCATTTCATTTCATTCATTTTATTTATTGCACGCTCAGGGCTTTACAGCATCGCAGAGGGGAGCGGGCACTTTCGAACTGTGTACAAGGTACAAAAATACACGAATAAGGCACAGCAACATTTTCAAACAAGAGGCGAATAACATCAAAATGCAACTGTTCGCCGTATCATAATGCAATAAAAAGCAAGTAACTAAAGTCAGCCTATTACGCTGTCAACGCAAAATAGATTATCAAGCGCTCTTTTAAAACTGCAAGGATCGGCAACGGATGCAAGTGATTGTGGGAGGTGATTCCATTGCTGACATGTGTTAGGCAAGAATGAATGAGAATATGTTGATGTCCTGCAGAGAGGAACGGCAACTTCCAGCGCACGGTCAACACGATTTGAAACAAAAGTTGGTGGGGTTATCAAAAGCCAACGGAGAAAGGAGTGGTTATGATAAAGTTTGAGAAAAAGTACCACGCGCGATATATTACGGCGAGTAGCGAGCAGTGGAATGGCAAGAATCGATTTCATGTTTGTAACTCTAGCGGCTCAGGGATAACCAGATAATATAAACCTTACGTTAATAATAGATAATATAAACCTTACGATAATATAAACCTCGAGTTCGCTAACTAGGGCGGTATTGCCAGGGTCCCATATAGATGACACATATTCCAAATGTGGACGAACATAGGTAGTATAAAGCAGCTTTTTTAGATCCACAGGGGCTGTGTAAAAATTTCTTCTCAGGAATCCTAAGACTCTGTTTGCTTTACATGTAACAGACGTGATGTGATGTTTCCAAGATAGGTAGTTGGATATGTGGATACCAAGGTACTTGTAGGAAGGGACGGAATGGAGGGTGGTTGTGTTAAAGAGATAATTTGGACATGCGGGGGTGTTACGAGATATGCGGATAGACTTACTCTTGGAGACAGTTATTTCCATTTGCCATAATTTACACCAGTTAATTACTTTAGATAAACCTTCTTGGAGGATAGCGATACCGTCATCATTGGATATTTGCCGACAAATTACAGAATTATCCTCGAATAGACACATTTTTGATAAATTATTGTTAGGCTGGTCGTTAATGTAAAAAAGGAACAGTAAATGCCCAAGGACAGACACTTGTGGGACTCCGGAAAGAACTGGTGTAGTAGAAGAATCGAAATTATTGGCTTATACAAACTGGGAACGGTTAGTAAGAAAGCTACGAATCTAAGCAAACACATATGAGTCAGTGTTTAATAGACTGAGTTTGTATAAGAACAAGGAGTGAGCTACTTTATCAAAGACTTTGCGGAAATCAAGGAAGACGCAGTCAGTTATTGTTCCGGAGTCGAGAGATATGTGCAAATTATTGGTAACTAGTAGTAGCTGGGCTTCGCAGGAGAACTGTTTTGGGAAGCCCAGTTGAGCAGGTTTGAAAATTATGTTTTTCAAAAAACTTGATGGGGTGAGTGGCAATAATATATGTTCCAAAAGTTTGCATGGTGCAGATGTAAGCGAGATGGGATGAAACTTAAGTGGATCATGGGTGTCCACCGACTTATCCACTGGGACCACCTTGTTTATCAACTAGTCGTTAGGAAGCTCAGCCGTAAGAAGTAACTGTGTTAATATCCGTTCAAGATAATAGAAGAATACTCGGCCATATTTTTCAAGAATTTTGTGGTGATGCCATCACAGCCACAAGCAGATGAAATCTTCAGTTTGTCGATGACAGACCATATTCCTTCTCATCTTACAACTATGATTCCATTAAGAGAAACTTCGATGGCTCTGAGGGAATTGTTTTATTAATACTGGCTGGTTCAGAGAAGGTTTCAGTGAAGGTACGGTTAAGTAAAGATGCGCAGTCATTATCAGAGACTAAATTTCGTCGAGACATTAAAGACAGTTTGTTCTGCTTCTTATTACACCTCAGAATGTTCCAAAACCGTTTAGGAAATATTTGCAGTATAGAGGGCAAAGTACGATTAAAAAAGGGTAAGTTTAGCAACTTTGAGCTCGCTCAGGTACGTAGCAGCTGCCGCTTTGTATGCTTACAATCGAGCCGATGACGGCGACGATCCCGGAGCTCTAAACAGTCTTTTCTTGCTGTTAGAAAGCCTATTTGCCGATTGTACCCATGGGAATTAGCATTCCAGTACGTCTTTCTGAGTGGAATATATTTATTTGTTAAATCCAAGATTCTATTTTTAAACAAATCCCAGTTTTCTTTTACAGTGCGCTCAAAGCTTGAAGGAAACAAAACGAGTCCAGAAAGTGACATATATCGTTATTTATTGCGCTAAAGTCGCCTTTGTTATAATCTCGGATCATTTTGAAACGATTGGGCGAGCGCAGGGGCGGAGGCGATACGAAAAGTGAATTTTGTCATGATCGCTGAAATTAGACATCAATGTTATCGGGGACAGAATATCTGGAGATGACGTCAACACAAGATCTAGAAGTGATGATTAAGTCGAAGTGACACGTGTCGGATACTGCACTAGTTGTGATATCCCAAAATGATTACAAATTGAAGAAAATGGCGAGATTTCGATGGCGTTGCGATAGAGCACTGATAAGCGTCCGACCACTGAATGTCGGGAAAGCTGAAATCGCCTAAAAGAATAACAGTTGCGCCAGGGAAACGTAGAGTGATCTGGTTCAAGCAGTCGTGAAACGATTCACAAAAATTTGACGCGCTCTATGGGGGTCGATAACAGACTCCTATTGTTAGGTTTTTAAATCCGGTACGAATACAACACCATGTCGACTCCATGTCAGTAAGAATAGGAACAGGGAAGCATTAAATTGTATCTTCGACCGCTAGTAGAACACCTCCACCTCGATGCTCAAGTCTGTCACAGCGAAACGCATTGTAATATTGTATCTTCGACCGCTAGTAGAACACCCCCACCTCGATGCTCAAGTCTGTCACAGCGAAACACATTGCCATGTTTTGCGCAGGGAAAAAATTCATCATCAGAGACTGCGCTGGACAACCCCGTTTCAGTTAGAGGGACCACATCGGCGTCACAATATTTCATGAAGGCACAAAAGTCATCACTTTTTGAAAAAAGGCTGCGTATGTTAGTGCTTAGTGCCACTAACTTTGTGTTGGAAGTTCACCTAGCACCGCCCCATGCGTTCCCCTAACTTAAAGCACTGGACGGCGTACGGCCTGACCGAAGTGTACGTAGGGACGCAGCCTATGCATCATAAGCGGTGTCACTTGCGGCACTACTGGAGCTACTGGCGGAGCCGTTACTTATAAGGTCGAGAGTGCTATCACCTTCGTTAATAATTGGAGAGGAACGTTTTCCGGTAATATTACCGATGACAACTACTGATTTAGTGGTGTTATCGTAGCCATAGCATTTTCCATTGGAAAAAAGTAGTAAAATCGAAGGGTTTAACGCGCCGACGCAACGCACGTGATGATGCGCACCGTAGTGGAGGGCTCCGGATTAATTTTCACCCCCCGGGGATCTATAACGTGCGCCGAAATCTCGCACACACGGGCGTTTTTGCTTTTCGCCTCCATCAGAAAAGCGGCCGCCGCGGCCAAGAATCGAACCCGTGACCTCGTGCTCCATTGGCAAAAAGGTCTGTGTGACGAGGATGGAACAGAACTTGTTGTGCCTTACCATACTCGTACAAAATGTTTCTCGCGTCCCGCATAGATGTGCAAAGTCCTCGCTCATACTAAATTGCTAACTTTTATGAACAACTGGTTATGAGGAATTGGGTGACCGCTTCACGGAAGCATATTTTTGTACGACTTACATATTCGAAACGCAGCTACGTTGGTTATAGGCGCGGCAAGACGAAACCAACCTGTCATTGTGCCAGCATCAGGTCTAAACGAAGCAAAACTAGAATTCACTTGTGCCTGGCGGGAGAGTGGTGATATGGTGCTAGCGTTGCTGACGCCCGTAAGAGCGATGGGAGGGCGCAAAGCCATGTTCACGGAAAGCTTTTGTTCACCTTCAAGCACTCTACCAAGCCACACCTGTTTTATGATGTACCCTAAAAGTACTACAGTGCACTCCCGTTAAAACTAACAAGGACCATGATAATTTGTTTGTCTTATCAGAAGTTCGTCTTATCCAAGCCCTTTCATAAAAAGAACCGTCAACCCGCTTAGGGGCCTGCAGATATCTTGCTTCAAGACGCTAAATAACGTAGACTTACAATGGAGGAAAGAGACAAAAAACATTAAGAGTGCGCAAACTTACATAAGACTGTCTTCACGTGCGCTTGCCTAATTTTATCCAGTCCAAGGGGCTACGGAGAGCGCACACCCGCTACCTCAAGCAATGTTTTTTGAACATGGGAATTGATATGTGTACTTATCGTGCTCGCCGAAATGGTTATTTCATTGCTAGCCGAATGCCTAAAGGTTTTTCCGACAGTCATTTTTCTGCCGGATGAAGTCTTATCCGCGTACTCATCCCTAGGACCTCGACGTTCCTACTGTCAATGTGTCTCGAATTGTTATTGCTCTGTGCTGACGACGTGGAAGCAAATCCGGGTCCTACGATTGAGGATGTGCTCACTTTGCTAAAGAAGTGTCCTGATGAAACCACGTCCAGTTTAACTGAAATCAAACAGAAGATCACAAACGTTGTTTCCCACCTAACAAGCTTAGAAAACACTGTGCACAACATATCAGAACTTACAGGCAGCGTTGAAACAGTCATTGAGATTGTTGAGGAAGCAAAAAATAATGTATACAAGACTAACGAAGGAGTTGCGGACGTCGTGGACGATGTGAACAATCGAATGAGGAGAAGTAACCTTATAATCAAAGGTGTTCCACAACATCAGGAAGGGTGGGTAGACTCGGAAGAATAGAAAAATAATTCTCAAAACACCTCCAGAGTGAGGCTGGCGACATCGTAGGAGCACGTAGACTAGAAAAACCTCGACCTGACTTTGATCGGCCTATTATAGTGAAGGTTTTGAAGTTCATATCACAATTGCAGGCTCTGTCGATTGACCAGAGGTTGAAAAACCTTCAGAATTCCAAGGTGTGGCTTGAGAAAGATTTCTCACCAAAATTCCAAGTTGCCAGAAAGAAGTTACGCGATTGCGCTTAGGCTCAATGCAAAGGCGATGAAAACTTGACGGTGTGCTTTAGCGAGCTTCAGATGTATAATTCAACATTTTGTTACGACTCCACATGTGCCATAGTGGCAACAAAAAACAAAAACCGCTTCAATGACCCTCCCAAGCACGTCACCACCCGCCTAACTGGTGAAAATACGTTTCACTGCTTTTGATTAATTTTCCCAGCGTTTATAAAAAAACTTTATTCAATAAACGCCATCGTGTTCGCGTGCTCTACCGACGTCGTAGGTACGGAATAGTGGTTGTCCGAGGACGAAACGAGCAGCGAATTTTCCTTCCCACATTCGTTAGTTCTGTTTCGTAAAAATAGTACGGGTTCCTTGGTGGCGGCGTAATTATTGCGATAAAAGAAATCTATTGCCCGACCCGTTGTTCGTTTAGATTCCCCCTTGAAATTGCCTCGGTTTTATCATATTTTGGCCATATTCCCTGTTTCATTGGTGCCTGTAACCGACCACCTGATAGCCGGCAACATTTCGTACAGCTCCTTCCGCTTTCCCATCGGAGGCGGACAGCAAAAAACGACGGTGTGTACGAGATTTCGTTGCACGCTAAAGAATCCCAGGAAGGTAAAATTATTCCGGAGCCCTTCGCTACTGTGATCCTCATCGCCTGCGTTGCACCGGTGCGTTAAACCCTACAATCAATCAATAGAGCTTCTTCAAGAAGCCACCGATTCCATTTTCGCGAGTTTCCTAATGTTTTTTTAATACTTGGCGGCGACGTTAACTATCCTTCAATCAACTGGTTCACTTTATCTGTCTCTGTTCATCATAATCGCCATGAACAGCTTAACCTCGCGTGCCTTCTTCTGTACCATAAACTACAGCAGATTGTACACGAATCAACCCGTGGAAACAATTTTAGACCTTATAACAACCAATTATCCCGACAGGACTTCAGTGGAGATATTGGAAGAAATAAGTGATCATAGGGCAGTTCACTCCTCTCTGCCTCTGCCCCATACCAACAAAACAAACATCCGGAAACATATAGTCAACTGAGCACGCTCAGACACATATTATGAGCTAAGGAGATTGGTACAGTCTTTTTCGAATGAATTGCTATCGAACTTTTCTAATAGGCCTACAGAACAAAACTGGTGCTTATTTTGAGATAACCTAAAAGAAATAGAGCGACTGTGTGTACCGGTGATAAGGAAAAGTGAAAGAGCGGATGATCCATGGTTCAACTATGGCATCAAAGTATTGCTTAAAGGAGCCATGAAGACAGAATACAAGTTTGTTTTATTCGAAAGATTTCGTGTTTTATACTGCCCCCAGCGCTTGTCCGGAAGCAAATGATGCGTATTCACCGAGAAATCGATCAATTTAGGTTAAAATTTTGATTCTCCCGCCAAATCGTAGGTTTTTTGGAATGTCAGCAATGACGCCAGAAGCACGTGTACTCAATCGAAATTCCATTGCGCCATTCGGGTTTGCGGCCTTGCTGTCCGTCATCTCTCCCAGATGGCGCTGCTATAGTCATACATGAACCGTTTTCCGCCGTTGCGTTGTTTTTGAGCGTATTTGCATCTGGCTTGTTTTTGTTACTGTAAAACGTGATCGTCTCATGAAAGCTGGGGTATACTCGACAAACAGGGTCACGTAAGACAGCGCCGCTTACGCCAATCGGCCAGTGTCCTTGAAAGCAACTTGAAAGCGGAGGAGTGCTGTGCAGCTAAAACAAGCATAGTGCGTCCAGTACCAACAGCAGTGCGCATCGGTACTTCTATGCTTACGTGGCTTTTCGTAACTTTCGTTGTTTACCGCACCATTCTTACTGCTTTAAAATGAATATGCATTACACTTAAGCGCAAATAGTTCGTTCGAAAAGCCTATAAGCCGTGCCTAATTTGCGTTTGCTTTTTCCGCACTCAGCCAATCGCACAGCTGAGCGCATGTAACATCATAGCTTCTGTTGCGGAAAATGAGCTAGTGGGTCGCTTGGCCATTCCGGTTTTTCCTAGTTATGTAGCTTATTTGAGCGAAGTGTGTGTTAACGGTGGTGTAAGTATGATGCTATCGAGGCAATCTTTCGAATGAACCGAACTTTTGTTTTGTCTTGATGGCTCCTTTAATCGGAAAGAGATAGCGGACACTAAAGCGTCGTTAACAAACCCGTTGGATGATTGTAAGAACTATAAAAATATTACCAAAATTTACGCCCATCTTCCTGCGAGGGAACCCTGATGTGATGCGACGCATCGGGGGGTTCAATTGGCGCTTCCATTGGGTTGATCCTCTTGCGCTGACGCTGGTATCGGATTGTGTCAGCCCACTCGCTGAAGGGACCGTCGCTTCCATCACGTCTTCATCGGAAGAATCAAGCAAAGCAGGAAGTCGTCAAGCAAGTCACGCGGAGTCGAACGAGAGCGAGCGCTGACTGATCCGCCGCAGCGGGCTACCCGCGTTATATTCATAGCGCCTGAAGGAGAGGAGACAGCGGAGGAGAGTCGCGCATGCGCGCACTTGCGCGACGGGAGCGGAGCGAAGCGAGCGAAGCGCGCGCACGCAGCTGTTGTTTATGATAACAAGACGGAGTGAGAGTTTTTCGCACAGCTGTCGGAGAGAAGAGCGGAGGAGAGTCGCGCATGCACAGGTGGCGTGCGGACGCCGCGGACGCCGACGCAGGAGGGACATGCCTCAGAGCAAGAGATACGTCGCATTTAAAAAACAGAAAAGGCAATTCTTGAAGCCAAAAATAAGTATCAAAGTCACACGCTCCCCAACGTGTTCAAAAATGACCCTAAAAAGTTCTGGAGCGCTGTTAAGCCTAAGAAAAGCGACTCAGTGCCGGAAGTCTGTGAAGAGGATGGCACCACCTTGAGCTTAGCCGTTTAGCCGGTTGCGCTGAAAAATTTACCATTTCTTTTCCGAAGTGCACACTATCGAGCGACCGCTTGATGGCAACCTAAACTTGCCACAGCTAATTAGCTTTATCAATTGTCTCCTATCACAATTACTGCACACGGTGTAGCTTGTGCAATTGATAGTTTAGCACCTAAAACCAGCCCCGGCTGCCCTGTCGGAATTAGCGTTAAGCTTTTAAAACTAACCAGCCACTTCTCAGCCTTCTTGCTAAACTCTTTCGCCCTATGCGCTAAACTCTTCTGTTCGCGTTGAGGCCACCTTTATTGATTTCTGTTAGGCATTTCATAGGAACCCCTACAAAAATTAAGACCTCGAAATTCGCAATCTCAACATTGACAATAAGACAACCCAATGGATCCTTGAATTTCTTACTAACCGCTTCCCATCTGTAGTACTAAAGAGCTATGTCTCTGACCGCACTAGTGGTTTATCCAGTGTTCCACAAGGCTCTGTTATACGTCCTCTTTTATTTTGATATACATCAAGGACATAGCATGCAACATAAGTGGGCAAATTCGCCCACTTGCAGGCGACTGTGTAATTTACGAAGAAATAACTAGCCCTGCCGACATTGCCATGTTACAATCTGACCTCGATAAGTGGACTGGGTGGTTCGACACGTGGTAAATGGAAATAAATGGGGGAAAACTACGCACTTACCATTTATATCTGCTTCGAACTCCTTGCATACCACACAGACCATAAATAATACCCACATTGCATACGCGCTATCCTTTAAATATTTCGGGGTGTTTTCCACAGCGAATAAAAACTGAAGCACTGACATTGGACACACTGGCATTGAACATATCACTACTAAAGCAATAAAAAAAAACTTGACATCCTTAAAAGGCGATTATATCTTGCAAACAAAGAAACCAGATTCTATTCATACAGTTCAATGATAAGAACATCGCTCGAATATGCTTCAATGATATGGCATCCTCACACTGAAAATTTTACCAACCTGGTTGAATAGATTCAAAATAAAGCTGTGCGCTTCATAATAACGTCATACTCGCGTTAGGAAAGCGTAACTGACTTACAAAAATCTCTTAATCTGCCCTTCCTAGCCGATGGCCGTAAACTTGCGCGGCTATCAGTTTTACACTCGCTGTCCCACAGCAACTCCCCGTTAGCGCGAAATATCCTCTTGACATCTGTCCCACATTTCAGCCCGTGTTGGTGCTCCTGACAAGGTTAATGCCATCTTTCCGAGAAAAGCAGAACCAAACCGCGCCTTGAGCCCTTTCAATAATTGAGTGGAATTCCTTGTCAGATAGCATTTCAACTATGACAGAGTCGTCATCCTGTTCAAAGCATTAAAAATGTTCTTAGAAATGCCATTTTATTAGTGTAGCTATGCAAGATGTTGCTGATTCTCATTATTGGATTGTTTGTGTGTGTGTTACTTGCATCTAACTTTGTTACCTGGGGCATATTGTATTGTGGTTAACACGCCCGCTCTTGTGCACAGTTTACGTGCATGCCTTTTTCTGTATTACTTTTGTTGTGTGTAGTTTTCCTGCGCTTTTACATTTGAAGCTTTATATAATGATGTGTGGCAACATTTAATGTATTGCGCGATGGTTGAATGTCCTCCTAATCCCTCTCATTGTACAGCCCCGGGTTTTCAGAGTATGAAAAAAAAATAAAAAAATAAATTTAATAAATAAACAAAAATATAAAGTTAATAAATAAATGCAAAAAAATAAAATAACGGCGCAGAGACCGAGAACAAACTCCTCGCTTTCTCGGTGGTGACGCGGTGGGACTCGCTACGCGAACGTTCGCGAACTCATATTGCCACGAAGCGTGCATTGGGTTTGTTTATTTATGATTCGGTTTTTCCAACCGGCTGCGCCGGGCTGTCTTATCGTTGTTATCTGTAGGCCATGTGAAGCGCGTGTTCCATTCTTTATTTTTATGCCACATGTGTTATCGCCTTTGATAGGGAGAGTATTTTGAACTAACATCACCAGCCTAGAATAATATTCTGGGATCTACAGTGTTCTGGATGTAATTCGCCGGTTAGGGAGACACTCGCACCGAAAGATAAACGCCAGCAGCGCGGATGCAGCGGTATTTCAATTCAGCGACACTCGCCAGCGCACGTCACTTTGCTGACGGCTGTTTCGCCGCCTTTGTATTCTTTGCGTAGTTAGGGGAGCACAAGGTCGCTCCACTAAACATGTTTTACCTTCGAGTCAACTGCATCGTCTTTGGCTACGTGGCATCTGGTAAAGGTGCTGGGTACGCATCCTTCATGCTCACTACGCCTTCTGGAAACGGACAAGCCAGCCTAAACCAAGGAAGCCGCCCACTTTAAGGTTTATCAGCCGAGTTTGATCTCCTACCTGAATCAATCAAAAGCAAGACCTCTGCAATGGACAGCATGGTGCATGAAGCCACTCCTCCCATCATCCTGTCACAGCCCCGAGAACCACCATCGTTTCGCGGATCCCCGGTGAAGACCCTGAGGACTAGTTGGAGAAAGTTGAGCGCGTCCGGATCTTTAACAGGTTGGACGACGGAGAAAGTTTTAGGCATGGGTTCTTCTGTTTCGAGGATGCAGCTCGAACTTGGTTCGAGAACCATAAAAGCTGCCTGACTGACTCGACTCTCTTTAAAAGCCAGTTCCTTAAAACGTTCGCCACCTTCGGCAGAAGGGAACGAGCCGAACGTTTGCTAGAAACGCGCACGCAACACCTCAACGAAGGGATAGTGATCTTTGTTGAGGAGATGAAGAGATTGTTTCGCCCTGCGGACCCGGAAATGACAGAAGGAAAGAAACTAAGGTTTCTGATGAGAGGGGTAAAGCAAAAACATTTTGCTTGTCTTGTCCGTAACCGTCCTAAGACGGTGGCTGAATTCGCGTCTGAGGCTGTCGCAATGGAGAAGACGCGTGAAGTTCGAACAATGCAGTACGACCGCCCAGCCAATGCGATGGTTTCAGAGACGATCGGTGCCGGGGTCATTAGCTCTGACACACTAGGCGAGATCATCCGTGATCTCGTGAGGGAGAAGGTGCCGAAAGTTTTCCCGACGACGCCACAACCGCAAGTCACTTCCCTGACTGACGTCATCCGGGAAGAAGTTCAACACGCTTTGGGAACCTGTACGCCATCCGAATACCCCGCGAGCCAAAAGCTATGACATACTCCGCAGCTGTTCATTGTCCCTGCCCTGCTCAAACACGTCTTCAAGAGGTCCGAAAGTACCACCGCCCGCTGTTGCCCGCCCGATCACCTGTAGTCCTAAACCAGAGGCCGAGGAAAACGGACGTATGGCGAACATCGGATAATCGTCCTCTATGGGGAGGCCGACCACATCTATCGTCGCTGCCCATACAAGAGACTCAGACTGCGTGAGCCGACTACTCAGTAATGAGCTGGGAATTCGCGTCTAAGCGGAAGAAAGTTACGACAAGATGGGACGGTCCGCACGTACGCACAGAACGAGGCCATCTCGTTACAGCAAGTGGAACGTGCACATAGTGCGTCACCATAGACGGCACCACGTACCCTGCTGCGTTCTTCATTTTGACTAACTACCACCGCGACATAATTCTTGGAATGGACTTTTTGACAAACAAAGGTGTAATAATTGATCTGCAGACAAGATCAATAACTTTTTCTTCTGATTACTCCATGACGCTAGAACCGAACCACGAACACCGTTCTGCTGTAAGGATCGCCGACGATCACATCACCCCGCCACCCCGCGAAAGCTTGATGATCACCGTCTACTGTGAGGATGCTGCTCCTGATGTGGACGCTATCGTAGAGGGTGGCCAAAGTTTGCTTCTCGACCCCGGTGTGTCCGTCACAACAGGCATTGCGCGCTTTAAGCAATACAAATCCACGTATTGGTCACTAATTTCAACGAGGAGTACCAGCATCTACAGGAGGGCGCTGCAATTGCGCTTTTCAAATAAACGCAAGAAACAAGTCAAGTGATCGCGGTCGCCGACTTTGAACGCCCACGCGAAGATGCTCTCAAGCTTCGGCATCCCTGAGACGTTAACCCGGTGCTACCGCAGGAAAATCGAGACAAAGTATTGGTTTGGCTGCGTCGGTACAGCGAGTGCTTTTCGTGGAACTCAAAATTACGTCAGACACGCCCAGCGAAGCACCCAATTACAACCGAAGACGGAGCCCGACCTACCCAGGAGTCAGCGTACCGCGTGTCTTCACACGAGCGGAAAACCATTTGGACACAAGTCGAAGATATGCGCAGCGATGACATTATACAGCCATCCCAAAGCTCCTGGGCTGCTCCGGTCGTACACGTGAAGAAAAAAGACGGCACATTGAGGTTCTGCGTTGACTACCGGTGACTGAAAAAATCACCAAAAAGGATGTTTACCCGTTGCCACTAATCGACGACGCCCTCGACCACCTCTTTCACGGAAAGTACTTCTCCTCGATGGATATAAGGAGAGGCTACTGGCAAACTGAAGCGGACGAGAGATACCGAGAAAAGACTGCATTCATTACGCCTGACGGCCTATACGAGTTCAAGGTGATGCCGTTTGGGCTATGCACGTAGCCAGCAACGTTTCAAAGAGTCATGAACACTGTCCTAGCTGGCTTGGAGTGGCACACCTGCCTCGGATACCTCGACGACGTTGTGGTATTTTTGCCCACACTTTCGACGAACACCTTGCAATTTTGAAGTCTGTACTCGAGGCCATTCGTACGTTGGGGTTAACACTGAAGCCTGAAAAGGGCCGCTTCGCGTACGAGGAACTGAAGTTTTTGGGCCACGTCGTCAATGCCGCGGGAGTCCTGCCTGACCTGGGGAAAACTTCTGTAATAGCCAACTTCCGAAGACCAGATTTCTAGGACTGTGCGCATAGTACCGGCGGTTCGTGGCAAACTTTGCACGCATTGCAGAGCCACTCAGAGGATTGACGAGAAATAACACCCCTCAGATGAAAGTGCTCAGGAGAAAGCATTCTGCGCGCTGCAACAATGCCTGCAAAGCCCGCCCGTGCTCCCTCAATTCCACAAAAAAGCCGAAACGGAAATGCATATGGACGAAAGGGATACAGGCTTGGGTGCTATCCTCGTTCAAAGGCAATGTAGTTGCGGATAGGTAATGGCCTATGCCGGCCGTGGTCTTTCGAAGGAGGAGGAAAACTACTCTTCCTCCGAGAAAGAGTACCTGGCTATCATATGAGCCATTCAAAAATTTCGCCCATACCTGTATCGTAGACCGTTCAATGTTGTGACAGAGCACCATGCACTGTGCTGGTCGCTAATTTGAAGGACCCCTCTGGCCATTGTATTCGATGGAGCTTGCGCCTACAAAAATTCGACTTTACAATCAGATATAAATCCGGCAGGAAACACTCCGACGCCGACTGCCAGTCCCGCGCCCCCGTAGACTCACCACCACAAGAGTCCGATGAAGACAGCGCGCTCTTTGGAGTCGTGACTGAGAGCGACCTTGCCGGCCAGCAGCGTGCTGATCCCGACGTACGCGTCATGATCGACTACCTCGAAGGATGCAACGGCGCCGTGCCTAGGAGTTTCCAACGCAACCTACAAGCATTCAGCCTGAAAAACGCCGTTCTCGTGAAGAAAAATTCCAGCCCCGGAACGAGAACGAATCATTTTCTTGTAATCCCTGAAGACCGTGAGGAAATTTCGGAAGTGTGCCCTGACAAAACTTTGGTATGTCTGTCTGCCTGCGTGTCCGTCCCTCAATACACGGCCAAAAATAACTCAATTGTTGAATCAGACGTCCATATAGGGAATATATTTTCAATGAGGTAAATCTAGGAAACAACTCCGTATTTGTCAACATTGTTCAGAAATAAGACAATATTGTTACGAGGCGAGGATGCCGTAGAAAATGTATTTGCAATACTCAAAATGCAAGAGGCTGGGTGCCGCTGGCACACGCTGAGGGAAGCACAACCATCACACCTCGTCCTCTCTTCCACGGGAACTCGTCGCACAAGCACCGTTCGTTTAACCTGGGGCAAATCCCCCCATAACCATATAGTTTGTTATCGCCTGTAGGTGCCTCGTGTCATTATTCCCCGGCGGAACGAGCGCCGTCTCGGCGCTACGGGGTTACAGCGTCCGGCGGAAAATATGGCTTCAATCGTCCAACATGTAGAATCTCTGTAGAAGTAGCGTGACTCGACGGTGTTGACGCCACAGGGGGATCTCGTACGTTACGTTGGTAACTTGGTGCAAGACGCGAAAGGGACCACAGTAGCGGGGCAGAAGTTTTTCAGAAAGGCCGATACGGCGGGTAGGTTTCCACAGGAGGACAAGGGATCCTGGAGCGAAGTGCGCCACCCGATGTCTTCGGTCATAAATCGTTTTCTGGTCAGCTTGGGAGGAATAAAGCCGGTTTCGGGCAATATGCCTAACATGGTCAGCGCGAGCAATAGCGTCCCAGGCGTACTCCGATCGCAGTGAGGGTTGGTCTGCCGACATAGGCATGAGGGTGTCCAGTGGTAGGGTGGGCTCACGGCCATAAAGGAGGTAGAACGGCGAATATCCAGGCGTATCATGCCGCGACGAATTATAGGCAAACGTCACGTACGACAGCGAGACGTCCCAGTCGCGGTGATCAGCGGAAACGTAGCGGGAAAGAATATCTGTCAAGGTATGATTTAAGCGTTCAGTAAGTCCGTTTGTCTGGGGATGGTACGCTGTAGTCATCTTATGTTTAGTAGAACAGGATCGGAGGATGTCGTCAACGACTTGTGAGAGAAAGGAACGGCCACGGTCGGCGAGCAACTGACGTGGAGCCCCATGCTGGAGAATGACGTCGTGAAGAAGGAAATCTGCCACATTAGTAGCACAGCTAATCGGCAAAGCACGCGTGATGGCGTAGCGTGTGGCGTAATCCGTAGCGACAGCAATTCACTTGTTTTTCGATGTGGACTGGGGAAACGGGCCAAGCAAGTCCAGGCCAACCCGGAAAAAAGGTTCTACCGGGATGTCGAGTGGCTGTAGTGTTCCCGCAGGAAGCCATGTTGGTGTTTTGCGGCGGTGACACTGATCGCAAGAACTGACGTAGCGGCGGACGGAACGGTACAGGCCGGGCCAGAAAAAACGCTGGCGTACGCGTTCATACGTGCGAGAAATGCCGAGGTGACCAGCGGTAGGCATGTCGTGAAGCTGCTGGAGGACAGTGGAGCGCAAATGCGCAGGGAAAGCGAGCAAAAGTGCCAGCCCGTCCGGACGGGTATGGCGGCGATACAAAATGTTATCGCGTAGCACGAGCATTCCCGTCGAGGCGGCAGGTGAGGCAGAGTTAATGTTGTCGATGATCGATCGTAATGCTGGGTCACGGCGCTGTTCTTCCGGAATGTGGAGGAGTCCAGATATAGCACACAGAAATGCTGCGTCGTCATCGTCAGCAGCGTCTGGTGGGTCAACCGGATGGCGAGAACAGCAATCAGCATCTTGATGCAAGCGTCCAGATTTGTATTTTACGTCGAATGTATATTCCTGTAGGCGCAATGACCATCGACCCAACCTGCCTACCGGATCTTTTAGCGAAGAGAGCCAGCACAGCGCGTGGTTGTCTGTTATAGCTGTGAATGTGCGTCCATGCAGATAAGGGTGAAACTTGGCGACAGACCACACGAGGGCGAGGCATTCTTGTTCCGTAATGGAGTAGTTGCGCTCTGGGGCGGAAAGGAGGCGGCTGGCATAGGCAATAACCCGCTCAAGACCATCCTGTCGTTGCGCCAAGACAGCTCCGATTCTGTACCCACTGGCATCTGTGCGTACTTCTGTGGGTGCATAAGGGTCAAAGTGAGCCAGAAGCGGAGAGTGGGTGAGTACGGAGATAAAGTTTGTAAAAGCGGCAGCGTGCTCGGAGCTCCACGAAAACGGAACGTTTTTCTTCAAGAGGGTGGTGAGGGGTCTAGCAATATCCGGAAAGTTTTTGATAAAGCGTCGAAAATACGAACAAAGTCAGAGAAAGCTTCAAACGTCTTTCGTCGACCGCGGTGCTGGAAAGTTCGGAACTGCGCGAATTTTATCAGGGTCGGGACGAACCCCCTTCGCGTCGACGAGGTGTCCGAGGATAGTGATTTGTAGACGTCCGAAATGGCATTTGGAGGAATTCAGCTGAAGACCGCCGCGTCGGAAAAGGGTTAGAATTTCCGAGAGGTGTTCGACGTGGGTAGTAATTGTGGGGGAAAATACGATAACGTCATCCAGGTAACAGAGGCAGGTGGACCATTTGAAGCCGTGGAGCAGCGAGTCCATTATGCGCTCGAATGTGGCTGGAGCGTTGCAAAGGCCGAATGGCATCCCTTTGAACTGGTACAGACCATCGGGTGTTATGAAGGCGGTTTTTTCACGGTCCATTTAATCTACGGCGATTTGCCAATATCCAGACCGAAGGTCAATGGATGAAAAATACTTGGCACCGTGAAGGCAGTCAAGGGCGTCGTCTATACTTGGGAGGGGATACACGTCTTTCTTTGTGATTACATTGAGATGTCGATAATCGACGCTAAACCGCCATGTGCCATCTTTTTTCTTCACCAGCACTACTGGAGAGGCCCATGTACTGCATGAACTTTCAATGATGTCCGTCGCTAGCATATTGTCCACCTCCTGTTGGATAATTCGCCGCTCTGCACGAGAGACTCTGTAAGGGCGTTTGTGAACGGGGCTTGCGCTGCCGGTGTTGATCCGGTGGGTGACTGACGAGGCTTTCCCTAAAGGGCGATTGTTCAGGTCAAAAAATGTCCCAAAATGAAGCCAGGAGGCCGCGGAGTTGCTCGGCTTGGGCAGGCAGCAAATCTGGAGCCAACATTTTCGCAAAAGGTTCGGTCGGGGCAGTCGCGTCCGGAATGTGAGGGCCAGTATTTTGTTGGCAATCGACGGCCAATGCAGAAACGTGGCATTCCTCTAAAGCGGAGAGGAGGTCCAGAGTGATGGCTTGCGGCAGAATTTGGGTAGAAAAACTAAATTTAGGAAGGGATGAAATGTCCGATTTTGCTTTATCTTGGTGATTGTGGGGGACAGGGTCACGTTTCGCACCAGTAAAACGGCTGGTATTGGAGAAATGACATAATCGCCGTCAGGAACAGAGGGAGATACGCACAGTGGTACGTAAGAAAGAGCTTGAGGCTGCAAACGGGTGTCTTCGAGGCAGCGCAGACGGGGCAAGGGTTCAACGACTGAGATTGGCGACAGGGGTAGGTCAAGGCGGACGAGTCCGAGAGAACAATCGATCAGCGCAGAATGGTCCGACAGAAAATCTTGGCCGAGGATAAGGTCATGGGTGCAATGCTCTAAAACGGTGAACGGGACAGTGGTATTATGACCAGCAATCGTGACGCGTGCAGTGCACATGCCCGCGGACGCAGCAGTTCCTCCGTCAGCGACTCCGAGACAAGAAGTGGCTGGCGTCAAAACTTTGCGCAGGCGGGAGCGAAGTTGCGCACTCATCACGGACACCTGCGCCCCTGTCGTTATCAGCGCACTCACAGGGACACCGTCAACTTTAACGTCTAACAAGTTCTTTTCGGCAGGCAGCGTTGTTAGAGGATTTTGGGGTCGTCGGGAAAATGCAGCGGTACCTCTGGGCGCTGCATCGTCTAGTTGTCCTGGTTGGAGCGTGGGTATGACGATGAAGAGTGGCGGGGCGAACGGGACTGACGGGTCTGCGGTGACGGCGAGCGACCGGACGAGCGACTGTCGGTAGAATTCGAGAAGTTGGGTGGTGGCGTCTGGCGGCTGGTGTAGAAGCATCGATTTCCCTCGTCGGTGTACCAGGAGAAGTTGGTCGGGACTGATTGGAACGAGCGGCTATGGCAGTAGCGGGTGACGTGGCCGGCTCGGCAGCAGTTGAAGCAAATTGGCCGGTCATCGGGCGTCCTCCATTCATGTGGGTTGCGGTACCGGAAGCACGGCGGTATATTGTCGCGTCGAGGCGCTCGAAAAGAAGGAACAGGGTGATCATCTGGATGAGTGACGGCGCAAATAGGCTGCAATCCGAGATGGATGAGCTCGTCGCGTACAACGGCTTGTATCAAAGATACAGCAGTCACATTGGAGGGTTGTTGGTTAGGATGAATCCCGGCTGGAGCCATGGCCTCAAGTTGACGACTCACTATTCTGGTCACATTTTCGGAAGTCGGTGCTGTTCCTGTGGGAGGGCACTGAGCTGGTGTTGGCAATGCGTTGTCAGAGCACGACGAAGTCGCAGCCGTGTTTGGAAGTCGTGTGAAATGTTGAACGATGCGACGGCTTTTCGCCTGCTCAAAGCGGCGACATTCGGCGATAATACCGTCTACTTTGTCACAGTTCTTAAAAACCAGGAGGTTGAACGCGTCGTCCGCTATCCCCTTCAAAACGTGTCGCACTTTGTCTTCCTCGGACATTTGTCGGTCAACTTTTTGACAAAGGGCCAGTACATCGAGGATGTACGCGACGTAGGACTCAATGGGGCTCTGCACGCGAGAAGCGAGATTGATTGGTTTTTGCTGTGAGCTTCCCACTAGCGGACGTCCCGAAAATGGCCTTGAGGTCTTCTTTGACAACGTTCCAGCTGGTGAAGCGTGCCTCGTTTATGAGAAACCATGTTTGGGCCGTACCTTTGAGGCAGAAAGACAGGTTGGCGAGCATGATGGTCTGATCCCAGCGGTTGTGGCCACTGACGCGCTCGTACATCATGATCCAGTCTTCCACATCCTCGTCCGGCCTTGCATAGAAGAAGGGAGGGTCCCGGGGGTGCGACAAAATGATGTGGGGGCTTGTCAAAGGGTCAAAGGGGCAGTAGCCGCGGGGGGCTCATTGCGATGCGGGGTTGTCATGAATGCAGTAGCCGCTGGGTCGTCCGAACGAAGCTCGCTGAACGAAATTTGGCGACCGCTGCGAAGCTCCGTCTTCTCAGAAGGCCCAGCACCTCCACAAGATGTTACGAGGTGAGGATGCCGTAGAAAATGTATTTGTAATACTCAAAACGCAAGAGGCTGGGGGCCGCTGGTACACACTGAGGGAAGCACAACCATCACACCTCGTCCTCTTCTTCCACGGGAACCCTTCGCACAATCCCCATTCGTTTAACCTGTGGCAAATCCCCCCATAACCACATAGTTTGTTATCGCCTGTCGGTGCCTCATGTCAATATCATGCTAATTTGAGAAAACCTTTATTGCATGACTCATGTTTGCAGTTTTCGTATAAATACAATAGACACGTGGTTGATTTCTGTGACAGTAAATAAAAAAAAAACGCATTGATTATACTGTTGTAACCACAAAATTCGAACGAGCCTGGCGGCAAATCTTTGCGCTCGTGACTCAAACGCTGTTCTCAGAATCCCAACAGATGGTGCAGCAGGGCTAACGCGGCAGAATGGAACTCTGTAAGCCTGCATTGGGCGGACCAAAACAGGAAGAGAACAGTGAAAGGGGTGCGCAGATGAGACAGAGGAGGTAGCGGCCGCAAAAGACTATGGTCTATCGACGCAATTGCCGCGACCCGAGCAGATTGGCGGTCATGTTTTCGGTACACGTATTTTATAATTGGCCGTACATGTAATCAGATGTGTTATCAGTGCGAAGGCAACGAGCTACCCGTGAAATGACGTCAGCTTTCCACGATCTTTAGAGCCAACAGGCTTGAGTTTTCTATTCAAACCAAGTTATCAGTAAAGCGCGCAACAAAACTTTCACCAAGGAAAGTAGATTTCCGCAGCAGAAGAATCTGTATTCTCATCTTTGTACGCACTCTATATCTCCCCTCCGAAAAAAAAACAGCTAGAATTCAGAGAAAACATCCATAACAAAGGTGGTGTGATTATTTATCTATTTTTCAGAGAAGTCGCTTAGACAGAAGCAAATGCCTGCACAGGTATTATACACGATTGTATTGCCTTTCCCTTTACGAAGAGTGCGCACTGTGCGACTGCTTCCAGCGACAAATAATTCGTTCCCAATTCGCATACAATAATCTGCCCTCCAATTCTGTAATATAGGCTAGTGCGTAGTGTTCCGTCGTTGTATAAGTGTTCTACCAACCCTACATACAACAAAATCAACTTCCGATATTTTGGAGGGTTTGCTTTGAGATAATGCCTCCTCTAGGAGATGTGAGTATAGAGAACGCAGGAACCTACACCCCCAATGTTGTATAAATGAAGATTGGCGAGAAATAATTTTACATTACACTTATTTTGGGTACAAAGTTACTACAAAAATAGTTACGTATTGCAAAGACAAGAAACTTTAAAGGTACCGAGCCTATTTCTAGCTATGGCTCAGTGTTTGCAGGTGTTTAGTTTTCGGCAAAGTGGGGCGGTGTCTTTACACCCAGAGGAGGTATTTCACCTATTTTTGTGCATGTTGTTTGAGTGTTTGGATGTTACAAAGACCTTTATCACGCACAATGATGTTTATAGATGCGAGGTCAAGACTAGGCAGTATTGACGACACCAAAACATGGCGGGTGAACGCATCAAGTTTCAACTGCTTTGGGAAATGTCGAGTAGGTCGGCGGATCATTTCCCCATGCCTAATGGCATTTGGAAGTGCAAGGCCATTACACTTAAATATTATTTCAAACGGTATTCTAGAAAGCGTATTATAAAATGTCGGCCTGGGCTTTTGAATGCGGGCGTTTATTTCCCCGCATACATCGCAAGTACACTTTCAGATATTTTGCTGGTAAATCTATTTGACCAAACTTTTGTCTTGTGTAGCGCGTTAGAAAATTCGTCGCCAATCGTAATTTGTGAAATTTTACTGGCGGTAAGAAGTAATGGTGTTTGAAATTACAGATTAAAAATCCGTGGTATCATTTAGAAGCCTTCCAGCATGGCTCAAGGGAATTTTCGCCCTACCGAACTTAGGCCCTTTGCCAACCTTACCGTTGCTGGGCTAATCCTTAGTCATTCTTATCAAGGAAAGTTTTCGCCTTGTTTGGGATAGTTTTGTTTTACATGGAATAGTAACGACTGTTACCTACATTAACACGATAGAGTAAGACCTGCCCTATTCTTTGTACCTGTCCGTCCTGCCGCCGAAGAAAAGTAGATCCTTAAAGGAGCCATGAGAACAAAACACAAGTTCCGTTCATTCGAAAGATTGCCTCGATAGAATCACACTGACACCACCGTTAACGCACACTTCGTTTAAATGAGCTACATAACTAGGAAAAAACGGAACGGCCATGCGACCCACTAGCTCAATTCCCGCAACAGAACCTATGATATCACATGAGCTCAGCTGTGCGATTGGCTGAGGACGGAAAAAGTAAACGCAAATTAGGCATGGCTTATAGGCTTTCCGAACGAACTATTTGCGCTAAAGTGTAATGCATATTCATTTTACAGCAGTAAGAATGGTGCGGTAAACAATAAAAGTAAAAAAAAAACCCACGTAAGCATAGAAGTACCGATGCGCACTGCTGTTGGTACGGGGCGCACTATGCTCGTTTTAGCTGCACAGCACTCCGCCGCTTTGAAGTTGCTTTCAAGGACACTGGCCGATTGGCGTAAGCGGCGTTGTCTTACGTGACCCGGTTTGTCGAGTATACCGAAGGTTTCATGAGACGATCATGTTTTACAGTAACAAAAAAGACGCCCGCCCGCATCTTCCCACGGGGGGAACTCGAGTAAATGCGTCGCATAGGGGTGGCTGTATTGCGTGAAAGTTGCGTAATTGGGTAGTTTGTGGTTACCGTTTGGATGTGGGGAGGGTTTGGAATGCTTGACTTGTTGACGGTACTGTTGCTTCCATCGCTTGTACTTCATCTGGAGCCAAAACGAAAGGCAAGCAAAGACGCACTTGACTGAAGTTCGAACGAGCGCTCCGCCGCTTATATACACTGAGCGTGCTGTCGAAGGAGAGGATTATGGGGGAGAGACACGCATGCGCGCACTTCCGTACACAAGCGCGCGACCTTTTCACGCCCTCCACCACGCTGTTGTCACGCAGCTGTCACGCCGCTAGCACGCCGCTATCACGTGTACACCTGCCGCTGTTGCTGCTGAGCGCGACGGAGCGCACGGGGTGACTACTGCGCATGCGCGCGCATACGCGTTGCCCCCGCACCGCCGCAGCTGTTGTTGAGAGCGACGAGGCGCACGGGGCAGCTACGGCGCATGCGCGCGCAGACGCGCTCCTGCCGCACCGCCGCAGCTGTTGAGAGCAAAGAGGGTACGGGGGAGAAGCGCGCAACTGCGCCTCGACGTGACGTCATGAGCTGCGGACGCCTATGGAAGGAGGAGTTGGCGAGCCTAAGAAATGCTCCGCATTTAAAACAAGCCAGGTGCAAATACGCTCAAAAACAACGCAACGGCGGAAAACGGTTCTTGGATGACTATGCCAGCGCCATCTGGGAGCGCTGACGGAGAGCAAGGCCGCAAACCCGAATGACGCAGTGGAAGTTCGCTTGAATACACGCGCTTCTGACGTAATTTAGGACTAAGAAAACCTACGATTTGGCGGGAGAATCAAAATTTTAACCTAAATTGATCAATTTCTCAGTGAATACGGCATCATTTGCTGCCGGACAAGCACTGGGGGCACTATAAAACGCGAAATCTTTCCAATAAAACAAACTTGAATTCTGTCTTCATGGCTCCTTTAGGTTTTCACGAGTTTGCGTTTTGCAAACATTCTTCTGGTAAGTTGTGTTAAGAAGTAGCCTATTGAAGCCAAGATCAACGTTTTTGAAAGATAGTATTGCCTACGTATTTGAGATTTCTCGCAGTTAATGGCTGACCTTAAGGGATATGCAGAAAAAACACAACGTTGAACAATTTGTAAGAACGAGCCTTCGGAACTATTTTAGCTTTGAAGCACAGTTTTCAAAATAAAAACGCAATCATTATTTAAAAACACGAAATCTAGCACCACGTGACGACAGTGGTAACCCAAAATCAGTAATACTTAAGGCGCAATGACCAGTGCCTTAAGTTCACGTAAGCAATGCAGTGCTACGATCAACAAGAACTTGGCTGTTGCGTTAACCGGTAGTTAACAATAGCACAATATAGGTCCTTTAACGTCATACAGACATCACCTGAAAGGGGGAATTCGCTACTGCTTTACTTCGTTTTCGGTTTACTTCGGTGTCTACAATGTTTCCCACAGAATTTGTATCATAGTTATCTGAGCGAAAGGAATTTTTAAACTTTCACAACTTTCCATTTTTCTTCATGGCTCCTTTACATTGTACTGGTGTTGAGAATTATAGCGAATATTATAGAGAATAAGTTAATCCGCGCACTTACCTCGGTAGGACTTTCCGTCACTTTCAAGGCATCTGCATAAGCCTCACCAGCGGAAAGGGGAACCAAGCCAGATAACATTTCGAAGGTGGTCGTCTTCCCTGCTCCATTTGCGCCAAAAATACCGAAGCACTCGTTCTGCCTCAGTGCGATGTTGATTCCTCGTACGGCATGCACCTTGCCATAGCATTTGTGCACGTTCCGCGCCACCAGAGTGTGGTCGTGCAGCATTCCCCTCTCACAGACCGTATTCACGTTGATCCTCTCCTCGCTCACGTCTGAGTCTGGGTCTAGTTCTGTTTCGAAAACCCGCCGTTCACGGGAGTTGCTACCTCTACAAAGCAGGCCATTGGTAATGATGCAGAGGACAATTGCATCCAGCACGAACAGAGTGAACGGTATGAGCAATCCGTTGTCACTCCATTCGAACAGTATCGTTGAGTAGTGGCAACCATAAGGGCCAAAGCTTCTCGGGGTGACGTCTGAAAATAATTACAAGAGCATGGTAAATAGCGGAGTAGTGGCCACAAACGTATTCCCTCAGCCAAATACTTTTTATAGCAGTATTCAAATAATTCCCCAACTTCCCGTTACCCAGGTAGCATACTAGTAACACAATAGTTTTAGGACGACCTTAAGGTATGACAAAATGTTTAGTATTCACGCTATTTTTTTTTGCGGGAGCTCTATTCCGACACAGCAGACTGATCCACACGAACGATTTTTCTGTCCCAATATTGTATACTGCAGGTTATGATGACCACTAACACCCTTTTTGTGCGGACTTCAGAACGAGGGTCTCCCATTCAACTCACCAGCATGTCCCAACACTGCATTTTCGTCTGCCCCATTGCAATTCAATCCCCACATTTTCCCCACCCACCTCCTTTTCCCCACCCACCTCCTTTGACGACGCCAGCGTAACAACCTACCTAGACCGCGAATTCCGCCACGGCTCTCAAATGGCTTCCGATCCATTAATTAATGTAAACACACTTGGAATCCCGTTTAAGTTCGTCATTGTAAACACAAAAAAATTAATTTCCACTGAAAACTATAAACAGACGGAAACACAACCCATGGATTACCCGCAATGTAAGCTACGCTAAGCATAAAGCAAAAACACCACTGCGTACCTTAAAAACAAAGGCCGGAGGACTATCAATATTTACAAGACTAAAATGTGCCGTAGAAATTTGGCTCCAATCCACGCTGTGAAGGTGGCTGGAAAGCAAAGCTGTAAACGACACCCACAACATTGGCCCATGCGACATCACTTTGTTTCACAGACGTAGCTCTATAAAGTTGGAAACCAGAGGTTCTGCCATCCATTATCAGGTATTCGCGGGGGTGGAGTCCCGAACGCACTAGCCTCGGCCACGACTGCAGTTTAGCGGCGGACGCGACCGTTGTAGCCTGGCCGTGCGACGGCAGCAATAAAACGGAGAGGAGCGTCTTACCAAGGGTGAGACAGCGGACCCTAGCCATCCTGTTGTGCTAGCTCAAGGCTAGACCACCGCGCGACACAAGCGCAGAAACCGAAAGAATTCGGCATGTGAGATTAGTGATTCCAATTGTTACTGATCTAAACTAGTTAGTTTTGCAAGTTTGAGAATTGCGAGAAAGCTGAGGGAACATTTATAATCGCAATGTATCAGAACCAGTGGCTCATTTTGCCTTTTGTTATATCTGTTAAAACACCATCGTATTGGCATTCACAAGGTTAGGGAACGAAGACCCATTCATGGCAAGCAAGGTGCAAAAGGTTGGGTTTCTCTTGAGGCCAGATGTCTCTATGTGGTCTCTACGTTTTGTTTTTGCGCCCTGCAAAGCAATCCTTAACGTATCTTCTCCGTACGACCACTTAATTTTGGCGGGTCCGGGTTACCCGTGAGGTGCTGTCGAACAAGGTAATGAAGCCGGGCAATGGAAGCCCGCACCGGGCGCGATGCAGCGCCGAAATAGGCCCAAAACAACCGTAGCCAAAGCTGACGACAAAGCCGACGGAACGGATTCTGCTGTTGAACCTGCCGGGGTGAGCAGAATTCGACGCGCGGGGAGCGCTGGGTGACGGCGCCCATTCACCGCACCAGTTGCACTGTGCTCCTTGAGTGAGGTCGCCGGAGAAAGAGAAGTCGGCGCTCGTCTTTATCTTATTCCTCGGTCGCTTCCAAAACGCGCCCTTCCCCTCCTCAGCCGCATTGGAAGTTTCTTGTGGCGCACGCCGCGACGAAACCATTGGCTGGCAGAAAGCACTGCTTTGAAACTTAAACATACGAGTTCACTAAAGCAAAACAACACTACTCCTACGAAACACTACCAGAATTTATTACAAACAACCCGCAGAGGTTTTGGGACTTACTTCTTTGCAGTCTCAATGAAAGCTAGAGTGCTACCTTTGAAACAAAAAAACAGCAAAGGCTAATGAGTTCAACGAATACTTTCACTCCATGTTTAAATCCAACAACGACGTGCTCCCGACGCGAATTCTAGTGCGCATGCACCAATTGAATCCCTATACGTAACGGACGCCGGTATTTTTAATCTTTTATTTAACATTGATAAAAAAGCAAACGGCCCCGGGAATAACCCCAACGAGATCCTGAAAAGATATGCGAAAATGTGTCGCCGTTACCTTGGAATTGTATGCAGCAAATCTCTTGCGACTGCACAGTACCAGATGACTGAAATATAGTCAAAGTTGTAGCAGTTCACAAATCCGGACACGACACAGTTTCTAATATCCGACGGAATAGTCTCACTATACATGTTGCAAAATCTTGGAACAAACAATAATGAAACACCTAATTTTTTTCTAGAAAGCGAAAAAATTCTTACGCCTAACCAGCATAATTTCCGAAGTGGCTTATCCACCATCAACCAGGTAGCACAGGCAGTACACGATCTCGCGCTAACCTTCAAAAAACCGTGGTGAAACCGATATAACCATTTTAGACTTCACAAAAGCGTTTGACTGTGTATAACATGCCAAGCTAATCCGGACAGTGAGGGCCATTATCGGGGAAGGACCTATTGCACCTTAGAACACAAGCTCTGTATTACAGCGAAAGCAATACACTGTTTGCGACCAAGCATCATCCAACACAGTTACCGTCGCCCCAGATGTCCACCAAGGATCAGTGTTAGGGCCTCTGTTATTTCTTATTTTCATTAACGACGTAATCTGCAGCATAGACTGAAAAAATAACCACCGGAAAGACTACTACATTTTGAATAGTTCACTTGAAAAAATTGCCGTATGGTGTACTACGTGGGGAATGTCCATAAAAAAATGTGTGCACGACAATTGCCGCAGAAAAAGAATCCCCCTGTCTCCTCCTGCATTTTTGGATGAAGTGCCCTTACGAAAGGCAACCAGCAGATATATTTAGGTGTCCCTCTAACATTAAATCTTCATTTTGATTCCCCAAGTAACATAGTCACTTCAACTGCGCTGCCCAAGTTATTTTTCCTTAGACGCCGCTTGCGATTCGCACCCTGGCATTTCAAGTTGACAGCCTACAGCATGTTCGTACGACAACTTATCGAATATGCCAATAGCTTGGTTTTCGCTTACAATTTGCAACATAAAAATAGACAGGGTCCAAAAAAAAGTCAACAGGTTCATCGACAACAAGTCCACCCGTAGGAACTCGCTCACAAGCTTGTTACGTCGCGAAGGTCTTTGACCACAGAGCAACACTACGCGTTTGAAATTCCTACACCAGACACTCCACAGTCAGCTGAAAATAAATCCATATAAATATATATCACTTTCCGAACCCCGCCCTCACAGCGCACACACACTCGTACGCAGTAACAGAGGACTCGTTTCATAATGGTTTTCAATTCCAGCTTCTTTCGCTTGCAGTGAATGAATAGAATAAACTGATCCAACTATATTAAACAAGACAGTTTGATTTTGCTTTTCAACTTTCTGTTAATATCTGTACAATATCTGAAGTGATCATAGTAGTGAACCTAGCTTTAGTAAAAAGTGAGCCTTTGTTTTCAAAGCCTTTGTTTTCAAAGTGGCATGCCTGACAATGATTCAATTATTTGGTTTGTTTTCTTTTCATTGTTAATTTCCGCAGTCCACTCCATGAATAAATTCGGAGATTTTATTTACATGCCTGTTAAATATAAATACATGGTTACCAATATAGTTACCAATATTTCGAAGCCGGCTCGCCTCCTTCTTCAAGCATTACAGAGCCCCCACTGCAGCGTCGTCGTACATTCTTTCAGCGCTACCGTGACTTCGTGGTATGAGCCCCTTCGCACGTTCCACTCGTAGCCCTTCCGGCTTCGTTCTCTTTTTTTCCTTGATTTTGGCCCAGCTGCCGTGCCACCTGCCCACAGCCCATCGTCTTCTCTTCCGGTGTGGACTGGTAGCTCGAGTTCACTCAGGGCCCATGTCACGGTATATTAATTAATAAAAACACAACACACACGCGAAAAAAACTTCTGTCCTTTCCTCACACCCGGCATTGTTAGTCTTATCTAGCTTAGCCTCATAGGCATCCAGGATGATGATTACTTCCGGAGCAGTCAGCACTCCATACTATGCAGTGGTTGGGCTGAGGGAGCCAGACGTGCATAAAGATATACCTGGAGGAATTTGGGTCCCCGTACTGCTCTGACAATCGTCTGGGGAAGAACGTGTGGCGGCCGTCTGTCTGCCGTCGATATACGGACTTCACTGTATGCCCTGGCCGCTACATCTGACACTAGAAGCTAACGGCTGCACTTTCAAGGCTAGAATTACGTTCGTGAGGCTATCAGTGTGCGCTCTTGATGAAGTGGAAACATCAATAAAAGCAATAGTAAAGTTATACCTTAAAGAAAACTCGCGAAACCTACCACAGGGAGTGCTCGAAGGTCTCCGACACCGAGGGACACCAACCCCTGGTAGTTTGGAAAACGGACCGGCCTTTTCAAGCCGGCTCCCTGTCGTAGACTAGCGCCAGCACTAACCCTAACCTCAGCTTCGGTGCACGGAGGTGGAACGACGGCGGCGGTCTTGCCCTAGCCGCTTCCACCCAGTCTCTGGCATCCATCGAGGCTTCAGGCGACTTCTCTCGAGAGTCGGAACAGTGCGATGGACGGCATCGAAGTAAAGGGTGACCCAATCTCACCGGGAGATATCACAGAGGAAGCTGGCTGGCTAGAAAGCCACTGCCGGTGAGGCGCTCGCGCGTTTATCAAGCTATAAGTCCAACAGCAGAACATGCTCTCGAGCAAAGCACCGTTAGCTCTCGTGAGCCGAATCGGAAGCCGCGAGCGCAACAGTCACTATGAAGACAGAATCGGGCACCGCGTCAACCGCACTTGCCGAGTGAAGATATTGATATCTTCACTGATATAGTGCTCCGGCCGAGAACGGGCCCCGATGGAGCCAAAGTCTGCCACGCGGGGTGTCTTGACGCGGTGCTGCGTGCCACCTACGATGAGGTGCTGCGGCCTTACCTGCGACGAGGCAGTCGAGGACCTCCTCCGGATTAATTCGGAGAAAAATATAATCGTAGCGAGCACACCGAGCATGCAATGTGCCCAAAAATACAACGACGTGAAGGCACATCGCCCCAAACTCTCGACACAGGATGTGATGCTTCGGCTGAAACACGACGTTATTGACGGAGCGCGCTCCTCGTCAACAGATACCCTGCCGTCTTCGGGCTCGACCTCGTTAAAGCCTTCGATAACGTCAAAGATTCGGCAATTTTAGAGAATCTCAACAGCGGGAGGGGGGGGGGGGTCGGAAAGAGGGTGTCCAACTACATTCGCAACTTCCTCACCGATGGAACAGCAACTATCACGATTGGGGGATTTAAATCCGACAAAATTCACCTAGGCAGTAGGGGAACCCCCAAGGAATCGGTTCTTTCCTCCTTCCTTTTCAACGTGGCAACGATCGGTCTGTATATTCTCCTCAATAGCATAGAAGAGCTCCAGCATAGTCTTTAAGCCGACGACGTCACACTGTGGATGTGCGGCGGTAGTGACGGTAACATTGAGGACACTCACCAGAAAGCCATAAACACAGTCGAAAAATTACTCCCACCTCCCCTCGCTAGAACCCCTGTGTAGATGCGACGCATAGGGGGTTCCGCTGTTGTTTCCGTTACGTTGATTCTCTCATCGCGTGAAACGTGCCGTGAACCCCCTGCCGCGGCTATGACGCAACGTGGCGCGGCTATGACGCAACACAATCCAACACATTCCACTTTAATCCAATCCAATCCAAATCCCAGCCAAGCCAATCCAATCCAAGCCAAGCTAAGCCAATCCAATCGAACCCAATTCAATGACCCTCGCGAGAGAGTGTTCGCTATCGGTGAGGAGAGGGGGTGAGTGGCACAGGCCGCAGCTCGCGCGGCGAGGAGAATGGGGGAGGGGTGTGGACGGACAACAACGCCGTATGGAGGGACAAGGCGAGTGAATGAGATGCAGTCGCATCTAAAGTACGTTGCGCTCCGGGGCCTCAGCTGCTCACCCGAAAAATCAGAGCTTCTTATCTTCCATCCAACCAGTAAAAAGAGGAAACACGTCCATCGGGCGATTTGAGGCCCTATGCCTTACAAATAGTCTGGATGAACTCGTCAAGGCTCAACGGCTAAGGCAACTTGTACGGCTGACCTACAGCACAACGGTACGCCACATACTCGACTTGCTGGGTATAGCTCACCCCCCAGCGCGCCTACTACATAGTTTCGCGATCCCGTCAAAAATAAAGGAAAATATTCAGGTCTCTCTGCTCCCGCGTGACATGCATCCTATACATAACAAGAAGCGGCGAGAGGCCAGAGCTCGTGTCCTGCAAAGACGCTTCGCCAAAGTCGGGAACGTTTCCTACGCGGATGCGGCTGATTACGCTGGTCGCGACGCAATGGCCTTAGTGGTGGTCAACAATCAGGGCAACACCATCGCTTCCTGCTCTATCCGCACGAGAGACTCGATGGTTGGTGAAGAGGCAGCCATTGCTCTAGCCATGGTTGCCTCCACAAAAATCAAGACAATCATCAGCGACTGCAAATCAACATTTTTAAATTCCTCATGAGGACTCGTATCAAAGGAGGCGTTCGCAATCTTCATTTCTGGTCTCCACCTCGAAAAGCGGACAGGCAAGGTCAACGTAATTTGGACCCCTGCCCACTCCGGCCTTGCAGGGAATGAGTCTGCGCAAGAAGCCGCTCGAGGCTTTACCGACCGAGCGCACGGCACTTCCGATGCGGAACTCGTCCCCATGTCAGGCAGGAGCAGGCTATTGTTTACAGTGATATATCATCGCTCATTATCGTTTAGGCCGGGCCCGCCTCCCACCCGCGCAACCATCCCTCAGTAAGCGGCATTCGGTGGTCTGGCGACTGCAACAGACCCACTCGTTTCCAAACCCACTTGTGTATAGATATTGCTACCCATGGCGCTACTCTTCCCAGTGTCATAGATGTCAGGAACGAGCGGACCTGGCGGACATGTTACGGCAGTGTCCGCACGCTATCACAGATGGCCGCACAGTCACTAACCGTGAGCAGTGGGAGACCGTGCTGCTCAGCTCCAGCCCGGAAGATCAACGCTGGGCCGTCCAGCTGGCTGAGAACGCTGCCAGAGACCAAGGGATCACGGCCGAAGACTAAGCAACAAAGCTGGCAAATTGAATTATGCTTACTGTCTCTCTCTCTGTACCTGGAAGAACCTGATTTCCCGTATTGCGGTGGTAGTCGTCAGAAGAGAAACGCGTGCCGCCCATTTGTCTGCCTTTACAACATCTGTTCTTTTTATTATTTTTTATTTTTCGAATTCTTTAGAATAATACTATCTTGATGTTCATTGTTTCCCCTGCACATTCCAGAGAACATATGACGGCCGCTCTGTTGAATAAAGGGGACACAACTCAGGTCTTGTGGTCGACTGAATGAGCCAAATTAAACTGAATGCGGAGACCGGTGTGCGTTGGCTTCCTGTGAGCGGAAAACTCCTGGCTCCTGCTTCTCGTCATTTGGACATTAAAAGAGAAAAAGAAGGAATGGAACGTTCGCGTTCGTATTCAACCGTGAATTGGATGGCGGAATGGAAGGAATTTAGGTGCTTTTCAGGTCGTGAATTTCATAGGTCTTCACTACACAAAAACTTTACATGTCTGTATGTATTTACCTTCTTTGCATTCTTTACATGTCTGAATGTCAGTATTCTTGTCTGAATTATTGTCTGTATTCTTGTTATGCCTGCATCATTTTTTAATTCCTCCTAATGTAACACGTCCCCACTGGCCCTTAAAATAGGTCATGAATGATGATGATGATGATGAATAACTCAACGGAACTCCATTTGAAGTGCTCCTTTGGGAAGTGCAACGTGTGGCACATTTTTATTGTGCAGTTTTCTTTTGTTTTGTTTTGTTACCCAGTGTTGGGCCCATTGCTGTTCTTCTTTCTGGAGCTACATAAATGGCCCTCTGCTATGGCCTCGCTAAGAATGGCAGTATTGACAATTTAAAGCTGTGATCAATAAGCTTGCTTTCAAGTTGTTCAGTAAGCACCAAGTTTCCGCTCAGTATGTCATCACCGGTAGAAGGCATGGGTCGTATACCTTTTCGTTTTGGGATAGAGGTAGGTTTCTTCTTGTTAGTTGCAGTCCTGGACAAGTGCACCCGAACGCAGTACTAATCTACGCCGGATTTATTTCTTTTGTTTTGCACCAGCTTCAACTCCCTCGCTAGAAGAGCTATATTCAACTTGTTCTAGCATTTTGTTGCCTATGCTGAAGATGAGGCATTCAGCATGTTTATTTTTTATTACTTTAAATTTATTTATATTTCTTTTAGCCCCACGGCACGGATCTCTGATGGCAGTTCCCAAGTTCATTCAGTTTTGCAGATTCAGTGAGCAAGATTATGTCGTCTGCAAACCTCAAACCGCTCAGGTTTTGGCTGTGTATATTTAATCTTTCGGTTTCCTAGTCGTCCTTTCCGAATACCCTCTCCGCAAACGCTGTAATTTGGGCCAAATGGTATCTCCCAGCCGCACTTCCTTGGGGATCGGTGACCGTTTGTCTTATTTCTGAAGGATTATCTTGCCCCTATACTACTCATATACGTGGTGTAGGAGTGTTTAAGTAGGTCTAATCTATTCCCGGGTCCTTGAACGCTACCATCACTGCTGAGGTGTTTTTTTAAATAAACCGCTTCTTTATATTATATGTATTCCATGCAAAGGGGTTTATTATACTCTGAGAATTTTCTATTACTTTGTTAAAGGCATGGACTGATCCATTCTAGAGCATCTCTTCAAAAACCCGCCCTGTTTCCTGCGTTGTTGAAAATCTAGCCTGTCATTTATGCTGTAACGAATACCTTTGTGATCCGCTCATCTACAAATGACAGTAGGTTCACAGGTCTGTAATTTTTAAGATCTTTCGTGTCTCTCTTCTTGCGAAGCAAAACCATGTTAGCGCCATTCCAGGCTACAGGCGAATTGATGTGCTTGAACACTTTGAAAATATTTTAGCAAGCATTTCTAATGCTTTAATTCCACTCTTCTTTAAAAGGTCAATGGGCATGCCATCCTCGCCTGGAGTCCTTCCTGTTTTCAAGCCCTTGAGCGGCTTTTGTACTTCCTTTTGGAGGAACATCGCAAGGTAAGCTCGAATGCTTTGTAGTTTTTTCTACCTCAACGTCGCTGGTATATAACCTGGTGTATAATCATTGGTTTATTTTATTATCTCCTCAGTATTGTGCCTTATGTTACCTTGATTATCTCTGAGGGCATACATTCTGCCTCACGCAACAGCCAGGTCCCTTGTTGCCTTCAAGCATCCGCATATTACCTACGTTTCGTGGATGACTGCGATATTGTACAAACGAGTATCGTTGGTTTTGCATCTGTACATCACTTTTCATGGCACCGCTAGTTCAGTTTTATCCACCGTACTCGACAAATTCATGTTCTTACGCTTCGCATTAGGTTCCTTCCTTTTCTGAGTTAGTTTTCCTGTTTGGTGCATACAGGCTGCTTCGATACTAGCTGCTGCTGATTATAATATTGTTGATTTTAGATTGTCATTTCGGTCGTCAACACTGTCCTCGCACTCACCGCTTGAAAGCACAAGTTAGTTCTGAAGATCCATTGTTATTTCTTACGATCCACTGAACATCCAACTGCTGCGCCCTGGCTGTCTCCCCATAATGTTTCTTTTGCGTTTCAATAACTTCCCACTTTCCTTTTCAGGTTCTGCCCTATTTTGCCCCTAACCATCCCATGATCCCCGTACCGAATATGGCGTGCAACTTCCACGTATTAAACAATACCTGATTTGTCACTTAATTGAAGTCAAGGTTTGAAAGCGAAGCTCTATTCTTCTCATTCATGCCGATGTGGGCGAATACGTGCTGCAGGAAAACCAACTTTCTGTGACGAGGATGAAGAAAGATTGTGGGTGAAGAGAAAGAAAAAAAAACGAACTACCTCTCAATGACGGGAAAACGCGAAGCCTTTGCCGTTTTATTTTGTCGTTCGATCGTTGAGTTTAATCACGACGATAGCTCACGCAAAGATTTCTCGTGATGGATTCTTTGATTGGCCAATCCCAACGAAAGTGCTTCGTACCTCTAGAGTAGCCTGTGATCGCCGTGCGGAATTGGCTACCGTGATGGGTTGACCGCGTGTCTTTCGTTCAGAGGAGGAGCAGTCTGCCCTTAGGCAACGTCAGCGCGAGCGGGCGCGCGATCGCCCCGTGCTCATCGGGAGGACCCTCAGTTTTGTCTTGCCGGAACGATAGACGCCAAGCGACGTCGATAGGAAAATGCGGAGCTTTACTACGCCTACCCGCGTCGAACTTGCGAGGCAGCGCTAAATCCGAGTCAACCAAACGATCAAACTCAACGACTAAAGCTTCGCGTTTTTCCATGGTTGGGGTTAGACAGAGCGGCAGTTGATTTCTTCCTCTCGTTGGGATTTTGAGTGTCAATTCCTGTTATTTTGTTCATTGAAGAATGCATTCCTTAGCCTCAGGTTATTTCTGCTAATCCTCCGTGTGGCTCCCCGACTATTGTGAGTGCCTATATAGAAGCTTCCCACTGACATTTCTCCTGCTCTTTTGGCACATAATTTCGAGTTTACGTCTCTTGATACGTCGTGCACTGTGTTGCTTCCTTATTCATTGCTGACTGGACGTCTTCGCAGAAACTATCTCCGACCTTATTATCGTTGCTAACTATTGGCGCATTGGTAGTACTATCATTCACCTGTATCACTTTGTTGTGTGGTGCGACGTGACCGCGCCGCACTCCAACTGCAGATGTCGTACGCATAGAGTGTGATATGCACGCCATGCGGGATGACTCGCTTTAGGTGGATGAGTGTCAGCTTAAACACGAGAGGGCTCAAAACGGCCCCTTGAGGCACCCCTTTTTGTATAGCGTAGTAGGACGTTGGGCCTTCCGGAGTGCACATGAAGAGTTCTCGCCCCTGTAGGTAGTTTGTTATCCACGCGTAAAGTTTTCCCCCGAAGCCCAGAGCAGCAAGAGATGCTAGGATTGCATCATGGAAAACGGAATTGAATGCCGATTTTATGTCCAAGAATACTGCAATGGGGAAGTATCCATTATGTAATTTGCCTTCTAGAGACGAAACCAGTGAAATTACGTTGTCGATGGCAGCGAAAATATCAGCATACCTTTCTCCCATAGGACTGCATCTGTCGTCTGAGAAAAGTGTTTCGATGGCTTTTACTCGCAAGAACATGAAGCAATATCCATTAGTCCTCGGAGGCCGTACCCTGCAATATGTACGTACTGAAAGATTCCCCGGAATCTTCATAGACCACAATCTTTCGTGGGCTCCGGAGGTTAAAAGGCTCCGTACGAGAATATCTGCGATGTCAAAGATCGTCGGGTATCTTGCCGGTAGTCGATGCGGCAGTGACTGCCGCTCCATGATACTACTCTGTAAGGCCTATGTCGACGGCATACTGCGCTACAGTCTCCCTGTCCTCCAAAATCTGTCCCCAAGAAGCAGAAAACAGCTAAACGCGGCAAGAAACAATGGCCTCCGTATCTGCCTCGGACTTCCCAGAGGGTCGTCGTGCTTGGGTACTGTCGCTGAAGCTGACTGTCTGCCCTTGGACGTGATTAGGCTCCAAGAAACGGTGCGGATACACCTGCCACATCGGATGCACGCCAAAACCCATACAATAACCCGACTGATAGAAAATGGGAACTCAAGTTTCGGTCGAACATCCAAGTCGTTGCACCTTTCGATTCCCACCCAGGCACCAAATTCAATGCCGTCTTATTTCCCCCCCCCTGGACCCTTTCGCCATTGCATATTAGATGCAACATCCCGGGAATCAACTCTAAAAAGAATATGAATCAAAGCGGCTTGTTACAGTTGACACTCTGCCACATTTGCCGACTATACTCACGAACAAAACAAATTTTTACAGACGGGTGATGAACGCCTGGCCGCAGTTCCTCCGGGATCTTCATCTCGTCCACTGGACAGACGTTCTCTTATCTTCTCGAGCGGGCAACGTCATCTGTTTCAGCCGAGCTTCACGCCATTAAGGAAGCCATCCGGTACATTCTCCGCCAACCACCGGGGCAATGGACCATCTTCACATATTCCAAGGCAGCCCTCCAAAGTCTACTGCGCAACGACTGCTTCAGCATTCACGAACACGCCTCTCGTGAAATAACTTACTTGCACCACCAGACCAAAGACAATGGGCACCAAGTGACATTTCAGTGGCTCCCAGGACACTGTGGTGTTCCCGGTAATGAAAAGGCAGATGAAGCAGCTCGCAGGGGCCTTCAAATGCATAATATGAGGAAGGTCTTCACCAAACATGATGTCTCAGCTATGACGAAGGCACTTGTTTTAATGGAGCGGAACCGTCTGTGTCTCTTCCAGAGCACCATTATCCGTTCTTGCAATACATAGACCCCGAGCTAAGGATTAAGCTGCCGGAGCAACTTCCGCGCCGACTAGAAACTTTATATCACCGATTACGACTCAATGCAGCGCTTACAAAAACGAACCTGTTTCGACTTGGCGCCACCTCGAATCCTTACTGCGATAACGGCGGATCGCCAGAAACCGTGGAACACGTACGGTTAGAGTGCCCCGCTTACATGCTCGCAAGGTGCCGTTTGGAGCAGAAGATCGAACACCTACGCCCAGGACCAATCAGCCTACAAGTGCTCCTTGGCCCTTGGCACACTCCTTCAGCACAACGCAAAGCACTAAAGGCGTTGTTTGAATACCTGGACGAGATCGGCGTAACTGAACTGATTTAAACTACTGAGAACATGACGTTCGTCGAACTGTTCACACAAACTACATGATGCCTTTTTTTTTTACTTCTTCTTTTCTCTTTCTTCTGCCCTGTATCCATAGGCCTTTTCTATTCTCCCCTACCCATTCCCCTGCCGAGTAGCATGTCGGTGGTACGATTCCGGCAAAACTCTCGGCTTTCTCCTCTAATAAAGAGCTTCTCTCTCTCTCACCTATATTACTTGCTTAGCTATATCTGAATGACTCCAACCCTTTCCATAATACTGAACAATTCCTACACATCCGTGCTCTCTGTATACTTACACTCCACGCCTTTTTTGTGAGGTCCTCGGTAGCACAGCGTATCCCCCCTACTGAGCTCCATGAAGCCTCCTCCTGTTCTTCTGACCTCTCGGAGCCTTATGATATCCCATTTAATGTCCCAGAGTTCCTCGAACGGTACAGCAAATATCCGCTCAAATCGCCAGACATTACGATTCCGTGCATTAGGAAAACGATGCTGACACTACGTTTTTTCCTAAAACCGGTGTAATAATGAAGTGCAGTGAAAACGTAGCAATTCTTAAAGTAGGCACACCGCAGCCCATCACAAAAATGTTTTGAGCTTCTCAGGTACACCTATATAGTACTCGGCGTTGTAAGCCTTGGCTGAGAGAGTTACGCGTCTCATTTGGGAAGACTGCAGCTGGCGGTTTTATGCAAAACTGCACGATTAAAGTTTGCTATGGTTACGTGTGTACACAAAACAGTGGAAGCAGCAAAAGCCAGCAATGCGTATCATTTCGTACGCTGGAGAAAGCACGCTACATTGCTTCCTGTTTACTACCTCCGTTCTCATAAACTGTTCGCAATTTTTGCTGTCCTTACCACATCCTCAGTTCTTGCAGTGTATGCGTGCGTGTTTCAGAAATTACGTTAGAACTACACCAGACAAAATGGAGGACTGCAAACCAGGTAGTGGATGCATGGCCCATCCATTGCTCGCGCAGCATTTTAAAAGCAAGCTTCAGCAGACTCTTCAATTCAGCAAATATAGTGTGGCCGATGAGATAACTTTTTAAAAGTAAATAAATATGGCTAAGCAGGTGTAAATGCCCAAACGTTAAACTATTCGGCGATAGTATATCAACGGCAGAACAAAAAGCAAACGAACTTATCTAAACAAATGCACATTTAGAACTGAAAAGTAGACACAGGGAAAAAGAAAACAAGTTCATAATATTATTGCATACATAACAGGTCACAATCGAAATGCCCATTAGGATAAAACGAATGAAATGGCTACAAAATGAGCAGAATGCGGCGGAAAAATGGTCATTGCCATCATAATTTTCTTAGAAAGCAGCCTGTATAAGCACGAAAATCATTTTAATCTGCTAAAACGGAAGACTGGGCGAGTTGGTACATGTTCATAGTAACAGCGCTAACTACACGAGACAAAAAGAAGAGGACACCGTGTTTGTGCCCTCTTCTTTTTGTCTCCTGTCGTTAGCTCTGTTACTATGAACATGATCTTAATCTGGAATGGATAGAAGGCAAAAATGTAACTGACGTATCTGAACCTATCCAAAATGTCTGCAAATTGCACCTAGCTTTTTACAGGCAACCACACACCGTAGTTTATTGCTGCACACGATCGATTACCATCCCGCTTTGAAGAGGTTGCGTATGCACATAGCAGAGAAGGTAATTGAAATGAACGCGAACCGTGCTGAACCACCACGCACGGAAGCGCTCACACACAAAAAAACATTACATCATCTTCCCGTAGGGGAGCGAAGCAGCCATGGTGTCGACTGAAGTTCCCATTAGTTTTCAGTTCGTTGTTTTCGTTGACGTTCAGCTTCGCGTGCCTTCGTTGTATCAGTAGCTTCTTGACGTAGTTTGAATGACTGAGTGAAGGACATCAGACGCGTTCGTAGAACATGCTCCCGTCTCGGTTTGTAGCGCAGTGGGAAGAGCGCCACGTACCTCCCGTTGCGGCCAGAGAGTCGTGGGATCGAAACCGGGCGCCGCCTAGGTATTTCTTTTTATAGTGGACTGCGCTTACGTCAGCCCAAACGCTGACGGGGCTGAGGAGACGCGCATGCGCAGTAGCGTGCGAACGGCGGACAACGACAACTACGAGGGACGGAGGGACACAGCCCCGAACATGAGATGCTTCGCATTTAAAAAAATACGCAAGCAACTTTGTGTCAACTTCAGAGGTTCATGTTCGTAAACAATAAACTAGGAATATTTGCAGAAATTAAACAATAGAAGCGTAAACAAATGCTATTTCAATTGACGGTAGTATTAAACAAGGGTGCCCTGCTTGAATATTTTCGATAAAAAAGCACGCAAACGTATAGTAAATAGTTTTGACACCCAAAAATAGGGCCACAAATGGTTTTGAAAATTTTGTTGTGCACTCGTTTCTTTTTCTGTTATCATTCAGTTGTTCACAGATTAACCATCGAAGTTTTCCCGCTCAAGGCGTTTTTCTCGTTGTACATTGGTAGCAAAGGACGGAATTTTTCGCATTATACCCTTAATAAGGTTTTGGTGTCTTCTGGGTTCGGTTAAAAAAAATAAAATGCACTCGTGCATGGCGTTCACTCCAAAGTAACCCCCAAAAATGGCGCGGCTACCGCAAGAAAAGCAGCAACAAATGTCCATGTCACACTTTTTACTTCAGAATTGCCGACAGAGCATCCGCGTATAATTAGGCTCTCCTTGTTGTCCCAGCTTCGACAAAGAAGGCGTTGGTATTTTGGAGAATAGATTGAAGCCGTCTATGTCGGTGTTTATCCTACGGCGGCCATCTCCTCCCCGTCATCGACGACTTCACGCTGTGCAACGCGCACGTCCTGCTCCGGCTGCTGAAGCCATCGACGCGCCGCTTGGCCAACCTCCATTGTACATAGTGCCAATCTAGCTTAGCTCTATAAACGCAAAAGTGGACCCGTTTGCTCTCTTGAGCAGCTGCGTTGGCTGCCTGTCGCTAATTTGGTGTCAGCAATAGTCAAAAGTTGTGTCCCCTCCATTTGCGGTTGTTACTTTTTCGGAGCCCTGGAAATACTGCTGTATCGATTACACATCGCCTACAATCGGCAGTATGGTGTAGCGGAACACATAGGTGTGTCGTCCTGGGCTGATCGGAAACTTTCGTTTTGCTGATGAAAAGTTCTGTTGAGAAGTTCCTACGAGGATCAGCGAAGCTGGCGGCAGCTGCTCATCACGAGGCTTCGACAGGCTTGTTTGTAAAATTTATCTTCACATACTCCCCAAAATGACCTCATTCATTTATTTTATGGCACAAAATTTAATAAAACACATCGAAAAACTCCTTGCGGAGTAAAAACCCCGTGTTTAAAACTTTTGAATGTCGCACTCGATGCAGACGGAGTTTTCTCGTGTGGTGAGTGAGTGGTGAATGTTTTATTGATACAGGAAGTGGAAAAGAAGTGGACTGGGGATATTTTGAGGTCATTTGCAGTTGACCAGCGTACAACCCACTCCGGTGGAAGGAGAGAAGGGGAATGAAAGGGGACGGGTGAGAAAAAAGGGGGACAGAGAAAGACAGAGAGTGAGAGAAAGAGAGAGAGAGAGAGAGAGAGAAAGAAAGAGATAAGGAGTGCGTAAGGCTGGCCGCAGGCATCGGCCTACAGCCGTTGTATGATTGTATGTGGTTCGTCTCCTCGAGGAAGGCCAGGAGAAAACGGAATGCTTCCCGCCGGATGGAGTTGGGGCCCGCCCGGAAAAGCAGGTCCATCAAGGTGTGACTGGGCAGCCCTATACGATTGTGTAAAAGATAAAAGGTCCCATGGTCTCCCTTGCTTCACCTCCCGCCCAACTCACTTATGTCTTCCAATACCCCACACCGGTGGAGTTATATAGTCAGGAGACCCTTTGAGATAACGTTCGACCCAATTAGCGGGCAGATAGAGGTAGGTGCGATGTGATTCATGTCCCCCGAGAAACGTTGTGATCGTCGCGGAGGCAGCATTATTTATAATCAAAGGCTGCTTTTTCAGCGCTCTCTCTCTCTCTCTCTCTCTCTCTTTCTCTTTCTCTCTCTATCGGTGCTCTTCTTTTGCTTGCTCTGTTCACAAATCGACGCTCTCGCCGTGTTACAGGAGCGACGGCAAAATGGTGACGATGTGACTATTTTATTGCCCTTGCAATAAGAATTCACATTTCGCTTGCTCGACAATTCATTTTCATCACATCAACAAAGGTGACGTAACAACGTAATCTGGGCTTGACAAAAAACTTTTTCATTTGATTTGCTTTATCTTTAATAATATTGAAGTAGAAATCAACCGGCGGGGAGTAATTCTGTAGCGGTAGCAAGTGTCTCGTTTATATGGGAAAATTAGCGCTTCAAGATTTCCTGAATCAGGGGGGGGGGGATATCAGAAGTATTGGTCAAGATTTTTGTTAGGAAACCTGTAGCGAAAAAAATTGAGGGAAGTATTTCAACTACCCTAGGGTAACCAACACTTAAAAATTATAAACGGTCACGTTGGAACAAGGATGGTTCAGATAGTTCTGCTGAAGAAGCCCTCGTAAGAACTCGGACATGAGCATGAATTCACGTCTTCATCGTCAGTGATACTAAAAGGTATGCCATGACGTAACGTTTAGGCTGTTAACAGTACTCACCTCTTTGCGCAGAACCATGGCGTGTTAGGAAGGACGTGTAGCCAGCCCTAATGTCGACACCCTTCCTAGAACAGCTGTGCAATCTATAGCCGGTATCTACGGCTCGTTCTATGGCGGCAATCAGGCCAAACGGAGGGAACAGCATGAAGATGACTCGACGTAACGTCCATCCTTCGTCCAGGGGGTGAGTTGCGAACGAGTAGTGCCCTACCATTGAGGCAGGGCCTGCGAAGCGCCGAAGAATAGCACAGTTTATATGACGCGCTGGAAAATCCTGAATGGCTATTTATAACGGCAAGATATGCGGTTGAAAGGTACAAAAGTACAAAGTGCACCGCAGTCAGACACGACTACCACAAGACGGAGCATATCATTACATCGGAAATGGCGAGTACTAGGGAAAGGAGGCCCAAGACCAATTAGGCCACGCCACCTAAGGTATTGATTTCAGCATCGTATGCACTGTTTGTGTAAACTATTTCCGTGCACACCCATGCTTGCTTTGTGTTGCCTCTTTTGATTTCTTTTAAGGGCACAACTGCGAATTTCACCCATTCGGGAATACTTACCTATGTATAAGTAATTTGTTTGAAAGAAATATGCAGTAAATATGCATTTGCACTCGTTCCAAATGTTGTTATAGTTATCAGTATGATGGTGTTAATTGCCTGTGCTCTTCGCTAGATCAGGAATTACAGGGCAATTTGTATACACGCACATCCGGTTCTGCAACTTCTTCTCCTGTAAGTAACCACTTTGTTTGTTTATCATTTTATTCGTCCGTGCTTGAGAGAACATTTAATTTCACATTTTGCAATGTCGCCGCATGTAGGAGAACGTGCTCATCTACGCCATCGTCTCTGTTCGTAAACCTTTACGACGGCGCGCATAACTGAGAAGTGCGGCGCCACCTTTTGACAGGGCTCAGCTTCGCATTCAGAAAGGCTTAGTACACTGATTACCTTCTTATTCCCTTGTGAATTCACGGTGCACATCCTCTTCTTCATTTTATTCTGTAGTCCTCTTTCCTTTTTCTTCTTTCTTCTGCATTCTTCTGGCTACCCCACCACCACCTATGCGTGAATGGAGTGCTGCCTCCTCAAGTAACCAACAGCGCGGATAAGAAGCAAAACTAGATAAGTGGAGCCGCATTAGGAAGTATGTTTGGGAGGCAAATAGCACTGCCTCACTTGGAATGGATCCGGTCATCCTGGTGCAGTAGTTGGTCTTCACCAACGAATCCCAAAAGCAATTTTGTCGCTCACTCTACAGCTGCTGTAGAGCACTAAATCACGACTGCGGTCAGGCCAGCAACGCATGCAAGGGTGCTAAGGTTGACTGTCTGAACAGGCCACCATTGGAATCTTAAGCTGGCAACGTTCAACGCGCGAACCATGTATAGCGAGAGAAGCTTAGGTTTACTATTACCGGTTTTCTCACATTAAGTAGAATATTGTAGCCTTAAGCGAAGTTAGAAGAGGAGAAGGCGTCGTGGAGTAGACTAGCGCCACATTCTGTGCTACGGAGGACCTGAAATTATAACCAGCATGGTGTGGGCATCTTATTCCGCTTTGAAAGAGCAGAGAAAAATGAAGAATTTTTCCGCAGTGCTAAAGGAGTTACATGTCTGGCAGTTATGTAGAATACCATAATATTCTACAAACTATTCATAGTTGTATTGAGCAGCTTACTTATATAGTTGGTTATGGCTATAAGCAAAGACTTCTGAATGTAGTAACGATACTACAGTTGCCTTTTTCCGGCTCATGAAAAACGTTCGGCACACGTGTTGCACAGATTGGCTCATCTTCATAGTTGACTCGCCCTCGGCCGATATCTTATACCCAATACATGTCTCTGTAAAGTGTGAAGATCTTGATTCATGTCCGAAATGTTTACCCAGTCGAAAAAAACGACAGAAATTTCTGTTGTAACGACAAAAATTCTTGTTGTAACAACAAAAATTTTTGTTGTAACGACAACAATTTATGACACAACGACACAAATATCTGTTGTACGACACAAACTTTAGTCGTCCCAACAAGAAGATTTGTGTCGTGACGACAGCTGTTTCTGTCACCCTTACAAACCCAGCTGTTGTGTACAACAGCAAATGTGTCATGACGACAGACGACAGGCTCGTAACAACAAGCCCATCTGTCGTGACAACAGACATTCTTGTAGTCACGACAAAATTCAAGTGGACTGATAGGCAATCCTGTCGTCACAACAAAACGTGGCAACAATGCTGGCGCCTGTCGCAACGACACATTAATTCATCATTACAACTAATGCCACTTGTAACAGTACATCTGTCATGACGGACTCCATTAGCAGTTTCATGCAATACTTTACAAAAGTTCATACAGTAAGCAATGCGATAAAGAGTGCACTCTTTGCATCTATAATTTAGATGAATTTTTTAAGTCCATGAAGGATGCTGATCCACATGTACTTTTTGGGTCCATGCACAAAATCTCAATCACAGTTGCTAAGTGCTAGAACACAAACATTTTTGCAACTGTACACAGGATGCTGACATACAAGCTTGTCGCAAAAAATGAGCAAGCTGTTTTTCTTTTTGTGGTTCACAGATGTGTTTATTTAAAAAGACATATATACAGGAGTTAGGTGGGACATTTGAGACAAAAACTACACATTGTAAGTGTTAGGTTGAAATGCACGTGATATATAGGAAAGCAGGAAAATTCGTTCTCCCATAACGTGGTCAAAGCTTTCCAATATATCGCTTCACTTCTAGGCACAATGTGAAAAAACCTATTCATGAGTGTTGACATGCCTAAGGACAACAGGAAGACTATCTTGTGAGAGGTATGCAGCCGTACAATTATTGCACAGAACCATGCAACTAGGCCAGGCGAGCAAGCAACAGACAAGCAGCAAGAAACAAAAATTTGCTTCAGCTGTGTCCACCTTAAACCGTCCACAGACCTTCAAATAAGAACCACTGCTTGATATAGCCTGAATAATTTGTGCATCCAAGGAGATGCAGAAGAAACCATGTGGGAGCCCAAACACAATTGCATAACAGTTAGAATATCTCAAGTGAATGAACGAAAATTCGCTAACAATCTATATTGCAGTACAGTGAACTCGGTTAAGACAAATTCTTGCTTATGCCGGACAACATTGGAACGTTTGCTTGGTCTTCCGTACTTCCGTAGACCCAATGCAAAAAAAAGTGCTCAAGACAAACAGCCTTGCACATACTCTTCGGTTAAGATGAACAGCTTTCGGGGAGACTACCACTGCTGGCAATTCTAGATAGTGGCTGCGGAGCCCGCTTTGCTGATGGAGGCCAAAAGCTAAAATGCCCGTGTTCGAGATTTCTGTGCATGTCAAAGATTCCCAGGTGGTCAAAATTAATCCGGAGCTGCAACTAAAATGGCTCATTAGGAATTGATGAATACAAAAAGTTACCTTCCCCAACAACCAAGGGGAAATATAAAGGTATGTAAAAATGTTTAGTAGCCAAGTTGTGAAACATTTATTGTCACCCGCCGCGGTGGCTCAGTGGCTAAGGCGTTGCGCTGCTGAGCACAAGGTCACGGGTTCGATTCCCGGCCGCGGCGGCCGCTTTTCTGATGGAGGCGAAAAGCAAAAATGCCCGTGTGTACGAGATTTCGGCGCACGATAAAGATCCCCAGGTGGTCAAAATTAATCCGGAGCCCTCCACTACGGCGCGCCTCATCGCCTGCGTTGCGTCGGCGCGTTAAACCCTACAATCAATCAATCAATCAATCAATCAATCAATCAATCAATCAATCAATCAATCAATCAATCAATCAGTCAATCAATCAATCAATCAATCAATCAATCAATCAATCAATCAATCAATCAATCAATCAATCAATCAACATTTATTGTCGCCTAGAAGCTGTTAATGGCTGACAGCAAACACAAATGCCCAATCTAAAAAAATTGTAGCAGCAAATGAAAAAACTACTTATAACAAGCCATTACTTCTGGGGCAGCATGTGGTAATAAGGACGAAATGACTGTCACCAAAACTTGGGTGACTTCCTCCAGGAATCTCACAATTTTTTCGTGATGCATGACTTGGTGCGCTACACTGGAAAGTTTGCTTACACTAATGTAACCTGCCCTCAAATAGTCAAGCAAAAGAAACGAGAAACTTTCCAAGCCATTTCACTCGGTAAAGAAGGATGCGCAGCGAAGTTGTGATTGGAGTTAAGCACAATGCTCGTAGCTTCTACATGGAATTTTCTTCCCGGCCGCGGCGGCCGCTTTTCTGATGGAGGCGAAAATCAAAAACGCCCGTGTGTACGAGATTTCGGCGCATGATAAAGATCCCCAGGTGGTCAAAATTAATCCGGAGCCCTCCACTACGGCGCGCCTCATCGCCTGTGTTGCGTCGGCGCGTTAAACCCTACAATCAATACATGGAATTTTCAAGCGCACATTTAAGACGTGCAATATAAGGGAAAACTCAATATATCTTGGCTGTGCACTCTCACCGTTTGGTTAATCAATTACATAGTTGTTTGGTATGTCACAAACATATGATTCCCTCAGCAGGTCAAGCAAAACACATCGATCTGAAACATCCTTGGGGAAGCAGAGACAAAGGTTTCTGTATGGTGGTGGACGCTGACAAGGATGTATGTACAAGGCATGCATAAATCCAGGCCGCGACAGGACCAACTCTTGACAAACAAGAACAACTTTTCGCTCATGCAAAATAAATGAACAGATGTCAACTACCACACAATACATGCCATTTCCAACTCTTATACAATTTGATCATGTCTTTGTCGGACGACGGTACTGCGTGCTGTGAATCTGCATTCCATTAATTTCAATGCGAGCGTAATGCGTCAGGTCAGGCACAGCACCGTACTCAACAGAGAAAAGTTCGGCCACAGCATTGTTTATTGACCTCGATCTTAAAGGGGCCCCAAGAAGATGAACACCAGCTCCTCGTGTGGGATGCAGGTCAATAATCTTATTCTTCCTAGCCATAAGAAATGATGGCAGTTTGACAATTTTCGAAGCTGCCTTGAGCCATGATTTCATAACCAAGCGTTCGGCGATTTGCAGTGGGACACCTTGCGCGGCTGTGACTAACTTCAGGAGTTGGCCATTCCCATTTTCAAATGGGAATGTGGATGTCCCCCATAGTGGTCCCAACATTTCAACACTTTTCGTGAGGTGTAACAATTGATGGACATTAAATGTGGCGGCACTGTCTCCATAAAGTGTGCGTACTTTGTTTACAAACGAAGAAAGAAGCCGGTCTGCTTCGCGGAGGTCTGCATCTGTGACTGTGGCTTGAACAAGAAGAAAAATGGCTTGGGAAAGTGATGAAAAATGACTAACAAATCTATCAGGAATTAGGCCGCTCATGCAGGGCAGCGAGTAAAAAAGCAGCCAATAACACCACTCAGTCGCTTTCCAGTGCGTCCGTTCCTTGATCGGACGTGGGAGGCGACAAAAAGTTACGGGGGGCTTCAGCTAGGAAATTCTTGTTTCCAGTTGCTGCAAATTCTTCTCAATGTAGCAATCTAATGATGTACCCTTTATCCAGAGTTCAGTGATCTGCTTTGTTACACCTTCAAGAACGCAGTGCATGTAATCCGGTGGCATGCACCACACAAGGTTGAATCCTATCAGCAACAGAGGTGATGGCCCCCTGATACCACGGGTCCGCTTCCCTTGTGCATAGGCACTCCGCATGCCCTTCAGCACACTGGCGTGAGTACGTGGTGCTGCTGGGCTGGTTCCAGAAATGTACCGCAATGTTCCTGGGAGATAAAGATGCGATATTACCAAAAACTCAACAAGGCAATTGGTGTACACCAGGATCAACCAAGAGAAGCTATGCCAAGTTGTCAGGATCAGGCAATAAAAAATAACCACTACCATTCAGACTAGCGTAAAAAATTAGCACAATTTGACAGTGGATTTTACGGCTTTACCAAAAAATTTCATTTAGAGTAAAAGTTGCCTGTAACACCTAAAAATTGTTGACAACTAAGGGTAGGATATCCAAGCCTCAAAGCGAACTCCAAATTAAAAACTGCTTGTTTGGAGCTTGTTTTTGTTTTCAAGAATACAGCATAATCCCACCTGAAACCTATATGCACCTGCAACTAACACACTCTTGTTTGTGTGGTACTAGCATTATCTTTTAGGCACATCTGTAGCCACGATGTCCATTTATTTGCATCCATTATAATGCATATGTTTCATTGCTTGCACCAGCCCCCACCATGGCAGCTATTGCAGTGTGAAGCATAGCACATAACCCGCTGTGGTGGCTCAGTGGGTAAGGTGTTGCACTGCTGAGCACGAGGTTGCTTTTCTGATGGAGGCAAAAATCAAAAACGCCCGTGTGTACGAATTTTCGGCGCACGTTAAAGATCCCCAGGCGGTCAAAATTATTCCGGAGCCCTCCACTACAGCGCGCCTCATCGCCTGCATTGCGTCGGCACGTTAAACCCCACAATCAATCAATCAGCTTAGCACATAAACGTGCCTCTGAAACGTGAGCCTATACAGTAGAATCTCGATAAACGGAATTGCTGTTAAACGTAACAGTAGCCAGTAAGTTGGTTGGTTTTGTAGTCAGATAACGTAAAAAAACGTCCGGTAATCGGAACTAAAATTTCTGCATCACTGTGTAAACGGAACCAGAATCGGAACTTTTTGTGATACCCCTCGGCATGAGAATCGGCTTTTTACGGTTCCGGCTGTTTCGTTTTTGTTTTTTCTTCCTCCGTGTTATTTTTAGCCTCGTTGGCCTCGTAAGCCTCGTCTCGTAAGTGGTTAGCCGTGTTAGCGCAACTTATGCAACATCGCAGTTCTTGTTCCAGTCGTTCGGTCTCGATTCAAGACGCCGAGGTTACAGGACTTAGCTCCTGCCGCCTCATTCATGCCATCGTGGTGCTATTCACGCTTCATTACGACGTTGCCGTCTTCTAAATTCGGTGGCTCGTAAGCACTTGTGAAGTTCCGGCCTCTAGCCTCTGTGAAAATGCAGTTGCAAGGACTCAAACAAAAATAATTGATGCATTTTGTAGTGCACAGCGACTCATTGTTGCCAAATCAACTTTGTGAATGCTCCGCCTAAGCCTCTTGTAGTTTTCTTGCCTTCTGAAAAACTACCCACTACATTCACCTTCTAGTGCTTAGAGTTCCATGAAATGCCCTTACGAGTGTGCACGCACATAAATTTGCACCTTTGCTCATCTATCTCAGTAAACAGAACTCCTGTTAAACGGAACTAATTTTTTCGGTCCCTTGAAGTTCCGTTTATCGAGAGTCTACTGTACTTGGACAACCACACAAAAGCACTACCAGTAAACGTTGCAATCTTGTTGACTGTTTGGTTCCAGTTTATTACCTTGCACCTCGCACTGTCTGGTGCATGGTTACATTCCTGTCTTCCCCATAGTCCATAGTTGGCTTCTCTTTCGGCATACATTGTTAACAGATAACCTATACGCCAGCTGTACAATACCATAACTGAACCACCTTTCTGTAGATGGTGTATACATATCTGAATCATGTACAGTTTGGCTCTTAGTGCGAAGTGGCGGTGGTAGCGCGTGTTCATGTAAAATGCTGTGCTGCGCCCGACAAAATTCGGTAAACTGTCTTCAACTAAATGCTTTTCAGGCAGACAGCATTCAATGAAACATCTATGAAGTGCTGTTTTACATAATAGCGCTACATGAACTGTCTGCAACAAACCAGTGCCATGTTACCTAGCCCATATTCTTCACCCACCATTCCTCCTAAATGAAAATGTCTTCGTTACATTGTTTAATTAAACAGTTGTACTTCTGCGCAAAAGTGTTTATCAATTTATGATAGAATACTCACGACCATCGGGAGTTCCTTCCAGCAGGCACCAAGGGCAGCCGTAATATCCATTGAAGTACATCATATTCAATAGTGAAGCCCTTGCTGGAGAGTCCACACAACAGCACACAACGGACACATTGGAGTGGATGGTTTCGTCACCATGGCGCCACGAAATGGTTCCAACATCATTCAGGAGCTTCACAAATGTATTCACGAACAAGTGCATAGGTGGGTGCACCTTGGCAAACCACAGTCCTCCCACAATGACATTGCGAAACCGCTGGTTAAATGGAAGCTCGTTAATAAAGAACTGTATGGGCCAGACTCTCGACTTACTCGCCTTAAAAACGGGTGACCCATCTGTGTTCAGGGTTATTGTCACATCACTCCACTTCGCCTTTTGGTTCAGCCTTATGCTCCGGTACAGACGCCCATCAGTAATGTCGGCATATCTACCAGAGGCACTCCTGGTCATATTTTTCAATCGATTGTACAGTGTACCGGCAGAAGACGAAATTGCGGCCGCAAGCAACTTCTTGAGATCGAAAACAAGAAAGAAGCTTCCTTGCGCCAACAGACTGCGCACAGATCGGGTGACTTTGCACACACTGCACGTGAACGTGTGTGATGTTTCTTTCCTGTTTCTTAAGCCCAGGTATTCAAAGCACTTCTTGCGAAAGAACTGGGCGTTGAGGGTATCCATCTTGCTCCGCCACATTTTCCTGAACAAGTACTTATTGTCTGCGACAACGTCTATCCCACAAATAGTGTTGATCAGCTTCAAAAGCCCATCGATCTGCGACCACGTGAGGCCCGCGTGCACAACGTACGTGAGAATTAGCAGAACAGCCTGGGCTTTGCTTATTCCAAGGTTTGGAAGCTTCTCGCTCGGCCATTTGTTTATGTACGTTTTCACGTCGTCGTCGTCGTCGTCGCCGTCGTCGTCGTCGTCGTCGTCGTCGTCGCCGCCGCTGTCGTCGTCGTTGTCTCTGCCGTCGTCGTCACTGGGGAGAAAGTCACCAGTACCGCGAAATTCGCCCGTTGTTTCTCCTTGGCAGTCAAAGAACTCTTTGCTGGCCTCAGGCTCACCAATATCACTGGCTGCCGATTGGCCAGACTCTTCAGAGTACCCATCACTGCGATTTTCCCGGTGTTGCGCCGCCTCTTCAGCGTTTTGCAAAACACCCTCTTCGCTAGCTGCAACGTCGTCACCGTCTGTTGGTGCACTGCTGCTTGCACCATCGAGCAGGGAATCAGCACGTTGGAAAGTTTGTTTTTCCCGCTGGTATCGAAGCGTCGACTCCGGCACATCATACCGTTCTCCGGGTTCTAGGTACCGACGGTACCGCTTCTGTTGCGGAGAGGTCATGGCTGCACATGAACGCAAAACGCCACCAAAAACACACGAACACACCGCACACACCCCAAAGAAGCGTAGCACTCGAGCCCAGTATAAAGTCGTGCGGACCAACGTTGGTTCGGACGTTCGGAAAAAACGCAAGGTAAACAAAGCAGTTACTATAAATAATAGACAGATGACGCTTTAGGGACAAGGGTGATAATTGTGGGGTCACTGCTGCCACCTTTTCCTATGTGTGCTTTTTTTGTTGTTCATTTAAAATACTTAAAAAAAACAATTTTCGATTACTATTGCTACTTCCAGCACAATGTGATTAGTGTTAGTCGCAAATAATATGCGTTGGTTGTACTTCACAAATTTACATTTTATTGGAGCACGCAGTCACACTGAGTTTACGAACTACTAAAATCATAGTTACTGCTCCGGACAGGCCAATAAACGACTAACAGAAGCGGCCGTTGAAAGTTCAACTCCTACACCTTTTTTCCCTCCTTTTTTTCCCTTCTCGTAGAGAAGTTTTGGACTGCTCCAAGCTGCTTTCATGGAGGTTCTTTCCTCCATGACTGCTCTGGACAGGCAAATAACAAAACAGCATTAGCTGTACTAGACACAGTCGATCCAATCCAATCTGATTTCTTTGTGTATTTTTTTACGTTTCTTCTTTTCGCTGTCGCGTGGTAAGCGTTTACCTCTGTGGTCTTCTTTTTTTCTCGTGTGTCTCCAACTTGTGCGATGTATGTTCTAGTTGAGTGCGTTGGTGATTACACAGCGAAGGAGAAGGAAGACGTGGTTACGCATGAAGACGTAAGATTTTTCTTTCCTCAAGACATTGACGACTTTGAGAGGGAGACGTTCTACGATGTTTTCTGGAAGGGAGACGACAGAACCCGCGGGGGCTACTACGAAGCAGTAATAGTGCACATGACTGGTAAGTGACCATTTTTTGAAGCCTTGCGGGAATTTGTACACTGAAATATTCTTCCTATGTGTGCTACGAACTGCAGAAACAGAAGAAGAAATGAAGGAATGGCGAGCAACCAATCGAAAAGCCGCTCGGAATGTAAAGGCCGGCGCGTCAAAAAAGAAGCGCAAAGAAGATGTTGCGAATGCTGGGCTCTCAAAAAAGAAGGTACGTGGGACCTCTTCGCGTAATGTATGTGTTCCATGTACAGGTCCGCGCAGAAGTAAACGGGGCACGGTAGCGATTGCCGAATTGCCTCCCGGCGGTGCCTAGAAACGCTGACGTGAAGCAACGAGCGGCGTTCTGGGGCCCATATCTGATATAACCATATCGGATCATACTTAATCGTCACCCTGCTGGTGTGTCTTTCTGCACGTCCAGTTTTCAAGAGGCACGTTTGGCTGTAGAACGGCGCTGGTTACATTTCAGCTCGCCACAATCGGCGTTGAGCGATTCCACTGCTTTTGAGTTCAAAGAAGCCATGTCTTTTAAAGCGTGCATTGTTGCGCCCTTTCGAGTGCAGCCATAGATGTCGTCGTCGCTGGACGCATAGTATCGCCTGCCTATCATGGGAAGTTTTAGTGGGCGCACGTGGTTTTTATTGACCTTTCGTCGTAACACTCCTGAGCTAGTTACTAAGGGTTATTACTTAGGTGCAAACGAGGCAACCCGTAATAAATGATCTCTGACGAAGCCAGCATGATTTAACAACAAAAAAGGACAAATCCCAGATCCCAGAGGTTTATCCTTAATTTGTGGTGGATATATTCTGAAGCTACGTTTTGTTAACGGTTTATTTGTACTGCAGTGCAAAGGCACCCCCTGGGAATACTATTAAGCAGATAATACAATGTCGCCAGTGAGCATGACACCGATGGCTGCGCAGTATTGCGCGTAAGGAACATTGTCAAGTGCGTAGCTTCTTCGAACTCCAAAGCACGGTGGGTTTGGTTGGTGGATTGGATTGCAGCGAGTGGCAATGTAGGTAGCTGGCATGTAGTTTTGTCCTTGTAACATGGGGCCTGTCGACGCAGGCAAAACGCAACGAGCCTGCTATCGTTGCCAAGAGAGCTGCCGAGGGAGAGGTGCTGAGAGGTGCCCGCTGCCTTGAAGCGCACGAAGGCGCGGATGCGCAGAGCAAGATACAGGCACTGGAGGTGGCGGTCAAAGAATTGGAGAGCAAGCTCAAAGAGGAGCAGATCCTTAACAAAGAACTCCAAAGAGCACTGTGTGCAAAGATATTTGCGCAAGGTATGTAAACCTATTTACACTAGGTTCTTGTACTTGTTCATACTAGGCGCCTTGCCGAGGTGTCTGAAAGTATGCTGCTCCTGTTATGTTTACTTAATGTGGTGTGGCAGGGAAAAGTAGAATCTGTGCTTTGTAAAAAATGCTGTTTCGTGCTGAGCAGCAGGGGCATAGCCAGAGGGGGGGTTTGGGGTTTTGAACCCTTTAGGAATTTTTTCCAGCCAGCATCTAAGCAAGGTTTAGTGCTCTGTTTGGTAAAACCCCTCCCTTCCAATAACCCATAACCCCCTTTGAAAAAAAGTTTTGGCTATGGGCGGGCTGAGCACCACTCATAGGTTGAAACACTATTGCCAGGCTTTAGATTGAACGGAAAAAGCCGACGCGACGAATGTACTCCACACACTTTGTCTCGTTCCTGGCATTTGTTTTGGTAGCACCCTGAACACGTCGTACCACTTTAGCCTATATTCATCTTGGATAAATTATCTGACTACCATAAGGCAACAGTTAATGCTTGTGTCTGTGTTCATACACAAGGCGTCCACGTTAATTTGTGAGGAAGTGAAATGAAGATCCTGAGGAAAAGTAGAAGTCTGTGCTCTGAAGCTTTCAGATTTAAATTCCTTTTTACCTTTCATAACGTTCATCAGCATTACCCTCTGCAGTTTAGGTTTTGTTCTTATGGCACATGAAACTGTGGAGCTTTATACCTGATGAAGTGCAGCGCGCATGCACTTAAGAGCTTGCGGTGACCCCTACACTGTCAAAGCTTACCCCGTTTTGCCAACAATCTTTGAACTGTTCCCTTTCGCAGCTCCAGCACCAGCAACTCCAGAAAGAAACACCGTGGCGGCAAAGCCACCACCTCCTGTGCCAAGTTCGGCACCCAGTGGCAGTGGAGCTTCAGCCCGCCATACAGGTTGGCATATTACAGCTTGTGTAAATGTAGAAGGCCGATTGTAGTTGTCTCCCAAAGTTTTTTCTTCATACAGTGTCAGTGACTTTTTTTAAAATAGAAGCAGCCCCTTGCTGACAGCCTGAAATACATGGGGGGCAGGGAGAGGGGCTCTTATTATGTAACATATTTGATAGTCGTGATGCGTAATTGCTTTTTCAGCTCTCATCTTTGCACTGTACCCTTTAGGAGCTCCAGCACCAGCAGCTCCAGAGAGACACATTGTGTCGGCAAAGCCACCACCTCCTGTGCCAAGTTCGGCACCCAGTGGCAGTGGAGCTTCAGCCCGCCATACAGGTTGGCATATTACAGCTTGTGTAAATTGTGAACATTGTGAATTGTGAGCATTGTAAACAAGGGAGCCGTAGCACTCCCGAAACGTCAATTGGTTTTTGACGTCAGTGACCTGTGTTTCTTGTTTTGTAGTATGCTACCTGACCAGACAGTATGCCGTCCAACCATCGACTTCATCAGCTTGTGTAAATGTAGAAGGCCGATTGTACTGTACTTACTTGATTCTGACGTGCCCCTGATTCTAACGTGCACTTAATTTTCCTGGCAAAAAAAAAACCTGAAAAAGTTGCACCTCCGATTCTAACGCACTCGGAACTTTGTGACCCAGAAAAAAGAATGCAAGAGAAACGGGCGATTTATTTCCCGAAGTAATCTCTCATCTTACTATTTGTAGCTTTGCGCTGAGTACACCTCGTTCTTGGTGCCGCCAAGCGCGTTCGCGATGCCACACTACTGAACGAACTTTCAACCATGGTCGATGGGATCGTGGCCCATACCTTGCACGCCCATCCCGCGAGCTTCTCCAGAGGGACACGCCTCAGCCGACCGCTCGTTTTAAACGCATGGGAGTCGCTCGTAAGCCACTCGGGGAAGCGGCGCACCTTGGTTGCTGCTACTGCCATTGCTGTATCAAGCGCGCGAGTGGAACCATTTGACGATTTGTCTGAACGCCGATAGAAAAGCCTAGGTTTCCTGTGTCCAAAACATGGATGGTCTGAAAGTCATTGCTAAAAGTGGCTAAAAGCTATGGCGCCATCTTGAGATGGCGATGACGATGGGTACGTGGGACAAAATTTCCGCTGTTTCGGCAGTTTCGGTTTCATATCCGATCCTAACGCGCATGCGACTTTTCTGCCTATCTTTTCTTAAAAAAGTGCGCGTTGAGTCAGTTAAGAACGGTAGTTGTCTCCCAAAGTTTTTACTTCACGCAGTGTCAGTGACTTCTTTTTTAAAAATAGAAGCAGCCCCTTGCTGACAGCCTGAAAGGCATGGGGGGCGGAGAGGGGGCTCTTATTATGTAACATATTTGATAGTCGTGGTGTGTAATTGCTTTTTTTAGCGCTCATTTAGGTTTAGTTCAGGAGGTTGCTTAGACTTGGCATTAGTGCTGCATTTACGCCTGCCGGCTGCCAGGTCGGCTTATCGGTGCATACTTTGTCCCATAATTTCCTATAACAGCAATGTAGATTGATTACAAACTGTGGCACATAAATGTACTTCGATATGTAATGTGATATCTGCTATACTTTGAGAATGAAGAGGGAATGTGTTTTTTGTATTTTTCTAAAAATGACGCTTTTAAAGGAGCCATGAAGAGAAAACACAAGTTTGGTTCATTCAAAAAATTGGTTCGTTAGAATCATACTGACACCACTTTTAACTAAACTTCGCTCAAACAAGCCACAAAATTAGGACAAAAGGGAATGGCCATGCGACCCATTAGCTCATTTCCCGCAACAGAACGTATGATGTCGTACGAGTTAGCCCTGCGATTGGCGGACGCCGGCCAAATCAAATGCACATTAGGAAGAGATTAGGAGTTTGCCGAACGGGCTGTTTGCACTTAAATTTAGGGCACTTTTTTTGTAGCAGTAAGAATGGGAGAATATACAGTGGAAGTTACGAAAGCACACGTAAACCTAGAAGTACCGATGCGTACTATTGTTGGTACTGCGCGCACTATGCTTGGTTTAGCTGTAATAGAACGGACAATTGGGCTAGTTGGTAGCTGTTCATCTTGAAGGTGAAAGCGCTTGCACAACAGGGACAAAAGGTAGAAACAGAGACGGGTAGAAAACAAGACTGCGGGGCCTTGGAGTTTTCTCTGACGACACTGGCCGATTGACGTAAGCAACAGTGTCTTACAAGACCATATTTGTTGAGCAAGCACTATGTTTCACGAAACAATTATTTTCTTCCTGAATGAAAACAGCCAGTTATATACGGTCAAAAACAAACCAAAGGCAGAAAACAGCTTGTGATGGTATGGTGGCACCGTATATGTTCACTAACAGTAAGCAAGTCTTCCCAATAGGCTGCAGGGCAGTTGATTCCTGTGATGTCATTGCAGACCACGAAAACGCACGATTTAGCAGGAAAATGAAAATTTCAACTTAAAATAAATAATTTCTGAGTGAATAAAGCATCGTTTGCATTTGGACAAGCACTCGGGGCACAATAAAACACGAAATCTTTTGAATAATACAAACTTGTATTTTGTCTTCATGGCTCCTTTAATGTTTTTCATTTGACCCAGCATAAAGCATGTTTGGAAGCTTGGCTTGACATGCTGATGTTTTATCCTACGCAGATGCCAGTGTTGTTCGTGGCCAGCAGGGCACATTTCGGCCATGCAAAGGTGTGTTTTGTTCTGTAAGAGGTGGGACTAGGATATTCCTGTTGCTGATTCTGTCTTTCTAAAGTACTTCTCAAGATATACTCTTAGATGATTGATGTACTCTTCTCAGCAAGCCCTTGTTCCTTGAACACTGAAGTAATATTTATTATATCTTGCTGTCAATCCTCTAACTGAACATTGGTGTGCAATTGTTTTTTACGTGAAGAAACATGAAGAGACAATGCAGTCGATTGGTCTCGGTTGATGGAAATGCAACAGACTTCCTTTCAACTGGTTTATAATGTGCTTTCCATCTTTTTTTTCCCAGCCCTTGGGAACGAGGCCTCAGAGCTGGATGAGACTTCTGGCACGCTAACGGAAGATGGACAGGTAATATATTATCTTGACTTTTGTTCTGCATATAAATTGCCCAGGCTATGCATAGCTGTTGCCACTATACTAGTTATTGCCCATTCCACACTGCAGTGCAAGGGCATTAAGTTGCAAAACGCACCCGATGTTTGCGATGTTACACGCACAAATGCTGCTGTCATAAGGGAAGCAGGACTTGGAGGTGGCTTCCTTGCGGCGACAACAATGGCACTTGTCTTCAATTAGCCTACAAAACCGAGATATTAGCTTTCCTTTAGCTTTACGTCGGGGATATACTTTTTTTTGACGTGAAGCTTGTCTGTGCAGGTGCAAAAGTTCATAGGGAAAGCGCGAATTTGTGTAAACAACCCAACAGGGCCATTCTGTGCATGGAAGCGCCGTCATTCTTGTAAGGAAACAGTTTTTCCAGCGAAGGGAGAACAAATTGACGGCAACCTTTTCAGCGACTGCCGCGTTTTCACCAAACTTGAGCGCCACGTTTGGTGCTCCGTTGGGGTTGTTACATGCCCAACAAATGGCAAAATTGAGTGTAGCAGCCGTCCAAGCCAATGCTTGCAATGAGGAGCAGTTATCTTTGGGATAACTTTTTGAGCGACTGATCCCATACTGATGCGATTAAAACCTGTTGGAAACTGATTGCATTTACCGTACACATGCCGGGCTTGCTCAGCTGTACGCAGCAAAGAACATCACGTACAATATCTTCACTTCATGGTGCAAAAATATTGCAGGATCTTTCAACGTATTCTTTCGTGAATGCATTTTTTTTTGGCTAGCTTTGTCGAAGCGCCTCCTGCCTAAGTCGTGTATAACCTACAACCTTGGCATCAGACTCACTGCAGCTACCTTTTCAACAATAACTATTCATGCTGCTCCTACACTGCCTCGGTAGCTAACAGCCAATGGCAAATTTCTGACACCGTTATATTTTTTCTTTTTGTAATCGTGCTGTGTGTTGTAAGTCAATGGGAATTACCACGTGGCAAATGTTTCTTCCGGTTTATTTTTCTTTTGTCACGCTATATGAAGCTGCAGGCAAAGTGCTTCTTTCTGTTCCTTTTTGTCTATTCCATGCCATAAACTACACTGGATATGTTTTTTTGTTTTATCCTTGTGTATGTACGCACGCTGTCGAATGAGATTGAACACATTAGCAAAGGGTTAGCTGCCGTGGACACTTTTTGCAGACGATATCCGGGTGGGTGCGCGTTCAGTGGATGCTAGCCGAGTGCGTGCTTTTGCCAGCCTATCCTTGTAACAGTTTCGCGTTAAAAAACTCATATTTCGGCACACTGCCGATCTCACAGAAAGTGTGCACTACCCCCATTGTGAATCGGCAACGACGGAGCACAACGGGCCGAGAGAAAGATGAAATAACAACAGTGGCAGGCTGAGAAAACGAGAAAATGCTAATTCAGCGGAGAAGTGAGAATTAAAACCAGTGCCAGCTGGTGCAGTGCTGCTGAAAAGATCTAAAAAGAACCAAACAAGCAATAACAAATTGGGCACGCAGAATCGGCGCGCGTGGGCAGGTCGCGTAGTACAAAGCCGGTTAGGATTCCTACTTGGCTTACATTTAGGAGAACTTTAGCATTTTCGAGGCTTCACTGCGTTGTACATTCCCATGCAAGCTAGTCCGTGTCTTCCGGCTTGCAGACCATTTATTTTTCCGTTGTTTCACTAACTTTACTTGGTTCTTGCTATAGGGCATTAGTGTGCACATCCGTAATGACGGAGTGCCTTGGAATATACTTAAAATTGTTGTGTAGCTTATATTCCCATAAAAGGCACAAGATATTGTCAGGTTTCTCCTAATCACATCCACGAAACATATTTTTTTACGACGTATATATTCGAAACCAAGCCGCATTTGTTGTCTGGACTGCAATACAAAATCAACCTCTTAATGTGCCAGTATCATGTTTAAGCGACGCGACAATCGAATTCACTTGTGCCTGACATATTCAGAGGTGGCACTGGTGATATGCTGCTACCGTCGCCAATGCCCGTAAGAGCGGCCAAGTAGTGTGCAGAACCGCACCCCTGGAGGCTTCTTGTTGGCGCTGGAGCACTCTACCAAGACGCAGCTGTTTTTTGAAGTGCTCTAACTGTACTATTTGCTAAGAGACGTGCTGTAGCAAATTATTTAGAGCACAGAAAGGCAAAAAGACACTAAAGACAACCAAAACATTGCATGAGCCCCTATCAGCCACGCAGCGCCCATCCTGCAAACACCGCGGGGAAGTGGCGGCAGGTGGCACAGAAATGGCTAAGCTCGAGGCGTATAAGTGCATGATTTGATGTAGTTTCAAAATAAACAGTCGGCGTATGCGCTTTCTATTTAGGTTCACCTGGGCCATGGTTCCTACATTGAAGAGGACATGTGGGAGGGGCTAATCAGCCTTCCCACGGATTCCGCCTTCTGTAAGCAACTGGCTGTGAGGCTGTGGGGTAATGAGACCCTCAAGGAGCGCAGCTTGACGGGCACTCTGTCCAACCAGGCAATTGCCAAGGGGACGGTGAAAAAGCAAACGCCACTGACACCCAAAAAAGTGGCGTCACTGTCAGGTGAGGGCTCACTTGCTTTCATACAGAACTCAGTAAACTTGTGGTAAAGGAACAATGAAAAAGAAGTAATTAGTAATAACAGACAAACTAACTTAATCCTGCAGAGACATCTTGTTTATGAGTGTAGTTTCAATGCATCTTCTAATTTTTGCTTAAGGTGGGTATGCCTGTTACTTGCATTATCTTTCTCATCTAAAGTAAAGAGTCTGTATACCATTTAAGGCAGGCCATTGTGCCTGAAAGGTTAGCATGGTCATGCTGCCCGTGCAGTCTGTGTTAGTTGCACATATGCATTCGCACTTTTTAGAAAATTGCAAGTGGGCATGCAGTATATGTATTTTTGTGTTCTTTCTTCTGCCAAGAGTCACAGGACGCAACAACACGAGGTTATTGTTGCAAGTAACAAGGACCAGCCTATGTCTCTTTGGACCTCCTTGTTAGTGTGCACCTAGAGACTTTTGTACCACCTTCCTTGAGCTTTCTTGTACAGCAAATCATTGGTCAGAAAATTTTATGTCGTAAATAGAAAACTCAGGCAGGACCCAGCAGTTCTCTCCTAAGATCCCGAGCACGTACGCCTCTCAAACCAGGCATACAGCATAGAGCTCAGTATTCAGCACAAAAAACCACAAAACAAGCATCCGTATAAGGCATTGATAAGGCATTTAGGAACAATGCCCCCCCCCTCTCCTCCCCATGTGTTCCTGGTAAAGATTGCGCTTGCAGCTGCTCTTTAAAACGGGGGTTGATGTCGCACGTCATTCAAGGGCAAGCACAAGCGTCAGGCTAGGCATAGTCCAGTATTTCCCTCCAGGGAAGCCAAGCGCAAATGGCAAGCCCCCCCGAGACAAAGAGGAACATTTCACACCCTGCCCTTTCAGCATGTGTAGTGGTTTTGCAACAGCTTCGCTTGATATCTACTTTCACTGGGCGCGATTGTGGCCAGTGTTTTAGAGCGCAGCTTTTACGCACTTACTCCTGTGGTTTCGCATCATTTGTCGGCCTCAAATCAAAAAGAACGAAGAAGACATAAAAGAAAAGACAGAGTGAACAGAAAAGAGGAGGAGGAGAGTGTGGCAAAGGCCTGAGGGGAGGCTGGTGGGCCAAGACACCTTTGTGAGGCACTTTAACCTGTATTGTTTTTTTTTTGCAGAGAGTATGGCGGTTGAACTCACGGATGAAAAAAAAAGTGAAGGAAGCTCACACTAACGTGTAAGACTTGAAGGTAGTGAAGCTGTTAACCTTCACAATCATCATGAAGGTTTAAGTCCACAATTGCAGCTCATTTGCTGCTTCTTTGCTGCTGCAATGACCTTTACTCCATCATTGTTGCTATAAGTGTGAGCTTCCTTCATTTTTTTTGAAGTCATAATCATTGGACATCATGTTGGATGGGGGTGTCTGTTGGACACGTCTGTTGGATGACGTGTCTGTTGTTAAGAGCAAGTGTTGTCACGATTACGGCAAACGCTGAAGTCTTTCTCGTTCTGAGAAAGTGTTGCCGTGACTACAGTGAATGCTGGAGCGTTTTTTGGCCAATCTGCCCCAAGTGGGCATGCTTATTGCTTGCAAGTGTGCGCCGGGGAAGCTGGGCGATCGCCACGAGGCACACACGCTCTCGACATTTTCTTATCTTTTTTTAACTGATGGGCGGTCGCCACCATCTTGGCCAATCTCCTTAAGGGGGTATGCTTGGCTTGAAAAAGGTGCGCCGGGGACGCTGGGCAGTCGTTGCGAGGCATGCGCACGAGTGCTCGGAATTTTTTCGGTATTGTTAACTGCCAGGTGATTGCCACGAGGCTTGCGCTCACGTGTGCGTGCCTTGAAATTTTTTTGGTGTTTTTACTGTGGACATGAAAAATTTCGATTTGCTAACCAGCTTCACTGTTAAAACAAAAAAAATATGATGTTTGTTGCCGAGCAGGCACAATAACAGGCACTTATACTACTATATTTGCAGATGCTTTCTGGCGTTACCTAACGCTGAGGGGTGTTGCTGAGGCGGACCTCCCTAAGCGCCACAAGTTGCTGACGCGCTACCTGGCGCAGAAGTGTGCTGACCTCCGCCGCTGAGCTGAAAAGCACTGTGCAAAGGTACTGTGCATTCCAGCCTTCTGCACAAGTACTATCAGTTGGGTTAGTTGGTACTGGTTTATAAGAAAAAAACAGTGCAAAGATGACAGTTGTCTTCGCCGTTTTTCTGTTATCTTTGCACTGTTTTTCCATGATGTTCCAGGTTTCTGTTATTTCTTGCTTCATTCATTACAAGAAGCTGCTATAAAAGTATTCTCCTTTGTTTAGCTTTGCAGTGGTTACATGAGGCAGAAGTAGGTGTTTACAGGCTTTGTGAGAAAATGGTTGTCGGCTTAGACACGTAAATGGAGCATGAAAACCTCCTAAATTCCTGGTAGGGGCCGAAATTGCCCCAGAATTTTGTTGTTGTATCTTAATTTTCTAGTCCCATTGGTGAGGATTAGTGGTTGTGCAAGGATGCTAGGGGCATATATATTTGTTCATGTAATCAGTTAATTATCATACTTTTGGAACTAATGGACGATGCAGGACTGCTTCATATGTAGATGTTTAAGTGTGGCCTCGGTAATACAAAATTAGACTTGCTAAAAATGCAACAATGTCCATATAGTTGCTTTTAGTTACAAATGCCAGCCGGAAGTATTTGATGGTCTGCATACTGCTGCTTGTGTAGTTTTTACTGCATGACTGTCTTCCTTCATTTTTGCTACATACTAGCAATCACGCATGTCATAAAAGGAAATGCAGTGGAAAAAGTGCACGATACAATTACTTAGATTATATGCTGTGTAGGAAGCTCAATATTCCTATCACATGACCATGGGGAAAATTCTTGAAAGGCATGCATCACTTGCCCGCGTGATGGGTTTAAGTGCTAGCTGTATATATGCCACAGTGGAACCGTCTAAACTGCCTATTCCATTATCGATGCATGCCCCAATTTATTCTCACACGGTGAAAATAGTCGCACCTTCACCTAGCCACTGTTTTTGTCTAGTTGAATATTTGGTTTTGATGTCTTTTGTTTCAGATCTGCCAAAGATTCTATCGTGTATGTGTAATCTCACCGAATATATATTCTTTGAAAGCGTCACCTGTGCAAGTGGTTTTTTTTTTCGTTCTGCATGCTGATGTAATGTTCAAGCGAGAGTTCACTGTTTAGGATAGCAAAGCAAAATAAAATGTGTTCATGATATTAAAATGACAAGGCAAAACGAGAAACGCAACTCTGCGATGAGATAGGATGACAGAAACAGCAGAACAACTGCGTGACAAGACAGGACAGCAGACAACAGAACAGCTGTGTGACAGGGCAAAAGATATACAAAACTGTGCAACAGGACAGCACAAGATACAACACAACTATGCGACAAGACATGACGACAGATACGACAAAACAACTGTGCGACAAGACAGGACGACAGATGCAACAAGACAGGACGACAGATACAACAAAACGACTGCGCGACAAGACAGAACGACAAGGACAACGACAGTACGACTCGCAAAAATACGACAAGACGACTGACGACAAGTTTCAGTCTTGTCGTTTTTATCGACTGGGTAATCAGTGTATTTGCGTGGTTTTCCAGTGCTTAGCTGTCACAATATGGTAGTGTCACAACCAGCTTAGGGGAATGGACGCCAAAAGCCATTGGCGAGTTTTATTACAATTTAATACACACATACATAGAACGTTAAAATTAACCACTCAAACCTTCAACAGTTTAATACACACACATAGAACCATAAAGTTAACCACTCAAGTAATCAACAGCACAAAACCAATCAGCGATGAACCCCTCAATAAATATCTCAGAGTTATGCAAACGAAAACACACACACACAACAATAAACGTCTCACGCAATCACTTGAAATTTACTCAATACGAAATATTCAGAACGTCCTACGTACTGTTTCTGCAACAACTAGTCCCTAGTTGTGTCCTACGACATGGCCCTACTGGACTGGCCTACCCCGGTCGTCGGCCTGACTGGGCGTCCCCGTGGCTTGGCCGCGACGCAGTGGTAGCCATAGTCGTCTCGTGTTGGTGCCGGCCTCACTGCGCGTGGTCGTTCTCTGGACGCGTTGGGACTGCGCGCGAGGAAGTGGTTCCTCGCCGGCTACCCTTGCGATAGCCACTGTGACCGGAGGTACCCAGGTGGACGAGGAACGTAGCCTCTCGGGGCCGTCGCAAGAACAGTCGACTGAGCGTGGGCGCTGGCCAACATGTCCCCGACCGTTGCCGCTTTTGCCACCAATACGCCGGTTGGTGGTGCGACTGGGACGCCGCAGCCAATGCGAGGTCGGCACGCGCCTGCCCAGACTTGGTGGGCATAGTCGGTGGCGTTGCCGCGTGCCCCTGACTTGTTTCTTGAAGCTCACCTGCTCCATCCGCGTCCTCGATCCTTGCCTTTCCTCTTCTCCTTGTGCTCCTCACATGTAAACCCTCTGGGCTCCATCGCGGCACTACGACACTGTGCCTTTTCATTTCCATATTTGGTAACAGAGCAGCTTGGATCCTTCGCCGCGTTCTCGGATTGGTTCACATTTTTACTACCATATTTGGCCATGAACACTGGGGAGGGGGAGGGTTTCGTCGCGGAGCTCGTAGGTTGGCGCCTTCATGGCGCGCCGTTCAAATTTCCGTTCTTCGTCCTCTTTTACGGGTGTTTTGATGTATCCCTCGGGACAGCACAGCAGTTTGGGATAGGGGGCGAGGTAGTGGAAGTGGTAAGCGAATATATCTGCTCAGGCCAATTTGTGACCCCGGATCCCTACCATGAGGCCGGGATAATTAGAAGGATCAGAATGGGGTGAAGTGCATACGGCAGAAATTCAGAAATTCTAAGATAATGAGTAGCAGCATACCATTGTCGCTGGAGAAGAAAGTGTACGACAGGTGTGTCTTACCGGTACTCACCTACGTGGCAGAAACTTGGAGGTTCACTAAGAGGGTTCAACTTAAATTGAGAACGACTTAGCGGGCAATGAAGCGGAAAATGATAGGTGTAACATTAAGGAACAAGAAGAAAGTGGAGTGGGTCAGGGAACAAACGCGTGTTAAGGACATATTAGTAGAAATTAAGAAGAATAAATGGACGTGGGCAGGGCATGTAATGTGAAGGAAAGATAACCGTTGCTTATTAACGGCAACAGAGTGGACCCCTATAGAAGGCAAGCGTTCCAGGGGCGGCAGAAAGTTAGATGGGCAGAAGAGATCAAAGTGCTTGCGGGGATAAATTGGTCACAGTTACCACAGGACCGGGGTAATTAGAGAATAATGGGAGAGGCCTATGCCCTCTAGTGGGCGTAGATAGGCCGGCGATGATGCTGATTGTGATGATTGTATATCCCCTGTCAGTGGGTGTCTTGGACACATGATAGTAGCCACTGCTTCCGACAAGAAATGAGTAGTTTGTTCCTAATAATTTCACTTCAGGTATATAAATAACTTGTGGCTGTCGATAAATTAACGGTGAAATAGCCCCTCCCAGTGGTTGGTTGTGCCTTTTGGAAAATTAGCTTTCCAACATGCTGAATACACTTCAAGGCATTGAGGTTCTTTTCAGTTGCGTGCCTAGGAAGGTTGCCCCAGGTTATGTTCTTCGCTTCGCGTGCACGTCAACAATCTTCAGTCCACCAGGGCCTGCTCGGGTTTTTTAAAGTGCCAGAGGTGTGAGGGAATGAACTCTAGGCAGTACCAAAATGTGTGCTGTAAAGATGCTACAAGCGTCGTCAGTTTGTAAGAATGATGTGTAAGGGTGTTGTAACTTTTGCGTGAAATCTGCCTACTCCGAACTTTCTCTAAACCTTTTAAGGTAGATGAACCTGTCGGGGAGTTTATCAAGTACGTGAGTTCTACGTTGGATTCTAGATTCCGCTCGAAGGAAGTGAAAAGAACGCAATAATCCTGTGCTGCACTTATCGGTAAATATTTGGTGGGTGGCGTAGTGTAGCATGTTGGTTCGTTTTCAATAAACAGGCAGGCTTCTGGCGATAGCAGGAGTTTCTCAATCAAGCGACGCCGCCCATCATCACTTTCAGATCCTTCATTGTGACTATGGCATTACAAATTTCCAATGAGCACGAATGGATCCGGGTGCTGAATCTTAGGGATTCAAACTGAAATAATTAAACCAAAATCGGTTTTAACCATTATTGAGCAGATCGTTAACCTGTGGGAGATTATTACCCGCGTAGCGACCTCCTCAAGCGTCATGCTGAAAGCAGTGAATTCACAAGGAATAGATCGCTGTATGACTACCGCTACACCACCATAGGAAAATTCATCTTTCCCCAAACGCAGAGTAGCTATTCAAGAAGTTCGCCTTAAATGTCACTATGTCCTGGAGATAGACCGCCGTTGATTATTTTTTATAAAGAATTTCGCTTATATGAACTCAGTTTTTCTAGGCCACTGCTGTTCATAATGTAAGGCATGGTATTACCAGAGTGTTCAAGCAGAGAATGCAGCGAGTATGCGCGCATTGTGAATGGGTGGTTCTACCTCGGTAACTGAACCTGAGCAAGGGCCAGTGATACACACACCTGATTTATTCCCACGGCCAGCGCTGCCATGCTGACTGTTTGACTGAAAAGCTGACCAGCTGGAGTGGGCGTCAGGCTCGTGTCTTCGGCTAACGGCAAAGGAGCAACGGGAGGATCTGTCTTTTTGCAGAAATGTTTCGCTAGTTTAGTCCGGCTTGCCGCGAGTGCCATTGGCGGCTGTAGCCGCCATGTGTGTGTGGAAGCCGATGCAGGGCCTCTCACTTGAGAGCTAACTGTGGCCACGACGGCTGCTGCAACAGGGGCGCAATGCCAACCATCTCTATTGCCAGTATTCAATGGCGCGGAATGCATGCAGGCAACCATGCGAGTGCGCCGCCATATCTGTGGCCAAGCGTCTGTTGATAGGCGACGTTGTGCGCATGGCCCGCAGATCAGGCACCCCTCTTCTCCTCCATGCAACCGTACGAGTACGCCGTCACTTGTTACGTCGGGCTCCGCGGGATGGCGGTACTTGTCCATGGCAGTGGCGCATCGGCCATGTCTGTGGCCGTTTCCAGTGTTGCCAAGCGAAGAAATTGACGCTAAACGTTTCAACGAATACCGTATATACACGGTGTTTGCTGCCCCGTGAAACTCTGGGGAGTCCGTAGGTTTTACGAGAACCATCTGGGCATCGGAAGCCAGCAAAGCGGTTTGTGGGGGTGGGATCAGGTCAGCGTCGCCCTATCCTCGTTAAACAGCGTCAACGTAGCTTCTTGAGGGAAATAACGAATACCTTTTTTGAGCTTTTGAATAAAAAAGGATTTCAGTTCTGTTAGTATTCATGTGTTTCTCAAGCTCAAATTTTTTCAAGCATGGGTTAAACACGTTGGGGTTTATCACAATTACATCACCTGAATTGTGTGGTGTGTTTTTGCAGATTGTGTTTGGAGAGCTTCGCACAAGTCCCTTTGCCTTAATACTTATTTGACAATAACGCAGGCAAATCATTTGGGCCAAGCAAGAGCGGTTACAAAGGTAGTATAGATCACTTAAGGCTACATATATTATACAATAAAAAATAACCAGACCACACAGTGGTAAGAATACATGAATGTTAGTCCCTAAAACGCCATAAGAGAATTTTTTTTTCGAATAGAAACCCGACATCACAAGACAGAAAAAAAATGAGCGGTAGCTGAAATCCCATACCGAAATCTTTGAGGGACAAAACTGTATTAATACCCGCTTGCTTTTCAAAAGGTGCGATCACATTAATGCTCAGTAAATGATTCGTCCTCGTAGAAATATTTTTTGCATATTCGAGTGGCTTTAAAGTATTTTTCCGGAGCGGCAGGTATACGAGAAGCCAATGCGGCTGAGTTTTCTTAGGGTTTTTTATGCGTGTGTTTTTCTGCTGGTTGTTGCGGCTGTCTTATCTTTGACATTTGAAGCATCTTCGAGGGTGTGAGATGTACGCTCTTAGCTAACAGTAAAGAGTGCGTGTTTTAGTGATTCTGGAAGTTTTTTTACTGTCAAATGCCAAGATGACATCTTTTTTAGTCTATTTTGATTGCGCCTTATGGTTATATGTCTTATGGCAATTACTCCTAGCTCACGCAAAGTTTTAGGAATATCCCCCTCAGTTTCATTTGTTAGCTCAGTTTCCAAGATGTTGCCTTGGCAATATTGAGGTTTATTGTGCTGCAGTGATTTGTAGGTCACCTATGTTTGTTTCCTTCAGAAAGTGAGTAACTCTCCTTTACTTCGCAATTCAATAAGCAATTCAGCGGGGGCAGTTTTTTTGCGGAATAATGTGTTCCTGCCAAGCCTTCAATTGAGTTGGTGATTAGGAAAACTGTTGTCGAAGTTTTTGAGGTTACTTTGTCGACATACAGCGCGAGTAAGAAACGAGATACGTTTTTTATGTTGTTAAAGACAAAGTTGGGTGGGGTTTAGGATTGCTGTGATACGGGCCCTACCCAGGCTGAGAGAAGATATAAGTTTGAACAGGCCAAGTAGAATTCAATATTCTAAGTGTGCAGGCACACTTTTGCGTAGTCAAACTCCGGTTGGTTGTGGTTTAGGAAGTAAACAAGCGTGCACATTGAAGGCGGGTTACAGGCAACGGCGTAAAGAGGTCAAGCTACAAATTCAGATAGCGCTGACTCGATTGCGATAGCTCAGTCAGTTGTAGAGGTTTCGCACGTGTCGGAGTGTCCAGATGACAGCCGTCGGATACCTTGGATATAGCGTCCTACGGCAAGCCTCAGGACCACGGTATTACACCAATAATATGAAAGGTTCTTCAGGGTTCCATTCAAAACATCTTCATCCTACTCTGCCGTCATCGTAAGCTTGATTATTATACTCAAGTTGCACGGAAGTGTTTCTTGCGCTGAACGCTACTTTCACTGGGGACTAGCCATTTTTGTTGGAATTTTGCCACCCCATTGCCATAATACGTGTATACATCACCCGGTGATCCAACGTGTGGTTTGAATGAACGAAGAACCGTCTAATTCCCTTTCGTAGGTTTCTTTGTAAATCATACGCCAAAACTACGAATTTCTTCCAGCTGCATGTGTAATTTGCAGAACTCATCAGAGAAGCAGACGACGGGGGAGAAAGGCGCTCCTTTCTTGCCAATAGAATATCATCGCCTCCACCACCATCACCACCGCCGCCGCCATCATCATCATAATTCTTACTATGAACACTGCAGGGCAAAGGCCTCTCCAACAGATCTCCAATTGTCGCGGTCCAGTGCGAACTGCCACCAATTTATTCCTGCGAACTTCTTAATCTCATCTGCCTATCTAACTTTCTTCCACCTCTTGCCATGATTGCCTTCTCTACGGATCCACTCTGTTACCGTTAATGACAACGGTTATCGTGCGTTCTTATCCCATGCCCTGTCCACACCCATTTCTTCGCCTTAATTTCTACTAATATGTCTGTAACACGCGTTTGCTCCCTGACACACTCCGCTCTCTCCTTGTCCATCAAAGTTACACCTATCATCGTCCGTTCCATTGATGGCTGGGTCGTACTCAATTTAAGTTGAACCCTGTTAGTGAGCCTGAAAGTTTCTGCCCCGTAGGCGAGTACCGGCAGGATGCAGCTGCCATACACTTACACCTATACAATATACTACCCCACTAAATATCGTGTGGGGAGAACTTAATTGGAAAAACAATTTTGTTTGTCCAACAGGCTTTGTAGATTTTTTGCAACAAAGCGAAATGCCTTTCTTTTAACAGCGAAGCTGTGTAGCAATTTGTTGACTGCGGCTTTTCTCAAAACTTAGTATAACAGTAGAAAGAAAAGAATCCATTGCACCAACAAGATTAGAAGCGGTGTAAAGTAGTTCAACAGATTTGAGCTACTGGACACAGTAACTGAAAACAGTACTGGACATCTTGATTTGGTAACGGAAACTCAAACGGCTCGCTCACTTGGCTGTGACTGTGGGGAGAGGAACCACGCTAGCTGCTCTACACAGAACGTGTGATATCGTACCCGAACAGGTGCGGGCGGCCAGGTTAATTGTGCGCATTCTCTTTGTTCGTGTCGCTTCTTTGATTTGCTTCTTTTTCGCCGTTATGGCAAAGGTATGGAGTAAAAGTCGTCGCGGCATCGAAGATGAAGCAAATCGCCTCAATTGTGGACTTTAACCGTCGTGATGGCTGGTAAGGTTGCGTGCAGCTTGCGATCTTCACGTCTTCCACGTCAGTGTGAGCTGCTTTCGTTTTTCGTTGGTCGCAGGGTATTTTCGCGTGAAATGTTTCGATCGAAGGCTTTTTTGAGCATCGCAGTAATTGCTATTTAGAACATGGTACTCGCTAGTAAACTTCAGCGATGCGGCTAAAGACCAACGACGGCTCGCTGATGCGTGCACACATGGCCGCGAAGGCGGAACTTTGGATTGGCCTTATTTATTGAGATACAATCATAGTTGATGCGCCTGAAACTTTAACGGAACGTGCCATGTCTGACGCTCTTTTTCAAGTGAAGCCTGTACTGCCTAACTTCTGTCGCCGTCGGTGTTGCTGTTGGCGCTGTACGCCGTAACCCTGCTGTCCCGCACATGGTGGCAGGAAATCTATCCTCGCCTGCAGATAACGACACCGAGAACCGGAGGCTGGCATTGCACTTAGTCCATGTTTTTGGGCCGAAAAGCGGAAAAATGTAAATTGCAGAAATTAGATAAAAGTAAAGAAATGATTGGGAGCGTCGCTAGTAAACTTGGATGACGGAAATTGACAAAAAAATATAAAATATGGTCGTAACAAACGGCAAGTAAAATTTAACTGGAAATTGGAAATACCCTCCTTTATTCCACCACCGCGTGCATCGCGAGAAGGGGCGGAGGCAGTGCCACCCGAACGACACTATACGTAAACACATGCCAACACACTTGTCATCACCACGCAACCACCAGGAAAAGGGGTTGTGTTCGGAATTTTTCCAACTTAGTAGTGGTTCTTCAAGGGTAGGCCATTTCGCTAAGCAGGGATTTCACGAGGAATTGGTTTGCGATTCCACAGGGTAGAACAAGCTTATCGTGTTTTCCGGTTGGCGGTAGCGAAGGGGTTGGTTAGTTTTTGCCCTGTTGAAATAAGCAGCTTTTGCGCAACTAATGAAACTTTTGTTCGGAACTATATATATTCGATAGAATTCTCAATACGTTTTTCCTAGTGTGGGGCAGCCACGCACTATTGGCTCTCGTCTACTTGCCACGGTATCCCAATGGGCCCATCGGTTGTCAATTATTCACGCAGCGTCCTGTATACACGGTAGGATTTATCATTCGTTGATAATAAAATTATTGTTCGAGGTAAAATTCACCCATTCGTCAGGCTACGGCGCCGTCAGGGTGTCTTGCGAGGGTAACGTTGAATTTGAAAAAAGTACAACTTCCAGCGACACTGCCCCTTGGTGTCTAATGGAAGAAAACTTTGTGAATGCAAAACAAAGCCTAGTCTCGTTATTTTTCAGCCATTTCTTTTGGTCAAAGATTGTGTCAGTCGTTACGATAACTGTTCCCTTTTCAACGCCGCAGTGACTTACACCTGTGAACGCTTTAGGTAATGCTATATAGAACACATGGAGAACATAGGTTGAGTCCCATCAAATGAATCGTTGCGGTCAGAGGAAACAGACGACACTTTTGAAAAAATTAACCCCGAGCAGCATTCATTGAAGAATTCCCGGATAGGTTCATTGGGAATGATTCGGTGAAAGTAGACGGCCAATGTAGCTGAAGCAAGGAATGTAGGCCGCGTCCGCATTAGGACCGGGCAGGGGTAAAATACGAAATGGAGAACCACAACTAGATTGGCAACGGGACCATTTTTCCTAGAAACCGCAGGAAACTATAAAGACGCGAGCGCTTGAAACGTCGAGAAATAGGGGACGATATTGTCACGAGAAGGCTAAGAAGGGAGCAGTAGGACATGCCGCGGTGGGCCCGTTGATCAACGGCAAAGAAGCTATGTGTAGGGCGTGTAGCCTTGGCGGACGCTCAGCACTGGCTGCCTTATGATAATGTAAACAGGTCATCTCGTCCTGTCATCATCATCATCATCACCATCATCGCAATCACCACCACCATCATCATCATCATCTGCCACCATGGTTCGCCTCACCGCATCTGCCGCCCAGTCACAATATGAGCCTAGAGTTGGGAGAAACTGGTTGCACTACAGGAAACATTTGAATACCCTATATTACCCTCTAAATGTATGCATTGTAAGAAACATTCTCAAAATTCATATGTTCTAGGCGTATATGCCTGGAAGATTAGTTATACATTATCGTAATTATGGTGCTTATTAACAACCAGTTTACGCGAACCGCCATGTGATTAGACGAAGAGACTTGACGCCCAAACCATAGTTGTGAAGGATGTGCAGCACTGATGGCGGCCGCGTGGAAATGTCACACACTGGGAGATTTGCTTTTCAACGACGCCAGATTCCACTACTAATGTATTGTTAGAGGGCATTACAATACATAGGACATGTCGAGGATACATGAACACATGAATACATCGATACAAGAATATAGGCAGCATGCAGTATGTCTACAGAGAACTGCAAAATTTGACTAATATCTTGTCACAGATGCTGTCAGCGCCAAGTCCGTAACGCTCTCGTAAAGACAGGGTATGCCCTCAGTGCTCTATACGAATTCCAATGTTTTTTTTTTTTGTAAAACCTTTTCCGTTTTCAAGGGTACCACGGCGGCAGCTCGACAGCTTGGAGTGACCTTTCAACTCTTGCAAGTCTTGGTTTAACGGAGGAGAAAAGGAACGGCGATTGCTTGTTGGGGTTTTGTCGTCCTTTACTCTAGTGACAGAAATAGCATGCTTCCGCAAATGCATTGTAACAGAATTTTTGACACTGAGCGCTTTCATTATCATACCCTTATCCACAAAACTGCCCGCCAGCTTTTGGCAAAAGCACACCGCCTAATCCTACAAGCCGATTTAGTAACTGGCACCCAAGGCAATCCCTCCGCCCTCACATTCACACAGAAACCTAACCCTTACGTGCATTAGTGTGCTCTCGCATTTTGAAAAACCGGTGACGTTTGCACGAACATCGCTATAGGCAAACAAAACTTCTCTCTATTTTCCCGCGAGGGGAACCCTGGGGTGATGCAAGGCATCTCACGGGTCAGCAGGCATGTTAGTGTCCATTTCAACTCTTCGGAGCAGCAGGTAGAGCAGCAGTCGGAGCAGTAGCAGAGAGAGCGCCTGACGGAACGACTGAGAAACGCGGCGCAGACACCTCGGTTGTATAGCCGCTCCGCGAGAGAGAGTGATGAGAGAGAGACGCGCTTGCGTGCTAACGCACATCTGGCATGGCGAGGAGAACAAGAGACAGAGTGTAGCATACGCGTGCTAACGGCGCGCTGACGCACAGCTGGCATGGCGAGGAGAACGCGCTAACGCAGCTGGCAGGCAAGGGGAAAGGAGGAGGGTTGCGGACGCATGCACGCCGGATGGAAGGACAGGCCGAGTGTAAAAGATGCCTTGCATCTAAAATGGTACTGGGGAAGAATAAACAACATCTGCCGCGGTGGCTCAGTGGCTAAGGAATTGTGTTTCTCAGCCCGGGGGCGCGGGTTCTGTGCCCGGCTGCCACGGCCGCTTTTCTGACTGATGCGAAACGCCCAAATGTCTGTGTGTACGAGACTTCGGCGCTATAAAGATGCCTAGGCGGTGAAAATTAATGCGGAGCCCTTCTCTACGGCTCGCGTAATCGCCTTCGTTGCGTCGGCGCGTTAAACCCTACAATCAATCAAATCAGTCCAAGAATCGACCACGGGCGTACGCAAACGAAGAGAAAAACAAACGAAAGACGAGAAAGCTTCCTGGTCACGACGATTTTATAGTGGGAAGCAGTAAATATCGAACTGCCCAGCTTTCTTTCTAGGGAATCCGCTTTACTCGGTGCCGCTCCGGCGCTCTTGCACGCACTGCCGACCCCTCTTTAGCAACTTTTATTCACATCTCCGCCACCGATGATTCCTTCAAAAGTTGCACAATCTGCTGATGGTTTTATGGAATCAACAGAAACGTGAAATGGCGTGAAAAAGGAAAGAAGCGCGTGCTAACGCGTAAGCCTGACAGTTAGCGAAGCTATGGTCAACCTTCACGACCGCACATGGAGCTTTAGGTCCATGATTGCAGCCAGTTTGCTACTTATTCGCAGCCCCAACAACGTTTACTCGTTCATTGGTGCTATAAGTGCTAGGTTTGTTCATTGTTTGATTTCATAATCATCGGACGTCACCTCGGAGCGGCGTACGCTAGAAGGTGTCTTTCTGGTTCCCAGCAAGTGTTGCCACGATCACGGCGAACGCATGAGTTTTTTTTTTTTTTTCTGGCGAATCTCCGGCAATCTCAATGAATACGTACAATTGGCTTGCAAACGTGCGCCGGGGAAAGCTGGGCGGTCGGCGTAAGGCACGTAAGCACGAGTTATTCGCGTTTTCTCGGTTTTTCTAACTGCCGGGCCGCCGCCGCAATCTTGGCCGATCTCCCGAAGTTGGCATGGTTGCGTTGCGAAAGATGCGCCGGGGACGTGGGGCTGGTGTCACGAGGCACGCACACACGTGCACTTGTCATTTTCTTGGTTTTGTTAACTGCCGGGCGGTTGCCGCGTGTCCCGCGCAAACGTGTGCGCGCTCGGCAATTTCTTGATATTTTAACGGCGGGCACTAAAAATTAAGATTTGCTAAATAGTTTCGCTGTTGAAACGACAGCAAGCCATTACCGCGGAACGTGTGGCCGCCGTTTTTGCCATGCCAAATTCCACCTTGTGGCCTAAATGGGAAGTACTCCGGATGAAGAACAAGTTGCCGACTTAAAACGCCGACGCGACCGATGATTTTTCGTCACCTAGAAAGGCTATCCGGGCGACATTTTCTGGGCGGGTTTCACACCTGAGCATGCGCCCATCACCCGTTACCAGTTTTCCGTGCTTGGGTTGAGCGTGGGGGTGAGGGGTGTGCACCCTCAGCAAGATGTCCTAGCGTCACCGATGACATGCCGGTTGGCTTGGTGGGAGATTTGAACGTGGCAGTTTCACTGCTCAATATGCGAACTGTCAGCTGTAGATCTTCGTTAAGCGGTTCCAGTTTGGGTTGGTGGGTTACGCATACAGTAAGATTGCTATGATGCGGGAGCAAAACGGACAGCATTGTGCGCTACAACAAAGTTCTAGTCCTTCCAGGTTTTAACTCGCTATTGGAAAGACGCATGTCGTTCGCTCGAAGTAAGAGGAGTAGGAACTGACGTGGTATCGCTAGAACATAAGCGCGAATGGGCGTAAAAGCAAGGAAACGCCCCTGCCGCAGGAAGCTCCCGCTCGTCGAATAGCTGCGAATCCTTTCACGATAAACAGCAACTTGGCCGCTTGGGGCGCCAAGGTGATCGAATATTTCTTGTTCACCTTGAGCGCCTTTAAGACCGACATTACCGCCAGTAAGTTGCACGTCGAAAGACGCCCACAACCATTTTTGCCGCTTACTCCGCGCGTTGGTTGAACTGGGCTGAGGGCGCCCGCGCGCGCAGCTGGGCTGTATGCCCTGATTAGTGACATGTTCGTTGTGTTGACGGGAGGTTATATGCGGACTTCAAACTACCCGATACCACCTGTCCACTTTCATCAGTAATCGAGAGGTTTATGTGGGTATGTCGCATAGACAATGAGGTGTCTACGACGCGGGAGGTAGACAGACAAACTCATGTTTGTCCGCAAGAATAAAATTCGAGTACTTCCAAGTTTCATTTAGGGAATCGGCGAAGGAGTGTGCCCAATAACAAACCACAAATAAACGTGTTTTGTTTTGTGCACTCTGAGGTTTCTGTCCAACTTAACAGGCCGTCTACTTCCTTGGAGAGAAAACGTTTTTTTTCTATCCTACTCTTCTTTGGCACAAAAGTAATAAGTTTTCGACTGATAAAAGTTTTAATCTTCATATATAAAAGCCACATTTGCCTTCATTTGCACACGTAAATGATGACAAACGTAGTTACTGTTAGAGAAGAGCACTCCGCAATTTGCTATCCGCAGAAGTAACAAACTATGCTTTCTTCTTTGTATTGTTTTTATACTTTGCCATAACCACTGTGCACTATACGTATATCTGGCCTTGTAAAGTCTTTGTAGGTGGCACCAAAAGAGATTCCATCAATAGCCAGGAACGGCAACTTCCATATCACAATGGTCACCATAGAGAGAAAAAGATCAAACTTTATTTAAAGCGGCCCATGTCCGGGCTGGCGAAAATGGGGTTCTGGTGGGCCTGGAAATATCCCGGCTTCAAAGTTTGCAGAATTGGTTGAAAGAGTATATTTTAACAGGCGTGAGGTGTTTTGATGCCCCGTAGAAAATATTATCTAACGAAGGTGTGTTTTAAACAGACGATTCGCGATTATTCCTTTCTAGTTTTTCTCGAAATAGGTTCCATATGTTCAGATACCTTCCCAAATTTTGTAATACATAATGTTTATTTTATAATTATTTTATAGCTTTCAAACAAGAGAGCGCCAAGCTCTGGGAAGAGGAACTGCGAATCTTTGCAATACCTCGCGTGAGTTAGGTGACGAAGCGGGTTGTATATTTGCATACCCTGCTTTAGAAGATCTAGCTTAGTGGGGAGATTCGTAAGGCGCTACGATATGCTTTCGTTTCTGCTTGAGGAACTACGCAGAGTTAGAGCGCTTACGGTGTAGATAGAACAGAACAGGAGCCTTTGTTGGGTTTACAGTGCTTTTGAGCTCCGTGAAACAGAGAAAAATTGAACACCTACCTAATACTGAGTACAAGAAGACCACCACCGCCACTCCGGCACCAACGGATCGCACGCATTCGGCCACAAGGTAGTCGGTGTTAATCAAGAGTGGCCCGATAATGAACATGAGAAGCCAAACAGGACCTGCGCTTGTAAAAAATAAAAGGATAACTTTGGTTGCTTGTTTTACCCTTGCACTTAAATGCATATGTTCGCACGCGAAACCTGTTAGGATGTTATTGTTAGAAAAAGCAAAATAAGGTCAAATTCAGGGCATACCCTGTCGACGTTTTGGACGTGTCGTTCTAAGTATTCGCTTTGAGCTTTGTAGAGCAAACACAGCTATCTAAAAACACATTTCGTGCTTGTTGCTCCTCACGTTTTAACAGCCACGTTTTAACTGCATTCGTGGAAATGTAGTTTTATCTTTTAACGAAATCTAGTAGCGTCGGCAGTTTGGGGGCACAATGGGAGGCAAAAAGGTTCAGATCGCCAAAAAAGGAATTTTTAATGCTTAAAACAATTCAGGCGTTATACTCAGCAAAGAGTTTTCAATTTTCGGAGGCACACCTGAGTTGAGGACACGGGAATTACTTTGTCAACTACTTCACCTTTATTATGTGAGGAAAACTGTGATGCACAGGAGTAACTAATCTGCAGTCACTGATACCATGGCATAGTTCGACGTTCGTGAACATCACCCTGAGAAAAGTTCAACGATATGCGGAAACACATGCTCCAATACATAGGCAGTCATTTGGACATTACGTTTCCCCGAGTGAGTACACCTTAAAACATCCCCTTCCCTGCCACGCGCTCTACAATGGGAACAAAGCGATGCCAGGGTGTTGCTGGCGATGCCTAGTTCGGCCACTCAAAGACGGTCTGGTGTGCTCCGGCAGACGTATCCCTAGGTGGCTGCGTAAATGGTAATATTTCGCGAACTCGCGCTGTTCGGCACTCGCTGGCGTTGTAAGGAGTACATGGGAAGTCTAGCGAATGGAGAAGAGCAGCGTGGAGAAGAAAGCGAATTTGCTGACGTCACCTTGGAAACGCGCCCTCTCCCCTTTTAAAGGCAGCTCTGTGCGTGCTCTCTCTTCCCCCTGATTTCTTCATGTGGTCGTACTCGCTCTAGTGCAGAACGAGGCGGACCAACGCGGAAATTTTGCCAGCATGCCCCCACAATTGCTTGCACAATATTAACAGTTAAAGGCCCGCACTCCACAATACACCCACGACCGCCCATCTGGAAAACACGTACGCAGCCTGGTCTTAACGTGCAAACAAGTGCTTCGTGTGATTTTTAATGTAATTCCATAAGCGTAGAAAGTCTGATCTCCCATATTTTAAGTCAGGCCACCAATTCCAAAGACGAAAGAATGCTATTACTTGTCGATCTACGATGAATACCCGTATTTTCGGGTCATAGACTAGCTTGCAAGTCTATGACCCGTGTTTACAGTATTGCTAACGAAGAAGAGAACCACCCTTGGTCTCCCTGGGTGGTATCCCGTTGTACAAGTTCTTACCATACAGTGATATTGAAACGTACGGTCCGATCACCGCCTCGTAACACCTTAGTACTGAGGCACGTTGAAAGCGTTGCACCGTTGACCCGAGGCTGATAAAATGCATCTGTGACTCATTAGTGTCCGTTTTGTGTGATACTAGGACGTAATGGCTACGTGCCCACCAGCGGTCACCTGCTGGCTTCCTGCTATGGCCCAACAGTAGGTAATCAGCTGGTGGCCTACTGGTCATCAGCGTTGTGATGACCTGTAGGTCATCACCACATGCACCAAAACGTGCAAGTTGGGTCCAACCTATGTGGCAGCTTAGGCCTGCAGTGCTGTTTACCTCGTGGCACAGCCGCTACCCAAGGTACACCATGGGCTGCTGGTGGATCGCTTGGTCAAATTCAAAACTACCCATCGTTTTGCAGTTTTCCTGCTAGCAAGAAACGTGCCGACAGTATGGCCAGCGCCAGTGAGCCGCTGGTGCATCCCGTGCCGTATGTGTTTATAGAAAGTGTGACATGGCAACGTCGTTGTGTTCCTGGATCACATACGAATGCTTTCGCTGTCAATTGTACTGAGGAAGCAAAAATAAACTTGGCCGTTAATATTCTGGGAAATGAAAAGAATAGTATTCTGGATGGAAAGAAACTGAGGGCAGGGCTTTCTGAATGTTGTTCATAAAAAGTCAAAAGGAGAATTATTCACTGTGGCAATGTGTCGTCGCAACTTTTCGGTTTTGTTGGAGTCTGACACAAATATTTACAGCCCCGATGTTTTTGCGCACATTCAAAGCTTTTCAAATTTTTCTCATGAGCCATCACGTTGTCGGTCACGGGGAATTCTCACTTCATGCCGCTGTGGGCCCGGTTTAGCACCGTGGGGGCTTAACCTAGATGCTGCTCTTCCTTTCTGGGTTAAAATCCTGAACGACCGTCAATGAGTCATTGCTTTTCTCTTTATAGAAGCGGCTATTTCGCTGGCATTTGTGCTGAGAACAACGGCGAGAACGACGACCATTGTTTTTTTAATTTGTGGAGACAACAAAGGCTTTCGCCTTACTAAGGTAAATGGGAGGGTTGATAAGGATAATGTTAGTCCCCAGGGCTCACAGCGAAGCTGTCTGGTGCGCCTCCCAAGGCCGACAAGAGACAAAGACACAAGGAATAGAGTAAAGGACAGAGATACTTCAGATCCCCGGATCTGACGATTCCAAATTGGGGAAACCGCAAAGAATGTGCGGTGCATTGGGAATATAGGGACAGGAATGGGACTGCGGAGGAGCGCGTCACCCACATCATCGAAGAGGTATGTGTAGGATAGGGAGGCTGTGCTTGGTGATATGGCTGGAGGAGACAAGCGTGTGCCCTTCCTTAAAGACGGAGAGAATTAATGTGTTTTTAAAACTGGATAAGAGTGGCGCAGTACGGCGTCTATCAGGATGGGCTTGCCGCAGTTGTGTGAGTGGGCGGGAAGGAATTCGTCAGGGCGTCGCCGAGTCCCCGGTTTTGGACGCCGCCGTGGTATATTCCTCGCCTTTTTTTGCGACTTTGCACGGGTAATGGATCATCTGTTGTTCTCATTAGAACACAGGCGAACTCCGACACAATATTGGAAATCATGTGGACGCTGTTAGCTCAAATGGCTGCGTCACCGAGAACGTAGTATGCGCTGCTCGTACTACCATACGTGGCCCTAGCAAGTGGAGCGACTGCAGCATGTTAGGTGTAAACATTCTTCCATCGTCGCTGTACCTTCTTCGTGGCATGCCGACTGCATTAAAATATCTTGGCTGTAGAAACGGGTGATGACAATATTTTAATTGCGAATGCCTGTGCCTCGAGTGACAGCGTGCTAGAGGAGTAGAGCGGATATAATCACTGTTGTAGAGCGTATGTGTTGTGAGCAAAATAAAAGAATCGTCTACATAACTATTGCGACACTGTTGCAGCGGTTGCGATGTTTGCGATCTCCAGTTTTGGTACGCCCCTGGTGTGCAGCTGCGGACACCTTCATCAGAATGGTCAAAACTCTTACGTGACGGAGGGATACCACCAACCTTATGGGACGCAATAGAGGGGAGATTGAAAGACGGCCAGGCAAATAAGCCGAATACGGGTGTACTGTGCGGCCAAAGTAAGTTAAACGACATTTGTGGCGAAGCAGCATTCGAGATGTACATGGCATGTCCCCAGGAGCTTTATGGAACCAGCCCCCGGCCGCCTGAGGGTTTGCAATTGGCAGGAACTGACGGAGTTGAACTGCTGCACTGACATTATTTTGTATTTGATATTAAGTAAAGGATGCGTGGATGTGTCGTAGCGTCAGCAAAACTGCCAACGCCATCTTTTCAAAGAGAATGGTTTCAGCAGGTCAGCCGGGTAACGTGTGAATTTTGCAACTTGGTTTTACAAAAAATAAACCGCTGTAGTTATGTTACTATGATTTTACAAAGAATAAACAACTGCGGGGCGTTATATTACACTGAAGGTTGAAACAAAAAAAGTGTGGCGAGGGATTACAAAAGAGATGGTTTGAGAAAATTGTAGGTTGAACATTAGGTCAGGCGTGAAAACGTTAGATATTCACTATTAATGGCTAATATTTGTGTGCGGGCACCAGGAGACAACTGCTGGGCGGAAAAATGTGAAGGCCTATATCGTGTCGGAGTTCACGTGGGGTGTCATGCGGAAAGCGAAGGGTCGCGGCAGACTACCGGCGCACGGTCGAAAATAAATATTCTAATTAGATGAAAGTACACCAGAAGGAGGGCGAAGAGGTCAGTTGTGAAATTATTAGCCTAGCTTCACTGAGTTGACGTGGCGAACGCTCCTGGTAACAGCGAAGCTACCTGGCGTACAGTCAGCAGATAGATTCAACATGTCGCAAATTCTATGTTGCTGCGTAAAACGTAGGCACAGCAAGCTGTAGGCGGGCGGTTCGCACACGGGTTATGGGAGGGGCGGATTTTGGTGGCAGTATTTGGGAAAAAATCAAGCCCGTGCTACAGGATTTACTGCTGATGAATCCTTCAAGTTACAAGAGTTGGTGATTCTCTACAAGAAAGCCTCGAGAGGAAGTTCCAGAACAGCGTCCTTGAGATTATTTGTAAAAGCAAATCAAGAATATGCTACGTAAGGATTCTTCGGTCGGGGAACCTAGACATGTCAAGGCCTGTTGTATCGGGGCATTTTTATTTGAGAGAGCAGCCCCCTATAGACCACCATTCATCATCAATAGGTCCTCTATTAGGGAAGGTGAACCGGAATGCAAGGAGGAACATAAGGAATGAAAAGAAGCAAGCTTGGAGAAGTCTAGAAGATCGCATACTTGTTGAAATAAGGTTCAACAGTGTGACGGTAGGCAGCAGCAACAATGCTTTTGTAACTTGTGAACTTTCTTTAAAAAGTCATTATGTTCAAAGGTATATTATCTGGAATAAAGTAGTATTTGCAGGGAAATTTGCTTCGTCACATTTTGCCAGATGTTCTTTGAGTGTGTTTGACGAACCTGTGAGCATGTCTGGCGGCTATCTCGACGTGGGAACTAAAGGGATACGACAGTATACCCTTAGGAATTATAGCAGTTCACAACTTCACTGACCAGTGGAAATCTGCTAAATTTAAGTTGGACCTTACCGATAAATAACAAGTTGCTTATTTGATTGGCAGATTACGTTTTAAGGAATAGAAGGGCAAAAAACCTTCGAAAATCTTTACAGCGCATATAATTCAAGGAAGTGTAGCGATGGCGTACTACAAGGGGATCTAAGCAATCGCGATTTCATGAAGTACAGCAGTTTCCAGCATTTTATTACAAGGCTCTGCTTGAAGTATATTCCATACATTGTTATTTGTAATGTTGGTAACGCATTCCTTTGAAAGATTGGGCAAAAAGAAAGCTTCACTCCCCAAGAAAAGTAGAAGAACACGAAAAAGAAGAAGACGAAGGAGAAGGGGCACGCCATACTCTATTTTTAGTGTTTCACATAATAAGAAACTAGTTGAAATGTACAGTATCAATGTCAACTTCAAAGCCTCTTGCAAGCTGTCAAATATGCATGAATAAAAGGAAGCAAACACACATTTCTGACACAAGCGCAAGGTTCGCTAAACTAATTGGTATAGGGGAGTTTACAAAATTTGCAGAAGCTGTAGCAGGTCGTACAGCAAGTGTTTTGTGATAGGGCCCGGTAGCGCAACTGAATTGTAAAAAAACAATACAGGTGGTCACCTTCTACGGCACTGCAAAATTATAACTGTACCTCGCTTAAGATCGCTTGAAGTTCTTGATGAAGAAGAGGGATAAGCTTGAGGGTAAAGTTATTGGACCTTCCTTAATCAAGCCTATCGGGGCAAACTGTAAAAACGATCCGTCTGTATCGCTTGCAGAGAAAGAAACTTTATTTTTAAAGTTTGACGTGGAGTAACGTTACATGGTTTGTAAGTTATTCTATATAATTAGCGTCATGTTCGCAATGCACACTAGTTCGAAGCTGGGCACTGTGTTGTTCTATGTGTCACGTTTATCGTCTTCCTTTTTGTGGCCGTAGTCACACAAAAGCAGAACTGGATTTTTGCATAAACGTGATGCTCAGAGAAAGTAAAAATCATCACCAGCCTATCTACGCACACTGCTGGACAAAGGGCTCTCCTTTTATTCTCCAATTACCCCGGTCCTGTGCTAACTGCGACGAATTTATCCCCGCAAACTTCTTGATCTTATCTGCCCATCTAACTTTCTGCCCCCCCCTGCAGCGCTTGCCTTCTCTAGGGATCCACTCTGTTACCCTTAATGACCAATGGTTATCTTGCCTTCGCATTATATGCCCTGCCCACGTCCATTTCTTCTTCTTACTTTCTACTAATATGTCCTTAACACCAGTTTGCTCCCTGACCCACTCCGCTGTCTTCTTGTCCCTTAATGTTACACCTATCATTTTCCACTCCATTGTCCGCTGAATCATTCTTAATTTAAGTTGAACCCTCTTAGTGAGCCTCCAGGTTTCTGCCCCGTAGATGAGTACAGGTAAGATGCAGCTTTCATAAACTTTTTTCTTCAGAGACAATCGTAGGCTGCCATTCATTATCTGAGAATGCCTGCTGAATGCACTCCCCCCATTCTTATCCTTCTATATCTTTCTGCCTCATGGGTGGGATCCGGGGTCACAATTTGGCCTGAGTAGATATATTCGCTTACCACTTCCACTGCCTTGCCATCTATCTGAAACCGTTGTGCTGTCCCAAGGTTATTGATCATTACTTTGGTTTTCTGCATAATAATTTTCAGGCCCATGGTTCTACTCTGTTTGTCCACTGTGGAAAGCATGCTTCGCAATTCGTCCCCCGAGTTACTTAGCAAGCAACCTCATCAGCAAATATGAGGTTACTAAGGTATTCTCCATTAACCCTTACTCCCACCTGTTCCCAATCCAATGTTTTGAATACTTCTGGTAAACATGCAGTGAATAATATTGGATGGATGGTATCTCCTTGTCTGACGCCGTTCCTTATAGGTATTTTACTGCTCTCCTTATGGAGGATGATGGTAGCTCTGGACCCATTGTAGATATCCTCTAGTATTCTTACATAATGCTCATCTGCCCCCTGGTTCCGTAATGCCTGAATGACTGCTAGAATTTCGACCGAGTCAAATGCTTTCTCATAATCTGTGAAGGCTATATATAGGGCTTCAGTATACTCAGCGCACTTCTCTATCACCTGATTGATCGTGTGAATATGGTCCATTGTTGAATAGCCTTTACGGTACCCTGCTCGTTCGTTAGGTTGACTGATATCTAATGTTGCAGAAATTCTGTTAGCGATTACTTTGGTAAGTATTTTGTAGACGACTGAAAGTACGCTGATGGGCCTGTAATTTTTCAAGCCCTGCATGACAGCTATCTTATGGATTAGAATGATGTTAGGGTTCTTCCAAGATTCCGGTAGAGCTGCGGCCATTAGGCATTGCGTATACTGGTTCGAGAGTTTTTCGAGTACAATTGTTCCGCCATGGTTCAAGAGGTGGGCTGTTATCTGATCCTCACAAGGTGGTTTGCGCCCTTTCATTTCGTTCAAAGCCTTCGTTACTTCTTCGGTCGTTACTGGTGGGATGTCTATCTCTTCTGAACTGCTTTCTCGTTCGGCATTATCCTGGATGTCCCGGCTACTGTCCAGATCCCTATAGAACTTCTCGGCTACTCTGACTATTCTATTCGTATTTGTAATGAGATTACCTTGCTTGTCTTAAAGGGCATACATCTGATTTTTCCCCACGCCAAGACGCCTCTTCACTGCTTTCAGGCTACCTCCGTTCTTTGCAGCGTATTCGGTGCTTTCCATATTATACTACCGTATTCCAGCTGTCTTACGCATATTGATTGACTTAGAAAGCTCCGCTAGTTCAATTCTGTCAGCTGTGGTAGAGATTTTTATGGTTTGCCGTTTCTTAATTAGATTATCCATCCCCTGTGAAAGTTCGTCAATATCCTGTCTAGCCATCGTGCCCCCGACGTCTACTGCACACTCCGTGATAATGCGTGCAAGTCTGTCGCTGGCTTGCAGTGTCGTAAGCTCTGCTTCTTCGGTAAGAGCTGAATATTGGTTCTGCAGCGCAATCATGAATTCTTCCAATTTACCTCTTACTGTTACCTCATTATTCGGCTTCTTTCGTACTAGCTTGTTACGGTCCCTCCTCAAATCTAGCTTAATTCGAGATCTTGCGATTCGGTGGTCAGTACACCTTACCCTTCGGAGCATTTCCACATCCTTCACGACGCCAGGGTTATCACATAATATGAAGTCTATTTCTTTTTTACGGTCCTCATTCGGGCCCGTCCACGTACACTTCCGGTTCTCCCGTTTGCAGAAGGTATTCATGATGCGTGGGTGATTCCGTTCTTCAAACTCAGCTACTAGGTCCCCCCAGGTATATCTACAGCCCAGGCCATAGTTCCCAACTGCCTTGTCTTCATCCTGATTCTTGCCTACTTTGGCATTGAAGTCTCCGATAACTACGGTATACTGGGTTTTTACTTTAGCCGTTGCCGATACCACATCTTCGCAGAAGCGTTCCACTATCTGGTCCTCGTGGCTGGATGTGGGCACGTAGCCCTGTACCACCTTGACTTTGTAGCTTTTATAGAACATAATTACAAGACCTGCTGCCCTTTAGGTAATGATATAGTATTCTTCTATGTTGCCAGATATGCTTTTATTGACTAGAAATCTCACTCCGAGTTCTCTTTTATCCGCTAGATCAAGATAACTTGAGACGTGTCCATTTTACAGCACCATACTGGCTTCACCTGTCCTCGTAACCTCACTAAGCCCTATGACATCCCATTTAAGGCCCTTTAATTCCTCGAACAACAACTCTAGACTCGCTTCGCTAGATGGGGTTCTCGTGTTACACGTTGCCTGGTTCAGATTGCAATGGCGGCTTGTCTGGGTCCAGGGATTCTAAGCACCCACTGCTGCGTGACAGGTCTGACCGCCGCCGTTGTTAGTTGCTTCGCAGCCAGTGTTGTCTGAGGGCCGGGGGTTAATTGGCGTATTCATGGGGGAAAAATATAGCACCTTTATTGCACCGCGGCCTCCACGCCAGACGAAGTACTCTGTCTGCTGTGCATCCGTTACGCTTTCGCGTTTACTATGTGTGAGTGCGGGCAGATATTTCAACGTTGAAAAGAAATACTTTCTTATGATAAACACTCACCATAAATCACGAGCGAATATCCCCCGAACAGGACCATGACCGCAAACCAGGCAGTCATAGCTACCAGGTAGATGGCGAAATCCGCCAGCAGGTGGAAGTGGACGTAGTCGGCACCTGCAATGCCGCTTATAAACTGCAGGTCCCGAGCCCGGCTGAGGCGCTCCCGAACAGGATGGACGACGAAGGTGGACAGCATAACACTAAGGCTGGTGGCAACAGTTACCGTCGACTGTACTTTAAAAGAGCCGCCGCTGTAACTTGGAGCATATTGGCTGCGTCCCCGGTAACTACGGTAAGCCGACAAGCGGCAGGTGACGTTGAGCTCCGCCTTCGTGTCGCCGGAGTCGGCACGCAGCTGCGCTTGATGAATCATATTCAGCAGAAGGGCCTGGGACAACAAGTTTGTCGGGTTGAATAGAGCACGCACCCTGCGTGCACCACAAAAAAGAGGGATTTGTGACTCGGATAAGCAGGAACACCCTAACAGGGTGGTGACACTTTTCTCTTAAGCGCTACTACTGATGATAACATTGGCAATGCATTTCTGAGGCACACACCACGTACAGAAAACAAATAAAAAATTCAGCAGACCAAAAAGTGTATTTTCTGCGTAAAAAGCATGGTTGTTAAACAGCATTGCGAAACAAATGATGAAAAGATCTCCGTGAACTTCAGAAGAAAAATGCTGCTGATAACATCAGTGCTTCAAACACATTTTGACCTACACTGAGTCAGAATTTGAAATGCAGCTTCTGAGCTTCTGAAAAATTGTTTGTATAACTCTAAATAAAAGTGACAATTTGCGGCTTTATTGTACTGAATAGCCATATATGAGGAATTTTTTGCTAAGCTAACCACCTTCAAAGTGCTGGATCCGTTACTCAGATGTGGGGCGACATCCTGCAGCTGTGTGGTTTGTACTAAGTGTTTTTAGGGCATCCTTAGGGATCGTAGAGTAAGCACTGCACCGGGGCATTGTGGGAGGCATGCTGCTGAAGGCGGCGCATTTACTTGTTTTAAATAATCAGGAATAGAAATAGGAGATTACAAAGGCAACAACGAGAAAACAAGTTTGGTGTGTTTGTGCAGGTTGAAACAATTCAGGAGCAACATTTACTTTTTTTAGTAATCCATACAACAGATGTACATATTTTAAATAGCGGCTTCAGCATTTGATGGTTGTCGAGGCGTTAAACAAATTCTAAGTTGGTCCTGCCCATCCGAGCGAAAAAACACGGCAACATTTTCAACCAGGTCGTTCAACTGGCGGCGCGAGAACCCGGTCACGTGCGGGGATCCCACAGACCAGAAAGACGGATTTTCATCGTCGTCGCAATCGGTGTTACTCCGATGGCCCCTCATCCTATCAAACAATTTTCGTTTCTCCTCGACTACCGCTGACCGGGTTTTGGCCGGGAGCTGTATGAGGCTAGGTTTTTATACGTATCGGAACCTCCTTGCATCAAAAGTACAGTGGCTCTACGTGTCTTTAATGTGGACAGTGATTTTCAGCTCGCGCTGTGACTGGGCAGTGACGTAAGCGAACAAACGTAGGCACAACGCCTATGAGAGTGATCGAAGCCATTCGAAAGTGTTCGTCGAAAGCGCATCCGAAAGCAATCGTGTCATGCGGCGAGAGGACGAATTCGTTCGAGAATGCTGGCTGTTTTTAGAGCTTTTAGGTCATTAAATCGGACAGTATTCTTCAGCACTGGGAACCTTTACGGTCTTGAGATGTTTCCGCGCAAAATGTGTTGCCTAACTTGTTTGAAACAATGTCGCCACTGTGGTAGTAGTCGATGGTTTAAGTGCGAGTACGCAGGAACACTAGAAGGAATCGTCTGAGCATATGGTCGGGAGATGTTTGGCTTGCGATACCTCACCGATTTTACTCAACCATTCACGCGGCGGTGTGGGTGGTTGAGTATAATAAAATAGAAACTTGCACCCAGACTAAGGAAGCACGCCGCAGAACTCACTTGTTCTTTTCGTAGGCAGCGCCTCCTACGACGGTGTGCGTGTAGTACGAAGTTCCCGTAGGCATGAATTCTCGTACTTCTTTGGGAGCGTCCTTCATTGTTCGCAGGCGGCCATCAACTCCTTTGACGACTAGTCGGAACTGATCACTCGCCGACGAACCATTGCCATCAATAAGCAGTACAGTCTTCTCCCCAAATCCCAAGGAGGACAGCATAACCGGCACTTCCACTTGGTCGGTGTCAGCTGTAAAGTTCAACAGACCCATCAGCTGGTATTCAGGTTGCCCTACCAGCCGTGTAATTAGTTATATTTATATAGTGTCAGTTCTCTACCTTAAAATAATTCTCATCCGAGCAATGCATCAAGGCCACTTGAAGATCTATCTCGGGCGTTGTGTTAAGCCATTCTTGGCTTTTAAGCAAAGTGGATGTGTACCTATTAGGTTAAAACGCTGTCTTATATTCTGTTCTAAATTTGGGTGGAAATTGTGTTTGACTTCCGCATTTATTCAGCGTTGAGGAAAATATCTAGGGGAATCCTCTTGTGTTCGACCAAAATGAACAGAACATTTTCTTAACCGGCTTTTTAGTAAAACGTCTCGAAGGAATGTGTAACATGCGAAATAAATCAAAATTTGCCGGGTTTTTTAAAAAGAGATATTTGTGGAAAGCAAGCTTTTAAAAAAAACATCATCGTCATCGCACGTGCACTAGAAGTTCTAAGAAAATTGTATAGCCTCGTCGCGAAGACCAACTTGCGGCCAGCTCGACCAAACAAGCACAGTTCACGGGAATATGAGATGTAACAACTTCTGACATTGCTTACAACCCAACGCATTTGTTCGATATTTCTGTCCCAAAATTAGCTCACCTTTGCAAAGGCTGACTAAAACCTTTGAGGATTTCTGATGTCTAATGGCCCTCCGTTTAGGCCCTTTATAAAACTGAATCTTTCAAGGAGATTTTAGATTTCACACCCGAAGAAACAGACCTTGTTAAATATTTTCCTAATCGTCCTTCTTTGTTTAACCATAGTATGCAAGGCACTGCGTTGCAGGTGATGTCTTAAAAAATGGTCCGCAGAATTGCTCCCTTAACTTCCAATGCTGCGGAATTACGAGTCTTCTATCGCCCTCGCCTCGTAGCTGTTACTCCTCTGTCCCAAAATCACCTCCATGCTTTTCTCGTGCTGTTTGCGTCCTCCATGAGAAAGGGAAGAAGGTTTCGTGATTAAAATTTTGCACTTGTCGCACTGCCCGGGTTGCGTCTGTTGTGAGCTATTGTTGCTGTTGAACTTGATGTGACCCCATCCCAAGATCGAGGCTTTAGTTTAAACACCTTCTGCATTTTTCTATAAAAGACATCAAAGTGTCCTTGGTATTGCCAATTTCAAGCATGTGTTCATTCTTAATAAGACCAACGCTCTTAGCTTCAATAAAAGACTCATGTTTTTTGTCAAGTATGCCCTATGTGTTCTTTCTGTAGAACACGTTCACAAGTTTGCAGCAAACTACCAGGTGTGGCAGTTTATATAGGTTAAGCCTCCACATCCTTCTTGTTCAGATATCAGGACACGTTTCTGCCAGGAGCGTAAGTGAAGAGAAGGTAGGCGTATATAGAGACCGAGTTCCCACCTACTGGCCCCTAAAACTAGTTGGTTATTTTAGGTAGCAAGAAGTAACAACAGCCCCGCCGACAAAAATGGTACACAACTTGCGTCGGAATTTTTTATTACGTATGGAGGAACTATTTGAAGTTTGATATGAAGCAAGTAGTCTTAGGACAGAGCAGGACGGACCGCCAAAGTTAACTCATTCAAATTAATGAGCCAACATAACAAACTAACAGCCATTCTGCAGAGGTTGTCTACTAGCCTTCCTGAACTGCTTATTAAGTGTGTTTTCTTAATAGGTATAAAACGAGATGACGAGAAAAATTGATTCAGCACCTGCTTGGTTCAGTGCATACGTCGTTTAAGCACTTAGGTCACACCTCCTCCTTGCTACATAACTTCTTCCTGCTCTCCGTTATGACACCTGACAATGTTCCCATCCCCTCTCTCCTCGCTCGTAATTAACTGACGGAAATTTAGTCAACGCCAACAAATTTTCACGCCATCGCCATGATCACTCGCCATGCGTTGAAACAGCGCACATCTCTGTCATAGCCTTTGGTTGTTCCTTTCTGCCCGGAAGACCCTCAGCGGAAGAAATGTTCATATTCTTTGAAGATGCATGTATGCCTCAGATTATACATGCAGGCTGCACGGATAAATCGACATACCAACGGGATTTTCCCTCCTTAAAAGCGATTTTTTTGTGTTCCCTTTTTGAAGGCCCTGTGCTGGGAAGTTGTGGAAAGCGTCATTCGGGTCAAGATTGGAAGGCCTGCGGAGTGACATTTTTCCGTTGTCTTTCACGTGTGTGCAAGCACACATTGCAAGGTGCTAGTTATCCGTCTTCTTGAGAGCGTTGGAGCGGGAGTGATCACGGTGCAAGGCATCATTCGGCCTTATGTGTTGCCCGTAGTACAGGAGTGAGTTGTCATCTTGGACGTCTCACGGCCCTATTAAACTTGAATGCTGTCCTCCGGGTTTAATCAGCTTTGTTTGGTCTGCTATGCAGATGGTAAGCGCCAAGTACAGGGAAAGAAAACGGTTAGCTCTATGGTTTAATAGCAGAGTAACAATCCAGCCTTCCAAGTTTTATTCCGTTAATTAACTAAAGTACAGCCGGTAAAAGGCTTGTCTATAACACAGCCTTCGTACTCTCAGCCCTATCCTGCCCCGCCGGAGCGGGATTTGAATAAAACTACTGCGGAATTCTGAAGTCTTAGCCCTTCGCTTTTGCCTCCGACATGTTTGGAACGAGTATGTTTCGGCAGTTTTCGGATGTAGCTGGTTGAAGTTGAAATCGCTGTTATAGACAAGCGTTTTACCGGCTGTACATGTTTATTTGCAAAGTACAAAAACGTGTTTTGTTTGTGCACTCCTCCAGGGACTGCACCCAGCTTCCTTGGACAGCATTCTTCCCAGTGAAGAGTGCAGTGTATTGTTTTCCTGTTTTACGAAGCAGGAGCTAGAGCCTGGGTGTGCCATTTTAAGTATTTGTTTTGTTAGGTTTGTTATTGTGAATACCAATGCAACAAGGATTCTATGCTAACAAACCGCCAGTATTTGCGCTAAGTGACGTGCATAACCGCCATCTTCACCAGCAAGGTTACCAATCAACCCCATTTCAACCAGCGGTGACTCTACGACACTTTTCCGGCAGAACCACCATCAGCGCATAGCCGGGTTTACCGTGCTGAGAAAAGATTGAGCAAGAATAGACGTCTGGGAGTGCTTTTCGGGGAGCTGCCCTCGTCACGCCTAGCAGTCCTATGGCTGAGATGTAGATGAGGCGGCTGCAATGGCGACGAGCATTCCGGAGGACAAGGTCTGCAGCGAACGATAAGCTAGTGCTGGGTGAGCGGCAGAGTGGCAGAGTCTAGAGGACAAGACTGACCGAATCGCTGAAGACAGGGTTTCAAACGGCATTCCGAGCGCCCGCCACCAGGAACTGCCATAGAACATTACCTGAGCTCGGAAAATTCAAAACTCGTTCACGCATTATTAGTTTCGACACCGGTGCCTCCTCGCGCTCCGACTAAATCACCCGTTCTTGATGGGCAAGTGGGATCCCTCAAGGCGCAGCATACTGATCGTATCGCGCTGTTCTTTGATTTCAAGTTTTTTTCTTAAATACATGTTCATTTGAACAACAGCGCTTAAACGGGACGAAAGAAAGATTGACAAGAGACTACCACGATTTTTCAGTTCATGTCTTGCTCAGTGGGCGCTTTCAGCGCCTTGTGCTGTCGATATTTCTTTCGTCCCATTTAAGCGTTGTTTTTCAAATGCTAAGCAAGTACCAACAAATCCGTACTACCACGCTTTTTCAGTTCATGCCTCGTCAGTGGGCGCTTTCAGCGCTTAGTCTTTCAATATTTATTTTGTCTTGTTTAGGCATGGTTGTTAAGATATAAATATGCACTAACAAGCCCGCACTACCACGTTTTTTTAGTACATGTTCATGTGGTTGATGGAGCTGGACTTCGTGTTTGTCGTCAGTAAAAGTGTATTGCCGCGGCTGCATGTTTCACGGTCCATCTCCCATGCATCACGCACATGGAGGAGTGATTTGTAGGCAAGCGGTTTTGTAGTGGAGCAAGTTGGTGCGTCATTTAACGAAAAAGCGCGATACACAGGACAAAGAGAAGAAAAATGGCATCGACTCTGTGTCGTCTTTTCTTCCTTTTGTCCAATGTTTCGTACAGATTCGTAAATAATTTGTAGGCCACATGGTGGAAAATGGCTCTACAGCCCCACTGTGTATTATTTACACAAGTTCCTACTCAACTGAGGTTTCCTTGCCTGATAATAGCGGGTGACAAGTCTGGCTTAAACCAGCACTTTTCACAGTTTGGAGCGCTTTTTTGTATATATCCTTTTTTTCTCGAATTGGTCTAGCGTTCGGGATGCACGCTGGATTGAGCAGCACAGAGACAGGCGGAAAGACTAAAATTTTATTCTTTACGTAGCCGTACCAGGTTATTGTCTTAACTGCTTGCTAGCTTTCTATGAAAAATAATGTGAGCACCCCAGCGCCCTGCATCAAGTTTACTCAGGAAGACGCATGGCTATCAGAGATCGGTGGTGCTTAAATTATACGAAATCATTATTGTCTAATAAACGCTCCGGAGTGCCTCTTCCACTTTCGCGCTGCGAGTAATGTTTCCTCTTTTTTTGATTGGCTGCGTTCTTCAGTTCCCCCACTTGCTTTGCAGTGTACTTTGGTGGGATACAAAGGAAACTGCCGCCCGCGTGTGACCGTGTAAAGCTCGTTTTCGTTTCGTTTTTTTTTCAGCGAGGCGTTTCCACGTGCCATACAATGTTCTTTTTGCATGTTTTGTCTACTGTTTTTTGTTGTAAAGTGCGTAGTTAGGATGGCTTGGCAGAAATTGGCATTTAGCAGGTATTTCGCTGCTGCTACCCTAGTACGCCTCTTTTTTGCTGGATATCCCAATATTAATTTTAATTTTGCGGGACCATGGTACCAATCACTTTGAAGCCGAAATTCCTTTTGCGTATGGGAGGCTGTCATAGCCCCACCTAAAGAGATACGGTGCTGAACTTTCGAGTACATTATTGTTAGACGGGGGCACTTACCAAAGCCAGCCCTTTCTTGGGTACTCCGCGATTTCTCGGGGAACCAGTAGGAACTCAAAAGCGCTTGCAGAAGAAGGGGAATGAAGAAGCCCATTAGTAGGAGCGAGAAGTCGCGGTACAAGTACTTTAACCTCTTCGCAGATACTGCGTATAGGCAGCCGGTCCAAGAAGGTTTGCGTATCACGGCAGAGGCAACTGCTGCCACGTCCCCATCTTAAAAGAGATACCAGAAAACAGTAATCAGGTTTATGCATCATATGCTTGAATAATAACTGTAAGGTTTAGAAAAGCCTACAGGAACACCGACACTACAATCGGAGCCCCAATTTTACTTTACCACAGTTTGTGATTTTCTAACGTAAACCCACCGTCGCTATACAAGTAGTTTGAAGATTTTCTTTAGGTGATTTACATGGTGGCGTGGCTATTGAATGATTGTTTAGCACAGTTATATAGCGGAAACAAAAGGTGTACTCCCTCGCTTATGTTCTGTGGAGTTTATGAAGGTATAGCTATCATTATGTTCTTTTGTTCCGGCTGGTGTTAAGTTTTCGTGTTATTTCTAACGACAACATACGTGAAAGTTTGGTATAAAACGAACACCAAACGAATAACTCAGCATTCTGTATTGGTGTACCTTTCAGCAACTAGTTCAATAAATTCACTACTATAGTGCACCTGGGCATTCAGTATGTAAAAGCTTCATACGAAATGGCTTACCTTTTGCTCAAAATTTACCGCAAAAACACAAAGAATATACTGTTACATTCAACGTTATTTTAAGCAAGAAACAGAGCATTTGCATATTTATTTTAAAAATCCCTGTAATTGAGGTCCCGCATACTTAAGCACGCTTAAAAACAGCAATGCGAAAATTCGGCGGGCTACATTTAGTTACGGCAGGTAGGCGTAACACGCTCTTGGGAACTTGCGCGAAGGCTCGGAGATATCGGTGTTTGCCAGCGTTTTTTGATGAAAACAAATTACAATAAATAAGGCAACTTGGCTGCTCAAGTGCATATCTACTGTAACACATTTGAATTTTCTTTTTTGTATTTTATTTAGAAAGCGTGTACATGAAACGCAATGGATACAGCTGCACTGGGAGGTCCCAAGGTAGGAACCGCAGGCGAGACCTCCCATGATTGTAAAAAATGAATTAATATCAAGCACCACTAGAACCCCATGTGAGGAAATAAACACTCGGCATACAACAAAGACAACGTGATACAAAAACCAAAGGAAAAAATATTACATTAAGAAGCAGGGTGGCTAGAAACAACAGTGAATACAGCTCCAATTTATCCACAAAATGGGATATGAATGCCCCATTCACAAAAAAACACAAATATGCTGCAGTTCTGTAGGTAGGTAGGAATAACTTTATTAATGCAGGCAACCGACGGTCTAACGCGTCTTGACGTTGGCCAAGCGTCGACCCGGGGTTTTGGCCGTACTCTGCAGGGGCCCAGATCGGCCCGTTTGTGGCGGGTCGTGAGGCCTGTGCTTTTCGAGCACACCCCGGGCCTGCTGGACGGCCAATAGTTGAGCATACTTGTCTTTAAACTGCACTGCACTTTGAAGTTCGGGCGTGTATGTCCTAGAGGTAGCTTTGGTCGGGAACCTGGCGCAGTCCCACATGATCTGCCATTCATCTGCCAAAGCAGCTGCACAAACACTGCACATATCACTCGGATAGAATTCTGGGTGAAGCACCTGTAGCACTGCCGGCGAGGGGAGTGATCGGGGGTGTACCTTCCCGAAGATGACGGCCTCCTCCGGACTGAGTGCCGGGTGGAGAGGCGGCATTATCCGTTGAGGTAAGCGATAACACTCGGTAACTTCGATATAACCGGTCATTCGGCCCTTGGTTTCAAACCACCACACGGAACGGTCACTCTCTTGGGGGCGGAGGGTAAGCGCTCGCGCCGCCGAATGGGCCGCCTCGTTGTGGTTCCAGTTCCATCAAACAGAAGTGCCTAACAAGAAAGTTTTTAGTTTAGATTTAAAAATGCTTAGTGAATTACCAGATAGAATATCAAGAGTTTGTGAACTGCAGAGTGAAATGGCGGAGACTTGAATGTCATATTTGCCTGTTAGTGTGTATGCATGGAAGTAGCAGATTCTGGCGCGATGCAAAGCGCCTTGAAATGGGATTAGAACTGATTTGTAGTTGGAAAATATCTAAAGCAAGGTGATTGTAAAAAATGTTAGAAAAGAAGATAGCGATGCTGTAGCTATAAAGTAGATGTAAGGGGAAAACACGGGGATGATGAAATAACTGGAGATTCTGCTTTTCTATTGGAAATTGTAACGATGCGTAGCGCTTATTTCGGCAGTGTTATAATGGTGCTATGTACGAATGATACGTACCACCCTAGAGAGAAATCCAATTATTTAGGTGACTGTGGATAAAAGCGAATAGAAAGCTAAAGTATTTGCGAGTTGAAGTATGGTCTAGCTCTAATCAAAACCCCGATAACACATGTAACTTTCTTTGGAATGAAAGATTACTTTCTCGTGAAATTTAAGGAGAGATTCGACTATTACCCCAACAAAACTTGTGCTACGACTAAGTTAATTTTTTTCACCTGAGATATAAAGGGAAGGAATAGCGGAAATGTTTGCTTAAGGCGAACTGAAAAGCCAAAAGAAATTTTTAAGTACGTTATTAGATAGCTTGTTGGGGACACGCCATCGTTCGAGGGAAAACAGATTAACCTTGTAGAATTCGGATTAAGATACACATGTCTTGATAGAAGTTAAATATAGTGTTGTTGTCTGCATACACTGTGCATTGTGATGAAGTTAAACAGAGATGATGATCATTAATGTAAATTTAAAAGAGCAATGGACCCAAAATCGAGCTTTGTGAAACGCCTCTGTTAAATGTGACCGGGGATGATGTTGCTGTGGAAACGTAAACTATTTGTTTCCTATTTAAAATAAAGCTGCGTAACAAAGTACGAGCAGGACCTGTAATGCCATAACGCTAAAGTTTAATGAAACGATTGTCATTGGCAATGTTGTCGAATGCTTTCGAGAAATCCATACAACCGCAGCGGCTGCGTCACCGCGATCAATGAAATATTTCATTTTGTTTGTTAGACACACCGGCGCAATGTTAGTAGATAGGGCAGTAGAAAAACCAAACGGAGAAGGGGCGAGAATGAATTTTTTAAGGTAGCGGGAAAGATGGGTCTCAGTACTTTTCCCTGGAATCGTATCTATAAAAGAAAGAATATAGAATAGATATGGGCCGACAATTATCCCCAAAGCGGGCGTCAACGTTTTTGAGTACAGAAATAGCAATCTCGCACGAATTTGCAACTCGTTGATAGACAAAGTCAGACTGGTGTTAGTTGTTCCAGAAAAAGCGGAAGTCGGAATAATAAAAGGTATTTTGAAAACTACACGTGATACTAGCGAACACAGTTATGGCTTGCAGCTTGGACTACTTTGTAGCAACGAATAATACGTTGTCCTCGGAGCTACCGTAACACCAGTTGTTCCCCAACAATCTTTGTTTGAGCCACTATTTTTCGAAATATTTACTAATTATACACAGCACAGAATGCACTGGTCAAGCAGAAGGTATTGTAGATGGCTGTATCCTCTATATGGAAGTTTTCAGCCAAGCGGTCATTTTATAAATGACTATCGAAAATGTGATCTTAGTGCTGTCCTCGCGAATAATAAGTACGTAGTTCTACCTGACTCAAATAAACGCAAGCGATACAACTAGGTTTGACATATTTGAAGAATAATGCCTGTTTTATCCTCGTAGAAAAGTATAAACCGTAAAGCGGAATAACTACATCAAACTTTAAGTGGAATAGCATAGTTTCTCTGATTAAAACGGAGTTATGCGTGGGCGAGATACCTGTGAAGGTAATTGCAGAAATTTACCAAAGAAACGACGTAATTGTTCAGAAACGTACTTTCGGTCGCCATATGTATGAACGAGTTATTTGTTATGATTACAGTAAAGTCCCACAAATATTTATCAGAAAATATGCAAAAAAACCTCACATTTTTTCGGTAGCATCTACAGTTGGCATGCGTTCGTAACGCCCTTTTAGAAAGACGAATATTTCATTCAATACTCTTAAAATTTTAACTTAAACGCTGAAGTCTGTAAAGCGAACAACTTAGATATCTTGTTTTTGGAGGAAGCAGCTAATTATATTATATGGGACTACCTAGTTTATGACCAGGGGATTAAAAACTATCGTTCCAGAATACGAAAGGTTCAAAGATACATCAATATGCTGCGAATGACCCAGTTTTATTATATAACACATTACGTTTGCAGAAAAATTCAAGTAAACAAACTTTTTGGCGCAGTTACTTTGGTTCTGGCTGTCGATCAAGATGGTGCTGGCTGTCTGTTAAGCGAGAGTTTCATTTTTTTGTTCTTTTGAGAAACGTTATATGTAAAAATAAAAGTTTCATGAACCGGCATATCTGTTTGTAAGAAGCAGGGTAATTTTATGGCCCGAAGGAGGGGAGGGGGATATATTACTAATTCTGTTAGGCAACTGCTCAGTGGAGTCCCCCTTAAGCCGCGGGCGTCGGAAGATACAGAAACGCGGTAGAAACAAGATCAGTTCAATTTTTGGTCTGAGAGAACGTGACCCGGATAACGCAGGCCGAGAATGGAAAGGACCAGCGCCAAAAGGGGGCAACGACGTGCTCGTGTGCAATACGAGCCGCCTTAGTAAGTGTAGGTAACAGCGGGGACGAGTGGTATGCTCCTAGCTATGACAAATAAGTCGAACAGCGGTTGTGAGCTGATGGGCTTGTGAATAGTTAAGCGGTGATGGGCACGGGGGCGGTTTCTCTGCCTCAACGCCAAGAAGCCACCAAGTCCCGTTTTCATTGATTCTATCTATCTCTATTCTTGCTTTAGGTGACCCCGTCAACCCCACTGAAACCATTAAAGAAATGAAACTCAGGTATCGAGAATTGGCGTCTCCTGTTACCGCCTTCCTCTTTCGTGTCCGCGAACACTCCGTGGTGGGGTGACATGATCTCGCCGACCTCGTCGCTGCAAGTGCGCAACCATGGGCAAAAAGTGGAAAGGCGTGCTTTAAAGAGAATCGTGAGAGCGCGGCCCCTGAAGGGAGGTGACTGTAGTGCCAGCGTCGGTGGAGCAAGGACAACACAGCCATCAAGGTGTATCGATAGGTTCCAAGTGTTCTCGCAATACCGTCCTGCCACATTGAAGACTCGCCCAACTTAACACCGGAAATGAACGGTTTCCCCATTGTTTCGCCCAGGTTTAAATGCCGCTCAACATGGTGCTTGTGAGGTAACACTGCTCCTTCTATCAGCCACTACCTCTTGGATTGTAGAAAAACAGAAAACCTTGTGTCCTAATCAAGACGCATCGTTCACCTGCCACTAGAACCTCGTTCCTTACGTCAGACACTGGGTAAAGCTGAAGCAGTGAAAATTCAATTGAACCGATTAAGGTTGTCGGCAGTAGCATGTCGGACGTTTTGTTGCAGTGAAAATGGTCTTCAAGTAGTCTGTGCCTTGTCTGCACTGCACATGACAGCTGTCATCCCCAACAACCTTTGGGCAGTGCTCGCGTTCATCAGTGTTCGAACTAATGCTTGTCCACAACCATTGTGGTGTTTGTAGGAACTCAAGAGTTCATTCTTGCGCCATTGCGGTCAGCCGCCGCTTGGTTCCCGGGTGCTGCTCCTCAGTGCTATTGTCCCGTTGTCTTTCACTGAAGCAGTCTCTGCGCCGTCCGCGCATCAAAAGTGGTGTACACGTGTTTCTTTGTGGGCGTGGTTCACTGACCACTTTCGTGTTTTGGTGACATTCTCTACGGTATTGTAGTGTGGTGAAAGCTTATGTGCGCATTTTGTTTTTTGTGCGGATGTGCGTGATCATGTGGTTTTTATGAACTGAACCAATACAAATCATTACGAGTGGGTGTGTATTTTTGTTTTCTGGAATTGGCTTTTAGGAAAAGGTGTGTTTGGGTTGTTACATCTGTTTGTTTAATTTTAATTGGCAGAAAACCATTCATAGCTTTGCTGGAAGGAGTGTTGTTGCGCACGTTATTTTGATTATTCTTCTCAGGGGATATAAAGAAAAATTCGAAGCAGAATGCGGCACGGCCAAGATTTTCAACAAATATTCTAAAAGCAGGTACGCTCCTGGCCTCTGACGGTGGTGAGCCAGCTGAACGACATTTGAAAGTTCGGTTCGAGTGCTGGTCAAGAGTTCGCGGGCACGGAGGGATGTTAAAAGGAAAGTTCAAAAGAAATCCACCAAGAATCATCTGGCCACCCGCCTTCAAGCCGTTAGAAAATGCTGACCACCCCTCGGAGTTTTGGCTGTTTACCATGAAAACAGGAAATACAAAAGAATAGTTAAGATTTAGAGAGGAGGGCTTAAGAACGATCAAATCACAATACAAAGGTTAAGGATTTCACTTTCGTGGCGGGCGCAAACAAAAATGTTTCAACGTAGAGATCGCAATGAGAACAGACGTCCGTCCGAAAAATGATTTCCATACACTGCAATTTTATGACATACAATGACAAAGAATATGTAGCATTGTTTCTGTTTCGTTTCCGGCAAGCTTATAGTTGTGGTTATTATTATAATATTGCAAACTGAAAGCTTTTTCTGACCTTTGCTTTTTCTATCTTGATTTATTGATTGTATCGGGCTTAACGCGCTGATGCAACGCAAGCGATGAAGCGCGCCGTAGTGATGGGCCGCGGAATAATTTTGACCAAATGGGGACATTTAACGCGCGCCGAAACCTCGTACAAACGGGCGTGCTTTTTCTATCTTGACACTAGAGCCATGGTTTGTGCTCCAATGTTATTCCTGGTGTTGTTATGTCCAACTCCTACATTGGTGAAGTCTTATTACGGTTGTTTTTCGAATAATGGCTTGCACTTTCGTCATTATGCTGTACGTTTTTTCTTATTTAGGGCCACAAAGTTGCCACGTACAATGTTAGTTACTGTGCAGCCGGTTTATTCTCCCACTCCTATTCATTTTGTAAAGATTTGCTTCTCGTAAATTTTATTTGTGTGCATTGCCCACTCCTAGAAACGCCACGTTTTAACATTTAGCTGTACCCATGACAAAAGTACGTAGGTGCATAAAAAATAAATGAAATTATTTCGATACATCTAAAGAACCATTTCACAATAAATCATCGCTGCTGGCAAGTAAGCCATTTTGCTATATTCTAACTCATAATTGTGCTTCAGCTCCAGGCCCATAAACCCTAGTGAATAATTTTTGCTGCCATCAATTCAAAGGCAAAAATTTCGACGTGAAGCATACAAGTCGAGTGAGACGTTTGACTCATGCAATGATATCGCGCAATGTTGCCAGGGCATACGACATTGCTCAGTGAATATAAAACTTCGTTGTAGAATGTAGAACAATGTATAGAAATGTGGAAAACTATATAAATGTTGGTGTCGAACCGGAAGCGCACCGAACCGAAAACCGGAAGTGAACTGATATTTGTTTTCCGGGAGCTGAACCCGAATGCGAACCGTCATGGTTTTAGCATGCGAACGCGAACGAGAACTGAAACTGAAGAAAACATAAGGGTTGCAGATTGAAGACATCAACGGTTCGACCATCCGTTGTTAATACAGAAGGGTTAGTGTCATTCAAGGACTTCTTTCCGTTATGTAGCATCAGCTTATGAATCATTTATAAAATGTTACGCCTTAGATGAATGTAAAATGAACAGCGCCCTTACTTTTAGTGGTCCCACCTCAGGGAAAGAAATGGGCACACATACTCAAGTCGTTGAAATATGCGCCACCCACAGAATATCCAACTTTCGGCTGTGTACAGGCCATGTAAAACATACGCTTTGAGCTTCCAGGTACAGTTCTTTCTCCGACTATACAAGCATTGTATATCAACACAAAATGAACAATACACCACGAAAGAAAAGATTTTTGATAATTATCTAGCCTATTGTTTTACTTTCTCTATAATGCATGAATCTCTATATCCTTAGCCTATTGGCTTGTAATGGATCCGTTAAAAGATATCACCAAGGAGTCAGGGGTAATGCTACGTATACTCACATCTTTTAAGGCAATAAACTATACACGTTGTCAGGAAAACGCATGCGTAAAAACAGAAAATACGCATTCAAGATTAATTATAGTGTTAACTGCAAACGCTGGGTGCAGTACAGAAAAATGAAACTATGAATAAGACAGCTGTGTCTTGTTTACATTGCAATACCACGCACACAACATTAAACACGTCAGGAATAAATTACATCTTCAGAGCTAAAAAGCTACCGATATTATTTTGTCCCCAAGACAGCAGCAGTAACAATTGTGTACAAGGCACTGCATGTCGATGCTATTTTGAATCTTTTGTTACTTTTTGTTCATCGATGCGCAGGATATTGTCTGATGCGAAAAAATCTTTCCTAGCATGATCTACCCTCGGTTGTCGTAACACTGATGACGGAAGATCATTCCAAATTTTAACTCCGACGTACCTGAGACGGCGTTGCCCGCATGTGTTATGAGACAGAGGAATTAGAAAATTTCTTGTAGGCAAAATAGCTAATTGTACCGGGCGTGTGAAAAACGTTCGGGGAAAGGAAAAGTGAATTTTACAAATTACAAATGAATTTATATACCAAGAGAGCTATACGATAGTCTCATAGCGTAAGCAGAGGCGTTATTGCGGCTTTGGAAAATCGAGGTAGAGAGGATGTACGAGGGGAAACAAGTTTATAATTCTCGAGGCTTTTATTTTCTTGGCATATTATGTGCTTGATGAATGTGGGATATCTAAATCCCACACACTCGATAGAATATGTTAATTGGGAGTTAAACAGCGAGAAGCAGAGAGTGCACAAGATACCACTTTCATTGTGCTACCGGGCTTTAGTCAGGGTAGCACAGACAAAGGAAAGTGTCTTACCCAGCCTGTCTAAATTGGGTTTCTAGTTATACGCATCGTACTGCATTACACATAAAAATTGACTCCAATCCACGCAGTGAATGTGGTTGGAAAGCGCAAAGCTTTAAACAACACTCACAACAATTACCCATGCGACGTCACTTGAATTGCCACACGTGGCTCTACAAAGAGCGAAACCAGAGATTCTGCCAGCCGTTACCTGGAATTCGCGGGGGCGGCGTCCCTAACGCTGCAGCAGCGTCGGTCACGACCGGGCTAGAGCCTTGGACGCCGCCGCTGTAGCGCGGTGATGAGTCGGGAGATAGAAAGCGGAGAGGAGGGTCTTTCGAATGGTGAGACACCGGAACGTAGCCATCCTGATGTGCTAGCTTGGGGATACACCACCGAGCGACAGAAGCGCAGACACCGAAACAATTCGGCATGTGAGCTTAGCGATTCCCATTTATACCGGTTTAAACTAGTTAGTTTCGTAAGTTTGAGAATTGGGAGAACGCCGAGAGAACTTTTATAATCGCTATTTAGCAGAACCAGTTGCTTCTTTCACTTTTTGTAATACCTTTTAAAACAGCCGAATTCGTATTCACCAATTTTGAAAACGGAGTCCCATTCGTGGCACGCAGTGTGCAAAAGGTAGCGTTTCTCTAGCAGCCAGATATTTGTATGAAGCTTTTGCATTTTGATTTTCCGCCCTTAAAACCAATCCTTAACGTATCTTTGCCGTACGACTACCTAAATTCGTCATGTGCGGTTTACCCAGGACGTTCTGTCGAACAAGTTAATCAAGCCGTGCAAATATGCGCGCAATGAACGCGAAGCTGAGGCAAAAGAGGAAAAAAAAACCGTCGCTAAAGCAAACGATAAAGCCGTACCGCCGCCGCCCCTACCGGCCAGGCGAGCAGTCACCTCCATGCGGGGAACGCTTCGTAAATTCGCCGTGCCATCACAGTGTGCTCCGTGAGGAAAACCTACTGCACTGCCCCCTCCACTGCCGCTGCCTGCGGCGCGTTGGGAGTTTATTGTGCCGCGTGCCACGAAAGAACCGTTGGCTGGTAGAGGTAGAAATCTTTGCTTTATATAAAACCGTGCCGACTTTTCCAAACACCATGTAAGATTTCGGCTCCATCTTTGTACCTAAAGCATCGTGCTACAGCTTAAAGAAGCCATACGAATGAAACTCTCAAACCAACAGAAATATTCCATTGTTGAACTCGATAATAAAGGGGCATTCATCAATGCGACACACCAAGCCATCCTACCAGAGCTCACTGCTACCAACTGCGAGCAAAGACTTTAACACTACATCGCGACAATTCTTACCAATAGAACCGCCACTGTGGGCATTGAGGACCTTGAATCTGACACGTTTTCAGTAATTCCCAAAGGAAAACCTCATGGCTTGGTTATTTCAGATTTGCTGTTTAACCTAGCCATGAAGAAGCTCCCAACCCTGCTCCAAGATATTCCGCACCACCGACACGCTTTCTACGCGGATTATCTTAAGCTATGAACACCCACTACCTCAATGGGAGATTAGGAAGTTGCCCTTTTAAATGGCAGTCGACACCACCCAACAATATCTTTAATCCAGAGGAAAAGAGTGCACCCCTGAAAAGAGCAGTTTGCTTACTTTCACCAGAGCACCACCCGCAAGACCACACATGGAATACCAGAACCAGAACTGTACATAAATAATCCCCCTGTCCCAAATGTCCCCTGCCTTCGTATTTTGAGCCTTACAATACCTAAAGACAGATCCGTCTTACAAGCCCAATCACACTTACAGCGCACACTCAACCAACACATTCACATCATCCGCCACGTCTGCAATCGTGGCCACTGACTTCCCAAACACGACAACCTACGTATGGCCCAAGCCATTCTCATCCGCAGGATAACGTATGTCACGCCATACTTGGCCCTCATGCCACGAGAAATACGGAAGCACGACGCCACCATACGCCAGGCCTACAAGAATGTATGAGGCTCACAATTAGCAAAGCAACAAAGAAACGTAAGCAGCTACGGGAAAGAACCCCTGGGAAGCAATAAAAGAGGCCCAGCACGCATCCAAGATACGGCGACTATAGATCACGCCCACGGGAAGAGCAACACTTCGCCGTCTGCACTACAACGTTCCGCCACAACAACACGAGAAGATTCTAATCCCATCAGACATTCGACATTGCTTCCGCGTAGCACCCCTACCGGAAATATGCACCCGGGTTTCAACAAAAAAATGCACACGGCACGGGCTCGCTTAGTTCATAAGAACAATCAGCGTTTACCATGCACTCGATAAACAGATGCATCGTTATACCCTACCCAGAAAGCACATGCAGCCTGTGTCCTTAACACGTAAGGCGCAGAATCGGCAGCAGCGATCGTAGTCCCCACTTTCATCAAGACTGCTCAGGAGTTTGCCATCGCTCTTGCGACCAGAAAAGGCGAAGAAGGTCTCACAGTTATCACTGATTCACACACCACCCGCAGAAACGTTCTGAGTGGCCACATCTCTCACCCCGCACTGTACCTTCTTCGGCAAGTAAAAAGACTATCAGAACTTTATAAATTCTAATCACCCGGCCAACAGTGCCTCGAAGGGAACAAGGTGGCGCATGCCGCTGCCCGTACTCATACTCCCCGGGCCGTTACCTCAGATGGAGAAAACATCTACCGAACTACCTCAAAGCCAGGATCCCTCTACACATACACCTTAGGCACCTACAAAAACGACCGCCGTCGCTTTCGACCAACTCATTCACTACTAACAGCCGATGAACAAACCATTCTCCGGCCTCTACAAGCCAATTTGTATCCACATAACACCCTACAAAACGCTATGTACCCCACCCAATACCCTGCTGCCTGCAACTTCTGCTCTGATGCTGCCACCTATACCAGGTTGTATGTGAGTGCCAACGGACCCCTACTGTAACACCAAGTCTTAACCATACCTATGAGCAGTGGGTGGAGTAGCTGACCAGCCCCGATCTTTCGGACCTGCGCCGACTGGTGGAACGGGCCCGGGTGGCCAGCCAGCACCAAGTCATCTTGGAATAATGATACCGCTCATTGGGTGGAAGCCCTAAGAACATCCTCCTGCTCACCAGTACAATAAACGTTCGTCTACACAGTCAAAAACACAACAAAAATGTATGTCGCATAATCGAAATTTCTCAATATCTGTTGTAGAACAGGTATGGTCGGTAGTGAACACTGATACTACACGATGGTCTGTTGTGCGATAGGAGTCTGTAGTAGAACTACAGAATGTCTTTTGCCCCAGAGGCATTTCTGTTGTACAAACGACAGAATGTCCTATTCCCTTACAGGATAATCCTGTGGTATTTTGTGTTGGGTATTTCGACTGGATATATATCTCTCCCTCTGTTTCGTTATCATTGACCTTAAGGTTGCCCATAGTGTCACCCACAGGTTTGTAGGGTAATCTAAATACTACATATTTAGTACTGTCAGTGTTTAAAGTAAGCTTATTTGTCGTGAACCACCCACTGATTTTTTAAAAGTTGGTCTTTTAATATCTGTGCCGCAGCATGAAGGGACGGGGGAGTGAAAAGTAGCGCCGTGTCTTCCGCGTACATAACGGCATTTACTTTAGAAAGGCAATTGACTAAATCCTTATATACGACGTAGAACAATTGGTCCCAGAACAGAGACCTATGACCCTCCCGTGCAGACCGGTCTTAAACTAGAAACATGATCGTCGAACACTTTACCTTGGTATCGACGATTAAAATAACGTTTAATAACGGCAGTGACTGGCCGCTGAATCCGTATCGCTCAACCTTTTGGAATAAGATATCAAGATGAACTGTATCTAACGGCTTTCAAATATCTAAAAAGCACCTTTACAAACGCGGTTGAAGAGCAGGGCCTTGTTCATTACATGTCTCATCGAAAGTACTACAGATAGGGTTGGTTCAGTTTTTTCAAAGCCCAGTTGGTCCGCCGAAAAAATACCGTTTTTATGTATGCAAGCCTGCACTCGCATCACTGGTAACTTTTCAAACCACGTGTTAATGCAGCTTTTAACCGACATAGGTCTGCAATTGTTCAGTGCGTTTTGGTCTCCCGTTTTGGAAATGGAGTTACTTTAATCATTTTTGAAATTTCCAGATCTTTACGACAATAGACGGCTCGATTGAAAAGTAATACTGATGTTGGCACTACGATTTCTATAATTTTAGCAAGGACCGAAATGGGTATGCCATCAATGACTTAAGCCTTTTATGAATTTACCTTTTTAGCATTTGATATAAGCTCGGTTTCAGTTATTTCGATGAAGGGCCAAATGAAGGGCCATGCCAAAGAGGTAGGGAAAGTCCTTTTGGTATGGTTAAGCAAGAATGGAGATTTGTACCGACGGACATAAGAGCTCATGGAACTCATATGGAAGATTCTGTTTTTGCAGCATTTCAGGGAGCACCACTTTTTTCGATAGAGTAGGCCGAATAATAAAGGTAATACCTTTTTAAAGTTTGGTGCAGTCATTGGCAGTTGAAGTGGTTTGCAGTAGGGAAGTCTCTTCTACTTAACTATAGCTAGAACCGCTTTGTTTCTATATATTCTAAACTGGTTACTGGAATATCAGTTGCATCTGTTCTCTTTCATTTTGGTGTACCAGAAGTCAGGTGTTTTTATTAGAGTCAGTACGTTAGGTTTCATCCATGGGTATATTGGATGTGTATGGTACATTTTCCTTCCTGTTGCCGCCGTTGGTCACCGATTTTATCCGTTTGAATAGGGTCCGACAATGGTTATCAAAATCCAGACCATTAAGCCACCAAGATAGGTTGCAGAAAGCAGCTGCCAAACTCTTGCGTAATGAAGATTTGTAGCGTAGGCGTGAAAATTGTAGCGGGTTATGCGCTTGCTCTAGAGACGATATGAGAATGCTATTGTCAGGTTGTCGGATATGGGAATGTTGTACGGCCCTGAAAGTGAACTAAGAGGTTTGAATTTGCATAGGACCAGGTCCGAGCTTGTGCAGGTGTCTGCACTGATGTGAGTGGGATATGAAAGGAGATTTCGGAAGCCATTAGAAGTTACACGTTTTGATATTCATCCATGCTTTCACCCAAGACATCGATGCTGACATCAGTTATGACGACACTATTTTTATGGTTATTGTTTAGGAAAAAAAACATTTTCAAGGTCCTTCAGTGACTGTTTGCAATTCGACAGTGGGAGTCTATGTATAGCACCGTAAACGACGTCGTAATTTCACAAATGTAGATTCGCAACTAGTAGTAGCAGGTAACTATGAATATTTTGTATATGTGAAGGGCTTCATAATATATCTTCCTACTAGTCCTCGCCCATTATTTGCTTCTCAGTGGTGGGATATAAATAAGTAATTCGAAGTATTAAAGCTTTCGCCAGGCTTCAACCAGGTTTCTGTAACCGCTATAACCGGTTACATAGACGAATCATGGGTCAGAACGTAGGTAAGAGCTTCGCTATTTGTGGCAACGCTTCTAATAGTGCAGTGCAGTTCAGAGCGTGTGTCTTTTGTTCTTTGTAAGAAATCGCTACACAACAAGTCAGCATTACCAAAGGGGCCTCTGTTAACTACGCAAGGTCGGTTTCTTGTGCAGCGGTTAGTTTAAATGTTGTCGGCTTTTTTCGTCAATAAGCACACATTGGTAATCCAAGTGTTTCGCCTATTAGAACATTTTTTGGGAAATCGCTTTCCCGGCACGGATTTACACGCACAGGGAAGATGCCCGTTAAAGTACATAGGCATCATCCGACAATTTCAAGGTCAGATGCATCAGTCGTATTTTTATGTAGCACCAAGCAGTTTATCGCGACCTGCGCAGGACATGAATTTTAAGACAATGTTCGACACACTCCCTTCTTTAGTCGGTACCCAGTGGGCTCTATCAATATCAGTTGCTGACATCGTTACTCGAACTTTTTTGGCAAGCGCGGTAACAATCTCGCTCACTGTCTTTTGGGTTTATTTAGGGATACCTTTTATTTCTAAGTTAGCCGTCCGGCTGTTCCGTAAAAGCTCAGCTAAGTTGTCCTTTGTTTCTTTGATTTGCTGATGTAACTCAACGTTTTTTCACCAATCTGGCATTCTCTGCTTTAAGGTCACGCAGCTCTTTCAGTGTGTCATCCAAGGTTTTTTTTAAAAAGGGGGAAGCCCTTGCTCGTCATTCATCATCACCATCAACCTCCCATGAATGCGGCAATTGCTCGCCAATAAATCGTAAATAAATTGTCCATAAATCATCATAAATAAATCATCATTGGGGTCCTTGACGAAATACGCTGATGGAACACACAAGCCTTCACGCATTCGTACGTAGAACTATACATTGCATATAAAGGTGGGCACTGCTTGAGAAATATGCGTCTGGCGGGTTTAGGCTTTAATAATTGGAAAGACCAAGCTATGAGTGTGAGGTGTATGGATTGTTTAAATGCTTTTTGTATGTCCTTTTTGACTCGTTCTAGGCTTTCTCTTACCTTCCACCTCTTTATTTCGGGTTTCTTCAGGCAACCAGTCAGTATTGATCCTGAGAGGAATAAAAACAGAGCGAGTTACTTTTTCTAACGCATATAAAACCGGCCCTTATAATTTTAAATTACTAATCATCTCGTGCACAACTTTACAAGGCACCTTGCAAAACAGTGTTGGGGAAAATTCACAACATAATACGAATTCGGAAGGATAATCTTAACGCTATGTAAAATTACAGTATGAAATGGCTAATATACAGTTGTGGAAATTGTCGACAACCATGCCCCGCATCCCGACCGGGCGCGCGCTTCGGGGAGAGACCTATTGTGCTAAAACCAGTCGGGCGCTCCGCTGGTTCGCCGGCGCCCCCAAGAGAGGACACCATCGGTCCGTGCGCGGCATAAGCACTCTGGTTGCGGGAACCGGGGCACGCAGAAGACAGAGAGTTTGACTGGAGGTACAGTGTGGGGAGCATCGGCGGAACAGCGTGGTGGTTGCGGCTACCATTTATCTCAGGTGAGAACTGTTGTTTGTCGTGCGCCGTGAGTGCCTGCTTCTTGTTCACGATCACGACCAGGATCGCTTTATTCATGAACGCCGTCGAACGCCGTCGAGCTTTGCGCTCGCATGCTTTGGGACTTGCCAAATAAACGGCTGAGCTTCGGCACTACTGTGTATTGTGCTGTGTTCTCGTAGCGTGGAACATTGCTAGCCTCCGTAGGTGCAGGGGCCCACCTGGTCCACAGGCGGGGAGCTAGTGTGGTGGCCTACGCTGGAGTACTGTCTAGGTAACTCCTAAGAAGCCCCAAGATATTCCACATGGCGCCCAACGTCGGGCTCGTATTCAGATGAATTCGATGTTGTTAGCTCCCCGAGAACAATGCCGACCATTCTGTGCCGATGGTGTCCGCGGACATTCGGGGTGAGGAGGCGAAGTCCCTATCTTAACTCCGTCTGCTACACCGACCACAGATGGGGTTCAAGCAACCCGCGCGGTGGTGTATGCGTTGCTACAGTCACAGCCCGGCACGATTTATCCAGAAGATTGCTCGGAGGAAACGCCTAGTGCCAGGTGGTTGCAGGGAGACAGGTATGGTACCCCGTACAGCCGTCACAGCAAGTCTGTAAGCCTCTGTACGCGCACCAGGTGGTACGTTCGAATGATGCCTCCGAGCAGCCACCATCGTGGCTCGCTTTGCGTGATGGGAGGTACGTAGGCCTTGTTCCAACAAGGCGGCGGATCGCTTTGGTTACGAGACATTGCCAGTATTTAAAGAGACGGACTCTCAGGTGACACGAGCCCGAAAGGCCGCTTGTACGATGGTTGGCGCTGGCTCTACGGCAGCTTGTATTGCTGCAAGTGAGTTGAAGGAGCTCCGCCTGCTTGATGCTGAGGCAGCTTTGGCGACCAACGCACCATGCCGAAATAACTAGGATGGGTGTTTCCAGGACGACAACCCGTAATAGTCTGGCGAGCTGCCTCAAGGGGGGGGGGGGCTGCTGGGGCCCAGTTGCCGGACTCATGATTCTGCGAGTGAGCCAAGTGCACGGGGGGAACTGTCGGGCCTGATGCTTTTTTATCCTATTTGGCGAGGTCGTCGATAAGGTTCCCAGGGAGTCACAGGAGATTGTGGAGTACCGTGGCTCCCCCCTTCAAGTATGGTAATAGTTTGCACCAGTTGGTGAGAACGAGACCTTTGGAAAAGGAATATCACTGGGAACCTCGCCTGTCACCACTGCCACGGACAGCGAGGATAGCCCGCTGCATCACCCGCAGGGCCACGCGCGTGCCGCTTAGCTACCTCCAGCTGCTTCTCCGACCCGCCGGGCCACAGACCTTCCGACAGCCAACCGCTCGGGAGGTTTCTGTTGCCAAATCGTGCTTGGAATGGGGGTCACATCATGGCGCGACCCCGGCGTTCGTCGGCTGCTGCTGCAGGCTACCCCCGGGTCTGCCAACCTGCGGTGCTGCCCAACCGCGAGAGTCTTGGAACCAGTGCAATGTGTTATCGGGTTTGTGAGGCGAGCATCGCGACAGCAGCATCGTGTGTCGAACCTTGGCGGGGGTTGGCATAGGAGTGGCGTTTGCTGTAAGTTTTGCTGACTTGAGTTGTTGTGACGAGTGTGGTGTAACGTGGCGTCACTCGCGCTCATGGGACGTCAAGTGTTTAGGGGGGCGAGTGTGGGAATCGTGGGTAACCTTGTCCCGCGATTCCGAGCCGGCCCTTGCTTCGGGGAGAGACGTGTTGTGGTAGAACCGGTCCGGCGCTCCGCTAGTTCGTCGGTGCCCCCCAGAGATGGGACCACTGGTACATGTCCGGCATAGGCACTCTGCTTTCGCAGAACAGGGGCGCACAGACAACCGGGAGAGAGCCTGACCGGAGGTCCGGTGTGTCCGCTTCCCAGAGACGGTGCCCCCGGTATCAAACGCCTGGGGGGAATCAGGCAGTCGCCTTTTCCTATCCTCCTCAGAATTGTTTCTCTTTGCCATTTCATATCCTAACCCTGTCCTGGCATCCTTTCTTTCTTATTTTTAAACTTTTTCTAGGTAGCTATGGTAAAACATAGGAAAGGAAATCAACCATGATCGATCACGTACGGTTATAGCAGCCGTGTATGGCTACCGTGGGCTTTATTGCGTTACCATGTTTGGCTCGATGGTGGGCGGTCAGCGCGACCGCTGAAGGTAAGTCGAATCTTATGGTAAGCAAAATTTTTTTCACGGAATCGACCTCCACAATGAGGGCGTAGAGAAGTAGCTCAAGTACAGCAATATGTCAACTTCAGGAAGTGAGGGAGCACGCCAGAGCCGGTTTTTGTCGCCCCACAGCTTGGCCGGGGTGGCGCGTCAAGGGCCCGCCCTACATTTGGCTAGAGTTACCCTTGGTACCCTCGAAGTGAATCCCCAAGAAACACCATGCCCCTACTGGGTGCCGGAGGCTACAGCCACTGCACCTGGTCCAAAAGGAGCATCAGAGATTGGCCTGGCAGCCCCTGAAGCCCACAATAGGCTAGTAGCCGGCTCTAGTCTGCTGCTGATGGCTGAGAGGCAAGCTTCCTCAAACAGCCAGCCTGGCCCTACATTAGAGGGTTCACGAAAAGCCGGGGACAAAACGCCGAGCCCTCCCGTTCGTAGGACTCCACGAAGGCGCGCCACGTGTATTGACCGGACGAAAGAAAAGCAACCTAGAGTCACGGCTCCTGGATAGACGACGTGAGCCAGTGAGGATAGCAATATAGCGCTATTTTCAACAGTTGTTATACTGTGAGCTCTTGGTCATTGATAACATCTTTCAATAGAACTGCAGAGTTCACTGGAACTGCAGAGGCCATTGGAAGAATGTATGCGTCCTTATGCTGTCTCAACACGAAATAAGTATTTCGTGTTTCCAAGAAATGTATTTAATGGCAAGCCAAACGAGCTTTCTTACAAACCATTCTGTATTTAGAAAAGCTGCGACGGTTGAATGCACTTCTCTGGAGGAGTTGAAATTGTTGTACAAAAGTAAATCCGATTTCAGCATCTACGCCTACAGAGCAATCTAGAGGCTGTAGCCGTAAAAGCTAATATTTTTATCCAACTAGTAACAGTATGCTCATTGTATATTCCTGTAGACCATGGCCTCTGCAGTGTGGAGTTTGAAATGTAATTGATCATCAACCAGAGCCCTATCTAGTGGTCGGTGATTTAAACCCTCACCACCCACTCTGGGGTTCTGCACTCACGTATGTTCGACGACGCCTCATGGAAAAAATTTCTATAATCAGGATCCTGCTTACTGAACAAGAGCCGACATACTATTACGCACCCCACGCCATGTGCGCCACCATAGATCTGGTAATTTTTTCTCCGGTTCTATTTCCAGCACTTCAGTAGAGGGTCACTACAACTTGTATGGAAGTGATCACTTTGCAGTCAGCGTTGAAGTTCTGGAATATAAACAAGCCAGGACTGTGCGGCCAAAAAAGCTCAACGATGATGCCACAGACTGGAAGAAATTAAAGCGACTCTCTGAGGTTCAGTATACACAGATAGACCACCATGGATTGATGAAGCTGCTAAGACGCTAATCACCCATATATTCGAAGCTGTACTGAAGTATATTCTCCAAACCCATATAGTATGGTTACTAACCCAAAACCTTGGTGGAATTATAATCGCTGGCCAGGCCGTAAGGAACGTATCAAGGCATTGCGCGCCTTCCATAGTTGCGCGACGACTGAAAACCAGCTACTTTTCAAGCTGTGGAATGGCAATTGCAGACGCATTTATTGTATTGCAAAAAGAGAACGCTGGAATAAGTTTGTGTTGTTAATCATATCATATACTGATACGCATAGAGTAAGGAGAAATAAAGCACTACGAGGAAGCAACATGGCTACCCAGCCTCTAGTCAGCGCAAATGGTGACACTTTGCATGAGCACGTGAATGCTCTAGGCGACCATATTGAGTATGTGCCGAGTTCAGATCAATATTCAAGTAATTTTCTGATGCGCAAACATTGAGTAAACGGAGCTTTCAATAGCTCCCCAGTACCACTGACGTACAACCGGTTTAATACCCAATTGTAAGAGTACATGACCAGGCCAAACGGGAAAAGAATTTTGTCAACCCGAAGGTGGAGGGAAATTATCAGGGAAATCTACCTTGCGACTCACCGCCTGTGGGACTGGCCCGGGGGGATCACCCGTGTCCCCCCTAGAAAATAGACGGATTGGGTGGGTCGTAGGGAACGGGAAATGTGAATCGGGATGGGTTTTGGGAAAAAGGATGGAATTGGGGGAGCAATTTCGCTCTGATCCAGATGTCTGACTCTTTTTCAGGACTCATCACTCGGAGAGGGCATCAGACAGTGCCAACTGCCGAATGTGAAGCCCTGCCACGGGTTACCGCTCACCCATAGGGTCAGTCAATTGGGCCCCCACTGTTGGAGACAGGAAGAACCCTGTTTAGTGGCGACAGTCCAGCCAGCCTCCTCCCCCCCCCCGACCTTTAGCTGTGCGGCCGATGCGTGCTTACGTCCTCGATTAACGGCCACGCATCAGGTACCAACGAATCACCAGTGAAGCTTTCCACTATACACAAGTACTTGCAACACCTGCTTTTGACAGTCTTCGGTCACCGGAAGTTTGTATGTGAACGTTAACTTAAGTCCACGTTCACAAGGTCCCCTTGGACAGGATAAGGACGTTTTGCTTATGTCCTCCTGTTTGCCTACTCTGTCGCTCAAAGGAACAACAGTCTTCGGATATTACCGTCGGGAACTGCAGAGGAGATCGGTCCGGGACTTCTAGCCATTACTAAGCCAGGAGAGTTTCGCCGGTCGGTGTACTGACTTCCCCTTTCCTCGTTTTCTCAGGGCGGGACCCCAAGTAGCTCGTGGTAGCAGGTCCCTATGACTGTGGGTGACGAGGCTCGCCTACTTCCTCAGCTAGAGAGGATCAGTCTATAGGCCCCTTGCAGCAAGGGTACAGGGGGCGCAAACCCCTGCCCTATACAGACTGTACCACCACATGTAGCCCCCAGTGACGTTAGGTTACAGGGGTCTGTCACTCCCCCCAAAACTCTGTAGATTAGGTCGCGGGCTCCGCCAAGCTTGTGGTTACAAGGGGTCACCAGTACCCCGGCCTCGTAGTGGTTGCCTGCTATTAGAATCTGTACTGCCACTACAAATGACTACGCTGGCATCAATCGCTGCTTCGCAACTTGACTCGCCGGTCTCCTCTCACGCTGGATTACAGGGGTGCGTTACTTCCCCCCGCCAAATAAAGTCATAGTTGATCGATCTCGACACGTTTTCGAGCTTCAAACGCATCGCCAAGTGCCGGGTTGACACTCGACCGCCCGACCTCCGCGTAGGACCTGATTCCAAGTGACAAGGAACCTCCGCAGTGGCGGCCGTTTGCGCGCTCCCCGGGCAGGGGGTGCAGCTTCCCTGATTCCTCGATGTGGTCCTGTGGAACTCCCCGTATCTCCACGCTTTTGCCCCTATGACATTAGGTTACAAGGGTTTGTCACAACCCCCGGCCTGCAGACCAGCTTGCACGTTCAACCGAATGAGGCCCAAGCTATGGTTTCGGGAGTGTGCATGTCCCCGGCTCGGTAGTGGCTTACCCATTGCTTCAGGAATGGTACGCCAACACTACGTGCGAACTGTGCCGCTTACTCCAGTAGTCACTTCGCAACAATGGCCCGCTGGCTTCCTCTCACGCTGGATTATAGGGGCGCGTTACCATCCCCAGCCTTTGGCCTCCTCCCACACTGGATTAGAGGGGCTCGCTACTTCCCCTAGCCAAGAAAGTCATAGTTGACCCACAAATAATACCATCTCTCAAATCACTCTGGGTCCTCAGAGGAACTCGCAGTAACTCCACCCTCTCGTCCTCAAGACTGAAGGTTACAAGGCTCATCAAGTTCGCTCGGTCAGCAGACCAAATCGCAATAAAGGCCCCTTAAAAGTTGCGGTTACACGGGTTCGCAACGACCCCGGCCTCATAGTAGGGCTCACATTGCTTCACCAACCGTGCGCCTCTATAACACAAACTGTACCGCATGAGTGCAGTTACACTTCGCAACATTGACCCGCCGGCCTCCATCCACACGGGATTAGAGGAGCGCATTACCGCCTCCGGCCAAAGAGAATCATAGTTGATCCACAGAAATTTCTACTGCAACTTTTTACCGAATTACCATTCCAAGCACCAGTCTCAGTAGCCACACAGGCTGTCCGTGCCTGAATCCGTATTACGCATGGGTGTTCTTGGAAGGCACTTGCCCTCAAAGTACCTCGGGACTTGCTCAAGCTGCGATGGGCGTTGAATACTCAATACAGTGGGCTTGGCGCACCACTAACTCTTGCCTTTACGACGGACCGAAGCAGGACAGCCGAAACCGGCCGACACAGCCCAGTCCGCCGGTAGGGGGTGCCACGTGCAGGCAGACAGTAAGATCTCCCCCATTGAGGCGCAACCAGTCAGAGGAACTAAAAACGATACGTAACCAATGGAAATTTGATGTCGGGTTCACTATCTTCTTTACCATGCAGGAGCTAAAATTCGCCCTTGCCCCTTGCCGTAAATGAGCACCAGGCGCAGATGGAATAACATATAGAATGATTAAGAACGTGGACCATGACACTGTTGAAGTACTTTTGCTGTTTAACAAGATCAGGTGCGGAGGATATTTTCCGTAACTATGGAACGAAGCTATTGTGGTAGCATTTCTAAAGGAAAGAAATGACCCAGCAATTGCAGCAAGCTTTAGGCCAGCCGCTCTAGCCAGTTGCTTATGCAAAGCCTCGATAAAAGGATTAACCGTCGCCTTAACTAAATTCTTGAGTACAATGGTGTTATAAACAATCTCAAGGTGAGGTTTCGCTCTGGGGGATCGACAACAGACCATCTGGTGGCTCTTGAATCCTATATTAGGGACGTGTTTGTACACAAGCAGCATTATTTCCTTATTTTTTGACGTGCCAAAACCTATGAGAGAGCATGGTGTTCTGGTACTTTTCTGGATCTGCAGCGTATTGGTGTTTGTAAGACATGCTAACATGCTTAATTAAGAGAGAGAGAGAAAAACACTTCATTGGTGAGTCACCGCGTTCAGGTTGGGGCGGGCTGGCATCAGCCAAAATAGCCGAAGCGACCTGTAGTGCCCGTTGCGTCAGGGTCCGTTGATCCACGAGGCAAGACCTACCCAAGGCCTGCTCCCAGTGGGTGGGGGTGGGGAAGGGGGGTATTAGTCCGCGGGGCACTCGCATAAGGAGTGGTATAGCGTGTCGAGGTTGCGGCATCTCGAACACTCTGCGGAGAGGACGAGGTGTGGGTGGGAGTGCTGTAATTGCATGCGATGGGGAAAGGAGTGGGTTTCTAGAGTGCGCCACATCTGTGCTTCCTATATTGTAAGTGCAGCGTTGGGGGGGGGGGGGGTAGTGTTCTACGGGTGAGGCGGTAGCGTTGTGTAATGTCTCGGTATGTGGTGAGGGCGTACCCAGTGACGTCGACTGCTCCATGCGTAAGACCAAGAGGAGTGCTCGCCCGGAGTATTAATGCTCGGGCCTCCTGATTAGCCACCTCGTTGGTTCCACGCCAGTGTGAGCCGGGGTCCACAGCAACATCAAGGGCTGGTCGGGAGGTTTTTTAAGAATTTTTAGTGCCGAGGCTGAGATGTTGCCCTTCTGATAGTTGCGAAGCGCCTGCTGTGAATCCGATACCACGACGGTCGGAGTTGGCGTCTTGGTTATGGCGAGAGCCAGGGCTGTTTCTTCTTCAGTGGTGGGGTTTGCGTACAGATGGAGGCTTTGATTGCTGGTTGCGGTTCTGTGGCGGAGCAATGCCTGCGATTGCGAAGGCTGCTCTGTCGGGGTACCGTGCCGCTTCCACATACACAGTGTGTTTGTCTGGTGGATAGTGCTGTGAGTGGTAATGCGCGCGTGCCTCTCTTCTTCCCGCGTGGAAGGTCGGGTGCATGTTTCTTGGGATGAGTTTGACCTTGATTAGGGCTCGTATGTGTCTTGGTATCCTGGCCGCAGCGGTGTCGGTGTTGGGTGGTTTTATTTGGATCCGCTGCAGTATGTACCTTCCCGTCGTGGTCTGCGCCAGCCTGTGTATCTGTGCCGTGCGATGGGCATCGATCATCTAGTCTACGGTGTTGTGGATGCCCAGTTTCGCAAGTATGGTTGTTGGAACGGAGTGGGGAATGTGCAGGGCTGTGCGATGGGCTCTCCGAAGTAGCGCGTCGAGCGAGTCTTTGGTAGATTGGGTTAGATTCACATAATGTAGGTGATAACTGAATCTGCTGACTACGAAGCCCTGTACGATCCTTAGCCTCTCTTCCTCTGTGAGACCATGTTGCTTCGAGGTGATTCTTTTTAGCATGGAAATTGTTTGTAGCGTATGTGACCTTAGGACGCCTACTGTCTCGGTTGTCCCTCTATTGGCCTGTATCTTCAGTCCTACTATTTTTAAGGTCGAGACAATGGGTATGCTTTGCCCTCCGATGTCGACTTTGATGGGCGGTTGGGTGGCCGGTTTCGTCCTAGGGGGATGAAGGATCATTAGTTTGGATTTGGTTGTCGAGTACATGAGGCCCGCTTAGTTTGCGTGTTCCGCGATTATTTCGGCGCCTTTCCTTAGCGTCTGTTCGATGTCGGCGTCGCTGCCGCGGTCGACCCAGAGGGTGATATCATCGGCGTATATCGTTGATCTTCGTTGTGGGATGCTGTGAAGTGCGCTGGCCATCGGTCGAATTGCAAGATTGAAGAGTAAAGGCGAGATTACGGCTCCCTGGGGCGTACTCTTGTTTGGCATCTTGAAGATTTGTGTTTGGGACATTCCTAGTTTCATCTTGGCTGTCCGGCCTGCGAGGAAGGATTTTACATAGGCGAATGTTCTTGCTCCAAGCCAGAGCGTCGAGATTTCTGTTAGTATTGCCTCGTGTGATACGTTATCAAAGGCTTTGTGGAGGTCAATGGCTAAAATGGCCGCGTTGTCTTTTTTCGGTGGGTGGTGCAGTAAATCGTGTTGAATCTGTATGAGTGCGTCCTGAGTTGAGAGCCTTCGTCTGAAGCCGACTTGGTTGTGTGGTAGCATGTCGTTCGTCTCGAGGTAGTCTACTATGCGGGAGTTCACGACTTGCTCCATGAGTTTCCCCACACACGACGTAAGCGATTTTGGTCGGAGGTTTTGGATTTTGATTGGCTTGGCTGGCTTGAGAATGAGTGATATGTTTGCGTGCTTCCAATCGGGGGGCACTGGCACTTCCTCTTCTCGCCACAGCTTGTTAAAGTAGGCTGTCAGGGTCTCAGTCGCTGTCTCTTCAAGATGTCGTAATATCTTGTTGGATATCTTGTCTTCTCCAGGTGAGGTCGCTCTTCTGAGCGTTCTGATGGCGGCGTGCACCTCTTCGAATGTGAATTCGGCGTGTAGTATTTCGTTGCTCGCGCCCATATAATGCGCAGGTGGGGAGTGGGTATTATCATTTTGGGTTGCGCATAGCTTGATGAGGTCACCATACATTTGCAGCTCCGAGCCCTCGTAATCTTGTAAAAGCTTGGTGATCTTCTTAGCAGATTCTGTGTTGTTGTTGTTGCTGGGGTCGATTAATTTCCGTAGGATAGCCCACGTGCGCTTCATCGATAGAGTGCCGCGAATTTCGTCGCACGCTTGGAGCCACTGCATTCGCGTCAGGTAGTCTGCGTGTTTGGCTATTGCTGCCTTGAGGCTGAGTAGCTTTATTCTTAGTGTTTTCCTGTGCCGGTGTTTTTTTCATCTCCTTCAATACTGCGATATGCGTCCCACATGTGCTGTAGCTTAGAATCAACATAAGGTGCTGGAACTATGGGGTCTATTGGTGCATCGCTGGCTTCTTTGCACTTCAAAATGGTTTGCATCCATTCTCTAATGTTGTTTTCTGTAATTTCCTTGGGCGGTTCCACTTGCTGCCTTTCTGTCTGAACAGATCCCAGTTGTTGAGGGATTTCCTGGGTGGCTCTTGTGCCAGCCGCATCTTGTAGTTGGCTTCGAATTCTATTACGTAATGGTCGCTCCCAAAGTTTTGAGAAGAGACCCCCCATTTTCCCGCTATTACTTTGTGTGTTAGGGTTAGGTCCGGGGTTGTGTCTCTTTGTACGCTATTTCCGATGCGGGTCGGTGTTCCTGTTGTATTGTGTAGGGTGAGACCCAAAGCCTGTATTCATTCTTCCAATTTCCTGCCCTTGCTTGTTATCTTATGTTATCCCCACGCCTCGTCTGGAGCGTTGAAGTCGCCTACTATTATCAAGGGTAGGCGTCCGGCTATTTTCAGGGCTTCCAGCAAGAGGGGTTTGAAGTTGTGGGTCGTCTGCTTTGGTGGGCTGTAAATATTGAGCTCGTGGAGAGGCTGCTGTCTCTTCTTGACTGGCAATAGAGTTATGAATACGTATGGTATATTTGTGCTGGCTATTTCACTAGCAGATGTGCGTATGTTTCTGTTGACGAGTGTAGCTAGCTGCGGGTGTTCGGGGTGTGTGTACGCTGTATAGTTAAGAAATTTGGTGTTGGATCCTGTCTCCTGTAAGGCTATGACGTCGGGTTGAATATCTAGCGTGGACAAGCGGGCTTGCAGTTGGCTTCTCTGGGCTCTGTAGCCTCTGCAATTCCATTGTCATATGGTGATGTGTCTAGAAGTCGGCATCTTGCTCGATATCTATTGGTACAGGTGTCGTGCTCGCCTGTTCGGTTAAGTTGCTTGCCGGTGCCTTCGCGCTCGTCAGGCTTCCAAATAGTTCCGCTCGCAGGGCTGTAATGGATTATTTTAGTGTGGCGATGAGTGACTGAAGCATTTCTTGTTTCAGTTCTTGCATGTGTACACTGCCCATGTTGTCGTCGGACTTGGGATTACTTGCCGGCTTTCCGGTGTTCTTGCGCTTAAGCGGTGGCGGGGTGGGTTCTGTCTCCCCGGAATTGTTGGTTGTTAGCTTCGCTATCTGCGCTTTAAGGTTGCTGTTCTCTGCCCTAAGTTGGGCGTTCGCGCTTCTAAGTAGCGCTATGTCGGCTCATATATTCTGCATCTCTTTTAGAATTAGATCCAGTTTGCTGTCCTGAGATGTAGGAGATCAAGTATGTATGGGAGGAGGGGTGAAGTTGGAAGCGAAAAGGCCTTGGGTACTCGCCTTTGCTGATGTTGCCGTTGTTGCGGTGCTGGTCGTTCCTTGGAGAACTTGGATGTAAGTCCGCGGTTGCCCCACTGGCGACAGCTGTTTCCCCTGTGTCGTCTTCTCGGGTGGTTTGGTAGCCTTGTGGTTGCGGTTCCCCTCCGTCTGGTGTGATTTCCCTTGGCTGTTACTGCTCTGTTGACTGTTGGTTGGTACATTCGGCGTCTCGCTCTTGGTGTGTGGTTGTCGACGCCTTGGTTGGAAGCGGCGGGGGCAACCCGCGGCTCCCGTTGGGTGGGCCTCTCCGCCCAAGATGCAGTTCGGTTTGCACAAGTGCTGTTCCGGGGCTTGCGCTAGGCCGAAAGCGGCGCATCTTTGGGTAGGTGGTTGATTGGGGAAGACGTCTTTTCGATGGCCCGGCTGCCAACAGTTGAAGCACGCCTCTGATTTTCTCTTGAACGGGTGGCAGCGGAGGGTGGCCGCCCTGTAGCGGACCCAGAATGGCACATGCGGACCCTGGAACAGCACTTGCACTAGGGTGGAGTTCCGCAACCGCTTGGCGTCTAGTATGTGGAGGTCGTGGTTGTAGGCTATCAGGCTGCGCATAATTTCTTCCGGGGTGTCGTTTTCTGGCACGGTAAATATTACTCCAACCGCGGTATCGGATGTCGGGGGGATGTGGTTGCACAGGGTGTACGTGCCGTTGGGCAGTTGAAGTTGGGTCATGCCGAGGTACTTGAGCGCTCTCTCCTCAGAGGGGGTGCTGACAATGATGAAGTTTGATTTGTGATAGATTCTCACTTGGTCCTCTTTGGGTAGTTCTACGCTGGCCTGCATCAAAACGTAGTCCGCTAGCGTGGTGGCCGGGATCGTGTGGAGGTCCAGTCCACTTTGAGGGTGGAGGATGATCTTCACACCATCGTCAGGCAGTGGGCTCTCTGGAGGCGGGGGTCTTGGTATTCTCCTCTGTTGCGGGGGGCGTCGTCCTTTGACAAGCTCGTTACGCGTCACCGGTTGTCGGGTGAGGTTCTTGATCTTGTGGAGCATCTGCTTTCAGTCGGGATTGAGCAGCTCCGCGGGGTCTATTGCTGATCCCTCCACGGAAATTTTCATTCTGAGGGGAGCTTGGCTCGCGCCCGTTGGGACTGGCGGCTCAGCGTGGCACGTGCTCATGCGGCGCGAGGAGGGGCGCGGGCATGCAAGTGTTTGCATAGCTGGCGGGAGTAGGAGAGCAGGAACGCTCCTCGGTGGAACACTTGTTAGGGTTAGCGCAGCGGCTTTGGTAAACTCACTCCAAGAGGTCTTGGTACGTCGCTGATCGTTAACTGTCGCTCTGGTATCATCTGTTGGTGGCTGGGTCCGCCTTTTTCGGTTTTGTGGTCCTTCAAAGACGAAGCCGACGTGATGAGGGTCTGTCCATCACGGCCACCTGGTGGCGATCCCCCTTAATTAAGAGATTACATCTCGGAGTGTAGCTTGCAGGATTGAGTTGGAAAAGTCTTATCAAAAAAGGTTATTCAAGAAATAGGAGTCCCACAGGGTGGCGTGCTCAGCGGCACTCTCTGGGTTACTAAGGTAATTTTATTTAGGGAGTGCTCTTTTTCCGTCCAGTTCCTATGTAGAGGACGTACACACTTTGTGAAAATTTTTTGGGCGAATTCTAAGCCTTCTCGACCACGAAGAATTCAGAGAATCGGTTTTACCTTTAAATTTAACAAAAATATCTTAAGGCAGTACGAAATAAAGGTGTTTTCTATAGCTTTCGTGCATAAATAGTTTCAGCCTCGCTCGGCACGTAAGCTTGTAACTTGAAATTTTGCAGCCTGCTTGTTTCCGGCTTGGCCCCCGAAATTTTGACAAACACTGTAAATATTGCCTTTAAGTCATGCAATATGTTTACATGTCAGAGGCAGATTAAACTTGATGTAAACAGACTTTCAGAATGTGAAGATCAAAATTGTTCCTGTTTTATCGGGACAAAAGAAATGCGTAGTTTTCTCTAGGCAGCGAGGTATTCGCCATTACTCTCAATAAAGCACACGTAGCTGTAAAAAAGCAGCAAGAGATCTTCGTTGTTCTGCTTGATGACAAACTCTCGATCATTTCACATCTCTAGGGTCTAACAACGGAATCTCTGGATTCACTGAAGATTCTAGAACTCCTCTCGCCCAATAGCGTACTGCCCCAAAGATCCTATAGGCCTTGTGGTTAATAATTAGGTCTTGTGACGTCACGCATCGGCTATGGGTGCTTTGCTTATCCGTCCGCAGCAAGAACAGCACTAAAGTTATTAGACCCTGTCTACCACCTTGCCCTCCGTCTGGCTACCGGCGCTTTCCAGACTAGCCCTGTTGTAGCTCTATATGTAGAAGCCAATCAGTAGTATCTTCATACCTAGCGGAAGTGCAACGGGCGGAATTGTGCTCTGAAGGTACCATATTTCACAGGCCATTTAGACAGCGCCCTAAGCAACCAGGTTTTCGTGATTTTTTAAATCCGACCTGCAAAGGCAGAGCCATTTCTTTTGTCAGTAAGCATACTGGCCTCAGGCCTCGAAATATCCTTTAATGATGTTCCGAAAACCAGCTTTGCTGACTCTATTCCTCCATAGGATCTATGTAGTAACTCTTGTGATTCGTCTTTTGTGGAGATCGACAAAAGAACAGCTCCCAGGGGAATAATTAGGCAGCACGTTTTGTACCTACCAAACAAATACAGAGCTTCTGAGTTCTACACAGGTGCCTCAAGTCCACAGCTGCAGTGTCATGGGCTGCACGTGATCCCAATTATGATATGTCAAAAGCTATGCTGAAAGCGACATCAATCTTTACTGCTTTAACACACGGCCTCGTCATGGCTGTAGAACATATAATTCAGAGCAAAGTCCAAAGTTCAGTGATAGTTGCATATTCTAGAAGCGCAGCGGGGGCTTTACCTTCAGGGAAGATAAACTAAAATTCAGTCTTTAATCACCTTCTAAAGCTGCTGTGCTTAGCACACAAACAAAAACTTGAAGTCACAATCTGTTATGTCACAGGCCACTGTGTTCTACCGAGAAATGAAACAGACAGGAATGCTGGAGCTGCCGCTCTTCCCAGTGACTTAGATATTAGATGAATCCCATTCGAGGATCTTAAATCGTACGTATGGAAGCCAGGGGCAGGAAGACTGAAATGGGCAGACGACAAATAAATTGCGGATGCTAAAACCCAAGCTAGGTAAATCAATTACTGAGATGCGGTAGTGGATCACTCAAGTTACCATTCGTAGACTTGCGATAGGGCATACCCATGCTCACATGCATACCTATATCAAGGTAGAGAACAGCCACACTGCTCACGATGTGGAGCGGTGCTCTGAGTACTGTATGTGTTAATTGAATTAAAACGACTGGAACAATAACAACAAAAAAGATAAACTTCTAAGAACTATACGCACGTGTGATACCGCAGCTCACATTGCTGTTATTATCCTACGAGCAAATGTTCTCCGTAAACCAGCTTTTTAGGTATCTTTTATCGTCCTCTACACCTTGTATCGCCCTCTAACCCGCCCATCATCTCACGCTTCAGCCCCGAAAAGCATGGCTTTGCTACCACAAGGACCGTGGCGTGGGGCACATTTCGTGAATAATATCATCACAGATATTTGTTTTTACTTGACCCTCTACACCAGTTTAAAAAGGTCCTGTTTAAACGGAAAATATAAATACCTCCTTTCACATACCGTGATCCCTCATTATAACGAAATTGGTTTATTTAAATATCGCGTTATTTGGAATTTTTCCTCGTCTTAACCAAAACGCATGCATTTTAGGCCGAATTACTCGAAGCGCACGAAGAGCTTGACCCGCCTAAAGCGAAGTGGTGAGCGGAGGCATCGCCCAGCAGCGGTAATGCAGCGGCGAGTCAGGCTGTCAACATGGCCAGTCAGCGCAAGCTGGTGTCTTCCCGGTGATTTCTCGTGCCGGTCATTCCGTAATCGCATCATTCGATTTTAGACAAACGGTCGAAACGCATGGTAAGGTCGCTGAATTTTGTTCCTAGACAAAGGCCAATGGCGTGGAAGCGACGGTGCGTGGACACGGGCACTCGAACCGTAGAATTATCACTTTCCTCGACAACGGGGCGCGGAAAAACTGTTATTATGGAAACTTCAAGCGTGCATACACCGGGAAAAAATTGAATGGGGATCGTGCCAAACCCCTTGTGCAAAACCGGTCAGTTTTCATGATTGTGCTTGGTACACACAAAGAGGGGTTAATCACTTTTTTAGCTCCACAAAGAAAACTTCAAACTCGAGTCCCAGCATTTGCGGCTCTTTCCAGCGCAAAAATCTTGTAGCGTTCCATGACGCTCATGAGGCTCATGCAATGCTTGGTCAAATTGGAGTATGGGTTGCTCGCGCCCGGCCACAAGTTGAAACAGCGAAAGCTTACGACATTTTTTTGCACACGGATAATGTTTTGCTTCGCCCAATGCATTGTGTTTTGATTCCTTGAAATTGTTTTGCAATTGAAGCTCAAGTGCGTTATCTTTTCTATAGTGTCCGCGTATATGTAAATACAGCATATTAAAAAATTTCTAGCCATCCCACTGCCTTTGTTATAGCTAGGAATTACTGTAAATTGCATTTGCTTATTTTTACTAAGATTAGTTAACAGCATTGTATTGTTGGAGATTCGGCTTGATGACCTGGCGCCATAAAACCCCAATATCATAATCAGTCTTCGCAAATTAGGCCTGTAACCATTGTACGAGGAGACAAAAGGAATAAATTCAACTTGGTGAATCTGACCTGCGAATTTCAGTGTACACGACTGGCGCTACCAGATGCCTTCGTAATAATAACATGGATAGCTACACTAAGGGTAGAAAAGAAAGGTTTCGTGATATTGTTACTAGACATCATCATGTAGTCGGGATCATCATCAAGGAGGGAAGATGAAGACGCTGAAAAGGACACGCATGGAGTTCGGTCCCTTGCTTAGACGGCTCTTGGTCAATCATACTTTGCCTTCTGTAAATACCCGACTACTGGGTTTCAATTTGCTTGAAACAGTTACCCTCAAAGGTTAACCTGACTTTTTAGTATTGTGCTCCTGTGAAGCCACACAAAATAAGTTTTCTAGGCGTGGTTAGACATATGGAAAGAATGTGATTGTAGAGAATAACAAGCACATTGCCCCCTCAAAAGTTGTTAGATGAGCAGGGTATATCTCACGGCAAAGTCAAAAGTTGTTAGATGAGCAGGGTGTATCTCACGGCAAAGTCAAGAATGTAATCTGCGCTGGCATGACCAGCTGCTTAAGGGTTTGCAGAATGTTTCGACTCATGCACCGCCATACGCTCAACTCCTGAAACTAGACAGGATAGCAGAGCGCATGGTCAGAACCGAACCGGAACCATAGGTTAGTAATGTGGGCGAAAAGCCCATCAACGCTGACCTCAACCGAGTGCAGAAAGTCCCTTTTGAATAGCTGATAAGAAAGGTAGCGATTCAAGACAAAAGAAAGTAAAGAGGGTGTGAAAGAAGAGGCTGTTGCTAAAGAAAGACATTTAGGGGTTAATACCCCTGATTGAATAGGGGTGTTACTTGTGCAAAGGCGACAAGAAATTCATAGCTGAAAGGGAAACCGCTCTTACCCAAAATAACACGTAGTTCTTTACCCCCTGAACCCTAGGCACAGATAAGACTTCGCAGAAATTTGGAAAACGCTGACAGGCTTAGTGCATACATCGTCCTGATGACCTGCAGCATTAATCTTCAGAGGTCATAGTCTTTATTGGCACACTCAAAATTTAAATTGGGGCCTGTCTATGTCTGACCTTCTCTCCATCGGTATTTTTGTATGTATGTATGTATGTATGTATGTATGTATGTATGTATGTATGTATGTATGTATGTATGTATGTATGTATGTATGTATGTATGTATGTACGTACGTACGTATGTACGTACGTAGGTATGTATGTATGTATGTATGTATGTATGTATGTATGTATGTATGTATGTATGTATGTATGTATGTATGTATGTATGCATGTGTGTATGTATGTATGCATGTATGTATGTATGTATGTATGCATGTATGTATGTATGTATGTAGGTATGAATTTGTGTGTGTAGGTACTTCAAATGTACATTTGTCCGTGTGTCACTTGATTCCACATTCGGGGTGAGAAGTAGGCAAAGAACGCTTCAACAAATTTTTATATAGGTAAGAGCATACGGAAAGTATTATAATTTGAAGGGGCACTGCATATCTACCCTTGGAGAGTAAAGGTTAAGCTTAGGAACGTTTATTACTAATTATGATTGCAAAGCGGAAAGGGTGACAAGTTATTTCTAAAAGTACACGTTTGCTCAGATTTATTGGCAGTAAATGCAGTGAAAAAATGCGCTGAAAAAAATCAGCGTCCAAGCCAAGTTGTACGTTGTTTCCGAAGATGGTGCGAGCGGAAAGAGAGCACTTGAAAATTTAACTGAGCTCAAAAAATCTCTACTGCATTATCCATGCCTGAGTCAAAGGGGGCACGAAGGCCCAGGGCCTACAGGGAGAGTATGAGACGAAAGGGTTATATGAGGCTGTAGTGCAAGAAAGCTATCGTGTCTTGACGACATTTGCGGTGAAGCACGTAGATACGCGGGAAATTTTGTGTGTCGGAATCCCACTTCCATACCTAACGGGTCTGCACACAGATGGCTGAGTAATTTTTAGAAAACACCGAAATATTCACGGCATGTTTGTGTACATATGCCAGCTCTTTCCATGTACCTGATATATGCGTCTTTCATTGAGGCCACTGCGACTCCAATGTTCTCGAATCCGAGCTGCGGCTGCAACCTTTCCAATGTCTTCAACATGGCTCCGAAGTTTTTGCACTGCAATGTGTTGAGGCTGACTGTCACTGCATCTTCCTCGTCCTCTTCCACCCTGCATTCGGGTGCAGCCTCCCTGACGATGGTCAACACACGTTCGAGGTTGAAAGTATTCGTCTCTTTAGTGATGTTCAACTTGTAGCCAACATCTGCAATACGAAAATGCGAACGTAATTGGGATATGTATGATCAATATGAGAACCTGTTAATCCCAATGATGGGGAAATGGGAGATTTAAAAATCAATCTTACAACTTGTTTAAAAAGAGTTTATAAACAGAAACGTCACATTTAGCGAATCGCCCTTGCGTTCTTTTGATACCTACGTTTACTCAACCCACTTTGGGTGCCGAAAATACCCGCAAACATTTTATTCAGTTTAAAACACTTCCGTCAAGTACCAGCGCAAAACACCTGAAACCTCAAGCTGCCCTTTCACGATTTAGGCCATGAGGTGAGGTGTCCCTCGCGACCATTCGTTCCCGGTTTGCTTCGTGTGATCCAGTTCTCTTGCACACTACGACTAACAGACCTATTGGTGTAATAGTGCTGGAATTGAGATTTTAAAATACCCCCTAAGATATTGTTTACCAATCAGGGCCAATTAATCTGAGCCAGCAGCTTACTGTGACCATTTTCATATAGTCAAGCAATCGTCTGTTGGCGAAATTGCAAAGCGACAGCCTGTTGGCACCCCACGCAAACTTAGTACGTTTGACTGAATAAAACGCCAATGCTTCAGAAACGCAGCATATAGAATACATTCACTCGCCATTGAAACCCCTCACACACCGAGCAGAAGTATTGTCAGTCAGTTCCTGCGAGTCCAGTGTGCTTTAAAACTTTGTTTTCGCATTCAAATGACGATATCTTAGAAGCTCCAGCATCATACTTTGTTGACGATGTTCTGTCTTCTGCCGTTTGTACCCACTGCGAAGTGTTATAACGGGTGAATCAGTGAATAGCATTGCGTGACTATTTTGTAAAGATAAGCTAGAGCATGGTTATTTTTTCTTTTACAGTTCTCAATACGTCATGATTGCCGGTTTTACTGGCTTTGTATTTTGTATGCACGTGTTTATTTGGTTATGCTGCATTCCCTTGTGTGTGCATTATCTGCGAACCAGCAATCTATTTAAACTGTAACTATATTCCTTGTATAAACATAGTGTATCCACTGTTGATATTGCTCATGTGTTCTTTTTTCTTCTTCTTTTTTAATCTTCGGAATAGCGTGCAGTGGTATGGGCACGTCGTGTAGTATTTCTGTGTTTGCGTGTGTCATATAAAGGTCACCATGTACTAATATTTTTATTTGTATTTTTCGACATCGTCCTGAAGGAATATGCTTGCTTCATGGAGCATTTTCAAATCTTCCAAGCATCCATGCATTTATATTATCCTTTTTCACGTGATGCTGTCATGTATGCGGACCCTGAGGCACCATCAAGCGGTAGCTAGCGGCTTTTCTCCCGAGGAACCCCCAACACTGTTGTTGGAAATAAACTGATTTGATTTGATACCGCACATGCCCGTAGTTGCATTTCTTGTGATGAGAATTTCGTTCAAGGTAAGGCATACTTGTCACGTGCTGACTCTCTTCAGTGCTTTTATTTAGTTTAAAGCACTGGTATGAGTAAACCTGTCCTAATGAAAAAGAAGAAAAGCAAACAAAATGTGAAGTGCCCTATATGCTGTCGGTCTGTGTCACGTAACATTGGGAATGATGGTCAATTTTCTGCAACTGTACCAGCACAAATAAGCGAACAGCTTTCTCAGACAAGTTTTAAACTCTGGCCGTAGTCACTACGCAAGTGTCTGAACTTGCTACCCTAATGGACACTGTTGCCAAAAAAGAAGCAACCGTAGACACATGTCTGACTCAGATGACGAACTGCTGAGAACAACTCTATGACACGCATTGGAAATGAGAAGGCTCGAAAAGATGGTTGAGGCTTCCAAGCGTGGCTTTAAGGAAGGATAAATTTTAGAGCCTAACCAAGAGCTCAATGACCTGCAACAATACAGATGTCATTGAATCAAAGACATTTATGCTCTTTCAGAGAAAAGGAAAATATTCAGGGTTATGTTAATGCCCTCGCGGAACAACTTCATCTCTCGGTCCATTTGAAAAAAAAAAGGTTGCCCTCCTGCAATGCCTACCAGCACACCCGAACAAGGCCCCGCTGCATTGATGAGATTTTGTCGGCGATCGGTCAGCGTAACTTGTCTAGCACAGCGTGATAGGCCGCGTCAGGTTGAACAAGGCATCCAGTTTTTCGATAACCTCACCGTTGCCCACAAAAATTTGTTGTGACAAGATAAAGAGAAAGCGCGTGAAGGGAATTAAGTATTGGTATTGTCTTTTCGAAGCGATAATTTTCCTTTGGGAGGAGCCAGTTGCTAGCGCAATTCGAATCTCTTCCGCGGAGGGCCTTGATAAGATGTTGTAGATATGCATTTCCTTTTCGCTTGATCTCGTGTGAAAAGTAGTTAAATGATTTTTTCGTACTTCATGGTTGACTTCTTTAAGTGTTCAAGGTAACACAAATATTCTCTTCAACACACATTTTCTGTTTACCACTTAAACGAACTAAGCCTCAAGAATAAGGCGTTCGAGATTGAGGCCGATCTTGAGCAAAAGAAATGCTTCTTTGATGCCATTGAATTTACAGAAACTTGGTTCACCTGCGACATTCAGGTGGCTCAGTTTACTGGATACGAAAATAGTTGTGTACACAGAAAAAAAGCGTGGTGGTGGGATTTCTTGGTACTTCAAAAGTCCCTCACCTGTGTTAAATTCCCTAGCAAGAATTTAACACAGCACATAATTACTATGAATCATTTAGTACAGTATGTGGTGGATGTTTATTCTATTTATGTCAAGGAGAAGTTTATTTTGCCGAGGAAAAGGTTACAATTCAATAAATATACTGACCAGGGTCTGAAATACGAGGGTGCGAAAGGGACTCTCCACCGTGTAACACGAAGAAATTTGCTTTTATTGAATCTTTTCTTGAACTGAAGCACGCGATTTTAACCTTATATTTATTTCTCTTCTGGAATGAAATATGTAGCAACACGTAAGAGCAGCTTTGGCATTTATTAAAGTCCCCTAATATGGAGACTACGATACATTGAGGAGCTGCAAAGAGTTGCCTTGAAGGTGACCCTCCGCTGGCCCTGTGTGCTCACTTTGACAGTTTCATGGGCTAAGATTTCGAAGCATTGCAAATACGGATTAAACAACACCCAAGTGCAAAACCTTCTTGCATAATATCACTCGCCCTCCCACAATTTACAGTAAACGACAAAGCAGAGACGCCACGTGAGCAATAGCAGGAGGTAGAAAATATTCATGACGGTAATTTGACTTGCTCTTGAGCAAACACACCCGTCCCGTTCCATCCTATTGATGGCATGAGCTGTGGACGCGCACTTTAACAGCGAATCTGTTCTTTGCCGAAGGGTTTCATAGGACGAGTCGTGGTAACGCAATGCAGCTTTGTGGAAAGGGCATAGCTTAGTAAGCGGGAGAGCCAGGGCCACGCACATGAGGAGAAATGTAAAGGAACTCTTGAACAAGGCGTTCTATAGGCTAACTTTTATTAAATACCACATCTTGCAGCAATATCTACATTTGAAAACATTTATTCGCGTAAAAAAACATTATGGATATTTGAGGCAGGATATCAATATACAAGATATATCTGCATTGTGCTTTATTTAATATTTAGGCCTACTCTTTTTTTTCGATAGAAAAGAATACGTCATGAAAATGTTTTTACTTTAAAGTACAAAAATGCTGGCGTCCCCAAACCGTATGAGTCCTGGAAGTTTAAAAGTATCAAATGGTTTTGGTAGAGGGCGCAAGCGCGGGAATACGCAAATTAGAATTTCATGACGCCTGGCCTACCGATTAGAGAACGCCAGGCAGCTTTGCTAGTGATATCAGCGTTCACGGCATTAAGTCTGTGAGGCTAGGCAAGTTTTTTTAAAACTACGCACGATATCGGTCCATCGTCGGAGTTGGAATAGCCGGTGAATCACTGTGCATTGCGTAGCGAAGTCAAGATCGCCAAGTCGTGTGATCTATCGTTTAACTCGACGCGGTGTTGACAGTGTTATATGTTAGAAATTGCACCACATTGCGCAGACTTACCAGTAAAAACTTTAGCAAGTTTGAATAAAAAACTACAAAATGTTTTTTGCTTTCCATTTACCAAATCGTCCCTCATGTCAGATTACGTTTTCACACTTCGTATTGCGTTCACCTTAAATCCTAACAAAGCTTCATGGATGTTCTCTTCAAGCAATCGTGCGCAAATTGCCCAGTAGGGTCTTAAACAGCTTAGATTTACCGCGTAATTTTCCCAACGTTCAGTAGACAAGGTAATTGGTTAAAAAATAAAATTTGTAGGCATATAACAGATATTATTTGTAGGCATCAGACCAAAATTAAAATTTGCCATTCATATTGGGTACACCGTAGCCGTAGGTACCCTTCCAACAAGTTAGGCAACATCCCCATGTGCATAATGTCTAAATCTCTTTCAAAAGTGGAGAAGCCACAATACACAACCGTTTAATACGATTTCGTACTCACTGCAAGCGTTCTTGAGGAAGGATGCTGAGCCGCTGCCAATAATCTTCCCACGCGCCATAATAACTATCTGGTCTGCCAGGACATCAGCTTCCTCCATATCGTGCGACGATATCAGGAGGGATGTTTCCGAATTTCTAGTTGCTTGCAGAAAGTCCCAGATGCTTCGTTTTGACTCTGGGTCTTGTCCCAACGTGGGCTCATCTAGAAGTATTAGCTGCAAAAATCCGGGTTGGGCAACTGGTGGGCCGGCTTAAAGTGGCTTTCAAAATGCAGGAATACGTTCGCCTTAAAATAATTTTGTGAATTCGGGTTATGGAGATTTTAAACGAAAATTATTGAACTTCCACACAGACCCAATAACGGGTCTTTTTACCCTACCTTTGGTGTTTTATTTCAAATCACAAAAGTGCACATTACACAATGTTCTGCAAATGGTGGACATGCGACTAGCAATCTAAATAGTTTGCCCTAATAAATATGTGTAAACATTTGAATCTCTCTGGAAAAGCGCATTTTTATGCATGTAATTAAATGATGCTCTTTGTCATGTTTGGAAGCCGTTTGATCCGGCTTTAGCGTTTGGAACCTTTTTAGTTTGCCTAAATAGTTTACCTAAATAGTTTGCCCTAATAAGTATGTGTAAACATTTGAATCTCTCTATAGTTTATATATATCTCCATTATAGTTTGCCTTAATAGTTTATCTAAATAGTTTGCCCTTATAGTTTGCCTAAATAGTTTGCCTAAATAGTTTACCTAAATAGTTTACCTAAATAGTTTGCCCTAATAAATATGTGTAAACATTTGAATCTCTCTATAGTTGATATATATCTCCATTATAGTTTGCCTAAATAGTTTACCTAAATAGTTTACCTAAATAGTTTGCCCTAATAAATATGTGTAAACATTTGAATCTCTCTATAATTTATATATATCTCCATTAGAGTTTGCCTAAATAGTTTACCTAAATAGTTTACCTACATAGTTTGCCTAAGTAGTTTGCCTAAATAGTTTGCCTAAATAGTTTACCTAAATAGTTTACCTAAATAGTTTGCCCTAATAAATATGTGTAAACATTTGAATCTCTGTATAGTTTATATATATCTCCATTATAGTTTGCCTAAATAGTTTACCTAAATTATTTGCCCTTATAGTTTGCCTAAATTGTTTGCCTAAATAGTTTACCTAAATAGTTTGCCTAAATAGTTTGCCCTAATAAATATGTGTAAACATTTGAATCTCTCTATAGTTTATATATATCTCCATTATAGTTTGCCTAAATAGTTTACCTAAATAGTTTGCCCTTATAGTTTGCCTAAATTGTTTGCCTAAATAGTTTACCTAAATAGTTTGCCCTAATAGATATGTGTAAACATTTGAATCTCTCTATAGTTTATATATATCTCCATTATAGTTTGCCTAAATAGTTTACCTAAATAGTTTGCCCTAATAAATATGTGTAAACATTCGAATGTCTCTGGAAAACCGCATTTTTATACATGTATTAAATGATGCTCTTTGTCACGTTTGGAAGCTGTTTGATCCAGCTTTAGCGTTTGGAACCATTATAAAATCATGTAAATCAATGAATGATGGCCCACAGTGCAGGGTTCGGACAGAGAAATCGCGGGGTCACAGATTACGTACACTTATCTATGAAATCCCTCATACAAAAAATTAAAGCAGTTTTATTCAAGTGCCGAGCAGTGATTACCCAAATTTACTGTGAAGTGCCTCTCGACTACTTTCAGTATCTGCCTGGCCTTGATAGTGAGAGACCTCCAGAGAGGGTGCCGCAGTTTTTGAAAAGGCATATAGGCAGACACTGGATTGAAGTTTATTTATTTTGGGCTAATTAATGCGTTAACTCATAATCATTTTCTTATTTTTCATAACTGTTTGCTAATCTGACGCCTACTAACAGCAGCCTCAGTTGGAATGGCGCCGCGCCTAGATCACCCCTCCACACCTTGCATATGAGTAACGCGTGCCGGTGTATGACTTAGGCTTTCAGTGGCTAAGGCGTTGCGCTGCTGAGCACGAGATCGCGGGTTCGATTCCCGGCCGCGGCGGCCGCTTTTCTGATGGAGGCGAAAAGCAAAAACGCCCGTGTGTTCGAGATTTCGGCGCACGATAAAGATCCCCAGGTGGTCAAAATTAATCCGGAGCCCTCCACTACGGCGCGCCTCATCGCCTGCGTTGCGTCGGCGCGTTAAACCCCACAATCAATCAATTCAATGACTTAGGCTTTGACGTAGGTGTTTGACTTGGTTATTGACTTAGGCTTCATAACGAAGAGGACCCCCAGGTGCGATCTCTACGAAGAAAGTGGCGATTTTTCCGGAGCCAATATTTGGGTGCGTTAGGACGCGTGACTACTGGGTCCAGATACCGTGACCCCGGACGAGCTGCGACGATATTCGGGGCACCTAAGTGCTCCACGTATAAAATGCAGGTATGAGATCAACATGAGTTCGGCGATGATTATTTATTCTTCACAACTGTTCTGGCACAAGCTTTCTCGTATTCACACTTTCTGCTCACAATCACCCTGTCGTTGCGTTTTCGGTGATCCAATGCAATCCAAAACCTTATGAAAGGAGTGTTGTTTATTGTTTGGCTTGTGTTCTCTTTCTCGCATTCGAGCCAGAAGGTTGTTAGATACCATGTACCAGTCTTGCTATGGATTGCTGTGAGTGTTACCTTTCACCTGTCTCGTATTTTTAGTTTTTTGTCCACTACTAGCAAAAACTTTTCTTGGAAAGGCAGCATTCTTACACAATAATGACTAAAAATGATTAATTCAACCCTCGGTGTGCCTATTTTATTGGTAGGTATAACCAAAGAATGTTGATTTGTTATTTTAACAGTGAGCTTACCGGCCCACCGTATATATAAATGTGATTATCAAACTTGTCAGTGGTGGATAAATGCTATCTCTCTTTTTTAGGTACACTTTTGTCGAGGTTTTTAGGCGGCCGGTTGTTTCTCCTCAATTCGTTTTCTGTGTTCTGTTGACAAAGATTGAGAAGAGTGCTTCCTTGCGCATTCAATCTCTCATTCGTGTCGAGATACTTCCCTTCTGCCGCTTCCTTGATATAAACAAACTGACGCCACGCATTTGCGCAATATTGTGAACGAGAAACCATTCCGGAATACTTAGTTTGATTGTGAATATCTCCATGCTAGTTCATTTTAGCCATTGGCAATGTTACCCTGTCGAGGTGTGCAGCTATTCGGCTGGAACAGATCAATGTCGAACTATTATTTTTTACAAGCAAAAGTACCGCTGGGTGTGCTTTCATTCGCAGGGAAAAATGGGCATGCAACAAACAGGTAGGCAGCTCGTCCAAAGTATCGGCAGGGGCATCATCGGGACTGCGTATATTTGCCCTTATCTAGTGTCTATTTGACAAATCTGACGATGGTCAAAAGCGAAGCTGCGTAGGTGTTCATATCAGTTCTGACTATCACTCAGTTTGTACTTTGAATCCTTGAATTTTCACTTTGACTCGCACGGAGTTTGTTATTTTGATCACAGCGGCTTTGACTTTGACCTTTGGTCATTCAGTTTTTCACAGCTAAAGGTTTGCTTCGAACCAGCGTCACCGTTAGATGGAAGGGAGCAAATGCTTTTGTATAATTTTTTATGTCCATGCACACCTATCTAAATTGACAAAGCTTCGACCGCGTCAGAATGGCGCGAACGGATTGATTTCGAGTTTATAACGCGAGGTACCGAGATTCGATTCCCACCACAGGGAGCATGTCTTCCTTACACTTCCCCAACGGTCATAATAATCTCATCGAAGAAAGTTGGCCTGCTACAATGCGTTATCAAGGCGACATGCGCCGTCAGTAAAACAGAAAGTTTGCTTTAGTATTCACGATACTTGACAGAAGGCCCAACCACGCAGTAACGAAATTGTGAAACCATGTTCTTTTTAGGCTGACGAGCTGGCTATATTCACTTACACTTTCAGTGGAACAAGTTACGGGCGAAGGTGGAATTTCCCTACACTATAAAGTAAGAAGACCCCCGCCACATATGACCACATGCTCTATTCAAACCGCGTGGTGCTCACCTTCGGCCGTGAAGCCAGCGCGATTGCAAGACTAAGCCGCCGCTTCAGGGCTATCGAGAGCTGTTTTACAAGGATGTTACGTTTATCCACCAGGCTGAATTCCTGGAGATTTGCTTGGATGCACTGCCCGAGATTCGTACTGTTGATGCCTTTAAGCTGGGGGCAATGAAGAGTAAGATTAAAGGTTAGTCGTGGTTCTGTTGAAATTGCAGTATGAAGAAAGTTTATTCAAATACATCCCCTCGCCTAATATACAGCCAGATACCAACGAAGTGCTGCTGCTAAAAGAGCAAAAAATATGTTGTCATGATGCTTGTGTTCTTGAAGCTGAAAAATTGTCATAATTCACGTACATACTCCCAATAAGCGAACAACCAACAGGTAAAAAAGACATTCGCCATTCCAACACTGCGACAGTGTATGACATGGGCAGTTTGTTAGTGCACGGCAAGGATGTAGCAAGATTATAGATAAACGGTACCCGTAAATTTCCTCTTGGGTGTCGACGCCATTAATACATCACAAGGATAAATGCATACACTCATAAACTGTCATTGTGGCTCGACTGACCATGAAAATAGTACCTAATATTGATGACTAAGGTACTTCAAATACCTAATCATGTAAAGATATGTATATGTCTCAGGTACAAATGAAGTTGCTAATGGTTTGCGGCTTTTAGGGCGAGGGTATTCTAATAGCACACAGAAGATAACGTTTGTTTTCCAACGCCGTGTGCTTGGCCGATTCGTTCGGAGCACACCACAGCTCGGGCTACGTCACACATACAATGAGGCAGATTACTCAAATGCGATCAGTGGTATCCGTTTGCTTTGGCCGTGAGGACACCGCTAACGGCGATGTGCATTTGCTTTCGCGATATTTGTTTGTATTGGTGTTGGCTGTTTAACTCTCACCTGGGTTTTACAGACTGACTTTTGGGAGAATGTTTCGGCTGCGACGTTAGCAGAGTTAGCGGTAAGGTAGGCATTTGTAATCTAGCTTTCCTACATAATTTTCGCGTTTGTAGGCACGGTATAAAATACCAGATCCCAGCTACACAAACACTAGTTAAAAAGGCTCTCTCCACAACATAGAACATGCCGTGGATGTGGTTACTTCGCTGGGAATGTCTTCGAAATGCTGACCGTGCGCAGCTCCTTCCGCATCAAACCCTCTCGCCTCACTGCTCTCACGATGTGCAGCTCTCCTCATTCTCCTCCAATGAATTGATGAAAGAAACCAGTAGTTTGCTCAGTCGGAAGCAATTATTCCCTCTTCACGCGGCTGACGACCAGCTATCGGAACCTTTTGCTTTCATTTTCACTGGAACTGCTCCTACAGAGCTTTTCAGGCCATGACGAAATACGGCCAAGATCTTTTTTGTACCATGTGTATATATGCTCTTGCGACAAACCAATTTTACCTAAATATTTTAATGAAGACAATGGCGCTACTCTCATTTAGGTGGTATAAAGATTTTTAAAATTATGCCTAGTAGGTGCCCTTTGCTGACCACCCTCTATATTTATGATGCGTGCCAAAAGTTTTAACACTTTGGCAAGGGACTGCCTATGTACTCCTTCATCGAGGGTATTTTGCACTTTTCACCCATCGGGTAAATTAATAACAAATAGACGGATGGCAATCAAGACACACAAAGACCATTGCTAAAGACCATTGCAAAGTAAAGTAAAGTAAAAGTAAAGACCATTGGTAGGTTTGCAAAGACACGCAGCCACCTGATTTCCTCTTCACTGTACGCCCTTCCGCCACACAGAGGCGACCGGGCGACTGTAAATTGAGTCATCGACTCGTGGCGCAGTAACCATTGCACCTGTCACGTGAACGGATGGTGGGGTGGTCTTAACCAGCTCGGAGCAATGGACACAGGGAAGCCGTTGACGAGTTGGACAAAACACTCATTTAATGTACAATAAAAAAAACCCTAACGCACAAGCACTCAATAGTTCAAACTACACGCAAATGATACACACTTAAACCTCTACAATCCCAAAATACAACTCACATACAAACCCCTAACTTAAAGGAGTACTGACACCAAATTTCGACGCCTAAAAAATGGTATAATTGGCTTCAGTAGTTTGTACAGATGCCTCACATAAATGTTTGCAGTGATCCGAGGCCGGTATCACGTCTAAAATCGATTTTGATTGTCCAGGCCACGAGCTTTCACAAATCGGCAGCACTAGCAAAATCGCTTTCGGCGTGACGAAACATTCGCCTGCGTGTCTGGCCGGTTCACGGTGACGTCATATAGTCGTTTTCGGAACCGGAAACAATATCCTGCGCTGTGTTGTCGGTGGTATTCCTTTGGGCAGGAGACGTTGGCGTAGCTGTGTGAGCAATGCTTATAAACGTTGCGTGTTCGACGTCTTTGCTCTTCAGTTCGTGGCCGGCGCATGGTGTTCCCTTGCACTGCTGCCGAAAACTGCGCGGTGCAGGCACCGCGTGGTGCGCGTCCCTGAGCTCGCCCAAGTTGTGCTTTGGCAAGCTCGTGGTATGCGAAGTACTGCTCGTGGAAGCCTGTCCGAGCAAATCCGCGACGACGCCAAGATGCATTATTTTCCACGCGACGCCATGCACCACTAAACGTGGACTGAGTTCTTGCGCGGCGGCGGCCGCAAGAACTGTCGCCCAAGTCAGAAGGCTCGCCGTTGCTCGGGTCAGCTTGGGTGTTGGGAACTTTAGGCTTAGTATCGTGGTGACTATTTATTCGCTGGTATATGTATAACTGCGAATGACCATCCATTACACAACTTTTCACCACACTATCATCCCCTTTTTCGCATATGAAGCTTCATTTTGGCAATAATTTCCGTTTCAGCGATCGGTGACCAAGACATCTGCCGCGGCCTGTTTTGATTCTAGCGCGCAGGTGGCGCCATGTTTCGGCCGCTCGCCGCACCGCGGTGCCGGCAGTGCTGGGTCGGAGCGCCGAACCTCCGCTTCCGGTCAGCGTAGGCTTACCATCGCGGCAAATATCTGAACGCCACTTTTAAATTCAGCGCTGATAACAACCCCTAGCACAATTGTTCAACACACAAACATCTACTTTCTCGCATGTTGAGCTTCTTTTTCGCGATCAGATTGATTAGAAGAGTGGCGACAAGCTGTTGCTATCACGGTATGCGCCGGTTCGAGCCGCAGTGATATTAAAAAACGGACGACGGCGAAGAAATCGCCGGCCTAATCGCCTGACCAAATAAAGTTGTTCTGTCTGTCGGGTGGCAGCGACTCATCCGAGTCTGACGATTCAGACGACATGTCGACTGCGCGGGCGAGTGCCGACCATGTGCAATCGTTGCAGACGATGCGGCGAACGCACGGAGGAAAGAAAAACGTCCCTGACGTCACGGGTGAGACCGTGACGTAAGGCTGGCCCGCTTGCAGCCTGGCCTTCGAACCTCCATTTTCCCGCGCGGCGACCAAATTTGAAATTGGTTGCAATAAACGTGCTATAATTAATTCTGTGTTGGCGGCTGACGGCTTTCGGTTCGATTTTCGTAATTACAGGGCCAATAGGTATTCTTTACAGCATAAAAACTGAAAGCGAGAAATTTCTTGTCAGTACTCCTTTAACGGTTCAATATACGATTCAACTCAAAGCCCAAAAGTCTCTACCATAAAGTCCAACACTATCAGTTCAAATACACTCCTTAAACAAGCTCTAGTTCATTTCTCTGGTATCACAACTACCTAGTTGTGTCCCTTGCGACTGCGTCCCTACTGGACTGGCCTACCCCGCTGTCGTCGGCGCTGACGTGTCGCACCCGTTGCGTGGCCGCGACTCGGTGGTAGCCGTCTTCTCGCTTCGATGCCGGCGTTCGATGTACGCGGTCACTCCTTGGATGGCGTGGGCTCCGCGCGTCCTCACTTCTTTCCTCTGTGGCTACCTTCTGGTAGCCTCTCTCGCTGGAGGTCCTTGATGCCGGCGTTCGACGCGCGCGGTCATCCCTTCGGCGGCGTGCTTCCTCGGTGGCTACCCCCTGGTAGCCGCTGCCGCTGGAGGTTCCAGGTAAGCTCGTCCCGAACGTAGCCTTTCGGGGCCGTCGAGACGAACGTCGACGGAGCGTGGACGTTGGCCGCTGGTGCCCGACCGATGCCGCTGTAGCCACGAAGGCGCAGGTTCGTGGTGCGCCTAGGATGACGGTGCCAATGCGAAGTCGGCCCGCTCCCGCCCTGGCTCGGATGGCGTGGTCGATGGCCTGGCCGCGTCCCCCTGGCTCGTTGCGTGAAGCTCACGTGCTCCGGCCGCCTCCTGGTTGTCTGCCTCCTGTTGTCTTGCCTCTGTGCGCCCCACTTTTATACCCTCTGGGCTCTCTCGTGGCGCACTCCCATTGGCTTCTTGCTTCTTCCCTGTTCTTATATGGTCAATACGCAACTTGTCCCATGCGCGGCCTTCCCCGATTGGCCGACCAGTGCGCTGCCACCTTTGCCCATGATTCCTCGGTGCGTCGGCGCTGGCGCTTGCTGATTGGCGCGCTCCTGGCGCGCACTTCAAATGGCCGTTGCTTTGTTCTTTTCTTTCCGGTTTTTCGGGTGTTTGATGCGTCCCCCTCTCAGGGGGTGCCCTGACACATGACAGCACCACACTGGCGGATTGCTTCTGGTTTTCGAGGGAATCGTGCGAATGCAATGTGGGCATTTCATACTCCCAGAGGATACACGAGCCGGCGTAACCGACAATGCCATTTTACGGGGATGTGTGATGACGAACCTGCCGGTGGCTCTATGATCGCTCCAACTTCGCAAATTGCTGCCATTTTGCACGGGATTCATTCAAGCTAACATGGCCTTGCGGATTACCAAGAGAGGCAATGACCGGAGGCGACGAATGGCGGTGGTACAACGAATGATTGCCAGAAAGAAATGCGGGACGGACATTTCCACGGCAGACAATCGGAAGTTCAACAGAGGGTAATTGTCGTACTCTGATTAGGCTCCAGAGAACCCCTTGTGGTAAACATGTCTCACAAACAGCGTGTTGATAGGTTGCTAATAGATGAGGTGATTCCTAATAAGGTCGTCTGACCTCAGCTGTCGCAAACGAAGTACCCTAAGCGTGCCAGCAGATCAGCGAGCTCATCTTCTATTACAACGTGGCAGCAGCCAATCCCTGCTTCACCACCCGGTCGAACAAGCCAAGAAGGGAGAACCTGACTACTGTAATCTCTAGTAACGGCTGCGCCCCCTCCTCAGTACTGTGTTTGTAAAGCCTTTAAAGTACTTCGGTCTTATGCAATAAAGCCGGGCGACAACGTTGTCTGTAGTGATATGCTTAATGCACCCATAAAAACCTTGCGGTAGCATAGTGCTCACGAAGCCTAATTTTCAGTCAGCTGTCCCTTTCGCCACCGTATATACCGCTGCAAGAAATGCGCATACATTTTCTGCGATAATCCACCTAATACACAGCTAACTCGACAAAGTTCTTCGCATGCCTTACACCTCCCCGGCTTGCCCATTTTTTCTGTCTTTGCACACGCTTCTCGGGCAATAGCCCCATATATAGTCCAAAGTTGACTGACGAGTTGCAAGCAACGCTGCGGATTTTTTGTAAATTTAATTTATTAATAAACCACAGTACTAGTACACCGGAGTATGATTACGCAGCAGTCAGCGGCATACGGATTCCCGGTACTGAACGTATTATTTTTTTCTCGGCATGATTTCCAGGCATCCCACGGGGAACCCCGCATCAACTAAACCTACTTTGGATGTAACTTTCAAGAAAGCCCTTCTGCGCAGGGCTTTCCTAAATAGCGTCGTCGTCATTTCCGGGTGCGCGAGTAGAAAGCACGTGGTACCTCCGAGCGCCTACATAAACGCCGTAGGAGCTACACTTCTGCACCGTCCGCGGCGAAGCGATTCCCTGTTCTGAACTAATTGTTTTCGCTCGGCAGCTGAGCCCGTCCGCCCAATGCCTGTATTTTTATGATTGTTTCCGCTGACTGCCTCTCAGTGCATTTCAATTTATTCCTTGTGTGTTGTCTGCTTAAAGTGTTTGAAAGAAAAGTTCCCGAATTGCTCAGCGTGCAAGGAACGTTATCATATTGGTTAAAACTGCTCCAATGTTACCAACGACCCGTATGATAAGATGTCGGAATCTAAACGCGATACCTCGATTTCCCTACTTGTCGGTGGAACACAGGCAATCATCAACTCCAGATGAGCCATGTTGTAGTCAACTATCGAGTGTCATTGCTAAGTTAGATCAACTGACGACGGCCACTGTCGTGGTATTAGGGGAGAAAAAAATAATGCTAGCCTTCAAGATGACAAGTGAAACGCGTGTGAAATCAGTAAGCTTTCTCTTGGAGGAGTACGACAACGTCCTTGAAACAGCAACCTGATGGAGGCGAAAAGCAAAAACGCCCGTGTGTACGAGATTTCGGCCCACGTTAAAGAGCCCCAAGTGGTAAAAATTAATCCGGACCCCCCCACAACCGCGTGCCTCATCACCTGCGTTGCGTCGGCGCGTTAAACCCAACAGTCAATCAAAATCGAAACAGGAACCACCAAGGCAGAATTGACTCAGCTAAAGGCAGAAATTGCGTTGCTTTTTTTACTGTAGTGCAAAAAACGACACGAGTGATAAGATTAGCACAGAAATCAATGACTCAGAGTAATACCCAAGACAAGCCAACTTCGAAATAAATATTTCTCTGTCAACTCAAAGCGCGGCCCTAGTTGCAGTTTTCGCGGATTTTGCCGTGAAACTACCCATTGCCAACTTCCAGCAAACCGACATAGCAGCAGCACATCGCTTACCAGCGAGGCAGGATCCCAATCCTTTTTTTGTCCAGAAGAAAACGGCAGCTAAGAAGCAAGTTTGGATGAACACTCGAAAGGGTCTTGCAGCTTTCGAGTCAGATACCTTCCCACGGCTCTAGTTCAATGAGAACTTGGCATGGACTAACAGCGAGGTACTTCTATTTGCTCGATTTTGAGGAAAAGAAGAGGGCTTCAAGTTCATAAGTTCATGTAGACGGAAAACCTGAAGTTTTTGTTTTGAGAAAAATTATGAAGCGGCACCTGTCAGTCGCATTGACAAGTTATCTGACCATGACCTTTGCACGAGCTAAACAGTTTTTTCGACAATTTTGGGCAATGCCTTTCAGGTTATTTATGTTAGCATCAAAAGTCTGCCCAAGAACTGGAATCAATTCCGAGTACTAAACTCGCCGTTTCTTTTTTTGTACGACTGTGTTATATTGCCAGAGCTAAACAATAATTCAGACTGCATTCCACACTATGCCATCCTAGGTTACCAAATGTTCTGATACACCGGTCCAGTAAGGATAGGAAGAATCGCCGTGTTCGGTAAAAACACTTGGGCTGTAACAGAGCAAGCGCGGAACTTTATTGAGGCCGAAGTAATTGCGTTGCGATTAAGCACGCCATCGTATTCTTTAACTGTATTTTCAATCTACCGACCACCCTGCTGCAATGGACGCATTTTTTGTGGGAGTTTGATTCAGCTTAATCTGCGCAGTGGCTAGAAAAAAATGTAATTATGATACGTGATATTACCATTGACTTGATTCGTCCAGCTCACGGCTTCGTTTCCGAGTAAACTGACGTTATTTGTTAATGGTGACCGCAGGAAATGATTAAAAAAGTAACTCGTTCTGAATTCCTGTATTGTCGCCTGGTGGAATAATGGCTTCATTAAATAAATGTTCGAACTCAAAGGCTTTCTCTGGACTCTGCAGTCATAGAATCGAAACTCGCTAACCTTTACTTTGTTATTCATTGACTATTACACCAAATGTGCAGGGGCAGTCAAACCATAGTCAAGAATTGTAGATCACTGACTACAAACTGTTTGATGAGGACGAAGATGCGGTCACTGATCAAGTCAAGGTGAAAACACAGAGATGTTTCGGAATCCGTACGGGCTCCCTGATCACACTAAGCAGGCAAGAGCCGTAAGTCGCTCCATATTCTAAAATGTGACGCAATTAACGGGTGTAGCTTGCCGGCAGATTGCCATCTGTCCTATTGATAGTGTCCTTGGTCTTTTGAATGAACACGGATTTCAAAAGTAATTTCGTTGTTGGGTTCTTTTCCTTGGCTATTATAGCGGCGTTCTCCCAGTCGATGGAATGACCGTGATCATCGGCATGCACGGCCCGGGCGTTCGACGCTTTCTTGTTACTGGCCACGTCCCTTTTGGTGTTCCTTTATTCTCCGTTTGAAGTTACCAGTTTCGCCGATGTAGCTGCAGCTACAGTCTGCGTATGGTATCTTGTAGACAACAGCGGGTTATCTCTTGACGTCCAAGCGATCTTTCACGTTCACGAGCTGATTCCGCAGCTCGCTAGATGGCATGTGGGCAACGGGAAGGTCATACGTTGACAAGATACGGCGTAAAGCGTCGTTGACCCCAGGAATGTATGGGATGCTGGTGCGTCTTCGATATGACTTCTTGCCCTTGCATGGCCTGGGATTGAGAACACGATCTTCAGTATTTTCAATCCCAGGCCATCCCAGGGCATGCCATATCGAAGATGCGCCGGCATCCCATACGTTCCTGGGATCAGCGAAACTTTAAGCCGTATCTTTTCAAAGTATGACCTTCGCGTTGCCCACATGCCCTCCAACAAGCTGAGGAATCAGCTCGTGAACGTGAAAGATCGCTTGGACAGCAAGACATACGCCGGTGGTGTCTACAAGATACCCTGCGCAGACTGTAGCTGCAGTTACGTTGGCGAAACTGGCAACTTCAGAAGGAGATTAAAGGAACACCAAAGGGACCTGTCCAGCAACAAGAAAGCGTCGAATGCCCTGGCCGAGCATGCCGATGATCACGGTCATTCCATCGACTGGGATAACGCCGCTATAATAGCCAAGGAAAAGAACCCACCCACGTGATTACTTTTGGAATTCGTGTTCATTCAAAAGACCAAGGACACTACCAATAGGACAGATGGAAATCTGCCGGCGAGCCACACCCGTTCATTACATCACATTTTAGAATAAGAAGCGTCTTACGGCTCTTGCCTGCTTAGTGTGATCAAGGAACCCGCACGGGTTACGAAACGTCTCTGTGTTTTCACCTTGACTTGGTCCGTGACCGCATCTTCACCCTCATCATGATACTTGACCACACGAACTTTCGTAGAACTCTTGACTAAAGAATGTTCTATATTTTGTTTGCGCAATACGACTGGGATACATTTCTATTCAATAGGCACCAGCTGAAATCTATGATAATCTTGTTACACTACTTGATCTCTGTAGGAGGTGTTGCGAATTTGCAATTTACCGCCAAAATGGTGATGATGAGACAGGCGCCGAGAAGGAAATAGAACGTTTGCACGCACTACTGCGAGGAGCACGCGGTAAGTTCGGCACGCGGCGCTTGGACTACCGTGCACGGCTTTGCGCCGCTCTCTTCACGGCGCCAATAAACGCTGAAGATCGGCTTTCCCTTTTCGTAACATTGGCGCCGAAAACCCAGGAAGCAAGCCAGCGTTTCAGTGAGCCTCCTCCTGACGAGCGGGGTATGCCTTTCTTCAGCTACGACCGGCATGCAATGGATCAAGAACAAGCGCGCGTCATGGCGGGCTATGAACACGAAGATTATAAGCGAGGTGGACCAGCTTCTACAGTCCCCGCAGTTGGACCTTTCCGTCCTTCGTGTCTTTCATGGGCGTCTTCGAGCGAGCAATGCAGCATTGTCCGCACTTAACGCCGAGCTTGAAGCCCACCTGACCGACGAACTGGCAGCAGAAGACTACGCTTCAGTCATGAAGTATGACGACGCAGCGACCAGCGCACTGGCGTTACTCGAGCGTCACATGGAGGTGTTGAGGTCATCTTCGACACCCCAGACTGCTCCTCCATTGGAAGACGCCAGGGAGACCGCCGGGCTGCGACGTCTACCGGACAACCCATGCCATCGACTCGTGAGTTTGGAGCACGTGTCCCGAAGCTAGAACATTTGCGCTTCGACGGAGCGATAACGCGGTGGCAACCTTTATGGGACATGTTTCGACATCCCGTCCACGACAATCCCCGGCTGTCCAATATTGACCACTTCCATTACTTGCTTTCGCTTCTTGACGGAGTTGCTGCTGAAGCCGTTGCTGGCCTGCAAGTGACAGAGTCCTGCTATCAAGATGCTATTCATATTTTGAAGAATGGTTTTGGTAATTCCAAAGTGATAGAGCAGAAGAAGTTTGAAAATGTGCGGAAGCTCCGATCTGTCGACTCAGCCAGCAACGTGCCAGCTTTGAGGAAGCTGTACGACCACGTGCAAATGAACCGACGAGGACTGGAAAGCTTGGGCGTTGGAATTTCTTCTTACGCGGCTATGCTGAATGAAGTTCTTTTAAAGGTGATACATGGCGACATTATTGTTGATTACTTCAAACAGCAGACCTTGAAGCCAGCGCCGCTTCCACGAGCAGTCAGAGTTCTTCTGCTGAGGACGTAGAACATCTGCTTTCTCTCCTGCGAGTGGAAGTCGAGTGCAGGGAAAGAAGCTTCCAGATCAGCAAGCCTCAACGAAGTGAGGAGGCTGACCGAGGGTCCAAGAAGCAGCAATCTATTTCGACCGCTGCCGTCCTTCACAACAGGGCACAGAATTCGTCTTGCTTCTTCTGCTCCGCCAAAGATCATAGCACAGAAGAATGTCCGAGCGACATCCCTTTAGCCGGCAAGCGAACCCGCCTAGCAAGTGACGGTAGATGCTTCAGATGTACGGCTAAGGGACATCTGGTACGAAGTTGCCGAAAGAACGTCCGGTGTCGGACATGTAAGCGGCGCCATGCTAGCACGATGTGCACCACTGAACCCGCTCGGATACCCTCAGAAGCGGCTGCAGAAACGCGGCATGCAGCGATGCACGTCAACACGCGCAAATCAGCCATCCCGCGACTCTCCAGCGACGTCCTACTACAGACGTTGCGGGCGTGGATGATGACTTCGTCGCATTGCTGCTACGTCCGCGGAGTGTTTGATAATGGTAGCCAGCGGACATTCATCAGCGCAGACGTCGTTGCTAAGCTGAAGTTAAAGGCGATTGGCGAAGTAGATCTGGCCATCAGTTCTTTCGGCCGACCTGGAGGTCCAAAGAAGAGGTTTAAAGTCGTCAGAGCGACCCTTCGCAGTCAACATGATAGCACGTCTGCGGAGGTTGACGCCATCGTCGTGCCTTTCATTTGTGAAGACGTCGCCGAAGCACCGAAGGACAACCCGCTTCTGCAACGCCTGGTCGCCGAGGGGGAGCCACTGGCTGACACCATTGCTTTTCAAGGCATCGAGTTCAGACACGGAGTTAGCCTTCTCGTTGTATCCGACCAGATCTGGAAGTTCGCGCCAAAAACAAGCCAAGTACAGTGCGAAGAGACGAATCCTGCTTTGGTCGCTGTCAATACAAGCTTAGGATGGACCTTACAAGGACCGTTATCTTTGAAAGAGGACCGTAGAAGCAAAGGTGGTAGCCTGGTCTGTGCTCTCCGCCCCGACACGCATGAGAATGGAGACCTCTCTCGCTCTGTTCGGTGGTTTCTGGAGGTTAGCACTGCTGGTCTCAAGAACTCTCCGAACTCGTATCCCGATGAAGATGCATTGCACAGGTTCAAAGATTCAATTGGGTTGGTGAAAGTGCTCCATGACATAGAAGTGCGGTATGAGTCCACACCAGTCTCTATGGCCAACGACCGCAAGAATGCCCTTTCCAGGCCTTATAGGTTACCTCGACGACTTTCTCCAAACGAAGGCCTAAAACCGTACGAGAAGTCTCTGAGGCAAGGGAAGACCGATGACCACGCAGAAAAAGTTGTGAAGGGCCACCTTGAGAAAGGAACGAATCTCAACTGCACTTCACAAGAAAAGAAACGCCGGCTACTGGAACCGGGAGATGACCGTTGTAACCACTCCATTGACGATGTTTATAAGCGACTTCACTGTGGAGTCGGCAAGGCTCTCGTTGAAATACGCGAGAGTGACGGGGAGGCCACAGCCCGAGAAAGTGTGAAGTTTTCGGACGTTGTCAATGGTGTTCACTATTCATGCTGCAAGCTGCTGCGACCACAGCACTGCCAAGGGACGGAGTCGGCAAATTCCGGTAGCTTTTCTGGAAGGTGGACAATAGACGACAGTGTTTGCAAAAGACGGTCGCACTCCGACAAGTTGAGCTGGCGTGCGGTGGATAATTTGCTAGACTAGTGCAACTGTTGTGAGTGCGCTGTTGTATCTACGCCAGTGATTATTCGGTGGGCGCAGAGGATGTTGCGTGCGGTGGATAATTTGCTAGACTAGTGCAACTGTTGTGAGTGCGCTGTTGTATCTACGCCAGTGATTATTCGGTGGGCGCAGAGGATGTTGCGGATTTGCAATTCACCGCCAACATGGTGATGATGAGAGAGGCGCCGAGAAGGAAGTGGCATGTTTGCACGCACTACTGCGAGGAACACGCGGGGAGTTCGAAACGCGGCGCTTGGACTACCGTGCATGGCTTTGCGCCGCTGTCTTCACGGCGCCAATAAACGCTGAAGATCGGCTTTCCCTTTTCGTAACAGGGGGACAGCGAAGCGCAAAGTAAGAATCCAACAAAGGAACTCAGACAATAAATGAATGACCTCGGATGTTTTGCCGGCAATAAAGGAGAAAGATATTACCTGTGCGCAGTCAAGACAGCCACTCTCGAGTGCCTTTTTGAATTCCAAGTTTAAGGAATCTCTAAACAGAATTATTGGCACAATTCCTTCGGCAAAGCGGGTTCATTTTCGCAAAAAAATTCACGACGAACGCTCAGACAGTAGAAAAACGAGGCGTTTGATTAATTATTCTGGAAAAGTGGCAATCGCAGCGGCCGGAGTAGTCATTTTCCTTCTAATGTGTCCAGTAATGATGAAAGCATTGCAATTAAATTCAATACCTTATTTTGCGTGTGTCGGGTAATTTGCCTTCCATCAAGGAGTGTACACTAGGCGTTCAAGCATTTCGTAGTCAACCTTTGTTTCATTTTTGGATAAAGACGATTTAAGATTGTTAACTTACAGCCTTCAAGCCGATAAACGGCCTCGTGCTGACAATATTACGAAGAATTAATTACGAAGAATTTTTGAATCTTTAATATACGTTCTTTTGCTTGTGCCGACCAACATCAGTGCAACGGGTGACATACCTGTGCAATTGAAAACTTCAACTGTATTCCCACTCTATAAAGTAGCTTCCCATCTTAAACCGGCCTATTTCCATCTTATGCAGCATAGCTCTGACACTAGAAAAACACGTTTTATTAAATATGCGATGCTTCGGAGGGAAAAATGGCATTTTATCGCCAACACAGTATACCTATCTGGAAGGAAAGGGAACGCAGACGGTACTGGAAGAATTTTGTGATCGCTTAATCTCTTCTTTCGAATGTTACAATGTGTCTTGCGCGCTCTTACTTTACGCCAGAAAGGCTTTCGACATTGTGTCATGACCTGTTGTGAGAGAAACGTTCCTTACTTGGCGTCCGGGGTGTCTTCCTTTTGTTTCCTAAACATTTCCTTCAGGGCCCATAACAATAAGTTGAAATAGAAGAATTTCAAAGGATTGCTTCATTTATAATAGCTGGAGTTCCTCAAGGTTTGATTCTAAGCCCGCTACTGTTTAATATTTATTTGCATGATATCAACGCTGTGCAGGTTCTTGTGTTTCATTACGCTTATAATACCGTTCTTCTAGCTTCCGCTAAAAAGTGTAGGCTGCGGTGGTGTTACTACAAAAGGCCGCAATAAATATAATGGATTGGTTGAACGATAACCCAATTAAAGTCACCGCTGAGAAGACAACTAATGTGCATTCATAATCCTTACAACAAGTGAATCTTACTTATTCGTTTGTACTACATACATGTAGCTGTTCACGTTGCATGTGCAAACCTATGAAATCTGTTCCCCTGTCAAGTATCTCCGTCTACATATCGATAATGACCTCTCCTGGAATACGCACCTTTCCCATGTGTGCAAAACACTTGTAGCTGTATCGGCTGTGCTTTATAGTATTAAATACTATGTGCCTATATCGCTACGGAAAGCTGTTACTCATGTCTTAGCTTACAGCAACCTTACCGTAGGGTATAACAGTGTACGCTCAGCGATCACTTCGTTGGAAAAACAAAATTGACGGAATTCTGCGATGTGTTTAAGAGAGTAGCGTACAATATCATCTGTAGCGTACAATAGTAGCGTACAATATAAATAAGAGAGTAGCGTACAATATCATAGCGTACAAAATCGGGTCGACGTCTTTAACGTGCTACCTTTACCGAATTGTGATCAATTAATAATGAAATATGTCGAAACAAAACGTTTCGGGTCAAGAACATTCAAGCATCCATATATACCGGTTCGTTGTTTACGACCGAAAGACGTACAGTACTGTATTCCTCGTTGCTCAAGTAGGTGCAGTAGAAGAATGCATCATAAACGTCTCTTCCTACTTTAACAGATTGTCGCCCGGTATTTTTAACACGAAAGTGTTTGATGCCTAGGTACAACAAGATCTTACTGACGACATATCCGTCAGGGAAATGACGTCGCCAGAAAAAGTGGTATTAGCGTGGTGTCGCCTTGATTGGAGCCGACGATCTCGGCCGCCGCAAAGAGAGGTACGAGGCGCAGTGCCGGCTGCGCTATGCACTCAGTCGGAAAAAAGCTCTGCGAACGCGCCTTATATACTTCCCTTTACTAATTGAGGTGGCGGTGCTGTCTAGGAGAGGCGAAATGAAGTAGCCCATCATTACTCTAATGAGCGCCGACAGTTTGCGCCTCGATGCCAGCGCGTTCGTGCATGGGGGACGCACGTGAATTGAGGCACCCTCCGCTGTCGCGTTGTTCCCCTGACCGGTGTGTGTTTCAAGCTCCCATTTCTGTGCATGTAATTTTTGGTTTTGCTGTCCCGGAATAAAATGTTTTTATCTGTTTTTTGCGTGTCGGCGTCCTTTCGTCTGGCGGGGTCAGGTTCATGAACCCTTCGCACATGAAGGAGGTTCTTTCAACATTCAGCTGCTCTTGTGAAAACACCTTTCACATTCGTGTGGTACCAATTCCTATGAAACAGGGACGAACCTCATTGTTTTGTGAAAAGACGTGTCGAAATTGTGCATGTCGGTCCAAATGCCTCCAGCCTAACAGCACTGCTTTGTACTTTTCTGTGCAGGAACTAATGAACTTTTACAATTCTTTGTTTTATGAGCACCTAGTGTTCTGTCATACCATATCAGGGGATGTTTGCTAAACGCAGTTTGTGACTTGCCTAACGTTCGAGCTCTTGTAAAATAATTGCTGATAAACTGTTACTGTTTTAGGAAACAAGCTGATCTTCTTAAATCTCGATGGCTGTGATTATGTCGGGAGTAACCTATGTGTCTATGTTTCTTTGTATACATATATCTGCTATACTATGCTTTGTACGTGTGTCAGTGCTTATTTGTTATTCGTGATTTCCGTGGTCTGCCCCATGCAGCCGCTCAAGCCCAATGCGGCTTTGACATTACTAATAAGGCATTACTATTATGTTATTATTATTATTGTTGTTACTGTTACGGTGCTACTACTCCCACTCTTGTAGGTGAGGAGATTGCCTAACCTAAAGGAAGATGTTTGTGAGTCCACTGCCAGAAAACATGGTACGGGAAAGAGATTCTTCCGGCAATTTATAAATAACAAAAGGTCCCCCAGGGTGTCGGTTTGTTGCACGGTGCATGTTGCCGCCCACGAATATTAAAGTTTTCGTTTTGTTTGTGGCTACACATATTAAGCTAAACGTTGAGGTATTAGTGTTCCAATCAAAGTAAAGGAAGTGCACTCACGATATGAACTCCTTTCCTCTGTCATATGGTATTTCAATTGCTTTTAACATGTCACCATACGAACTGCTCCTTCCCATGTCACGGCCTTAGTTTATCACCCAATAATACGAGGTTTCTGCCATTGAAATTCTGCGATTATTAGAGGCTGTGAGATTTCTCCGGATATAAAATAATTGTTTCCGCCAATCAGTACTGCACAACACGGTGTCACCACAGGTCCAGATAAACCCTTTCCACTATGTAGAGCTTGCCCATCACTCTGGCACACAACCTATGTCTGCCAAAACAATCGCACAAGCCACCTTAAATAAATTAAACGCGCAAAAGGTTGGCAGCTGCGCTCTCCCACCGAAAATCGTTGGACCAGCCTCAGCTGGCGTCACGTATGCACAACTCACCAATGCCACAAGCCCCCTTGAGTGAGAGCCCCCCTCCCCTCATTAGTAAGAAAGCTAATCTCGATATATACATACGAAAGTTCTATATCTCTCTTATACCAATCAGTGATTAGCGTACGTTCTAGAAGAAAGCCTATTCTTTAGGGAAAAAAGCAGCCCCTGTGCTCCCCCAAACAGATGACTGCGGGACATACATAGAGAGGCCATCGGTTTCTTCGAAATATTTGGACTTAGGCACAGTGCAGTTATTCTGATTGAGCACGTAGACATAAAGGCTTTGCGAAGTTTTCATACTCAATGGCTTACATTCATCGGGCACAGCACGTTAACTTTTGAACGCCGCATATGTCGTTCCGCATATGCGGAACCCGCATCCGCATAACGCCGCATATGCGCAATATCGTTGAATACTGTCGGCATAAACAATTAGACTTAAACTGCTTAACACATCTCGCAAAGCTAGTGGCGTTGTCGAGACGGGTTTTGAGTGGTGTATAAATATCTGAATTCTCATTACACCGCGACCTCTGTAAACTTGCTTTGCGCACGCAGTCAGTCTTACCGTGACAAAGTAGGCCAAATTCTCCGAGACAGTCAGATCTTCGAAGAAAATGTCAACCTGCGGGCAAAAGCCGACATTTCTAAAAATACTCCGATGGACTGTGACATCGTGACCTGCCACGCACGCTGTGCCACTCGTCGGGCTCAAGAACCCTGTAAAACAGAGAAAGATGCACCAGAATACATTTTCCACATTGGGTAAGGAGCATTTCTGTTGACGCAGTCTCTTAGACCAAGGAGATCATCCTGGCATGGCACGCATCTTACTCCCCGCAGAGGTGCGTTGGAATAGATTTACACACATTTTTTCATGAACCCTTATCAAAACACTGCTGCAAAGCCAAGGGTATCCACGCTGACGCCTTGGTAGCTGAGTGGCTTCGGCATCGTGCCACTGTTCCCAAGAACGCAGATTTTACGAAAGCAGCGGCGGCTGCTATTGTGGCGGAGGTAAAAAGGTAAACATCTGCTCAGATATATATTGGCGCATTTTAAGTATTCCAGCATGTGAATATTTTTCTGCGACCTCTTTTAGGGCGCGCCCCTTATCCCAGATGCTTGAAACCTCCATACTTTATCGCGCGGGTGGTACAGGAAATGGGGCTGCCGCCGCGCGGGCGTGCAACGAAGCACGAATCCGCTCCAATCAATCGCACCTGGTTCTCCTAGAACGGCAAGACTCTTACACCGCGTTCGGGGAAGCACCATACAACAAAAGGGCAGGTCTGAGCTTTGCTCCGCAACAACGCAGGACCCAAGACCATTGCCTGGGTACCTCTAAGAGGGTCGATGTTTCGGCCCACCAAACAATAGCCGCAGCTGCTCTTAAAGAATACGTCCTCGCAGACGTGCGGGTATACGTTCTCCATTGCTTTAGGCACCTGAAAAAATCGTGAATACAAAACACAGACAACCACAGTGACCTGCGGTTGTTTCAGGCACCACCGAGGCCCACAATATACTACATGCGCTGGGAGGGCTCGAGGCTCGCGGCGGGGACAAGAGCTCATCTTCTTCAAAATGATTTATAAATTTCCGTTTGAAATAAACGATTTTATTTAGAAAAAGTATTTCACATGTCCATCCGAGTCTATCATCAAATACGGTTTGACTGTTGGTAGTTTCGCTTCACCTTATGAACCAAACGTGATCAATGAAATATTGAATAAAACTGCTGTTAACGTTGCATATAACGCTGCATACAGAACGTGATATCATGATTACGATATTCAATAAATTACGCCTTACTCTCGCTGGTCGTCCGTGCGCCAGGAGTGTATTTTTGATGGAATGGAGAATAACTATTTCGCAGATTTATTCAAGGCAGTTAATATTGCAGGAAAGCGGTATTTAACATTAAGCGATTATTTTTACCTATAGTGTACACCAATTTGGCTAAAAGAAGTCGACACTTCGATATTCATCTTTTATTCAGTAAGCTTTACTTTTAACCCAAGATCTCTAATTTCCCCACAGTGAAGTGCTTGCTTTGACTATGGTCCCGCACAGACCCGTTAAGTTTGGCGATTCTTCCACAACGTGTCCTAATGAGTTTTTAATTCTCATTCTATTAGTACCCGGAGCATCGTATCCCTGTTTATTATGGTTATTGTATTCTTTTTTTTCGGTAAGATTCCTAAAACACAATTCTTTCTATAACTTCATGTACGCTCACGCACTGTGTTCATACCTTAAGGCATTTTTTAACTAGGTGCAAACTTAAAATTTGGTTTTCAGCGGTATATATATGTTGAGTCAAGACCTGTGAACCGCTCGGCTGCCCACCCACGCACACAAGCAATTGCCTATGCTTATTGGAGCTAGATTATGTAATTGTATATGTGCAGTGAATAAATTATATCCTGAATATTATATTTAATTGTTAAAATTAATAGTATTATTATTGTTGTTTTTGTTCCTAAAACTTTTTATGACACTCTGTATTCCTAATCTTGAATATTCCTCGGTCATTTGGAATGGAACCTGCATATGTATTTGTCAACGTGTAGAGCGTGTACAGAGCAAATGTTTATCAATATTTATGCATCGTTTTCCCTCTGAACCTATCCCGATAACTGCCTCTTTAAGTTACCGGCGAACCCGCTCAGACCTTCTTTTCTTATACATACTGCTTCATGATACAATTTTATGCCCGGAACGGCTAGCATCAACCGGTATTCGGGTTCCGAAAAAAGTAACAAGGCTGAGTCACCCTTTCCACACAGCTGCACAACTTAGCAGATGTTCTACTCTTCATAGACTGCAACGCCTATTTAACTTTCTCTTCGGGAAACTTGATATTTTTTGCCATCCCCTTGGGGGGTTTTTGGCCGGGCTGTTAGCCGTGGCGCGCTAACTTGATTTTGACAGTACTCGTGTTTTTCAGTTATTTTCCTCAGGTGTGCGTTGCTTTCAAAGAGATTGTTCTCATTTGTTCGCAGATGACGTTTATGCTGCGGGCATAATCGTTGTATGTACTATGATACACTTCTGTAGTAAAGTCTTCATACATAATTTTAAGTGGCCCGGGCAGGTCACAGCAACAAATGTTTCTATAACTTATCACTTTCTGTGAATGGTTACAAATAGCACACACCGAAAGCTTAAAAGCACACTTTCTTTTGAGCACAAGGAAGATTTCCGATGCTTTCGAACTCTATGTAAACGTCTATATAAACGGGATCCCAGTAATATATTGCACACTTAGAAAAAAGCGCCGCTGACAGGCCGGCTGAGTTTTGGAAGTATGTACGCAAATGGTCTAACAAAAGTGGAGAGTCTTGTATACTACTGGAGTCCAGTGGAACAGAACTACAAGCCGTCGCTCAATGTTTCGGTACGCATTCTCTTCTGGTTATAAAGCATCATACTCTTGCACTACTATCGAACAACCTTTGGCTGTCAACACACCCATTTCTATGTCGCCAGATAAAACCTCATCAGCGAATGCCTTAGGCGCTTGAAACCATCCTTATCATGTGGACCAGATGGTATCCCCTCAGCCATACTAACAGCTTAATGCAGCATATTGGTCCTAGTACGGACTAGCATATTTAATAACTCTCTGATTACTTTCACATTCCCTAGCATGTGGAAAATTGCTCGTGGTTTTCTAGTATTTAGGTGTGGCTCTAAATATGATGTATCGAATTATCGCCAGATTTCTCTTCTCCGTGCCGTGTCATAAATTGTTTAGCTGGCCCTTCACCACATACTGATTTGTAATGTGAAAAACGGATTGAATAATAATCCACATGAGTTTGTCCCTGGCCGCTCACGCGTCACTAATCTTGCCAGTTTCATGACACAAATATCCTCACCTGTATTCCAGAGAGGACAGGTAGACACCATTTACTGTGATCTCAGCAAAGATTTGATTTAGTCAGTCACTCAATGGTCATGGCTAAACTTACGCCTTTTGATGTTGACACCCCTGTTGTGAGTGTATTGCACAGCTATCTTCGTAACGGATCATGTTATGTTGCCGTCAAAGGCCAAACGTTCTCCGTTTACAAAACGACCAGTGGTGTACTTCAGGTTTCGGTATTAGGCCCACTCCTCTTTTTAATATATGTTAATGACGTTTCTTCTGCCATTCGCAATTCTTCTTTCCTTTTGTATGCGGTTGATATAAAGATATTTAAGGAAATTTCTTCATTTAACGACTGTCGCTTGTTGCGTCTGATTTGTGTTCTTTACTCAGAATGGTGCAAAACAATAGCCTTTCTCTCAACATTTCAAAGACCAAAGTCAAGAGTTTCACTCGCAAATCTTCTAGCATGTCTTTATTATACTCTGTCAATTCTGTTTCTTTATGTAGGGTTTCTGACATCAATGATCTCGGCGTTCTCTTTGATAGCACCTTGCATTTTTCAGCTCATACTAAGCGTGTTGCTATGCGGGTTCTTCGTTCTCTCGGCTGTGTTTCGAGAGAATTCGAGAGGATTCAATACTCCTATGCTTCCTGCAAATTGTACACCGCAAAATGTCTTCCTCAACTTGCGTATACGTCAGTGATCAGGAATGGCATTTCTAATTCCTTAAGTAACGTCATTGAGCGTGTCCAGAAAACATTCTAAGCGTATCCAGCCATCGCTTCGCTAAAAATGACACTGGATCTGGTTGTAATATCGTTGAACTATTGTCACTGCCTTCTCTCCGCTGCCGGCGAAATCGCCCTGATCTTTTCTTTCTTTTCAAGCTCGTGCACGGTATTATATCCTGTCCTATACTGCTCATTAGTATTATTTTCGGATTCCGCCTAAGCTAACAAGAGAGAGAGCAGGCCGTTTCTTTTAACTACCCGCCTTTGTCAGCACTCAACACTCCACAGGATACAAAGTAACTATAATTCTTATTTTCTTGAAGTCGGGTTTTTGATGGGTCACAGCTATCCTTTTCCTCCGAGCTTTGTACTGTGATTAGATAACATCACATGCTGTACAATTTGTTCCATCGTTTTCGTTCATTTGGTCTGGTGCATTGTATATATATATATATATATATATATATATATATATATATATATATATATATATATATATATATATATATATATATATATATATATATATATATATATATATATATATATATATATATATATATATAGCGATGAATAAGTTCCGGGATTCGGTTTCAAAAATACACGAGAGGGTAGACACACGTATTAAAACGATGATCGAACTAACGTTTCGACCGGGGTCCGGTCTTCGTCAGAGTCTCTGACGAAGACCGGACCCCGGTCGAAACGTTAGTTCGATCATCGTTTTCATACGTGTGTCTACCCTCTCGTGTATATATATATATATATATATATATATATATATATATATATATATATATATATATATATTTATATATATATAAATATATATATATATATATATATATATATATATATATATATATATATACACATTGTCATATCTATTTCGCCTACAGTGTTAATGTACTTTTGCCCTGTCGTCCTAATAATTCTCTACTCATTGTGTCTCTTCCGAATACTGTCATCACATTCTTTTGTGTTATTGTTACTTTTTGTTTCTTTTTTCCGTGTGCCCCACCAACAAGACCTCTCGGTTGTTCCTTGGCAAGTTAAATAAATGATTGAATAAATGATTGATTCTTATTGCTTGTTTTTTAAAATTTGCTTGAATATTTCCTATTTTTCACGTGTCTTGAACGTTTCGCTGGCCGTGTGGCATGGGTTGCAATATTAGACTAGGCCTTTGTTTTCTTAATTGACCTTTTGTTTATTTTGTTCTCACAGTGATTGACCGCTTCACCCGTTGACCCGAAGCCGTACTGATTCCGGACATCACGGCAGAAACGGCCGCAAAAGCCTTCGTTTGGCCATGGGTTTGTCGTTTCGGCTGTCCCGGCATTGTTACCACAGATCGAGGCAGGCAGTTTGAATGTACTCTGTTCACTTGCCTCATCCACCTGCTTGGCACTAAACACTGCCGCACCACGGCATACTAGCCCTGTGCCAATAGCACCGTTGAGCGGCTCCATCGTCAGCTAAAAAGTGCTCTCAGTGCGCGCCTTTATCGAGAGCACTGGGTCGATCAGATTCGTGTAGTGCTTCTTGGCATGCGTGCCGTCCTTCGTCGCGACCTCGACTGTTCAACTGCTGAACTTGTCTACGGCGCACCCCTGCGGATTCCTGGTGACTTGTTCATCTCTTCGGCCTCCTCACCCCAGCCGCTTGAGTACCTCCAATGCCTACAGGACTGCATGCAGCACCTGCGACCGGTCCTGCCTCGGTCTTCTGAGCAACGCATCTTTGTGCGTCCCGACCTGGCGTCTTCGACACACGTTTTCCTGAGGCGAGACGCTGTAAAGGCGCCTCTTACTACCTCCTACGATGGGCCGTACCTTGTCCTTAACAAGATCCAGAATTCCGACACCATCCTGTTGAATGGCCGCGAAGAAGTCGTCTAGTTGAACCGCCTCAAAGCGGCCTACCTCGAGGCGCCGCCCAACGAACTCCATTCAGACATCGCAGCCCTAACCACTCCACTGCTCGCCCCTAGAACCAACGCCCATCTGCCTCGCCGCCGCGTGACGTTCGACATTCCGTCTGGGCGGGGGGTCCTGTAGCGCCGTTTGATTGGCGCTCTTAGCCGGCGCTATGGAAGACGAGGACAATAAACAATTGAGCTGCGCGTGCTTCGTGCGTCAGCATGGCACGGGCAGTTAGATTACGAAAGCCTGCCACGCTGGTACTCTCTTGCGCTGCGCTGCGACCGCGCGGTTCTCGACAAGTATATTCTGGTATATTTTCTATTTTTAACGCGCTTTGAATGTTTCGCTGGCCGAGTGTCGTGGCTTGCAACACAAGGCTTCCTTTTTTCACTGCTGTGTCGATTTCAGAGATATCAGTAACTATCTTTGCTTTATTTTGTCTGTCATACATATGGTTTTGTGAGTTGTGTCGCCTTTATTTTAGTTGATTGTTATGAATGTTTTGTATATGGTGTTCCTGTACCAAGACCCTAGGTTTCTTCCTGGGCACCAAAAATAAAGGTTAGTTTATTATTACCAATATTATTATTATTATTATTATTATTATTATTATTATTATTATTATTATTATTATTATTATTATTATTATTATATTAATATTATGATTATTATTATATTAATATTACCGGCGTGATCACCAGCCCTATATAGAATCGTTAGAGGCTGCTGCGTCTCAGAAACCGGCTGAATTCTGGAGGTATGTACGCGGCCGTTCTAAGGCGTCTAAAGAACGCGTTAGCCTGCTTGATTCAGATGATGAAGAGGTTGAGGATGTTGCCACCAGTTTTGCTCAGTATTTTCATTCTGTCTTTCAACTGCCAGATGGCAACGATGAATGCCTATCGTTTAATAACTCTAATTTTAATACACTTATGTTCGATGAAAAAATTGTCAATGATAGGCTTCAAGGGATGAAACCATCAGTTTCCTGTGGTGCAGATGGAATTCCAGCAGCCCTCATTAAGGCTTACGGCAACATTTTTGGGCCTGTCTTAACTTCGATTTATAATAACTGCTTACTTTTCGGCAAATTTCCTCGTGCATGGAAGATCACTCGAATTTTTCCAATATTTAAGTCTGGTGATAAGTTAAACGTTTCTAACTATCGCCCGATTTCACTCCTTTGTGTCGCCTCAAAACTCTTTGAGTCAGCTCTGCACAAAGTTCTTGCTGCCTGCGTCAAGAACGTTGTGATACCAAATCAGCACGGCTTTGTCTCGGGTCGATCGACGATCACAAATCTTGCAAGCTTTATGACATAGGCTTCGGCTGGAGTTTGTGAAAACGGCCAGTTGGACGTTATTTATTTTCACCTCAGTAAGGCGTTTGATGTGGTGAACCATAAGTTATAAATTAACAAGCTTGCTACGTCCGGTGTAGACACAAGCCTTGTTGCCTTGTTGCCCAACTATCTCCTCGACCGGTCCTTTTATGTAGATGTAAACTACAAAACGTCTAGTGTTTACCCTGCAACAAGTGGTGTACCTCAGGGTTCCGTGCTGGGTCCATTATTGTTTTCTATCTTTATCAATGATCTGTCAACAGTGTTAACAAACTCTTCTTTTCTTCTCCATGCTGATCATTTCAAACTATTTAGGCACTTTAGCGGTGTTCAGGACTGCTGTGCCTTGCAGAGGGATGTGTTGGAATTATCGGTCTGGTGCAGAAAAAACTGCCTAATTTTAAACCCCACTAAAACAAAGGTTACCTACAGCCGGAAAACCCACCGTCTGCCGTTTTCCTACAGAATTGAGGGATCTCCTCTGCAAAGGGTTGAGGAGATTAGGGACCTAGGGGTGCTTTTCGACAGTACCGTCTCTTTTTCTCCTCATATTAGGCTCATCACCCAGCGAGCGCTCTGAAGTCTTTGAAATGTTTGTCGGATTACAAAGGAATTCTCTTCTCCAGATCCCTTTTTAATGGTATACAATGTAATATGCATACCACAGTTAGAATATGCTTCTGTTGCCTGGAACGGCATCTCCAAATCTAGTAGTGAATTAATAGAACGTGTGCAGAAGAAGTTTTTATCCATATTTAAGCACCGTCATCACAATCACAGTTTTCATCCTGATTCTGAGTTATCCATGGTGCCTTCCATTCCTTCCTTGAACTGCAGACGTATGCGTGCAGACCTTACATTTCTTCACAACATTGTTCATGGTGACCTTTCTTGCGCAGACCTGCATAACTGTTTAGAGTTAGTGTACCACAAAGGCCCACAAGGCCGCATCGACCGTTCTTGACCGCTGTGCGCAACTCCTATCATTCTCCTGTGCGCAGAATAGAGAATTGTTACAACTGCTTCTTTGAACGCCTTGACATCTTTCAGAAATCCTTTACAATTAACCGTACAGCGCTGTGGAATACAGTATGTTAAACATCTATGATATGTCTGTCGTTCTTTTTTTCTGGAATTTGGTTTCTCTGCGGTTGTGTCTATCCAACTGATAGTTGCCTATTTGTGAAACTGTTTACGGTCATTTGTTCGTCTTATCATTTGTCTCTACACTCTTGTCGTTGTTTTTGTTGCATTACTGTTAAACTTTGTTGCTCTGCCTGTCGTGTGGCCTTTACGACAGGCAGAGCAACGTAGGCATCTTCGTTCTTTATTTTTGTACCTGTACCCAGGCTCCGCCTATGCTTTATTTCTGTCATTTTCACTACTTCAATTTGTGTTTGTCTTGTCGCTTGTTTTTTTCTTGCTATATGTTTCTTGTATTTTGTTTTTATGTAACTATCCGTACGCCAGCACTCAGGCCTCTGGCTGTTCCTGGGCTCGTAAATAAACATGATTGATTGATTGATTGGTTGATTGATTGATTATTATTATGTCAAACCGCGTTTCTTGTGGGATACAGAAATGTTTTTGTTCCGTTGAGGGGAACCGGCGTGCTCACGCAAAATGCAAAGAGTTGCCTGATGAGGACCTCCAGTCAAACAAGTCTGGCGTGTATTGCCTGCAGGACTGCCACTTCGCCGTGTGTGCTGGCTAGCCCTATCGAGGACTACGGCGTTACTTTGGCCGCGGCCCTTTCGAAGACTTCTTCCCGCACAGCCGCCACCACTCAACCCGTTACCCTTGGCAACTAGATTGTGCCCCTGCACGCGCTTCTCGTGGACGCCCTGAAAAGAATTTCCTTTCCCTCCGACTAGGTTGCCAAATTAGGGAAGGACAACGAGCAGCTCCCCGTGGCAACGTGACAAACGCTGAATGTCACACCGATGTGGGGAAGACCCTCCGCAAGGACGTGCGTGCACTGCGCATTGGTTTGACAGGGTTGATTTGCCTTGTTTCTTCCGCACTACCATGTCTTCCGGCATAATCGAGGCCTTCTTCGCGTTAAAAAACTGGGTGGTGGTGTGCTTGTTGCCCTACATGACTCCATCAAGCCAAACGCCGCCTCGACATTGAATTAGAAAGTTAGTGTATTTGGTTAGAGGTGCATTTTGCTCGGGGAGAACGTTTTTTAGTGTTTACTTATTATGCTTAACTCCAGACACACACCACTGAGTTTCCAAATATCGTAAACGTAATTGAAACTGCCCAGTGCTTACTATTTTCCGGTAACTGTGGAGTTTAACGCGCCAGGAATTCCTTGGGAGACTCACCTGGTCAGTCAGTCGTCTTATCCAATATGTCAGAAGTGTGATTTTCTACTAGATTTCATTTCCTTTAGTTCTTTTCAGAAGTTTAGACTAAGTAGAAAATGATGTGCGGACGTCTTAGTCTTGTGTCTGTCTTGCTTGGAGGACTTCGAGGTCTCGCACATTAATACTAACCTCTTAAAACGTGGCAAGTTGCATCGTCCGTACATATTTTGTTGCCTAACTTATCTTTCATTCTTCACAGTCCCCCTGTTTGCACACCAGGTACCAGTAGTTAAAACATTGTCCGGGGGGACTAATTGGTTTATTTCACTTTCTCAATAAAACTGAGTGGTCGCAAGTAGCTTAACTCAACGACGTTGACGAACAGACCAAATTTTTTACTGATGTTCTACGCGATGGCTTGAGTAGGTTTGTTCCGAAAAAAAAAAGAAAAGGAAGGCAATTTTCCGAGTTGATTTTCTGATGAACTGAAACGAGCTTTGAGGAGGGGAAATCGCACGCACAACTAACCTAAGAAAACCGGGAAAGAAGGGCGGTAAAATGACTTTCGTCAACAAAGATCTTTTTGTTAATGTCTGCTTAAGCGTGATAAGTTGAGCTACTTTGTTATTTGAGAATAATGCAACACGCAATCAACAGCTTTCTGGGGCTACGTCCGTTCACAAACCTCTAAAAGTTCACCTGGAAATATTAACCTACTCGATGAACGACGAGAAAGCGTATAAGATGTTGCTATTACATTTGCGCAACGAGTCGTTTCCGCATACAGCCAGAAAAGTGCAGCTTCCCCCTGAGCTGTGTCTAGGTCACAATAAATGCTCAGAAGTATTGGTTTCCTGAAGTCTCGTTTTGAAAGCTCTAAAACAATTACAATCTTTCTTTTCGTGTGGCCTTGACGGCATTGCTTCTGCAGTACTGAAAGCTTTTGGGGATATCTTTGTTCCAGTTTTTACGGGTATATATCAATCTTCTTTCAAGACTGGCAAGTTGCCCCCTCTTTAGAAGAATGCACGGGTTTTTCTGCACTTAGGACAGGTTTAAAATTCGACCCTCCGGACTACCGACCGATCTCTCTTCTATATGGTGGTTCTAAACGGTTTGAGTCCATACTGCACAAACTACTCACGTTCAGTAAAAAAACCATATAATTACCTGAACAGCATGGCTTTATCCAGGGGAGATCGACCGCTACCAATCTCGTAAAATTTATACTGCGTGCGTCAGAAGCTGTGCAAGAGAGAGGCTAACTTGATGTCGTGTACTTTGATTTGAACAAGGCTTTTGATATCGTCTGCCACGAGCACTTATTAAAAAAAACTATCTGAGCTTGATGTATAACCATCCCTGATTACCCTTATATGCAATTATTTATTTGATAGGTCATGTTTCGGTGGGCATATGAACAGCTCCTCTCTTTTCTACGAGTCCATAAGTGGTGTCCCTAAGGGGTCAGTTCTCAAGCCACGTCTCTTCTCAATGTTTATAAATGATGTCTCACCAGTATTTAATGATTGTAAGTTTCTCTTATATGCCGATTATGTAAAAATATTGAAATCTGTATCCAACACTGCCAGCTGTTCCGTTCTCCAAAGGGGAATTTTGTTATTATCAACTCCTTATCAACAGATATAAAACTAAGGTAATGCATACACAAGAAAAACTGACAAAATCTTGTTCTCCTATAACGTCAACGGTGAATTTCTACCACGTGTGGTAAGGTTAAGAACCGAGGCGTAAATTTCAACAGTAAATTGCGCTTCTCTCCACATATCGAGGTAATTAAACGTAAAGCTCTTCGATCGCGTGTCATTGTGTGTCGCGTGTCGAAGGAGTTCAAAGAGCCGAATGCTCTTCTCAAGCTCTACACAACCATATGCCGTCCTTTGCTTCAGTTTGCATATTTAGTCTGGAATAGCACGTACAAAACAAAGTGTATGCTGATTGAAAGGGTCCCAACTAAGTTTATATCAATCTTCAAACATCGCGTCGGTAATAGTAGTAATTATAACTCTAGACTCCTCTCTTCATTGACATTGTCATGCTTCACCTCCAGGCGGAATAAAGCTGATATTTTCTTCCTATTTAAAATTACCGCGTAGCACCTTGCGGAGGGCTGTTACAACATGTTACCCTCTACGTGCCGCAAAAGTTGACCAGAAAACGTGATATCTTTTACAATCCCAAACGTCTGCGTGTTTTTTGCCCTATGTTCCGAATGCAATGCACGGATATTCGGAACACGAATTACCTGGATATATTTTATTTCCCTACTGTTTTGCAAACATGTCTGTGAGTGTGTATTGGCGTCACTGTCAACTTTAGTTATTCTATATCCGTATTTGTCTTTCACACCTGTGCTCATGAACTTGATAGACTTTCATTCTGTGACTTTACGCTTAGCTAACCATTCGCTGTTTTCTTTTTATTCGATTTTTATTGTCCTGTTTACTTCTGTAAGTTATTCTTCATTGTTAGGCATTACTTCTGTGTATTGTAGCGACCGAGTGGGGGCAGCCGATCCGAGCTTCGTAGAACGGGCATACGTGTGGCAGCGGGGTGAAGCGAGCGGCCAGCCGCTGTTACAACCGTGAAGAAGTCCAGAAGCCGTAGCCTAGGGTAACTGTTTTCATCATAGAGAGAGGTGAGCCAAAGCCAAAGAACAATGCCCCGACGCGCGAGGTTACAATACAGGACTCGAGCAGAGTGCCAGGATGGATTCGCTGCTCTAAGAGGAGTGGGTTATAGCGCTTGCGGGTCTTATATTTATACCCAAAAGCGGCAACTGTCAGACAGCCTTCCCTCTACATTTTGCACACGCTACGCACTTCCCAGACACACACAACGCTCTTTGTCGAGTTCGTAAGCAGTCGGTTGCATCGGCGCACTTTGAGTCCAAGAGAGGGGAGAGAGGGGGCTCCGCTGCGATCGCGGGGCCTCTGTTTCCTTGGGACAGGTCTCGACGTGCCGCTGGCAACCGCCCGAGTTTGAAACGCGCCAAAGTCGAAGCGTCTGGCCCGGCTTGTTGAGGCATGAAAGTATCAGTCACCGACACGGTGCCGCCTTGGTCGAGAGGCGCACGTAGTGGCTTCGCCGCACAGCAGAGGATTGCAGCGGGAAAGTACGGCGGTGCGGTCGCTTCGTAACAGCTTCTCCGCCGGGGTTCCGAGATCCCGATGGATAAGGGTCTTCAACCGTTGTCCGGAGGGATGCTTTCCAAGTGAAGTGCTCGGCAGACGCTCGACTCCAGGCCTGGGCTTTACGACACCATGCTGGAGCTTTACCGGGCCGATCAGTGGACGAGTAGTGGCTCCCCAAGAACGTCTCTGGCTGAGTCAGGGAAGCAACAGAACAACACAGGAAGACACAACCGCATCGCCGGCAAGTGCGAAGACAAATCCACACTGAAGCTCTACCAGGCTTTTAGTTGCGAAAAAAATACGCGAATAACTATCTACTCAGGTTATATTTTAGCCCAGCAGTACTTTAGAAAAGTGCACAAACTTGAAAGGTGACATTTGGCGTGATTGGAAATGTCCCACACAGAAAGAATGTAATCGTAAAGGGTGAAACCTGCTCCAGGAAAAACAATGCAATTGAGAATGTCAGGCGTCTACAGGCCACTTCTCGCTCTGAGAGTTGCAATTTTAGCTCTCGTCATTTCCCTGAGCTTTCCCTTGTTTGTAGCGTACTTTAGGTGCGCCCGTTCTCTGAACGCTGCTGCGACCACGTGAAAGCACACCGGTCGTCTTGTTCGACAAAGGTGGAGCACGCGGAGGAACGAGCGGGATTTTGTACCGTTCATACGTTAGGCGCGCACTCCTTGGAGGCGGCGTTCCCTTTGCGCGATGCGAGCTGACGGCTTTACCCCTTGGCGTTCCCGCACTGAAAGACGCGCCGCAAGTACGCGCAGAAGTTTTCCTTCTCTCCTCGTTGCTCACCTTTTCGCGAACGCATTCGGCAAGCGAACATCGGAACGCGTTTACGTTCTCTTCTCTAGGCTGGTCGGTTCCCGACTTCGGCTCAGCCACAGGCGACACCGGAGCCTCAACTAGCTCAGCCGATTGTGGCCTATCTTTGGGAGCATCAGCTGGGAGTGACGAGGGCACGACGAGCTCTTTAGACACCTTGTAGTTCTCTACAGTCACTACCTCGTCATCCCTCGCTGTTTCGGCGGCAGCCTCAGTACGCGAAACCCGAAGCGTGTTCCCGTTCTCCTTCCTCACTGCAAGAATCACACTACAACCAGGTTGCCCTGTCTCGAAAGACGGCTCAGCCGCCCCAGACACCTGAATCTCTACGAGCTCGGCTGGCCCCTGCTCGAGGTCAGCTAGCTGAGCTGGTGGCAGGACGGAATCGGCTTGCTCAGTGGCGAGATCGTCACGACTCCCAACTGAACCGTGCAAACCGTTCGCTGCCTCGGCTGCAGGCTTTGCCATCACATCGCTCATTTCTGCACTACCGTCCGAAGGAACAACCTCCGTTTCAGCGGACTCGTGTTGCCATTCGGTAGCCTCATGGTTTACGCACTCCAGTGAAACCTCGCTATCTCGCGAAGTGTTCATGTTCAGATCGGTAGCCGTTCCCAAGGCCTCCCGCAAATTTGAACAACCTGAGCACTTTTCCGAGATCTCCGAAACCAACACAGACACATTCCGCTCTCAGTGGTCTTACATTGCCCTCTGTCGTGAGCCTCTGGAAATGCGCTATCTCCACTATCTCTGTTAGCCACCTCGCCGCGCTGCTGGGCCGCAACCGTCGCTTCCGACTCGCGCTCCCGAGCGTCTGCTAGTGGCCGCGCTGGCACGGTGCCTTCCTCGACAAAAAGGTCTTTTTCGAGCAACATTTCAAACTCAGACTTCAATTCTTCCTGCTCGAGTTGAATTTCGTGCTCTAGGTTCTTGTTCCCGCGTTGGAGTCTCTCTTTTTCTCGATTCTTTCTTTTCCTTCTGATTCGATCGATATCGAGGTCGTAGCATCGCATCTTTACCTCGTGCTGTCGTTTTCTTTAATCGCGTTCCTGCTCTCGTTTCTGCCTCTCGAGTTCCCTACCCTGGCGCTCAGCCTCTGCCTGTGCAGCCTGACGCTTAGCGGTCTCCCTGTCATTGATCAGCTCAATGCACTCTGACAGCTCGTCATCGTCAGCCCCAACAGCGAGTATTCCTGTATCAGCTTTGGGTTTCTCAGCGCGTCCATAACATCCAAGCGCAACTCTTTTGCGAGCTCCAACAACTGCGGTTTTTTCAACGCCTTCTAATTCATGGCCGGTCCAGGGTACTGCTTTCCCACTGCTGCAAAAATGTTTTGCGCGAATAACCCACGCGACAAAAACACTTTATACCAGCTATCCTCAGAAGCCTGGTAAAACTCAGTGAAGAAAAGTCCCACACTCACCATTGACCGCCGTGAATTATGCGAAGTCCGAAGCCGCCTTAACGTCCGTGGTGTTGAATCTCGCACCGCTAGCTCTAGGTGTTATGAAGTTGCCATCCCACCGCTGCCACCAGTTATTGCTACCGAGTGGGGGCACCCGATCCTAACTTCATAGCCTCCGGCATACGTGTGGTAGCGGGGTCAAGCGAGCGACCAGCCGCTGTTGCAGCCGTGAAGAAGTCCAGAAGCCGTAGCCTAGGGTAACTGTTTACTTCATAGCGAGAGGTGAGCCGAAGCCAAAGAACAATGCCCCGACGGGCGAGGTTACAATACAGGACTCGAGCAGAGTGACAGGATGGATTCGCTGCTCTAACAGTAATGGGTTATAGCGCTTGCGGGGCTTCTATTTATACCCAAAAGCGGTTACGGCAAAAACAGCCTTCCCTCTACATTTTGCGCACGCTACGTACCTCACAGACACACACAACGCTCTTTCCCGAGTTCGTAAGCAGTCGGTAGCCTCAGTGCACGTTGAGTCCGAGAGAGGAGAGAGAGGAGGACTCCGCTGCGATCGCGGGGCCTGTGTGTCCTTGCGACGGGTCTCGACGTGCCGCTGGCAACCGCCGGAGTTTAAAACGCGCCGAAAGCGAAGCGTCTGGCCCGGCTTGTCGAGGCATGATGGTATGAGTCACCGACACGGTGGCGCCTTGATCGAAAGGCCACGTAGTGGCTTCGCCGCACAGCCGAGGAGTGATGCGGGAAAGTACGGCGGCGCGGGTCGATTCGTAACATTATCAATGGGTGCTTGTAAGTGTGTGTGTTTGCGTGTTTATGTTGAAATGTGTACTTTTATTCGTGTGCAAGCAAAACTATTATCCTCATATTTTTTGGGGGGAGGGATATGTACACCAGGTTTTGTGTGTTTTTTTTCATGCACCAGCATAAAGGTCCCCGGGCACCCTAATAAATGATTGATTGATTGGACATTATTATTATATTGCAAAGTGAAGTGTCGAGATTATCAGTCTGGTTCAGCAAGAAATCTCGGGTCTTGTCCACTAACGTGAAACCGCAGGAGGGTCAAGCATGCAGTTTATAAATGTATTATTGGCGCCTGGGCGTTTGTCCACGGAAATTAAATCGTTGGGGGGTAGAGGTATACAGGTTTGCTGTAAAAGTCTAGTGTCTTTGAAGCGCGAAGGAGTTTTGCGCGAGGTGTTGGAAAACGAGTGTACAGTTGTGTTGTTTTAGTCTGCGTTTTTGGCCATGTACATGAGACGTTCTAGAACAGGCCTTAGACAACCAGCGTCAGGGTATTTTAGTACCGTGACTACATGATACTAAATACCACGACGAAAGGAGATGCCGACCGATGAGCCCGTAAAGGGACCCAGAAAAGATTTGTGAAGGTGGCAATCAAATGCATTCAGGTGGTAGAACACATAACGGGGGATTTTTGAGCCAAGTGTGAGCCCCATACGTTGTGCGGATAATTTGTAAACAATTTTTGAAGATCGCCTTTCTCAGCTGATGACAGGGTGTCGAACCGGAACCGGAACCGAACCGAAAACCGGAACCGAACCCGAATTTTTGCCCGGAACCGGAACTGAACCGGAACCGTATTTTTTCCGCCATTTTGGAACTGAACCCGAACCGGAACGAATCGAAGGAACCGTTCCGAACCGGTTCCGGGCTTCAAAAATGTGATTTCTAGTTTTCCAGTTCGGTACCCTACCTTGCGTCTGAAGATATGTTGCCACTCCGCAGACCGAACCATGAAATATTTTGCGTAGTCTGCAGTTCCCAAGGCCCATCATGTTCTCTTTCAATTATTTCCCTCAATTTAATGTAAAGTTGTCCGTATATACTATCAGTTTGCGTTAGGCACTGCCCATCTCTCCCAATTATCTTTTAAGTTTAGAATAACTTAAGTTATAACGCATATTACGAGGCAACATATCATGGAATATTCTTCATGGTTTCTCTACATGGTGTTTAAAATCGCGTGAAGTTTTTAATGTCTTGTTAATTCGCATGCATCCCTGTCCGCTTGTGAAGGCCTTCAGGGACACCATCAACAATACATCCATATCTTCCACTTATAGTTTGAATGGGCAGTTCTATACAAACAGCACTGAGACACAAACACTCGCAGTTCTCAAAATTAACGTAACTTTTTCTTGTATACAGTGCCGTTGTGTCTTTTGCTTACTGCTCTAAGAGAACATGAGATTTTAAAAAATGGGGAATCCTAATTTCCACTTTTAAAGTATATTTGGTAGCATTTTTATGTTATTTCGAATCTGCTTAACCTTAAACTGAAGAGGTGAATGGATTGAAGTCGATTAGTGCGGGTTAGCGGGTAGACTCGCCACACCCCCTCGCCACATCGCCTCCCCACACCCCCTGTTTCGTGGACTACGTGTGGCTTTCGTCACGAAGTGGATCCTTTAAAAGAACGCTCCGTCCACCTCAGCATCACTTGGCACGGAGGCCGCGAACAGAACGGTCGCCTGATAGTCGCCTTCCTATTTCACAGGTTTGAATATTCTGCAGTAATCTTTGTTCGCTTACTCAGTGACTTTTTCTGTTGCCTCTGGTGCCAACCACCCAGTGTCATTGCTATTGTGTGCTCTTGTGTATAATCCCGCATTGCTTTGGTCATGAAAAATGACATTGCTGACCTAAGACGCGAGATCGCTGATCTTCAGCGTGAATTTCGAAAAGAAGTAAGGAAAATGCAGAAAATCTACGAGGAAATTAAAAAAGAATAAGAAACCACTAGGAAATGAAATGTGGAAATGCAAAAAAGCTGCGAATTCTTCAACAAAAGCTACGAGGAAATGAAAGAAGAATGTGAAACTACAAGAAAAGAAAACGCAGCTTTGAAACTTTCAAGTTCGACGTTGTCATGATAACGGAAACCTGGTATACGAGTGACACAGAAGTGCTGCGCCTTTCGGGCTTCAACACGTTCTTTCTAAATAGGTCCCAACGCGAGGTGGGGGTGTGTTACAGCTCGTGTCTACACAGCTTTCTTGTAGTACAATGAACGAATTTTCGACAGTTACGACAGATTATGAAGCTTTAACGGTGCAATGTAAAAATGCCATTTTTGTTGTTGTGTACCGCCCCCCTGATGGAAAACTCGAAAATTGTTTCGCATTTTTAGAAGACCTTAACAATTTTGTTTCGTCTTATGGTTTACAAATAACTATTGGTGGGGACTTTAACATTAACATATTACAGGGAAGCGCACATTCGCGTGATCTAGAGCTCCTTTCGGTTATTTCGGCTGCATGAACGTGATAAAAGAACCGACTCGTATGGGCCGTCTTTCCCAAAGTCTTATTGATGTATTTATTACCAGCGATACAAATAGCAGCACCATGTCCGGTGTGATTGGTGTACATATAGGTGACCATTTACCTATATATATGTTCTCAATGCACACAGAAATACTAAGATGTAAGCAATGTCCCGAATCTTTCGCTTTTCATGATATTAATCAGAATACTTTGACTACTTTTCGTCAGAAGATTCCCTCTATTTGGTGGAACCCTTTACTTCTGTGCACCACTGCAGATGATGCCTACGATACTTTTCTAGAATATATAAAGATGCGTATAAAAAGTCTTTTCCTTTTAAGATGGTCAAGAAAAATAAGAATATAAGGAAACCATGGATTACAGACGAATGTCTGAAGATGATCCGTAAAAAAGATTTATTGTACCATAAGTTTGTAAAAACAAAGAGCAGGGACGATTTTGTAGCCTTTAAAAAGTACCGAAACTTTGTGACAAAGTTCTCACGCTATACTAAAAAAAATGTACTTCGAACATGTGTTTTCTGAGGCTTCCTCCCGGCGGGATGTCATGTGGCGGGAATTGAATAAACTTTTGCACCCACTTGCCCCCCGTAACGACGACTTTGAATGGAGAGTAGATAATAAACCACTCAAGGGTCCAGAACTGGCAACCAAGTTTAATCACTATTTAACGAATCTTATGCAATGCTCTCACAATGAAAGGGCTATGAGCTTCCTAAAGGATTCTAACCCCCACAGAGCCTTTTTTTCTCCGGTAACGCCTCAGGAAATATCGTCGATTTTCTTGTCACTAAAAAATAGCAAGGCCATAGACAACGATAGGCTTCAGATTCGGCCTATTAAGTTTGTACTGGACCTTCTTGTATCGCCGCTTAGCCATATATATAACTTATGCCTTACTACTGGTGTTTTTCCAAAAAAAGATGCAGCAAGCTAAGGTCACGCTACTGTTTAAATCCGGGGACAAAATCAATTTTTCCAATTATAGACTGGTTTCTGTACTTCCAGTTATTTTAAAAGGCTAGAAAAAGTAATCGCGAAACACCTTGTGTCCTTCTGTGACAAACACTCTATTATATCATCAAAACAGTTCGGTTTTCGTAAACATATGTCAACGAATTACTTTACTAACGCAAAAATAATTAATAATCCAGGGATTTGAAGAAAAGAAGGTAACTTTAGTTATATTTATAGACTTTTTCAAAGGGTTTGATAGAATTAGTCATTTAACATTGCTTTAAAAATTACAACATTATGGATTCCGGGGGCTTTACTCTTTTGCAATCTTATGTAGGTAACTGGCAACAGGTCGTAGCAATAAAGGAACACAACTCTTCTTCACAAGAAGTAAGAGCTAGAGTCCGCAAGGCAGTCTTCTAGGGCCAATCCTGATCAATATTTATATGAATGATATCGTGGAAATTACTGACATTGCAAATTTTATTATTTACGCAGATGATACCAGCATTTTCGTTCAATCGTGTGATACTACTCAGCTTTTGCATTTAGCAAATATAACCCTCCAAAAGCTTCACAAATGGACTAAAGCAAACTCGTTAAAAATAAATACTAAGAAAACTAAAGCGGTGTCATTTTCACCAGCTCAAAGATCTGTCGACAGAAACCTCAGTTTGTACATCGGATCTGAAAAGATTTGTATAGTTAGTGAAATAAAAAAACATTAGGCAATGTTTTTAATGAACATTTAAAATGGGATGCCCATGTCGATCACGTCTGCACTAATTTATCTCGAGCGTGTGGGGTGCTTTGTAGGTTACGGCCTGTGGTTACATCAAATATTAAACTTATTCTTTATCATGCTATATTCACAGCTCTCGTCAATTACTGCAGCCTCGTATGGTTAACCAGTTCCGCAAAAAATATTAATAAGCTGCATTTTTTCAGAAAAAGGCCATTCGACATATCGCAACTGTACCATATGACTCTCACACCAACGAACTATTTCTGCAGTATAATTGGCTTCCTGTCCAATGTATCTACAACTTTAATCTTCTAAAAAAGTATAAAAATAGCTTGCAACACAACGGTGCAGCATATCTAAGTCTATGTAGTTTAAGAAAACCGTTGGACGTACCGTACGAAATTAGGGGAAGGAGTACATGGTTCGTGCCGTTTTCAAGAACGAATTATGGCAATGATAGGTTGCAATCCCGAACTGCCCGCCTTTTAAATAACCTAGCCTAGAGTGGCATAGCTATAAATACAATTTCTAAGTGAGACTTAAGGAAACGTTTACTGCTGAACATAGAACATTTTTAACTGACAATCTATTAAGCGTTGTCTCTCGTGGCAACCTTGGTTTAGCCAAAATTACTTGTAATATTTTTCAAGCGTTTTATTGGCATTGTCTTCATTCCCTGCAAACTTTAGCATCTAAAAAGTACCGTACACTGATTTTTGCCAATATTGTGTGTATTTATTTATGTGGATACTTCTGTGTTGCATACGTGTATATAACATGACTTTTTCTTCAAGTTTTGTCTTTTGCTTTTTTTTGTGTCTACATATCCAATATTTCTCTTTTTATGTACCTGTGTACCCTGTTTTGTTTTGTAACCTTTATATGTATGTGTATACCTATGACTGCCTATATGCGTGTATGTATATGATTTAATAAGTATCTTTTACAGACTGAGCTATAGTGCGTTTTAATGCTTTCTTTTATGTTTGTATGTAATATCGACATGTTAAGGCGAGATTTATTTTCTTGGGATTATTTCCTGTGCGTATCCTTTAAACTCCTGTTTCTGCTCTGCCACGCCAACCGTAAGGTGCAAACACCTCGTCAAGCTGCAGTTTTGCAGCTTTTTGTGTTTGCCCTCGCATTTCTATGTACGAAATGCTCAATAAAGTTGAAGTTGAAGTTCAAATTAGTTAGTTGAGTGAATGAGCTAATGTGAATTATTCGGACTGGTGTGTTGATTAATTTTGATTAAAAGAATTAGCGGGTCAGTGAAGGCGGATTCGACGGTCGGACCAAACATGATATCTTTGGGGTCCTTGGCATTTGGAAATTTTGCAGCGTTCTCGTTCTCGACCAATCAAGAAATTTTGTCACGCACAAAGTAGCCGCAAAGTTATGTGAAGACCGCATGAATGCTATAAAAGGTCTTTCTTTATGCCCGTATTGCGCTATTATGTTGTTGCTATATTAAAATTGACATCTCGGACTAAAGTTAATAACTAATTGCCTAACGCATATTGTATATTCATCAAAGAGTTTTCAAAACGTGTGTATATATGAAGGGAGACAGTTGGAAAGAAACTAAACTGCAAGAAAAAAAGGGAGGGACGATCAACTGGTTTGATGCAACAGCCGCCCGATAGCATTCTTCAGTACCTTCTCTTTGTGTTACCGTTCTGCAGCCTCCCACATGTGTAGCATCTCAACCGCCGAACACAGCCCCCTCTAAGCTGAGGAAGCGGCGACAGCACGTGCGCTTAGCCAAAGCGGTGTCAAAACTCTCATAACAGACCCTTAGCAGGCGTGGCCCAACTTTGCCAACGGTCGATTTCATGTTACAGCACTTCCGATGATCAATCAGAGACCACCAACGAGACCAGTCACGATTGTATGGGCGCCAGCTCATACTGGCATCCACGGCAAACAAGATCACCAACCTCGTGGTTCGAGATTTGACTCGCTTAGCCGGCGCTAATGAAGCCCGGCCCGAGTGCATGCATCCTGCAGTCACAGACCAAGAAGTTACTCAGCACTCTGGCCTCTTCCATAGAACGTACTCCTCCCCGCACAAATCGCTACCGATTAACCAGGAAACATTACTCCACACCCTGTGGGCATACACCTCCCCACACAACGGCAGACTTCACCTCTTTGACGGGACACAACTCTCTCCATTGCGTTGCTTCTGTGGAGAGCCTGGGAACCTCATACACATAGTAGGCGGCTGCGACTAGTGTGCCGTAGATCCATCCAACCTTCACGTTTCCATAGAGAATTGGGAGACAGCCATGGCCAGCTGCGGCCTGGAAGATCAGTTGTTCTTGATGAAAACAGCTGTCGATTCGGCCCCCTCGAATGAGGACGCCTCTCTTAAACATTGTCTCGATTGAATTAAACTCCATTTTCAATCTCTCTCTCCCTCTACAAGTGATCATTACTGCTGCTTGTTACTTCACTTGGCTATCATCTTTCCTAGAGCCCAATCGCTGTCACCAGTCGCTAAAGGACCATTAGCAAGTTCCTATCTCCAGTGGTTCACTATCCAATGTCGTCCTATACCCGCCGTCCAATGAGTCTTTAGAGCCATTCTTTCTTTCAAACAGCTCTGTTAGCAGATAAAAGATGAGAAGTAGGAAATTCTTCTAAATGCCACCTGCCACGCTTGGCAGTCGGCGCCACATACTCGTCACACTACCATAAAAAACATTTTGCGGGTACAGTTAAAGCAGCTCTTCAAAACCTTAGATAAACTCGCCGCGGTGGCTCAGTGGCTAAGGCGTAGCGCTGATGAGCACACAGACGCGGTTTAGATTCCCGGTCGCGGCGGCCGCTTTTTTGATGGAAGCGAAAAGCGAAAACGTCGTTGTGTCCGAAATTTCGTCGCACTTAAATATCCCCAGGTGGTCAAAACTAATCCGGAGCCCTCCACTATGGCGCGCCTTGTCGTCGGCGTTGCGACGGTGCGTTAAACCCAAGAGAAAACAAATAAATAAATAAATAAATAAATAAATAAATAAATAAATAAATAAATATAACTAGGTAAATAAATAAATAAATAAATAAATAAATAAATAAAAAGCAGTAAATAAATAAACACTTTCGAAAACGCTTTCAATCTTCTTCGCATCTGGATGCACTGCGAGAACTATAGCTATTATCAGCACAGAGCAACATTGCGTGATTTGCTCGTCGCTGCGGATACACCTTCCGTTTCTGCTTCGCTTTTGTGGCTTTTTTTAGATGGGTATCAAATGCGTTCTATTCTGAAACTTAAGGAAAGCCGGCAAACAGCCGCTACACCACTGTAATGACGTCATTCAGCGGTCGAAGAACGCGAAGACCGGGAAGGAGAGAAAAATATTTTGAGCAAGTTTCTATGTTATCTGACGAGGGGAGAACAGTAATTTTTGGCTGAGGCACATTACGACCACATAGTATAATGTGTTGGTTGACTACTTTCGGCAAGCACTCAAGATTTAGACAAAAGTTGAAAAACGTGTTGCAGGGTCGCTTTAGTTTGGCGAAGACAAAATATTTGAACAAAGAAACCGTCATTATGAATTTGTTGCTATGCCGATTTGATAAGGAAACAAAAAACGAGCACAAAAAATTAACAGAAAAAAACACGCCTGCTTTTTTTTTCTTCGAACCCGTTTGAACCCGTTTGAACCGGTTCGAACGGGTTCGAACCGGAACGGAATGGTGCTCTGGAACTGAACCCGAACCGAACCCGAAAGGCTTGAACCCGAACCCGAACCGAACCCGAAAAAATTCCGGTTCGACACCCTGGCTGATGAGCGCGCCGCCGCAGCGAGCCGACCGCGGCTGTCGCAACGCCGACCGCGGGTGACGCAACGGCGGTCGCGGCTGACGCAACGGAGAGGCGCCCCCCTGATTCGGCCGATCGTCGGTCGCCGGCAATGTCACTGCCATTGGCTTCCGGTTGCTCTTCCTCCTTCCTGCGCGATCCCGAGGCAAAGGCGGGTCTGCAGCTATTAACGCGTGCCTAGCCGCAGGAATGTAGCTAGCGGAGAACGGAAGTCGAGCGTCGCGATGTCATATGGCTATTCCCAGTGTTTCCAGCTGCTTTTAAAGAAGCAGAGAGGGAGAACGAATCGGTCGGCAAGGGGGGAGAGGTGCACTTAATTTTTCTGGCGCAGCTAATACTGAATGTATATCAATAATTCCAACGGCATCGCATCGCTATATTCGTACTACGCGACAATAAAGGCCTTTTGTACCTTTTACAAACGGCTTTTCTGGGTCCATTTAAAACGGTCTCATTTTGAACCCTGCTAAAACAAAGCATATCACGTGCAGCCGGAAAAGAAATTGTCTAAGTTCTTTCCCCATTATTGAGAGATCTACACCGCAAAAAGGTCAGGAAATTAAGGACATTGGGGTGCTCTTCGACAGTGCTCTGTCTTTTTCTCCACACATTAGGCTGATCACCCGACGAGTGCTCTGCAGTTCTGGAAGTGTGTTTCGGATTTCAAAAGAACTCTATGCTCCTGTTTCCTTTCTAGAGCTATGTATTCCTCAATTATAATATGCTTATACTGCCTGGAACGGCACCCCCAAATCCAGTAGTGAATAGAACGTGTGCAGAAGAAGTTTTTATGCATATTTAAGCACCGTCATACAGTCACAGTCGGTGTCCCAATTCTGACTCACCCATAGTTCCTTTCTTACCTTCCTTGCACTTCAGACTTATGCGTGCAGATCTTAAATTTTCTCACAAAATTGTTCATGGTGACTTTGCTTGTACACAGATGTTAAGTGGCTAGTTTAGTGTTACGCAAACGCCCACCAGGTCAAATGGACAGTTCTTGCCCGCTGTGCGCAACTCTAATCACTCTCCTGTTTGTAGAATGTAGAATTCTTACAACTTCTTTGACCATCTTGACAGATTTCACAGTTCGTCTAGAGCTTACCGTAGTTAAGTGTTAAATACAGTATGTCAGACATCCATGATTTCCAACAAATTATGGCCTAAAAGCTTCATTGCTGCCCTAAAAAATTCTATGATGGCCTAATAGCTTCATTGCATAGAGGACCATTTAATAAGGCCGAACCAGTTGTCATTGGTCAATGTGTGATTCACATCTACTAGGTACATCAGCTATCGTAGTTTGGCATTGAAGTATTAAGAAAGGCTTCCGGATATACAGCAGAACGCCTTTTGTGCTGACGTTTTAATGTCATTATTAGTTACTTGTCACGGCAGTCCGAGCTACTACTAGGGTAAAAATTCGCAGCTAAAGTGCTGCTAGAGTCGTATATGGTTTGGTAGCGATCACAAAAAATGATTTTTGAGCCTAAGGAACGGTGTAAGTTAAGAAACGGTGTAAATGTTGATAATTAAATATTGTGCTTGTGAAATATAAAATACCCAAAAATTATAAAAGTCCCTGTTATGTCCTCTCTACAACATTAAAATAATAAAGTGTCCCGAGATCATATAGAAGAATACTACTCGCAAAGGGACTGACCGTTCACTACGTTGTTCTAATCAACATCCAGAAAAAAATTGTTTCCTCTATTGGCCCGCCCACAAATTCCAAATTTACGTCTCTAATCAAGGAATTTGTCCTACAAAACTCTATAATTTTTTTACAGCAATGGTTCTCACAATTACAAGGGCATTATGCAATGCAATAAAGTTTTTACCAACGAACCAAAGTGCATTAAACATTCATGAAAACTACCTGTGAAAAGATTCCTCGGTTAGGACCAGATCTTCCTAAAAGTTTGACATCATTTGAAACAAAGTATCGCGGTTTTTTCCTCTGAAGTAAGCTATGCATGTTTCCATCGGTTATACCAATGTTTAATCTCATCCGCTTACTAAAGCTACTAAACATGTAGATATCCTCTGTACTTAGGCGGGATTACACACACCTTGTATTGGAACCTACTAAGACTGATGGTATAACTTCATGACCATACGTATACAACAAGATGTTTTTAACCGGCGTACTTCTGATCATAATTCTCTTCCTGATCAGTTACACGAACCTGGTTACTTGTCACTTCGCTTCCGTTTGCAAAATTCGTAAAAAACATGCGTGCGTACGCGATTGAAAGAGTGTTGTCATATTGAAAGCCGGTATTCCGGTTGCATAGAATGATAACGAATATAATAACCTGCCAAAATGGACAATAGTGTCGTTTTTCCAGCTCCGTTGTGACCAAGAAGGATGGTACATTTCCCCTCGTTCACGAGCAAGTCGATTCCGTCGAGCACTGTATTTGACCCATACACCTGAAAAGCAACATTTCTGCTTGAGAAGAAGTGAAAAGAATCAAATGGAACTCAATACGCCTTGTCTTGTTTAAGGTAATATATGTTTTGCCTGCAACACCAACCACCCAACGCAGCCCCACATTCCAAAAGAAGCACTTCCGAAACATGGAAGCTGGGTTAGTTAGGTAATAGTGTCTGGGCGGCCACACTGAAACAAAAAACAGAATCGGAGCCGCCACCACATACCCACCAGCAATTAAACGGAATTGCTCAAATTCCGACAGTTTCAGTTTCTTCAGCCGTTATTTTATGTCGCCCCATTCCAGCCAGTGCTTTCCGTTATGTCGACGTCGTCGGAATAGAAGACACAATGTTTGTGGTCAATCGGCGGACGTTAGGCTGCGAGTGAAAACATCACTACGGTGAAATGTACGTGCAACACTACAACCCCTAGCGGTGCTTTCTTGTTTGTAGTGGGGAGAGTATGTGCTCTGTATCCAAATCTCAGCTGCTCATACTACCTCCAAGAGACCCCGGTGTACAAAAATACAGCATTCAGTTTAATACACCGACATCTCTATCGTTCACACCACTTTTCCCATGTATCTCAACTCCGAATTCTCGTAGGTATCATACAACAAACTTGCCGCAGCACGCACAACAGCGACCACCTCAATTTCGGCGGATTACAACACAAAGCAAGCCGTTTGTTTACAAACCATCTCCGCCATGAGACTGCATACCACTTTGATAAATTCTCAAGTTAATGACGCCACATCCCAAACCAGAATTTCCTGGGTTACCCGTGAGAAGCATCCGTTTGCGAGCAGCGGGGCAACCTAATTTGGAATTCGCTCCGGTAGGTTCGTGCCATGAAGCAACTGATTTTTAAAATTTGAACTGCAACGTAAACGTGAATACGCTCTGGTGGACATTTTGATCTCTCTACTTTCGACAGAGCCGAAACTTGTGGATTGAATTGGAAATATTCAGTATATTATTCTTCCTCCCTCATATTGCGCAACGAAACGTGCCGAAGAACTCGTCTCTTTTGACATCGTGTCGCTTTTCACCAGCGTCCCTCTTTCCGTAGCCGTCGCAACTGCCACAAGTGCCCTCGAGAACGACGACAGCCTGAGCTCCAGGACCCGCCTCACCGTCGCCGAGATAACGCAGCTTCTGGAGTTCTGCCTGCAAAGCACATATTTCTGCTACAAGCACGAATATTTCAGGCAAGTAAGTGGAACTGCGATGGGGCTGCTATTTCCGTGACCACAGCGAATCTTGTAATGAAAAAAAATTGAAAGCACCGCTCAGGAAAATTTCCCCGAAAAGCCCAAGGTGTTTTTCCGCTACGTGGACGACTGGTTTTGTGTCATCAAAGAAACAAAAGCAGAAAACTTCCTGTCGCAGCTAAATTCGATTGAACCAGTGATTCAATTCACCATAGAAAAAGAAACAAACAGCACCTTACCATTCCTCGACGTTTTGATAAAAAGCAGCCGGATGGACTAAATTTCACAGTGTACAGGAAACCCACCCATACCGGCCGCTACCTGCAATTCGATTCCTGCCACCCAAATTCCAACAAATAATCGGTGGTCTCAGCACTCCTAATTTGAGCCAGAACTATATGCTCAACAGAAGAAGACAGGAGCAGAGAAGAAAAAGCCGTAACCGCTGACCTGAAGAAACATGGATACACGAACAACTTCATACGACGCGTCAAGCGTTGTCTCCCTCAATCGGTCTGGAACCAAGAAAATTCCTCTGTATTGACGCCGCCGGTCAACACCCCTCTCCGGTCTCCCGCGTCTGCCCCTCTCCCTCTCCGCACGCCGACCTACCCGTATTTCCCTCCCCTATGTTAAAGGAACGAGTGATCCCGCATTCTTCGCAAGGAAGGCATTATCGGCTCCCACAAGCCAGTGTCAACTCTTGGACGGCTCATACCTCGACCTAAAGAGCGGCCGCCAAAAGAGAAAGCCCAAGGAGTCATCTACAAAAATGCTTGTGAACAATTCCCCGCTAGTTACGTTGGAGAGACCAGGAACTTCCTGGAATGCCTCTACCAACACAAAAACGACGTTCGCAAGTCCGATCCTCAACTCAGTGGATTTGCCGAACACTGCGAAAAAGCTGACCATAGGATTAACTTTGACGGCGCGCAGGTGATTGACACCGAAACCCATTACTCACAAAGATTACTCCTTGAGTCCTGGCACATACAAGGGAACTGGCAAGCCCTGAATAGATCCCTCGGAGCCCTTCCCACCATCTACGCCCACGGCCTCCGACGCGCAAGGGCAAGATTCCATAAGAAAAAAGAAAAAAAGAAAAAAGAAAAAGAAGACACCGTATATAACCGCTGCTTCTTGTCGTACACAGTCACCCCTGATGAAGGAGCCGAGTTGGCTCCGAAACGTTAGGACCGCTTTGAATAAACGCCCTTGGTTGGTGTATTTGCCTCTTCACGTTTAAAAAACCCAACCAGACAGAGTTCTTTCGAAGATGTTCACATTCGAGCTTCCGACTTATATGGTACGGAAGCCTTCGACAACATAAATTTGCTTAGTGTGTTTCCGCTTACAAGTCGCAAACGGGCAACTCACGATTTGTGCTTTTACATCAAGATAATGCAAGAATGTGAGCACAAAGCTTTGTCCCTTGAATTTGTGGCCGGACGTATTCTTTTCGCTCTAGCTGAAGCGGCAGCACGGGTTCGTCTAAATATAGTGTTACTCCCTTTTTCCTACATTAATCACGGTACGATCTGTTGAAATATACACCACTCGTTGGGTCCCCCACATCCCAGGCTTCTAGCTCGAATGTAAATGTCCTATATGACTGCGCCGAAAATTCGCCCTGGATGCCAGGTTAAAAACCTCTGCAGGGTCATTGGCAGTTACATCTTCGGTTGTCTATTTCTTTGTGCTGAGCGGCTGATAAGGTACAGTACGCATGACGCACTGCAGTTTCACTTCACATTACAATGCATGACTGGCAAGGCATCACACGTTTTGCCGGTTCCTCGGCGCTAACGTGATAAAACAATCGCGATTTCAACAGACGCTCTTTATCTCTCTTCCCAAGGGTTCTGTCGGGACCGTTGGTGACAACAGAAAACTCCCGATAACCAATAAAAGAAGTTTCTGGCACCGCCAGGAATCAAACCTGGAAAGAACCGAGAAATGGAGCGTGAGGCCGTTGTCTTACTGATTGAGCTACGAGTCCACGCGCAGACAGGGGAGATAGACGGTGCACTCACCGAGCACGTCTGCGGGTTCACCCCGTGCGTTCAGGCTAAATGCCACGTGATAGCGTCATGCGACCTGTGGCGCCGCTCTGAGCTCGACCAACGGCACGTGTATCGGCCGTGTGCGGGCCTTGTGCATGCACTAGGAGCTCGGAAATTACAGGAAGCTCACAAAAACGCATGGCACCACACTACTACTCCGTCTGTGAAGCCGATCTCGTCGCCTCCGTTGCCGGCGGCAGAGACCGAGGAGAAGTGACCTCACTTAACTCAAGTTTACGCTTCCTTCATTTTATAAAAAAACTGTTTACACTCTTGTGCTTGACCAATACATTTCAACTAACCACCATTCATGAATCGTGCATTGATTTAAGGTTAGCAAAGAATATGTCTTCGAAGTAATAAAGGGTGGGGTTAGGTGCATCCCACTTCGCTCTAGTTTCACTCTCTGTACAGCCAGGTGTGTAAATGTAACTGACGTCGCATGGAAAATCGTTGTGGGTGTCGTTTACAGCTTTGCTTTCCAACCACGCTAACAGGGTCAATTGGCTCCCAATTTTTTGTCTTGCAGCTTGTTGTCGCCTTAGAATGCCCCTAGGCACTCTGCAGGTTTTCTATTTCTATTTACTAGGGGTACTTCTCCATAGTGTGTTTGAAGCAATAGCAAACAATTCGTGGAGGAGCTGTTGGTCCCTGTGGAAACATTCATTAAGTTACTTGTAAATAGTGTAATCGCTTTTTAGAGATCTTCGCAGAGTAGGTTAGAAGGCGAACAAAAAATGTTTCATACGAGCCACTGATAAGCAAGCCAGTATATAAAGACGCGAAGTATACACCGAAGTTCCCCGCAGAATGAAGTAATGACATTGCGCAGGGCGAAATTGAAACGAAGACGGCTTTACACGGCTAAGTTGATATATATATATATATATATATATATACATATATATATATATATATATATATATATATATATATACATAAATATATATATATATATATATATATATATATATATATATATATATATATATATATATATATATATATATATATATATATATAGCGAATAAGAAAATGGGAAATGAGGGGCTCGGTGAAATAAGACAGAAAATAAGGGTTGGCAGTCAAAAAAACCTCGGAAACCAAAGGGGAGGTTCTGGTGGGTCATAGAAACTGATGAAGAATTTTTTGAGTCAGACAGAAATTGATGAAAAAATGCCCGCCGGGTGGGATCCGAACCCACGACCTCCAGAATACCGGTCTGGTGCGATAACCACTACGCTACCGGCGAGGCTGTTTCCCCACCAGTTTCTCGGGTATTTATGTTAAGGTATTTTTTGTTTCCTGTACTTGGGGGTGGTAGCCAGTGACACTCGGACTAACCCCCGGGCCGTGACGCGAGTGCCGACGACATGTCGAGAGTGGTATATATACATAGGTCGGCAAAACAGAAAGAACTCACTCAAACTCAATCACATTTTTTTTATTTACGCTGTACTCAATCAAACTCGGACTCAAAAAGTTCGTCTGTTCACAAAATTACTCGTACTCACTCATCAAATACTCATTTGCAATCGTACTCACTTGTACTCAAACTCATTTGTCCTCACGAGTATTCGTACTCAATCTGTACTCATGAGTACTGAATCTGTACGCATGAGTACTCACTCTGTACTCATGAGTACTCAGTCTGTACTCATGAGTACTCAATGAGTACTACTGCTCATGAGTACTACTCATGAGTACTACTCATTCTGCACTCGCGAGTACTACTCATTCTGCACTCACGAGTGCTACTCATTCTGCACTCATGAGTACTACTCATTCTGCACTCATGAGTACTCAATCAGTACTCATGAGTACTCAATTTGTATTACTTACGAATGATCAACTTATCTGCACTGTTAGCTTGGTCGTAGCTCGAATGAAAGACTAAGTAGAAAAAAATAAATTGTTTAATTGATTAGAAAAACACAGGTTACATATAAATCAGGACAGAGCAAGAAAACGTCTGATGCGGTGCTCTGTCATTGGGCGACTTACTGTGCGAAGGCAAGTACACTGTACATGTGAGGAAGCGAAACGGAGCCGAAGCACTCGCGTTGCGCCTGGCGTCTCGTCTTGTTCTCAGGCCGGGTCGGGCTCAGGGTAGCTCGGGGCTTGTCAGTGCGGCCGTGGCCGTAAACTGCGTTTTTCTGCGTGTGTTCAGGTGGCAGCTTCTGTCGCGCGTTTTCGTTTCCGGGCGCGGTGATACGTATCCTAATCGTGCTCTGAATCCGAAATGCGCCTGCCCCCTGGCACAATGAAGCGTTCGCGTAGATTGACGTCCGTTCGTATCCAGATCACTGTCCGCTTGTTCACAGATGCTCGATGCTGGCGTTTGTTTTTTGTTGTTCCAGATACTAGAAACTTCGTTAAGAGGGTGTTCGTCTCGTTGAGTTTCGGTGAATTTTAAATCTGCTTGATTTTATTGTGTGTGTGCCATGGGATTCACTTCGTCAGACCTGAACGTGACAGTGTTTACGGCGTTGCGTTGGTTGCGCCGCTTCAGTCGGCGATCGTGTTCGTGTAGCTCGTCACGTGCTTGATGCATGTGGGGGCGTAGACGTCTGGTTTTTCCAGTGGCGGGCTGCGCTGTGTAGGGATGGCATAGTTCGGTGCGTTGAGGACGTTGCTTGAATTGACGCGTGCGTTGCGTATGGTGCGGGAGCCGTTCGGCTTTTCGTTTAGTGTGCGGTAGCGGGGCGTTTTCGTAGGGTGGCATGGCTGATCGGTCAAAGTCGTTGCGGCTCCGTGCTCGCAGTCGCCGTGGTTGTTTCGGAAGTGAAACCGTTGTGGTGGGGAAGCGGGCGTAGTTTGTGCCGTCCGTTCGGTCCCACATTCCTCGGCGTCGCAAGCGTGACTTCATCGTCAGGGCATTCGATGCTTCGTCTGGATCGGGTTCATTCGTTGCCGTTTTTGCCGTGTCCGTGTCGTCGCTCAAGACCTCGTCTTTTGCCCGTTGTTTTGAGAACGCTATAATCGCTGTCTCTCCCACACAAGCAGGATCCGTTTATCGCGAGTCCCCTTGCTCGCGGTTGCGTCCTCTTGTACGAAATGGTGTTTGTCGTGTGAGTCTCAATCGGAGCGCGGGTGCCGGTGATCTTGTTAATTCTGGCTCGGACATGCGGCATGCGCTGGCCATGTCGTTGCTCGTTGACGGACCTACTTGCACGAGTGTCATGTCGTTCGTCCGCTGGACTCGGGCGGGAGCAGCGGGTGTCGGAGAGCTCGTACTTTCCGGTAGGGTTGAACCGCGTGCGCTGGGTCTTTTGTTGCTTGTAGCCAGGTGATTTCTGCGCTTGTAACATTCGCTGGCCAAGTCCGGATAGCACCTGCAGTGGGAGCGGAGGATGTCGCGAACAGCAGTTTCCTCCGTGTGTGCTGCGGCTTGGTGGCGTTCCGTGCGTTGTGCATTTCGTTCTCCGTGGTCAGCTCCACTGGTTCAAGTTGGATGTCGTTCGTCACTTCTGGTGCGTTTCGTGCGCTGTGCGTCTCGTTTTATCTAGGAAACTCCCGTATAATTGGAGTGCGGTCGTTCGCCACGTATGGTGCATTTCGGGCGCCGTGCGTCTTGCTCGCTTGTCGTGGCCATATCCACCAATCCCGATGTGATGTCGTTGGTTGCGTGGACCCGCGCCGGGACAGCACGTGCGGAAAATGTACGTACCGGCTCCGTTGCGTTCCGTGCTCTCAGCGTTCCGTTCGTGTACGTCTGTAGCGGAAGAGCGGGTGCCAGGAACGTGGTGCCTTCTGGCTCGTGCGCGCTGCGTACGTTGCGCGTCTCGTGGCTCGTTGCTGGAATGACCTGCGCGTGGGCGATGTAGCTCGTGGGCGATGTAGCAGAGCAACATGTGTTCGTGATCTCGCCAGAAATGCGCTGACCTTCGATGCGTCTCCGTAATCTAGGCGATTACCTGGGTGAGGTCCGGTGAGCACGCAATCACAATTTTGCATGCGTCATCTCGTTCATGTGCGTGCCGTCGTGCATTCTGCCTGTGCTCGGATCTCGTGCAGTCCAGGCACCGTGGAAAACGTGCGGCCGACTCTCGCCAGTTGTCTCACAAAACTTTCTCGTTCATCACGCAGCCTTCTGCGCTCAAACAGCGCCGCTTGCAGGGTCCTCTGCCGTTTGTTGTCGGAGGCAGCCTGAAGTAGCGTTGGCACATTCGTTCGTTTGGAGAGATGGCGACTTCTTCGTTGTCCCCTAGAAGACGCAAGATGATGTCGTCCTTACGGCCAGAGCAGGGTAGCCCTCGTAATCGTAGTGCGCTCACGAACTGCTGTTTCTTTGTAGAGCATAAAACGTAGCGTTCCGTTGAAGTCATCACGGTGTCGACCACCGCTGGCGTGGAGTGCGTCGGTGCCCCATGTCTGCGTGCTGCACTCTCGTAGTCGTGGTGCGGTCCGTCCAGGTTGTTCGTCCGTTCGTCCTCCCGTAGCCTTAAATCATTATCCTGTGTACTGCAACATCTTAGCTAGGTCGTGGCTCGAATGAAAGGCTAAAAGGAATGAAGGAATAATTAGAAATACTGAGATTACATATACATCAGGACAGAGGAGCCCGAGAAGAAAATGTCTTACACGGTGCATTGTCGTAGGGCTTCCCACTGCGCGAAGGCACGTACACGGGAGAGAGCGAAACGGGACGTACGCACTCGCGTTTTGAATCGCGCGCTGAATCGCGGTTGAATCGCTGGGCAGTTGGCCAGTTGTAGAGAGGGCGCATTATGTACATGAAGCTACTTAACGGCGACCCCAGTAGCTCCCATGTGCACAGCGGGGCGTGATATTAAGTTGCAATAATGAATTATCTTTATGACGGACACAGACAGACAGACTGACAGGCCAACATTGTCGCGCTCAAGTGGCCGAAGAAACACTATCGTCTTTAAAGGAGCCATGAAGACAAAATGCAAGTTAGGTTTATTAGAAAGACGGCTTAGTCCCGACAACAATGATACCAATATCATCGCAATCTTCGAACAAATAACGGAGATATTAAAGAAAACGTGGGAAGCAGTCGCGACCCCCTAGTCAATTTCCCGCAACTTTTCTATGACGTCACGGAACCTTGTTTGTGCGATTGGCGGCCGCCTAACTGACCTGTTCTTCTTCTTCTTAGGTGGTTCGGGTGAAAAGGAACTGTCGCGACGACACATGACTGGACGTCTGTAATGGGGCCTCTAGTTCCATTTGAGCGCATCACTTGAATGCTAACGTGCAGTTGACGCACTGAAAATTGTTTTACTGTTGGCCCGTATGACGTCATTCTTGCTCATAACACGTCACTGTGGCGCAAAATTTGAAAGTTTTTAAATACTTGCGTTTTTTTCGTTAAAAAAACATCTTTTGTGGCTGTAATGGAGCTGAGTGAGATACTGAATCCTAGTTCTTTCAAATTAAACGAAGTTGTATTTTCTCTTCATGGCTCCTTTAAAACCATCTGGAAAAAGACGCTGCCGCCGCTGTTCCGAATTCTGCGAACATTGCGCAACCGTACCCCTCGGAACCGCCGCCAGCCCGCAAAGTACGAGATAAACAGAAAGACGAAAACCGGCTAGCGTGCGAAAAGCCAAAGAGGGAGGTCCCGCCGCGAAAAAGGGACAGGACGGGCGCTACGCGTTGTTGTGTCTATTTCCGTTAACAGCCTGGCCAAAACACACACGGGTCTGATCTTACTAATTTTTCTATGCGTGTGTGTGCGGTTAACCAGAGCACCCGACACAAATTTCCTCCACCTGGCGACGCGCCAACGGTGGGCCCGATTCGCGCCTCGGTCAGCCAGCCCGCGGCAGACGTGCCGCAACTGGCGGCACACGGCGCCGCCGAGTCTACTCTCCTTTTCCCATCGAGACGGCCGCACCAAATCATGCTTGGGACGACCGGCCCGCAAAAGACACGCAGCGACGAGTAGACTCTGGAGACGGCGCCGCTGAGTCGCCTCCCCTTTCCCATTCATGGCTCGGCTGACGCAATCACTTCGCCTGCATTCGCCGGATTCAAACTGCGGCCAGTGATAGTCCTGATTGGAAAGATTCGAACTGCACGCGGCTGCGGCGGAACCCCGGGGGTATAAAACCAGCCCTGAAGCAGCGGCTGTGCGGCGGCATTTCATCGGAGGCCCTGAGTTGAGAAGTGCCTCTGCGCGAGCCATGTAACGCTCTTGCTACCTTTGTATATATTCTATATGAATGCAGCTTAAAATCACCGTCGGCCCGACAACTTCATCGCTCTCCTCTGCGCCGCGTTGATGGCGGACTGAGCAGGGCAACGTCGCAACATCTATGCATCTGTATTGTTAACCTGTGGCTTTTGTATCTATGTTGTACAACGCGCCCCTTATGTAACACCCCCCTGTGGGGTATTTAAGGAAATAAAGTGAAGTGAATCGAACAGTGGTGACTGAACTAGAATTGCCTAGTCCCAACAGTGTGTGTGTGTGTGTTCGGGGGGGGGGGGGGGGCGTGGAGAGGGTATCGGTCGCAGTCGAGGGCCGCAGGGCACCCAGTTGCTGCCGGTGCTTGGCAGCCGTTAAAGCAGTGTCGAACTGCTCTGCCGTGCTTCGTGTACTCGAGAACAAAGTTTGTAGACGCGTTTTTCGGAGGCGTGATAGCTTGCACTGACGTCACTGTATTGCCGTGTTGGTGGGTTGGTTGAACAGTGGAAATCTGCAGCTCTTATCTCGAGCAACGCGGATGAAGCTGGTAGTGATAGATCAAAAAGTGCGGTGACGTCGTTATGTGCAATCTACATGTTTTACGAGACGTTCCAAGATGCGAGCTTAAGCGACAATCCCGGCGTCTGGCGTTGGCGTTCATCAATTCAAAACAATTCCTTCACGAGGCCTCTCACAGTGCGAGCTTAAACTCGGCGGCATAGTTGCTAGCGAGGTGTGTTCGCCCCGCCTGTAAACAGTAGTGAAGGTAGGGGAATAACAACCACCAAAATTCACCATCATCGTCAGCGCCCTCATTACACGGTGGCATAAACGAGAAGCGGCGAATCGGGTTGCCACTCGAAAGTAAAGCCATTCGAAAGCAAAACACTCCTCCAGCGGCAAGAAGACAGAGCTCTTCGACAAAATATGCGAGGCTAAACAAGGCGCCGCACGCGTTGAACTGGATATTATGATGTCCGATTCACAACTCACAAACGTGCTTAGGTGTACTCGGATATTTTATTTCCATTGCTGGGGCAAATTCCACCGCCGCGCGTGCACGCCGTAGTGCACGGTGGGGCTATATGCTCACTTGTAAATGGCACTACACGAGACCATATTACTAGCGAACCTGAGCAAAATGTTTCAAAACGGGAACCTAATAAAACCATATGGGCGCACGTACATCAGCCAAACTGTCGCTTGAATACGCACAGCGAACGTTACAAACCACGCAGTCGGTTTGACGCGAGTTACGTATATTAACTGCGACTGTTGAAATGAGCGGTTCGGCTCACGAAAAGACTACACAGCGGGACATGCGTCTACGGAAACTTCTGAAGACCGAAAAAGAGGGACTTCAGTACGCCTAGTTCATGCGTTGTTAGCAGCCTCCACCGCCTCTCCCCTAAAACAATTGCAAGGGAGCAAGCGCAATGAAGCCGCCACGCGTTCACAGGCCGCGTCAACAAAAATAACTGCGGCAGTCAACAAGTCCCATCAGAGAAGAGCAACTGCGGCCGCGTTTCCCGCCGGGCCCTCACCCTCCCCTTTTTGCCTCTTCACCGTGACTGACCCCTTTGCGAGCGACCGCCGAAAAACGCGCCAAACAGGGACCGGGAAAGGAGGGAGGTGCAGTTTTCGTTGTCTAATTTTACCATCCTTGACAGTTAAGCTGAACAGCGGCCCCGCTAAATGTTTGCGACTCTACACGCGCGCCCGGACTCGAGCTCGTGATAAAACTTCTTTGCACTACTGTACTCAGGAGTTCATATACTCATGAATACACAGTACTCATGAGTACAATACTCATGAATACTGTGTACTCATGAGTACTGTGTATTCATGAGTACTGTGTACTCATGAGTACTCATACTCATTAGTACTCAAACTCATGAGTACTCATACTCATGAATACTGTACTCATGAGTACTGTACCCACGAGTAGTGGACTTACCCCTGTACTCACTCGTCATCGTACTCACTGTTTTTTTCTGGGTGTGTGATCACTCATCATCGTACTCACTCGTGAGTTTGAGTACAAATGAGTACACAAATGAGTGTACTCACGAGTGAGTACGCCGACCTATGTATATATATATATATATATATGTATATATATACATATATATATATATATATATATATACATAGCTCAAAACTTGGGTGCAAACTCTTGGAGAACACTACAAAGGTTTCATTGTTCCCAACAGTTTCGAGCGGTGGATCTTTTTTCTGCGGGGGATTATCTTAGAATAGATAGAAAAACGCTTATACAAACTTTGCCTTTGCCTCCGAGCGCTTCCCTTTCCACTCACCCTCGCCAATGAGAACTCTAGGGGAGAGTAAAAGGGCGGCAGAGTAGCAATAACATGTCCTAACTGTACTGCAGAAGGGGGGAAAAAGGAAGAAAAGAGGAAGGGAGAGACGAAAGTTGTAAATGGGAAGGAGGCACAGTTGCGGCATTGATAGACAGAAAACCGATGCATAATGTTCAACTAATATGCGTCTACAGAAAAAAAACGGCGTGCTGCGTCTGGGTGTGGAGAGAGAGAGAACAGAGAGAGAGTCGAAGCTCGAAAGCCTGAATGAAAAGGCTCTGGATGGAAGAGAAGTACGCCAATCTCTGCCTACTGGTGATCAATGGTAAAAAAGAACGAAAAATAGCATTTCTTTATGGCGGTTTGAGAGCGTCGTTAGACAGACAAGTGCCACATGAATCGCAGGTGGCCGAAGGAAGCTTATAGGGAAACGTGGACGGCCTTGAAAAAAGGGTCAGTGAGTCCCCAGTGCATGGAGGCTCGTACGGGTCCGTCTGAGTGAAATGGTCCGGAAAGTTGGCGTGGAAACCGATTTACGCCTCCTAAAGAACCCGAGCCGGAGAAAGATTTATTACCTCAGTACCGCAGGCTGGGCAGTTGCTATGTGGACCGCCCCGCACCGTCCCCCCCGCCCTCCGTCCCCCTCATCTCACAAATGCCGGCACAATGCGGCTCTCCTCAGCGGTGGAGGATGTGTTCTACGAACTTAAAAAGGCAAAAACAAAAAAAAAACTATTGCATGACAATTTGTTTCGCCCTCCCTCTAACATGTCGGGGGTGTTACGTCGCTTTCTAAAGCAAGTTAATCTCCCCGTGGTCTCATTTATTCCTTCGGCAAACGTCCGGAATTTATGTATAAGGAATGATTCTCTTTGTTCCCGCTCGTATGTGGTGCGGAAGCCGGACTGAATTAAGACGGCCTGTATACTTGCTAATGAGTGACCCGGGAGACGGAGAAAAGTATGCCAAAAGTGTGAGGGGGAGGGCTGTGTGCCGAAGAAAGACACGCTCCCCGGTGGTACGGGCTACAAGATAATGCCAGAGTATAGCGCGAGGCGTGAGGGTGTTGAGTGGAGCAGCCCTTTTTGACCGTATGAGCCGTGAGTCGTAACCACCTCCCCTACTGCGGCGGAAGAGGCGGAAGTTGCCTTAGCACTCACACATAAGCCACATCCTGTAATTATAATCGCAAATTCGAAAACGGCCGTTCAAAATTTTGCCCGGGGACATATATCTCCTACGGCGCTCACAATTCTCAAGCAAATTCCACCAGAGGACTCAATGGAGCTCACATGGACCCCAGCCCACACTGGCATGGAGGGGAATGAAACCGCACACGCTATAGCTCCGGAACTCACACGCCGAGCCGGCCTGAGTATCGTTCCTCACCACGGGCCGCGCTCTGCCAGAGACCACCTGATCACATTTAATGCATAACAGAGCACTACCGCCTCTCGCGTCGACAATTTTCCCCGCCTCATCCATTTCTTACGATAAGCCAGGCGCGTATTTGGCGGCTCTTGCAAACGGACGCCTACCCAAACAGAGCTCGTTACCACATCCATCTGAAAGAATTTCCTTCGTCAGCATGCACGCTGTATGGGGAGCACACATCACTAAGTCATTTCATATGGGAGTGCTCCCAAGACTCCTTCCCTCTAATCACCAAGAGCGACCAGTGGAGGGAGGCGTTGGGTAGCTCCGACAGGGCTACACAAGAAGCCCTAGTCAGAAGAGCCACCGAAGTCGCCACCAGCCTAAGGCTGGTGGCCACCGCACTTCTCTAATCACTTGCTGGAATAAAGTTTTCTCCTGCTCCTTCTCCTCGCGTGAACAGTCGTGCGTTCGCTGATGACGCGATCACTTCCCAAGACGTAGGAGCTAAACGCCGTCGCCGAGAAAACGGCAGCTCGTGCTTCGATCAACTTCTAGATCAGGGATTATCTTAATCGTCACTCAATCGTTTTGTTTATGAAACTGCGGGTTTGTGAGTCAAAAATAAAAACAAATTGAAATATATGAATGACCTAAACTAAATTAATAAAAAGAAACCTGCGGCCATAAACAGTATTTCTCTCACATTCACACACATGAGCAGCGTTATATATTCCTGCGAGGCTTTTATATTGCTTCAGTTAGTGTTGTAATCGTTGACATCCCATGGAAAGCATTTTGCAGTGGATGGTGCAGCTAAAAGATCTCTGCAAGACTTCCGATACACGGTTTCACTCTTTCCTTCGCGTCTGGAAGCCCTACAGAAGCTCTAGCTATCACAGCACGGTGCCGCTCTGCCTGCTTTGCTTGTTGCAGCAGATAGGCCTTCCATTCCTGCATTGCTTTCGTGGCTGTCCTTCAACAGCGGAGCTGCTTAAGCTTGACCCTAGTCCGGTGGCCTTAGCGAAAAAAGTACCAAGAACAAAACCTGCGCCGCCTGTAAATGGGGCACCACCGCAGTAAGGATGTTATAACAAGGAAGCCGGCTTTCGCGCCTGCCCGAGTGTGAGCACAAATGACATATGCGAGGCATATTCTTTACTATATACCATTTTAAAGGTGATAGTCTCCTTTGGGATACTACAAAGCAAAAACAAAGTGCCACAGCTGGCACTAGTGGTGCAAGGTTTCAGAAACAATAGAGATGAGGGTCGAGTCTTCTTCGACGGTCGAGTCTTCGAGTCGAGAGGGTCGAGACGCACAGTTCGCGAAGCCGGTTGCCGCCAGTTGTAGCCCGCGGTGACGATTTGCACTTTGGGGGAAATAGGAAAGCGTGCGGAGAAAACGATCCTGGGCCGCCAGTCATGCAAGAGGAAGACGACGATGTAGATGGATATGACGATGACTGCTACTACCACAGTAAAACGCGGTGACGGAACATGTAAATAAACAATTTTAAACCTAATACAATACGTGGCGGTGGTTCCTCCAATGCTTACAGAGAAAGAAATCCTCCAGCGTAACTTTAGTCCAAGCCTTGCGCGACTTATGTAGTGCAAGCATCCCCAATTTTTTTCTGTGGCTATCGAATGTGTTCATGGCTGAAGCTAAAGGAAAGCCGGCCAATAGCCTCTTCACCGCTGCAATGAAGTACTTCCGGCCGTCGAAGACGGGAAAGAGAGACAAATCTTTTGAGCGAGTTTCCAAGTTAGCTGAGGGACACAGAGGAGTACGTTTTGGCTCAGGTGCTTCGTTACCCTTTAGTCTAATGATCGAATGTGTTGTTTGGCTACGTTCTGAAAACATGAGATTTCAAAAGAAAGTTGGAAAAAGGGGGGCAAAGCCTCTTTGAATGGCACAAATGAGAACACTTGCACAAAGCAACCTAAAGTATGAATTTGTTTTTATACCGACGTTATTATGAAACAAAAATGCATCATTAAAAAAAGTTTAACCCAAAAAACGCTCCTTCTTTTTTTTTCTCCGAATCCGTTTAAACCCATTTGAACCGGTTTGAACACGAACGGAAAGGTGCTCTGAAACTGAACCCGGAACTAAACCTGAAAGGCTTGAACCCGAACCCAAACTGAACCCGAAAAACGTTCGGCTCGACACCCTGTTTTGAAGAAACGTTTACTGCTAAACATTGACCATTGTTAAGTGGCATTATATCAAGCACTGTTTCTGGCGGGGTCGTAGGTTTCTCAGAAATTACTAAAATTATTGATGTATTTTAACGCCCGCCGCGTTGCCTAAGTGGCTAAGGGCTTGCGCAGCTGAGCACGAGGTCGCGGGTACGATTCCAGGTCGCGTCAGCAACTTTTCTGATGGAGGCGAAAACCAAACACGCCCGTGTGTACGAGATTTCGGCACGGGTTAAAAAGCTCTAGGTGGTAAAAATTAAACCGGAGCCCTTCATTACTGCGCGCCTCATCTCCTGCGCTGCATCTGCGCGTAAAACCGCCACAATCAGTCAATCAATCGATGTTGTTTTAGAGGGCACAGGTGTCATTAGTGGCGCGCTGGCGCATTCGGACGTAAAGGTCCCCGCTTCCGCCGATATACGTCTACACGTGCGTGTGGGTGTATACATTTATGTGAATACATATGTATGTGCCAATATTTATGTTTGCAGTCATGCGTGCATACAGTGGTCCCTTATTATAATGAAATGACATAGAGAATTGTTTGCCATATCGCAATAAAAACGAAGCAAGGTTGGTCACGCTTTATTTCCGTGATGCGTATTCTTTTAATAGCGAAACCGAAACAACCATAACCGTGGTTCGTACCTGCTATAAACATAACTGTTGGTTCACGCGGGGATTGGAACTCAAAAAGATAGCTTTAACATAATTCGAAAATAAGAATTTTTAAAACTACAAAAGTAGCAAAGGCTGTTTCGTGCGTGGACCCTGGAAAACTTCATGTTGCAGTGCCGTGAAAAGCCGCCAGACGGAGATTACATTCTTCGTAAATAAATAAGAATGCTGGCCTGTGTTGTGAAACAAGCTTTGTTGTGTTATTATTTCACCTTGTCATGTTCCGGTCTATTCATTTTAAAATACCACAAGTAGAAAGGCAAGGTTTACCTCGTTTATAACGTGTTCGAAGGCTTGAATAATAGGTTCTAGTTTTCTTGAATTTGTTACATCCAATTTTTACCTCTACTAATTAACAAATATCGGTTGCAGTAAAGCCCGCTTATATCGAACACGATATATCAAAACATTGCCTATATCGAACCCTTGTATAATTCTCGTAAAACTTGCATGCATTTAAAACGTTTTACATCGATCGCGATTTTGCTCACACTGGATATATCGAACTCTCCCGCGCGGGATTTCTCGCTGTCCTTAGGCGTGCGGCAGGCTTTCCCGCAACACATCGTCGCAGAGCGGTGGCGCGGGTGTCGCTTGCGACTCCCGCGGGACCTCGGCGGCGTGGAAACCGGTCGTGGCAGAGTTGACCAGCTCCACGCATGTATGCCGTTGTAGCCGAAAGCGCCACATTGGGCGCTTCGGGCTGCGGTGTCACCGAACTTCAAGTCCGCGCGACTCGCTTCGCGCTCTTGCTCGGTTCGCTGGGTTCACGGTTATTCGCTTGTATGCATGCTTGTCTCCGCTCTGTCGAAGACGCCGAGGACTCCGTACCGCTTCCGAGCATGAGCGAAGCCGTCCGTCGCTGCTGTGGCCCTGCTACGGCGATATTGCAGTGCTAGTAAGGGCAGCGTCTTGTGCTTGTCGACTGTTTAGATACCGTAAAGCGAGCAGTCACCAGCAGCGCGCTGCGCTCCAAGAAGCAGGCTACTCTCACGCAGTTCTTCCGCCCCATTATTCTTTTGTGGGATATCTATAGTGAATTGCAGGGTGGTAAGAGGTCAGCTTTAGCTCGTGACTCCGTCGGCAACTTTTCTCTCATATAAGTTTCTTTTGCTTCACTTTCTATATCAAATTTTCGCTATCTCGAACAATTTTACAATCTTCGCGCTGTTCGATATAAGTGAGCTTTACAGTATACCGAACTAATTTACTACACGATACTACTTCACTATTACACGGTTCGACTGTGTATATATGCAACATGCTTTTCTTGAAATTTATTGCTCATGAATGACGACATTTTTGCATACCATTTTTGTTGTTTACACAGGTTCTGTGCTTATCTTTTATGTTCTCTTATAATGTACTAGCATTACCTTGTTTTATTGTGTAACGTTTCTATTGTGAGCGTGAAGTTTGCATACGCCCTCCTAACACGAGATACTCAGCAACTCAAGTGACTGCAACTTCATTAATGCTTCGACTTCGATTTAACATTGTGCGCGTCTATCATCATCTCATTTCCTCAGCCTATTTTAACTTAGCATCATCTTCACACCTTGCAGGAAAGGTTGCTGCTCTTTTGAGAATGTGCCACGCGATCGAGAATAAAGGGGATCTGACGTGTTCTCTTCAGAATCTCCCAAGTGGGGGGAGGGTGTCTTTGATCACGCACTCTGCATCTCGAGGTCACATCATTGCAGCTCCGATTGGGTCGGCTGTTACCACAGCCCATCAGCCCCACGCGGCAGCAGAGTAGCCATTCGAACAACCACGCTGCGGCACCAGTGAAGCCTGCCATTACCAGCCGCCCGCCCTATCCTCCATTTTTTCGGTGGCCTCCTGGGTCACGATGTCGAAGTTTGGCTCAATTATTCGGGGGAGTGCTTGAAACCGCAGGGACAGCTCATGAAATGTGGAGAACGTCGCAAATTCCCTGACTAGAAGTTTTCTGAACACCTGTTTTCTGAACAATAAGGACGCCATTCCTGATTGGACCATATTGGCTGTCAGCTGCGTCAAATTGTCCTCACGTCCTAGACACGATGGGATGAAGCCACAGAGATCCGCGGCCCCTGTACAGCACCCGTACAAAACGTACTCTTCGTACATAGCTGCCATCGCACTTTGCCGACGAAGTGACAAGGACATGTCGGAAAGTCGAGAACATTATGAAGAAGATCGCCTCTTGCGCCTTTAGGCTGTGGCAGTTTAGACCCCTAACACCATTGCTGATGTACGAACGATCTGTCAACGCATGAACCACCTGCAGTTAAAATTGTTTGCGTACCGAATCCTTTTCATATTCGAAGCTCGGTACCCTCATCTGAACAATCATCCGTGAGGAGCTACAGCAACAGGAAGCAACTTTCCCACAGTACACCAACACAAATAGCCATAGACTGAGTAAGTGAATCAAGGAGGAGCCGGCAAGTACGACCGACATTAAACAGCCTTGTCGTTTTGCTCCGCTACACGTCCAGACCATCGCTAACCATGAAGTTAATCCCCCCACAGCGTGCTCATGGCCTCTTAACTGCTATTTTGCATTCCGCGCCTCTATTTCAAGCATGGCGCTCAACGCTTTCAGCAAGAGGCTGAATACTATCGTGGTAACCGAGGGCCCATTTCTCGTCTTTGCCGACAACACCAGTTGCACGAGCAGCCCAGGCTACGCACAATACGAACGCGACACCTACTTCGGCTAGGCCCCTGGTCCGCACGCGTACTCACCACCTCCGCGCCAGCCTCCGTCTGCTGCTGAAGCCAAAAACCTCCCGCGGATTTCCCGCCCGGCTCGACGTCGCTTGTCATACCCCTTTCGTCGCTCTACATTGCCTATGCGGCCGGCCTCCCACGTTACTGAGAACCATTACGAAAACTAGAGGCGGCATTTCCTGTGGTTGAAACTGCGTCAAAAAGGAATAATGCAAGTTCCCCTTTTGGGACATGGAGAACGTTGATGGTTTTAGCTGAGGGATTTTACTTTGGATGTATTGTATACAGGGTAGCTAGCTTGTCTGTAATAATAAATTTTTGTGCTTTAAACTTCGCAAGGTGAGAACTCCTTACTTTGGTCCAGCTTTATGTGGTGCGAAAGCGAATTATTCAACCCTCCCGACATTGTACAGCGCGTGTGATCATCAGAGGCATTCGTTACCAGATTTATTTTGCGATACTCTCTCCATTACCCCATCGAACCTTTCACTAAAGGACTTTTTGCGTTACACATTGCTATTATCTCTTATGGCAAACCGATTATTAATATCACGAGATTCCTTCAATGCCTTTCTGGTCGTGAAACTTCGCCGTCACGCTGTAGGAGTGCCTCGTGCGGTGCCGCGCCGTGGCGTAATGGTGATCAGAGGGCAGCCGGGGGCGTGGTCAGAGTGCGTTTGGCAGGGATCGGACCACGGAGTAAGATAAAACAGACGCTCACCGCCTTATCAGCAGCGCGCTTTCGCTTTACCTGTCTGGGGCCGCTCAAATGAACATATCATTTTGTGAGTGGAGAAAAAATTTGGCGCGAACAGGCATCCTGCTACTGCGTTCCTGCCTGCCGGTCTGGCTACAGAGCAGCGGCCACCGCCCGATGCCCTCCGATCTGTGGTGGTGCCACTCGCGGTAGCTTTGTCCCCGTACGAAACTTTGCCGGGGGTTTCATGACCAGAGAAGCCTTGAAGGACTCTGATATCACCGAAATGGACTGTGCTAGTTTTGCTGATGAGCTAGATAACGTTTGATCACTACCTCCGACGTCACCCTGCGTTCTAGCAGAGTCTTTCAAAGCATTGAAGGACTCTGATTCTAGGGACGAAACCGTAATCTCCGTCCCTTCAGACAAAATTGTGATTGGAATGTGCTGATTGCACCCACCCCAGCAAATCCTTGGTTAAAGAACTGTTGATGTCTCCGTACCTTGTACGTTTTTTACAAGGGTCCGCGTTCTTCGCCGCAGTCAATGGGACATCCGAGACTATTATAGTACCTCAACAAGCCACTGTTATTTCGGAATCCAGCGATGACAGTGCAGCGGTTCGTCTGCTTGGCTCTAGATAAACTTCGAATATTTCCTCGGATCCCACACTTGCCCCTCTTCTTGATGGGGCAGGTATCAACCCCATCCTTACGCAAGAATAAGAAAAACAACGGGTGATCCTGCTGGCCAAAAATAAGGCAAAATTTGAACCTTACTCTTCGATCCTGGGCAGAGTTCAGCGGCCAGCCGCCACATTGAAACGAATGGTTCCTGCATCCTTGTCTTACGCCCGAACCACGTTTCGCATAAAGATACAAAATTATCCAAGAAAACGTCTACGACCTGCTGAGGAGAAACATTCTGCGCTTTTTCTCAAGTTCGTGGTCGTTACCGGCGCTGTTATTTTAAGAGAAAGACGGATTCAGAGATTTTGTGTGGATTATCAAGCACCCAACAAAATCACGCTCAAAGATGTGTACCCAATGCCTCGTGTCAACGATGTTTAAAACTTGGGAGCTGCCACATATTTTTTTAGTTTCTATCTTCGATCCCGGTACTGGCATATTTCGAAGCCATGGGGCCGATAAAAAGAAAACCGCTTCGGTAACACCGGATGGACTCTACGAATGTATTGTCATGCCCTTTGGGTTTTCCAATACTCCGGCCACCTTCAAGCGTATAATAAACAATGTTCTTCCTCGGTTGAAACAGAAGATGTGTCTGTGCTGCCTCTCGACATGGTCATTTTGTTCCACGCTTGAAGAGAACCTCCAACGCCTATATAAAGTTTAAACTTGCATCACTGGTGCCAGCCTGCAACACCACACAGAAAATGCCCCATGGCAAGCAAATCTATCAAAGTCCTGATGCCGACAAACCTAGGCCCTAAATATCCCACGACCTCTCGGTCATGGAGAGCTTCGATGTTTCCTTTTATTCGGGTCGTAATTCCGCCGTTTCATTATAAACTTTTCGACAAATCGTTCACCGTTGCACAAAGTACTCGCATTCATACATCATTTTAATGCAAGGAAGATGTGAGAGAGCGTTTATAAAAATAAAGAAAGCCCACAATTCTTCTCTACTCATCCATTTTGACGAAAGCGCTCTGACAATACTCCCCACCGACGCCATTGGCCACGGTATTGGGTGTGTGCTCTTGGAAGGCAGCCATTCGTCTCTGGAACACGTCGTTGGTAATGCCAGTGGCACGTGGATGCCAGCTAAAAATAAAACTGCGTCATAACCGAGCAGGAATGCCTCGCTGTCATTTGGTCGGTTGTAAAATGTAGCCGTTCTTGTAAGAACGCCATTTCACTGTTGTAACGAACCACCACGCATTCTGCCGGCTGTCTTCTTTACAAAACATAACCGCACGCCTTGGCCGCTCGATACTTAACCTACAGGAATAAAAATTCACCTGATGTGACAGACCGGCAATAAATACGCGGATGCCCACGCGCTTTCACGCTTCCCACTCTTATCAAATATTCACAGTTGCTTAGCGTCGGCTCTGCCAGTGGCAACCCCCTCTTTTGCCCTGATGTACCCTGTCAGCCCTTCCGTAGCCGATACGCACTTCCGCAGCATGACTTACCTTTTGGATGCTCCAGGTGAACCGTCCAACGTAAGTTCACCTGCCAACTTGAAATATTCAGACTAATCAGGGCTGCTGGCCTCACCTTCCACAACTACCATCCTAACGGATACAAGCGGGTTCCTGTCTTTCGCCGCTCTTTACGGAAACATGTTTTTCCAAAGTTCCCCTGACGACGCTACAGCTGCTGAAATCGCCTTCCGTAAGACGTCCAACCGCATTAAAAAGCGTTGTTTTTGCACCGGAATTTCAACAAGCGTTGTCCAATAGATTGCGTCGTGTGAACCATGTCAGCCCCGTAAGCGATCGACTTACACCCCCGTGGGTACTCTACAACCCCTTCCGTGACCTTGAGACCCCTTCGATGTCGCAAGGATTCGCCTGCACATGCTCCTTCCTGTTACTCCAGCCGGCCGTCCGTAGGTTGTCAGAGCAGTGGACCACTTGAACCGTTATTCTCAAGCCGATGCTCTTAGCTAACGCTGCGCTAATAAAAAGTTGCAAACTGGTTGTTTCGAGCCACCTTTCTGCGCCACAGTCCCCTTCGAGCTTGTCTCATTTATCATGAATGAACGTTTCTTTCTACTCTTCTTTACAAAGTCCTTCCTACCACTGAAGCCATATATACAACTACGTCCAGCAACCAGCCTCAAACAAACGGCCTGACCAAGGGCTTCCAACGTACTCGTTCGGACATGGTTTCTCTCTACGTTGGCCCTGACCACAGCAACGTAAACACCGTTTTAGCGTTCATTACCTACGCCTCCGACACCGCTGCGCAACAAACGACTGGATTTTACTCATTTCTCTGGTATACAGCCATTCCGACTGATTCGTACTTGACGCGTCTTTCCTCTCCGCATCTATTCCCGAGGAGCTTATCTACCCTACCAGGTTGTTTCTCGGCTGGCTCACTGCCGCTGTCTTGCCCGTTCGAAGACGACGGCCTGCCAAAAAACAGCAATTCTTGCAACTATGAGATTCACCGTTCTAACTGTTTCAACCTGACGAATAAGTTCTGCTTTCCACTCCTCTCTCAGTTCCGGGATTATACGAGAAAATCCGTCCCAGATTCATCGGCCCTTACAGCATCCTTCAGCAAACTTCACCAGTCAACTGCTGTGTAGCGCCTACTTCCGCGTTAAATAATCGCTGGTGCCGTGGTACGGAGACCGTGAAGCCTTCTATTCAGTAGGCTTTAGCTCCCTGACTACGGCGGCCAGGATTGCTGCTTTCAATGTCAAGAATTGTAGAGTCAGCGTGAACTCAGCATACGCCTTCTTAATGCGGGATACACAGCAACGGGAGTGGCTACTATCAAATGTATGGCTCGCTTTATCTGTCACATTGTGCGCGCCTATCATCCTCTCGTTTTATTGGCCATTTTTTTACGAGCAGTCATCATCACCCTCTGGTAGAACGCTTGTTGTTAGGCTGTAGCCGTGCGCGACGCTCGTGAATAAAGCGGATTTCAAGCGTTCAATAGGTATGTATTGGTAAATGTGCATAAGCGTACACGTGTATACGCGTGTTATTGTGTAACGTATTAGGTTAATTAAAAATGCTAAATGCGAGCTATAGTGCTTCTAAATGTTTTTTCCCTTTTGTATGCGCAATTGATCTCTTAAGGGGAGATAATTTTTCCACTGCCTTCTGTACGTTTGTACTATAATCTCACAACTGCTATCCTGCCCGGGCATGCTAACCGTACGAAGCAGACATCCCATCAAGCTGCAGCTTTGCAGCCTTTTGCGTTTCTCACGGCTTTTCTGTGTATGAAATCTGCAATAAAAGTTGAAGTTGAAGTTCATCTCTTTGGAGGGAGTAAATTCTTCACGTACTCCGTACTAAAATTGCTCGCTGTCGTTCGTGCGGTTTTTGGTGAGGTAAGGGCAGACCGCGAGCGCACTACTGTTGCTGCAATACTTAAAATTTCGGCCTCGATGTATTCATCTAGACAATGAGTCCGCAACCGACGGCCCGCTGGGCAGTATTATGCGGCCCCCAGCACATCGTGAGAACCTCCACCCCTCCTCCTGTCACTTCCTATCTCAAGGCCTACACCCCAGTTTTGAACTCAAATACGCTTATCGGGAGACAAGAACAGAGCAATGATCGCTTCCATTTGGCACTGTAGCCCATCTTCACACTTAGGCAGATCATGGTCAATTATTGTGAAATATTATTGTCAAGTCATTGAATTTTTCTTTTTTGCGTCCACAGCCCCGCGCCCCCGATTTGCCGTGCGTCCCTTTGTCCTCTGGGCTTCATAAAACGTGACCCTCAACTTTAAATGGTTGCCGAACCCTGATCTAGACTGTTCTCAGTCGAAGCGCCCGAGCTACGAGGCAATTTTTCGAGGTTCGGAGTGCTGAAGTGCCAAATACTAAGCCCCGTGTCGAAACTCCGTATTTGACTTTTGGCCCTGCAGTCACCGTTCTGCCGATTCGAGTGTTACGAATCTTCCACTTTCCGAACGCCAAAAAATTAAATCCTTAGCCTTCTTGCATTTTACTGGTGAACATATGATGATGTCCGAGTGCATACGCCGCACCTTTCTTAGCTGTTTAGTCGCAATGACGGTAGGGTCATTTTGCGGTATTTCCTCGAAGCGTAGGGGATCTTTGGGTTCCGTCGTGAGCGCAGAGGTGTAAATTGGTCCTGGACACCAGTATCTCTGCTGCACAGAAAACCAAAGAAATTCCACCAATGACGTTTAACACAAAATATCACAAGAACATTTAGAGTAACAAATAAAACATAAAGTCAACTTCCCAAATGTTCTATAGACGGCAACGCCACATTTTCAACCCTCTATATTGTTCAAACGGAAGAATACGTTCCAGAAATGCTCAAATCGTACCGCCGCCCGCAATGTCGCCCCGGTGGAAGGTACCGCAAACGGCATGCAAAAAACGGACAATGTTCAACGGCCAGTATATGTATATAAAATATTGAGCATATCCTGTCGTGGTTACAGCAAGCCATACGAAACAATGTTAATGTGCATTACTACATGCCGTGTGCGTGTCTCTCCGAAACATGTTTTCGTTTTCAGGCCGTAATCAATGTCGTTAACTTAGTCAAAGGCGCCACCTGCAAAATTTTGGCTGTGGCAGCATCAATTCCTACCGTAGAAGCATTTGCAACGTCGTGTACATTACTCGCCCTAACCCACACTCATCCTTGTCGAAAGCTACTTCTTAGCAACGGTATGAAGCTTTTGCATCCGAGGGTAATGTGGTGAGGTGTTTGGCTGTGTGTCAAACCAGACTAGTTTAGAGTGATTATGAGTCGAGGAGTATGCCAGGCTATGGACCACGAAGCAAACATGTTGGTTTGACCCTGTGCCATGAGGCTCCGCCAAAACGAAGAATTAGGAACATCACCCCCAGGGGGTGATGTTTCAATGACAACGCTGGAAGTTGGACTGGTCTTGCGGGTATGGCGCTTCATACAGTACCTTCATACACACACTGTGTTCCTGCATAACCGCGCGTCACGATTATGTTTATAGACTAAACGGCTGTGGTTTATTTATACGATTTGTATTGATCTTTGTTTATTGGTCTCACTTGTTACGCTCTTTTGATACGGCTTTTAGTCTACAGGAGAGCAGGCCACCAAAGTCATTTTTGAGGCCGTCGGTTTAAGATCTATGAAAAATGTTTGCACTGGTTATGGAACACTGGTAAACAACAGAAGAAAAACGAATGAAAAGGATCAGATTTACCACCGCCGCCATTTGCCTAAATCTGCTTCAGCTATATTTTCTTGATGTACGGTGCAGCAGCCGTCGACTGTTTGAAATATGATGCTGCTGCTGCTTGGCTAGTAAAGTTACAGTGGTTACCAGATAGATTCACTCGATACAGGAAGCTGCAAACTCACAAAAATGCAAACTGAACAGTTAGCAAATTGAAAAAGTTTCACTGCCGGCCCTGCTATCGAAATAGCTACAATTAAAGAAACTTAAGGTGAGTCTCTCTGTTGGAACGTTTAAAAACAAATTCATCAGCGACGTAGTAAAAAAGTTTGGTTGCTGTTTTATTTATAAGCAAAACAACTGGAAAAATTTCGAACATTCTGGCTTAATATCTTGGCCTCTCAGAAACCTAGTAAGACCACTGCAGGGAAGTGAGAATTGGCATCAAATAAGCAGGTGAATAGGACCTAAACCAATCGATAATGGTTTCGTAGACTATGAAGACGTTTTGTGTAACTTGTTTGTTCGCATATAACGCGACAGAATAGTTTTCATGTCTCTTGAGGCAGGTTCAACAAAGCTAGACGCGTGAAATTGCACAAAAAGGAAGCTTTTGCCACCAATATTACCCACGAAAAAATAGTTTGCGGGAGCCGGAAAGCTGCGTATGGGTATCGGTGAGACATGAAAGCTTATATAATTATTGCTTAAGCTAAAGAAATAAAAGTAAATTACTTAGAGTAAGTAATAAGACACTAATAGTCTTAGCGAAAAGGTCTTTACGCGAGAAAACTCCCGCATATGCTGCGAGTCTGCACTCTTTTCTTGTTTTGTGATCACGAACAAAGCAAAGGTGTACACAACACATTACACGCATTACCGGCAGTGCATGTACGGTCCAAGTCTTAGCAGCCAATGGTCAGCGCCGTTGCCAATAACAGGGCTTTCTCTACATGTTTGCACATTTGTTTATGTAGGATAGCTTACCAACAAAAAGAAATAAGGGCACTGTGGATTATCCGTGGCCCAGGGAAGTGTCTTCGACAGATACCACGTGAGGACAATGATGAGTGCGTCGCCTATGAGCATGAACAGCCAGATTTCCAGGATTGTCACATTGTCCTTCTCGAGAACACGCCTTGCCACCAGACGCCAACTGGCTCCACCTGTACCAGGTTAGGTTTCAAAACACCCATTACATCAAGTGGGCGTTGCAGGTGTCTCAAGTAAATGACAGTGACAAATTCCCACAAACTTCAATAAAAAGAAACAATGCCCGATAATATTCGCTGGAGAAAAGAAGGGATGCTACATGTATTTAAAGTGTGTGTTTAAAAACTTCTAGAGGGCAATTCTCGTGGCATGCCCTGTGGGACTGGGTTGTGCATGCCGCTTCAGCCGTGATTTTGTCGCCTGTGACATCACTAGAACATTTTTGCTTGCGGCTATACTTAGAGAGTATCAACTGGCGCTATGGGTGGTGGCGGAACGTACCAGAAGCAGCCATGCCGTGCGAAGGTGCCTCAAATTCCGTGTTAGCAGTGCCACGCTGGGAGTCTGGCGGAGTGCACGAACTAAGGTACATATATCTACTCTGCCTGTGTAGGTGAGACGTTCCCTGAATGATTCGTTCAATAGCTCATTTCTTCGCCCTACTGGACCAGCGCTTGCTTTTTTTTTTGTAAATTTAGAATGTCCCTTGGTTAGCGGGAGTTCGACCCTAGCAGTCACGGACAACGAGGGCACCGTTCTCAACGCCATTACCTTCCTTCATCTCTCTTTGACCGCTGCTTAAGCCACCGCCATTGCCCTCGCGGCGGCCACCCACACACCCACTGCCCACCTAACCATAATCACAAATTCTCAACAAGCCGGCCGACATTATCTCCAGGGAACAGTATCCCTAGCGGTACTCAAGCTCCTCAAAGCCATTCCCGACCTACCTACAATTACCATCCTATGGACACCGGGGCACACCTCACTCCCAGGGAATGAAGCAGCACATGTTGCGGCCCGCGAGCTTCACTTCCGGGCGTTCCCTACAGGGCCAGGCGCGGCTCGGACTCTACGACAGCCACTATCCATCTTCTTCAAACCTGCTTACCTATATCATATCACACTACCACCACGCTCGCCGAAGGTATCGAATCTAGCGCATACTACAAACTGGCACATACTATAACTCCACCATCGTCTCGCACATCTCCCCCTCACGCTTCGAGTACAACTACCCGGACTGTCAAGTTCCAGCCACCACTGCCCACTTTGTCTTCCTCCGCCCTCTACACCCTGTTCCTCTCCCTTCCCCTACCCCCGAGCTGTGGGAATGCGCGTTGACCAGCTCGGACCTGCAGGAGCAGCTCAGCTTGATCCAGAGGGCGACGCGAGCAGCGGCGGCGCGCGGTCTCCTTAACTGAGGCGGGCACCAACCGTTTTTTTGTCAATAAACGTTTGGCCTCCTCCTTCTCCTGCTCCCTCGGTGATTCCGAAGTCTACTGGAAAGATGTTGCGTAAAAAGCCCGTGTCCCAGGCCCACGCTTGCCGTCCGAAGGAGTCCACGAGCGACGGCACATGTATTTACTTCGCCGTTTCATGGGAGACCTTTCCTGGAAATATTTTTTGATTGGCTCATTACTTCGATAGACTGCACCAGTGCTTGCTCATTTACTTTCTGAATATCTTTTGGGGGTTGTAAGCCTACTTGAATGTTGCCTAAAAGAAGGGTGTCCCATGGGCACACCTGCAGTCCGGCGGAGTGCACGAGTGTTGGCACATGTATTCGCTCTGCCTATTTAGGGTATACTTTTCCTTGGATTAATCTTTGAATAGCTCATTTCTTCGGCCGACTGCACCAGTGCTTGCTCATTTCGTTTCAGAATGTGTCTTGGCGATGGGTAAGCCTACCTGAAGAGAGAGAGAGAGAGAGAGAGAGAGAGATTGAGAGAGAGAGAGAGAGAGAGAGAGAGAGAGAGAGAGAGAGAGAGAGAGAGAGAGAGAGAGAGAGAGAGAGAGAGAGAGAGAGAGAGAGAACAAACTTTATTGAGTATTCTAGAGCCGCTTAGGCACTTCATGGGGTGGGGCCCTCTTTTCGGGACCTATATGTTTCCAGCTACTCCTGACCTCTGGTGATCAGCGCAATTTGATTTTCCAGGGCGGGGATGGAGAACAAGGTTTCCCATTGCTCGGGGTTGATGTGAGGGAAGGGGGAGAGGAAGGGGGTGAACTTTGGAAAACTGCACTCTTCTATTATTCCTTGGAGTGCGCCCAGTTGTCTGCAGTTGGGACATTCTCGTATCTATCCGGGTAGAACTTGTTTCGGAGATAAGGTGGGGAAGGACCCGGCTTGGATTTGTCTATATATGACTTGCTGCGCTCTGCTTAGAGAACGGTGTGGTTTAGGATATCGCTTCCTCCCGTCTTTATAATGATTGACTATATTCTTGTAGCTCGTTATGGGTTGCTGTTCCTTCCCCTCTGCCCGGGTGATTAGTTATCAGGCCTATTGGTGGGCAAATACATTGCCCTCCACCGAAGAGTGGGCTCGCACCAATATTACGTCGATTTTGTGGCTTGGTGGCACTTCCTTTTGCAGCAATCTCCCTACAGTATAAGAAACACATCCTTTTCCGAAGTTCCTGTACGCGTTTCGGGAGTCCGTGACTATTTTCGTCGCTTTTGGTTGGGTCAACGCAACGCCATTTTCTATTTTTTCAGCTTCTCCTGGGCTTGGTGTGATGACTGAGGCACACGTGATGAGCTCGTCCCTTCCTGTTACTGCAATCGTTGCTCTCTTTGAGTGCTTGAGAATTGAAGCTTCTGTGCACTTCAGTCCTGTTTTTTTTAATACAGACTCGTTAGCGACTTGGCTATGGCTTATCGGCTTCCTTCGTTTCTGCACGGCTTCATGTTTTGAGGTAATGGTTTGCTATCTACTGTCTGAGCCTATGCGGGTGGTATAGGGCCTTTGTTTTGACGATAAGCTTCTTGCCATCTACGTTTAGCTAGGGCGGCTCTTCCCGCTTTCGTTTGGTTCAGTCGCACCTTTTGGTTTGATATGGGCGCTTCGATCAGTTCAGAGACCGTATAATGCTTGACCATCCCCAGTAGCTTCATGATGAGTGTTTCGGAATGCCTAGCGAAAGCTTCGTAGCTTTTCTAATAACTGTGCCCAGTTGGTACCTTTCATTTTTCAAATGCTGGAGGTAGGGAGATAACTAGATGATTGTCTTTATCACAAAGGCTTTGAGAAGCCGGAGGGGTTCCTCTTTGATTCCTGTTCTCTCATTTGTGATCCTTCTAATCATGTGCATGATTTGTTCGGAGGTGCTTTTGAGCTTGTTGAGTGCGGTTCAGGCTTTACCTTCGTCCTGCATTATTAGGCCAAGGATCTTGACGTAAGTCGTGGGCGTGATGCAGCAGTCATCTATAACTTTGAGTATGTTTCTCTTGCCTTTCTTTTTGGGTCTGGGCTGTATCACTAATAGCTCTGATTTTTGCTGCTATCAGCAGAGACAGCAGGTGCTTGCATATTCCTAGAATGTGTCCGCCGCCCTTTGGCGGGTTTCCTCCATCCACCCGTCTGAGCCTACTTGCGCTGTCCAAATCGTAATGTCGTCCGCGTAAAAGGCGTGAACTATTCCTTCTATTTTTCCTAGTAATGCTGGTGGAAGTAGAAACGCCAGGTTGAAAAGCAGCGGTCACAGAACAGGCGCTTACGGGGTTCCTCTGTTCCTTAGTGCTATAGGCTGCGACACCTCCTCCCAAATCTTTATTATAGCAGTTGTAAGTTCCGTTAATGAGATTAGCGACCAGGCGCCCGGGCTGCGCGTGAGAACCCGCCGCTCTGTCTCGTGGCCCAGCACTGTAGACTCTACGCTGCAGCCGTCACCAGTTCGTTACGGCGCGCACAGGAGATGGAATGTCTGGCCCACCGCATACCACAGGGGTAATCCCCCATTGAGAAAGCAGACGGCGGCGCCGGATTCCGGGGTCCGTCTGCATGACGCGCGGAGGTGGTGGGATTACCGGCCTCGAAGCGCGCGCCGCGCGAGACACCATTGTTAACGCGCCCTGGCCGGCCCAGTGCCCTGTCGCCGTCTTTCGTTTTGCGCGCGGGGGGCGCACGCACCTGCTCGTCTGCAAGCGTGCCGTTGACCCAGAGGTGGCGGCGCCGCCTTGAATATTCCGTGGCGGGCTGAGTGACAGCTGTCTACGTGAATTTGGGTACTCCCATACGCGTGTACGAAAGCTACAGGGGCGTTCCCGAGAAAGGGTGATCTCGAGGTTTTATAAGACCGAACTTGGCCGTTGGAAATGGTTCTTGTCTGAGCGCCGAGATGGGCAGTTCCCGGCGGGAGAAGGAGTCTGAACCGTTAAAGCTAGTTTGGGATTTGTGAGCCCCTAGTCGAGGTTAAGATCGTTCCGGAGGTTTAGGGTGCAGCGCCGTACCGGGCAACTTGACGGATCTTGCGGCGAGACAGAGCCTCGGCCGTCGTTTCTCGAGCGGTTTGTGTACTCTCCGAGAATAGGAGAGTTAGACGAAATTGAGGAGCTCGAGTGATTTGTGCGCACTCGGAGCTAGCGTCTAGCTGAAGTTTGAAGTTTTTCTTTTTACTACTCATGTACCCAGTTTTCCTACTGTAAAGAGCTGTATATAAACTCTTCATTTCATTTAATCAACCCCTATGCCTTGAGGTCGTCAATTCGACCGCCGTCTCCAAGAACTTCAACACCATCGCCCTGCCAGCCTCCTGCCAAATCAACCGGAGCCCGGGCGATTGGGTTCCTGATCGACTCCGGACTTCGGGGAAACGAACTAAACTCCCATCTTTACTGGCGCAGTCGGCAGGATTTGGCAGAACAAATCACCAGGCCACAACCAGGGGCGGCAGGCAGACGCAAGCCCACCTTCATCGGTGGCTGCCGAGCTCCGCGCGGAGTGGAGCGGCAGAGCCAAGCCAGCGCACGGGGCCAACGACGCGGCGGCCGACCCCCGAAGGTGCGGGTGAGTGGGATTTCTTGCGCTTCGTTGTGGCGGTGTAGGCTGAGTCTGGGGTTGCATGGTAGTCACACGGAGCATGCAGACGAACATGGCGGAAGGAGACGGAAATGGTCAGGCAGACGAGGCGCCACCTCAAGGAGGCTCGGCAGCAGGAGGATCTTGCCAAGTGGAATCCGAGGCGATAATCCTTAAACGAATGGAGTTGGAGTTTCAAGAACGGGAGAGAAAAGCAGCGCGCGAGGCGGAGGAGCGAGAGAGAAAAGCAGCGCGGGAAGCGGAGGAGCGAGAGAGAAAAGCAGCGTGCGAAGCGGAGGAAAGAGCGCGAGAAGCGGTGGAGCGAAAGAGAAAGGCAGCGCTTGAAGGGAGAGAGAAGAGAAGCGCGACAATTTAAGGGGCGCATGCAAAAGCTGGAGCTAGAATCTGAAGAGCGGTTGCGAAGGTATGAGTTGGAGCTGGAGCAGAGAAGGCAGACGCCCTTGCGCTCGGACACCCGCGAGCAGAAACAATGGGGCACAGACCCAGCAAGTCGTATAGTGACCGCGAAGGTGAATGGTTCCGGCGTGTGTTCGGAAGTTGAACATTGCGATGAGAAAGTAAGCAGCCGTGACTCCCTACACGAGGCTAGCATTTCCGCCGGTGTCAAACGCGTGGAGACGGACATTGGGATGAGGAGCGACGAGGTAAGCGCGTCCGGTGGTACCTTAGTGCGGTGTGACGAAACGATGCTCGAACATGACGAGGAGCCTCGCGAGCGAACTTTCGGACGGAGCTGCAGCGCATGAGACAGAACCCCTTCGAACAGGCCCAGTTATGCACTGACAGCAAAGTTGAATGGGGGCAACCCGTTTTTCAATTTGATGCCGCGCGAGAACGAGATAAGAGGCCGTGGCTGCGCACGGGAGGCGAGCGGCTCAGCCGGGACCAGCGGCATTGAAAGGGAAGCGAGCACGCGGAGCATCCCAGCGAGCGCGTCCGGTATGGGAGCAGAGTCAAGGGGTAGCCCCGTTGTCCCGGGTGTAGAGCCGCCAGCTGCTTTTGCACCGGACACTGCACTAATGCATGCTGAACTTGCGGGCACGGGCAGTACCCAAATTCTAATCGGTGGACAGGAGGAGACTGGAGTCACGCAGGAAAGTCTTGGGGCCCACCGCGCTCCCAATTACGCTCGAAAATTGTACGAGAAAGCGAACTCCGTGTCGGGCGTTCAGGAGCTCGCCCAGAGAGAGAGAGGGAGAGAAAAACACTTTATTGGTGAGACACCGGGTTCAGGTTGGGGGGGTGGACTCAGCCCAGATGACCGAAGCGACCTCTAGTGCTCGGTGCGTCAGGGTCCGTTGGTCCACGAGCCAAGAGCTATTCAAGGCCTGCTCCCAGTGGGTGGGGGTGGGGAAGGGGGGTTAGGGGTCCGCGGGGCACTCGCATAAGGAGTGGTATAGCGTGTCGAGGTTGCGGCATCTCGGACACTCTGCGGAGAGGAAGAGGTGTGGGTGGGAGTGTTGTAATTGCGTGCGATGGGGGAAGGAGTGGGTTTGTAGAGTGCGCCACATCTGTGCTTCCTCTATCGTAAGTTCGGCGTTGGGCGGGAGTAGTGTTCTGCGGGTGAGGGGTTAGGGTTAGCACGGAGACGTATTGTCTGGCCCACCGCATACCACAGGGATAATCCCCCATTGAGAAAGCAGACGGTGCCGCCGGATTCCGGGTACAGTCAGCATGACGCGCGAAGGTGGTGGGATTACCGGCCTCGAAGCGCGCGCCGCGCGAGACACCATTGTAACGCACCCTGGCCGGCACAGTGCACTGTCGCCGTCTTTCGCTCTCACCTCACGTGGTCGCACGCACCGGCTCGTCTGCGAGCGTGCCGTTGACCCAGAGATGGCGGCGCCTCATTTTATATTCCGTGGCGTGTTGGATTGGAAGGGGCATTGGATTGGATTCGAATGGATTGGCTTGGCTTGGCTTGGCTTGGCTTGGATTGGATTGGATTTGGATTGGATGTGATTGGTACCGTAGTAAGCAATGTTCAAGTGATTTTGCGAAAATTAGTTTTAAGTATTTCGACAATATATGCGCGCAAGATTTTAATAAAGCATTTGGCAAACTATCTGGGCCAGTAGCTTTAGAAGTGTTTAGACCCTGAAGTAAGCCTTCTATAACATTTGTACGGAAAATAATGTCGTTCATGTGAGGCGCCTCGCTCGCTAAATGCCACTCATGTGTATATAGTCGTGTTTCTACAACCGAAAACACACATAAAATAAGAGTAAATGCATTCGGCCTTTTCGTTATCTTCGTGAACAACAAAATTACCAGAAAAACAAGAGCAGGTTTTGAAACCCTTTTCTTTAGATTACACTTTGCGTATTTGCAAATCTCTTTATGATTTTGCCTTATCTTGTTATGAAAAGAGTCGGAGTAGCCCGATTTGGCAAGCGCTATTGCACTTTTCACATCACTTGCTATTTTTTTAGGTTATCAAAGTTTGTTGATGTAGGAGCGCGCTTAAACTTTCTGTAAACTTAATTTTTCTTATTCATCATTCGCTCAGTTTTTTAGTGAACCATGATCAGCTTTTTTTTCTTTTGGTCAGCCACCAATATTGAACATAACCATCACGAAGATCCAGAATTTCTTCTTTGAAAGTCAACCAAAGCTCCTTTACCGAACAACATTCAGCAAATGTTTCAAAAACAACAAAATTACTCAAGGGTGCAATTTATTTCATTAATATTTGCTTTTTCATATTTTTAGACACGTCGATTTTCCGTATTGTTAATTTTTACGTAATTCATGTTCATATAAAAAGTAACTCCTTGGTGGTCGCTAATTCCCGGTATTACCCGTGTGGGCAGCTTCAGATCTGGTGTATTTGCAAAAAATAAATCAAGAACATGGTTCCCTCTAGTTGGTTCGATAACTGTCTGAGTAAGTGTAAACAGGTTAATGACATTTACCCTTTCAATATTTATTCCACTGCTTACTCCAAGAAAGGAAGGCTTCTGACTCCAGTTTTGGGTCGGGAAGATTAAAATCACCAGCTATAGCAATGCAGTCTGTTTGAACGGTTCCAATCTTGTGGGCTAGTTCTTGCAATACATCGGCAGAGGCTGAGGCGGGCGGTAAAAGGAACACACAGATAAGGTTTTACCGTTTCGAAGTTGGAGCTGGCACCATACCGCCTCGCAGGAATTGTGGCTATCAATTTCGAAGGGTGCGATGCTTTTATCCACTAATAAAAGATAAGATAAGATAAGATAAATCTTTATTGCCTACAAGCGGGGAGCTCCGAAAAAAGTGAAATAATTCACTTGACAAAGTCCGAGCCCCAGTTACAGACAGCAACGGGCATCACAAAAGTACACCTTTCAAGAGAAAATCGTTTTTGTGGTATCATTATACACAGCTTGTCAGAAATTATTGTGCTGTAACGAAAATTTTTTTAATGCAGCGCTGTTTGCATGCTCAGTGGTAATCTCATTGGCGAGGAGGTGGTTTAACAAGGCAGGCAAATTCTGTCGAATCATTTGATTTCCAAAGGTAGTACGCGAAAATGGTACGGTCCATATCTCTTGTGAACGCGTTGGGTATTTGCAAGCTTTTGCTGTTAGGTTCGGAATTGATGTTATGAAAATTGTCATGATGATGTAAGTGAGATTGGTATGATTTTGCTAAGTTGAAGTTATAAAGGTTGTGAACTGAAATCAAATTGAGTTTGTTGAACAGGTTTCTTGTACGTGCATTATGCTCTACGGCAGCTATATGCTGGCGTAGAGCCAGATATATGCTCTACGCCAGCTATAAACAACGAGTTATAGATATGCAGTTTACAAGCAGGTGACAAAAAATAGTTAAACTTAGCCAGTATTCCAACAAATTTGGATATACGCGTAAGTACATTGTTTACATGGTCGTTCCAAGACATATTTGTGTTGAATAGTACACCAAGTGTTTTTACGGAATCCACTACTTCTATAGTTTCATTGCCATTATTAATATTTGCATTTAGGAATGCGCTTGACGGGCTCGGGGAATAGAGGGCAACATTGGTTTTTTTATTGCTAATTTCCAAGGATTGCACTATGCTCTACCCATGCAGCTTTAACAGTGTTTTGTTTATCTCACATCCAAGCGTTTGGGAATTAAAGCTGCAAATAAAGGTGCTGCATTATCTGCATATTTTACGTACTGCGGAGCTTGGCTAACTGTAGTAATATCAGTGTCGCAAAAGTTAAATAGAAGGGCTCCAAGAATGCTCCCCCGAGGAATGTCCGCATACAATGGCCGAGAATCCGATGAATGTTCATCAATTGAAACTGCTTGGGTACGATTTTGTGATTACCATTTTAGTAAGGCCAAAGGAATACGTCGTACGCCCTACAGTTCTAGTTTTGTTAGTAGAGTCGCAGGATTTAGGCGGTCGAATGCTTTTGAAAGATCTATATATTCTGCAGCTACAACCATTTTTTCTGCAAACGCTTTCAAAATAAAGTATTTTAGAGTAATATGGGCAAGCTCTGTAGATCTGTGCTTACGAAACACGAATTGTTCCGGAATAATCAAATTAAACTGATAGGCGAAAACTGTTATTCTAGTGTGCAAACATTTCTCCGAACCTTTGGAAAATACTGGTTGAATAGAGATCGGCCGGTAGTTCGTAAGACAATTTCGGTCGCCACCTTTAAAAACAGTAGTCACTCTCGATGCTTGCATCTTCTTAGGAAATATACCCATCGTGAGAGAATGATTCAACACGTATGTAATTGGAGTTACAATTAAATGAAAAACATGTTTCACCGTCTGATTTGGAATTTGTCTATGTCACGTGCTGAGCTATTTGCAAAAGATTTATATGTTAAGCGTACCTCGGTTTCTGATGTGGGCCGTGGAAGGATACGTGCATACCTTCTGAATACAGCATTTGTAGCTTCAGGGAAATGAGAGGTATATGGCAGTATGATCGCAATTTATCAAAACCAGTTACTTGTTTCGCCTTTTTTATTGCCTCTTAAAACACAACCGAACTGGTATTCACCAATTTAGAAAATGGAGTCTCATTCGTGGCAAGCAGTGCGCAAAAGGTAGCGTTTCTCTAGCGGCCAGATGTCTTTATAAGGTTTCTACATTTTGTTTTCCCGCTCTGAAAACCAATCCTTAACGTATCTTTGCAGTACGACCACTTTATTCCCTCGGGTCGGCGTTGCCCAGGAGGTGCTGTCGAACAAGTTAATTAAGCCATGTGATGGAATTGCGGAATGGACGCGAAGCGACGCCAAAACAGCCCAAAACAACCATCACTAAAGCAGACGACAAAGCCATATCGCCGACACGCCCGTCGGCAAGTAGGCACTTCTGCGCAGGGGAACGCTAGGTAAATTCGCCGCGCAACCTAGTGTGCTCCATAAGTGAAAACCCCCCGTTCCCTCCTCCTCTTTCCTCCTCCTCCCACCCGCCACCGTCTCCGGTGGGTTGGATTATTGCCCCGCACGCCGCGAACGAACCGTTGGCTGCTACAGGTAGAAAGCCTTGCTTTTAAAGCACTCCTTCTTCACAAGCGACACGTCGGGGTTCTTAGGGTAGAACGGCCGGCTGGGTGGCAAGGCCGCTGTATTGAGTGCCGTGGTAGAGGCACTTTTATTCGAATGGCTGGGCGCAGCCAGCTTCGATTGGCTGGCCGAAAGTAAATTGACGTTCAGCAAATTCGGTGGTGGTAGAACGCCTCTTCGCCCTTGGGTCGGATAGTCGTCTTCAGGGCGTGAGGGAGACGGCAAACAGGTCAGCGCGGTTCCCATTCCTTCGTCTGGCACTGCGTGCGAGGTAACGGTGGAAGAGGGCCATGTGCTGTCATTGTGGCGCGAGGACTGGGGCCGAGGAGTCATCATGTAGACCTGCAAGGTTTCGTAGTGCCGCTCATCGGGTTTTAGGAGCTCACAACGTAGGTCGGCCAGAATCAGGGCGGTGGTAATGCGGTAGTGCTCGGTCTGTAAGTCGGTGCGGCGTATCACGAAGTGTGCTTCCAATCTTAGGAACCAGGCTCGGGGGTTGGGCCCCTCGAAGGGCGGCAGTGGGCAGGTAGTGCGGGACTCCATGCTGCCGACGTCCGGGTCTCCAATTAATGTAGTCTTGATTGTTGATTGTAGGGTTTAACCCGCGTACGCGACGCAGGCGATGAGGCGCGCCGCAGTGGAGGGCTCCTGATTAATTTTGACCACCCGGGGATTTTTACGTTCACCGAAATCTTCTCCACACCGGCATTTTTGCTTTACGCCTCCGTGAGAAAAGCCGCCGCCGCAGCCGGAGCCGAACCTGCGTCCTCGTGCTCAGCTGCGCAACGCCTTAGCCCATGAGCTACCGCGGCGGGTCCAAATAATGTTCTCTCTCTGGTGCGTGGCTCGTACCGCGTGTCCAGGCCACGCGATGCTGACGATGGAGGCAGTGGCCCATGATGATGATGGTGGGCAGTTGCGGTTGACCAACAAGTGTCCGATACACACAAATGGACGGAGGTATCGATGGATGGACGTTTATGCGTATGCCTGTGTGTACGCATTGATGTACTCGAAACTATTATGTGGCCCATATTCCAACAACCCCAATTTTAAGTCTTGTGTTAATATTTCCCTTTTTAGTGAACAAGCATTGTCGACCTTGAGGGTAGTGACGAAGCGGCCAAAGATGCGCTTTCGTTAAAACTTTACTTCTCCGGACTTACCTTCGTAGTCCCTTGCAGTAAATATTATCCGTAAGGTCGCGAATAGGCCGTAATCTGGGCGCATGGCCAAAAGCAACTTTGTCCATCTCTTGGTCTCAATGTGGTCCCACAAGGACATAGCGGGATTTCCCGTTAGAAAGAGAACTCCGATTGTAAGTACTGCCATTAGAGGGCCAATTATTCCTGCAAATAGCCATAACGACAGCAATATTTTCTAAATCTTGTCATAGATTAACTCCACGACCTAAGAGAAAACCCACTGTGGCAAAAATAGGTACTGCATACAACAAATATCTAAGAAGGACATGTCAAAAATAGTAACACTGGGAAGTGGAAAGGCGAGAAATACGTATATGTTATTTAGCTCAATATGAGCTCGCAGCACATGATTGAAAAATTGTGGGCATTGCGTACACATTATTGGGTCCTGCTTAAAAGGACGTACTTTAGGTGTTAGAAAACCCGCAGTAATATTTACGGTGATAGTCTTGCAAGATTGGCTATCATCTTGTCGCTTACCACGCTCTGGCCAGGGACTAAGCGATTTTGGAGGCTGGTTTAATGTCTATTCCTGTATTAATTTCTGCACAGGCTCTTCCTGATGCTAAAAAAGAATAGGCGAATCAATGGCAGTCCTGCAGTAGCGTAAAAAATGGGGCGAATGCGAGGCACAAAAATATACATTCAACACTGTGATAATGTTCCTAAGTGGCAACATTGCTTGACTCACCGGCATAAGTATGACTATTTAAGCCAAACGGAATCGGAAAAACGAAATTGCAGCATCGTTTAATCTCAACACGTACTTCGAAAGGGTTTCTAGAAAAATTAGCTAGAACAGTATGATGTTTTGGCTAAGAAGAGCATCGAAGAACGACTGGAATAACCAGACAAAAAGGTTGTGCCTCAAGTTTCCGAGACTGACTATACATACACATACACATAATGCACATAATAATTACATACATACACATACACATAATAAAAATGATGTATACGTTGCGAACAGAACCTTACTCAAAAAATGCTGAGCTTGAAAAAGTTATTGTACTATAAATCTATGAATGAGAAACAGGGCTTAGCGAAGCTACTCTTGGCGCCACACACAACCAAAAAACCACAATTGTGTTCGGTTAGAATAAACAGCACATATAACATAGACTCGGCTTTGCCATGTGCAAAAACTCCGAGGCTGATATTTCTTGTATGGACGTTACGCACTACATCACAATAACCGACTAGGAATTGATTGCCCAGGCCTTTCGGTTGTGAGAATAACGCATACTGCTCATAACATCTGTACCCCAGAAATGTTCGCTCACCGGGATTATATGTTCACCAGGAATATACTAGTATTTCTACCTTTCACGATTTCACGTCTGTTTTAATATTTCGAGTAATAGAAAATTACATCTGTAGGTAAATTAGTAAAAATGAACCAGGTTTACCTTTTTATCATGCGCAAAAGCGACGGCTCTTCAGAACTCGTTTCGTAGAACTTGGCCCTTGCGTGCGATAGTCCTAAATAGCTATTTTGCCGTGAACGTTGCATTCCGTTTGTTTACTTATGTGCTTTGTTTTACCGACCGGGCTTGCCCGGCTGGGTTGCCTATTTTCCAAGCTAAGTGTGGGTACCGTTTCCTTTCTTGTCCAGGAACCACTGACTACGTTATTTGATCACGAGAATGAATCATTCACCCTGTCGTCACAATAGAGTAATCTTTGATGTAAAGGGCACTCAATGTAATTCGACGGTCCGAGAAACCATCACGCCAAAAGAGAAATGATTCCAGAACAGACGGTCCGGCATTCGATTCGCTGATGCCAGTATGCGCCCGTCATTTGGCGGACTGCTTCTACGTCGCTTGTATTTTCTCTAGGTTTTCGCACAGCACAAGTTTGCCCCAAAAGTGTTTGTTGAATGGAGGAACCTGCGTCTTTTGGGCTACGTGAGACGTCAAGGAGTTGCTGTATACGCACCCTGTATGCCCCCTACGCCCTCTGGAGGCCGCGAAGCCAATCCATCTTCAGCGGGCCGCCGACTTCAAGGTCTACCAGCCAAATTTGTACTTCTGCCAGAAAGGTCCAAGCGAACTGCTGCTGCAACCAACATTTAGGTGCAAGAAGCACTTTCACAAATCGCCCTGCCACAGTCCCATAAACCGCCATCGCTCCCGGGAGCCCCGCTCAATTTCCAGAATAATGGTTGGAGAAGCTAGAGAGGGTCTGCATTTTTAACACGCGGAACGACAGAGATACATTCCAGTTTGCCGTCTTGTCCTTAGAAATGCCGTGAAAATGTCGTTTGCCAAACACGATTGTTCCTCACGAGCTGTACTTTATTGAAAAGCGGGTTTTTAAATCATTCACTAATCTCGTTAGAAAGCTACGAGCTGCTCTTTGTTTTAAACCTGAACGCAGCACCCCAGCGTGGGGGTCATAGCCTTTACGGAAAAGATTTACACAGAGGAGCCCCGCTGAGACGTCTCACGCACTTACCAGGACTCGCTTCTTACGACGGATCACCGTGGTCCCGGCAAACTCCCATTAGAAACAATGCATTAAAACCCCGATGATATTATGTTCGGTTGCGCATGGTCCGCTTCATACGACGCACCCTGTCACGCATAAACCGGCGCTTTTCCCATATTTTACGCCGATTCGCCGCCTTACCCTGATTTTTTATTCTTAACCCCAGTTTGACGCTTCTTGGCGTTTAAATGTCCCTAGGCCGGCCAGACTATTTACTGAACAGACGCAAGCAAGCAGGCAGGTTAACTCGTGATTGCGAGTTAACCTGCGATGGCACCACGCGGCAGAGGAACGCCACCCGGTCCACCGCGAGAAGTGGAAGTTCAGGTGGCAGGTGGACCGTGAATTTGAAGCTCCCGTCGAACGGCCGACGAATGCGAAAACACATACGACGCAACCCCAGGGCTATGACCGAACCGTCGCTTTCCCCGCCCGCTCGATCCAAGTTTGTTCTTTTCACGACACTCTTTTTCTGTATCTCTCTTATTTGTGCTTATTAGTATTTTTTAAAGCCGCGTTGTCGATCCGCTCTTTTCACGCGCATCCGCCGCAATGATGGAGCAAAATACGGGGGGCGATAGGTGCAGTGGGTGGGCAACGCGATTTTGGGTTACTCGCTGGCCGCCGCAGCAAGTCACTGTAGCAAGACCACGCTATAAGTTTCGCCACAACACGGTTTAGTCGCGAAGTTTGAACTATCTCAATTTTGTCAATCTCAGCCTTGTACTGCCGTTCGTTTAGTTTTGCTTGGCCTTGGCAGTTTCACTCGCCTTTTACCCTCCCATTAGAGAGAGAGAGAGAGAGACTCTTTATTACAGAGAAAACAGAGAGGTTTGCCAGCATGAATTCGCTGACATGCTACTCTGCGGGGAAGGGGGGAGAAGGAAACAAAGGAAGAAGGGGGAAGAAGAAGAGTAGGAGACAAAAGATAAGAATAAAAAAAGAATAAAAATTAGAAATGAATACAGTACTGTTTAAGGGCGCTGAGTAAAAATACTTGACTGCACACGCTATGGAGATAACTACAGTTTTGTAGCGACGCCAATGTCCTCGAGGTACTCAAATAATGCAGACAGGGCTTTGCGCTGGGAGGATGGCGAGTGGAATGGTCCAAGCATCAAGCATTAGTTCGAAAATGTCGGCCTCATCTTGCGTAGTGCTTAGCGCTTGGCTGGCAGGATAGACGGACGCCATGGATGAGAGGGGCCACACCATAGGCGTTCCTTTTATGAAAAAGGTGATTTTTCAGCTAAAGGTTCAAGAATCTGGCGAGAGCGTTCGATACATAGAAGTTTAAATAGGTTCTTAGCCCACCTGTCGCGTGAGACCGCCTACTAAGCCGACATTTACCCGCACCCCTGTCGTACGGCACCCCCGTCATATGACGCTTTATTGCGGTCCGTTGAAAGCCGTATTACTGGGTTCCACTGTAGAATATTTTACCTTGCTGAACCGCAAATGACGGAAGAAAAAAAAAAGGTACGCTTTTGATCTGGTGGGGAAATCAAGAGCTGTCCGCTTGCTTTCTTTGTGACCCCCTCTCCCCCCTCCCCAAAGACCGGGGCCGAAATCACTCCTCAGGCAGCCGTGAAGGACAATGTGCTCCGATTCGAACATGACAGTATGGCTGGACAGTAAACGTTCTCGCAACATATATTAACGACAGTGCCGTTTGCTCTGACACGCTAGGCGGAACGGTCCGTATTATAGTAAGCAAGGAGCTGCGGAAGCGTTACCTGTAGGACGCCTTCACCCCATCGCTTCGCTAAGTGACGTCATCTCCGAAGAAGCTCAACTGGCTCGGGGGCTTTCTATTGCGTCAGAAGCACCCCGTGATCCGCAAACTATGGCCCACGCCCCGGCTCTTCGGCGACCTCACCCAGCTTCCACTCGTTGTCAGGAGGCCTTGCGGTACTCCAGCAAGCCTCTGTGGTCGAAAACCCGAGGCCAAGGAACGCTGACATATGGCGAACCTCCAACCACCGTTCTCTGCGGTAGCTCTGCGGAGCCACATCTGCCGGCGCTGCCTCTACAAACACCTCATCCTCCCAGTGTCCTCCAACGACGCACAGCACCCGACGTGCGTGGATGGTGGCCAAGCGGATGAATGACGAAGGTTCATGAGACGCCCTCAGCTCGACGAGGTGCTCTATCCCCGACGTGTCACTCGAACTCGAGCGCACTGACCGAAACAGAGCCAATGTGGCCCATCGCAACATTATCTACGCGACAACAACGGTGGTGCGTAGGATACGACCGTCACCACACACAAACAGCAGTACAAAATCGAAGACGACAAGTTCTCACGTGCGGCTATGCGACCCCTGCCAAGACATGGCAGCTGAGATATGAACGAGAATGGACTACTCAGTGATGAGTGGATAACTCGCGATGAACCCAAAGAAGGTTACGACTAGCAGGGACGGTCAACATATCCGCACAGCAGCGGTCACCTCGTCACGCCAAGTTTAACGTGCACATCGTGGCAGTACCATAAATGGCACCATGTACACCGCTGCTTTCGTCATACTTACAAGCTGCTCCCGCAACGTTATTTTCAGACTTGCGAGTCTGACGGACAATGGTGCTTTAATTGTTTAGCCGGCCAAATCAATAATCTTCACAACGGCATATCAGACCAAGACGCCGAAACCAAGCACAGAAAAGCGTGCTGCTCTACGAATTGCCGATAAACATGTCATCCTGCGTCCCCGTGCATGCCTGATGACTGCCGCCTACTGCCTGTATGCTGATCTTGACACCGAGGCTATCGCGTAGACCAAGGAGAGGTCGTTTCTGAAGCATGGTGTCTCCGTTGCAAGAGTTACGACGTACCTGAAGCGAAGAAGCTCCACCGTTCTGGTCACCGACTTCACCGGGGAGTTGCGGCGTATCAAAAAAAGAAATGCAATGGCATTGCCCGTAAAAATGCAAGAGCAAGGGGTGTGTTCGCGGTAGCGAGTTGGGAACTCGCCCGACAACGCCCCTGACCCTCACATGTTCTTCGATATGAATTCTGTGCCACCGCAAGCAAAACAAGAAAAGTTTATGGTTGTTTTAAACAGCCATAGTGGATGTTTTTTGTCGACCTGCAAGCTAATACAGACCCCCCTCCGCCCGGTGAAGCACCGTAGTTTTCCCAAAGATGGCGTCCGCCCTACATGACCATCACCGTACCCGGTGTCTTCACACGAACGCGAGTGTATCCATACACAAGGAGAATACAGGCTGGACGACGACCTCACACAAACGTCGAAAATCCTCTGAAAGCTGCAGTTGTGATTGTGAAGAAAAAAAAATGATCTGAGGTTTGACGCTCACTACCGACAATTGACAAAACAAATCACTAATGAAGACATAAAACGCTTCCTCCGCCATTCCTTTGACTCCCTCCAGCAGCTCTGCCACGCGAAGTACTTCTGATGGATTTGAAAACCTGAGGTGACAGCGTTTATAGCGCCAGGCGGACTTACGAGTTCAAGCTGATGCCCTTTGGGCTGTGCACGGCACCAGCGGTATTCCAATGAGTCATAGACTTTCTGCTAGCTGGTTTAAAGAGGCACAGCTGCCTCATCTACACCTACGACGTTTTCGTGTTCGCCCGGACATTCGAGGAGCACTCCGCAAGGTTGGAGTCGGTTCTTGAGGAAATCCGAACATCAGGAGTGACCCTAAAGCCTTAAAACTAGCGTTTTGCGTAGGAGGAAGTGACGCTTTCGGTGAACGTTTTCATTTCCGAGGGAGGTCTGCCTAAACCCGAAAAAACATCCCCCTCGCGAGGGGCACGATCAAATGCAGAGCATTTCTGCGGGGGGGGGGCGCCTGCAAGTCGTATGGATTACGTATTGGTTGTTGTTGTAATTGTTGTCTTCCAGCGTAGACATTGTCGATGAAGTCGATGGTGAAACGTACCGTGAATCCCCTGCCGCGGCTATGACGCAACGTGGAGCGGCTACGACGCAACGTGGCGCGGCTATGACGCAACACAATCCACTTTAATTCAATGCAATCCAAATCCAAACCAATCCAATCCAAGCCAATCCAAGCCAATCCTATCGAATCCAATCCAATGCCCCTCGCGAGAGAGTGTTATAGCGCCGAAATCGCCACCACACGAACGCGTGATGCTGACATCACGATCACGCCACAGATGTTAGCGACCGCAGCGCGCGCGAACGACATATGTGATTTAAGCGCGAACCGACCGCGGTGAGAGAGCGCGATGCGAGCGCCCCCACCTGTTCTTGCGCGCGAACCTAACGCGGCGAGAGAGGGTGTTGCGCACGTCCCCACCTGTTGTGCGCCCGAACCGAACGCGGTGAGAGAGGGCGTTGCGAGCGGAGAGAAGACGAGGAGGACGCGGGGGAGAGGGCGCACCTGTGGCTGACGGTTGAATGAGTCAAGGATATAAGGCACGTTCGTAACCTTCCGTCCTGTGTCGGCTTTGTGGCTCAGTTGGTAGAGTACCATGTACCTTGCGTTACGCCCGCAGAGTCGTTGGATCGAAACCTGGCGCCGGCAAGTATTATTCTTTTATATAGTGTAGGGGGAGCGATGCGGACTACGGACGCCAACGCGGGTGACATGGTGAGTTACTGAAATGCTCTGCATTTAAAAACTTCAACCGTCGCAAACTTTCTCAGGCCAAAAGACAAGAAAGGCTTGCGGAGGTTTCCCGGACTGTGTGCAAACATTCGGCACACCGTCAAACTTTTTGAAAAAATCGCCCCACTAAAGAGAGCATTCTGTTCTGCTGGAAGGCAGAGAAGCCGAATGGTTTGTGCGACCTTCAAAATCGCCTACGGTGCCCGCCTGTGCTCGCACTTTTCCACAAGTACGCCGAGGCAGAAATGCACGCCGACGCCAGTGACGCATGCTTGGGAGTGGACCTCATCAAAAGGCACAACGGCTGCGAAAAAATAATTGCGTATCCAATGCACACTCCACCAAAATAAAAAAAGAAGTATTCCGTTTTTGAAAATATGGCTTCACAATAATATTGGCCATTCCTAATTTTTACCCGTAGGTATACGCCAGCAGGAACTTTGAAGAGATATTAGACCGCAATGCGATTCTTGGATCGCAAGTTTGAAAGTCCCCTCAGGCCACTTAGCACGATAGATCCTGCGGTAACAGCAAGTCAACACGAATATAGATTACAAATTCGGCTGGACGCAGTTGGACGCCGAGTGTCTTTAATGCGCTCTCATCGACCCACCAGCACAGGACTCCTTAGAAGATGCTGGGGTTCTCAGCATCGTGACTGGAAGCGACCCAGTGGCCCAGCATCATGCCCACCCCAAATTACGAGTCATAATCGATACCTCGAAGGACGCGACATCCTTGTTTCAGGAGCCTTTAAACGCAACTCTGCTGCCTGCTGCCTGAAAAAATTGGTGTTAGTGAAGAAGTACTTCAACCCTAAAAAGAGAACGAAGTACCTTCTCCACATCCGTGCCGACCTCAGCTTCGAAATCTAGGAAGCGTCCTGCGACAAACCATTATCGATCAACCTCGGCGCCGCACTCACGATCGAGAAACTTTAGACAAAATACTACATGCCCCGCCTTACATCCAATATACCCACTACGTCCGGAGCTGGCGTCACTGCGAGGTCCGGAAAACGCCGCCGGCAACACCCACCGGCCTTCTTCAACCCATCGCCATACTATCGCACCCCTTCCACCAGATCAGAATGTACCTTCTACGCTTGCTCCCTACTGCAGGAGCTGAGAACAGGTGGGCTGTACAAACCTGAGCCCACATGATCCGCTACGGAGAGACCGCTGCTCTTCCCAGGGGGAGTGGTAAAGCAGTCGCAAGTTTCTTCATGCGCAAAGTTGTGCTGCCACATGGAGCTGAGAAAGTCTTTATCACGGACCGCAGAACGGCTTTTACTGCGGAGCTCATGCAAGTCGCCCTGCGCAACAGCAACGAGGATCCCCGGAGTAGCACCCCCTTACGGACGGACTAACCGAACGCCTGAACAAGATGATGACCGATGTGCTGTTTATGCAAGTCGACGTTGAACAGAAAACATGGGACAAAATACTCCTTTACGTTCGCATACGATAAACCTATCCTGGGAACTAAGTCGATGACTACATTTCAGCTGGTCTACGGCCGATGCCACGCTTTTACACGTAGAAGATTACGACCTCAACGTGGATGTCCAAGGATTCCTAAGCGCGCGGACGAGGGTCGCCTGCTTGATCGCATATATACTACGGATAAGCAGCTGTCCATATCTGACGCTAAAACATCCGACGCACACCACCGTGTATACCCCAAGTGACATTTTGAGGGTTTGACTCCAATTCAATGACGCGGATTTAGTGAAATGCTTCCGCAAATGTATTTCACAACCAAAAAAATTGAACCACGCGTTAGCCAACTTACCGATGAGGTGATTCCCTGACCTAGATACCGGCACATCACGGCGCAGCACGCCACCCAAAGTCTTCCACGTGGTTCGCCACACGCCATACTGTGCATTATGACTAACGTATTGTATGCAGTATAGTTTAATTTTACCATCGGGCCGATGGGCTACTTGTGGGTGGTAATTCCGGGAACCATGCATTATGTTTGTTTACTGACGCGTATTCTTTTACAGTCGGACCGCGTGTCACTGTGTTGTATGTTTTGCATCCAAAGTGCCTGTATACTTTTCTTTGTTTTAAATTTTGGACGGGTCATCTTTTTTGATAGGGAGAGTGACTGTTTTGCCCTGTCGCCACACTGTAATTTCCGTCTCCGATCTCCAATTTTTCTTAGTGCAATTTGACGTTCTAGAAACAATCAGGCCGAACGGTAAATGCTCCCAGGGCAGACGTGGCAGCTTTTGATTCACCGACGCAATTCCTTGCACTTAACGTCGTCGATTTCTTCTACGCCCGTTTTATTTTCTGTGAGTTAATCGGATGACAAGTTCATTAAAAAAAAACGTGGTTGCTTCAAGAAAACTGCATTTTCTTTGGCTACGTAACAATAAAAACTGGATGGCTGGATTGATGTTTTAGCTTGCTTAGGAGGGCACGTACGATATTGTTGGCGAGACCGAGTAGCCAACGTTCTTAAATGCAGTACCTTGGCTGTGTGTGCATCATGTATTTGTTTAGTCCTTTTCTTGTAAACTACCAAAGAGGAGGAGAAGGAAAGCACTTTATTTGAAACTCTATCCAGGGAAGAACATCGCTGAGGTTGCCGTGTTTTCCACGACCTAGGAGACTAGGCTGTAAAAAGAGATTCGACGTGTGTTGTAATAATGTTCCCGAAATAGTTTGATTATAACAGGCTGCCACTAACGCCACCAAAACATAACATTCTATTCTTATCCTTTGTTGGTAAGAGCTATATTTCAGTAACAGTGAAACTGGAACTGATGAGATCCAAAATGCGGAAAACGTTAGGTATGTCTGCATAGTCCTCGACGCGGCCGTGAATTACAATCACCATTATGGCGACCTGCGTAAAAATTAGCTTTTGCTTGTTTCACGTTCTACCAGGCTCGCCAGCATGTCTATTTTTCAACACTAAAACAATCTACTTTGCTGTGTTTCACTGGCGCTTACAATATTGCTGAGAAATTAGGAGCAGCACACTTTTACCTTATTTCTTCCTAGTTATGAAATTACAAGAACGATCACTGCGCACTAACCCTTTACAAAATGTACCTGCCCCGCAACTCTACGAATCATAAAACTAGAAATAATTCCTTTTCGTCGGAATGTGTGGCGAATATGTCTCCTGCACCGGTGTACATTAGGTAACGTGTTCTTAGGGAATCGTGAGCAGGGCGTGACCTATAAGGCAAATTGTTAGTGAATATCTAAGACTGGCCTACGGTCTCGTGTATGCTGCATTTCGTCTAGTTTTTTCATGGGGCTCAAAAATTCTTCACTTTCTGTGGAGAGAAAAAAGACAAAGCTCTGAGCTGGTGCCAGTAAACGCCTTAGAGTGGCAAAATGAAGAAAGTACGCACAAAACCTTTGACAGCAGGACGGCACTTGACCACATCTGATAGCCAAGCAGACATAGGTTGCGGTGAATTGACAATTCACTGACAGTAAATGATGTCGAGAAACGGCCCCACGCTCCGGCGGCAGGGTGCTCCGACCTAAAACTCCGACCGTCACGTGTATGTATCAGTAGGCGGCCCAATTTCAATTTAAACGGAATACAGGTCCTACATTAAACATGTAGGTCAACTTGAACACCTGCTAAAACAGGTGGTGGTGTACGTGGGCATGCGCGGGGCTTTTTTGTGCGGAGGGCAACCTGTTTCGGGGCATTCAAGAATGTTCTCCTCTGCCGCTGTAACAACCTTGGGTACATGCCTGTAGTAGAGCTATCAGTGCGCAGCGCGAACGGTTTGTAGTTGGACTTCACAAGTAAGGCAAAGTAATAGCAGAGTCCTTCAATGCTTTTCTGGTCACGAAACTCCGCCCGAAGGTTGATATAGGGACAAAATCTCCCGCTAGCGGCGCCACCCGTCGTAGGGGGGCCACAAGCTGCCGCCAGTGCTGGGCGTGTATGCGCACTACTGCCGACGTTTCGACGCGATTATGTGCGTGCTGTATTCTTCCTGTTACCTTTTCTCTGAACGCATCAATGCCACCAGATAAATAAGTCGATACGGGATCCAGTGTCGATGACGAATGAGAGCTGTTTACTTTGGAACGCACGCGCAGTTTGCTTGGGAGTAAGGGCCTACCTTATAAACAGCAGCGCATTTAAAGTGTTCTCACACCGAGCGATAACGATTGCGTTAATAATTACCTCATAGCCCAAATATATGCGTACTTATGATGTCTCGAAGCGGTACGTTCTATTCTATTTTTATCCTTTGTTGGTAAGAGCTATATTTAAGTAACAGTGAAACTGGAACTGATGAGATCCAAAATGCGGAAAACGTTAGGTATGTCTGCATAGTCCTCGACGCGGCCGTGAATTACAATCACCATTATGGCGACCTGCGTAAAAATTAGCTTTTGCTTGTTTCACGTTCTACCAGGCTCGCCAGCATGTCTATTTTTCAACACTAAAACAATCTACTTTGCTGTGTTTCACTGGCGCTTACAATATTGCTTAGAAATTAGGAGCAGCACACTTTTACCTTATTTCTTCCTAGTTATGAAATTATAAGAACGATCACTGCGCACTAACCCTTTACAAAATGTACCTGCCCCGCAACTCTACGAATCATAAAACTAGAAATAATGCCTTTTCGTCGGAATGTGTGGCGAATATGTCTCCTGCACCGGTGTACATTAGGTAACGTGTTCTTAGGGAATCGTGAGCAGGGCGTGACCTATAAGGCAAATTGTTAGTGAATATCTAAGACTGGCCTACGGTCTCGTGTATGCTGCATTTCGTCTAGTTTTTTCATGGGGCTCAAAAATTCTTCACTTTCTGTGGAGAGAAAAAAGACAAAGCTCTGAGCTGGTGCCAGTAAACGCCTTAGAGTGTCAAAATGAAGAAAGTACGCACAAAACCTTTGACAGCAGGACGGCACTTGACCACATCTGATAGCCAAGCAGACATAGGTTGCGGTGAATTGACAATTCACTGACAGTAAATGATGTCGAGAAACGGCCCCACGCTCCGGCGGCAGGGTGCTCCGACCTAAAACTCCGACCGTCACGTCTATGTATCAGTAGGCGGCCCAATTTCGATTTAAACGGAATACAGGCCTTACATTAAAAATGTAGGTCAACTCGAACACCTGCTAAAACAAGTGGTGGTGTACGTGGGCATGCGCGGGGCTTTTTGTGTGGAGGGCAACCTGTTTCGGGGCATTCAAGAATGTTCACCTCTGCCGCTGTAACAACCTTGGGTACATGCCTATAGTAGAGCTATCAGTGCGCAGCGCGAACGGTTTGTAGTTGGGCTCCACAAGTAAGGCAAAGTAACAGTAATACTTTGTATAATATTTTCAATTGGGAAAACCAAAAAGTTAATAATACGCTACAGTGCCAGGATATGTGCTGTTAAATTCTGCACGTTGCATTCGCTTTACGGGACATGCAGGGCCTTTGTAGCATAGTCCTCGCTTATTTCGGACGTGAATAGCATAAGTACGCCGACCAGTGCAATCACTACGGGTGGGACATATGTCAAGGTGTAAGGGAATAAAGGTACCTGGAACTCTTCAGCCTAGATTCCACAGTCGTAGGAATGAAGGCAGGGTGACCGCTTTGATTCACTATCCAGATGAAGCTTACCTTGGCTTGAAAAGTCAGGTACACAATGACGAATGCATGTATTTCGCATTGAAGTACAGAGGGGGCACCGCAAGCATTAGCGTACGCGACAACAAAGCTGAACTGAAAGTAGTTAGAAAGCCAGCCCCGACTGGCATGCTCTCGGATTTACACCACGCAATGCGCAATGGTTCAATTAAAACGAAACGTAGTCCAGCTTTTCCTCGAAAAGCATTACAACAATTTTATTACAAACGAAGCTTTGTTTTAATCACTTCCCGGCTTTCCAGGCGCTGATGCTGCTGTGGTGGCACTCGCACGTGCTGCTGTGCTGAATAAAGATGATAGTCTTTCTTAGGCTACTTAAACCCAGAAATTTTTGTCTGTCTGTATGTATGTCTGTCTGTCTGTGACTCACTTCAGCCTCCCGGCCAAAGTGAAGCAGAGGCTGCGCAATAGCCTTATATACTCACAGCCAATGGTAAACGTCTAAGGCCGGGCTATATGTACATACTTGTCAACTTTGTTGAACAAGAACCAAACATTACGCAAATATAAGAGAGGAAATTAGTACAAAAGGGATATTTACATTGTCGCTGCTATAAAAATTCACGAATGCTTGGTTCGTCGATAGCAAATGATATATTTCATCTACTGCAAAATATGAAAAATCACGCGACCACAGACAAAAGCCGATGATGATGATGTACTGAAAGATCTTTGCAGGCACACAAAATGGGGGATTGGCCCGGGCTAAATCGATTGTTCCCCTAGCTAGGTTCCACGTTCTGTTTAAAACGCACGTGGACCACGGTCACGTGGTTCTGTAAACCTTGAAGTCAGCCGCCTCGATTCACGCGCGTCACCGCCGTACTGCAGCGCTGGCATCGGGGAACCCGGGCTGTAGCAGTGGAACAGGGGTAAATTCAAATCGCCTTGCGCAAACATTTAATGTGTTTACCTCGAGATGAGCGCGACGGTACAGGAACAGCATGAGAGGTGAGCGGGAAAGAAAAAGGGGGCATTTCCTTGGCAAATGTCTACAAAGACTATCGTCTTTTGACGACATTTGCAAATTCGCGTTCGCACAGACGCCCAGGACCCAGCTCGGTCTCCGCCGCGTGAGGAAAATACGCTGTGCGTTTAGAGAACACACTACGGTATGTGCCCCCCCGGCAACTTTTTATTTTTCTCTTTCTTAGTAGGCCACTGGCCCCTCCGCGAAGAAATTATAATCCCGAAACTTCTAGACCGAGTTAATTCCCTGACGTTTATTTAAAAAACAACTCAGAAAGCGCGTGCGCATTCGCGTTCCCACAGACGCCCAGGACCCAGCTCGGTCTCTGCCGCGTGAAGAAAATACGCTGCACACTAAAAATTTTTACGCCCAAAAGGGTGCTTCAGCTTGTCGCCGCAGGAGCACCCTTTGTGAAGCACCCCAGAAGACAGATGCCTTATAACACCCTTTTCGACCTAAAAGTATCCTAGGGTGCTACATAGCACCCCAATCTGTAGGAGCATCTTCTGCAAAAGCACCTACCTAAAGGGGTACAAAAAGGGTGCGTCATCCTCGGTTCACAAATGGTGCAGCAGGTGTGAGACCACATATTGCACAATATGACACACGATTATGGTATGAAACATTCGTGCTTTCCAAGCTCGGGTCTGTGAGACATTGTATTGAAGCTCAACGTCAGCTGATAATTTCCTTGAACCTGTGTCACCGATTGTTAAAACATATATTTAAAGAGTCAGGAGCCACATCTCAGTACAGTGTTATAACTTTAGAGGTAGTTGATTATCCAAAACTTCGTAAAAAACCAATTGCCGAACTGCAGTACACATCCTTCGAGCTTCACTGCACAGCATAACCATGCTATGCAGTGAAAGCAATTAGGTGTGCAACACTTCAACCACACAAAACTTCCTCGAACCTTAAAACCCTTGGCTTCTCAGTATTGCATCAAACTTCCAATCATGGTAGCTACCTGCAATGTTTAGTTCCTTATTCTTGAGCTGAGCAGGAAGGTTCAATATGAAGGAAGACCAAATGCAAAATGTATTGTTTCCTCCGTACTGCGGCTCATAATATAGTTCCCTCCTTACTGCGGCTTATAATCTACTTATAAAAGTTGGGTACCCAAGCCATTTATTTTTGTTTGCATTATTCTTTTTGCTTTACGAAAAAATATTTATATGGTACAGCACGTGCAAGGTTTGGTGGTATATGGAGTTTTATAACCATACATTTAGACTAAATGACCCCACATAGCAATAACAAGAACTGCAAACATCACATAACAATGCATACAAGTTCCCTGGTGAAGCCCATGGTTGAAACGTAATGTCATAGTTCATAAAACATTATTTTATCATGAGGCTAGCTTGTACATGGTGCCTTGCATTATGTCCCTGCCGGCAGATGTGGGGTCATTTGTCACTGTTGCAAATGAAAAGCCAACAGCCGGGGCCCATTAGTTTTGGCTAGTATTACGAGGTGCCTCACAGCAAGCACTCTACGTCGATAGACTTTTGTAGAGTTGACTAGAACTGAAATCAGCAAAAGATTCTCTACAAAACATTCAGTCTATCCGCAGCTTTAGGGTTTGCTAATTTCCATATTTGGGTTTCTTCTGCCTTTCTTAACAACATTTTTCTTTTGATAAGAAGGTACATAACCAAAAGCAAAAAGCTTCTCTGTAAACCTTTGGTAGCTATATAATTGTTACAAAATATTTTACTCTAAATATAGCAGCTTAAACTGAGAATATTTTCATTTAAAAACATTAAAATAAGTTTAAATTGATCATACATTTTTAGCTGTTTTTACGCAAAACTGTACATCGGATATGAAGTGCACTACAGGGAGGGCTCTGGATTAGCTTTAGCAAATTTGGGACATTTAAGGTGCACTGAAATCTGTACACATGCGCTTTTTCACTTTCTGTATCCACCAGGAAAATGGCTGCAAATTTAGACAGTGATTCTTAATAGTAGTTGACGTGCATTTTAAAATAATCTCAAACATTATAGCCACAAAATTAATTTTTACAAGTTGTAGACATTGCGCGTTACACCAGACTTGGGCTACACTGTCAAGAGCTTTGACATCTACAATTACCTGTACAAAGCAAGCTTATGCTGGTAGAATGTTTCATACCATAATTACTGTGTGTTCAGAGCTCACGTGTGAAGTATGGATACTGCTGCTTCAGCAAGAACCGAGGATGAGCACCCTTCCTGGTTCTGAAAAAAAATAACAGAGGAAATTTCTTAAGCAGGATTCTGAAATAGGGTTGAAAGAAACAAGAATGAACAAGAAATTCTTTCAAAACATGTAAAGCAATGCAAACAAATATTTATTTCAACTTCATTTCTACAAGACCACCTCATGAAGACTGGTGATGGGGTATTGGCTCAAACATACAGCATAGAGCACTTATATAAATGCTACAGGGAGCCTTCGCAGCCAAAAATTGTTTGAGCACCTGAACTAATCACTGTTCAACAAACTCATAAAAAATGTTTGAATGCATAAAAAACCAGTGGTAAACACAGGAAACAGTTAAAACAGAATGATGGCACAAGTTCGTCCCGTCGTTCTCTTAAAAAACGTGTAAAGTAGGTGACAAAATTAAAACGACAGCAAATTGGTTGGCTTTTAATTTTAAATGATAATATAAAAAAAATGGCATGAATGAAAGTGAGCAGCACGCAAAGTACCATGTTGCTAGCCCGACATTCCACATTGAAGCAAAATGTCCGCTTTCAACACCACATAGGCTAAACATGCAATGAGGCATTCCTTTAGGCACACAAAATATACCATAATTGTTAAAAAAGCTACGAATTAGTTGAAAAAACCTGACCACAACAAATTGGAATTGGTGACTAGATACAGTTTCAAAAATACACAGCGACATCATATAAAAATATATGGTTCCCATACAAAGATTGATCATAACAAAAATTCGGGACTACATTTATCAGACTGGCATCAATGTGCAAAGCAGCTTAATGAAGGAAGACGGTCTTCACTAAAAACATCTTAATATTGAGAGCTCATGTGCTTCCCTGCAAGTTGGGTGTGTAAACCCACTGACACCTTAACTAACCCGCCTGAATCATCACTTTATAGACATTGAGGAATTTTACGAATTGGTTTATTGTAGCGAGCTGTCAAGTTTATTTCCCTATTTGTCTTGGCATTTCGTGTCTAATTTTAAATTTGGTGACTAGATAGCTTTTACTATGGTCATGCACTGGTGACACCGAATATTTGATTTTACTTTAAAAAAATTTCAGTTTTGTTTTATTGCTCACCAGCCAACGATCTGAAATATCAGAGGTGCTTAAAACGTATGTTGGCATTTCCTTCCTGCACTGTAGTACAACTAATCATGACTTTTACCATAATTTGTTCACAAATCGTAATATTTGGAAAGTATTCAGCCGAATGAAAATGTCATTTCAGAAGCATGCACAATCAACAAGGCCTCAATGACTCTCACGACGCGGTTCACTTGTTTCTGTCACAAATACCGTAAAAACCCGCGGATAATACGAAGTTTTTTTTCTAATGTTACTATGTAAAATTTGTGCCTCGTATTATATGTGGATCCCAAAGTTTTCAGCCGAAAATTTGCACTTTCGGTTTCAGCGGAGGGTGCGCCATCTTGCGGTGGCGTTAGCTGGCTGCTGCTTCTCTCAGCCGGCGCCATTTTGATTGTTTTGACAACGCGAAGGATCTCGGCACGTTCACCGCAAGTCTATCACGATGTCAGGTGCACGAAAACAGTGTTGGGCTGCAACTAAAGAAAAGTTATTTTATGTGCCGAGACCATCAGGAATTCCACCGCAGGACGGCAGTTCGGCGTCACCGAAGGCAGCATTCGTGGGTGGAGAAAGCAACTGGTGCTTGACTGGATAAAGTCTGTTTGGTGTCGGTGGCCTGGAGCACTGTTGGGGATTCCCGTCAGTGCTCGTGTTGGACGCCTTTCGCTGCCACCTGGCCGATTCCGTGAAGAAGTTGTTGCGCGAACTCCGCACCGAACTCATTGTCATGCCAGGAGGAATGACATCCCAGCTGCAACCGCTAGACGTTTGCATCAACAAGCCTTTCAAAGACAGCATCAGGTCCTGCTACCAAGAGTGGATGAGGTCAGGAGACCCGTAAGTGACAGCTACCAAATGGCTGACGCGGGTTTCTCCAGCGGTGCTTTGTGGCTGGATCGCGGATGCGTGGGCCAGCATCCAAGAAGAGCTCGTCAGTCGCTCTTTTAAGAAATGCGGCATCTCGAACGCCCTTGATGGCACTGAGGACCACTTTCTGTGGGAAGACATTTCCGACAAGGCGACTTCACGAGATAGCGGCAGCGAACCTGACGATGACTGGACGGACGTCGGGAGGCAGTGCCAGCGAAAACTGACAATGACTGAACGGTAACTGCAGTGCAAATAAATGTTTTCTGTGCTCTTTAACTCGCATTATATGCGGATGAAAAATTTTTTTTTCTGATTTTGCTGTCCCCGAATTACAACTCGTATTATACGCGGGTCCGTATTATACGCGGGTTTTTACGGTAACCCGAGTGCAGACACATTCCACCGAAGACGAAGGTAACATGACCTCTTGGGTGATGAATATTTAAAAAGCCTTACGAGTAAATTAGCTGCTGAGCACATGAAATTGTGGCATTAAAACAAAAGATCCCTCTGCGGCATCTTCCACTTGGAGGAGCGCTTGACCACAAACTTTGAGAAGCTGGAAAATGTTCCATGCGCCGCTCCAGCCAGCAGAAACGATGCAGAACACAAGTTGGTAGGCGGACCGTTGGCATCCTGCGATTGTGAAGATATTTCTGTTTAGTAGATGCTCTTCTTTTTGTACCACTGTTTATTTCACCTTTAACAAGCAGTTGAACTCCTTAACGTTTGCATAATAAAATGCTGCAATGTGGAACAGTTAGCAGGGTTACCTCAATTTTGCTTTTCTACGAATTAACACAATGTAAGTAATCTGCACACAACTACAATCAAAGTACAATTTTCACCTACTTCACTGCTAACATCAGCGTTTGACTGCTCAAGCACAAATACAGGTTAGACATGTGAGCAATCTGCTAAACTTATCCCCACAAACTGAACAATCAGGCATCATAAATCGGCAAGGAAGAAGGTGTCACCTTTAAAGGAGGTGTCACCTTCAGGAGGTGTCACCTTCAAAACATAAACAACACCTGGAAGCTTGAAGCATGAGATGGGGTCTTTCACGCTGACAATGCCAGAACATAGCTTGCTAGTGGGCACGTCAATGATGTGCACAATTTGTTTCTTGAAAATGCCCGCAAAAGCTTGATTGATGTGTACGACGAGAATTGCAGCACGTTTTGACACAGGCCTTGTAGACGCTTCTGCCTGCTAATGTCAATGCGGATTCCTGCTAGTCGCCCTCTTCGCTTCTTTCTGAATATAATGCTTTAGGCAGCCACAAGGACTGCATCAAAACGTGCAGCAATTACCTACGTCCCACACATCGGTGAAACTCTCGCACACATTTTCAAGAAACGCAGTGCATACATCGTACATGTGCCCACTAGCAAGCTATGTTCTGACATTGTCAGCGTGAAAGACCCCCTCTCACGCTCCAAGCTTCCGGGTATTGTTTATTAGATTCCATGCGCTGAATGAAAATCAGTGTACATTGGCGAAACGGGCAATCTGCACCGAATATTAATGCAGCACTGGAACGAAGTGAACAAGGGCCATGCAAAAACAAGTCCACTGGCAGAGCACCGTGAGAGGACGGGACACGTGGTCGACTGGAACAAGACAAAATTACTGACAACTGAGTGCAATCTATCTTCTCGATTACTGTTCGAGTCCCTCATCGTTCAGACGACGCCCAACATTATCAACATAATGGATGGCAATCTGCACCATATCTATGCAAACTCATTGCGCCGCGTAATGCCCAATATATAGCTTCGTTTTCCACGACACATGCTCACCGTGAAGAAGCAACAAACCGTTAAATGGCTTTCTTGACTTGGGCAGTGACCTACGTTTCATCACTGCAATAATGCTTTTACCTGCCTACACGGCATTACGTCAAACACTGGACTACACCACATGGGCCATTGCCGTTCTTAGCCTGCACCAGAGTATATAACCTTTCACTACTGCTATGAGATAGACCCATAAACGCACTTCAATATGGCCTTTATATTTAGCTCTTGGAAGCATTATGTATAATTTTACCTTTAAGTTGCACCTGCTACAGCAGCTGGTAATATACCAAAAACATGAAAAAAACGGTGGTTTAACACGCCAAAGCTACAGTTGGGATATGGGGAGCACTGTAGGGGAAGGCTTCACATTAATTTTGACCACCTCGGTATTTTTGTGCGCATCGAAATCTCAAAACACGGGCGTCTTTACGTGTTGCCTCCATCTGAAAAGCGGCCACACCAAGCAGTATCTAACTGACATTCGCCTCCACAGCACACCACCCTAGCCACTGCAGTGGGTTAAACATATGAAATAAAGCGAGTTTTGGAGTGCAAATGAAAATATTAATCACACGTCTTATTTTCCCAATCGATGTACCTTTTGAAATCCACCATGCAATCCCCCCTCCTCTACCGGCCTACCAAAACACCTTTGTCTCAAGAGGTAATCAGGCTGTTGTTAATGAAGTAAGTATTTACAATTCGAGACTTGCCACCGTTAAAGTCATGCACTTTGTTTTAGAGATAAGCGACATTAGCCATTTGCAGCACCAGGAGTTAATTGTGTTAAGAACAGATTGAAAGCATTGACGGTAGTAGTTGAAAGAAATTGTGTGATAAATTACAACATCATCTGCAAATAGACCTACATGGGAGGATATGCAACATGGAAGATAGACCAAGCAACCTGCCTGGGGGGACAACGAAGTGGCACGAACAAAACAAGTATATAATTATTAGAAGTAAACTGCATTTGAGAAGAACCAAAATCTTTCGCTCAAGTGAGGACATTAGGGTGAAGTTTGAGAAGTAGTCTGTGGTGTGCAATGCGATTGAATGCTTTAGAAAAATGGAGAAAAACTACCGCAGTTTGTAAGCCTGCGTCAATGGATCAATGTAGATCGTGAAGAAATCCTGAAAGTTGTGTTTCTCAAGTAACCCTTGTGAAAACCGTGGTGATACTCGAATGTGATATTGTGATTTTATAAATAATTAGCGACCTGAGAGTGGATGAAATGTTTCCCGACCTTGCATATGGTGCTTGTTAGGGAAATTTAATGGTGAAGTACCGTCTCCTGATTTAAAGATTGGTGCTACCTCGACTATCTTCCAACCATTGAGAATAGTGCATGTCATGAGAGACTGCGAGAAAAGCGCTGTCAGAATTCTACAGACTGCGGGTTGTACTTTTCGGTATAATATGATTAATACCAGTATGATCTGAAGTAGACAAGTTTGTATTGCAAGTTTAAAACCATATCGAAAGATCCTAAATGTTTGCTTGGCTTGATTACATACGAATACTTGCGTAAAAGTCAGTTCAATTTCTCTTCTTGCCCTTTAGTCGTCGGCCCCAGATTCTCTTCAATATCTCTGCTAAGCAATGACACGCTCCATACGCACAGCACTGCTTCATGAAAATGTTTCAAATAATCAGAGGCCACAGCACTGCTAACAGGTATACATCATGGCAGGTTCCACAACATGCAATAACTAACCTGAAAGTACATAATCAGTGGGTGCACCGATATGGCAGCAGTGCCTGGACCGATGTGTCGAGCAAATGCGCTGACTTCTAAATGGGTGGTCCAAGCGGCCAGATGATGGATGAATGACCATTCCTGGCGGCAAAGCGTACGGAGCACCAACGAAAGGCCAGGCAGTACTTGGGTACAGCAAGTGCAGTGTCGGTTGGCCAAGTTAGGCCCTGGCAAAGCCTTTGAAACTGGACTGGAAGGCAGCTGACCCAGGACAGCCAGCAGCAGCACCTGCATATTCTGTGAGTGTGCTGACACTTGTTGAAATACAAGAAGAGCACACACAAAGCACGAATGTTTACATCAAGTAGATTTTTAATCGCTTAAAGACAGTAACCTCCAAGGCACTAATAAGAAGATTCCCGGAACACCCCAAGTAAAATTTAGGTCACAGTAAGAATGTATTTATTAGACCCGCAGGTACTGTGAGTGGGGTATGCATGATATATGCAAAGCTAGCTACTGAGCTAATTTGCATGGAACGCATGCTAGCAGCTCATCTGTATCCCTTGCTTTCAATCGGAACTGGTGTGTGATAGTTAAGGCTCCTCCATTTCAATGTCTGACTTGTATCTGCACGTTCAATTCTCCAATATAAATCAAGTTGAGTGAGTGCCTACAGCTTTCTTGCTAGTCTCTGTATGGCCTGCGGTTTTGCGAAAATGAGAACTTGCGAATTCGCTCAATTTTCTGCACTAATTTAAACAATACATATGCCACTGATATCAAGCCCCAGACTTCCCAAGAGTTACTCTGACGGAATCGGCAGGCGCCTCGTAGGCGTTGTGAAATCTCCCCCACTACCCCGAGACTATGCTAACTCCCTGCGAGGCCACATGCGCGCATTTCACCTTCAATTTGCCCGTATGTGAATTCTATACCTCTATGAACTCTCAGACGGGCGTCGTCATATTCGTGTCAGACTCGTGAAGCTCGGCAACGTAAATTACCTTAATCGCTCGCTGGCGCGCGGCCCGAACTCTCTCACCGTTTCCTGCCCTAGCATACTATTTTCTCCCCCTTGCACTTTGTAAATTCTCATCTGTTTAACGCGGCCCGAACTCTCTCACCGTTTCCGGCCCTTGCACACTATTTTCTCCACCTTGCACTTTGTAAATTCTCATCTGTTTAACTACACCTCGTGCGCCCTCATCTCTTGCCTGCTTTTCTTCCAGCACAACTCCGTCAGCACCCGGTCGACGCGTACGCTGTCGGGGCGCGTTGGCGAGCGAGTACGGCAATTTCACGACGCTGTTGTCGAGCTTCACGAGAACAGCACACGTATCGCGGCCCGAAGACCGCGAGGCGTACGGTCGCCGGTCTCGCGAGCGCAATAGCTCCGAAGCGCACTGCACGGAATTCGTGTAAAGGGGGGGGGGGGAGAGATTTCACAACACCTACGAGACGCCAGCCATGAAATGAAGTGTACGCTTTTTCACATGCACTTCCAGGGAACCTCCTGTTCATGTTATTTCTTGGTATACCGCGGGTATTCACGAGGGAGGACTAATCACAGCGTTGTGCCACTCACGCGAAATTGCGACTGCGATCTGAAACCGCAAAGGCACTGTTTGAGACACATAAACAAACGCCCCGGTGTTAAAGAGCCTTGCGTGATGTGAAATTATTAGCAGCCCTGTACCACAGCGCGAGCATCGTAGCCAAGGTCTAGCTTCAGCGTAAATTGATGCTGACTTCTGCGGAAACGGTGGACTGGGCGCCAAACAAGTGTACAAGTATACGCCAAACAAACAAGTATACAAGTAACTCACGTAGGCTCTCAGAGCAAACGAGATGGGGGTCTAGCGAATTACTGACCCATAAACACCAGAACTCGTTCCAACCAAATACAGAATAATAAAAAATGCGTACTTACCCGAGCAAAAACGATGTTTCCAACGTACAATTCTCCTTCACTGTCGTCTTCATCTCGCGGACACACGAACACGCTTTGTTCTGATGCAATGTCATCCACTTTTGACGCGCAGTATTTTATCCGGCGATGTTCGTTCTTCCGGGGTCCCCATGTTCAACACACGCGTAGGTTGGAAGGGTAGACATCACCCATAAAGCTTCTATAACTATGATTTAAGCTTGAAATAGATAAAACAGAATAAATCACGCCACCAACCACTCGGCACAAAACGCCATGAAAAAACACACAAAAAGTGAGAGATAGTTGCCAGACTTCAAATGCCAGACCTCTATGTTTGACGAAAATTGTGTTAGTACTGTAATGTTGGTAATTATCTTTCTGCTTTCAAAGTCTGAAATGTGTTTATAACTTAAATTTAAGGTTTTTAAACGCAAAAAGTGAATACACATAAAGTAATTGACATATATACTGATATTGTGAAGAGGTTTTGACGTTTGTTTTGGTTTTGTTTTCACGGCGGGCTTCTCAAGAGAGAACGTGCGAGAAAACGAGCTACTTTGGGTTTTGGAAGAGGGCGGTAAATGTCGGCGTGATAGAAAGCAAGGAACAGGCGCTTACCCCTGGTCGTAAAAAAATGAGCTAATGAAACCCTCACCTAAAAAAAAACCACGTTCGACGAGGAATCGAACCATTGACCTACAAAACAGTAAACGGACGCGTTAACAATTAGCTCTCTCGGCAGGCCGGGAGCGGGGCGCCAGAACAACTCTATACTTACGTAAGTTGTCAACGAATATTGTCGCTTGTGTCTAGTTTATGCTGCATGTTTGAAATTCTGGCTGTCCTAACGCTTGTTTCTCACGCACCGGTCTTGCAGACGAGGCCGCATTGCTAGCGCTGCAAGCGATTGAGCCAAAGCTCCAAAAGCTATCGCAGTCAACCCGACCTTTTCTGCGCAAGCCACGGTAGCCACGAAATATATGGAATGGGCCGATAGAATTATGGCGTTGATAACGCTTGTTTGACCGGCACCGTCTTGCAGACAAGCAACGTCGCTCTAATACTACTAGCGATGCCACTCCTGGCATGTCAGGCGCATCAAACCCATCGTGTAAAACGACTGCTAACAGTGCGAAAACCTCTGAGTTCGTAACAAGTGGGGATTATTAAAAAGCGACCGAAACATGTGGTGGCGGCGACGTAATAGGTACAGCAAGCAGGTAGGCAGAACAGCAGCGTAGGGTTACCACCTTTCCCAGAAAAAAAACGGGCCTTCCGGGGGGGGGGGGACGGGGGGATATGTGTTGAAAAAAGACGCCATGTTTTTTAATATGAAGTGCCATTTATTGTAGTGTTTTCTTAGAGAGAAATCAACACAACGTTTGTACTGAAAGTGATTGAGAGCTTGGTTAATCGCTCTGCATGTGCTTCACTGAAAAGTAACCGCAATTGCTGACCACGGCGGTAGAATTTCGTTATTTTGTTCTTCCCTTAGGTCCCCCTCCATCTGAGGCAGCGCGCTCACCCGCATATTTTCTCTGCTCGCGTGTCTTTGCGCAGCTTGTCGACACGTATTGATCGTCTTAGTTGTTGAATTTACGCTTATAATACGCCAAAACGGACGTAATCACGGCACAAAAGCCAAAAAACCGGCTGATGACGACCAGTTTTAGATATGGACCGGCAACCGGCCCGCTGTTAAAAAAAACCGGTCGGGCCGCTCCAAAATCGGGAAGGTGGCAACCCTACGGCAGCGACGAGCGAAAATGATTTTACACGACCGCCCCCGTCGGCCTGCGCAAAAAAGGAAGATAGAACCCCTGCATACACGCCCTCGAAGAAAGCTGTACAGCCGATTCAGTTTGTTGTGGACGAAGAGCAACCGAGGCTGCAGCCACAAACGATTGTGCTTGCCGTGGTATGAGCCAAAGCATATCTTCACATCGTTATGTTATCGTCCGTCTGACTGTTACTGATTTAAGGGAAAACTCAGAACACAAACGTTGACGTCTAGCGTCTATGCCAGACATAGACGCTGCTGTTTAGGCCCTAAAAACCACCTTCAGGGCGTCTGTCAGTTCTGTCTGATGGCGCGCTCGCGCCGCTGATTACGAACAAGGCGTCTGTTGGCGTTCACTGATCGTGTTGGCGAGCCGGCAAACGCCATCACGGTTAAACTCCCTGTTGGAAGACTACGCTGTTGGGACGATAGAGTGCCGACAGAGCTTCTTATTGGCCCCACAAACGCCATCAAGGTTAAACTCCCTGTTGGAAGACTAGGCTATTGGAACGATAGAGTGCCGACAGAAATTCGTATTAGCCCCACAGGCGTGCTGTGAGCCCAACAAGAAAGTCTTGTTGGACTTTTTGCCCGGGGCATAATAATACGGGAACAAATTCTTAGGTAAATTCGATTTCGTTGAGGACACGGATGCCTTGCGTAAAAGTTTTATTTATAGCACTACAAGAGGCATTTTGTAGCCTTCCCTTCCCGTGCACCCAGACATCGAAACGAACCTTGTGATACACTCGAAGAAGTAGATTAGTGCAGAGAGGAGTTTAAGCATTCAGCACGTTTTGTTCAATTTACGAACAGCAATTTTAGAGCATTTCCCCTGGTCTATGTGGAGAGTTCATATTTAAACCTCTCAACGGGAGGTGAAATAGTGCAATGTGCGGTTTAAACATTCAGCCTGTTTTTGTGCAATTTTGCATGCTTGCATCCACACACCGTTCTTTTAGGCACCTTAACGATAGGGTGCCGTGGTAACACCCCAATCAAGAAGAAATACTTTTTAGCACCCCTTTAACGGTCATAGCACCCTTCGAAACTGTTGATTACACCCCTGAATTTTGGTACCCTCGAGGTGGGGTGCCCGACCAATATTTGGCGCTTGAAGGGTGCAAAAAGGGTGCAAAATGTTCAGTACACCCCTCTAGCACCTTAAAGGGTGTAAAAATGTTATGATTTACACCCCTTAATTTGTGGCACCCTCATGATTGGGTGCCGGAGCCATGTTTTGGTCCCTCAAAGGTGCAAAAAGTGTGGAAAATGCTGAGTGAACCCTTTTAGCACCTTAAAGGGTGTTAAACAGTTTAGTGTGTGCGTGTTTTGTTACGATATGTGCCCCTGGGCAACTTTTGATTTTCCTCTGCACCGCCATGCGGGGCAGCGGTGGCGTAGAGGTAGAGATTAGAGGTATATTATCCGCCTGGCGTGTAGAAAGACCGTGGTTAGAGTCGCGGTGCTGGACAATCCCCCACCCCCCCCATAAAAAAAACCGCAATTATGGAATTCCAGTTAGGGCTTGGGGTGCGGCCTGACCCCGGCGACAATTGCCGGTAACGCACTCCCCCACCAGAGCAGGATTGGTCACCCTGGTGTAGTAACCGCCACAACCTCCCATGAATACGCCAATTAAACCACGGCCCTCAGTCTCCAATGGCTGCGAAGCAACTGACCACGGCGGCGGTCAGCCCTGTGACGCAGCTGGGGATGTTAAGAATACGTGTACCCGGACAGGCCGCCATTGGAATCTTAACCTGGCAACGTGTAACACGAGAACCTTATCTAGTCAAGCGAGTGTAGAGGTGTTGTTCGAGGAATTAAAGGGCATCAGAGTAATAATCTGTGATGATCAGCCACCACTTGTTGTGTTGGAAGTAAAGATCCATTGCTATCCGCTGCCAGGGTCTTTCTGGAAATGGTGTTGGTTTGAGCGGCATTTTCCTGTTGAGGGTGGTTTCGGCGCATTTATGACAACGCTTAACGACGTCTTCGATACCACGTGCAAGACTCGGACACGGGAGACTTGAGGGACGCGTTTAATGAGGCTTAGTGAGGTTAGGAGAACAGGTAAAGCCTCTACACTGCTGAAAAATGACAAGTTCTATGTTACCGTGGTCTAGAGGACAGAAGAGAACTGGGCGTGGGATTTATAGTCAATAAAAGCATAGCTGGCAACATAGAAGAATACTACAGCGTTAACGAAAGTGCAGCAGGTCTCGTGATTAGGCTCAATAAGAGGTACAAACTGAAGGTGGTACAAGGCTACGCGCCCACATCCAGCCATGACGACCTCGCAGTAGAACGCTTCTATGAAGATGTGGAATCGGCAATGGCTCAAGTAAAACCCCAGTATATTGTAGTTATTGGAGATTTTAATGCTGAAGTTGGCAAGCATCAGGCTGGAGACAAAGCCTATGGGAACTATGGTCTGGGGTGTAGAAATAGCAGGGGGGACCTACTAGTTGAGTTTGCAGAACGGAATAACCTACGCCAATTGAATACCTTCTTCTGTAAACGGGAGAGCCGGAAGTGGACGTGGAGAAGCCGGGGACCATAAAAATACAATAGACATCATATTATGCGATAACCCTGACGTCGTGCGGGATGTAGAAGTGCTCGGAAGGGTAAGGTGATTGGACCACCGTATGGTGAGATCTCGAATTAGGCTAGATTTGTGGTAGGAACGTCAAGCTAGTACGAAAGAAGCCGATTAATGAGCTCACAGTAAGGCGTAAAGCAGAAGAATTCAGGATCGCGCTGCAGAACCGATATTCAGCTCTTACCGAGGAAGCCGAGCTTACACAGAAAGCCAGCGACAACCTTACAGGCATTATCGCGGAGTGTGCAGTAGAAGTCGGGAGCACGATGGCTAGACAGGATACTGGTGAACTTTCCCAGGAGACGAAAGATCTAATTAGGAAGTGGCAAACCATGACAATCTCCACCCCAGCTGACAGAATAGAACTAGCAGAGCTTTCGAAGTTAATCAAGAAGTGTAGGACAGCAGACACACGGAAGTATAATATCCAGAGGAACTAATACGCTGTAAAGAACGGAGGTAGCCTGAAAGCAGTTTAGAGGCATCTTGGCTTGGGGAAAAATAACATGTATTCACTCAAAGATAAATGGGGCAATTTAATCACAAATAGGAATAACATAGTCACAGTGGCCGATGAGTTCTATAGGGATCTGTAAAGTAGCCGGGACATCCAGGATAATGCCGAACGAGAAAGTCGTTCAGAGAGAGAGAGACATCCCACCACTAACGACAGAAGAAGTAAGGAACGCTTTGAAAGAAATCAAAGGGGGCAAAGCATCTGGTGAGGATCAGATAACAGCAGACCTCTTGAAAGATGGCGGAGAAATTGTACTTAAAAAACTGGCAAAACTGTATGCGCAATTATCAATTATTGCAAGCGACCACAAATCTTGGAAGAACGCGAACATCATCCTAACACATAAGAAAGGTGACATGAAGGACTTGAAAATTCACAGGCCGATCAGCACTGTCAGTCGTCTACAAGGTACTTACCAAGGTAATCGCTAAGAGAATTTCTGGAACCTTAGATTTTAGTCAACCTGAAGAACAAGCAGGGTTCCGTAAAGGTTATTCAACAATGCACCATATTCACGCGATCAATCAGGTCATAGACAAGTGCGCTGAGTATACTTAACCCCTATATAGAACCTTCATAGATTATGAGAAAGCATTTTACTCGGTCAAAACCCTAGCAGTTATTCAGGCATTACGAAACTAGGGCGTAGATGAGCATTATGTAAAAATACTAGAGAATATCTACAATGGGTCCACAGCTACCATCATGCTCCATAAGGAGAGCAGTAAAATACCTATAGGGCGTCAGACATGGGGACACATCCTCTGCAATGTTATTCACAGCATGGTTACAAGAAGTATTCACAAGGTTGGATTGGGAACAGGTGGGAGTAAGGGTTAATAGAGAATACCTCAGTAACCTCAGGTTTGCTGATGACGTTGTCTTGCTAAGTAACTTGGGGGACGAGTTGCAAAGCATGCTTCCCGCACTAGACGAATGCAGTAGAACGGTGGGCCTGAAAATATTATGCAGAAAACTAAAGTAATGATCAACAACCTCGGGACAGCACAACAGTTTGGGATAGGGGGCGAGGTACTGGAAGTGGTAAAAGAATATGTCTACTTAGGCCAAGTTATCGCAGGCCCGGATCCCAACCATGAGGCAGAGATAATTATAATGATCAGAATGGGGTGGAGGGCATACGGCAGACATTCTCAGATAATGAATAGAAGCCTACCATTGTCCCTGAAGAAGAAAGTGCATAACAGCTGCATCTTACCGGTACTCACCTACGGGGCAGAAACTTGGAGACTCACTAAGAGGGTTCAACTTAAATTGAGGACGACTCAGAGGGCAATGGAGCAGAAACTGATAGCTTAACATTAAGGGACAAGAAGAGAGCGGAGTGGGTCAGGGAACAAACGCGTGTTAAGGACATACTAGCAGAGATTAAGAAGAAATGTACGTGGGCAGGGCATGTAATGCGAAGGCAAGATAACCGCTGGTCATTAAGGGTAACAGAGTAGATCCCTAGAGAAGGCAAGCGCTGCAGGGGGCGGCAGAAAGTTAGATGGCCAGATGAGATCAAGAAGTTTGCGGGGATAAATTGGTCCCAATTGGCACAGGACCGGGGTAATTGGAGAATAATGGGAGATGCCTTTGCCCTGCAGTGGGCGTAGATAGGCTGGTGATGATGATGGTGATGATGCAAATAAAGGAGCAGATACACGGCCATTTTTTTACACTATCAGATGGCTTTCGCCGTCCGGTATCGCTACCGGCTGCGCAGGGGAGACGTTTCAGATATCGTGCGTTCATCCGGTCATCTGCCGTTTTTAGCTGCAGTACTAGTGGTCTGACCACAAACTCATACTCGCCACGCAGTCAAGCGCAGTGAACACCGTGTATCTACGGTGGCTCGAAGTCATGAAGCCACGCAGCGACGTGTGTTTCCGTGAATGACGACCGGAGACTTTATACTACGCTCAGAAGAGATGAGCTTACTTAAGTGTGCAAATCGTAGTCCTCGGGAACGAGGGCCGGTTCCGGGTCATGGGAATATTGTGGTATCGTGCTGGCGTGTGTGGACCACGAGCATTCGGGTCTTTTTGGCAACGTTTCCGACGACGCGGAAATCTAAGTAAACCTTAAAAATGCCTGTGGCGAATTTATTGTGCCTGCAAAAGTACAAAGCAATGTTATTCTTTAATGGTTAGCAACACGTGGGATTTTAAATAATACCACGTGAAATTGGGGAAACAATATTCTTGGCGGTTGTCATATCGAGCTGATGAGACCCGAGGAATATATTCATTTTGTCACACGCTCTTATAGGGATCACACGTGCTCACTGTGATACATGTTCTTGTCACATGCTCTTATAGTGCCACCGGGCGTGGACCACGAGCCTTTCCCTCTTTTGCGGAACGTTTTCGGGTGACGCGGAATATTAATAAACTAAAAAAATCCTAGTGGCGAAATAATTGTACATAAAAGAATCCAAAGCTACGTGATACTTCAATGCTTAGCTAGCTGGGCTTAGTTGGGCTTTTACAGAATACACGCGTGGTATTGCGGAAACAATATTCTTGGTGGTTGTCCTATCGAGCTGGTGACACCAGAGGAATGTATTCCTTTTGTCACACGTTCTTATAGTGATCACTTGTTAGAGATTGTAGATATAATAATCTTCCCAATAGCTGGGCGCAAGTTATGGTATCCGCAATTATTTCATGGCTCCAAGCAATAGGAAAACAAGTTATCGCCAAGAAGGTCGCTCCGACAGTTCACCATGGAACTGGCACGTTTCTCAGAACCAACTTTGGATATAAGATTTTTATTAGGAGCCATAAAAACACTTTTACCCACTGAACCGAACAAATAAATGTAAGAAAGGTGATAGTTTTTGTTTCCAGTAGAAGCAAACACTAGGCACTCATATTTGAAGGACGCAGCAACAATTGGAAAGAGACGTCCTGCTGCGTCTTTTTTCTACTTTGACTGATCTTCTTTTTTTTGTTTTACAAAGCTATTTGGGTTCCGTGACACTCCTTATTCGGTGGTCGTATATATTATGTTCAGTAAATATCCAAGCCAACCCTTTGTTTCCAATTACGTTCAGTGTAACGCCTTTGTATTTCTCGTCTTTCTGTGGAATTGTAGCTTAACCCTAAGCGAGGCTGTGTGGCTGTAGGTCGACATTCCTATATCTCTCATTTTCAAGCGTGAGTGCTGTTAGCTGACGTGGTTGTTTCGCTTTTAGTTTCATTCTTTGCAGACACGCTGGCGTTCACTCTGCGGTTCTGAGTCTCAATTTTCCATTACTTTTGGTTGACTTGAGGAGCAGGCACATTGTTGTCAGTTACACCAGCATGTACCGACTAGTTACTCCTTTGGCACTTCTGTGGTTAAGAACACATCTGAGAATAGCAAGTACCGAATGGTCCAGGCTACGTGTGTGGTAGCGCGAGGTCGAGGAGTGCGGCCCGGTCTAAGCAGTCGCGTTCCTCCTCTAAGGTTCAGCTTGTCTTACTAAAATTAGTCTTAACTAGGTGTTGTTCCTGGGGTTTCGGCTTTGGTGAACGCATGGCGTAGCTGTGCATCCTCTTCCAACGCAATGGATTAAGACACCTTTTGCACCTGTTATCACAAAAAACCTGCAATGTACTCCTTGAGATGCCTGCACTTACCCACACAGAAACAGTTACCTGTGTACCAGAAATGGTGTTGTATGCACACGTGATATCTGTGGACGCGTTGGGCCAATTTTATTAATTCAATGTTTTGGTATACTGCGAAATGTCACACAAGACGGACACATAGTTGCCTGATCGAGTCTATATGTAAGAGTTTCCCGTTCAAAAATTTCAGCCTAAGTTCACAGTTTGTAATCCTGCACAGAACCGACAATCGGCTGTATGATTAGTTTCATCCGTACCTATCCGGGCGATCTATTTGTTTAGAACGTTATGGAGGCGTCTCCAAAGTGTTCAATATTATTTAGGCAATTCACAAATAGGCAGAGTGTTGTAGTTATACCCACATTTTTGTTTTGAACAGCGTTAAGGTTAGAGCTACTTCGTCTTCCTTTCTAGTATGTTTGGATCCAATCTAAACCAGTGGGTACCTGCCACCAGAAAACACAGAACAAGTCAAAATTCGAACAAAAACATAGGAAACGATCCTACTCAACAAAAAGAACGACGGACCTAAAATTGTGATAAGATACTCAGAGAGCTTGGCCATGCGAAACGGGAACAGCTATGCCCGAAGTTAACAAAAATACGCTGACGTCCAGTAACAAACCGACGCTACAAGAACTCTTCTCAAGAGAAGTAGAAGGTCCGTGAAGCAGGCTTGAGAAGACCGTAAGATTCTGGAGACAAGAATCAAAGGATCGCCACGGCTCACCACAAGCCTTGATGAGACTGAGCCGGAATATCTCGGGCGGTCCGGCTTTTCTGATTGTTGTTCATTGTAGTTAGGGACATATCAATTACAGATAGTACTGCGGTTAGTGATGTGTTCACGATCTCGACAGTATAATCCTGCAAGCTCATGAATTTACAGGATTATTTTTGCGTTAATTTGACGTGTGCCCTGCACCTTACGGTTCCTGTTCAGGATAGGTTACCAGTATACCAGGTTTGGGTGTGTATTTTTTGTATTGGCCTAGTTTTTGTGGTGTTAAACTATGGCGCCCTCCCAAGTTTATTTCATTTCTTTTACTTTTACTTTGATATCTTATACTCGAGTTTGCTACCTCATTTAGGATCCTAGTTTCCTGCCTCTGAATGTTACTCCAATCATTATTCGTTCCATGGTATGTTGAGCCTATGTATGTTTGCTTTTAATTTGTTTGTTATGGTGATGTTATCCACTGTTACGCCGTCGTCACCTGCTTCTTTTAGACTATGGTGGCACTGTGGTGAGAACTGACAACCGGGTGACAATTAGTGGAACAGAGTGGATGTGGAGAGATGGGTGCAGATGAACAAGAAGGCCACTAACCCGATCGAGGTATAAATCGCGAAAGTCGGTGGGCAATGGTGGACTAGAGCGGCGCAGGAAAGGATTGGTTGGACGTCAACCGGAATGGCCTTGACCTACGCAGTAAGCATAAGCAGGCGGTTGATACTGCTGCTGCGGATGATGATGAAAATGGAAGGCTCATTCTGAATAACCAGTCAGTGCTTCTTGTTGAAGCGAAGCTTTATTTACTTTACTTGTGGAATTTGAGGCGGTGCAGCTGTTCACTGACTGAATGCACCAGTCAATGCCTGGGAGGTAAAATTTTCTCGCAGGTCCTCATGAGTGCCACCTAAAATTCGCACATCGCCCAGCGCCCAACACCACCCGCCGTGGGTTCACTCATACGAAGAGTGGATTGCACCCTCTTGGCGCGTCAAAGATACATATAATTATTTATTTATTGATTTTATTTTCCTGAAGGTTCCCTAACAGGAGGAACATTACATGAGCGGTGGGTATACAATACATTGGCAAAGGCAAAAGTAGCATTTACAGACGTTTGGAGCTTCGTCTGGGCGGCTTCTATGGTTGGGCATTTTTAGCATCCTCCCTGACTCCCCGTTCCCATCCGGCTTCGGGCAATTCTTTCATAATAAATGGTCGCGTTCTTCCTTCTTTTTCAAAGGTCCAGGTGCATTAACGAGCACCCACTGTTTCTGATAAAACCACGGGATGTGGCGCCTGTGTGTGCAAAATCAACCGCCGCCTCCGTCACCACCGCCTAAGTCGTTTATTCCACTCACGTTGCAGAGGGGTCTCTGTCAGAGCATGCAAAAGGAGCACCTGAACACGCGCCATCAGTAGTGTCAAAAACCCTCTTTACGTTCACGGCATCCGGGGTGGAAAGGCAATGCACTCATACTAGTATTTTCTCACTAACAGCCAACATAACCGGAAGGTGTGAGTCTCAGAAGCAATGGGTGGTGGCAAGGAAAAAAGAAGAGCGTCGTAACAAGCCCGCCCTAGACCGAAAAACCGAAGGAATATGCCCTGTGCACTCTTTTCTGAACAAAGTAACGCAACACTCCTCGGAAAACCAATGAAGACAGTGCTACTTAACAAGCCTACTTAACAAGCCCATCTTCCCGCGAGGGAACCCTGGTGTGATGCGACGCATCGGGAGGTTCAATTGGTGTTTCCGTTGGGTTGATTCTCTAAATCGGGTGAAACGTGTTGTGAACGCGTATGATGCATTTCCATCACATGCGAGTGTTCTCATACGCGGGCAAATGGGCGAACCGCCGCAGCGCAATACCCGCTTTATATTTACAGCGCTTGAAGGAGAGGACACAACGGAGGAGAGTCGCGCATGCGCGCACTTGCGCACACCGCCTGTTGCCGCGCGATGAGAGCGGAGCGAAGCGAGGAAGCGCGCGCACGCAGCTGTAGTTTATGGTAATGAGACGCAGTGAGAGTGTTGCGCAGAGCTGTTGTGCACAACTTTCGGAGAGAAGAACGGAGGAGGGATGCGGACGGACGGCACGACAACGATGACGCAGGAGAGACATGCCTCAGAGCAGGAGATGCGTCGCATCTAAAAACTCAACAGATACAAGTGATATTCAAACCGGATTTCTTTTTTATGCCAGGAAGTGTACATATCTGTAAGCAGGCGATGCGTAAACATAAAAATTCGAAAGCTTGCTAATATTCTAAAAAGTACCGCTGGCTGGCAGTTCGTAATGCACTGCAACTCCGAAAGGCGGGTAGGGTTTTTAATCTACTACCGAGTTTTTCAAGCTCAAAGATAGATTTAAATGTCAACTCTATGACGTGTTTTAAATCAGAAAAACTCATTGATACTGTATATGTCAGCCATATGTTCGTCAAGCGATCCAGGCATCGCATTCATAAGATCAAATATTTAGCAAGATCACAACCTCTATGCGGAGAGTGTGTTTGTTGCTTTTCTTTTTATCTTTCTTGTAACTGTGTTTTGGGGCGGAGAAAATGCGTCGCACACCCTGTGAAGCCACATCCACCTTTAAACGTCACCTCCTGACTTGCCCAGCCACGAGGTAACCTGAATACAACCTGAAGCCCTCTTCTCCGCTGTTAACCCTTTTCTAGGATATTTTCCTAATGTTAGGGATGCATTTTACCCTTTATTACTACTCAGTAACAGGGCCCTCGTACTACAACAAGCAGCGATACCACAGCACGTGCACCACGCTACCCGTGATGCTTTTGTTGAATCTCCCGACGGATGTGAACCAGCCATCACCATTGTCATCATCAGCACCGTGTAGACCATGCGAGTAAAGTGATCGTTCCCGCTAAGGGCAGCAATGGCCCAGGTTTGCTTGGCGTCGTTCTTCCGCAACAGCTTTGAAAGACACCAAAGCCACCCGGTAGCAACAAACATTAGATTGGTTGATCCAACACGGGGGTTGCAGCCGTCGTAGAGGGAAGCTATGCACTTATGATTCTACGCTTGCACCGTCGCCAGCATGTTTCTACAATGAACGTAGGTTCCTTCAGCGTCTAAAACGTCCTGCCGAAAAGCTGTAACCTTGGGATCTACCAAAAGTGTCTCATTAACACTTGCGGTTTGCACAGCCATGATGTGCCTGCTTGAGAGCGCGCTGTTCACACACTATCAGTTCCAAGCAGAGAGAGTGCGGCGCCGGCAGAAACTGGACTGGAGCTATTCCACCACCAGTAATGTCTTGTCCCAGCGGTCACCATATGCAGAGGCCAGTCTTATCTGGTATGCACTCTCCAAGTGGCACTCCCGCTCCTACGCCTGAGTCGAAGGCGCTGTTTGCTGAGACCAGTGTTTTCTAGTTTAACGAAAATTCTGGTGGTGCACTGGGCCAGCAGGCTGCAGCAGAAGCCGAACCCCGCAAAACTGGGATTAAATCCAAACAAAACTTCGCTCGATGCCCTAACAGCATAACCGGTCACAAGTCGCTTTGTCGAACGCCCTTTGTTTCTTTCCTTCCCTAGTCCTAGACCTGAACCGCCAATATGCCTAACGAAGCTCTTTCTAGTGGTTTGATATCCTTTACATATTTTCATTTCTTGTAAGCCACACTGATAAATGAGGTACAAACAACCGCACCCACATGAAACCTGCAGTCTAAACTGTACTCATATCAAGTAAGTGAAAATAATGAAAGATATAAGTGTGTAAGTGAAACATATAATAATGAAAGTAAGTGAAACATATAATAATCGCAGCTCGTATCAAACATGAACAACTGAGAATTCAGAGTACCTATGAGATGTAACATGTGCTGAGTATTGAATCTATAATAGTTTTAGGTCGACCGGAGTACGCGATACTTTTTTATTACGTTCTTCGAAGTATTCAGCAGATTTTATAAAATTCGAAGCCACAGTAAATATTCTACACTCTCATATGCGTAAAATGGGGGTAAGGGCGCTCGGAAGTCATGAGACCCTTTCTGTTAATTCCAACACCCAACTTGCTACCTGTACACCCGTTTAATGGGCAAAAAGAGGTTGTTGGCTGTGTGCAATATCCTTATTTTTCTGTATAGCTGAAAGGGCGTTAAATCAGTGGTAATAAATTTGAGCGATTAATAACACCATATACGTAGTTTTAAACCCTTCCACCTCACCTAGTGGGGAAGATGTTTGGGAAGGACATGGGGAAAAAAAGGCAGTATTTTGAGACCATTTCTGGCAAGTAAGGATGTAAAAAGTTTAGTTTGCAGAACGAGCATCGAGAACGACTCAATTCCGAACGGCAATAAATTTCGAGCGCTAGTGAGCCCTTTTCAGTGGTCAAATCTTTGTGTGTTCTGAGTGCTGGTGAGTTCAAAGGCTGCCTTGTGCGGGCAGCGATTCTGTGCTTGCGTGAAGAAAAATTAGGGAAGTGGGGGTGATTTCGAGTTTGAATAAGCAGAGATGATACAAGAAGTATTTCTCAGTTTGAGTGAGAGAAGATTTCCAAGTAGCCTAATATGAGAAATTCACTTAGAATCATCAATTTAACCAGGTATGGCGGCTCTGAGTACCACGGATCATTAAACATCAATCTCAGCATTATCATCTTAAATACACCGTTATATAGGCTTACAAAATGTGTATAAAAATGGCTCCCATAAACTGTTTTTCACGACCGTTTTATGTCATCTTCCTTTTCTAAGGGCAAGAAGAACGGGTACTGACCTTTTGGAAACACGCAAGCAAGAAAGATGGCGTAAAGTACGAGGCCGACCATGAACATGGTGAAACTGGTAAAGACCAAGCTAATGTCGACCTTCTTCGGCAGGTTAACATCTGGCAGATAAAGAATGATTAACAGTTTGATGTGAGCGTACAAATGTTTTTCGAATATAGAAAAAAAGCAAATTTCGAGCAAACAATGAACATTTTACGACAACAACGAAGAACCTACTGCAGATCAGCTCTACGCACATACCAAGCGTTATTTCACCAACAGTTGGCATTACGTGAGTCCAGAATGCTATCGTCATCTTTTCTATTGTTTATGCATAGGAATTAGCTTGATCTCCGGCTTGTAAACTTTTGTAGAGTACACACCGGGGGACATGTTAAACGCAATACAAGTATTGCTCGTGCACGCCTATGCCAAAATTAGTGTTACAATGGACCCAGGAAATTGCCCGAAATAGGCTTACGGAGACAACGTTTTCATACGGCTCAGGCGTGAAACTAGAGACAAAAAATGTTTTTTGACAGCTATACAACATTTTATCGAGTGAAATTTTAGAAAGAAGTTTATTGAAACTCCTTTGCCAGGTAAAGAAATGTTTGTATTAAAATCTTCAAAAAGCAAATGTTATACGATCTTTTGGCTGCCTATACAGCGCAGTTGAGTTGTATGGTAACACAGCTGTTTTCACCTGGTGAAACAGAAAGTTTTCCTAAACGCTTAAGACCCGCGATAGCGAAATCTCCTGCAGCTCACTATGCAGCAATGTATCACTGTGCAGTTGAGAGTCTAACCCGCCGCGGTGGCTCAGTGGCTAAGGCGTTGCGCTGCTGAGCACGAGGTCGCGGGTTCAATTCCCGGCCGCGGCGGCCGCTTTTCTGATGGAGGCGAAAAGCAAAAACGCCCGTGTGTACGAGATTTCGGCGCAGGTTAAAGATCCCCAGGTGGTCCAAATTAATCCGGAGCCCTCCACTACGGCGCGCCTCATCGCCTGTGTTGCGTCGGCGCGTTAAACCATACAATCAATCAATCAAAGTTGAGAGTCTAGATCATTGACCAATACCACTCCTGCTACAAAAAATTGTTTGTCGCTAAAACTAGTGATTGTACAAAAATAACTCTCCTTCAGATGGTTTGAAACCCGTCTGTACCTCGAATCAAATGAAGTCGGTATCTACTTAGGATGAGGTTATTTTCGTAATTCATTTTTGCAATGAGATTGGTAATTTACTATGCATAATATCTTTGACTTAAAAAAGGTGCCTCCTTAATAAAGCTTAAATTCAGCTTGCAATTTCAGATACTGGGCATATTAAAAGCTTACAAATATACATCAACCTTGTACCCTAAATTCAGAGCAACCATCTATCTGTCTTGGCTGTGTAATACATCGGGAAGTCACTCAAAAACCGGCTTTTAAGAAAAGCACGAACTCAGATTTTATGAAAACTGGAAATTCTATCCTCACAGACTACGTGCGAACTTAAAATAGGATAAGACGACCGGAACAATAACTGCAAGTGCTGCTCCTGCCGCAAAAAAATCACTGGACAGCCAGGGCCTAAACGAGAGCAAGGAGAAGCAGCAGCCTAGGTCGAGCCGACAGCCGTTGCCGAAAGCCACTGGGGCAAGCAAAATAAAAAAACAGTAAGGAACTTTTCAAGTAGCGAATAGAAAAAAATTACTATTGAGCAATTTATTGGAACATCGAAAAATGCGGACATAGCTCCGCACTATCTTCTTGCCCAATGAACAGGCTCATTACAGCGTGTGCTCAGTAAGGCACATTTTCCTTTGTGCCTTTGCACATAGGCTTGTTTCTCCGTAGTGTTGATAATTTTAACTTTTTCCGCAACAGTGCCGCATAGATGCTGTATGCCCATTATAGGTACTTTTATTCGGTGTATTTGTAACATTACCGTTCTCTACGATGCATGTTTTCTAACTCTGCAAAAGGAAGATTTGTGAAAAAGTACACTGGCAGTACCAGGGGGCAAATTACATTATGCACAAGTCTAACGTGAGCAATTGCAGGAAGTGAGGAAGGTTAGAGCGAGAAGCTGGGAATGCATGTCGGTCATGAAGAATAAGTTTGCATACTCACCTCTGCCGCATGGATTGCCGCGACATGTACAGAATTGAAAATTTGGGCGTAGCGATGTAAAAAAAACTAATTCTTTCAGATCTGAGAGAACCCACAAGGAGCAGACTGAGCACAGTGAGCGGACTTTTTCATTTTTTATGAATTTTCGCTTCCGTTTTATTGGCGTTATTTCTTTGACATGCACATTAGACCTAGATTGGAGGAAGCGGCTCCCAAAATTCTCCATTTTTTACTGAGTGCCAGCGCTGTATCCGTTGGTGTCCCGTTGAGTGCCCAGAGGAAATGAGCCGCGCACTGTGTAAATGGAGCTCATGACTAAAACGCGTGAGCGGGACAGATGGAATATCTGTTCTGGCTGCTGCCATCGACGTATATGATCATGCGTTGACTGGCAGCGAAGTGACATTATAAATTTCTTGTAAGTATAGAAGAGAAAAATAAACCCATAGGTGTTACCTTGCTTCAGAACCCGTACATATGCCTGTTCTGAGTCTTAAAAAAACAATATCAAACAAAGTGAAGTTAATCATATGCGATAAGAGGGTTCTGGAACAATTATAAAAACACAGTGGTGATAATGCCATGACAAGCTCAAACTCATTTGGGCGTTGTTGTAGTACAATTACCTGAGAGCCTATCAGATGCCCAGAAGGTTTTTCAAGAGTTTGCATTTCTTGCCGTGTCCCCATGCTTTTTTTAGGTGATACAGTGGAAGCTCTACATATTTCATTCGAGATTTTGTGCACTTTCTGATGACGTAAGAAACCGATTTAAATGCTACTCCCACGGATAGAGCATCTTGGTTAAGCAAGTCCATTGCAGCCTTTAAATATCCCGACATACACAAAATAAAGTCTTCGAAAAGCTTGAGCTTGCCAGTCTACAGAACCTTGAAATGGATAGAACGCCTGCAGAATTTTAAAAACCATTACATGTGGTGGATAGAGCTATGACCTACTATGTAAGGAAGGCTGTGTGATTTGCTCTGCTGTAAAAATGCGCTTGAACTGACCACAGAAACGGTTAGCCTCAATAAACATGAACACTGCTTCGAAATCATAATCATCAGCCTATCTACGCCCACTGCATTGCACCGGCCTCTCGTTAAGATCTTGCATTATCCCTATACCTATAAGAAAGAAAGTCAGACAAGTAGACACAATCTATCCAATGTTATTCACACCATGTTTGGAAGAGGTATTCATAACATTGAATTGCGAAATGTTGGCGTTAGGGTTATTGAAGAATACCTGAGTAACCTCAGATTTGCTGATCAGGCGTTGGTTAGTAATTCGTGGCACGATTGCAAAGCATGATTACCGCACTGCACAACCAGAGAGAATCGTGGGTCCAGAAATTAATATGCCGGAAACTAAAGTAATGCTCAATAGCCTCAGGCGAGCACAACGGTTTCAGATAGGTGACGGGGCATTGGAGGTGGCAAGTGAATATATCTATATTAGGCGAAGTAGTGACCATAGATCGCCACCATGAGGCAGACGTAATTAGAAGGATAAGAATGATAAGAATGGGATGGAGTGCATTCGGCTGGAATTTGCAGATGACGAAAGGCTGCCTACCATTGCACCTTAAGAAGAAAGTGTATGACAGTTGAAAATTACTGGCGCTCACCTACCGGGAAGGAACTTGAAGGCTCACTAAAAGGGTACAACTTAAATTGAGGATCAGTCAGCGAGCAATTGAAAGGAATATAATAGGTGTTACATTAAGGGACAAGAAGAGAGCAGAATGGGTCAGGGAACAAGCGCGTGTTAGGGACATATTAGCAGTGTAGGGACGCAGCCCATACGTCCTCCCGCGTAGGGTGATTTCAGTGAAGTGCGCGCGTCGAACATTGATAGTGGCATCAGTGCGTCCTGTGCCCGTGCGCGCGTCTGTGATCAACAGTGCATAGAGTTTCTTACAGTATATACTAGAGAGGAATCTAGCGCTAGAGTCAATGCGGCTCACATCAAGGCCGTTTGTGTCGTCATGGGCCACCATTAGATCATGCGCTCGCCTTAGTTTCATCATTGGCTTGAATTGAAACGTTTTAGTGACCGCAAATTTAAACAAAGTGCAACAAAAACGCGAAGGATAGTGTGGTATATGTAAGCTGAAAGTACAACAGCGTATTTCGAAACTTAGAACAAAAAATTCCCCCGCATTTCCCCGAGGGGGAGAATGTGAAAGTGCGAATGCACGGTTGTCGGCCCGCTTGCGGCGCTTGCGCTCGGCCCCCGCAGCCCACCGCCTCGCCGCCTTCTCTTCCATCGGGTTTGTAGTATCACGTGTACACCACGCAGTTATCAAGCCGCTATAACGCCGCTGAGTCGCCAACGCACGCCGCTGACGACGTAGTTTGAATGCGTTAAAGATATAAGGCGCGTCACTAACACTGATATCAGCGTCGTGTCCGTGGCTTGGTCGGTAGAGCGTCGCGCTGCGGCCGCAAAGTCCTCGGATCGAAACCTGGCGCCGGATGCTGTTTCTTTTTAAGTTGCACTTTATAAGCGACCCCAAACCATCCACCGCCGGCGGCGGCGGCGTCCGCAGTGCTCCTCTATATTTAAACAAGAAACAGCATCCGGCGCCAGGTTTCGATCCGAGGACTTTGCGGGCCGCAGCCCGACGCTCTACCGAATAAGCCACGGACGCGCACTGATATCGGTGTCAGTAACGCGCCTTATATCTTTAACGCATTCAAACTACGTCGTTAGCGGCGTGCGTGGGCGACTCAGCGGCGTTATAGCGGCTTGATAACTGCGTGGTGTACACGTGATACTACAAACCCGATGGAAGAGATGGAAGAGAAGGCGGCGAGGCGGTGGGCTGCGGGGGCCGAGCGCAAGCGCCGCAAGCGGGCCGACAACCGTGCATTCGCACTTTCACATTCTCCCCCTCGGGGAAATTGTTTTTTTTTTAAATATAGAGGAGCACTGCGGACGCCGACGCCACCGACGCCGCCGCCGCCGCCGCCGGCGGTGGATGGTTTGGGGTCGCTTATAAAGTGCATTCGCACTTAAAAGGAAGTAAAGCGTATTTTGGCCGAAAGTTTTGCACTTGCTATTTTGCAGGCCAAGGTGGTACTCTCGAAAAATGTTAATGTTTGTGAGGAGGAACTGATTAAAGTCTCTTATGTTACATTTTCCCCTATTTGAAATAATAAGTTGTCTGAAGAGTTAGGAGACTTTTTTTCAGCGTGCCTATGAAGACGTCACCTTCGTGGTGAACCGGTGCACCGACAAACAGCTATAGTCTAACAAGAAAAAAGAAATCGGGGCGTTAAACAGTCGTTGACGATGACAATATAGGATGGATTCCGGAGCCCGGATCTGCCGTGTCTTGTCTTCGTCGAAGTACGTTTTTGTTTCTTTTTTTCGTCGGCTACAAAATTTACGGCGGCATGAGCAACGTCAGGTGCGATCACGCACTGCCTGCTGTTTCACCGAACACGGCTACCCTAGAACAGAGAGGATTTGGGCTTCCTCGTAGCTCGTAGACGTGTTAATGCATAGTGAAGAAAGCAAATAACCAAAACCGCTTCATAATTCAATTTTCATGCCAAGCCCGAGCTAAAAATGGGGGTCTTCTGATAAACCCCCACGACGACATGGATAACCAGGCGCAGTTTCCTCTCTAGTATACTTACTAAGAAACTCTATGCAACAGTGAGCCGCAACAAATACGTGTAGTGCCCATAAAACCCGGATCATGCGCACAACCAAGGGAGTGGCTTAAAAGCGGCGCTCACAAGAGCAAAGGTGGGGGAGGTGGTAGTGCGCATGTGGGCACACGCGAGAGCAGCCGCGGCCGCGGGCTGCGGGTGGGACCGACGGGCGGCGAGCCACAACCATGACGCCCGGACCGCGTGGAGCAAGCAGCGTCCGTGGTGGACGCTCTTCAACTGTAGTCTTCACAATGACTGAAGACATCGTCGTGAGTGTACACACCAGGCCGACACTTTCTGGACGAGCAGTGCATGTTTTCTTTCCGCGCTTTACGCGCACTATTGCTGTACTGTCGTAATAGTGCCTAGTAAGTTGCTTGCTTTGTTCTTTTCGCTTTTGCTTTCCCGGAATAAATCGGTGATTTGTTCTCATGTGGATGGGCGTTAATTCGTCGGGCTGGTTCGGTACCGCGAAACCCTTACGCTCAAAGGGGGTTCCTTCACTGGCGCCCAACATGGTTTCTTTCTTTCCTTCTTTCTTTCTTTCTTTCTTTCTTTCTTTCTTTCTTTCTTTCTTTCCTTCTTTGTTTCTTCCTTTCTTTCTTTCTTTCTTTCTTTCTTTCTTTCTTTCTTTCTTTCTTTCTTTCTTTCTTTCATCCTTTTGTGTTATTGTCGTCGAGCCTTGACTCACCCCGCGAGATACCCTGCCGCCTGTATGTGGGAATGCTTGCAGAACGCTTAAGAAGTTTGAGTGCTTTGTTCGAGTCGCTAACCTTTTCTAAGCAGCAGTCACCGGCGGATTAAGCGCCCGAAAAACCAGGTGGGGGAGCAGTAGCTTTTTTAGGAGCCCGCGCAAAGCTAAGGATGGCAAACTAGGCGAAAAATGAACAACGAGGGACGCATTCACGCTCAATGCTTGAAGGCTGCACGGCCTAGAGGTAACAGAAGGACATTTAAACATAGCTAACAACGTCAACACAGGTACTTTAGGTGGAAACAATAGAGCGAACGATTTTGTAAAAGGCAAAACTAAAAACCGTCAGGGGAAAGCGAAAGGGAAAAAGAAATGCAATAAATACCTAATAGGCTATTCAGGGAGGCAGAAAGCCTGCTAAGTGGCCAAAAATTCGCAACCAACTTAAACAGGCAGAACTAAACCTGCCCTCCTCAGCCGAGACTCTCCTCAGAGGTCTAGGAGCACACCTGTCAGAGAAGACAATTTTGTCTGGGGAGGATGCAAGAGGACCGCAGGGATGAGGAGAGGAGAAGGCGTTGGCATGCTTAATAAAGTAAGCGGCTGGGATAGAGTGCATGACAGCTGTAAATAGCATATATTGGATAAAGACTGGACAGCAGGGAAAAATACATGGTTACCAGTGGTGTATCTGTGAACGGGAAGCAGAGATAGGAAGGAAAATGAACAAATGGTAAACTGTTTGAGAAGAGATATAAACCAGCTCAAAGATTCCTGTTAAAAAACCTCATTTGGAGATACGACTGCCCACATAGAAGATTTCAATGAATACACCGATCACAAGGGTTCTCTAGAGATATATTTATGCAATAAAAGCGGCTAGTAAAAGTAAAAACAGAAATAAAGTATGATATATCAATAACTTGGAAAAGCGGGAACGGGAACTGAGTGCCCAGCTTAGACTATAGTCCAGTCTCCGAGACTATATACGAAAGGTTGTTGAAATGTGAATTGATCAAAACGGAACAGACAGTTCAGAGAGCGGCACGCACTACTTTCCTTGCACTTTGTAGGAGCAATCCGGATACATTTAGAAATCGGTACGACCGCAGAAACTAGTTTGAACAATGAGCAGTTAAAGATCATCGCTGATACGATGGAGGACAAAATCAATCGGCACCCAGACAAAGATTGGGATTACTACGAAATGATCGCGTTCATAAAGCATCAGATGAATTTAGCGATGCAACGAAGCCGATGGAAAGGGAAGAGACAGCAGAGAAGCCGATTGAATAACGAAACAAAAGGGGATATTGACCAACGAAAAAAAAGGCGACGAGGGAACATAGAACGGTAAAACGAACTGTTATGAAACCGGAGGTAGTGAAGGAAAAATAGAATAGCTACGGGGAGAAAAAACTAGAATTTCAGAAAATAGTACAGGTGAAGATCTAGCACCAAAAGGCAGTAATAATCCCAGAAATGTAGAATTAGGACAAAAGCGTAGGGAAGAAGGTTTGAAACTATAGAAAATCACTAACCTCAAATGCGATATTCATCAAACACACTTGATTGATGAGGGGGAAAAACATTTAGAGGGAGCAGAGGTGATGGCGGAAATTCATAGAGTAATTATTCAGATGTTTAGGGAAGCATAGGTAGGGAACCCTGCACCGATAACACGAGCGCAACTGAAGACAGCGGGATATGAAATACGTTGGAACAACTTTGACTGCAAAAAATCAGAGCAAGAGGTCTTCTCCCGAACAGAACAGCAGTGGGCGCAAAAGTATACCAATGCAGCTGGTAAACCTACTTTGGGACAAAAAGTGAAGCATCGGTTATGAGGGCAAAAGATAACGTGATACCAACCAAACAAATACCGGAGGATTGATTAGAAATTAGAATGAATAAAATATATCAAGGCACAGGCAAAAAAGCGAGTATTTATTTTAAAGACCACTCAAAGTAAAGTCAGTGGTGTGTAGATTTGGTATTGCAGGCAATAAAATCAGAAATAAAGCAGAACGTTAGGATATTGAAATCGTTGGTGAACAGCACAATAAATTTAGACAAAAAAGGCGACTGGATGATAATTTGTTCGGGATAATACAGTACATTTAAATTGCCAAAGCTCAGAATGTATCATTATGCCTTAAGTTCTTGGAAATTAACGCCTCTTATGACAACGTAAATAGAGAACTGCTCTACAGAATTCTGAAAATTCAGGGATTAGAGTTATTTCTTTACAGCAATATATAAAATAATACAGTGCGTGTGACATGGAATGGGAAATGTAAACGCAGCAGGTCAACAAGGATCTAGCACTGAAGCACGAATGCCCTTCGAGCCCAAACCTGTTTACGCATTACACTGCAGGGTTAGAAAGAAAACTAGAAGAAAGTCAATTAGCGTTCAACCTAACGCACATGTAGCAAGGTTAAGTAGTACAACAACAGCGTGTTCCGGGAACGTTATACGCAGATGACATTGTTTGTTGAGCGGATGACAAGACCGATATTCAATGGCTCAAAAATATTGGTGGTCTGGAAGCCACAGACCTCGGGTTATATTTTAGCACAGACAACTCGAGAATAATGGTTTTGAGTGACACTAGCATGAAACAGTGTGAGTCGAGCGTGACCAATTACCCCCAGGCAAGTAATATTGTTACGTGCGGGGAACGACGGTTTATTGCAAAGTCCACAATGGGGTAGCTCAGTATGTCCGACTGCAGCCGCGAACGCTAGCAACCTCGTCTTTCTCTACCTTGCCAGCACATTCCCTTAAATTCGTTGGTCAATTCCTTGGGACACTTGACGTTGTGGACCGTGAGTAGACAGCGTAACATTTCCCCCGGTGGAGACGTTGCCCTCCGGGCCACTCAAGGCATGCCGCGTGAGTAGTAGAGTTTGAGTAGGGCCACGTGAACTGTTTGACACTTGCTGCTTCGTCTGCCATTTCTAAGGAGCCGTGAGATGACGTAATTCACATCGCTGGTACGATTGAGAACTACAAATGGCCCTGTGTAGTGTGCCAGAAGCTTTTCACACAGACCGCGTTGGCGAAGGGGGTTCTAAAGCCACACAGAATCTGCTCTTCTGAACGACATGTCTCGGTGGCAGCTGTCGTAGCGCAACTTCGACCGGTCTTGCGAGGCCAGAGTACGTAACCTAGCGATTCGACGGGCTTCTTCAGCGAGGCACAGAGTCTTAGCTACGCTGCGGTCATCGTTCACAGAAAACGGAAAAATCGTGTCCAAAATGTCCGACGGCGGACGCGCATAACGGAGGTAGAAAGGGCAGTATTCTGTGGTCTCGTGGCGGGCGGTATTATATGCGTACGTAATGAATGGTAAGATGGCGTCTTAGTGTGTGTGTTTGGAATCAATGTACATAGCTATCATGTTCGTAAGTGTCCGATTGGTGCACTCAGTGAGGCCGTTCGTCTGCGGATGGTAAGGGGTTGAGTGACGAAGCTGCGAGAAGGAATGCCAAAACAGCTCTTCGACAACATCGGCGGTGAATTGGGGCCCACGGTCGCTGATGATGACGCGAGGCGGGCCGTGGCGGAGCAGAATACGGTGCAAAAGAAAGTTTGAGACCTCGGTGGCAGTAGCTGATGGGAGCGCAGCGGTATCTTTGTAACGGCAGAGGTAGTCCACGCAGACAATTATCCAACGGTTACCGTGCGCTGACCGTGGGAATGGACCGAGCAGGTCGATACCAACTTTCTCAAATGGAGAGTGCGGTGGGTTTACCGGGTGCAGTTGGCCAAGTGGCCTTGACGCAGGAGTCTTGTGCTGTTGACATTGGGGGCAACTCGCGACGTATCGTGCTGTCATCTGACGCATTTTGGGCCAGTAAAAGCGCTGGCGCGTGCGGTGAAGCGTCCGAGCAAGTCCCATGTGGCCCGCAGTGGCATCGTCATGCATAGCTTGGAGAACCGAAGTAAGCAAACTTTGGGGAACCACAAGAAGCAATCGGGAAACGGTTGACGAGTCATTCTTTTTGTTGAGTAACCCGTCGTGCACACAGAAGGAGCTGCGCGTTGGACTTTGACGTGCTGAATTTAACAGTGATGCTAGGTGCGGATCTTGCAGTTGTGATTTCCTGAATGTACTGAGGTCGGGAAACTCCGTGGTCACAGCTGCAAGATAGTCGCCGAGGTTATCAGAATCGCCGTCTGTTGTTTCCATTGGGAGGCGGGAAAGACAGTCGGCGTCGGAATGGTTGCAGCTGCTGTTGTAGGTGACCGTAAAGTTGAATTCCTGAAGACGCAAAGCCCACCGTGCAAGACGGCCAGAAGGGTCGCGGAGGTTCAGAAGCCAACACAGTGAATGATGGTCCGTAACTACGGTAAAGCTGTGGCCGTACAGGTAAGAACGAAATCGTTGAGTCGCGGATATGACTGCCTGGCACTCTTGCTCCGTTACCGTGTAATTACGCTCGGCTTTGCTCAGCGAACCACTGGCATAAGCAATAACGTGTTCACGGCCGTCATGACGTTGAACTAGCACGGCACCAATTCCAACTGCGCTAGCGTCCGTGTGAACTTCTATAGGGGCCAAGCGGTCGAAATGGCGCAGGATTGGACTCGATGTAAGCACAAACTTCAACTGGCGGAAAGCGTCTTAACATTCAGGATTCCAGATGAAAGGCACGTCTTTTTCAAGCAGGCGCGTTAGGGGAGACGCAATGCCAGCAAATCTGGGCGCGAAACGTCGAAAATACGACCAGAGGCCAAGAAAAAGTCCTTAATCCTTTACAGACTTTGGCTCTTTGAAGGACGCAACAGCCTCAGTCTTGTTCGGGTCTGGTCGCACACCATCCTTGTCAACCAAAAAGCCTAAAACAAGGGCTTGGCGCCCGCCGAAGCGACATTTTTTTTAGTTCAATACGAGGCCTGCGTTCTGCATGCAGTCAAGCACAACAGCTAGGCGGGAATTATGCTCGTCGAAAGTGCGACCGAAAGTAACGACATCATCCAGATAGCACATGCATATGTTTCACTTCAGACCACGCAAAACTGTGTCCATGAAGCGTTCGAAGGTGGCAGGCGCATTACACAAGCCAAAGGGCATAACATTAAATTCGTATAGTCCATCTGGGGTGACGAAAGCCGTCTTTTCTTTGTCGCTTGGATGCATAGGAATCTGCCAGTATCCGGATCTTAAGTCGACGGAACAAAAGTAAGAAGCTGAGTGGAGGCAGTCAACAGCGTCGTCAACCCTTGGTAGAGGATATACATCCTTTTTTGTGACAGCATTCAGGCGGTGGTAGTTAACGCAAAACCGCCAGGAGCCGTCTTTCTTCTTCACCAAAATAACGGGCGCTCCCCAAGGACTCTAGGACTCCTGAATCACGCCTTGCTTCAACATTTCGCCGACTTGGTCGTTAATAACTTTGCGCTCGGATGCTGATACTCGATAAGGTTTCTGCCTAATTGGTGGTGCTGATCCGGTATTTATGACGTGGTGCGCCCGTGATTTTGGAAACGACAGCGTGGAGCGGGTCTGGGAAAAATCAAATACGGCAGAGTACCGGGAAAAAATCCTCAACAGAGACCGGCGTTCGTCAGAGCGGAGAGATTTATCAATCATTCCAATGAACTTTGCTTCCTGGGGAGAAGGATCCAGAGAATGAACTGGGGCATCGGTCAGTGTAGAAACTGCGGTTGGGGCATATTCGTCGTATGAAGCAATTTTCATGCCCTGGGGAAGCACGGTGGTTTCGTTCGAGCAGTTCACCACCCACAATCTGGCACAGCCATCAGCAACTGAGAGGACACAGCGCGGAACAAGTAGGTTGTTTTTGGCACAGCGTTCATGTACTGGCTCCACCAAGGCTTCGAACGTGCCTGAACGGATTGTGGGCGAAGTAACAACAATAAATCTTGCCGAAAGTGCTGGTACGGCACAGTCTTCCAATACAGAAAGAGCGGCGATATCAGTGCAATCGTCCATGAGGGGTGAAGGAACATCATCTGGCCGGTGAATTTCTCCATTCGCGCAATCAACAGTAGCGCCACACTCTTTCAGGAAGTCAATACCCAATATGAGACCGTGTCTGGAATGGGGGAGTAGAGTGAATTCTGTCTTGAACACCTTTCCACCGAGATGCACTCCTGCTAAACAAGTCCCAAGCGGACACAACACTTCGCCTCCAACTCCACGAAATGTAACAGGTTGATCCCAAAGAAACATCACCTTTCGTCGCAAACTCTGTTTAAATCTCAAACTCATAACCGAAACCGTAGACCCAGTGTCCACCAAAGCGCTTACGGGAATTCCGTCAATTATAACGTCCACTTTGTTCTTTAACATTAATACAGGCAGAGGTATTTCCGAAAAAGACTGTCCCGCGACCTCACCCTCATCGGCCGCGCCGGCTAGTTTCCCGGCGGGGGCGAGCGACGTCAAGGAGAGGGGGACCGCCGTAGGCGCTGAGTCGGGGGTGTGACACTCCTGTCAGAGGCCGGAGAGTTGTTGCGACGAGATTGCTGGAATGCCTCCTGTCTAGGGGAAAGTGCTGACTGCGGATGTCCGTAGCCCCAAAATCGCGAGGGTAGGTAGTGCGCGACAGCACGGGCCGTTGTTCGAATCTCGGTGTCTGGCTACGGCGGTGGCAATAACGCGCAATGTGGCCAGCGCATCCGAAAAATAGCAGACGGGAGGTTCTCTCCGAAACTCGGTCTGACCGTCTCTGTACTCGAGGTTAGGGCGTCCGACATAGCTTGGGTACTGGGATAGGTATGGAGGGTTGGTATGGTATGGAGGCTCCTCCTATCCCGGTCGACGTGAGGTGCCAGCTCCCGGGGATCCGCGAGCGTCGTTGATTGGAAACGCGTGTTCCTGCTTGGGAAAGCGTTCAAGGGCTCTTGCATTGCACAGCCATCGCGAACGTCATCAGGCCGCTGAGTCAACTCTGCGTGCCGTACGAGTTCTTCTCGCACGATACGCCGCACAATTTCAGCGAGGTCACCTGACGCGGCCACATCAACTGCAGCGACCGTGGTGACATGAGTCAAGTCTTGCCGCCGTACGAGTTCTTCTCGCACGATACGCCGCACAGTTTCAGCGAGGTCGCCTGACGCGGCCACATCAACTGCAGCGACCGTGGTGACATTGGCAACACGTCCAAACTTGGTCATAACGCGCCGCATCTTCAAAACTTCAAACGTCCTGCAGTGCTGGATCACATCGGCCGTAGTGTTCAGCTGATCTTTGCTTATCAGAAAGTTGTAAACATCTTCGGCGATGCCTTTAAGAAGGTGACCCACTTTGTCTTCCTCAGACATCGCCGAATTTACGATCCGGCAGAGCTGCAGCACGCCTTCAATGTATGCCGTGCATGTTTCCCCCGGGAGTCGAGCTTTTTGTAGCAAGGTCTGTTCGGCTTTTTTCTTTTTGGCTTCGGAGTCACCCAAACGCTTCCTGATTTCCGTTACAAAGCTATCCCAACTGGTGACGGTTGATTCATTATTTCCGAACCAAATCAACGCTCTGTGAGTCAGGGAAAACGGAACATTGTCGAGCTGCATGGTCGCGTCCCATCGGTTGTATCGGCTTACTCGGTCGTAGTGCCGTAACCAATCGTCGACATCCTCACCGGATTCGCCAGAGAAGTCGCGGGGCTCTCGTGGATGTTGCAAGGTGGTCAGTGGAGCCACGCGCTGAGCTGGTTTGTTGGGCATCTCCGGAAGCGCTGGTGGTAGAACAGCGACTCGCCGGCTCCGGCGAAGAACCTGGGTGCGCTGATGATCCGTCGTGGCGTACCCAGCACCCTCCACCACAATTGTTACGTGCGGGGAACGACGGTTTATTGCAAAGTCAACAAGGGGGTAGCTTAGTATGTCCGACTGCAGCCGCGAACGCTAGCAACCTCGTCTTTCTCTACCTTGCCAGCACATTCCCTTAAATTAGTTGGTCAATTCCTTGGGACACTTGACCTTGTGGACCGTGAGTAGACAGCGTAACAATATAAATATTTGGGAATGTGGATAAGCAAAGTTGAGAAGTAATTTAAAACTAATGAGGAGCAACTGAAGTGTGAAGGAAAATGAAACGCAGTTATAATAAAGAAAGCATTCTGTGGGGGTATAAGAAATATGAACTAGGGACAGGAATATGGGAAGGAATACTGTTCCTGGACACATATTGGCGAATGCAGTATCAGCCTAAAACCGACGCGCTAGCACGCCTTGAAGGGAACCAGAGAACCGTTGGCCCTTTTGGCCGTACAAGCGAAGGTGAAAAAATAACGAATGAGGGCAGGCAGATATAGGTTGGCCGACGTCTGAAGGTCGAGAAAATGGTAGTAATATATGTTTTCAGGGAGATCTGAGAGCAATGAATCAACTTTGGTGGACATCTCAAGTTTTTAAGTACCTGTACATAAAAAGCGTGCACATGCAGTGGATTATGAAGAATAGAAGGCTAACAATGACATACGGAAAGAAGAGTGGAGAATCGAAGAGAGCCAAGGTACCCAGAAAGAGAGAAGGCAGCTAGAAACGAATAAATGGAGAGAGAAAATGGAAGCTAGAACGTCGGTGAGATGTACAGGGCTGAGAAATTGGACATAAGAAAGAAAAAAATTCTACGATAATTCCAAGGGGAGTTGTCATGTGGGGAATAGATAAAGAAGGGAGAAGACCAGGTGCATACCGAAATGGAAGAATTGGTGAAAGACAAAGAGCATGAAGAGATACAAAACAACTAAAATATCACAATAAGAATGTTAATATTACACCAATGGAGAAGGTTTCGCAGGAAAGGAGAAAAGAATGAAAGTGAAGTGGCAACGAAGGAGAGACGGATACGGGAAAATGGAGTCGAAGAGTGAGACGACCATCGAGCGAGCGGAATGTGCAACGCGACACTGAGTCGATCAGTTGGTCACACGTCAGCGTGCTCCACAACACTCCAGCGGCTTTGCTCCATTGGCATCAAGGTGCTTGGATACTACCAGCGGCGCAGCGTATTCTCCCCGCTGGGTTAAGGGCAGTAGCTTGTGGGAAGCGCCTTCGCACGATACCTTCTTGACCAGAGGGTGATACTCGGAGCATCTTGCCGCGAGCTCCCTTCCCTCGCCTTCCTCGCCGGCATTTCGGCCACCAGGCCGTGGAACTTGGGGGCATCGGCGCCCGAGGGATAGCGCTGGTTGACATGAAGCGGTGGTCGGTAATGTGGGAGAGGCGGGCGTATGGTGCTAGGACTCAGACTAGGACTCGGGATGTTCGGACGTCGCTATCAGCATTTGAGATGTGTACCTGGCTATTACAGTAGGACTGACCTGCCTCTTTTTCGGCAGAGCGAGGACAATAGTGATGAATGCTTAGATTATATTAAGATAGAATATTTTCAGGACTGACTAGGTAGTTGGTGTTATTGTAGTGTGGTATTTATGCCGTATTTGCTTGTGAGGTGGTAGGTTTGAGCAAATTTATTCTTTTGTGGTGTCCGTGTTGAATCTAATGCCTTCTAAAGCAGTTATGTGTGTTAGACTTGTGCCTCCTCCCTTCTCCTGGTAAGACGCGTTAGAGCATTGCCTTGATTTCGAGGGTAGCGCAGGTTGCTTGCAAACTAAGAGCTTCGCGGGGAAGTATAAAGAATATCATGGGGTGCGCGTGGTCTGCGAAAAAGAAACAATCTATGCAGCATAAAAGCCTAGAAAGCGAGTTTAACCATTCAAATCTACCCGAAGGAAATATTCGGCTTCCATAAACCCTAGGATTTAAGGGTAGCTCAGAGGGAGTTAACTCCACGACTGTAGAGGCAACGAAAAGAAAAGTAGAATCCTCGTGGATGAAAAGCGGATAGGAAAATATTGCTTAGGACCGCTACCAGCTCTTATGAAAACATAAGTATTTTGTGCCAAATAAGTATTTTGTACCTGCCTAAGAGCAGCGCATGAATTAAAGCAAGAGTATAAAAACATAGGTACATTAGTTTTTTTGTACAAATGACACGTCATCACCTCGCTATAAAGCGGATACAACTAGCAACCATCAGTATTCATCAGTCATCGCCAAACAAAGAAGTCATTTCACGGAAACAAACCCTGGGGCTGATGTTACGGATACTTTCGCTATTATTGGGTCTAAAGTATTCACATATGCATGGCTACATATCTTTATCGCTTCCATTTGGGAATCTACAAGGCCTTTACGAGATGCACCTTTATTTAGCCTTTCCAATGCAGCAGCAGTGGCGTTCTGGAAAGCGTGGTTCTATCGCTCTTGGAAAGCCCTTGCTCCGATTCTTATCCGTACCCATATATGTTCACTCTTTGGGCCAACGCATTTAATTTACTTTTTTGTTCTGCCGCAGCAGGTCACTTTCTGCGCCACCCTGGCTGCTGAATTTTTCCATTTACTGAAAAAATATTCCTTCTGTAAAAGTAAAAATACGAGGTCATTGAAACCTATACGCACGTTGTAAGACTTCTTCAGGGTCTACCTTGCGTTTAAAAACACCTCTACGTTCAGTTAGCCAACTCTGAATGAGTAACCTGTTTATACTACGAATTACCTCTTTTTTACAAACCTCGTAAGGATGGACACCGTCCCGCACTAAAGAAGAACACGGGGTCAGGAGCAATATTCCCACTGTACACATACCTCCTCCGGTGTGTGACTGGTATTTGACGTTGAAAAGTAGGGTACAGATTATGGCTTCAACCATTTGTACCAACATGAAGGAGATGAAGTAACCAAGGAAATACTGTCGTTCCGTGATTCCCATAAGGTATTGGTACGTCTGCAATTAGGAAGCAAAATTCAGCAGGTGATGTTTCGGCTCCCACAATGTAGCTCTTAAAGCTGTAGCGCAGAAAAAGGTTTTTTAGAAACCGGAAGTTCGAGGAGATGAAGGTTGTTTGGATCCCTTTTGGTGCGAAAGAGCGCATAGCCAACTACTGAGGTCACTGGTGCTAGCGACCTGAGGTGTATTTCGTCTCTTATGGTGAGCGATGCGTAGGAACGTGTACAAGCGACGTCCGTGAGGCATACAATCGGATTAACTGTTTTATTGATGGTTTTTTTCCAGTGTGATGACTGCCTCCTTCGAACAATTGTTGCTATCCCGGACATACGCAAAACTGGCAGGTAGTGCTTTTTCACCCGCCCACCGGCATTTATACATAATCCAAGGCGCAGTACTATATTTGATTTTTAACACTCCTGCCGCCATGGATGTGCCCTTTAGTGCCCCAAACGAGCGTCCAAAGGAACATATTTCACGCACGAAATCGCCACATTACTACGTCACAACAGCATGCACAACTATAACACCTCCGCGTAGTGAAGAGGCCGTACAGCCAAGCAAACAGATCCTTTTTTGTTTTGGTTTTTACATGTCCAGCGTCGTAGCATGACATGTCCAGCGTCGGGCACAGGGTAAGCCCTATACTTCCCATGCATTTTTGGCCATATTGAGGTACATTTTTCTCGGGCTCTAAGAAAGGTATCTACATAACTTATATATCATTTTCTTCCAAATTTCGTGCTCTTTTAACTGTACTAGAATTATGAAAAGTCTTAAAAAATTAAGTTTTTTATAATTTTTTGTTCGTTAGTACCTAAATTTTGGCATTATTTTAGTATTAAAAGTTGTGTACCAAAAAAACTGTTACGTGCATATTTTTAATTCTAGTACAGCAGGTGTGACAAGTTAAGTAGATGACAGGAGGAAAAAATCAGCTCGTTGTCTTGGAAGATATAGGAAATAATGGTACCTATGTAAGAAAAAACATTGTTTTGAGATAATTGAGTTTAAAGTAAAAAAAGAGGTGAAAAACAATACTTTTTTGCCATAAACACCACTGGAGCCATTCATTTAAAAAGCACCAGCTTCATAATCACTGTCGAAGTCATTTTTTTGGTTTTCACCCGGTCGTCTGTCCTTCCTTGACTATTTTGTGCACCATCGTACAGATCTGTTCACAAAGTATTTTGCTTGTGGTCAACCTCTTTAAGCCACTTGATGGTGGTGTTGCGCGCAGGTTTTGGTGTGAATGATTTCAAAATTCTGGCTCATGCATTGCTTCATCATTTAATGAAAGAACAGCATCCAATGTTGCAATCATTACACTGTGAAGTCCAAAAAAGATGTTTTTGTGCTCAGCTTCGAAGGGCAAATGGGGAAAAAACCTGCAACAGGGTCTTTGGATTGCCCTCACTGAAAAATCAGCTATGCAATGGTTGCTAAGCAATTTCCTTATACAGCTGGTTCCAGAAAAGCATTTCAATCTGAAACTGGAAGTTTTTTTATGAAAAAAAATGACAATAAACCCTGAGAACATTCTTAAGAGGATGTGGGCACTTGCTACTTGCTTACGGGAAAACTGCTTTTTAGCGAGAAATAAGATTTTTTAAGGCAAGTGTGAATATGAAAAATGGGCACAAGGAATTGAACTTCCCTAATTGCGAAGAAAAACAAAAAGTCATTTTTTCAAAATTTCGCCTTACCCTGTGCCCTTAAAAAAAGAGGATTGACGTAGCTGTTTGGATGACACTCAGCCTCTATGAAACAGCTGGCGCTGAAGGCTACAGGGCCGCTATTAGCGAGTTCCCTCCAATGCTGCAGTCAATATTTGTATCCATATCTTGGAGAAGCCGCCGGTTGTTTCGGCGGTTTGGCCGGCTCTTTATGAGACCGACTCCCCGGTCCCGCCTCTGCATGTAGGCTAGAGTGTCGGCCGTCCCCATACGGCCGGTCAGTTTAGTTGAGTTTGCAGATATAGATTATTCAAGTTTGGGTGTCCGCTATTTGGTAGCGGTAATCCATGATTTCGTGTAGCACCAACAAAACGACAGAGCACACAGGGAGGCGACGGGCACAAGCGCTAACTTCCAACTGAGTTTATTGAACAAATGCGTGAATCTAAAACACTGAGTAGGCTGCGGTTCGAACGTCCAAGATATAGGCGTATGTAGATGGATCATCATGTGTCAGCCTCTCCCCGTAAGGCTCAGTTAGTCTGTTCAATTGTTCTTCATATACACCAGGCTGAAGCGCTATCGAGTTTTTTGTGGTACGAGAGATGTCGTAATCACAATTTCCCTAAAAGACCTTAACAAGTCGAAGGAAAGGTGTCTCACCAGCTGCATATTATTGTTCCGGAAAATGTCAAATGTTAAGGTACGGTGGGCAACCAGCGGAACAAGTGTGTTCGTTTAGTTTTGTAATAAGGGCATCACTAAGTAATCCGATCACACTTACTAGTTTATGCACTAAGGAGCTCCACCCTCACGTCTTTGTCTATAAGCTAACATCTTCTGGGTAACATAAACCACATTGCCATAGTCCATGGCTTCCCATTTCACACATGCGAGATTGGGCTATTCGCACATGCAGACCAGGTGACCAAGTTATGAAAAAGCAAACTGCGTCACTACGACAATTAAAGTGCCTAGATCGTTTTTGTGACGTTGTAGATGTTTTGGAAGAAGTGAATGATGTTTGGAGTGGTAGCTGTGACTGAACGTCTTGGTGGAAAACAAAAGCGCTCAAAAAACAAGGACGAAGGAAGACGTTGACAGCACGGCGCTTGCTGTGCTGTCGTGTTATCTACGTGCTGTCTACGTCTTCCTTCGTCCTTGTTTTTTGAGCGCTTTTGTTTTCCTCCAAGATAAACACATACCAACTAGCCCAACTTTCCGTTCTTCTGTGACTGAAGCCCAATGTAAAGTTAGAGGTGCCAAATATTTGAACATTTCTATGGGCAATAGTCTGGCAGTGAGTGGCAAGGCGAACTCACACAACAAAATAACAGGTACAGTGTAAAGGTGAAAAAAGGAGAGAGGAACTTTGTATGCTTTTGGGATTGCGCCTTTGCGAACATTTTTTTGTGCGCACAACCATAGCTCGGTGTACTCACTGGTGAGTAAACTCATTTGTACTCATTTGTACCCAAACACACGAGTGAGGGCGATGATGAGTGAGTAAACACCCAGATTAAGAGAAGTGAGTACGATGACGGGCCAGTACAGGGGTATGTCCACAACTCTGGAGCGCAGTACTCATGAGTAGACCACTCGTAAGTATGAGTACTTAAGAGTACACTACTCATGAGCATGATTGCTCATAAATCTCAGTACTCAAGAGTATACAGTTTTCATGAGTACAGTACTTATAAGTACACAGTACACATGAGTACTCTAGAGTATGAGTACTCGTGAGTGTATAGTACTCATGAGTTCATGGTCCTCATGAGTACACTACTCATTAGCACAATAGTCATGAATGCTTTAGTTGAGAGTGTTTGCACTCGAGAGTACATGTAGTCATGAGTACAGAAGTGCAAACAAGTTTTATCACAAACGAGTCCGGGCGCGAGTGTACGAGTCGAAAACATTTAGCGGCGCCGCTGTGCAGCTGATCTGTCAAGGATGGTAAAAGCGCAAAACAAAAACTGCGCCTGTCTGCTTTCGCGGTCCCTGTTTAGCATTGTTAGCGTTTTTCGGCGGTCGCTAAGGGGTCACGCTGAAAAATGAAAAACGAGGGCGTGACGGCCAGGCGGGCAACGTGGCCGCAGTTGCTCTTTCTACGGCGCGTGTTGATTGGTGCAGTTATTTTTGTTTACAAATACGCGGCCTTCAAACGCGTGGCTGCTCCGTTGCGCTTGCTCTGTTCATGTGGTTAAGAGGAGGGCAGTGGGGGCTGCTAACAATGCATGCACTACGCAAACTGAAGTGGCTATTTTTCGGTCTTCAGCAGTTTCCGTAGATGCACCTCACACTGTGTAGCCGTTTTGTGAGTCGAACCGCTCATTAGGAAGTCGCCTTTCAGTTACGTGATCCGCACCGGATCGACTGCATGGTTTTTGACACCGAAAGTTTTCCGCAACATTCCGCTGTGCGCATTCGAGCAACAATTTGCTGATGTACGAGCGGCCATCTGGTTTCATTTGGCTCCCGTTTTTAAAATTTTGCGTCGGTTTGCTACGACTATGGTCTCGTGCAGTGCTATTTACAAGTGAGCATATGGGCCCACAGTGCAGGCGCGGCGACGGAATTTGCCCCTGCAGTGGAAATAAACAATGCGAGTACACCTGAGCAGGTTTGTGAGTTGTGAAAACCCAATGCATTTTATTCGCGCCTAAAAATAAAAATGTAAATGTAACTGAAGACTTGATCTTGGGGGCCTCGCAAATCGACATTGTTAAGCACGACAAAGTATTGGGGGTGGTGCTCTCGCACCGCATGACATGGGACGCCCATGTTGAATTACTGGCAAAAAAACTGTCATGCGCAGTGGGCGCATTGTACCGATGCCGCTACTTCTTCCCGCTCAACATAAACTTCAAATATACCATTCGCTTTTTCGGTACACCTTAATAACTGTACGTTAGTTTGGGCCACGACAACCAAAAAAATATTAACACGTTACTGCAGTTATAAAAGAAAGCGATCATATGTATAAATAACGTCCTGTATCTTCATTTGACTAAGCAATTGTTTGAGAAGAATAGAATAATCAATATTAGGCAGCTTTATTCTTACCGTCTACTATATCAGTTACACTTTTCAAATGATAAATATAAGCAATTCTTAACACAAATATGCGGTCTAGATATACCAATTAGCACTTATACAACTCGTGGCTCGGGACAATGGCTCCTTTCACGCCCACGAACAAATGATCTTCGGCAGCATAATAAATAAATTGCAGGAAATTAGCGGCAATTATGTAACACTAACACGTGCTTCCTTACGTGATCGTTTGCCAGAAATGATTGTTTTTGAATTCTATTTGTGATATTGTTGTGTAAATATGCGTGAAGTGTCTGCTCTGTTCCTTTACCTGTACATAATTATGTGACGCCGAACCAATGCGTTCAAGCTTGCTATACAAGTATTTTATTGTTTTATTTTTTTGTGATGTTTATCGGCCTTCTCAAAGGTACTGTCATGCAGTATCCCTTTTTTAATCGCATTGTACAGTCGTCAATGAGCTGCCAATTTGGCTCCCTGGCCCCGTCAAGCTGTAGCAACAGCTTTCTTGCCAGGGAGACCATCGACATTGTATTATGTCGAGAGAAAAAATAAATTTGAATTTGAATTTGAATCGGACATCATATAGCCCACTTGAACGCGTGCGACACCTTGTTTCGCCTTGCATATTTTCTCGAAGAGCTCTGGCATCTCGTCGCTGGAAGAGCGTTTTGCTTTAGAATGGCTTGGCAATCGAATGGCGACCCGCTTCTTGTGTACGTCACCGTGTTGCAATGAAGCTGACAACGACAGTACATTTTGGTGGTTGGACTTCCCCTACCCTCGTCTGCTGTTTAAAGGCTGGGTGACCAGGACTCTCTAGCAAGTACGGCCGGCTTTAAGCTCGCACTGTGGAAGACCCCGTGAAGGGGCTGTTTTTATATGATGAACGCCAACACCAGATGCCGGGTTTCCGCTTAAGCTCGTGTCTTGGAACGTCTCGTGCAACACGTGGCTTGCACATAACGGCGCCACCGCACATTTTAGTCAGTCGCTGTCAGCTTCATTACGCTTCTCGAGGTAAGAGCTGCAGGTTTCCACTGTGCAACCAACGCACCAACACGACAATCCAGTGACGTCAATGCAACCTATCAGGTCTCCGGAAAGCGTGCCTGGAAACTATGTTTTCGAGTGCACAAAGCACGACTGAGCAGTTGGACAGCGCTGTAACGGCTGCCAAGCATCGTCAAAAAATGGGTAAACTACGACAGTCGACTGTAAGCGATACGCGCATCACGAAATTTCTTCCCCCCGACACACGCACACACGCGCGCACGCGCACGCAGACGCACGCGCGCGCACACACACGCACGCACGCACGCACACACACACGCACACACACACACACGCACACACACACACACACACACACACACACACACACACACACACACACACACACACACACACACACACACACACACACACACACACACACACACACACACACACACACACACACACACACACAGAGGAAAGCACGCACGCACGCACTGATTTGGACGGGGCCGTCCCAGCTCAGTCACCACTGTTGCGACGTTGGCTTGCTTAGTGCGCAATCGACGTGGTGCAGAGCAGAGTAAAGAATTCCAATCGATGCTGATTTGAAGCTGCATTTATAAACAATAAATACAAAGGTACCAAGAGCGTTACATGAATCGCCCAAAGGCGATCCATGTAACCTCCGATGGGATGCCGCCGCATTGCCGCTGCTTCCGGCCTGGTTGTATATCCCGTGGTTCCGTCACAGTGGCCCAAATTTCGAATCCCTCCAATCAGGACTATCACTGGCCGCAAAAAGAATCCGGCGAATGGAGGCCAACGATTGTGCCCGCTGAGCCGCCACCACTGGGAAAGGGAATGCTACTAGGCGGCGCCGTCTGCAGGCTCGACTCGATGCGTGTCTGTCACGGGCCGCTCATCCCAGGCATGATTTGGTCCAGCCGTTGCGATAGGAAAAAAAGAGCGTACTCGGCGGCGCCATTTGTCACCAGGTTGCGGCACGTCTGTTGCGGGCAGTTTGACAAGGCGTCAATCGGGCCCGCCGTCGACACGTCGCCAGGTGCAGCGAGTTTGTTTAGTGCGCTGCGGCACAACAGCCCACACACGCATACTTAAATAAGTGCTTAAAGTAAGACATGTATGGGTTTTGCCCGGGGTGTTAATGGAAAGTAGCATAATGACGTCTTACGCCAATCTCCTGTCCCTTTCTCGCGGCGGGACCTCCCTCTTTGGCTTCGCGCGCGCTAGCCGGTTGTTGTCTTTGTGTTTATTTTTTGGCGGGATGGTGGCAGTGACGAGGGATACGGTTGGGCAATGTTCACAGCACGCGAAACAGTGGTGGAAGCGTCACTGCAGGTGGTTTTAAAGACGATATCCTTTCGTTGGCGACAGAAACGCCCCAATGTTGACCTGTTTCTCTGTCTCTTGGCCTGTCGGCGTGTCAGTCTGTCGTTCTGTGTCTGTCAGAAGGATAATTTATTATTGCGACGTAGTATCCCACTTCTCTGTGTATATAGGACCTAGAGCGGTTGCCGCCAAGTAGCTTTGTGTACATAATGCGCCCTCTGCAGAACTAGACAACTTCCTGCCCAGCGATTCAGCCACTCGCCCACAAGTTAAAAGAATTTTTCATCAAGAGCTTCATATCGGCAAAATATTCCCTAGTTACTTAAGCTGGTACTATACGTCCTATTTATAAGCATTTCTCAACAATAATAAAACATTAGGGATATTTGAACCCGAACATAAATACAAAAGTGATATTTGCACTGTCCCTTTATTGAAAAATACACGTCGGGGTAAGTTTTGCTATCGCATACCAAAAAACGTGTTAAACCAATATTTCAAACCCAAACGCAAAACGTTGGCTTATTTTGCAGCAGTGGTGCAAGGTTGGAGAAACAGCCGAGCTGCCGTCCCCCTCCCTTCGTCAGATGCCCGGCTGTTGCACCTCACATGGATTTTTAGAACTTGCCGCAGAAAATTCTCCGTGGTTGGCAGGTTCGAACCGTTTTGAAGCAGCCTTTCACATCTCTCCAGAAGGGGAACGCGTTGGCGCGTGCTAGTCCCCACGTAAACAGGCTTCGCCAACTCGGCGTCTGTGTTTCCCACTTCAGGCTCGAAAGCACACGAACTGGCAAGTAGAACAGTACGAGACAGATGATCGAATTTGGGCAGAGTTTTCCGGAAGGTCGATCTCGCTGTGTTCTGGCTCTGCTCACGAGGCGCACGCTCAAGTGTGCTCGTTATTTTTAGGTGCGGAGTACCTTAGTACCACATAATGTACGTCCGCGCCCGTGCTCATAGCATTTACAATCGCCAAAAATCACACAGGCACCGACAGGATTCGAGCCTGTGTCTGGTAGAGCCCCCAGAGTTAGTGCCAGTCGTCTTACTCATCGAGCTACGACCAAGAGTTAGTAGCCGAGAGTCCAATGGCTTACTCCCTCGCTTGTGATGCTGTGCAGTACATTAGGAGCTCGCAAAGTCCGTCCGTGTCCATCCGTGCGTGCACCACCACGAAGTGAATATCAAGCGAAATTTGATTTGAGCCGTGAGTTGCAGTTTCATTTGGGGAATAATCAAGGTGAAACGCCCAGCTCAAACGGAATGACGGTCGGGGCGCAAATCATTGGTCACCCGGTGCGCAACTTGGATGTCATTTCAGGTCCTTGTACTCCACATCCCAGCCATCATCCACGGAGTGGAGATGCTGCCAATTTTGTACGAGATCCTCACGGGGCGCAAGCCCACGCGTAAGCCAGGATGATGCCCGGCGCTCTTCACGAGGCGATACAGTACTAACGTGAAATACTCTGGTCTGCTCCAATTGTTACTATGATTTTCATTGGCTTTAAATCCACCTGTCTGAGGCGCCATGAACAGTAACTTTTATTTCCAATATTCGTGGGACTACGTGGATAAATTTAGTTATAGCAGGAAACTGTCACACTATTGACTACTTACTTGACGCATAAAAATTATTGATTGTCTTGTCCAAACAATTAGCTTGACGTCTTCACAACCAGCAACATTCAGAGATTGTCACCGAGGTAGGTAGAGTAACCGTTTTTGGGGGGAAATGGCGGCACTGTTCAATAACAGCAATTTAGAATCACGATCGTCCAATGGATTACGCCGTTTGATTGATCAGTGTGTCGTCCTCCCATTTTCTCTTACCTAGCTTTATGCAATGTTACGTTATCATGTATTCCTATCCTTGGTATGACGGTTCCACACGCGGCTTATGCTTCTTCACTTCTCAGTGGCGTTAAGAAGGGGGTGGGGGTGTGGCCTGGTATGCTATGTGACACGTTGTGGGTGTCATATATGTATGATGATCTGTCTCTTTCTGCTGGCTGTACTTGGCGTAAATCATTACTTCTTTTGGTCTCTTTGAATTTGACTGCATGCCGTTTGGACAACGCAATGCAGCGCAGTCGTTTCAGAGATTCATCGAGAGCGTCACGCACGGGCTACCCCGCGTCCTTGCGTACGTCTGTGATTTCCTCGTAGCCAGTTCATCCCTGCAGGAACACCTGCAGCATCTTCGCCTCCTTCTTGAATGGCTGTCTGCACACGGCATCGTCATCAATTCCTTGGCCGTCATCTTGACTCCACTGGCACCAGACCTCTCTCTACAAATGTTGAGGCCATAAAAGATTTCCCGAAGCCCACCTCCATGCCGAAACTTCGTCAGCTCCTCGGCTCGGTGAATTTTTACCACCGTTTTATAACGAACTGTGTCACCCTACTCGCGCCATTGGACTACCTTCGTGGTACTAAATCTGGTGATTCTGCACTGCCTTGGGACCAAGCTGCTGAAGAAGCGTTATCGGCCATCAAGAGTGCCTTAGCGCACGCCACTCTCTTGGTCCATCCAAAAGCGGACGCCCCGGTCGCGCTGACGACCGACGCATCCAGTACTGCGGTTGGTGCCGTACTTTAGCAATGGCTGAAGGACAGCTGGCAGCCTCTCGCTTTTTTCTCTAGGCGTCTCACTGCCACACAAACACGCTACAGTGTGTTCGGCCGAGAGCTGCTCTTTATCTATCTCGCTGTGCGCCACTTCCACCATCTCGTCGAGGGCAGGCCCTTCACGATCTTGACTAATCACAAGCCCCTGACTTGAGCCTTGGAGCGTAGTCACTCTCTTTATACGCCTCGCGAACTACGACAACTCGGGTTTGCATCGGAGTTCACAGCGGACATTCGCCACATCACCGGCAGCGCCTACATCCCCGCAAACATGCTTAGCCCCGTCGACGTGGTCTCGTCACCATCGTCCAATCGGCCACTTGACCTTTCGACGCTCGCTAGACTTCAGGCCGAGGACCCAGAGCTGGCCCACTTCCGGGCATCTCCGACTTCCCTGAAGCTCGAAGAGGTCACCCTTGAGGGGGTGACTGTCGTGTGCGACCTGTCCACTCCTGTTCCTCGTCCTTTTGTCCCCTCGTATATGCGGAGCCCGATTTTCCACACGCTGTACAACACGGCCGACGCTGGTGTTCGTGCCACCCAACGCCTCATCTCGTCGCACTTCGTATGGCCGCGCATGAACGGCAGCATTAGGGACGGACGGGGTACGTGCTGTGCTTGTCAACGAGCCAAGGTCACGCGCTATCTGGTTCCTCCGGCTCAGCGCTTCCTCGAACCTAGCGAGCGTTTTGCGGTGGTCCACATCGACATCGTTGGACCTCTGCCAACCTGTAATGGTTTCCGCTACCCGTTACATGAGTCGACAGGTACACGTGATGGCCCGAAGCGGCGCCAATCCCTGACATCACGCTACCACAGTTGCTGCAGCGTTCGTCCCCACGTGGCTCTCACAGTTTGGCTGTCCTACAACCATCATCACGGATCGTGGCCGCCAATTCGAATCATCCCTCCTTACCGAGCTTCTCCACCTGCTCTGGCGTCTCAATTCCGGACGGCCGGATATCCCCCCAGACCAACGGGCTGGTGGAACGCTTTCTTCGCCACCTCAAGGTAGCTTTTACTGCTCACGAGACGCCATCCGAGTGGGTCCAGCGCCTTCCCTGACTCCTCTGGCTGTTCGATGCGCCCCGAAGACCCACTTGTCCTGTTCCAGTGCAGAACTCGTTTATGGTTTGACACTCCGGCTTCCTGGCCATTTCTTCATAACGCCAGCCCATGCATTGCCTACCAGCGAATATGTGCAAAGAATACGCATGCTCTTTCGGCAACTTCACCCTCAGCCTACACGACCGCCCCCGCCGAGAGACGTTTACATCACGTCGGACCTTCGCAATGCCACCCAGGTTTATGTGCGCAACGACGCTGTTCGCAGGCCACTCCAACCTCACTACGCTGGCCCGTTCCCGGTACTACAGCGAAACTCGTCAACGTACCTCCTGGACATGACCGGCCGCCCTGACACCATTGCCCTCGAGAGGCTCAAGCCCGCCTACATGGCTAACACCGTTCTGGATGCTCCACAAGAACCTCTATACACAGGCGCGAGTCAAGCGCCCCATCTGCCCTCCGCCGCCCGCCATGTTCATTGGCTTGTGCCAACCGTCAAGGAACACCACAGACAATCAACTGCGCCGGAAATTCCCGCGCACTCTACGACAATCGGCCGCTCTCCTCGGCTACGTCCCGAATTCCTCAACCGTGCTCCGCGCTAGGGGGGACCCCTGTAGCGGCATATCATCATTACCACCCAGGCGCCCATCATCAACATCACCTACGCTCCGTCATCATCATGATCTAACAGGGGTGATGACGTGGGTACTCAGAGCCACGCGCACAGTATAAAATTCAGGTTCCTGTTGCGGCCAGACGTCTGGTGCCGTCGCTCTCTCGCCTGATCGGCGCTCTACAAGCTAATCACAACGGCTAGTCTTTTGCGTTTACGCCCGTAATGCTTTCGCATCGAAAAACTAAACACTGCTTCATGGTACAGAACAGCAGAAAAACGGACACAAGTACAGGAACACGAACTGCGCAGCGGATATATCCAACTTGTAGGCTCTTTTTGTTCAGGTGACTCTTCTGTGCTGTGGCTAGAGTCAATTTACCCAAAGTAGCCCAAACGTTAACCTTACTTGAGAAATGCTGCCAGGGGATGGCCGGTCTGCTTTCAGCAAGGCGAATCCATCAACATATGCACCCGTGTAGTCGAAAAGTATAATGAGGGCAAGCACGCGCTCTGCAGATATTGCTCTGTCTAATCATACCATTCTTACCAATGTTTTAATTATACCGGTCACCTCTCGAAAGCTGCACACAAACTCTAAAAGCGATTACAGCTGACATTAAAATACGTCCAAAAAAATATTGTGACTTTCATCAAGCTTACCGCTTGCCTTGAGGAAAATTCCAAGTTGAGAGTTGACACTCGGCGCATGAGCGAGACCAGGAAAACACAAAGAATTGCATAGTTGCGCAATTCTTTAGCATGTGATGTCGGAGAATTACCCTCAATATTTTGTCCTGGGAGTTCTTCTATCGTCACCTGCTGGTAAAAATGCGTCAGTTACTAACAGGACTCGCGCATTTCACGAGCTTACATAATAATGCATTACCCTCCTGAGGTAAAATGAAATGCGAGTGCGAAAATTAGTGACTCAGAACACGGAAGGCGTTATTCACATAGCAGCAGGTATTTTTTATTTGCACCCGAAATATCGCAACTTGTGGGGAAAGAGATAGCGGCGACTATATTCAACAAATAGGCGCTCTTTTATTCTATAGGGATAACAAAGGAGTGAGAAGAACGGAAGTAGGCTCTTTTTGTGCTTTGGCTCTTTTGTGCTAAAGCTTTCGACGGTTACCAGCCAACATATTTAAAAGTACCATCCAATTGCGGACGACTTGTGGAGCTGAAAGGAATTCATAACACACTCACGATCAGAAGCTATGCAAGCCTTTCTATTACCTTGGGCAATGGAGATAACTTTCTGCTTGAGATCACACAATTAAAATCACGAGCCAAGGTCTTTGCAGCGGTTGGATGGCCCCTGTGTCATCGGAAACGCTCAAGGTCGAGGCAAGTTGCCCGTACCTTTCGAGTTCGCCTAACCCGTCTCGGCGTCGTAAGAAGCAGCTTCACGCCTCACCCACAAACGGATGATTTCGCATTGTGCCTGAGAGCTGTATCCACAAAATGTTTGTATGCATATGCAAACTCGTTCGTTGAACAATGAGGGTTACCTCGCCAAATCATCGGTGTACTTCGGAGATCAGGGAGAAAACGCGTTTGCAAGATGTAATAGTTCAAATTAAGAAAAATAAATGCACTAGGGCTGGTCTTGCAGTGAGACGTATTGACAACAGGTGTACCACGAGCGTAACAGAATAGACTTCGAGAGATAGGACAAGCGAGGACGGTCATGAACTTGATGGAGATCTTAATAGGATAATTTGAAATCAAAGAGTGCACTTGGGCAGGATAGGAGAAGGATGAGGTCAATGGGAGAGGACTTTGTCCTGCAGTAGACCTGAATAGGTTGGTGATGACAATGATGATGATAGTGATTGTAAAAACAGTACCTAACAAAGGAATATTGGAAAAGTTAATCCGCCCCGCAATCGAAGTTCCGTAGTTATGTATCCAATTCGCATTCATTAGGACCGCTCAGCGACAAAAAACTGACTAATTTTCGCGTCAAAACAAGTTTTGAAGGGACCCTGGAGGGATTATAGATATTGTAAGTATTATTCGGGTGCATTGAAGATAGCAGTCAAAGGCGACGTTTAGTACACTCTGGCAACATTGCCATGGCTTTTGTAGTAGGAAAATCTGTCCCAAAGTTCGGTCCTCCCAACTGCATGCTTCTTGCCAATTCCTGTGATATTTAGTATCATACCTAATCTAGCAGGATTAGCTTTACTGCGCCATCTGCACGGATCGCCGACCCTCCTTTAGAATCAGTCGGCCAGCCCCCGACGGGCGCTCCCAATTTGTTTGCTCAATTAAAAGTAGGCTACGACAACAATGTTCACCGAAGAATGTCGCCCTAATTTATTAGTTGGCAGACTCTATCGAGCTTAGGTACAGCCGATCAATACACAGTAGCTCCACACAAGCGACATGCGACGCTTTTCTGACTTCGCTTCTGGAGGTGTAAGCTGCATATTTCTTTGGTACTGGTTATATAGTAGACACTGCAAGCTCAAATAAAGGCAAGAGAAGTGTCAGCGAAGTAATGTAGGCAGAAAGGAAATAAAGTGAACCAAAAATTTCATTTTAAAGCATAAAACCAAAGTACGGTGAGCCCTTTTTGTCACAGGGTGAAAAAGCATGGCGGCCAGCAGCACGACCACACATTTGCACTCCCTTTGTCTGCATAAGAAACGCGGCACCCAATTATAAGATATTGATACGTGTTTTGTGAACGCTGGCTGCACTAGCGTAATTCAGAAAACCATCGCGCAAGCTTCTGATAATGCTGAAAGTACAAAAAAACACCGTATCTGACCTATTCTATAATTTGTCCAAGGGAACTGTGGGCGGTAGAGCCAAGTGGTCCGTCAAGTAGTGCGGCGATAATATGCAGGTTCAAGTCCCCGAGTGGGCGGGATTATCGGGAGTTGTTTGTTCTTGTTTAGGTAATTTTTCGATGCTGTATTCCCAATTTTTGTTGCTGCAACTGTCTTTTCTTTTCATGCGAACTGAAATACATCCTAATTTTTTACCCCGTAGAAAAAGTGGTTCTCGTTCAGTGGTGTTTCTTGTTCTTCTGAGTGCCTTTGTAGTAATAGGCCCGCCTGAATATATTACTTTTTTACCCAAAGTAGCTTCTGTCGATATTATGCTGCATTGCCTTTGATTGTGTACAGCGGTGCGTCCACGTGCACATTGCCGCGAACCATGCATTGGGTTTGTTTATTTGTGTTTTGCTTTTTCCGCCCGGCTGCGCCGGTCTGTGTTATCTCCGTGCCAAGGGAAGCGCGTGTTCCATTCTTTCTTTCTGTGCCGCATGTGTTATCTGTTCAGATAGGGAGAGCATTCCGATCTAACGTGAACATCCCGGAATAATCTTCTTGCATCTACAATGTTCTCGATGCGAATCGACGGTTCCAGAACCACGCGCGCCGAAAGATAAAAAGCCTGCAGAGCAGACGCCGGGGCATTCGATTCTGCGACGCTCGCCGACGCACGTACGTCACTTTGTTGACCACTGCTTCGCCGCCTCTGTATTCTTTTCAGTTGTTAGGGGAGCACAAGTTCGCTCCAATAAACTTGTTTCTTTTCCAAACAACTGCTTCGTCCTTGGCTACGTGACAATATGAAGCTTACACCTGCGGGGAAGCGACGTCCGACAAGCGTCGTAGAGCCAATATACGGACTGCGTACGCGTGAGTATGGAGTTGCTTGCTCGTGTTGAACATTACTAAACCTAATATTCTAAAAAAATAGCAAGTTGTGGCCACTGTTTTTAGGGCGCACATCATGTTGCTGGTAAGTTTTCACTTCGGAATCGAATTGTGGCGACCCGTGGACGGTCCAGGAATTCGTGCAGTGGGCGCTGTCAAGCGAGCACTGAAATGGCTGAATTATGGGAAACGTGATAGAAAATGTAGAAGCGGAATAGAACTTTGGAAATCAGTTTTTCTAATAATTCACTTTAACATACCCATAGTAGTAAAACGTGGTCAAGAAACCCCGGGCTTTATTATTTGGTTTGCGTTTCAACCATACAGATGACGGAGACCACAAAAGAAGCTCTACGGGCAGCTTAACTAACTCCCCACGCAATCCCTCCCTCCACCCAAGTGATTTACCGCATGATACGTTGAATTTTTAGGCAGCGTACAGTGGAAACACGAAACTGCACCGACAAAAAAAGATACATTACAAATAAGAGGAAAACCAACAATCAGAAGTTTTCCAATAACAGGAAGCACGCAACAGCCGAGTTACCGACTGCTTTTTTTCTCGCAGTGCTCGCACAATCAGAAAGCACGCCGTAGTCCCGATTACAAACATGTTTCCCTAGGTTCAGGAAAAAAACAATAGAACAATAAAAACCGAAAACCAATTAAGGTAAAACAATTTAAACAGTTGCAACACATGAACTGCAATAAATGATTCCATGATTCAGGAGAATTGCTTTAAAGGGAATAGGGTCCGCGATTCCTTGTTTGGTGTGATTTCGTTGTTAATGTTGTTTTTTTGACAAACATCTAGCATGACCGATAGTTTGTGCTTCAGCATTCGGGTTCCGCAGTTTATGTTACAAACGCTATTTTTCTATATTTCACTAATGCATGTTTGATACGAAGTAACTTTTACTTTTAGAAAGTACAGTTTGGAGAAAAAAGTTCGGTTTTGTTTAAGGTTTCTCTTATAACTCACGTCTAAGCTATATGATTACGAGTGGTGTATTTTGGTAACCTCTTTCAGAAAGAGCTAGCCTAATGGGTGATCAAATGATGCATTAGATATATTTCTCAAAATCTGTTTTGTAAGGCACGGATTGCCTGTACATTTGTTACTGTTGTATTGCCCCACACGAGATGGAAGTAGTTAATACGCGAGTAAAATAACGAGGTATAGAGAACTCTTTAAGCTTCAGTGGGAATACTAGATTTGTTAATGAAAGCGTATGCAGCTACAGTCGAACACGGATATATCGAACACGGGTATATCGAATTATTGTCTATATCGAACTCATAAAATATCCCCTTGAAAATTCTGTGTAAAAGTATAGGAATTCGTACGTTTATATCGAACCGTATTTTTCCCGACATTGGGTATATCGAACGCCGCGCGAGCTGGAAGGTGCTCTTCGGCGGTCGCTGCACCGCCGATTGAGGTTGAGGAGGATGTAGAGGAATGCGCGGGCATGGCGAAGACTGGTTCGCGGAACTAATCCCCTTTACCGGAACGAATTTGCGCTTGCCCAGTCGGGCCCCGCTACCGGCCGCCGTAGCGTTAGCGGACGGAGCCCGGTATGCTAAATCTCTCTAGGCACACAAGCCCGAACGCTCAGAAAATGTGACAGTGCGAGGTAGGAATGCCCCGACTGCGCACGTCCTTTTTTTTTTCGGCTGCGTACGTTCCCGGCTTGCCGAAAAAGAGTTTTTTTTCTCACTCTCTGGGTCTGTCTTCCCCCGATGTCGTCTCGGGAAAGGGAAGAGGGAACGAAGGCGCTGACGGCCTCCTCCTTCTTTTGCATTTTGCTGCTGTTGCTGCTGTTTGGCGAGTTGTCCCGCACCTTTCGGAGATCACTGTTTCTCTCGGAGATGACCATCGCGAGCGCTCTGTTGGAGTCCGTTAGAGAGCCTTGGAATTGTTACCTTCAAAGTTCTTGTGGTACGTGCGCGCTGTTCTTCTTTTGCGTGCGTGTTGTGCATGGTGTGCGAAGGCGCAGTGTACTGCTGGAATTTTCTAGTTGTGCATCCTCGAGAAGATCGAGACCAGCGTCTTTAATTTCATTTCCAGGACGAAGAAGCAGGCCAAGATCAGCGATTTTTTTTTTCACGGAAATAAAGCGTCCTGTTGCGTCGTGAGTGCGGAATTAGTTGTCATTCTTGAAAACGACGATCGGTAAGTGATCGTCCGCCATAGGTGAGGTCTCAGAGCCCATATTTTTATATCGAATTTTTCGTATATCAAACTATTTTGCGATCCCCTTGGAGTTCGATATATCCGTGTTCGACTGTATTTTCGATAGTTTGGATTTTTATTCCTAAAGTGCTCATCCCAAGTAATTTTTCTGTGAGGATGACCGCGAGTATTTTGTATTTAGTGACTGTCTCCATCACTGAATTCTTCTACAGAATGGCGCAGAAGTAGATACAATTTTGTTTTTTTTTTGTAGTAGAATTGCTTTAGACGTATTTGTGTACACTTTGAGGGTATTGTACTTGCTCCATTTCCTCAGTTCAGCTAGGACGTTGTTTGCTCTGGCCGTGAGGCTTAAAGGTGACGCATTACAAAGGGTGATGTGGTGTCAATGGCATATATAATGAATTGCGTTGTTTTATCTCTAATAAGAATGTCTTTGAAGCAGAAGTGAAAGATTAGCAGGCCGTGAATACTGCCGGTCGGAACGGAGATAAAAATGGTTTACCTTCTGATGAATGGCCACTAAGGAGAGGCATATTGACATCGACTACCTAGATGAGACTTCAGCGACGCTAATCCAGTACCGCGAAAACCATACATTCATTTCTGCAATAATTACATCCCAGTTAGGTCACCGAAAGCCTTTGGGTAGTCTGTATACATTCCTATATTCATCTCGTCATACTCAAATGATTTTAGAATTGATTGCTTGTGCTCCAGGAAGACTAATTCGGTAGAGCGGGTTTTTCTAAAGCCAAGGTGAGCTGAGATCAGTATGTTATATTTATCGCAAAGGTTTCCTTTTCCAGCAAGAATGACTTTCGTTTCCTTTTGAGACAACTGGTAGTATTGATAAGGGCTCACTGTTCCCAATGTCGCTGTTGGTCTCCTCTGTGTGTATGACTGCTACTTTTGCGATTTTCTTTCGCTTTGGAAACATTCCTTCTAACAATATTAGGTTTATTATATGCGAAATGGTTTTGTTAAGTCTAAAACATAATGTACGAATTTGATAGTCATCCCATCGCCATCTCAGCTGGCAGTGCTACTCATCCTTAGGACTTCGTCATCAGATAGCGGATTGAGAAAAAAAAAAGAAATTACTGCTTAGATGTTCGAAACAACGGAGGGCGTTACGATCGTAATCATCCGTGGTTATGTTGAAAAAGTTATTGTTAAAATCATTAACTAAGTGCTTTCCTGTCGGTTCTTCACTGTTAAAAATGATTTTATCTGTGACATATGCGGGGGAAATAGGGTTGAGGGTTTTAGTCAACATTTTCCACATTAAATCTGTTGTTGTTGCAGATATGGAAAACAGTGCACAGAAAATTGCGATCTTTTGACGACCTTATTTCTTGCGTTAATTTGTTCCGAAAAGATATGAAGACTTTTAGTGACTGAGGATTCCGCTTTTTAGAAAGTTCTTATACAATTTACTCTTCATTTTATTCTGACTAGGTAATTAAGAACTGGTCCAGGGCTTGCTTATTTTCTTTCATGAGTGAAGTCACTTGTATCGAAATGATTGCTTATTTAGCTGCAAAAAGCTCTCCAAAAATAAAGAGTAAGCACTCCGTGCATCATTTTGTTGCAGTATTACGCTTCCATCAAACTGTTGTAATTGTTGTATGAAGTCCTTAAGATTATTTGTCGTTTAGTTCCTGAAAGAATACTGGCTGTAGGTTCGTACAATCTAATTTGTGTTTCTTTAAGCACAAGTATACTGCGCTCCAGTCACTAATATCCGTACTTATAACGCCCGTGTTTAGAGCAGAATATTGCATATTTGTGATAAATAAGACTAGTAGAGAGGCAGGTAAAAGGGTGACCGTGGTCGGACTTGTCATGACACTAGTGTAACCATGTCAAAGAAATAAATATTCTTATTTTCCCTTCATTCTTGTGTCTGCTAACATGTTGGTGTTAAAGCCTCCTCCCAAAACAACATTGCATTTATTTTTACCTACGATGGGTAGAAGAGTCTCAAGAAAAGAGAAGAAATTACGAGTGTTTCCGTTTGGTGGACGGTATACAATGGCTACGATGTTTTCTCTTTTGTGCAAAGACAAAATTTCAGTCACTGTTTGTGAAATAAAATTACAATGTTACAATGTATACAGCGCCTTTTTCAGCAGGAGGCACACACCACTTCCATTACCGGTTTTGTGATTCAAGAACGAGTAATCATAACTTGAAAGATGCAAAACTTTGACATCTTCGACGTACCATAATTCAGTAAACATAATATATAAAATACATTCTTCAACTGGTCAAAAGGTAGTTCAAGTTGTGGTGTCTTATTCTCTGTTAATTGCGTGTTTAAGCGAAGTACTGTTAGCGATTTCGCGCAGTCATCATGGCTGATACTGAGAAAATCTGAAGTAAGCGATCCCGCACGTGCCGGCGTTTCATAGGTACATTTTCGCTTACTATCGTAAAAACCACCTCAACAAGCGGTCCGAGTTAAATGAACGGTGGTGCTGCCGGTTAATTACATATATTTTGCCTGGAGATTTTTTTGCGCCAAACAACTTGGAGATGTATAACCACCGCCAGCGGTCCACAAGTGTCGAACGGTTATGACTATTTAAACCGTTTGGTTTACGAAGCCTCTGTGGGACGCCCTAGAATGATACGCCGGTCTCTACTGGGGTTATTGATCTCGTTGCGCCGCCTGAGTCCGGCAGTTGGTTGACATCGGGAATTACAGCGAACTACGACGTCAAGGCGAGGCCCTAAGGTTCTCTGTACTTAAAGGAACAGAACTCCCGCTGGCAATGTTTCAGGTAGAGGGTGCGCGATCACTGCAATGGCGGGAAATTTGAATTGCATTGCGTGGTAGCAGTGAGCATATAACGGTGATAAAGCCCATTATGGGGAATCAATGATCTGCAGTTTGGACTGCTGTCACGTTGACTGGAACTGCTTTAATTTTTTGCACGTGATCTCGAAGCCATAGCTGATATCATAGTCGAACGACAGAGCCAGTTTTCATCCATTAAGTATTTTCCGGTTCCACCGTCTGACGACATTAGGACCATAAAAAAGCCTCGGTAAGCGGATGCCACCAATCGGGAATTTTATAACCCAAAACGGTGACGGCTAGAAGTGCAGAACCTAACATGCATTATCTTCGAGAAAAATCACTGCTGGTGATAAAATATTAGGAAGTGTAAGCAGCACTAGCGCTGTCACAACTTATATTCTATGCATCGTTACATGAAACTGCATAGATTTATCGAAGGAATATCCGGCAACGGCAAAAACACATAGGAGCGTCTGGCGAATGTATAAGGAGGAGGGTTGCAAGAGCGGCTATGGCGTCATCGGTCTCAATGCATCCCCCTCTTGTTTCATGCATCACCGTCATAGAGCACCCAGGCCGCTCTCCTCCTTAAACTCTGTGCATTTTGCCGGTAACCCAAAGCACATGACCGCCGTTATCATACATTACACGGTTTGCACTTCACACGAAGTCTTTGAAATATCGCAGGGGGTAGGGCTAACGCTGTGCTCATCGAGTACACCGTCTACCTCCCTGTCGCCTCGTGTGGGTGTATCTGAATCGGCACGACGACGGGCTTTCGCTCTCGGTTCCTCTATGCGTGTCCAGGTTCGATTCGCGGCGGTGGCAGTAATTTCTTACTGGCCTGGGAGTTTTCTGCTGACGCAGACACCAAAATTTCCTTGGCTGGTTAGAGGTATACTGCTTCGCAGTAAAAGCCTTGCAACACAACGTTAGACTCAGCAATTTTGTTAGGTTGCTATCCCATAAAAATTTTGGTTGATCCCTTTTTCACAGGAATTCGCAAAACACGAAAGTGCAAGGGACCATCACAGGAGGAGCTGAATGTTATAAGAACCTCCGTAATGCGGAAAAGGTTCCCGAGCCAGACCCCGCCAGACGAATTGACGCCGACACGCAAGAAACAAAAAACGGCCTAGGGTGCCTCAATCCACGCGCATCCCCCGCACTTGAAGGCGCTGGTATCGAGGCACCAACTGTCAGCGATCATTAGCGTCAACTGCGTCATGACGCGCTACTTCGCTCCGCCTACCCTAGACGGCAGCACCATCTGGATGAGTCATAGAGAACGACATCAGGCGCGTTCGTAGAGCTCACGTCTCGGTTCATAGCGAAGTGGGAAGAGCGCGACGTACCTCTAGTTGGGGCGAGAGAGCCGTGGGCTCGAAACCGGGCGCCACCGCATCAATGGCACGTTTTCTAGCGACGCCATTTGCGTGATGTAACTGACGTCACTGAAATCTTTGTGTACGCAGGTATAAAACACCTTTGTGTTAAAAACAAATACCGATATCACGGGGCGTTGCGTAGTTTCTCTTGTCCCAGTTAACAACTGGGCGGGGTTCTATTACCGGAGATTTCAAAAAGTGGGTAAAGCACGGCTCGAGATTATCTGTTTTCAAGCGAATTTTCTTCCTGAATAGGTGGCCGCTTCAGCAGGATAGCTGAAGATTTCATACGAAAGCTACCTTTGTGTTACTTTTGTTATTAGCTCACGTGGATTCTAGTCCACGCTGGTAGTGTGTTTCGGACGCAGGTATTCCATAAAAATGTGCCCACCTGCAAACAGATAGCTTGAACGTACCATGGGCAAATCGTCGCTTTTATTTCTTGCCCGCCTCTGGAGTAGCAGGTGAGACCTTTGAATGAAATATTGAAGAACGGTACCTGGGAGTAAAGTAAAAAAAATGGTTTAATATTGAAAGTGATGTTTTGTAACATGGAGGCCAAAATAACACCTTCTCCCCGTGTCCGGTGCAACAAATACTTCCAAATATTTTCATACTTACTAAAAAATTCTCATTACAGCCCACAGAAACAACACGTCCTCTGGGGAGACTTTGAAATCGAGGCTTCACTGCAGGCGTTCTGTGGAATCTCTGTACCGATCTTGAGTATTACCCACGTGGCTCTAGCAATAAACACACCGCAACTTGGATGTAACATGGTGCAGCATGTAAAAGTACAGGAAAGGAGAAAATATTGCGACGGAATAATGCTCAACAAAAACTCTCTTTTTCTCATAGAACTTACTGCAAAAACGTTTGAATTTTAAGAATATAGCACCGCTATACCTTCTGAAAGAACCCGTTGTCTAGAAATACGGCGCTTACATTTTCTCAAACGTTCAATTTTTTCGAAAATATTTCTACTTTAGCGTAGTTAAACTAGAAACTTTAGTTCATATAGCTCAAAAAGGCAATATGAAAAGCCGAATTTAAAGTCTTAAACTAATAATGTAAATTATAATGGCTTCATACGAAAAAGGAAGCGCAGTTTTATGTTTTCCCTTTACTGATGGTAAAACCGAAAACCTAAACATGTACCTCGGGCATGAGGTCACCATAGTTACTCTGTGGCAACCGAAAGAAAATCAGCGCGCGACAACCTATTGCAAAGAACGACCTGTCAGAAATCCTTGGATAATGGTTTTTGCTGATCTGCACTATCAAGGTACCAACTTTAAAATTTGCCTCGTGGCCGGAGAAAGGCTAATCTGAGTCGACAACACTCTCCCAAGGCGGATGCGCACTCCCTTTTTGAAGCCCATATGAAAAGTTATTGCCAGGTACCGTAAAAAAGTGTTCAAAATGAACGAAATTCCACAACTTCAGCCTCATGCCACACAAGATTTCCTAAAGGTTAAGACAATAAAACTTTCTAGCGTGCCTTAGTTTCCAAGCGCAGCTAAATCAGCGTCACTGTACGTTGATACACGCACGTGTTCCTCGCAAGTGAAGCGCTTTAGAACGACTGTAAACAGCCGGAGCCCATTCCGCAGTGCTTCTGAAACATTTTGGCAAAGCTAATCAGCGATGCAACAACATATATCGTTAATACACTGTAAAGCTTAATAAATACTGTTACGAGGAAAGCCCGCAATGCCAAATGTACGTCGGGTGCAACGAGCTCTGAAAAGGCTGCGCTTTGCAGGTGTTTTCCGCCTATGCGTTAAACGATGAAGTCTAGGTGTCGCACAGATTACGGGGGTTTTAAATTATGTTACCGCACTCAAAAAATCTTGCTAAATATACAACAGCAGGTATGATAGGTAGCCATGAATTGTCAAACAGTTTCAGGTCGAAATTCCTTTCGCAAAGCTTTTGTTCGGTGGGTTCTGGAGAAATTGATTTATGTGAGTGTTTTGCCATTGACGCTGATGGAAGTACGGGAGGGGCAGGGCTTCGTCCTGTGAGTTTTAAATTGGGGGAAATTGTCGCACTATTGCCAAATTCAGAAAAATTACCAATGATCAAAATAATAAAACTTTCACAGACTTTTCTTGGTACACAAAACCAATCACACAACGACGGAATGGCGCCAACCAGAAATCGCGATTATCCTAGAGAAACCACATTTTCTGAGAAACATAGAGCTAATCAGTCTTAAGCAAAACAACATTGCTTCCAATTTCTTGGTCAACCTGTGTTGGTTTGGTTTTTTGAACGCAGTTACCTAGCCTGCAAGAATTACAATGTTAGTTTTACGTTTGCTGGCCTCTTTTTAACCAGCCCTTTAACTATACTTACCATAGCTGGCACACGAATGTGGTATGAGTAATTACAGGTCTGCTTTACGCGTGCCACGCAAGTACTACATTGTAGTACCTATGTAGTTTTACAGCGGTGTTTCACTTTTGTCACACGCACCACTTTACGAACAGACCTCACCTCCATGCACTACGTACTTTACTTACATTGATCGTTGTAGACAGCGTCACCAACGCCCAGCGTCCACGTCCTCGCAATTTTGGGGTGGCCAGGAAGATTTATGTCGATCGCCAGGCTGGCACCAGTGCCCCACACTGCACCTCCGCGAAATGCGATGCATGGAGGAGCATCTTGAAGTCTCTCCATCTCACGGCAGGTGGCTCTGTGGGCGAAAGTAAGGCCACCCTGCTACGAACAATTCCGAGGATGTCTTCTAAGACACTGGGACAAGTTCTTGGCCGTGAAAGCGTTGATTGTACGTTTATTTCAGGAGAGTTGCCACAATTGCAGTAAAGCGAACCATAAAAGCCAGAAGGAAAACGGATATCCCCACTCAGTGATTTTTTAAGTTGGTGCTTCACATTTATGCATTTTTTACTTTCCTATTTTAGCTTTATCAAAGTTCCGCTCGACAAACCTTACCTCCTTACATCGTTATAACGATGTAATGTGTTACTGCCTACTGCTACGGGATTGTGCAAATATATTACCAGGTTGGTACGTTGATAGCAAATTTTGTTTGTTCTTTTCCTACATATTTGATTGAAGTACATAATAAAGAATACGCCAACCACCAGAGAAAATTTTTCACCAGAGAAGAATATTTTCTCTGCTGGTCGGTGTATTCTTTATTATGTACTTCAGTGTCATTCCCGACCAGACGGGCGTCCGTCGAAGCCTCGATTTCATATTTGATTGATTGTGGGGTTTAACGCACGGACGCAACGCAGGCGATGAGGCGCGCCGTAGTGGAGGGCTCTGGATTAATTTTGACCACCTGGTGATCTTTATCGTGCGCCGAAATCTCGTACAGACGGGTGTTTTTGCTTTTCGCCTCCATCTTTTCCTACATATTTGTTTTTTACCTACTGTGGGTGGGTATATGACCTAATATGTTTTTATTTGGCTAGTCCTCTTGCCTATCTTTACATTTTTCTGTTTCTTGTAGTTTTGGTTTTACAAAGTTCTATTCGACAATTTGTCTCTAAGATGGCATGTACGCATCCTCACCGTGCTAGTACACATTTTTCGGCAAACCTCCGGATCCTGTGACCATCGACCTGTAAGCTTCCGCCTTCTTTCGGCAGCACTAGCAGAGCCGCCTGATTAAGCGTAGGCGATTCACTTCTGCTGCCCATGCGCTCCCTTGCATTGAGTGTAATATAGGTTTAGCAGCTGACGCAACACTACCGTCGTCTTCTCCCCAGAGCAACGCATGGTAGGCGTTAGGCGTTAGGTGTTTCCCCTCTACGGGGTGGTGCCACCGAGAAGTTGGCTGCCCTAGTCGAAAAAAGAACATTTTCCACAAATATGGGGGCACTCTAGGATGACTAAGTAACTATCGCTGAGCCTTCGGCCGTGCCCAGAAAAGACATGGATCTCCCTCGTCGCTGCTAGTCCAACACCTCACGGTAACTCAGCGCCCCCATTTCTGCGACTGCATCAAGTCTAAAAACTGTACCTAGGTATCCTTCAGCTGCCCTTCGTTAGGACCACCTAAAAGTTCTTGTCCACCCTTTGCATCAACTCAACGTCCCCATTTGCACAGACCCTACCAAGTTCAATGGCCTACGCAAGCTTGTCTGGCGCTTCTGGACACGCTGGGACTCCACATAAATATTGTTCAGGTCCACCTCGTTCTCAGCCTTCCAGACCCTGAGAGAGCGGAGAACTACTGTGATTTCAATTCCATTTTCTAGGCAGACGTCGTCTTTCCCGCTCGAGGGTATTTGACATGCCCTGAAAGTACCATGACGAATCGAACTTAACCACTCCACTATACTTACACTGTAGTGGTGCAGACTTGCAACCGCACTGCTTTACATGCCCGCCAAATTATCGATACCAAATCGGTGCTCGTTTCTCTATCGGGCAGCCGGGTCCCATGGTAAATTTAGTTGTGACCTCCCCTAACCCGGTGCATCCTTCACACTTCCCTGCTTCCCCCTCCCGCTGCGCCTCTTTCAACCTACCACCCCCTCATGCCCTCTCACGTTGCTTCAGGGTAAAGGCCTTAAGTACCCTCCCCCTGGCGAGGCTCGTTTCCACCCAGAGCTCCTTCCATGAAAACTGCATCCCAGAGTACCCTCCCCTCCTCTAAGCATGGCTGGCCATTCCCCCAGGGAACTCTACACAACAGTGGCCGCACTTCGGTCTCTTGACATTTAGTTTGACCCTGTCCACGCTGGCTGTTCTAAAGAGCTCGCTGTTCTTGCCAATTTATTCGAGGAAATGAAAGCATCCTTTGCTCTTGCCAAGCATCATTGCCACCGTTAAACGCACCGAACGTCCTTCCTAAAGGCGCACCTGCCCACGACGAAAAGGGAGCCCCTGGATCTAGGCGTCCCGCTCCAAACAATCGCGTCCTCAGCGCCTTATTCAAGGTTCAGGCTAATTGATTCTCTTCTACTGCAGTCCCATCTTTCCGGCTGCCCCTTCCCTACTAGTTCTTTATGGTGCGGCTGGTGCAGTTGTCCCGGTTTGCGGTCTAAACGCGGCAATCCTCAACAGCTTTAGATCATCTCCGCCACAGATCGGGCCTTTCCCTGACCTGATTCGACCTGCAAGAAACAAAGCTCCCTGCAAAATTACCCTGTTCTCAAGCTTTTTACTCTCAAATTATGGAGGTAAACCCCTTTGCGAAGATACGTCTGCTACACTGCTGCGCCGTGATATCGGGAAATATCAAAACAAACCTATCGGCTTTAACGCGTAATACGCGCTCACAGATAATATAAACACTATACAGGATTGTGATTGTCTTCAGATCTTCTCTGAAAAGGCAAGGACATCACGCGCGCATCTTTAAATGGGGCAAAATGTTGGATTTAACCCATCGCAGACCAATTTTGTTAACGCCGTATCTGGGACAGTTTCTCGAACACACTGCACTGGCTTGTCTAGAAGTCTATATAATGATAAGGGTCTCTTTTCCCACACAATACTGAGCTTCCGTTCAACGCTCTCTGCCAACAAGGTTAAGCTGCAGATTCACTATTAAATTTTGGTCACACTATACCTCCCGGCAAAGCACAGTGTTCATGTTCATCGATTTGACCAAGGGATTCGACGTCACTAACCAAAGTTGACTGACCTGGCTTAATCTACAACGCCTTGGGCCCCTAACCTAGTACTCTATAGACGATTTTTGTTGGTCGGTCAGCCCGAATTTCAGTCGAAGGCCTGAACGTAAACCGTAAACCTCAGGGCTGTAAAACCAAACATCACGGGACAGTCATATTCACGCTTGTCTTCATCGTGGTTATTATACAGATCTCTGTCCTCAAAACACGCTTCCTGCGCCTGCATCGCATTGTGCGGAGCCAAGATCTGAACAGTGGGGGTAGTAGTTGAGATATTCAATGTCGTCTTCAACAAGCTCGTGCCACCATACCACTTACTCTGAAAACCGGAAAATAAACCTCTGAACACATAAGTCTGAATTCAATTGGAATTGAACCCACCGTCGCCATTCTCATGCATGTGCCACTGATACTGCGGTCACACTGCGAGGCAACCCCATCCCTCACATACCCTTCATACGCGTTCTCGGCGTCCGCAGTGGGAAACACGAGACGAGAATCAAGAATACCTGCCCCCTTGACAACATGGCTAACCAGACTGCAAGAGTTAAAACACAAATAGCAAACAGCAAACATGGCCTCAAGAAAGCTTAACTGCTTCATTTGATGCAAGCATTTATCGCTAGTCGTATTTCATACATCACTTCCTTAGGCTGTTTCCCCAAGCCCCAAATTGGAGGCCCGTGAGACCAGTGAAGCTGGCTATGAGTCGCCGTCGTAAAGGCTTTACTGACCAGAATTTCAAGTAGCAACTTATAATATTTTAGAGGAACAGGATGAAGCTGAAATTTTTTGTCAACTGCCTCGCCTGGTTTTTACTCCGACAGGCCGGTCCAAGCTGTCAAAACTAGGCAACTCCTTCGCCACACCGAAGAGTGATAGGTTCAGTTTCAAGGGCACCGATCGCACTGAAGCGAAGCTGCGATCCCACCGAACATGCAGCTTACCTTCCACGAGCAACGTCGCCTTGCCTGGCAAAGCTGACACAAATCCTGTGTTTCTGAAACCTTTACCCAGTGCGCTGACGTAGCGGGACACCCCGACCGTGAAGCCTTTGTTGCGGTAATCACTACGTTTCTAGAAAGCGCTGCTGCCTTGTGCTGGGTCTCAACGCCTCGCCTTAAAGTATGCCAAAAATTTGCCCTATCCCTTACCGCTACCCAGGCAACTGGAAAATGTATGGCTCACAAATGGCACTCCAATACTTTGTGACGGGTCGCATTAACCCCATAAGCTGCCGCATATTCAAACAGCACCACCTCTGCCTGTGCACCGTCCGTGCCTAATAAGGGCACCTGTCTATTCGTCTCTAACGAAGGAAAAGCTGCCTTATAAGGCAGCCCGAGGTTTCTGCTGCCTGGAAACCTTGGAATCTGCCACTATAACTCAGGCGAAAAACGGAATGGCCAGGGCTTCTACCGGGACATTATGCAAATTCCCTTACCTAGCCGGACACACTTCCTGAACTCGCTTCCCCCCTTAAACCACAAAAGGCCTGTTGAGTGGCGTCGAGGTAAAATACTTGCCTCCGAAATTCTGTCATCTCTGTTTCCCCACGCGCTAATCTCACAGCTGCACATAGTTGGTGCTTGCCTTGTTAAACCCCGTGCTACTACTATTTTTAATAACAATAAAACTGCGCAAAAGGACGGGACGGAAGAAGAGGACAACAAACGAGGCGCAGACTCACAACTGTTTCTTGTTGTGAGTCTGCGCCTCGTTTGTTGTCCTCTTCTTCCGTCCCGTCCTTTTGCGCAGTTTTATTGTTATTATGGAACACCAACTAGCCCAACAACGTGCTTTACTATTTTTAAGCCTTTTTAAATGAGAGAAATAGGAGGCTATGTTATTCATTCGGACATACAAGTGCACGAAGCTGTGATCTCACTGGCAGAACTCGCCGCTAGTACGCCCGGGCTCCCAGGCATCGAGTAAGGGACTACACTGTGCCGGTGTTAGCTTTCGGCACCCCTTTGTGTTCAGTTTGGATCAAAAAAAATTTTCCCATCAGCACTACCACCTGCACTACAGCAACGTGTGGGAAAAAAGAGACCGTGGGCCGCGATTTCAACTTACTTCTACTTCTACTTACAAAATGGCAATGTGTGAAAGAGGAAGTCGCTCAAGCTAGACCTGTTCGCAGGTGATGACTAGCAGCGATGATAATGATGTCATCGGTGCAGCGAGGGTGATTATGTGGTTTCTACAAGGAGAAATAATGTTGATGTTATGCAGCATTCACCACTAGCCACCTCACCGGTCTGTGCTTCTTTACGTGTAGCACAACGTTGCTATCCTAAGAGAATCTGCACAGTTTGCGCCATAAAGTTACGCGCAACGTTTTCCCTTCAGGTGCTACGTCATCAAGCCATACTCGCAGGTTGAAGTGCACAGATTACAAAACAAATCTTTTCAAATAACCCCCACTTCACATAAGGGTCCCTAAGCTAAGCACCGGTGCTAGCATCCGTCCCAAGCTGTGGGGCGTAGCAACGTCTGCACTCGTGACTTTTCGACCGTAAATGACAGCTGGCTTCGCGATTGAAGCTTTCCGAAGTAGATGAGTTCAAATATCTGCGTAGGCATCGGAGATAGCTTCGAAAGTGTTCGCAACAAAAGCTTTTTGGAATTTCTATCACTGCACAATTCGTGAGATTGCATGATTCCGAAATACCAAACGGAGAGAGTTCACAAAAAAATTTCTTAGACCCTTTTAGGCACAAAGGGTGTAGCATAAATGGAAAAAGGGTGTTGGGAGGCCTTTACACCATTTTTCTTGAAACTCAATACCCTTTTCCCAGCTCTACACCCTTTTTGTGTTAACAAAGGGTGTTGATCAACATAAAAACCTTTGGTTTTTCTTAGGGCGTTGAAAGGCTGTGGAAAAAGTATTCAGCTGTTCATTGAATAAGGCCGCGCTTGGATGCATAATAGAACTGTAAAGAACTAGACATATCTTCATATACTCCTCTATTCGCAAAAAATGTTCAAGCGCACAAAAAAATAATTGCTCATATGCTATGATCGATCGTCTCCATGTACGGTGTTAACTCATGCCCCAAGTTTAGCTTTCACATGTGAAACACCAATTTGAAGCTTCAACTTTAAAGAGACTGTAGTCGGGTGGCGACAAGGGTGTTTGCCGACTGCAACACGCTTAACTTTCTGTAGGGTGTAGAAATGGTCTGGAATAGGTGTTCAGTTGCCAAAAAAACCGCGGAGTGGGGGTCGACCTAGTTTTTTCCGGTGTTGCTATTTATTGTTATGTTTGCTAAGTGTTGCAATGTTGTTGCTAGGCTAGGATGACCACTGAGGGGTGAGGCACAGTTTAACCGAATTTTCAAAGGCTGTTCCAGTGTGTGTCCCACCCACTGCCAGGGGATCCAAGGGAGAAACAAGCTAAGTTGGCCCCCAGCTACGCTGTTTTTCCAGCCTTGCACCACTAGTGCAAGCTCCGCTAATTTTCTTGCCTTTGTTGTTGCTAGGCTAGGATGACCACTTAGGGGTGAGGCCAAGTTTAACCGAATTTTCAAAGGCTGGTCCAGTGTGTGTTCCACCCACCGCCAGGGGATCCAGGGAAGAAACAAGCGAAGTCGGCCCCCAACTATGCTGTTTCTCTAGCCTTGCACCACTAGTGCAAGCTGCGCCATTTTATTGCCTTTGTTGTTGCTAGTCTAGGATGACCACTGAGGGGTGAGGCCAAGTTTAACCGAAGTTTCAAAGGCTGGTCCAGTGTGTGTTCCACCCACCGCCAGGGGATCCAGGGGAGAAACAAGCGAAGTCGGCCCCCAGCTACGCTGTTTCTCTAGCCTTGCACCACTAGTGCAAGCTGCGCCATTTTATTGCCATTGTTGTTGCTAGTCTAGGATGACCACTGAGGGGTGAGGCCAAGTTTAACCGAATTTTCAAAGGCTGGTCCAGTGTTTGTTCCACCCACTGCCAGGGGATCCAAGGGAGAAACAAGCTATGTCGGCCCCCAGCTACGCTGTTTGTCCAGCGTTGCACCAGTAGTGCAAGCTGCGCCAACTTTATTGCCTTTCGTGTTGCTAGGCTAGGATGACCAAAGAGGGGTGAGGCCAAGTTTAACCGAATTTTCAAAGGCTGTTTCAGTGTGTGTCCCACCCACTGCCAGGGAATCCAAGGGAGAAACAAGCTAAGTCGGCCCCCAGCTACGCTGTGTTTCCAGCCTTGCACCACTAGTGCAAGCTCTGCTAATTTTATTGCCTTTGTTGTTGCTAGGCTAGGATGACCACTTAGGGGTGAGCCCAAGTTTAACCGAATTTTCAAAGGCTGTTCCAGTGTGTGTCCCACCCACTGCCAGGGGATCCAGGGGAGAAACAAGCTAAGTCGGCCCCCAGCTACGCTGTTTCTCCAGCCTTGCACCACTAGTTGAAGCTGCGCCATTTTATTGCCTTTGTTGTTGCTAGTCTAGGATGACCACTCAGGGGTGAGGCCAAGTTTAAGCGAATTTTCAAAGGCTGGTCCAGTGTGTGTTCCACCCACCGCCAGGGGATCCAGGGGAGAAATAAGCGAAGTCGGCCCCCAGCTACGCTGTTTATCTAGCCTTGCACCACTAGTGCAAGCTGCGCCATTTTATTGCCTTTGTTGTTGCTAGTCTAGGATGACCACTGAGGGGTGAGGCCAAGTTTAACCGAATTTTCAAAGGCTGTTCCAGTGTGTGTCCCACCCACTGCCAGGGGATCCAAGGGAGAAACAAGCTAAGTTGGCCCCCAGCTACGCTGTTTTTCCAGCCTTGCACCACTAGTGCAAGCTGCACTAATTTTATTGCCTTTGTTGTTGCTAGGCTAGGATGACCACTTAGGGGTGAGGCCTAGTTTAACCGAATTTTCAAAGGCTGGTCCAGTGTGTGTCCCACCCACTGCCAGGGGATCCAGGGGAGAAACAAGCGAAGTCGGCCCCCAGCTACGCTGTTTCTCTAGCTTTGCACCACTAGTGCAAGCTGCGCCATTTTATTGCCTTTGTTGTTGCTAGTCTAGGATGACCACTGAGGGGTGAGGCCAAGTTTAACCGAATTTTCAAAGGCTTTTCCAGTGTCTATCCCACCCACTGCCAGGGGATCCAAGGGAGAAACAAGCTAAGTCGGCCCCCAGCTACGCTGTTTGTCCAGCGTTGCACCAGTAGTGCAAGCTGCGCCAACTTTATTGCCTTTCGTGTTGCTAGGCTAGGGTGACCAAAGAGGGGTGAGGCCAAGTTTAACCGAATTTTCAAAGGCTGTTTCAGTGTGTGTCCCACCCACTGCCAGGGAATCGAAGGGAGAAACAAGCTATGTCGGCCCCCAGCTACGCTGTTTTTCCAGCCTTGCACCACTAGTGCAAGCTCCGCTAATTTTATTGCCTTTGTTGTTGCTAGGCTAGGATGACCACTTAGGGGTGAGCCCAAGTTTAACCGAATTTTCAAAGGCTGTTCCAGTGTGTGTCCCACCCACTGCCAGGGGATCCAGGGGAGAAACAAGCTAAGTCGGCCCCCAGCTACGCTGTTTCTCCAGCCTTGCACCACTAGTGCAAGCTGCGCCATTTTTAAGGCCTTTTATAATTTCAAAAAGACTAGTACCTTTGAATTGGTATAGTAAGAGGTGCGCATGCGCATACGCCCCTTGTGCTCACACTCTGACATGCTCGCAAGCCGACTTCACTGTTATAATACCCTTTCTGCAGTGGTTCGCCCTTCACAGGTGTCCTAGGTCTTTTTCTTTGTATTTTTTGCTGTCCCCACCGCAACTAGCTAACCTTAAACAGCTTCAATGGTAATAAATTATGTAATAGGTTATGCTAATCTATTATCAGTGAGGCACAAAACACCGCCCGCTTGTAGAAAATGTTCATTCCACCCGTGTAAACAGGTACAAAACGCCTCGAAAGTTGGAGGTCTCTTCACCTTTTTTCTTAGTTGGCAGGCTTTTCTTACGCCCTTTTTCTTTACGGCCTTTTTTCTTAGTTTCGGACACCCTAATTTGCACCTTAACACCCTTCTGGGAAAAAGGGTTTTGAAATAATGAGCCCCATTTTTGAAGGGCGTTGAGGTGGCGGGTATTCTTGTATTTAATAAAATTCTATTAGTTATGGCACACAAAAACTACCTCGTTATTAAAACGTTTTTGCATATCCACGTGTTATGTTTGTATATTCTCATACTAAAATCCAAAGTTCGAAAATTAGCGCTAAAATCTGTTTTGTGCGACAAGCCCACCGATTCGATAGGGGGCTTTCCTCAGCTGGATATAAAAGCAATTACTAAGTAAGTATTGACTCCCTGTACCACTTGCATCCCCTTGGTTTTCTTGCTGAATTCATTTGTGTTCCATGTGTAACTTGTGCGGATTGACTGTTTGTGTTAATTGCTGCGCTCTCCACCGATTCACATTGTCACGCGTAACTGCTGCCCTGGCTACACCCTTAGTTTAGGTTTTTGCAATCTTACACCCTTTTGTTAGGGTGTTCACACGAACACCCGTTTTTCATTCATACACTTTTTTTTTGCCAAAACACCTTTTAAAGGTGTTCGCCATGAGACAAGAATCTTACACCCTTTTCGGCCAAAAATGGTGTAAGAAAGTTTAGTGTGTTGGAGGGCCTGTCGCCTTACGACGTAAGCAATGATGCTAAGAATGGTGGGTGCAGTTCCTACAACTGGCTGTAGTGCTTGTCAAGGAGCATCCATACCGGCGGTGAATACACGATGGCTGCTGGGGCAAGTTGCATGTTCCACAGTGGCTACCGCATGCTTTCTACTGGCAACGGCTTGTGTCGAATGGGGATATTCAGAACTGCACATTTCTCTGCTGGAGCTTTCACCGAGACACAGGAAGCGCGGAGGCCGATTTACGGGGGGCACCAGACCACAGAGGTGATACTGTCGCACACGCCATCGCCTGTTGTGGTACCAGGATAGCAGAACCTTATAGAACAGCTATCCACCGAGGGTGTTTGCATTGACAGGGGTGTACCTTTTATCGCAAGTAAGCGATTACTGCTACTTAGGCGAGGCCCACATTTCTCTTCAATTCAGTTGCTATCAGTAGCAGGCATGGAATGCCGTGGAGGACGTCCAAAAAGACAATGTTGAACTGGGTGATTGGGGGTCCACACGGCGTGATACAGTCCGTGGTCTAACATACCGGCCGTATGAAAGGCTTCAATGTCCTCTTCGCTACGTGTAGGATGAGAAAGGAAAGTAGGTAAGGATCGTCTGATAAAAGTGGTCCACAGAATAGAAACTGCGAACTCCTTCTAAGCACATTACAAAACCACTGTAAATGTGATTTCCAGGAAACGCAGTGAACGCCTTCAGCCTGGAATGTAAAGCTTGGAAGGTTAGCCACAGGGTGATATTATGTACCGCATCAAAATTACGCCGACGCTAATAATAGGTGGTAAAATCAGAATATTACAGCCTTCAGATGAAAGAATCGTGAAATATTAACTATAGTATATGCTAATAAAAGATTGTTTCATTAGGTGATGTAATTTGCAAACGCGAGGAAAATGCTGCACCGGTACCCCAGCCCACTTCAGAGTTCTCAGCTTGCGCTAACAAAGGGGAAGCAACGAAAAGACCAATAACAGGGTTCTGCATTACGTCGCTCTTAAACCATCGTGCGGTATGCCATGAAATTGGGCAATGCAAGACTTGTTGCGTCTGAAACCTCCACGATCATCGTCAGGTTTCCCCGATTAGGCGGACAATGAAGCAGTAGTTCCTAGATGTTGACGTTTTTCCTTAACGGCAAGCGCTGCTTATCGCTAATTTTTCTTAGCCTGGGTTGGGTGCATTTTTTGTTTTTATAATATCGACAAAAAATTCCCCTCACCACCACTCAATGTGCTCATGAACACGCTGGCCACCATTTCGAAGGCGGTCTTTGAACGCAAAAATGAAGCCCAAAACTAAGCATCGGCTTTCTAACACAACCTTTGTATTCATTAAGCACTTCTTTCGCCCATTAGACCTCCACGTCCTCACTCAAGTTTTCGCAACTTTATGGTTCCTTTAAAAACATAAGGAACCTTTGTTTTAGGAATACATTTGCGCTGGCATGATTCTTTCCTAGAGGTTTGGCGCTTGGACATGTATTTTTTGCGTACGGGTGAGCGAGGGTCGTACCGCACCTCTCGTCTGCAGCAGAGCCCACTGTTCGTCCTTCCACACGATGTTTATGCTCCGAGCGATCACCCCGTTTGTCTTGAGTTGTGTTTCCATCCACCCGGCCATCCGTATTTCGGAAGTCTTCACCTACCCAAAAAAAGCAAGTGACCAAACGTATTACACTTCTTCAAGCGTTCAAAGTGCGAATGCCGATTAGCGAGTTTTTGTTCACGCTTTCGTCAATGGAGTAAGGGCATCTGAGGTCCGAGATCATCAACACTGCGTGGAGCGCGCCCATTGGTTGGGCATATGGGCTGAAAGGCTGGAGTGTGATGTCTTTAAAGTCATAATCAATAGCCGCGTATGGCTCTTGGTCCAACAAGGTGCGATCGTCAGAGTAGTACATCACTACTACAATGAGAAAATGCTTTGCAAAAAGCGCTAAATTGCTTGTCGGAAGTGTTAGTTTGACATGAATATGCAAACCTCGACTGTTCTTTTTGCTTATAGGCACGATTGGGTGCACAGAAGGAGTGTATCGAGGAAGATCTTTCGTTGTCAGGACACCCCCCGCAATTTTCTGAGCACTGCCCTCCGTTTTTGTAGAGTTTTTCTCCGCGCGCTATTTATACACTGCTTCAATATATTAAAATGTTAGAGCTAAAGCAAGATTTTCCTGCATTGTAACACAAATGATTCGGATATTCTTTGGCCGCAGGTTTTTCTCTTTCAAATTTTTAGTAGCGGTTCAAAATACCCCCGAAGAAATATTTCTGTCCGCACCACTGATGCAGAGCATCGCTTTTACTCATTAGTTATCGTGTTTTAATTTCACTTCTGAATGCTTGGTAAAATCTGTTAAACGTGCTTAACGATGGATTCCATTCGAAAGCTCTACTCAGACGCATTGATTTGTTTATGATGCCCTGTTTTTACTCACACACCGACGTTTCTCATATGCGTTTTTAGTTGGACCAAACCAAACCTTTTTTTAAAGGGACCAATGGCGTCCTGTCAAAACGCTAATGCTCTAACCCTTCGACTGGTTGGCCGACCGAAAAGCTCTCATAAAAAGTTTGATACACGTCAGCGTAAACTGCTACTGGAAAATTATCATACGAGCGATGCATTTGGGTATAGCGGTGGAGCCGACTTTCATAATGTAGCTGTAAGCTCTGTCTTTGTAAGCTTGCTTCCCCACATTTCCCGTACTGCAGTGAAATATGGCCGCCTACGGAGGCATTATATTGTCACGCTGCCAAAGACGACGCACTTGTCAAGGAAAACAAGTTTATTGGAGCGAACTTGTGCTCCCCTAACAACTCAAAGAATACACTGGCAGCGAAGCAGCAGTCAACAAAGTGACTTGCACAGGCGAGCTTCACGGGTAGTAGAGTCGAATGCCGCGCCGTCTGCTCTGCGGGAATTTAACTCTCTACGCTAGGGCTTGTGGAACAGTCCAATTGCATCCACAACACTGTAGATCATAGAAGATTATACTAGGCTCGTGACGTTAGTTCATGACACTCTCTCTATCAAAGGAGATAATGCGTGCGACATAAACAATAGAACATGCGCTTCACTTGGCCCACAGATAACATAGATAACATAGCCCGGTGCAGCCGGTCGGTAAAATAAAAACATATACAAGCTAACCCAAAACATGGTTCGTGCCCTTACCCCCCTCTAAGAGGGCATCTACCCGATGCTAAAATTAAAGACAGTCCAGACAAACAACAACAATATAACGTTCGTCATGGTGTGTGGTAAGGTTTCAGGCGAACCACGTGGGCCACTTCGGTCTGAGTGTGTCGTCGTGATTTTCCGGAATCACCCTCATAGTTAAGTTGGCTAACACGTTGTACAATTCTATAGGGTCCCAAATACCGTTGAAGAAGCTTCTCACTGAGTCCACGTCGTCGGATGGAAGTCCACAACCACACACGATCCCCTGAGCCGTACGCCGCGTCTCGGCGTCGGAAATGGTGGTGTTCGGCATCCACCAACTGCTGGTCCATTGTGTGAACTCGAGCGAGCTGGTGGGCCTCCACCGTACACTAAGGGTATCCTTGGACGTCGGCGTTGTGGCCGTCGCATTCTACTTGCGGAAGCATGGCGTCAATCATCGTAGTCAGCCGTCTTCCGTAGACAAGCTCGAGCGGTATCATCTGCGTAGTTTCCTGGATAGCTGCGTAGTACGCAAACGTGATATACGGAAGGACTTCATCTCAGGTCCTATGCGCAACGTCGACGTACATACACAGCATATCCGCGATCATCTGGTTCAGACGTTCCGTTAGTTCGTACGTTGGGGGATGGTACACCGTCGTTTTTCGGTGATCCGTGTTGCAGTAGCGTATAATTCCCTGCATGAGGTCCGCAGCGAATATCGTTCCGCGGTCCGTGAGTAGAATTCGAGGGGCTCAATGTCGCAGCACAACTTGGTTTATGAAACATTTGGCGACTTCTTGTGCAGTCCGCCTCGGAAGAGCGGCGGTCTCTGCGTAAGGCATCATGTAGTCTTTTGCTACGAGAAGCCACTTGTTCTCGGATCGTGATGTTGATAACGGGCCGCGAAGGTACATTCTAATCTGTTGGAATGGGCTCGACTGGACAACAATCGGCTGCCGAAGTTCGGCGGATTTCGTCGCTGGCTGTCACCGCAGCTCCCGACGTAGAGGGCGACGTCAGATGCAAGGCGGGGCCAGTCGTACTTCGTCTTGATTTTTGCAATAGTGCGAGCTGTGCCGAGGTGTGCGGAAGACGGGTCGTCGTGGCAGGCTGCTAAAAGGTCGTCACGAGGGTCTGTAGGGATGACAAGAAGATAATTCATTCTCGTTCCGGTGCTGAAATTCTTTTTCACGAGGACGGAGTTTTTCAGGCTGACGGCTGGTCAGTTCCGCTTGAAGGCCCTAGGCACTGCGACGTTCCACCCTTCGAGGTAGTCGATCAGGCCGCGTAACTCGGGGTACGCACGCCGCTGGACGGCTACGTCACTCTTCGTCAAAACTCCAAAGGATGCGCCGTCTTAGTGGCAATGTTGTGGTGGTGGGCCGACGGGGGCGCGAGACAGGCAGTCGGCGTCGGAGTGTTTCCTGACCTGATTTATACACTACTATAAGGTCGAATTCTTGCAGGAACAAGCTGCACCTACCCAGACGGCCAGAGGGGTCCTTCAAATTCGTGAGCTAATACTGCGCATGGTGGTCTGTTGCAACCTTCAATGGTCTCCCATACGCGTATGGCCGAAAATTTGAAATCGCCATTTAATCGCGAGGCACACTTTCTCTGAAGCTGAGCAGTTTTTTTCTTCTTTGGAGAGACCGGGGCTGGTTTAGGCGATTGCGTTTTCGCAGCCACTTTGCTTTTGGACGATGACGGCACGCAAGCCACCATGTCATGCCATTGCTTGCCACCATGTATTGTATAATTTATTGCTAAAGTACTTTCCTTTGCAAAGTATTACACCATGTGTGTTTTGTACCGGTCTGTTCCCCACTCCTGCCATAGCCCTTACGTGTTGCAGTATGTATAAATAAATACGTAAATAAAAGCATATAACACTGGCGTCTGTATGCATTTCTGTTTCGGTGATTTCGTCGAAATAAGCGAGCACAGGCGGACTTTGAATGCGTTGTTGCAGGTCGCAGAATGCTTCCTCTTTGGCGCCTTAACAGCTGAAAGGGGTGCTATTTTTCTTTAACCGCATGAGTGGCTCTGGGTTGCGTGGGAAGTTTACGACGAAGCGCCGGTAGTACGCGAAAAGGCCGAGAAATCTACGCACGCCCTTCTTGTCTCTCGGTCTTGGGAACTTCGCTATGGTTAAAGTTTTCGCCGGGTCAGGCAGGAAGCCAGCGGTGTTAACGACGTGGTGCAAAAATGTGAGCTCCTCGTATGCGAATCGGCACTTTTCAGGCTTTAGCGTTAGCCCCGACCTGCGAATTGCCATGAGTACAGAATTCAACCTTGCAAGGTGTTCGTCGAAAGCACGGGAGAATACCACAACGTTGTCGAGCTATACGAGGCAGGTGGGCCACTTCAGGCCAGCTAGCACAGTGTCCATGATTGTTTGAAACGTTGCTGGGGCCATCACAGCCAAACAGCATCACCTTCAACTTGTATAGGCCGTCCATGTTTATGAATACACTCTTCTCTCGATCTCTCTCGTCCACTTCAATTTGCCAGTAGCCTATCTTGAAATCCATCAAAGAGAATTACTTTGCGTGGAAAAGGTGGTCGATGGCGTCGATGATTCGTCGCAGGGGGTAAAGGTCCTTTTTGGTGATCCTATTCAGTCACCCGTAGTCCACCCAGAACCTTAAGAACGACCGGCGCAGGCAAGGGGCTTTTTGGTGGCTGTATAATGTCGTTGCTGAGCATGACGCCGACTTGTTGTCGGACGGCTTCCCCATTGTGTAAAGAAACGCGCTGCGGGGACTTCGGGTAGGTCTAACTCCATCTTTGGTTATAATTAGGTGCTTCGCTAGCGGTGTATGAAGTAATGTTGAGTTCCAGAGAAAAGATGTGCTGTAGCGACGCAGGAAGGCCAATAATTTTTTCCGTTTTTCTTGCGGTAGCACAGGGTTCACGTCGAAGAGATGGGAAGCTTGAAGGCGTCTTCGGCTGCGTTATCAAAGAGGGCGACGGCGATTACGTCACTTGCTTCTTGCGTTTCTTCGAAAAAGTACAATTTCAGCACCCTTATTTAAATGCTGGTACTCCTCGGTGAAATTAGTGACCAAAACGTGGGATTGGCATTGCTTAAAGCGCGCAATGCCTCTTGCGATGGAGAGACCGCGGTTGAGAAGCAACCTTTGGTCACCCTCTACGACAGCGTCGATTTCAGGAGCAGCACGCTCACAGTAGACGGCGATCATCAAGGTTGCGCTGGGTGGCAGGGTGACGTTATCGTCGGCAATCCTTACAGAAGCACGGTGATCGGGTTCAGTGGCGGCGTCGTAGAGTGATCAGAGGAAAAAGTTACCGACTTGGTCTGCAGATCAAATATTGCACAGTTGCCCACCAAAAAGTCCATTCCGAGTAGTACGTCGCGGGAGCAGTTAGGTAATAATACGAACGCAGCAGGGTACATGATGCCGTCTATGGTGACGCGTGATGGGCACGTACCACTTGGCGTTACGAGATGGCCTCCTGCTGTGCATATATGCGGACCGTGCCATCTTCTCGTAACTTTCTTCAGCTTAGACGCGAATGACCCGCTCATCACCGAGTAGTCGGCTCCCCAGTCGATGAGGGCGACTACGTCAAAGCCGTCGATGGACAACTGGACGTCGGTCGCGCTGCCTTCATCTAGTACCGGGTGCGTCGGGGCGACGCATCTCGGCTTGTGCGAGTTGACGGTCGGGTACTGTGCGTCGTCGTTGTTGTCGTCTCAGCGGCAGGTTCGTTCATGTCGAGTACGCGTCGCCGTGTGGTTGTCGTCCGTGTCAAGGACTCACGCCAGGGTTAAGTCGGGTCGTAGGGATGAGGGCATGTCGTAAGTCACAGTCCTCGGAAAATCGTTGCGTCGTTGGAGGGTTTTCGTTTTTCCGCCGTTGTGCAACTTGACCTCCAGAAGTTGCCGCCTTTAATTTCCCCCGCGTGGGCTGGGGGACCTTCCACGTGCGAAGTCAGCACTGCTACGGCGGTCCGGTGACTGCTACGGGTAGGGCGACGGCGAACGGTTGAAACGGGCTGGTCCACGGCTGCTGTTGGACAGGTATTCTTCAATGTCAGATGGGTGCTGACCGGGTCAAGGGCGTTGTGCGTCGACGGAGAAACCACGATGTCCGAGTCTTCTGTATGGGCAGCGACGCTACACGTGGTCGGCCTCTCTGCAGTGGTAGCAAAGAGGACGATTATCCGGTGTTCTCCATACGGCAGTCTTCCTCGGCGTCTGGTTTCGTTCTACAGGGGGTCGGGCGGGCGACAGTGGGCGGCGGTAGGGCGGGCCCTCTTGACGACATGTTCGATCATGGCGGGGTCGACGAACAGCCGCGGAGTAGGTCATGGCTTGTGGTTCGCGGGGTGCTTCCGACGGCGTAGAAGTTCCTCAGTGCGTTTTGGAGTTCTTTTCGGATTACGTCGGTCAGGGAAGCCACTTGAGGTTGCGGCGTCCTTGGAAGAAGCTTCCGAAGCTCCTCCCTGGCCACTGCTCGGATGGTCTCGTGCAATGTATCGGAGCTTCCAGTTGCGGCACCGATGGTCTCCGAGAACAGCACGTCGACCGACGGTCGTACTGCCTTGTTCGAATTTCTAGCGTATACTCCATCGCGACAGCTTCAGACGCGAATTCGGCAACCGTTTTAGGGTGGTTGCGGACAAGGCAAGCAAAGAGTTCTTGCTTTACTCCTCGCATCAGAAACATTAGCTTCTTTTCCTCCGTCATTTCTGGGTCCGCAAGGCGAAAAAGTCGCTTCATCTCCTCGACGAAGATCATGACCCCTTCGTTGGGGTGCTGCGTTCGAGTTTCAAGCAACAGCGCGGCGCGTTCTTTTCTGACCACGGTAGTAGAGGTCTTAGTGAACTCGCTTTTGAACCTAGCCCAGTTTGCCAAGGAGCTCTCGTGATTCTCGAACCAAGTGCGAGCCGAATCTTCCAAGTAAAAGAAAACATGCCAGAACGTTTCTGCGTCGTCCCACCTGTTGAACTTCCGGACCCGCTCCAGTTTCTCCAACCATTCTTCTGGGTCTTCTGCGGGGGCTTCTCAGAATGATGGCGGTTCCCGTGGCTGCTGCAGAACGACGGGATGATTGGCTTGGTTGACCATGGTGCTGGTTGCGACATCTTTCTTCGTCGCTTTCTCCGGTAGTAGACCGAACTCGGGTGGTAAATCTTGCAGGCGGAAGCTGGCTCTTCTTGGGCTGGCTTGGTGGCTTCCAGAGGTTGTACTGGGCATGAAGGGTGCGTACCCAGCACCTCCACCAGATATCACGAAGCCTAGGAAGACGCAGTTGTTTTGGAAAAGAGAGAAGTTTATTGGAGCGAACTTGTGCTCCCCTAACAGCTCAAAAGAATACAGAGGCGGCGAAGCAGCGGTCAACAAAGTGGCGTGCGTCGGCGAGCGTCGCAGAATGGTATATCCCGGCGTCTGCTCTGCAGGCTTTTTATCTGTCGGCGCGCGTGGTTCTCGAACCGTCGATTCACATCGAGAACATTGTAAACCCAAGAAGATTATCCTGGGCTTTTCACATTAGATCGGAATGCTCCCCCTATCAGAAGCGATAACACATGCGGCACAGAAAGAAAGAATGGAACACGCGCTTCTCTTGGCACAAAGATAATACAGACCGGCGCAGCCGGGCGGTAAAAGCAAAACGGAAATAAACCAACCCAATGCATGGTTCGCGGCAATATCAAAGCCGTCGATGGACATTTTGATGTCGGACGCCGCGTTCGTCGAGTTCCGTGTTCACCAGAGCGTCCCATCTCGGCTTGTGCGTGCTGACGGTCGTTCACTGTGCGTCGTCGTTGTCGTCGTCTGCTCAACAGGAAGATCGGTCATGTCGGGGACGTGTGGCTCTGTGCTGCTGTCGTCGTGTTCGGGAGTCATGCCAGGGTTAGATCGGGTCGTCGGACTGAGGGCATGTCGTAGATAATTGTCTTCGGCGAATCGTTGCGTCATTGGAGGGTTTCCGGTTTTTTGCCGTATAACAATGTAGCCTCCAGAAATTGCTTCTTTTATTTTCCGTCGCGTGGGCTGGGGGACCTTCGACGTGGAAAGTCGGGATTGCTACTGCGGTTCGGTGACTGGCATGGGTAGGGCGACGGCGAATAGTTGAAGCGCGCTGGACCTCGGTTGGTGTTGAACAGGTATTGTTCGATCTCAGATGGGCGCTGGCCGGGTCGAGGAGTGCTGCATCGATGGAGAACCCTCGCAGACTGAGCCTCTTGTAGGGGCTGCGAAGGTAAATGTGGTCGGCCTCTCCACAGTGGTAGCAAAGCGGAAGATTATCGGCCGTTCTGCACACGTCCATCTTCTTTGGTGTCTGGTTTTGGCGGCAAGGGGTCGGGCGGGCGACAGTGGACAGCGGTACCGCGGGACTTCTTGCTGATAGGTTGCAGCAGGGCGGGGCCGACAAACAGCCGCGGAGTAGGCAGCCGTTCTACTGAATCTCACTGGGTCACCCAACCGCACATTAGGTGCAGCGAAGCTGACCCCGCAAGAATGAGAGTCATAATAAACGTCATAGAAAATTGCTCAGGATTCAAAGAGGCAGACACAATGTGCAGTGATTTTTCTACAAAATATAGTCGTCAAACGCATCAAGGGTGATATACACGTAACCTAGGGACTTCAGACTTCCAATTGCGGAGAAAACCCACAGTCACCGCAATTACAAATTACTTCAGTGTGGCTTTCAAGTAAGTGATCTTCCATACACAAGGTGATGCGCATGACACGAACCCACAGATGGTCTGCGTAGGTTGATGTTCATCCCTATCATTAAGGTTGTATATTCGTGCTTTCGGAAACTAAATTCATTCTTTGTCACGGGGGGGGGGGGGGGCTTGATTAAATTGGTGTCTATTTCGCAACCGTCGGCCAACACGATATTCCACACCTGTCCCGCAGAAATTTCTGTCCGCGAAACCGTCCACTACGCGGTCAGACGTTCCAAAGACGGTTAAAAAGGCATCCCCCGCAATACGAACACAAACGTGTGCCTTCGGATTTTAATAGTAGTGGGCAAACACGAATCGCGAAGCTTCTTCTTAGCGCTGCGATAAAGAAAGGGATAGGCATTCACCGAGCTGTCGTCCAAAAACTGCAATGGTCTGTGGCTCAGAAACGAGGCCCGAGACCAACACTCTTCTCGAAGGGTGGAACAGGTTGAATGCCCTGTCGCCTTGCAGGTATATATCCAGCCCGTTTTTATCTCACCCAGTTCCTTAAAATAGCTTAGCAATTGTCTAAGAAACAATCTCAGATTTTGAGGTTTTATCCACCCAGTTGACAAAACCTGAGCGAAAGGCAGTAAATTCTTTATGAAGGAAGAAATTGTGGCATGTTGCTGTACCGCCTTTCGAAGGAGCCAAACCGGAATATCATGATGGGACAATTACCTACATCTTTAACTAGTTCAAAGAGAGTAAAATTACGGGCAAGTTGGTTTATACTCTGCCTAAAAAGAAGCAGCAATACAGGACACAGGAGAAAAGAAGCAGGCACACAAACACGCCGTTGGACTCAAACTAAGAACTGATTTATTTTGGAAAAATAAGAAATTTAATGGCGATTCCCGCGGACGCGCACAGTTTCCCAACGTGAAGAAATTGTGTTACATAGTTAAAAACTGATATTCTTTAGCCGGTAAGACCACCGAATGGTGCTGTCTCGAGTAGCTCGCCCGCACATCTTGACTTTCCCCGACCTACAATGCTGGTGAGGTAACATTTGGGAATACACATTTGAGAAAGTTTTACCTGTAAAGCTGAATTTTCCTTATTCGAGAGTCCAAAGTTGTTCGGGGCTGCCTCTCACGATTGTTGAAGCAGCCAGCCGTTTGTCCGACATATATGTTTCCTCGGAGCCACAGGTTTAAATATTCCACAACCACAGCACACATCATGAATGTTGTTTGATGGGTTGGTTGCGTTGCAAGAGTCGGCTTTCCGCTGGGCACCAGAGATTATGGAGCAGAAGCCAGATATATTTTGGGGGGCAGAAAAGACCATGGTGATCCCAAATCGTTCGGCTACTTTTTTTAGCTCATGTGAAGTACTGTAGAACTAGGGGATAACTTCAACATTTTTTCTCCCATTCTCCTCTTGGCTGCTAGACGTTGCAGAAGGCGTTCTCATTTTTCTGCCGAAAGATTCACCCAACCCCACCAAATCATTAGAGGGTAAGCCAGAACCTGATTTGGAATACCATCTGGAATCACATACGGGCAACTTTTGTTTAGAGCGTTCACAAACCACAAGTTGGCTAAGCCCTGATTTACCAACTTCTAAGTGCCCCAAACGTTAGGGCAAAAGAGCCATCTTATACCTCGTATAATATTTCCAACGCACGGGTAGGTAGGGCATGAAGGCAAGTGTTAAATATAGAAACATGATGGTCTTGTCAGTGGGAACTTCTTTTGCAAAAAGAATGTCGGAACACACGCTAAACAGGTTTAGCATCTCTTCCGCTACACAAGTGAGCGTGTTCGTTTCAGCTGACTGCACGATTACTAAAATTACAGCAACATACTTAAAACCCCTAACGACACATGAATCTCGGAGTGAACCCTGTAGCACCGAGTCAAACTTCGCTACCAGTATATTAAAAAGCGCAGGTGAGCCACAGGACCTAATGCATATACTCCAGTTTTGAACAAAGAACTTTTCATCCGGTTGAACGGCCGTGGAATTCAGGCACACTTTTAAAGCTCAAGAAAAGATTCCTCAGAGATGCCAGACCTATTCTGGAAGGAAAGAACCTGGGTTCCCCCAATTACACCCCGCACAGCCTTAAAAAGTATCACTGAGTACCGAGTGAAACAAGTCCATGATGTCCACCTAGGAGGCTGCACTACAGCTGGGAAAGTCGCCGCGAAGACTCCCAACCAATGCCATTGACCTCTCCGCGCAAGAAGTGAATGTGTAGGTACCCGACAATTCATCTAATTCTTCAGGTAATAGTATAGCACGTTCTATTATTTTCGTATGATACGAAGGCCTCAATATCCATTTACGTGAAAGATGCACAGAGACGGAAGATACAATCGAGCCCGTATTTTCCAACGAGATTAAATGCCCACAGAGACTAAAGATAAACTATTACATTTTTTGTCTTGTTGTAACCTTTGTCTCCTTGGATCTTTAGGCGCCAAATTGTTAAAGGGTGTATGTTAATCACATACAGCACGTATCGGTATCTATTTTGGTCGTTCCTAGTCGGGGTGACTCAGTCCACAAAAAATCGTGGCTTTTGCGCTCCTCTCAACCTTCATTAGGAAGGAATGGTAATTTTTTTAAACCTTCTCTTGTTTCTATTAAACTCACTTTTCCTTTGATGCACCTTCCTCCGTCACATGCACAAACATGCAACGTTTCTGCTACAACGCCCTGTGCTAAGTGCATCACTTGGCTGTATCCTTATGCGCACCTGGTGCATTTTTACGAGGCTAGGGATTGATATGAGCAATAATGTTTAAAAGAAATCACCCATTGTTAATAAAACACAGGTTGCTTGAGGCCAGAGAGGTCAAGAGTTGTGATGACTGGTAATTTTTGTTGTTTTTAAATAAACCAAAAATTTATCCTTTATATATAACAAGAAGAATACAACCAGCACATCACTACAACCAAGCTGTCCACCAATGCATGTGCATAAAGGCTTTAATTAATAGCAGAACTAATACCAAAATTAGCTAATTGCTGCCAATGGGACCTTGTACTCCAAAGGGGACGGTCAACGTGCGTTCACATGATTAAGAAATTGAGGTAATACGTTAAACTGACACGAAAGTAAATCAGTCAAACTTTCGTTTGTGTTGCAAAGACTGGATCACGCAAACTCACTTTTCATCGGTTATAGTGTTGAGAACGCAGTATGTTTAAAAAGAGTGAAAAACATTCTATGAAAAATTCTCAGCGGCCGCAACAACAGCCGCACATGACGCGTAAATATTTATCGATATGACTGGACGATGTCTAAGTTAGGAATTCAAAATTGTTTTGGTTTCGTTTGCGTGTAAAAACATGCTTTGCGTCTAATATCATTATTGGTTAGGCACTCTCGATAACTCAGCGTTCGGCAAGCATAGCTTCTGCTAGGTTGTCGGTTGTAGAATACATCAGATAAGCTGGCCGCGGCGCTTAGAATTGTAACTTTTATTACCCTGGGAGTACGCAGCGGGTAAACGCTGTTTGCATCTTCAGGGACAGTTTTGGTCAAAACTTTTGTAGCTTGCGTGGCTCGTCCCTGTCTCGTAAAAGGCATGTGCCCAACATGCAGTCAGGTGGCTGATTGGGCACTGTGTCCACAAGCTCTTGGGGCTTATGTCAACCCAACGCGAAAGATACCTCGCCCTGCAGTCTGCCAACTGACTCGTGGAGAAATGAAGGTTGGAGAACCAAATCACAAATGCAGGATAGCAAGCACTACTGAAATAGTGAAATGACACAAGAAGTTCAAATGGGGATTCGGACCTACTCACTTCCACGTACAACACCTAGTGCCTCAGACCACTCGGCCATACTATCAAAAGTGACGAGGAGGAAATATTAGGCATATGACGTATAGGCTCTCCTTTTTTCTTTCAGCGTTCCGAGCATTTTGGATTGGTATTTTTTGAAAAATCCTAAAGTTGTATGCGCCCTCTAAGTCTCCAGCAATATCTCATCTGTAGCGACTGCGTTGTTCAGCAGGAAGAGACCAACAGAAACATTTAAAGTTTGGATAAATGGTTTGGCTGACCGAAAACAGTAGCTTCCCAGTGAAAATTGCAGCTGGTTCGGCGAGACTTCTGAGAGTCGGCAAGTCTGAACATCTCCGTGGCTTCTCTAAACGATTGACACGGGGGATCAGTAAAAAGTGGTCTTTAAGACATCCCATATGAAATTGGCGGACTGCTTCCTTCCGACCCCACACAGGGCAATTAGATGACAGATATAAATTCATGTGAGTAGGGTGCGGTAGGTATGGAGCGGCATGGCAATGTGTTTCTCTCTAAGAGGGCCCACAGACGTTATTCAGGGATAGTAAGTAGTAAGAACCAACACGGGGAATCAGGTACGATGAACTTCCACATAATCCTAGAATTGCTAAATGCTCAAAATGCTTGATCAGAGTGTAGTCTGTGGAATCGGTTTACGTCCACCGAGATTTGAAATTTGGGGCTTTGTGTAAGTACACGACCCTGGGTAAACCCCGTGCGGGCCAGGAATCACCGAAAGCCGAGGAAGAGGTCATCTGCTGTGATCGAAGAGACTAACTCCAAGTGGAGCGCTCGTGATGCGGCACTCGTGAAGAGAGCGATGTAGCACTTGGAGTCGCCTCTTGGTGATCGTACGCAGAGGGGCAGAGAGAAGTCTACTCCTAGAACCTTAAAAGTGTTTGTAGATGATAGGCGGGGTTCGAGAGGTAGGCAGCTGGAGAATCTGTGGGCCTGACTTGGAACCGCATGTACAGATGGCAGCCGTTGACCAGTCGCTTTACCAAAAATCTTGCTAGGCAACTCCGGTATTTCTGAGTTGTGTGATCGTGTCTTTCGCGGTGCAGTGCAGAAGACGACAGTGGGCTCTACCTGTCAGCAGAGAGGAAAATGGGTGATTGGCACGCATTGTGATTGGGAGTTTCTGCACGTTCGCACCTTTCAAATGCGCTGACCACCCAAAGACCGGAAGGATACCTACAGTATGCAAATAAGAGTTAAGACCGGTTAGACTTTAAGTAACAAGAGCCCTTACACACGGCGCTTCCGCGCGCATTGTAAAGCAGCGTCCCCAAATAAGCTGATTGAAAGCAACTGATTCGCCTGTCACCCGCCTGAAGAGACAGCGCATTACTTTCATAATGGAATGCATGAAAGGAGCAGCAACAGCAAGATCATCAGGGCGGGTGTGCATATAAGGCACACAATCGGTCGTGATTTATTCTTTCTTTCTTTTGTTTATACCATTCTGGCTAACTCAGAGGCAGCTTGTTTCAGGTAATTACTTTAAGATGTGCGCTAATGCGAGTGGAGGTGCATTCACGTGCTATTTTTTATATTTCGCGGGTTTTCTTTATCAGTCAGAATAAACGAGTACGCAATTAGTTCGTCGCTGAAAATACCGCAGTAAGATGCCCCTCGTGAGTACCTACAAGTGCGTCTGTGACAATTCAGTGATTAGGACAGTACCTCCAGAGTTATATAATTATTACAATAATTTAGTAAAGTATTATTAACGAAAAAATTAACTCTCCACTTCTCCACAGGACCGCAAACAATACGCACTAGGTTTTCTGCGAGTAACGTCATTGCTGTTCTTTTAAATCTTGGTGCATGATAGCTGGGACACCCTGTATGTGCATGGATGTGCTACAGCCAACGCTTCACTCCCTGCACTGCTACCACCTACCACCGGCCCCTTCCACATAGTAAAGTACCACACACCGTATGCTAGTGCCCTTCAAAAGGCAGTCACGAGGCGGCGAGCGGTCTTGTTACATCGCACCGCTTAATCCCGCAGGGACGCACAGGCATGCGCACCGAAATTGTTCGTTTTTATATATAACTTGTACATCCAAGTAAAATATTTTCAGCATTATCACACATTGTTCCTGTAACCTCTGTCAACACAGGTTTTCTCAAGTCCTGGAGGATACCAGTGCTGCTCTGCCAGCGGCAGTCCATGCCAAGTTCCCGCTCTCCTTGATGGTAGAAGAGCGGAGAGCGGCATACTTGAACCTTCTCGAGTAAGGGTGCCGTGCCCTTGAAGCATCTTCTAGTGAAATCCAGCAACCGTTGGCGCAAGCCAAGAAGACCACTAATTCTTGCAGCGGCGCCAAGCCTCCCCTTCAGCCACCGAGGTGCAACAGTAAGTAAACAATCCAGCAACAAATCTGAACGAGCCGTCGAAGGTGTCCAAGATAAAGAAGATCTTCATACTGCGTAATACGTACAGTCCATCCAGCGCACCCCCTGAAGGTCCGTTTAGCAGAAGGCGCAAACTATTCGCCATCAAGTGAAGGGAAGTACTCTGATTCCAACCTTAAAAAACTGGTAATTTGACGCATCAATTATTTACAAATCAAGTGCTGACAGGAGAAGTGCAGCAAAAAATGAAGTCTTTTATGATGGATAGAAATCTTTTGTAATAAAACGTGAGGCGTACACAACGATTGTTGGTTTGTCCATGAGTGTGCATCCTTTTAGGTTCCCCTTTTGTAGGCTTTACTACGTGTAATTTGTGCTACCTGCAGGCATTCGTACGGTTCTGCTAAATAAGCCAAACCTTATTATCTATTACGTAGTTTTATACAGTAAAAGAAAAGTAACGACGTTACGTTTTAGCAGTTACTGTAACTAGTTGCTTTTAAAAAACTTCGTAACTGTAATTCTAACAGAGTTCCTTTTTTGGGTTATGTAACTGGAACTGTAACTTTTACTTTTTTCAGTAACGGGCCGATGACTGGTGTAAATTACAAAGTGGACCACACTTTTAACAAACTCGCAACCAAAAACCATCAGTTCAACTGGCGGAAGAGTAATGGTTCGAATATATGAACGAAAAGAACTACGTGGCGAATCAATTGCTCGACAAACTCATGTTGACAGTTTCTGGGTATCGTTGGGAGAATCCTTCATTTAAGAGTGCAAAAACGGGGTTATGACCATGATGAATACAGCCCTGGATGCCCTTTAAACAACTAATCCCAACGGGCAGTAAATTTCTATACGATGCCCTTACGGTAAACCACAGTCTACCAAAATGTGCACTCGACTGGAATGTTCAATATTTTAGAGAGTAGTTATTTTAACAGCCTTTTTGTCTAACACTCGGCTTGGTTACTGCCGCCGCATCCCATTCGTCTCATTTTTTTGCATCTATTTTCTCTCAGTCAGCTTTCCGCAAGGATGGGCCCCCGCTGATGAGCCCATGGCGAATTTGTGACATCCCTCCAGCGGGCTGTGTCTCTCATTCTCTAATTCTCATTTAACTCTAAAGTTGAGGTCCGTTCGCTAATGACCCAGCGACTGTTCTAAGGTAAGTAGGTGAGCCACCAACTGGCGCGTAATGACCCCACCGTAACAATATTTCGGTCGCAGCGTCAAGACGGCGTGTCTTGTTACCAATGTACTATACGAAGCATTGCCTAATTTCCCCCTTAATAATGGCACTGCGCTTTATCTTCGATGTCCCCGATTATCTCCCCGTATATGGAAAAAATGTCCACGTCTCGACTTTCTTGATTAACGTTAAAACACGGCAGTCCGTAGCTGCCCCTGCAACGCCAGTGCCTTTAGTTTGTTTTCTGGCCACCTCTTGCGCTCTTTCCTTCCCATCCCGCTCCTTACATGATTCAAAAAAAAGAGGTTTGCTCTATTCAGATCAGTTTTCGCCACGCCCACTGCTAGCGTGTCATCGACTCGGGAGATGTCATTTCTATAAATTAGGTTAACAAACATTGTAATCAGCCCGCATCATTTTGTTTGCTATCGCCAATATTAGGTGCACATCAATTTTAAATTAAAAAAACACTCCCCTCTACCTGTGACATAAATGCTTTGCCTCAAATATGCCTTATGTTTGGTCTTAATAAAAATGTTGAAAAGTCAAAGGAGTGTTTCTAATTCCGTTGTTCATAAAGGGTTTGCCCATATCAACTTCTCGTTCTTATTCTTAAGACTGTTCGCCTTGCCGCTTGGTCAGCAGACAGACCAACCTACATACCGACCGACCGACTGACCGACCAACGGACCGACAGACAGACAGACAGACAGACAGACAGACAGACAGACAGACTAAACCACAGGAAGACTAAACGTGTCGGTTTAAGTAGCCCAAGGAACACTGCCATGTTTAAAGCAAGAAAGAATGTCTGCAAGGAGCGTGCCCATGCTGTGTGTTCTTTTGTCGAGAACTGAATTCAGCGTCCATAGGAGTAAAACTCTATGGCCCTATACCGTTGCTCTTTATCTACCCAACGCATATATCAGCACATGGCTCATGCCAGCCTTTCGTTCCAAAAGTACCGCTTACAGCGTCAACGCCTGGAAAAGGTGCTGAAAAGGCTCCAATATAGCGGCAGAAAAGCGGTGCCTGCATTTAGTAGTGTGGGTATATTTTTTCCAGCGTCCAAACCAAATGAATGCGCCGCGCGTGCCAAAGATATTGCTCGTGCACCATTCAATAGCCCCATAGTCGCCTTGCGCAATGAGCATTCGTAGTTTACAGCAAATACTGTCATGCAAGCTTATCGAATCCCAGATTCTGTATTGTATTTACGAAGTGTATACGTCCCGCTAAACGTTGTATGAAAGCTACCCTGTAGGCGCTCTATGTAGGTAACCTTTGTTTTATTGGCACCAAGGACTTTAAAAAAATGCTACGTTACGGTAAGTATTGGTGAAATCCTTCGAAAGATTGCTGAGAATACATTCAATCCACTCATAGGCACTTCGTGTTTGCGCACCACGTGACGTGTGTAACCATGCTCCTAAAATATTATGCTCACCACGATGAGGCACGCTCGAATTCTTCATAAGGTCGTCAGTGTAGTTAGTCTGGGGCCCGTACACAACGGCTGGTCCCTTGTACTCGTAGAAAGGGAGTGGAAGCTGATGACGCTCCTTCAAGAATGCGTAGCCGTGGTAAGCCAAATACATTACCCCATAGTTGGAAGCATAGACCACTACGGTCACAAACAAAAACTCCAAGAGCGTCACCACGTAGTGGCGACGCAGCGCCTGAATGCAGATCGTTCGCCAGAGGAGCGTTCTTACGTTGTCGAAGCACGCCATCTGTTAAAAATACAGCAATAAAAAACAAAGCCTTAGAAGCGAGCCCAGCATCAATTTGCGAGAACAGACACCATTGCAAGGCAGCATTTTCCCTATACCTCAAAAGCCATATTACCGGGCTTATTAGGCTCACTTCAAGTAAATGTTTTCTACTGTTATGCTAGTAAAGGATGGATGTGAGCAAGGACGCCGAACATCGAGCGGAGCAAGAGCTCTGGCTCGAAGAGAAAGCACGTTGAAGTTGCCCAGGTAATTTGACTTATTTCGGAGTCATTCAGGGATACTTTGACCCTGTAATTTGTGATACCATTGTATTTGAATTTGAGGAAATAGTTTTGCAACAAACAACGAGCAATACCTTAAATGCAGTGAAATATCTGAAAAATTAGGGAAACAAATTTTCTGCCGTGTCTTACAATAACAACAAACAAAAAGCTTCAGCTATTGTTTGTGGCAGTCGTCATTTCATTTGGGTGATTTATCAAAGTATATGCTCTATAACTCTCTAGGTATTCCAGTGTTACCAGCTATGTCTAGGGAAGTAGGGATAACTTCAACAGGATGAAAAAAAGTATTTCAAAAAAGTCCTTCCTGTCAAAAAAACTTGATTTTACAATAATATACAGCAGAATTGACAAAACCAAGACATCTGAGACTTTCCGGAAAATTCGCAAAAAAAAGGTGATAACCGAACTCATTCTACTTCTGTCAAAGATTTTGATAAAGAGGGGCCAATCTATAGCCATTGAATGTACGTTTTCTGAACAATTCATTTCATGGTTAGGATTCATTCTATACCGAATCAAGTGGCTTGAGGTACAGTACAAAGATATTTTTTTTGAAATCCTTGGTCCAAAGAATGGAAATATATTTTGAGTTCGTAAAACGGTTCTATATTCGAACATCTTTTGTGCACATCTCTAAATACTTGTTCCATAACTGACCTTACTTTCGAACCCTTTCTAAGAATTTCGAAATCGTTTGAAAAATGTTTCTTTGTGGCGGGCATCATAATGAATTTTTTAAAAAGTGAATACGACATCAGGCAATTGTCTGACCATCCTCTACGAACACAAGCGTTCCTCGACAAGAATAAGAAAAATGTTTCAATTGTCGATTACGCCATCATAGTGGTTAGACTGAAAGTTAAAACTAGACCGTCAGAAGCTGAAGATGTAAGAAATACTCAAAAACAAACCAAACCTAGAAAAAGTTTTACAAATGCAATTAACACATTCGTTGTACATTTTCATGGAATTGATACGCGGTGGACTGTTATGATAAATAAATCCGAATTAAATTGTTTTGGACTTTCCCGCATGATATTTGTTTTGTTTAAACGCGCTGCACAAACTTAGCGGGGACCCAAAAATTTTTTCGTAATGAATAAACGATAAATGTTCTATTGTTAAAGCATAAAACGGTTTAATAAATCCTAAAACCTCCGTCGATTTCTCGTGCTCCAGTGCCAGAAGACGAGTTAAAGTTCCAAAGGTACACTTCCATAAGGAAGAAGATCGTAAAAAAGTGATGCAAACCTGAATATACGCTGATTTTATACAGGGTGTCCCAGCTATCATGCACCAAGATTTAAAAAAAGAGAAATTGCGTCACTCGAAGAAAACCTAGTGCATAATGTTTGCAGTACTGTGAAGAAGCGGAGAGTATTTTTTTTCGTTAATGAGACTTAATTAATTAATTGTAATTAATTATCTAACCCGAGAAATACTGTCTTAATATCTAAAGTGTCAATGAGGCACTTGTAGGTAACCACGAGGGGCATCTAACCGCGCTATTTTCAGCGACAAACTAATTGCGTACTCATTTATTTTGACTGATAAAGGAAACCCGCGAAATATGAAAAATACCACGTGACGACGCTTACGCGCGCATTGTAAAGCAGCGTCCCCAAACAAAGCTGATTGAAAGCAAGTGCTTCGCGTGTTACCCGCCCGAAGAGACAGCGCATCACCTTGATAATAGCATGCATGGAAGGAGCAGCAGCAGCAAGATTCGCGCGACGCGTGTGCAGATAAGGAACAAACTCGGTCGCGATTTCTTCTGTCTTTCTTTTGTCTATTTCATTCGGGCTAACTCAGAGGCAGCCTGTTTGAGGGCGTTGCTTTACGGTGCGCGCGGAGGCGCCGTCACGTGGTATTTTTCATATTTCGCGGGTTTCCTTTATCAGTCAGAATAAATGTGTACGCAATTAGTTCATCGCTGAAAATACCGCAGTTAGATGCCCCTCGTGGTTACCTTCAAGTGCCTCATTGACATTTTAGTGATTAGGAGAGTATTTCTCGAGTTAGATAATTAATTACAATTAGTTAATGAAGTCTCATTAAAGAAAAAAATACTGTCCGCTTCTTCACAGTACTACAAACATTATGCACCTGGTTTCTTTCGAGTTACGCCTTTACTCTTTTTTTAAATCTTGGTGCATGATAGCTGGGACACCCTGTATATTATATAATTATATTTGCACCTTCTTTCGAAGGGTATAATAACTACACCCTTCAATTGTTTCTTCGTAAAGAGAACATTGGAGTAATAGTACCCATAAATAAATGTCGAATAAATTGTAGATCCCTGTAGACTAAGAATGGCGCGAACTCTAGCTTAAAACAAAAAAAGCCGAAGAGCATAAGTGTTTTCTTGTAAATGCGTGGGACACGTAACGTGCTTTTACTGTCCCTGCCACGGGAGCTCGAAGGACCAGATTTTCCTCGAGCGCAATAGTGTAATGTTCAGATCACGCACATAGCCTCCGACGACCGACGGAACATAGACAAATAATTTTCGGTTTAATATTACCATAAACAATGTTTGAGGGCGTCTAAGGGTTCAATCAACATAACTCGTAATAAGTAAGAAAAAATGTGTTCCAAACAATTCACAGATGATCATTGGTAAAGCCCACTGCGGGGCCGTATTCTACTGTGTGCCGGAATTCCAGCGCAGTTGAGTCCGGCGTAGTTGGTTTTCCGCTGAGTCTACGTGACGTTTTTTAATTATAGGCAAAACTTATTCGCATGACGCAGGCTCTTTGGTGTTTTCGCTCTGCGCGAATTGCGTGAGACCCCGCGGCTGACCAACCCAGACTGTGTGTGCCAGGGAACAAATCTAAGAGGAGAGCGGAAACGATAACTTCAAGTTTGGATAGTGATTTCTGTTCTATCAAGTTTGTGGCTTTTCCCCTGACCCAACCTAGAACTAGTGACTACGGCTTCCTCATCAATACGGGCATTCATTATTCATGCAGTCATTCCTTCTTGCAACACACCACCCCTTTGCCGAATCGCGTGTACTTTTCGTGACGCCCCGTCTGTCTCCGCACTGTTATGGCGCAATGCCGCGCACGGTTAAGCGCCAGGTGTGCAGACCCCTAAAGGATGAGCGCCGACTGGCGTAACCACGCTATAAGAAAATGTAATTGTTTCTACCAACCATTTGTGTGTGCCCTTAGATTATGACCTAGATATCGCACTGCTGTCCAGAAATGCAATGTAGCAAAATCACCACTACAGCTATATCAAACGCGAAAGCACTCGTAACATATCTTACGGAGTTCTATCTTTGAAAGACCAGTGTTATGCCTCACAACTCCTAAATGCATTTTGAAAGCCCAATATCTAATATCCCAGGACTCGCAAACAAGTATGCTAGGTGCGTTACAGTGGGTTTAAACGTTCATCCTATAAAAAAACACGCCTTTTAACGCGAAATTGATGCCTAATATATTTAGGGTCTTTTAGAACAACGAATTGGTGCACCGAAATTAATGCCAATTCCCTACTTTCATAGCCTTGCTTGACACCTTAGCAGCAGAATGCCAAATCCGTATTTCCCGGAGTATATTTGGGGGGCAGCCTTCTTGGGGCTCAGGCCGTGGGTGTCTCTTAATCGTCGTCCCATGTCGTCACGGTAACTCACGTTGCCACACGAAGGTCAAAAAACATGTGTGTAATAAAAAAAAACAGGTTTAAAATAAACTCTCAAGATTTAAACTAATTTTAAATACGGGAATAATCAAAATTTAATGGCAATATTAACAAAAATTTGATAAATTCCGTCTCAAAATTGGTTTCAAACGGTAGGTTTTTTGATGTGGAGCATAATTTTTTGCATGTTGTGGGGTGCTACCCGAAGACAATATACAGCCATTCTGTTTTTCATTTATTTGCTGAAATGCGGTTCAACGCGAGAGAAGGCGACACTGCCTCAGCAAGCGCGTGATTGCTCCTCCCACCGGCGCTTCTCCGGCACCGAATTAGCCCGCGTCGTTTGGCAAGAGAGAGACTAACAATATTTCAATACACGCATACACCTAATGCTTCGCCACTCAGGATGTGTCACGTTAGTGGGGACGGCGCGGGATTTCTTATTCGCCCCGTGAATATATTGTACTGTATGCACACCAAACACTAAAATTGTGTCCAAACGGTAGCCAGAATCTTCTCTTCATCGGTATTATGACACCTCATTTTGAAGCAAAAAGTTGGTGGTATTGAAGAAAGCAAATGCTCAATACGGCAAACAATATTCCTTCACTCGCAATTATCGTAAACAGCGTTAGCGACGAAAACAAAATATTCTTTCTGTTACAGCCACCCATTATAAGAAATAAGAATGCAATAAGAACATACAAAATGTTTCACCGATGAAAAATGGCTAGAGGTAAACTACTTCCTGAGCTCAACTAAAATTGTTCGACACCGCGCCCTTATCCTGGCGGACAGGTATACTGTATTTTAGCGAGTAGTAGGTGCTCATGTGTGGAGAAAGAACAACGCTTATATGCTGTGGCGAAGGGCGTCTCTTGGTTTTTCTATGCAGGAAAGGAAACCTAGCAGAGGTTCCAAGCATCCCCAATGCGTTGTAGAGCGTGTGGAGGAAGTTACGTCATTGCTAAAACGTCCGTGGAGAGTGCTGCTTGTTTATCTATAACCAAAGCGGCTCCATTTGGCTAAATAATGCTGGAACGTATTTGCTACCCGGTAAACGAGCTTCATTTTGGACCAAAAAAAGCATACGAGATGGCGACTTAAACTCAGTTGCAGCAGATTTTGCGAAGTGACAATCTTTCTCGGCATCACGAGCGTTTTTTTAACGTGCATAGCAGCGCAAAGGTGGGGGCCTAGCTGTAGAAAATGGAGAAGGGCCGCGGCCCTGGGGAAGTTTCGACATAGCCGGAGCGCCTTCACGCAATGTAGTGTCAGTGACTATCTATGGGCATCATGCGCTGCCCAGGCAGCGCTTCACCACTCGAGGATAAACAGACTTTCTCGTGGTACGCCCGGGTGGTACAAAGCTTCGGGGGTCCAATAGCCTAACTTATTCACAAAGAAACATAAGCGTGGTACTCTTGATTGTTTTGCGTCATGGCCTCCTTCGCATCCGCGGCGCGTCCGATCTCTTCAAGGGATAACCTGTGTACAAGTGAGAACCGCTGTCCAGCGCAAACACGTTTAAAGCATCGAGGTCACTGGTCGGGATTACAATCGTGCTCTGCCAGTCGCAGATTCGCCGGTGGTCGTGTGAAGTGGAATTTGAAGGGAGAGCATCTTGCTTAACATAACACGCTTGGTGACACGGACTTCCCAAACACTTCCCATAAATAAAATTGGCCGCGTATCTGCTCCTTTCGTTGCAAATGCCGTCAAAAGACGATAGTCTTTATCGGCTTTTGCGAAGTAAATGCCTCCCTTCGCTTTCCTGCTCACATCTCATGTTGTTCCTCTTGCGTAGCCCTTCTCCCAAGGTAAAGACGCCAAAGGTTTGCTTAAATCACTTTAAATTTCCCGCGTTACACTGCTCCAAACCGGGTGTCTCGATGCGAACGCGGCCGTACCGCGCAGACGCGCGTTAATCGAGGCGCTCTACTTCAACGTTTATAGAACCGCGTTTCCCTACTCCACGTGCGTTGCAAGCAGAACGTGGAACCTATCTAGTGGAACCTTGCGTAACTGTTGCGGGTTCATTTCTTAAAATGGCGCCAGAAGCTATAGTGGCGCGGGCGACAGCAGGCGACGGCGGAGTGACATTTTCTTCTTCAGTTGATGAAGTATTTAATCTCGCCAATATCAAACATGTACAATTTTTTATAAAGGAACGCTGCAAATGTCACTTCTGTATCAATTTGTTGTCTTATATATGCGTAATGTCTTGTTGTTCTTCAACAATATAGACAAGTATGAACATTACACCGGACATAGACGGGTAGATTTAGCTGTGACTATATAAGAATATTGCGCAGGCATTGTTTAACTTTGGCCGGGTGGCTGAATCGAGTCACAGACAGACAGACGGACAGACAGACATACAGAAAGACCAAAATTTCTGGGTTTAAGTAGCCCAAGAAAGACTATCGTCTTTAAAAAGGTCACGGAATTGACGATGATCGTGTGTAAAGGCCAGCGTGTCCTGAGTGCCGCCGGCTCGGTTGCTGCGGTGCGCCGTGCTTTAGCACACCTGTGCACGTAAACATACACTTTGATTAAAGACCGCTGGCTTCTATCAGTGTTACGTATACATGGTGGAGCTCTGGCTTGTATTCTTATTGAAGCGTGGCTCAGGGACAAAATGCGGCGAGCATGCAAAGCCTGAAATCTGTATTGTGATTCCAAAAGCTGGAACCGTAGTCAAATCATCATGCGAACTCTGTGGCTGCACTGTTTCTTTGTGTCCTCGCACTTTATTTCAGTACTATTTCACCTCATCTATCCTTGTTCGCTATTAATAGACCAAAGCAGGGGTGGGCAATATTTTGAGAGGGAGAGCCGGATTGCATGAAACCAAAATGGTGGGAGAATGTTCGGTGAATCGGGTTTGAGTTTGGGAGGGGTTGTAGGCAACGAAAAAAACACAAAATAAATGTACAACATTTGAAAATAATTACAACACTCTGGCTAAATGTCATCATGCGGGGCAGTTGCAACTGGAAGCGATCTATTCTCTGTGCTGGTCTCTCGTACAACTCAATTTCATGCGAAATTGTGTCAAAACGCGCGGCAAAACTCAAATATGAATTGACATTTGGTGTAAGGGTTCTGACGACGTGCTGCGGCCCGCATGATACGGCACCGCGTATGCATACGGGTGGCATTTGTCCAGCGGGATAAAGGTTGCCGACCCCCGCACGGGAACATACCGGACATAGTGGCGATCGTAAGTAAATATTTAGCCCGCGCACTGTGTATGCGGCTGTTTTAGGTTACATAAATAAAGTACACACCTAACCAAGAGCGAAGATGCATTGAGTGCTTGTTTTGCGCCCTTTATTTAACTGCGCCTAATTTGTTTATCAAACACTAGTGTCTCGAGTTCTACACGTTACAATACACGTAACCTGCCGTTCGCAGATAGTGGGGCGCAAAATGTTGCATGAAAATTTGTTTATTTTGCGAAAACGCAAACTATTTCTGCTCGTTTCTAATGCGATTCCGTGCCGGTGATGTCAGCTGAGCCAATTGCACTGCTTCTCCTTGAGTGTTCTTGCATACTTCCACAAAAGCAACCTATTTAAGTTTCCCCTGGCTATAGGCGAGCGACGTGATGAGTTATATGCTACTTTCTAGCTGTTCCTATGTCTACCGCATGCAAGAAACAAGGAGGAGGAAAGAAGCATAATTATCGTCAGGAAATCAGACCAACTAAACGTGGCGATACTGAGACAGAAACTAAGCGTGTTTATTGAGAAATGCAATGGGGAGGGGTCCTCGGTCCAAAACCCTTTGAGCTGTCCCAGCCTCAACACCCCTCAACACCACGAGACACCAGCCATTGAGGTTGGAGATCGTCAGAGCTCTCCCCCAAACTTCTTAAGAGGACGAGAACTGGGCCAGTTGGTATGCATTCATTCTGATAAGCGCTCGTGTTGTGTCCTACCGTTTGTCCTGTCTAGTTTGCGCTGCTCCCTCAGAATTCTTAAGAGGAAATGGGGGTAGTGTCGCGAATGCAGTGCGGCGTGGGCGCAGCTCCCTACTATATCAAATAGACTCCCGGGGGCTTCGCAGAAACTGCATAGCGTGAAATACATGGTAGGGTGCAATATAAGGCCTTTAGTAGGATGGGGAAAGGTATTCGTCTGGAGTGCACAGCGATTCCATTCCTCCTCTTTCGTTAGGTTTATGCTTTGCTAGATAGGTTTACGCAATTTGTGCGGTGTTGAGTAGGTGATAAGTCACAACTTATAGTGCTGTGTTATGAAAACTGATCAGTGGGGTCGACCTCTCCGGCTCGCTTCCGAGTGCCCGGCGGGACAATTCTCGGGCCAACATGTGGGCGGTGTCGTTGCTTGGGACGGCAGAGTGGGCGGGTGCCCATAGATCCCGATAGATCTGTCTGGTGGACGCTGGCAAATGATTTGGTGAGTCGTCCGGTGAATTCGCCCGCACGAAAAGTTACGGCAGGCTTGCTGAGAATCTGTGGTGAGAACTGTGGCTTTAGTTCGTGTTATGGCGAGAGCGATGGCCGCTTCTCCCGCTTGTAATGGGTCGTATCTGGGTTGGGTTAGGCTGGTAATGTACATATTGTGCTGGAAAACCACAGCTGTCATTGCTCTATGCCGGGATAGGAAGACGCGTTCGTGTATACTGTAGTTGGTTCCCTCCGGTAGTATGTGTGGATGGCTTTGGCTCTTGCTACCCTGCCCCACTGTGATACACGGGGTTAAAGTTTCTAGGGAATGGTGAAAATAAGGATGTTTCCTGATATGTCACCTAGATTTTTCATTTGAGATGTCTAACGCCGCAGAGGGGATGTGAGCCCCAGACAAGACAGAAGAATCTTCGCGATGCTTGTGACTCCCAGCCTCAATCTTTGGCTCAAAAAATGGGCTTCTCTGAGCTTGTCGGCTGTACTGTGGAGGCCGAGCTTCAATAGCGTGTCAGTGGCCGTGCTGACGGGAATTCCGAGGGCCTGTTTGTAGGCCTTTTTAATGATGACATCCAGCCGTTCCATTTCCCAATTTGAGAGAACATATGGTATGGCGTATGTACGTCTAGAGATTATGACAGCTTGGACGAGTGGAGGGTGTCCGCCTTGCGCATTGGCCTTGTTTTGGTGGTTAAACGCCTCATAATATGTGAGAATTGGTCTGAGTTATGTTTCGGCCTATTTATTAGAATGGAGTTTGCTTGATCAGCTTGAAAGGTCATGCCAAGGGTCTTGATATGAGAGCAGGTAGCGATGGTGTGGGCCTCATTGTGTGTGGTGACAGTGGGCGGCCTCCGGATGAGTTTCTTTTTTGTAGAAACAAGGAGGAGCTCTGAATTTCGTGGAGCACATTGGAGGCCGCAAGACTTAGCGTGATGATATAACGTGCTGGCTGCAATATGTAGGCGCTCCTCTATCTCGCCTAACGGTAGTGTAGTCGACTGAATGTTGATATCATCTGCACACAAGCAATAATGTATGACCGAAATATAAATCCAATACTGGAGGGAGACCGATGAGCGCAATGTTGAACGACAAAGAAGGAAGCACTGCCCCTTGGGGTGGGCCGCGGCTGCCCAGCAGGATCGTATCTGTGGCTAGGTCTACCACTTTAAGCACTGCCCCACGACCTGTGAGGAAATCTCTGATGTGCTGAAGCATTCTGAGGCAGCAGTCGAGAATATTATGTTTGCGAGAGTATGGAGGAATGTTTAACATTATCACACTCCCCCTTGAGGTCCAGCGCAAGGATGTCTGTGGGTTAGGTGCGGGTGGCAGGAAGCATTACCTCTTTCTTGGGCTGGAGTAAGATGTCTTGCGTAGACAGACGAGTGTGAAAGCCAGATATGTTCGTAGGAAGCTTATCGTGATCTTCGAGATACTTCTATAGCGAGTTCAAAACGATATGTTCAAACAATTTCTCTACACATGATGTGAGTGATATAGGTCTAAGGTCATTTGGATGTTAGTTAGTTTGATGCATGTAGTTTGATGTACTCGGTCGTTTGCCCGGCTTAGTGAAGAACCTGAGTTCCGCTGTTTTCCATTCATCTTGGAGTAAGCTCATCTGCCAGATGAGATTTAGATAATCAGTTAGCTCAGGCAGAGAAGGGGTGTCCAGGTTAGCCAGGGCCTTTTTGGTTGTTTGGTATGTTCCGGGCGCTGTATTGTGGCGAAGCTTGACCAGAGTGGCCGTAACCTCATACAAATGTGTGTCGTCGTCCAGGATCGCGTTCGGGTTTCCAGAGTATCAGAGAAGGGACTCTGTAGGGTGAGTGGGAAGATAGCGGGAAGGTAAGAGAGGAGAGCAGGTTTTTTGTGTTGCCCGAGTCTCGAAGAAGGATTCTGGCCATTCTGCAATAAAATTCCGTCTTGCTATTGCCGTGGTTTACAAGAAAGCGCAGACACGTCCACGTTTTGTAAGTGCGAAGGGAGTTACGCGTTCCGGCGCGTAGGGCGAGTCAGTTTTCTTGCCCGATGAGGTGGCATAGCCCACCGCTTCCGTCTGCCAGCTGAGCAATGCGTTTTTAACTTACGATTGAGCTTTTGTTTCCGACAGCGTTTAATTAGACACTCCCCACATTTAGAAGAGCCGCGCGTCCACGCATGAGGCGATGCTCTACGTCTGAATTGATTTAGTGGGGTTTTGGAAGTCCTGGCGAAGACGCGATATCCACTCTTGAAGAGTGAGTTGTGGATGATTTCTAGGTTTTTCTCTTGTTTGTCCTTGTTGCCGGAGTTTGGTCCAGTGAGTAAGATCCACCATGCCCAGTTTGACTCGGTATTCTGTGCCGTGTATGGCGGAGACGAAGATGGCGTGGCCACTTCCTAAATATTCTCCGAGGTGCGCCCAGTCCGCATGTAGGATGTGACCAATGATAGGGAAATCTGGTGAAGTGTCTTTGGTGACGCTGTTGTTCATGCACGTGTGGGAGGCGGGATTGGTCAGAAGAGTTAGGTCATAGTTTTCGATAATGCCATGCAAAGCATTAGCACGTGTATTAGAGTACGTATAACTCCCCAGCTACTGGGCCGGGTTGAAATCGCCCATTATAAGAACCGGATGACTTCCGCTTTGCGGATGGCCTGAGTTATCATATCGTGTAGGCTTGCGGCTTTACATTTGGGTCTGCAATACATGTTTAAAAGGAAGATGCTGTGTATCGGTTCTTTGAAGCGTGGGATGAGCTCTAGCAGAATTTTCAACTTCTCTTCTTGTCGGAGAGCGTGTTGGGTAGCAGTGATTGGTTTGCTCACCAACGTGTGAAGACTATTGTCAGTGTATTCTACGTACGTCACGTAGCCGGGAAGGTGAAGGGGGAATCGGTCTCTTGAAGTGCTATGGCATCCGTCGGTAAGGTAGACGCACCGACGAATTGAGAGAGTGGGCCACACTTGTTTTTCAATCCGGGGCAATTCATTGCCATATGGTGGTTTTGTGGTTGAGGTTTGGTTTATTCTTGTGCACTGCCATTTACAGCCGGATGATCTTCTTGGGGAAGGAGGCGGAATAGGTCGGCTGTTGGGCTGCATGTCGCGCCACACTTTTCGAGCGGGGTAGTTTGAATGTTAGCTGCAAGCTTTTCCAAACGGATGTTATTTTGATGGCGGGAGTTCGACGGGGTTTGGTGGGCAATGTTCTGTCTTTCCCCATTTTTCCGCAGTTAATTGCGTTTGCGGCTTCTACCTGATTTCATTGCGAAGGGCATGGTGTTCTCGCACTGGTTATTTCAGCTTTGTGTTTTGCATTTTCTACCATTAGTCGCGTGTTCGCAGCCTGGATTTGTTAAAGCTCAGCACCAAGAGGTCATGGGGAACGCGTTTTAGGAGAGAGCATCTGTGCCCAGCACATGTGTGCCTTGGGGTGCTCCGCCACCTTCTCCTGGACTTTGAGCTTGACCGAGATCTTGAAGTGCGACTCTCCTTGTTCTGGGACAGGCCCCGACCTCTCCGTGATGTGGATCGGTATCCGAATCGGAATGAGTGATCCCCCTTCTAGCGAGAGGGCGTTCTGGACCTCCGCTTTATCTTAGGCTTCCCCGTTTCCTCTGGTTGACTCGTGGCAAGAAGCGCTGGTGCAGGTATTGCTAGCCGTCGGGTCGTTTCCGCCCCCAAGGCGCATTTTAGGTTTGCCCTCGTGAGGCTCCCAGGTGAATGGGGTTCTACAGTCCTTCCAAGTCGGCACAGACGGCGGATGAGGGCATACGTCCATGCGGTGGGCTATTTTGTGACATGGGCTGCAGTGCGCAAATGTGCGTTTGCATAGATAACATCTCGTCTCCAATACACCAACGTATATTGTGAAACGCTCTTTATTGCCCATGAAGGTAATGAGGGTGGTGCTTGAGTCCCCGAGACGACAGCACGTGATAGGTTCGTATCCGGGTGCAGAAATGGCTTACATTATTTCTTCAGTGGCTGGCTTGCTTCTGAATATTCTGTATCACGTCTTTCATAGGTTGCCTGGGGAGATGCCATACGACGCAATAGCGTAGCTGGTTTCATAAATAGTCAGATTCTTTACCTTGCTCAGTGCCGAAGCTGCGTACTGATGTGTGCTTGCTACAAATAAGTTGTGGTTTTCATTGATGCGAATTTTCATGCCTGCAGCTAGGCAGCGTAGTTTGGTTTCTCGCAGTATCCAAGTACAATGTACCATTGGGCTCACCCACGGAGCAAGATAAACAGGAGCGCCGAATTCGCTCTCCTGTGGGCTCTTAACGTCCATCACTCGCGGAGCGCAATGTAGATGGCGCAGCGAATGGTCTGGCGGCTAAGCGGCCGGCGTTCCCCGTGCGCCGGGGGGCGCATTGGCCGAACGCATTCCGTCGGCTTTTGTCGTCTGCTTCGGCGACGGTAGTTTTGGGCACGCAGTCCTTTGGGCCTGCGTTGGCGCCGTTTCGCGTTCATTGCGCTCCTCCTTCGCACGGCTTGATTAACTTGTTCGACAGCACCTTCTGGGTAACCCGAACCCGAAGGAATTGAGTGGTCGTACGGCAGGGCAAATATGCGTTAAGGATTGGTTTGCATGGCGGGAAAACAAAATGTAGAGCGCACATATAGACATATGGCTGCTATACAAACACTACCTTTTGCGCAGTGCGTGCCGAAAATGTGACTCCGTTTTGCAAATTTGTGAACACCAATTCAGCTGTGTTTTAACTGGTTTTACAAAAGGCGAAAGGAGCAACTGGTTCTAATCACTAGCGATTATAAAAGTTGCCTAAGCTTTCTCGCCGTTCTCCAACTTACGTCCAAAACAGAGTGTGCCTAGAACACGAACCGGCACTCACACGCTCATTAGAAAATAACAGAAACGCGATAACATCACCCGCGACTGCCCGCGACGTAGAAATCTGCTCAAGATCGAGGCTCTGACAGTGCGCTTTTAAGTGCGAAGCACTTCTTAGTCGGACCTACTCCTTCCACCGCCGTCCGTCGCCCGCTGGTGTTATCGCGCCCTCCTCTCCTTAGCAACGGCGCGGCAGCGGAGGGAAGGCGTCCATAGCAACGGCGCACTGACGTCACTACACCATGTGATGGCGCGCGCTCTCGCCGTGACGTCACGCGCTAGCGCCTCCCTCCCCTTCCGCGCGCCGTGACGTCACGCGCTCGCGCCTCCTCTCCCCTCGCTCGGCTGCCGCTGCGCCGTTGCGCGCGTACGCTGCCCTCTCCCCTTCGCTCGTCGCGCTCGCCCGCGCCTCCTCTCTCTCAGCCACCTGGCTCGGCGCGGCACACTCCCCTATATATGCAGCAATAAACGGCCAGACCTCCGTGGGTGGGCGCGCGCGTCCTCTCTGCTACAGTCGCCTCGCTCGGCTCGGCTCTGCAGTTAGTCGCGCGCGCGTCTTCGTCGAGAGCGGTCGTCTAGTTCTGCAGTCTCGAAGGCTGCCGATCCCGAAATGAAGGCTCGCGATGCCGAACGCAAGCGGGCGAAGCGAGCTGCGGCGTGCAAAATGCCACCAAACTTCAACAAACTCCCCCTCATAGCATCACCCCGTCCTTCGCACTTCCTCATACTCCCATTCTGGGAAATGCGGGGGAATTTTTTTTCACAAGCCTTCATTTCGCGATATTTGAATTCGTCCGGATCCTATATCTCTGTGGTGATGACTCGCCAAAAGAAAAGGTTTGACGAGCCGGTTGTTTTGCTGGTGAGCCGCTTAAAGAAAAAAAAAAAAACGCCGGGAACCCTTGTTGGCCCGAAATTGCAGCCATACAAATCGCCGCATTTTATTTGGAGTTCACGGCGTTATCGACGAGATAACACGACCGTAGAGCGACAGTGAACATCGGGCGGTAAGTTGCGGTATGAGTTACAATGAAGGTGGCGTTTGATATTCTTGGGTGCCTTATCAAGATCACAGTGTTTTTGTACACTTATTACAACACGGCAGCCGACGAATTCAGTCATTGGCACAGAAATGTGTGTCTCATTGCCGTTCGCCGATGGAGACTCCGGGCGACCCTTGTAAGCATTGTTCGTGCGCAGACGCGGCATAAATAATTAAGCAGGCGGCCGGAGAGCGGACCAACAACAGAGGGTAATTTTTGCGCGGCATCGGTTTGTCGTAAGCAGAATCACGCTAGACTGCATGTTGTGGCGTTTAATATTGCTCTTGCTCATTGTTTGGTGATTCTACAGTCGTCGTCGTTCAGTTGCGTCTTACATCTGCTGGGTTAGTACAATATTTTTAGCGGGTCTTCATAATGTCAGAATGAACGCCTCCTGATAGGGAATAAGCGATCGCCATGTATGCGGTGGCGTGCGATTATCTCCGCCGTCTATTCCGGCTGCGTACTGGTGTTTAAATTCCGCGCGTGCAGGCATTCCTCCTGCATAGTAGGACAGGCATACGACAGACGTCGTTGCGAAAGAAACGAGGCCTCTGAGGAGAGCGAAGAAGGGAAGAGCCATGTACAGATGCACAGCGACGAGAGGGCAAACGAAGGAGGAAGAGAGCAAAGGGAAAGCTGGGCGGCCGGCGGCGCGTGTACATTATCGGCCCGAGCAAACAAATTTTTCTGGGCCACAGTCGGCGCTCCTCTTTATATCTTGCTCCGTGGGCTCACCTTACTCAGCACGAGACCATTGCGAGGTGGGGTCGCCAATTTGAAGTCGTCAGATGGGATAGGTGGACGTTTTGGCTTGCCCGTATGGCGGCTTCGTAGTAGAGCCGACTTTGGCGGCGTCACATTTTGAGTTTTGGGCTGCGAGGCTTGCTTGCCTCTCGCGGCGAATGGTGTGGCTGGTGTATTGAATGCTAGGAGCCGTGTCGCTTTTATCTTTTTTGTGGCATTTCGAAGGTCCTGCGTCGTGCGCAATTCCATTTCTTAGTCTTCAGGGTTGTCGGTTAGCGGCGGGTGGAGTTGAACGACGCTTGAAAGAGTGGCCGCGGACGCCATAACCGATGAGTTGGCCTCCTGATTCGTGGCTCGGCCACTCCAGCGGCGTTAGGGTTAGCGGGAAATCTCCGCCACGAAACTCACTCCGGCAGGACAAAAACGTTCTTGCTATTACGACCAAAAATTTGATATCTTCGTGCTTGGGGTAGCTACAGGCACGTGACGAAAACGTTCGTCGGGGTCTCTAACTGGGAATTCAGCAGATATACTGACGCATGTCGCTGGGATGGCGGACACTGGTTCAAAAGAAAACCGACAAATCGGCTCGTTTAGTGGATATTATTATGGTTATCCTCTGCAACCACTTAAAGAACTATTTTATTCAGTGTGCTATAATGTCAGCTCATGAAAGCACGATAAAGTTACGTGGAAGAAAGTTTCGCTCTAGCTTGTAATTAAGAACACCAGGAGGGTGGCGCGGGTGGTCTGATCTTGTACTACCCCAGAATCGTCTTGCACGCGGCAGTGCAGCATGCGCCCAAACTCTTCTTCAGAAAGCCTGCCTTTCCTTCTCCTCCATGGTTTTTCGAAACGGTGTATGAACATGGCCGTTTACGTCCCTATAAGACCTCCGCCAAAGTGACGTCCCTTTGCCTTGTGTCTCCTTTCCGTGCGTCTTACACCAGGCCTATACTACTTTTTGTGTATTTTCGATTGTAATATGACACTCTTAAACATAGCGGCACTGGCAAAACACTCTTCCTATCAGTTTTTAGCGCAAAGCAGTATATGTCGAACCCCTGCCGTCCCCCCCCCCCCCCCAGATTCATTTCGGGTGAAGTCGATTTACTCGCCGCCTCTACTGTCCTCCTCCTCGCCACCGTGACCCCGTAGTTCCAACCTATGTTCCCCAAGCCACCACCAAGGCGTATTTCACAAGTTTCCAAATCGGTTGATAACTGCGTTAGCACAGTTATCAGCAACTACACTTCTAACTCGCATTGAGACGGGCGCATGTAGTTCGATCACAGGAATAATAGTGGCGATTAAAGGAGCATCGCCATGCCATTTACTTCAAAACAACACAAAGCCTCTAACTCAAAACATGCAGCGCGATTTACTTGATTGAAACGCGATTTCCATATCGGCGCCAGTTCGAAGTGCGCGATACACTCTTATTCGACAACGACGTCATCACAACCGTAAACGCCAAAGATTCGGACGGAAAATAGGCACGGGTTGCTGTCAACTATTCACGAAAATGACTTCCACCGTTAAATGGATCATGGTGCGAGGAAACTGCGAGCTATAGAGCGGCCATGAGTAGTTCAATCTCTTGGGGAACAGCGATCCTTCGATGATCAAGGCCGCGATCTCTGAAGGGAGAATCAATGCCGCCCCAGAGAACCAGGGAACGAGAACGAACTGGAACCTGAGGCAAAGCGCCAAAGTTTGAGCCGTCAACTAGAACCACAACAACGCAACACCGACAACGCCGCGAGAATGCGCCGTTACCACACCGCCAAACAGGAAAACACATTCAATGTGCGCAATCAAAATTCAAACGCGATTTCCTCCATCGCCATTTTTGGTGTCAGTAGCGAACTTTGCGATGAGCTCTGGTTCGACAACGACGTCTGAAAAAATCAGAAACGTAAATGTTCGGACGGAAAGAAAGCCGCACTTAGGTTGCTTGCCGAAATCTTTTCCCAAAAGGTGTCCAAGGTTAAGTATTTTATGGTGTGCGGAACGTGAAAGGCGTCCCTGGTAAATAGTGTCATGCCAAAGTACGCGACCGCCTTCGGTATTCCTGACGCGCCGGTCTCATCTCCATCGCCTGAACGCGGACGGGGAGCGCCTGGTCACAACTCTTTACCGTTTGTGTACGTAAAGGCGTCTCACTCACGGAAGCCGTCAGTAAGGCATCCCAGGCAAGATAGTGAACTTTCCAACTAATTTTCAAGGAACCCTACATCCCTGCTTCACCATGTCGCTGAAGATGACGCGGTGGTGGTTCCCATCAAGCGCCGACTCATACACAGGCCGACCTACAACTGCGGAGCGGTAAACTCCGCAGTGCATGGTTGGGAGACGAAAGAGAAGGGATGATATATGTTTTATGCCCTTACTGATGGCATGTCTTCTGTGCTGGCGGGAGGTTCAAAGTAGTGAGTCAAACGGCCTAATGCGACATGTACGGTGTCCTTAGTTGTCGAGCGGATAAATGTGGTGTGTTACACAAACCTAAGATACCTGAGCCGTGGGAGGGGAGCAGAAAGCTCCATGTTTATCCGCTAGTGTAAAGATCGGGTCCTTTCAAGTTGCGTTCACCTAATTGGCTTGGAACTATTCCTAATAGCAAACTACAAATGTGTTTTGCTTCAGGCACTCCGTGGACTGCGTCCAGCTTTGCGGGTAATCGTTCAACAGTGGAAGGGCACTAATTTTTTTCTCTCCGCCTCTAGCCAGCGTCAATGGCGGCGCGCCTGCGCGATAACATTACCAACGGCAACACCGCAGTCGCAGATGCTCGCATGCATCACCTATGGTCACCGCTGCCACCGCTGCTCTAAGGCAAGGCCAACGCGCCGGCTTCGGAGCCCTGGAAACCGCACAGACTGTCGACCTTCCCTGTGCCGATGGCAACGATGTTATAGGCATGGAAAATCCCCTTGTCGCTTCGCAGTGGAAGTTTTCGCGGTTTCTTCTGTAAACGCCAAAATCTTCTGCACATAATATCTCCGTAACCCATACGCCAGATGGTATTGCCCTGCAAGAGCTTCGAAGAGAGGTCAAGCTGAATGGTTACCAAATTCTCCATACTCTTAGTATATCTCAACGGCTGTTTTGGTACAGCCGTCGAGATTCACGGTTAGCTCCACACAATCGGCGATATGGCGACACCACATGCCTTCATTATCCGGTATCCATCAAAACGCTCAGCCTCTTACCTTCCCCAGCAAACCACTAACATCTCTGCGACGTCCCAAAAAGATCCGAACGTCTATGTCCCGGCAGCATCACTATTAGACATCCGTACAACGTGCAATATTTTTATGAAAATTTTTGGATGTTGAGATAACGTTGCTGGTGCCCTAATGTCGCACGTTCTTTCAACTTTGCGAAAGACGTACTCTCGATATTGCTGCTGCTTCATTTGTGGACGGTATTTAGACATATTTTGCTGACGTTGTTCAGATGTTGCTGGTATTCCGTTTTTTATTTCGTACATGTCTATCGCAGTTACATTTATTTTAGCTATATCTGCTATACTTTATTTTGAAACTCTCCGCAGGCGTGCTGTTTTGAAGTTCCCGAGGGTTTTTTATGTGTTTTGTATGGGTTTTGTACCGAGGAGTTTTGGCCAAGTTTTGTAATCCACCAATATTGCTTTTACGGAAACATAAATGCGGAGGACATCACAAATAAATTAGACTCAACGTATGCCTGAACCAAATTTGATGCTCATAGCAGTTTTTATACAGGGATACCACGTGCACCATTTTACTTGGTAGTTCTACTGTCGCAATAAAAATACAAATGCTGACCTGACAATTCGCTGGCGACACCGTTTAGCCACATATATTAACAAATAAATTTTCCCAGCTTGTACCAATGGTGAAAGGCTGCAGGAACCGGAGAGCTGGCAGGCTCTCCCGGTCACTTTCTTCACCGTACGGACATCCTACCCTGCAACGGTGGAAGAGGCGGCAATAGCACTGGCCCGCATCACCATGCTGCCACCACCCATTATAATCACTTATTCGAAGACATACATTCAAATCTTCATTCGTTGTGGCGTTTCGGCTATTCTCCAAAATCCCGGCCCATACTCAACCACTTGACATCGTCTGGACCCCGGCCCCCACTTGGTGGCAGGCAACAGGGTGGTCCAGAAAGCAGCACGAGAACTAAAAAGCCGTGCTGGGCTCGCTCCTGCTCGCGAACACAGTTCTCGGTCGGCACGCGAACGTGTGCTCTCGTATCAAGAAGCCACTACGCATTATCGCCTCTCCTGCCGCCGTTTTCCCACTGCCCACACATCCCTCACCAACGCTCAGAAGCGCCTATGGCGTCTCCTTCAGACCAACTCCCTCGCCCGTCGATCCCTCCTCCGCAAGACCTACTCCTCTGAGTTCCCTGCGCCCAACTGGCCCTTCTGTGACTCCCTGGACGCACTATGCCACAGCATGTGGGCCTGTCCTCTTAGCCCATTCCACCCCATCTCCAGCGTCGAGCAGTGGGAGGACGCGCTCGTCTGCTCGCAATCGGGGGCGCAGCTACAGAGGCTGCCAACGAATATTGTCGAGTGATTCGTTTTGGTCGTATTTGACTAATTTCGGCAGTGATAACGCTTGTTTCTTCCGCACCGATCTTGGAGGCGAGCCCAATTATGCTAATACTGCAAGTGATGTAACCAAAGCTCCCTTGTTTAAGCCAAGAAAAGCTATCGCGGTTCACCGTTTCCCCCATGCAAGCTACGGTAGCCGCGAATGAAGTTGAATGCGCAGCAAGATTTGTGGCGTTGATAAACTTTGTTTGTTACGCACGGATCTTGCAGACAAGCCCATCATGCGAACACTACAAGCGATGTAGCCAGAGCTTCCGTATTTAACTCACAAAAAGCTATCCCAAACTCCGATCTCCACGATGAAAGACAAGCTAGCCACGAATGAATGCGCTCTTTCGAACAGAAATATCTTGTAATTTGAATCAAGGTACCCGATTACCCCACCACGTTTAAAAATAAATTGGTTTTTTTCTACGAAAGTAATGACCCCAAACCAAGAGATGGACATAGAATCCGGACGATGTCGCCTGCTTTCGGATGCTTTCTGGCGCTCCGTCGACGCTGATATCTGGCGAGCAGAGACATCGGCGTATCTGCCGCGTCAGCTCACGTCGCCGTGCATTTTACTGACGCCGTCAACACGGGACGATGTCGACGCGCGAAAGCGCGGAAAATACACTGCAAGTGGTTGCGGCCTCAGAACAAACCGTAAAATTACGTCGCTCGCAACTCACCCCAGCGGTATTTCCACCGCAGACCCTGAAATAGCCTTAAATGCCGTAATCTAGATTGTCGGTACAATTACTCTTTTCTTTAAAAAAACTACGCTCAAGCTTTTCTTGTATATAATTGGCAACTAATATCTGTATTTACCACTAATTTGGGCATCTATTTCGCAACGCGTTTTTATCAAGGTGGGTGTCTTTCAGGAACTATTTTTTTTTCCCTCGAAGGAACATAAGACAGGAAAGCCGCTGCTCTACCGACCGTCCGACCGTCCTATCTGCATTCGGTATCAAAGCGCATGCTGCTGGTCGGTGACGGCACGGGTGTGCACGCACCCCTTCAACCTTCGTTATTTCGGTGATTCGTATACCATGGATTTACCTACCGGACGAAGAATTACTGCCAAGTAGTAAAGGTAAGTGAGTACTAGTTTACCTTGTTTTCTTGTCATATGTATTTAACGTAGCAGAGTTGCTTTCGAAGTTCGGTCCGCGTAAGCGGTTAGCCCTAACTTCTTGAGTGACTCGCTTTGTGCGCTGCGCAGATTTGTCGGTAGACCTTTGTACTTGGCTGCTACGTGTGTAAACAGAATCAATTCTCGCGCAATGTGTAGCCCTGTGTTTGGTGAAGTGTTTGTGTCCTGTCCTGTTTTGCTAGCCGAATGTTTTGATACGAAATGAAATAAGAGAATCTGGAGAGTGCGAATATAAGTGCGTGTGCGAATATATTACACGCACATCGTGTAGTTTTAGCGTGATATTATCCACTTTTGGTTTTTGTTTCGTTTCAGCAGATGGCGTTTTTTTGTAATAATAGTTTTCGGTTAAAAAACGTGCACAATAAATTGAATGATGGCCGTGCGTGTAGCATTAGAATAAATTTATAAATCGAGTGATGTCCGAGCTCACAGCATTAGATTAAAATGTCATCTGGATCAATCTTTTCGAACGCTCAGTTTGGTCGTGAAATGTTGGAACGAACAACGTGTATTCAACCCGAATTTATTTGTAACGTGAGGACTACACGCATGTCGTAACTGGTACAGTAGTATGAGCAGCGCTGGTTGCGCTCGTACTCTTACTGCAGCATCGTAAACGTAAATTAACCATTCAGAACCTAGTAAAAATATACAAAAATGGCTGTTAAATTTCTGTCACCTATGGAATTTCCAGCTTAATGAATTTAGTGTGTAACACACCTTGGTAATCAGAGTAAGACAGCCAGCATTTGGGATTTCGCAGTTTTAAGGCATAGTATGATTCTGATGTCTGTCCTGTCGGTTGCTAATAACTTACATGTTGATGGCTGCTGACTGGTGCAACTTATACATGTTTTAATGTGATTGTGCCGTAAAAATTTCTTGCACTACTTTGACGCTTGCTGCTGTACAACGTATACTTCAACTAAAAATGTAGGCCTAACAAGACAAGCGAACAGGACAGCAGGACGAGTTTTTCAGGGATGGGCTTGTTGAAGGTTTTATTAATGTATATATACAACTAGCAAACCTCGCCATTCTGCTGCAGGAAGTATACGTCCGCGGCAGTGACGCTGTGCTGGTTTGTGCATGTTTCCTTTTGTCACATTTTGTGGAAATATATATTATTACTTCAATCCACCAAGTGGTTTGGATAGACACAGAAAAATATCTTGCAAGTTCAACTCGGACCCGTAGCTGGGCTAAAATGTCCTCAGAGTCCCCATTCATGAAATATAGTTCTTATAAAAAGTGGTACCTCACATTGGCAGTCATAGTTAGTTATAAGGTTGCCTTAGTAGTGCCAATGCTGACATTAGATTATATCCACTCCGCTCTCTTCCTGTCACTTAATGTTACACCCATCATCTAGCGTTCTATTGCCTGCTAAGTTGTCCTTAATTTAAGTTACACACTTTTAGTGAACCTTGAAGTTTCTGCCCAGTAGGTGAGTACCGGTAGGATGCAGCTGTCATACACTGTCTTTTTCAGGGACAATGGTAAGGGTCCATCCTGTATTACACCAGCCTTAAAAAGCGGTATCAACAACACAGATTTTTCTGTACCCATGTCTAGATTGAAGAACTGGCTTGCAAGGGAGGTACTACTGCAAGAAGTCTGCACAAGGCGCCTGCTCAAGCTACTGTTGACGGTCAAGTTGGCGCAGGAGGTCTCCTGGTTTGGAAAAAAGCACGATTTTTTCCACCTGCGAGTGGCATCCTGCATTGTGTGTAACTAGATAGCTTCGTCTTGTTACAGACATAAAATTCTTTCACCAGGCAATGTATAGGGCCCGGATGTTTATTCTCAGTCACATCCTACGCAAATATCAGCTTTGTCGACAATCGGCGGCTGATTTTTTATTACTAGAAGAGGTAATAAATTTCTTTCAGCCTTTGGACCATGACATTTTTAGTCAGTTTCCAACCAATCCGTTCTGCAACTATGTTGGCAGTTTCTGGCACCACAACGAAGAATGCAAATTATTCAAGAATCCCTAGCATAACTGATGATTGAGGCATGCACTATTGAACCAGCATTCAATCATTTCCGTGCCTCCATGCGTTTTTATTTTGTGTGATTTTTCTTTGAGCGTATCACTTCGTGTGAATCACGGAGTCATGTAAATCCGTCTTGTTGTAACTAATATTGTATTATTTCCGTATTCCCCGTTTTTTCGTTTGTTCCCAAATCATATCACTTTGTGTGAAATATTTAAATAGTGTAACTTTGTATTGTTTTCCTAACCAGAATTCAATAGGTTGTTTCTAAAGTTTATTTGTTGTTTTATTGTTGTCCTGCCACTTCACTGAGTGTGAATTATTTCATCACGTAACTTTCTACTGCTCTTGTAACTGCCGTATAGTCATTTCTGTATACACGCCTTTTCTATAGCTCATAACTATTCCCCTAGATGTTGGTTCGTTTGAAATAGCTTAAATGTGTACAGCACTCACAACCGCCCCTCAACACCACTTCTGTGTTTCCGATGTTCTCTTGTTTTATTGTTCCCCAAACTTTTCACTACATATGAAGTATTTAGTTTCGTAAATTTGCTTTGTTTTTGTAACCACCTTTCAAAAATTTCTTTGTTTTCACACTTTTCTTGCGTTGTTTTTCACCATTTCACATAATGTGCGATATTTCAAGTTGCATAACTATCTTGTGCTTGTACCCTGGGTTTACATGTATGCTTTTTTCCTATTTTTTATCCACGTTCGTGCTGTGTGTGACTTATTTATAGTCAGGAATATTTTTACTGTTCTTGTAATTACACATTGCGTACCCTGTGGCCCAGGCCAGATAGGAATCAAAATTAAAGTGGTTGTGTTGCGAAAGCATATTGCATAATTTGGAAGTCAATATAACTGGTTACACCTTAACTCTTTTGTGTTTTATGTGTACTTTGAAAGTTTTCTTACTACCCAGCTGCATATATGTAAAGCTAGGTTTACGAGACTGTCATTGTAATAGGTTTCATTTTTGAGTTGTTTCTGTGATAGTTTATTTGCAGAAGGCCTGTAGCGCCATGCAGTGTGGTACAATTTGATGACGCTACTGTGGTTGCCTTAGTGTCAATGGCGCTTGTTCTGATCAGGACTGGTTTGCTGTTACTTACTGCCACTTGTTTTGATGCGACATTTCTTGTTTAGAGCTGGGCTTCGTGTGCTTATGCGAAAGTGTGTGGTCAACTTGGCACTTTACATATGAGACATCATGGAGTATGCAGCACCTCAAAAATGGAAACACATTAATCTAGAAACCAGGTGCCAAGTAACAGCAAACTGTGCTGAATAGCTAGCAAGACATGTATTTGAAGTATAAATGCCAGCAACACGAAGGCAACCTTGGAAAGGGGGCTGGCCAAACTCCAAAATAATGTATAAAGATTGTAAATTTCAAGCATATAGGTTCATCTCAACAATATCATACTAACGTACCCCATTCATGAATATAACAAACCAATCTCGTGCCAAAGACAAAAAAAACAATGTAGAAGAGACATCTATATATGTCTTGCATGCGTACCACTACAATATCTATAAGATGTAGCACAAAGGTAACGTCCCACAAACAGCATATAAAAGTACCATGACACGTCTATTCTACGTTATCTTTCGTAAGATTTGGACGGTTTTTTTGCAGTAGCAGCAACGTTGAATATGTGTAACTTCGACCCTAACGGTACGTCTCCTGGACATCTGGAATGTCAATTTCTGACGTCTCCAGGTTATGTGCACGACGTAACGTGGTTTGCTGGGTCATGTATTTAACGTTTACAGTTGTCCTAAAGGTTCCAATTATACCCATATGACTCGGGCCACAAAAGCGTCAACAAGCCAACGCCCTCTTATACTCGGGGGCTTTAGGGGTCCTCACACGGCTTGGGGCTACAACCGTGACACTAAAAACGGCCACTTACTTTGGGAAGTAATTCAGACTCGACGCTTAACAGCGGGATCTGACCCCTCTATTGCAACCACAATAGGCAATAGTATACAAAAAAATGCCTCTCCTGACCTCACACTTTCCTGTTGTGTCAACGACTTCAAATTATAATACACTCCCCTATCAAGGAGGATATCGTTTCACTGTTCAATCTACCTTGCTATTGCATTCGGCACTTACTTTAAAGCTATGGCAAACTCAAGACACAAATTACCAGCCTGTTGTTTCTGTTGTGAGGAACAGGTACCCCCTGCCAATAACACTCCGGTTCAGTTTGGGCTTAAGGTCCTACTCGAGAACAAAGAGGAACACGGTTCGCCCCTAGACCCTGACATTCCATCGAAAACTGTTGACACTCGCCTTTAGCAACTTCTAGAAGTGTGCTATGGCCTTCAGAAACACTGGCACCATCCAAAGCACAATCTTCATCTTCACATGCGCATGTCTAATCTCCGCACCGCCTTTGAGAACAGTGTGACTGACTTGGCTCATGGGCAATTCGGTGAAATCTTAGCAAGAGTTGCACCTCGACCACTTCTTGACAAATGCTTAATTCTTCTCATTCGAAATCAGCCAGCCGCAATAGTCTTACCACCAAATTACATAAACTTCCCGTTAAAAGCGATCAGCTCCTCGCCCGCCTCAGGGAGCTTTACCTTGCCCAGAGCCCGCAGGAGCTTCTGTTATCATACAGTGGCAGGCCAATTGGACAATTGATCGTCCCGTCTCCGCAGCTGAAGGCCCCGCAGCCCTTCTCAATATTTGCCGAAACTCAGAGTTAGGAGAAGATGGTGCCGCTAACAAGCTCCTTCGAAATTTAGGCGATCAGTCAATAGAGGTACTAACAAACTACTACTAGAGCCTGTGGGAGCCTGGGGAGACCCGCCGAGTGGCCGCATGATTGAATATCTTTCATTCCGAAGCTGGGTAGGCCGCTCACTCTTCAACAGCATAGGCCCAGTTCTGTCGCCTAAAGCCTATGTAAGGTCCTCGAGAAAATCGTACATGCCCGTCTGACCCAATATCGGGAGATTAGGCAGCATTACCCGCACACAATCTACGAATTTCCGGCCACTGTTTCAACCCAAGACATGATACTGAAGCTAAACCATGATAGTTTCCTTGCTCCTTTTACTTCCGGCTCGTCAGCTGTCTTAGCGGTAGACTTCCAAAAGGCCTCTGCTGGGGTCATTCAACTTGCGATTCTGCATTACTTGGCTGCTCTGTCTCCTAAGTGCCACACCTACAATTACGTACGGGCGTTTCTTGCTAATCGGTCGGACGTCATTTAGAGTAATGATATGCACTCTGGCCTCATTCTGCGCCTACCTATAGGCACCCACAAGGAGCACTTTACTCCCTACTGCACTCCAAGGATAGCGTTATGATAAGCATCTACATTCTTGCTAATATCCCGTCCCTTCGACACAGTTTGCAGGCTGACGACGTCTCGCTAAGAATTCCAGTCAGCAGGGACGCACACATTGAAACCACCCTCTAGCACGGGTGATATTGTGTCGCTGCGTATACTCAAGACATTGGTGTAACGTGTTCCCCCTAGGAGGGAGAGCTTCTTCTCCTGTTTCCCCACAGCCACAAACGCGCCCGCGCAGCTGCGGACATTACTATCCGGCTGGATGACCACTCCATTCCCCGTTCTCCGAGCGCTATGCCTGAAAGTCCTAGGCCTCAATATCCCACAGAACTGCAGAAATACCTCGTTTCTCGCGCACCTCATATCCCAAGTCAATCAGGTCAGCAACCTCCACCATCTCATCACCACTCGCCACGAAGTGCTGAATCAGGCCGAGCGATTGAGGCTGATCCAGGCTTTCGTAAGAATCCCTATTATTTACTTCCTTCCTTATCTTGCACGATCCTCTAAAGAACTCAAAACTCAAAAAGGTGGAATGTGTAATTCGCACATTATGCAAAACGGTGCTGGGGGTTCTGCAGGGTCCTGCCACCACTCGGATAGACCAGCTTGGCGCCTACAACACTCCATCTGAACTCGTCGGATGTCATCTTTTTAGTGCGCCCGCTTTTCAGCCACCACAAAAGGTCAGTCTCTCTTCCGGCGACTTCCACTCAACTTCCCTGTCGCTACAGAATCCCCTTTTCCTATCCCTAGCAATATATTTGACCTATTTATCGTCCGCCCCATTCCCCGTAGCATGCAGCCGACGCACAATCGGGCCCAACAGGAGCAGCCTGCAGGGGCCCTTACGAAGCGGTACCCCGCTAATCCGGCAGCTGTTTATGCAGACGCGACTAGCTACAGGCACGACGACGCATACGCGGTCGCAATCATCAACGGTCACAACCGTGCCCCTCTTACCACCCTCAACCTTCCACATCTTCCCCCATGACTACGGAGGAGGTGCCTATTGCTCTTGCTTTAATACACCGGCCTTCACTGGCGCCCATAGGCCCGATCCGAAGACGGCCATTCTTCGGATCGGGCCTATGGGCGCTCCATTCTTCGCTCCCTACCCCACATAAGTGCGGGAGGGAGCGAGGCAGCACATAGAGCCGCTCGGGAGCCAACTTTTCAAATGGGCCTTATCCTTGATCCCTTCCATGGATCCCAGTCAGTTAGAGATCGGTTCCTTTCCTTTCATGAAATTACTTCTCATTACTTCGTCTTTTGTCGTCTACCACCCTGCACTCCGGCGCTCTATTTGCCCGAAGAGCGCCTATGGCTGTTAGTGTAGATGCCCTTCCTTGCCTTTCCCGCCAGCACCGCATGTACGACGCTCTACGCTCCTCACCCCACTGCCCCGCTTGTGGGAAGGTGCAAACCATGTATTACATCCTCTGGATATGTCCCCCAACCAATTCCCAACATATCATGATTTTGAGCACAGGGCGAGGGCGGTGGGCAGCTCAGGTTCACGGGCGACCTTCCTCCATCGGTCACCACCCCACCTCCCGTATTTGTTCTTGGGGCAGAAAATGTTTTGTCTCTCTCTTGCTGCATGAGTAAGATATTAGAGTTAGAAGTTAAAGTAAGATATTTTGCATGTGGGGTTTCTCGGGTATTACGGTGCCGAAAAAGAGACTCTGAGACCACCAGGATAAATCCCTAAAAGAAGTCTTTTTGCGTCGTGTTAGCGATAGGTGAGAAAGTTGTTCGTATGTCGTGACGCTAAGCTGAAGAATAAAATCAGTGTACTGCGGGCGCTGTACTTGACAACTATTTTTTATTGTTCCCCAGCGTCTCTTCATGTCAATAAAGTGTTGAAGCACTTCATGTCAATAAAATGTTGAAGTCCTGTATGAGGCAGCGTTTGTATTTTACTGGCCAAGCGGCACCCCCGTGCCCTGGTTGAGTTAGCTGCGCGCCCGTCACAGCTGTGCCGGCCGAATGGAGCCGGCCGGACGGTTATTGCAGCGGGCGGGTGGTGTGCGGTGTGGCCGAATAAATGGTAAAGGGAGACCAAATCGTTACCACTCCCGCAACCTGCCGTGCCATGTTGAGTTATTGCCATGACATTATATGCTTCGGAGGCGAACGTGGTGGCAGCATTGCTATGACAGTTACCGCACACAAATGTTTCCCCAGCCTCACTTGGGGAGGACGTGGCGCTAGTACCGGAATTTGTCCGGACTCATCGGTTGAAGGCTAAGAGGTAGCTACCTGCTTTTACTACTTCACACTTGAAACGCATCTAAGTGGCTAATTTAAAACTTTAGGCTTTGTTTATGTAAAGATCCCTAACGTACATCGAACTGAGCGACAACACATAACGTAACCTAATCTACCCTGCTTTTAGCTAATGTAGCTTAAACTGACGTTAAATTATCTAACCAATTGAACGCTTTTTTAAAACGCTTCAAACTGAAATAAATAGCGAACTTAACCGAAACACAATCCACAAAACATATAAAACTACAAAAGTAACAGCGCCAGCGCTGTAATCGAATCTCGGTTCTTTGGAACACTAAGACATAATAATACACAACTACGCGGGCATTCCACACCACCCTAGCACAGCAGTAAAAATGCGAATTCTGTCCGACCTTTGTCCAACCATGGCTGAAGGAACTGTGAAAAATTATTGCTAAAGAGAAAGTTCCACATAATAGACCTGGAGCAGAGCACTCTTACCTTTGCAGTCTTCTTACGGGAAAGAGATGGGGAACATTGTGTGAAACCAGAGATATGGCACTCACGTCTTCTGTGCTGGTGCATTTGTGTGGGGCGTATCCTCGGATGGAGATTGCCTCCACTATAAAAACGGGTAATGAGGAATCTAGAAGTGTATTTTTTCCACCAAGGTACAACCAAACGAAACTAAAGTGAAAATTCTTGGGACACTTAGGCCTGCTTCCAAGCATTGAAGGCGAAAGCCTCGCGATTCCTTTGTACGTCCACCGTCAATAGTGCTGTTGCCGTGCTTCCAGGCCTAGTGTTGCGGATGTCCTCGGCGCTCTATCTTACAGTGGTATTGGTGGTACTAAAGCGCATGTATTTTTTGGTCGATCAGCGGGTGAAACATTGGTACTGTAGAGCCGTGCACCTCACCTTTCTAGCAGCGCCACTATCCTCATCTGCATCATCCCGCCACCATCATCAGCGGGGCGTTCCCGGCTGCGTGGACAGTGCCACGCGACATTGATCGAACACGACTGCGCACCTGGGCGGTACATGGTCTTCACCGCTCCTACGTCTGTGCGGGACAACGCTCTCCAATAAAATGTAGGAAGCCACATCCGCCACACCAACCGAGTCTGCTCCCTACATGTGATGACCCCGTTTTTCCCCGCATGTCACCCGGTTAGCGGCACACCAATATGGTGACTTGTGGGGACCCGCCCATACCGGAGTTTGAGCCACGCAACCTCCGAGGTCGGTTTATGAAGCTTTAGGCTACATTCTCGCTGAACGACGTCACCATACAGCCGTTCAATCACTCCATACTTTAGACGCTTCCGCTCGCGCTTCGCTGCGTCCTCGCCCTACCACCGCCCAGTGCTACCTCCCACGATCACCTTCCTGTTGCCGCGCTCATGCACTACGGGCTCACGTATGACCTGTTTCGGACAAATCTTAATCATCGCTCGTGTTGTACACACCTGTACAAAGTTTTTGCGCACTGTACATCTTATATGTTAACCAACTCATCTTAATGCGCCCTGCACTAGAGGGGCGGGGGAAGTAATGTAGTGGCGTGCCTCTCATCTTCTAACAGCGACACTATCATCATTTGCATCATCCCGCCCCCATCATAAGCGGGGCTTGCCCAGATGCGTGTAGAGTGCCACGCGACACAGATCGAGCACGATTGCGCACCTGGGCGGTAGCTCGTCTTCGCCGCTCTTACTTCTGGCCGGGACTTCACTCTTCAATAAAATGCAGGAAGCGGCATCCGCCACACCAACTGAGTCTACTCTCTACAGCACCATATGGTGTGAGGGAATTGTGGAAAACATGACCGTGGACATTTTAGCAAAATGTTTAGGGCATGATATAGGCGCAATTCATGATTCGGGGTTCTTGATACTCGTAGTTCCAAGTCCATATAAAAAGGTGGAGGAGAAAGTGCTGGCCTTGTCAAAAGACTTTGTTTCTGTAGTCAGCGCATGTTATGTGTACCGGGTCATGAAAATTTTGTTAACTGTTAACTATGACGTCCTCACTGAGAGAACTGCGTGTTGTACGGAATGCCTTCCTTTTTCCACTCTGCCGACGTCAGGAGAAGCACGTGAGGGAGGAGTACTTCATTCCCTTCACTCCTCTGTACGGCACACGTGGGGGAGCCTCAGAATGTCCCACATCCTTCATTTTCTAAAGAGGTCCTGAGGCGAACCGCGATGGCAGAAAAATTTACCGGCCACTCCTGCAGGAAACGTGGGTTCCGCGAGAATGGTAACTGCTGCTGCAGATTGGGTTCCGCGGGACTGCCTCTTGTTGGTACAACTCGTTGGCCCGATTGAACAATGCGACCAGTGACTTCCGTTGCGTCCAGTGGATTCATAAGCCAAACCGACACAGTAGGACCTCGGCTCCGCAGCATTTCTTTTCAGCCAGCAAATTTTGTCACAGGGCCACAGCCCAGCCGTAACTACTGGTGTCCAGGTCTCAAAGTTCAAGTGCCCCGTGCGAATATCGAAGCGGGGCTGTTGCTTAATCCTACTTTTAAGCCTCGTATGCACTGAACGTATCTATGTCAGGATTCAGGCCACTATAAAGTCTGCAGAAACTAAAATATCCACAGAAAAAAGTGCGTAGTCACCTGCCCATTACGAGATCAGCGTGAGAACAGCCGTTCTTGAGCGTGCTCATCGTGCATGCCAAAAGTATTTTGTAAACATCGCCAATATGCTCGAGAACGCGCTCGATAACTTTTACAGAAGCTTCAGTGATCCCATTGCTTTGAGGCTAGCGAGGATCCGATGTCACATGTTTTAAACCGTATACTTTGACGAAGGCTGCGAAAAATTAGTCCCGTTCCTATAAAAATACGGTGCCATGGTCACTGAAGACGACTTCGGAGCTATTGCTTGCAATAATTGACTTTAAGTGATTTACTACGGCCTTCCTCTCATTCTCACGAGCTTGGCCAACTCGGATAACCTCGAGCAGGAGTCGGTGATGATTATCTACCACGCTCCTCCAATGAACAAGTGGTCCACGCCGACTCCCTTCGTAGGTCTCTTCCAAGGTCTCTTCCCTTCCCAGGGAAATTTGGTAGGCTTTGGCGGTTTCTTCGGGTTACTTCTAGTGGTGGAGGAACATCCGTCAAGACTTTACAAAAGGCTGTAAGGCCGGTGTGAATCAAGGGTTTGTATATCAATTCTGAAACCGTGATAAAAGAACTACTTTCTGGGTCCCCCCGGCATGACATCGGGGTTTCGGCGGGGCACGGAGGAGAAGCGCCTGAATCACTTGCCTAACCAGTACTGTACCCATGCCGAAGCAGCGCCCTATCCGACACTGCAGGCTCCCCAAACTGGGCAGGACATTCCGAAAATGCACACGTAGCAAATAAGGTACCCCAGAACTCCCGTTTAATTTCGCCGAATACAAGTTTTGTTCTGAGCAACCTATTTCCAGTGTTTCTTTATTTGACGGCGTTATCTGATGCATGAATGCGTAGAATATTTCTGCTAGAGGTATTTAAACTGGTAGGTTTGGCATTTACAGAAATGGTCATCCTGTTTGTGGGTGTGGCTCAACGTTCAGAGGCTGAGCTGTCCAGTGAAGTATTTTGCAGTGCCTATTCTGTGAACCAGATGATGAGGGTCATGAATACACGACAATGTGCACCAATATCTTTGGGACCAGACCACATGGCAATGCTTCGGTTTATTCTAAGGCGCGCACCACGGTATAGTTTATCTTTTCTCGTCTACAGAAACATTGGAGATACCATTCCATACTAATTTAGATGAATAACACGTAACATTGACTGAAGAGGTCAGGTTACAGCAGAAAATATATTTAAGAAAAAAAAGAAACTATGTAATTGGTCGGAATCGAAACTGTTGAGTTAACACCAAAACGTGGGACTCTACGACTGCGCCTCGGTTGCCAGCGAGTATATCCCTTTTGGCTGTTATAAAAACAGACATAACCATGTCATGTACTGCAGAATAAAGTTGAACATTATTCTGTGGTACGGTGAAGGGAATGGCCAGTGTGAAGAATTTTGTCCGAATACATTAGGGCGGAACAATCCTCACACCAAACGCGTGGGCCTGCCAGAATGGAGCTAAACTGTTTAAAGATCTTGGAGGTGGCATTGTACGGTAGATATGGCATTCCTTCTCTGTCTTTCTAGTAAGCCTGAAACAGGTTTTATAACCTGTTCTCATTTCTCCTCAGTGCTGCTGAAATCATTGACGTCACCATATCTTGCACCTTCAAAACACGTTGGGAAGGCAGTTAGTATGGACTTAATCCCAGCGGAGGTGCTAAATACATTCGCTGCAGCTGGGGCCGTCTCACTTCAAAAAAACCCCATTATCGCGAATTTTGCTGGCACAACGGCCTTTCGGAGATTAAGGCTTGGGCTTTCTGTTCTGTGTGGAACCTCGTAATTCCCGGCATACCCATGCCGCAATTGCGGTATGTACGGCAGCAGATTCAATGATTCCAAACCTAACGCCCAATGACTGTCATGCGGAAAGGATTCTGGTGCCGCCAAGTGCGAAGCAACTGAAGCACAATTTTGCTTTTGTGAGCAATCCCACTGTACTATAACTGCCCCAACTGCGACTATTAAGAAACAGCGTTAGATATCACAGCAATGAAAATGTGTTCACAGGGCGAATCTAAAGCGTCATTCAATCAAAGGGCCCGCTCTTATGCTTGCGCGGCTTCACGGCAGTACCCGACCTGGTGAACCCTGTCAATTTCCCTCATGATGAATGCTTCGGTAGCCTACTCCACAACTTCTCGTGCAGTCCCCGTAACGGTAATTTCCATGATTTCTTCTGTGCAGCTTGCATGTTCACTATTCGAATACATGCAGGCAAATGACAGCTATGACACAGAAAACTCCACTTTCGATGCAAATATTTCGATACGTTCCTTATGCTTACGGGTTCCGCATGCAGGAGTTCCGCCTTTGAAGTTGCCCCAAGCCGGATATCGTCTTTGCTGAGTGGCAACAGCTTTCTCAACGTAGGTTGATTAGTCCCATTGACGCGCCCGGCAGTGGTACCTGGTGGCTCCAAGGGTACTCCGCTTCCCCGCACCCACATTTGCTGTCCCTTTCATATAACAAAGGGGCCGTCACTAAGCATGCTTTACAGTTTGATTTGCATGCAGAGCCGCTTTCCGGTTCTTGCGGTCAGTTATCGCGGCAGGTGGACTTAGACCAACCTGCCTCACTTACACAAAAACCTAAATTCTACCACGCTCATGACGAGGCAGCTAAAGCTCCCCCCAAAACAGGCCAATAAAACTAAAAACAAATTTCTGCAGCCCACAAATGTGCCTCACGAATTAATATAACTTGCCATTGTGGTATGGTGCCCGAAACCACAAAGGAAAACCTAAGAAGAAAAGGCTGGGGGCGATGTGTCACCGTGTTCGACTCAGCCAGGGTTCGGGGGAAGGTCCGAAAAGAAAGAAGACAAGGAGGAAGATGCTCACGCTGGAGAAGCAGCATCTCCACGGCGCCGCTTCCAGGGCGTGTCTTCGGGACGGCCACGTGACATGTGGCTGTCGTAAGGACGCCCGGGCACCACGTCGCCGGCAACGCTGGGCTGTGGTGGTATTTTCACCGCCACCAACCTCCAATATCTTCGTGGTCCTGCTAACCTTGTCGTCTCCAGCACCCCTTCAACACCGGGCCGCATCAGCCCCGCGGCATGAGAGAAGCTTGCCCCTGCCCATCGCCTGGTGCCCTTGACGCCGTTGCCCGAGCCGCGACCACCGGTTGCATGGCGTGAGGAACTTTCTTCATTTCTACTTCCGTTAGGACTAATTTGCTCGTGTCATCTGACTTCATTCTAATACGTTCCAGGACATAGCTTTTGGTTTACCCATTTTTGTATTATTTACCGTGCCGTAATTGTGATAGTTCATCACAAATGTAGTCGTCCTCACTTCTAGCCAAACCTGGGTTGCGATCTCTCATTCCTGCGTCCCCGCAACTGGTTCTTGTGTCTTCCGAACCTTAACATCATCACAAAGTGGCGTCCGCGACAGGACTCTCCTCTAACACCTTGGGGAGTGAGACCATGACCGGAATCAGGGATTGAGGAGTTTAAGGTCGCTACAATGGGAATCGAAGAGTTGGAGAAGTTTACGGCTGAGGGACTCAAATTAGGGCTCCAGAGAGAGGCACTTCGAAAATGGGTGGAAGCCGAGCGCGATAAACTAAGAACGCAGCGGGTGTCTGAAAGGGCAGAACGCGCTAAACTAAGAGCACAGCTAGATGACTCTAAGGCAGCAGCACAAGAGAAGGAGATCGCTCAGCTTGAAGAGCTGGTGGCACAACTCCAGCGACAGTGCGGTCATGTCTGTGGACAGGCGCCATCTCCAACGACTTATAATGTCGGGGCAGATCCTAAGCAGAGTGAAACGATCGATGTCAAATTCATGCCAGTTCCCTTAGAAAAAGAGAGAGTGTTTCTGGAGTTGAAACCCGACGAAGGAGGATTAGCGCACCACGTACACACATCGGTGTGTGAGCCATACAGAGAAATGGACACGCTGCAGCCACAGGGCCTGCCTGAATTGGCTGCGGCTGGTGGTTCAACCGCTCCCGAAACAAACACATCGCTTGTCACAGTAGCCATTGGATACGACGATGCGTCTAAAAGCGACTCTCAAAACTGCCATGTATCGGAGCGCTGATGGAATCAGTGGTTCCGCGAGAGATCAAGGAAGCCCGAAAACGTAGGTGGAAACATGGCAAGGAAAGGGTTTCTTCGAGCAGGAGAATGATATCCTTAAGGTCGGCTATTGTACAGTGTAGCCGAACAAAATGTCTCACCAGGAAGCTTCGGATGCAGGTCCAGAATAAAGCCAGCTTGCTAAAGTTGCGTGAGATTAGCGCCGCAGAGCCCGTGTCAAAGCTCCTGGCAGGACCGCCATGCATAACTAGCGACCGAGTGAAAGGTTCTAGACGCAGAATTTGCTGTTTTGCTTTGAGCATACTATCTGCAAACACAGACCACCAGAAACAAAGACAGACCTTAGCTTCGCGCAAGCATTCTGGCAAATTAAAAAGAAATGGTCTAAACCTGGAAGTGACGAATCTTCAGAAGTGTCTGTGCAGGGAAAATTTTCACGGACATGAATGCTGGAAGTATAAGCGCAGAAAGCTTTATATCTGACTTGCAGAATCAACGTGGCAATATTACTGGCCTGAAACATTCTCTTTGACTGCGGAGAATTGTTGGATATTATACCGTGACGAACACTTTGAAGTTGCTGATAGTGCGCAGAATTGTGTTGGGGCGTGTCGGACGCTTGGTGTGAAAGTGTGTAGGTGTGTCAAGCATCACAAACTTCCCGAGTTCATTTAGTAGTGAACTTGACTTTATTTCCTTTTGGTGTCTGGACTTGGAAAGGGCGTGCGGTGTCACCTCAGCGACTTTTTTAAGGGGGGGGGGGTATTCTGGTATGGTGCCCGAAACAACACAGGAAAACCTAAGAAGAAAAGTCTGGGCGCGAGGTGTCGCCGTGTTCGAGTGAGCCAGGGTTCGGGGGAAGGTCCGACAAGAAAGAAGACAAGGAGGAAGAAGCTCGCTCTGGAGAAGCATCATCTCCACGGCGCCGCTTCCAGGGCCTGTCTTCGGGACGGCCAGGTGACATGTGGCTGTCGTAAGGACGCCCGGGCACCACGTCGCCGGCAACGCTGGGCTGTGGTGGTATTTTCACCGCCACCAACCTCCAATACCTTCGTGGTCCTGCTAACCTTGTCGTCTCCAGCACCCCTTCAACACCGGGCCGCATCAGCTCCGCGGCATGTGAGGAGCTTGCCTCTGCCCATCGCCTGGTGCCCTCTACGCCGTTGAACAAGCCACGACCACCGGTTGCATGGCGTGAGGAACGTTATTCCTTTCTACTTCCGTTAGGACTAATTTGCTCGTGTCATCTGACTTCATTCTGATACGTTCCAGGACATAGCTTTTGGTTTACCCATTTTTGTATTATTTACCGTCCCGTCATTGTGATCGTTCATGATAAATGTAATTGCCCTCACTTCTAGCCAAACCCGGGTTGCGATCCCTCATTCCTGCGTCCCTGCAACTGGTCCTTGTGTCTTCCAGCCATATCCTCAACACATCCTTGTGTCTTCCAGCCATATCCGCATCACATCATCCTTGTATCATCACAGTCATATCCTCAGCACACCTTTGCTAATAAGAACGAGCATAAGAATTTTCCAGTAAAATTGCCGCTCTTAGTTCTTGACTTTTTCTGGTCTATGTTGTTTGGGGGTCAAACCACTCTGGCATAATTCTTCGTCAGGGAAGTTGGCTTTGTCGTGGCTAGTCATTTTCAAACCAAATCTTTGTACTTTTTATGTAGACGGCAAGGTAGAGATGGAAATTGGTTGGTTTTGGTATCGTTTAAATTGTGCCATTGCGCACAAACGTCGTTGTTTTGCTCTCAACTGAGAGTGAACTTTTGGCAGTTGACTTTGTACCGGATGCGTTTAGCCCTGCCTTGGATATTCACCCAAGAAAATCAATGGCGTGCCAAGACGATTCTACAGCCATTACAGTATTCCGACACTCGACCTAAATTTACGATTTTTCAGGTTCAAAGGGATCCCTGGCCTTCATTGCATAAAGGTGAATGCACGACGGACTACAGGCGAAGAAAAGGAGCATAAAAAACTTCCGTATGATGAGCGCCCTGTCCTTTGGAGTAGTTATGAGTAATTTGGTGCGGTATTTTAACATGTTCTAGCAAGGCAAAAGACATGACAGCACAAGCCGCTTCTCCTTTCTCTCAAGTACTTGTAATTGGCGCGCTCTTCTTCAGGATGATTAGGACAAATGGTGTTAGTGCACCAAACCTTCACTCCTTCATTGGTAGGCCAACCAACTTAAAAATGGTTGTTGAACAATTGGTTCTAGGACGGCATACTGGTTTCAGCTCTCGCTACCCTGTACTGGACGCCTTCCTCTGGCTCCGTTGTACTAACGACGACTGTAAACTTTCATGTGGTTACAATGGGCTCGATATTAGACATGTTGCAGCGTAAAGCCGATTCGCACCAGGCCCATATTCAGCTCCAATGGTAAATGAATTTCCGTCTTTGGGTGAGGCACCTCATGACTCCTTACACATTGTCAACTCTGCCAGCCTCCTGCGTTCCTTTCGGTTGACGTATATCTCTAGTTGCTTCCTTGCCTGAGAAGCCTAGATTAGATTTTTATGGGGTAAATTGGCCGAATAATATTTAATCATGATCCACAGTCATTTTAAATAAAGTGGTGTGAGTGAAGAAATATTATGGCACCCTCATAGAGTTCCCCTGTAGCACAAACAGAGTCATGCCGCCCAAAACATAAAACACAATTATTGCAGTTTTCAGGCGACAACACCCTTGCAGTTCTTTATATCACACACAGAGGAACTTTTCAAATAACAGTTAGATATCACAACATATTGTTTATTTACAACTCTTTGTCTGTTATGTCTGATTGACATTGATTATGTAACTACCACAAACATTACGCGGCCTTTTGTATGTTATTTGTCACATACGTTGACAGGCAGCACCAGTGTTGCCTGTGAGAGGAAATATGATCTCACGAATTGAAGAGTCCACTTAAATCACATATAACGACTTTGGCTTAAAGACACCATTTATTATCACTTGCTCAGATTTAACTAACTTGGCCAGCTCACCAAACCCATGACTCTGAAAATCACAGTGCAAGCTTTCGGTAGATTCTTGGTTCTCATAAACCACACGCTTTGCTCGTGTGTTTTTTGCAAAGTCTAAAGACCCTGTTATACGTCTTTTGCGCCCATTCCTGTTTCTGTTGTCGATATATTTGACCCGGAGAAGTAGGCTTAAGTATTTTCGCTTCGGAACGGGTGGAGTATTTTATAGTGATAGTGAGGTGCGACGCCGCCTACCCTCACCACCCTCACTTATGCATAACCTGCCTAAACAAGGTACTGACAGAATTGCACTATTTGGCCGTCTAACCTTTAGTAATTTCCAGTCAACGGATTGCATAGCAGTCCACAAGCTCCGGCGCCACGCTGGCGACTTCGGTAACCGCACCGACTGTACGCTACCAGTTGCCTGGTTTTTCGTGGTACATTCGAAAACAGGCTGTGCTGATGTCATATTGAAGCTTCTACCTAACGTGCATATTAACACCTGAGATATCGTGCCTTTGTTCCTACACAAAGAGTCATACACCAAAAAAGCCATATTGACTGGTACATTTGTACTAACAGCCTGAATTTATTAAACATGTTGCTGCCGCGACTTGCAAAAAAAAGGAACAGACGTCAGGTCACATGATATTTTCAGCGGACCCAACAAATATGTCATCAACCTCTTAAACCATACTTACCTGCCTACCTAAAAAAACGTCGTTGAATTTCGCTGCTTTCAGGAAGAAAAACAAACCAATCAGTGTTAGTAAGGTTACAGTCAACTTTGCTACTATATCTGATACAGTTTGTTTCGGAATAGGTGCTGGAAAAAAGAGCTTTAGCCATGTTCTGTAACCCTCCTCCCTACCTAGATGGTCATGTATTGAGATTATATTACTGTATTGACTGTATTCTTTCAGTGTTGACAGTTTAATGGTAAATTGACTATTTATAAGTAAATAAACCTCGGCACAATCGTGGTTTCGTCTAAGCGGCTAACCTTGAATAAATTGTTTCGGTTTACTTTCCGTAATACATGAGTTAGCGTTGTTGTCTGTACTTTTAATTCCTCCGTAAACGTCCATATTTCACTGCGCAAAAGGCAATGTTTGGTTGAATGCTTTTCCGAGGATTTTTGTTTCACATGTTGAAAGTGACAATAAAAAAGATCACGTATGCGCACAGAAAAAAAACAAGCTTACGCAGATATACATAAAGCCGGCTTCATTTCTCAAGATCCCGCATTGCACAGAAACAATTTTGAGGGAAAATATAAGTCGTGTTAGCTTGAATTACCAACGCCCTAAAACCTTCGTTTTGGTTTCGTAAATTGTTACGTGCACTGAATGTATGGTGCCGAGTTTTTCAATACAGGGGATTTAAGTGGGCGCTGCAAGGTGGTGCCACGCTCGCGTGCGAATCTTTCCTACCTTGCTTATTTGTCGGAGGTAAAATGGTGAATCTTAGCCTACAGACTGATTCGCTTTAAAAACACGTGTGACAGCGCTCAGCCGCTGAATACACGGCTGTGCGTGATTTTAGGAACGGACTTCAATAATGGGAAAGATTTTGGCCTCGTTGATGGTATCGGTCAGCAGGGCGCATCTGCTTCCGAGACTATGGCGATCATCGAGGACTGTAAAGAACTACGAGGAAACACACAACAGTAACTTTCTACCGAAGCACTTTGCACAGGTAATTCAGTGCTGGTTTTTTTTACATAATTGTCAGGCCATAATTTCTAGCCTGTAACAGTGCTTCCAATGTCACTGGTGTGGACTGGTAGCTACCACGGAATTATTACGTGGCGAAGTTTGCAGACATGAGTCTGCCTCGTGCTGCTTTCTTTCTAATCATTTCAAATGTGCCGATGGAAAGAAAATCACCCTGAAGTGTCCCGACCATGTGACCATATGTACAAAAATTACATCATCCATCTAATCATCCAAACAAAAATAAATAAGCGGGAGAACACCTTTTGCGAAAACACCAGAGTCCAGAACCCGTCGAACAGCAGGTGTTTAACAAATAACCAGAAGGATAGAAGAGGATTGCGCATTGGTTCGCGTGGGTATGTCCTCGCCTGACAGGCAGCTAACCAACTAGTGCCCTTTGAAACATCCTCCCGCCTGTGAAAACAGGAGAGTTAGTTGGAAGGTTCCCTGCTATTTTACTATATGCAGGGCTGAGACTCGGTAACAACGTAGGCCGGTCCTTCAACAAACGAAATATTCCCATAACCGTGTAGTCTTCAAATAAAATATTTCTTGTTTCTTAAATACCCATTGTTGTCCTTCGTAGGTTCTTGTTAACCGGGTGCGTTGATGCGTGAAAACATGGTCAGTCACGCCTTCTTCCCAGCAATGACTTTTCCCACGCTATGTTTTTTTGTGAATACGTCGACGGACGGTGGTGGCATTGACAGCTCACCTAGACTGGTTTGCCTCGATCGTTCTGCCGAGTGTCGCTGGAGGCCTCAGATCGGTTTTCGGAGAGGCGCAGCTTCTTGCTCTTCTTGAGAAGCAGATGAACTTTGCTGGGCTTGTCCGATGTGATGGACTCCATTTTTTCAATGCTGCCTTCACATTCTGTCTCGTGTGGATCATCACTTCCTGGGATTGCAGCTGTACTCCTTGGCTGTAACTAAACCATTAAGGGGTGCTCTGCGGGTGTGGATTGTCGGGGATTCGACCTCTTCAGCGGTATTACCGCATGTCTTTGGACTTTATCCCCGCCGATTGAGAAACTCCTGCGTCAGAGTGGCTGGTACAAAAGAAACGTGCTTATGTCCCTCTCTTCAACAGGGTTATTGCAGACCCCAAATTCTACGAACAGCGGTTGAGCAGCGGTGCAGCCTTTGGTTTCCAAGAGTAGCCTTTGCTGTTTCTCTGGAGGCTTGGACTAGGGAAGAGAAGAACCACCCAGGAAGACTAGGGAAGAACCACCGGTCCGTTTTCGGAACAAAGTGGCCCCCTTTTATAGCTGCTGCTGCGGCTGAAAGCACTTGAGGTGGAATGCGGCTGGGAAAGCCGCTTTGAATAATTTGCCGTTGTAATGTGGTACATTCTTGATCCTTGTTATGTTACAGTGGACACGTACTGAAGCTCTGTTTAGGGCCATTTATCAAAGAAGAGTGGACAGTAGACGCGAGCATGTCGCAGTCCAGAACAGCAGTATCCCTGCTAGGCGTATCACAGCTTGTGCCGCTTGCTTCACCTGTAGTCAGCTATTCCTTGTCTCTTGATATGTGTAAAAATAAGGCAACGCTGGATGCTGTGCTACCCCAATGTGCTGTGCTTTTATGAGAATCTGTTCCTTTTTGTGCCTTGGAGAAGGTTTCGGGGCTTTGGTGTAACGTTCTCCCACCGTGCGTCATCTCTTTCCTTAGCTTGGTTGGTTTCGCTCACTTCATAATAAGGAAGAGGTCACGCATCACGAGAACGTCATTAGTAGCTGCGACAATGTCTTCGTGAGTGAGTTTCACCGGACTGTGGCCAATCCATCGAAATCCACGGCCGTCTCAACGACTGGTAAGCGGTTTGTAGTTCCTGTAATATTGCCAGTAACGATATTCCAATAGTTGTCTGCTCGAAAGAGTACGGTGACGGTGTCGTGTTTCGACTCGTCAGCATCATTGCCGAGGCGAAGATCAGTGACTATGTCTCCCGCGCAGGAAGTAGGAACCCCGAACGGAGTTCCACTTCAGACCATGGAAGCTCCGAGATCTTCTATTAAGACGGCCTCGTTGTTGTGCCGGCTCTTGATTCATAGCTCCACACGTAGCAGGGTTTGCTAGGACGCTTCACCAAAAGACTCTAGAGCATGCGTCTTTTTTTCCACAACCTTGCAACAACAGTTCTTCGCAGTAACCTGCGTGGCGATCGTCCATTGATTTCTACCATCGAGAAAACACCGAATAAGTCACGCCTTAGCAGAACCACACGCGGAAACTTTGACTTTTTGAAAAGGATGGTACGTCAAACATTTGCTCAGGGCGTGTAACGGAAACGAATATCGTGGCCAACTGCATCTGGGCGTCAATTTCCGAATGACTATCGTATATAACTTCACAAACGAATGTAAAACGCCAACCTTGACCGTTTTGACAACGTAAGAATGTCACGTTTCAACAGTGCCTCACCAGGTAGAATATTTTTAATTCATTGTCCGGCTCGTCTTACGACGTCTTTGTTTTTATCGAGGTTTACAGTTTTTTCCCACGCAGGAAAAGCATATTCTGGAGAACGGCCGAAGAAACGGATTTCTAACTCAGTCGATTCAGTGGTTTTAAAGGTGGCTGCTAATTGAAGGACGGGCACATCGCTGTACCATGGGGCTTCTTGCCAAGAGTTAACTGGATTGATAATATTTCTCGGGCACCTTCACTGCTACGGACATATTTATACAGAAAATCCTGAAGCCCTGAAAATGTGGTAGAAATTTAATCTTCACCAGGCTTCTGCTGACAGCAGCGAAGGAGAAGGTCATGAGGTAGCCGCTTTCCGGTAGACATTCTAGAAGATCGCTTTACTATATTTGCTCAACTCACAGGGTGTCAAAGCTTGGGACAGTTTTAACAACGTCGTCGTAGTTAAGTCGCTGTGACTCCACCTAATGAGCTGAACCAAAAGACGGAAACTGAAAGAGGTGAGTGATGTGATCGTGGTTTGCACTCTTTAGTTACGGAAAGACCGCTGACCGTGTCTTCCACCTTACCAATAACGTAGCCCTTAACCAAGTAACCAAGAAAGTAGAATTTATATTTCTCGATGGTAGGAAGATGCGTGTTTCAAAGAATGATCGTGTGTTACTGGTCCTAAAAAGAGGGGAAGCCTAAATGGTCCGGCGAATATCCCTATTTTCATTAGAGGGGCCCTAAATAGTCTTCCGAAGGTCGCCATTTCAATCGCGCAATCTCTAGAGTACCCCTTCACGACAACGTATACCAAATATTACACCTCTGCGAAAAACAGGGGCCGCGCAAACACGAAAAAAAGATTTCACTTTCTCCCCTGGCTCACTAACCATACCTTGCCGCCACACTGCCGCGCTCTGACGCAGTTTTTTCTGGCTCTGACGCGCCTCCATGACGCACGAGACATTGCCCTGTACGGCGCCGCGAACGGGAACCACAGCGACAGCGCTCACCACGCAACCGGAATATGGTGGGCGGAGCCTGCGCGTCGAGTGCTAAAAAAAAGCGCGAGCAGGACTTAGCGCAGCCAATGACTGCACGTACATCAAGGAGGGTGATGGATTGCCCTGTTTCTCTCGGTGGTCTTGCGCCGGGTCGATGACGTCGCGGCTTCCACAATGCTTCGGAGGAGCTACTAGAGGAGGAGAGCCCCTGGCCTTAAGGCTGGCCCCTTTTAATGAGTGATAACTCCGCTGATACTCAACTCATTTAAACAATTTTTGCGGGATGACGCTCCTTGGATAGTACTCCAGTGAATGCGCATGCAAAATCATAACATTCGGCAGGCTATTCAGGGCCCCTTTAAAGACTAATTCATAGAGGCACCTGAGGCACCACCATATCCGTACGGGGACCCCACATTGTTCATGAAGAGGTTGCAATTTTGAAGCACATTTCCTGATTCTTGAGGACAGTTGAGATTGGCCATACATATCGAAACTCGAAACGTAATAGGCTTCCGCAGCTTAAAACTCTAGTTCTAAAATATCATTAAAACCGATGTCCACATTCTGCTTGCCTATGCTTCGACGTTGTTCTTCCTTCTTAATGAAAACATTCAAACTGTTCTGCAGCTCACCGATAGATGTATAGTGCGAGTCCCACAAGGCGCAGCTCTCGCAGATGGTCTTCGCTGCGCCGACTAGAAGGGTTGGGCGCTTGCGCTTGTGTCGATCCATTATAGGCTTGGTCCCGAATTGACTCACAATAATGAAGAATGGCGAAAACACCACTACGATCTTTTGGACTTAACGTGAAGCTCGTGGGCTCATAGAAGCGTCGGGTCAGGACTGAAGACACTGTAGGAGCGCAATTTGTTGCTTCAATTAAGGAAGCTGCTTCGTCGGTGGTATTCAGAAGAAGGTTCATCGCGTCATTCCCGGCTTTTGCAACCACAATTTTGCAAAAAGACCACAGCCCAACGTTCGTCGAACAGCACCATCGAACAGCGGGTGTTTATTTTATACAGAGGCAAACTGTAATAACAAGATCTCTCGTTCAGTGAACCCAATTTGGTAGAACTCTTGACCAATTATGCGCGTGGGTATATGCCCTCTTATGACAGGGACGTAACCAAGTACTTCATTTCCCGCAGTCAACATGTTTTCAAACATCTGGAACCCAGCTCTCCGGGGAGAAGAGTGGCATTAGGTTTGCGCGGCGACGTAGGTCAATGATACTGACTTGTACCTACGGTTTTGGTGTACTGACTTGCACTAATACAGGTATCGGGATTTTTTCTGAGTAAGTTAAGTCACCTAACGAAAATTGAGAAAAAGGCCGCAGGTTGTTATGATACGTATATTCGACGCTGTCAGAGCTGTTATATCATATTTTCTTAAGTTTTGATAAGGTATGTTTACCGCCACAGGTACTTAAAAATTATGCGGCGAGTATGACCAATATGAGAGGACAGCGTTGAATTTGGTTGATATTGTAGGGACACGCTACTTTTACGCCGAATTATTCAGCAGAATATGTTGAAATTGACTTCAATGAATGGTACTATGCAGTGTTCGCGCAAAAGCCATCAGATGTATGAAACAGGGATTCAAGAAAACTATATCTATACACTTTGATCACTTTGTTCAGTGCATTTGAAGAGACTCACAATGAACTTAACCTCTTTATTCTCCTGCCATAGATCTCCAGAGTCCTTTACAAGAAGGCCGGCAACATTTTGTTCTTCACCTCTATGTAGTGGCTTGTACCCACATGAGGGGATGGGGGATTAGCCACGGCTTGTGAGGGGTGGCTATGGAGCTAAGAATTTAACATTAAACCCTAGGAGTAAGGAAAAACCAAAAAACCAGATTGACTCTGTAGTGGTGGTGGAGACTGGATGAAATGATAGTGTCGCACCTTTTAGTTTTATTTCATTCACTTCTTCTGATCGCTTAGTCGTCGATGCTTTGGGAGTGAACTTTCGCTGATTTCTTGATTGCCGTCCTATACCGTGATAAGCCTGGTCCTAAATGCACGAAAATACTTCCGAAAACCCTCACAAAACAGTCCGAACTATCACGCCAAAACCACAATGCAGGTGGGCAAATTATGTTGCCCTGTTTGTGTTTGGGCTACCGGGTGTTACAATAGTGCGGCGATTCATGCATTTGGTTCATTTGTTTATTTTTTCTCACCAGCTGCGCCGGGATGTGTTATCTGTGTTATCTGTGGGCTAAGTCAAGGGCGCATTCCATTCTTTGTACCTCACGCGTTATCTCCTTTGATAGGGAGGGCCTTTCGCACTAACGTCAACCGCCTAGACTAATGTTCTTTCAGTTACAGTGTTCTGGAGATAAGTGGACGGTGCGAGAAACTCCCTACCAAAAATAAATTCCCTCAGAGTAGACGCCGCAGTATTTGGTTCGCCGGCACTCGCGTGCGCACGTCACTTTGTTGACTGATACTTCGCCACCTCTGTATTTGAGTTGTTAGGGGAGCAGAAGTTCGTTTCAATAAACTTGATCTTTCTTAAATCCAACCAGGTCATCTTTGGCTTCGTAACATATGGTGAGGCACAGGCTACATGCATCCTAATCCCTCGTTAAGCCGACAAGCAAGCCCAACTCGTTTGAACCGCCGAAAGCAAGGCCTTCAGCAAGAGTTTGGACTGCTTCCATATAAAGGGAAGAAAGAAGACGTCCAGAAAACCACTAGGATAAACGCAGGCCCTGTGACCAGCGCTTCCAACCATTCCCTCGGGCTTACACAACCCAGGGAGCCCCCATCAATCCATGGATCACCTTCAGAGGACCCAGAAAACTGGTTGGAGCAAGTCGAAGCGGTCATGCTCTTCAACCTATAGGATGACGCGGAGACACTGAGGCAAGTGTTCTACCTCGAGGCCAAAGCCCGTATCTTCTCTGAAAATCATTAGACCACCCGAAACTATTTTAGCGATTTCAGAACGCAATTTCAGAACCCAGATCGGAGAATGATTTCAGAAAGTTAACCACGGTTGTGCGAAAAGAGCGGTCTCATTTACCGCTGCAGACCCGGACACAATAACCTCATCAAAGCATTGTTGTGTTCGTCGAAGAGATGAAGAGGCTCTTCAGGCGACCCCACCCTTGCATGGCGGAAGAAACGAAGTTACGTTCCTAATGCGAGGTGTGAAGGAGGAACTGTTTGCTGGCATCCCGCAATCCGACCAATACCGTCGCCGAATTTAGGACGAAGCGAGCACAATAGAAAAGGCTGTCGAAATGCATGCTGAGCTGCCTGACCGCAACGTTGTGGGCGCGGCCAATGCGAATTACATCGGCAGCATGCGGATTGTGGTGGAAAGCCTATGCGAGACGTTTCGCGCAGTAGTGAGGAAGGAACTGGGGAAACTTCTCACAACGCCTTCGCAACCTCCAGTCGTTTCCCTTACCGGAGAAATTAGGGAAGAAGTGCAGTAAGAGCTGGGAACTCTAGAAGCACCTCGCGAGCTGCAGGCGATGGCATACGCGGCTGCTGTACCTCGAACTCACAGACCTGCCCCCTACCGTCGTCTCCTGTCGGCGGCCCTAGCACGTGCGGTGCACCCCCCGCCCAGGAAGACCGACGTGTGGCGAACGGCCGGTAATCGTCCATTCTGCTACCACTGCTGAGAGGCCGACCACATATACTGTCGCTGACCGTACAAGAGGCCCGATTTTCAGGAGTTATCCGTCGACGCACCGCGCCGCAGAACTGGCCAGCGCCCTACTGATACCAAATAATACCGGTCACACCCCAGGGGTGGACTAGCCCATTTCAACCGTTCGCCTCCACCCTACCCATACCAGTCTTCAAAACCCCGTAGCAATGCTGATTTCGCAGGTGTAGGCTCCCCCAGCCCACGCGGGGGATATTAATAGCATCACCTTCTGGAGGAGAAGTTTAAACACTGCGAAAAAATGAGAACTCTCCAACCACACAACTATTCACCGAAGACCGTGATTCACGACATGCCCTCAGCCAGACGACCAGATGAAATCCTGACGTGCCTCCCGAACACCACATAAGTAACACGACGCGACGCGCACCGAAAATATCAGAGCCTGCGGCTGAGAAGACGACCACAATGACGACGCATAGTACCGGACCGCCAAAACACACAAGCCGAGACCAACGCACCGACACACCCGAAACTCGAGAAAAGCGGTGTCCGATGTCAGTTGTCAATCTACGGCTTTGACATAGTCAACCTCATCGACACGGGATCCGACTACTCGGTAATGAGCGAGTCATTCGCCACGAAGCTGAATAATGTTACGACAAGATGCGACAGTACACACATACGCACAGCTGGAGTCAATCTCGTGACACCAAGTAGAACGTGCACCTGACGCGTCACTAAGGACGGCACCACATACCTTGCTGCAATCGTCAGTTTGCCTAACTTCTCCCACGACATAATTCTTGGAATTTACCTTTTGATAGACAACGAAGCAATAACTGATAGGCAGACCAAGTTCATAGCTTTTTCTTCCTCTGATGACTCCACTACGCCGCAGCCGAACCCCGAACACGGTGTTGATGTGAGAATCGCCGACGATCACGTAACCCCGCCTACCCGCGCAAGCTTGATGATCACGGTCTATTGTAATGGTGATGGTCCTGACATCGACGCTATATGAGAGAGGGACCAAAGTTTCTTTTGTGGTGTTTATGGATGTCGTATGCCAAGCAGCGCACAAGATTTCTTGTTCCCGGCACTGTTGAACAGCCAATGTTGCTGAGGTTAGTCCCATTCCCAGGTGTTACATCGCGATGGAGCCCATTTCGTTTAAAATTATGCTCAGCGTGACTTGTAGGGTGAAGTAGTTAGCGAGGTAGCTTTAGAAAGGCTTAGCTGCATCGCGGAGAGCTGAAGAATATGATTCACTTGTGCTGGCGTGGTTAATAATGACACAAGGGCTCCTCATGATCGACTGACCCAGATGTGTCGCAAATAATAGGCATGAGGAGACTGGCTCATTTATTAAATGGTCTAAATTAGGTTACTTATTTAGGGTTATGACTTTTTTTTCTACTATTACATAAATAAAAAGTCGGGGAACTCGCTCTTAGCCGGGCGGAGAATTGGCCTAGCGCGAAGAGTGCATTCAGACCATATTGCCAATCGCCCCGTCTTTCTCCAGGCCTGAGAGAGCATGTGTGGTACGTATATGTGCTGCATGGTATACGAGTCTGATGTCTGATAGTGTCACTTGTGGATCAGTGGTAAACCCGAGACGTCACATGAGCGTAAAAAGAAATCAGCGTTTTGTGTTAGTAGAACGGAACATCATGCTAGGGGACTGCCCTCCATCAGATATTTCGCTGGACTCTTATACACGAAAAAGAAAAAAACAAAAAACCACTGCAAAAGTAACACACTAAAACATTTTCGGTATGCACTTTGCAGGTGAATAAAAATCGACATAAAGAGGTTTGTAGAAGAGAAAAGCAGTTTCCATTCTAGTCTGATTTTATGAAATTTTAATACCCGTAAAAGATTCCTGGAATGCAGAGTTATCACTGACTCTGTGAGTGCGCTTTCAGGGCTTAAAAGATGATGACGAAACGTAAAATGAAATGTGTATTTTCCTTTTGCACAAAAGATGGACCAACTACAAACGTTGCTCGCCCGCCGCTGGATACAATTACCTGCAAAAAAATTAACTTGTACTTACACACATTTAGTACACATGGTCATGTGTGTCATCGAAGAAATCATACACACATGAAAAACGACGCAGACAATTTGACTCATACAAACAAATTAAGAAAGTGTCCGTTATCGGCATATTCATGATTGGATATAAAGGTCTCGTCTACAAATATATTGGGTTGCTTTCCGGAGATCAAGTATCAAACAAACATTGGAGGCACGTGAAAGAAACCAATTTGTAAAATATTTTTTTTTAATAGTGATGTGCAGATTTTCTGCTTGAAATTTGTTTGCCCTTTTCAAGTGGCGGAAGATAGAGAATACACGTAATAATTGTGTGATTACCGTACAGACCGTGTCTTAATGATGCTGGTATTGATCGACCCGTTATTTCTTAAGGTTAGCTTCACCAGACCTAAAGAGATTAGTTTTCTTTGCAGCTCGGGGAAACAAACACTCTCAGGAATAGTCATAGAAATCATTCACTTTGACTCACATGCATTTCGGGAAATAACAAGGCCCGTGAGCTTGTAAAAAGAGCAACTATAGAACACACCGTGGCAAAACCTAGAGGATACAGCCTGGCCTTTATGACATGAGCGATAACCCTTTCTGTATTCTAATTGGAGATGAGCTGATTCAGGAGTTAACGGTGATTCAGGTGGTGTCTGTTCAACTGCCAATGCTCTCAGCTATGAAAACGTGCTTGACTGCCAAAAGCGGGGCACGAAGTCAGTTACGAGCGCCATTGGGAGAAAAGTGCTTAGCTGTTACTCGAGAGTTTTCTAACTTTTTTTAATTTCGTTACCTCTATCGCCGCAAGGAAAAGCGAAAACCAATTTTTTATCGGACGATGAAATGTGAGCCATATAATTAAAGCATTAAATGTCACAGGCCAGGTAAACGTCAGAATACTTATATTTGTAAGCAGCTTGTAGGATTGAGTTTTTAGGCGTATAGCGTTGAATGACTGGTTGATTCGGCCTGTTGATTATAGCCGAAAAAAAGTCACCGAACATAGCAGCAATTTTTAAACATCATAGACGCTACGTTGTGAAGTGAAGCTGTATATGGCTTCTTTTCGGGATTTCCGTCTTCTACGCCGAAAGGAACAACATTGACAGCGTACCTGCTCATTTCGCTACAAATGTCCTCGAATAGCCATCGTCTTCTGGCGTCCTTGCCAACGAAATGCGTCACGTCTCCCTCAAACCCGTGCCTGCCTTTTCTTGCTTCTTTAACGTTGGGAACCCCGCGGTCGAAAGGCGCTGTGTTTGTGCCTCAAAACTGCTCTGGATGGCATGGGGGCAGGATTTGTTTAGCGCGTTGCCAAGACAAGTCTTGACAATTGCTCGTTTCAAGAGTTGACAGAGCTATAGAACTAAAGAAAAGGAGCAGGACCAGCCTCAGTCCAGCTCCCAAAAGAAGGAGCCAGTTGCACATGCATCGAATTGCTCATGGCCTGAAGAAAGTAGGAAACGGCGGAAATGTGAAACTAGTCTTTTCAGCTCCCGTGAAACTGTCGTAAATGGGTCGTAAAGTTAACTCTGGTCTAACTACTCATAACAAGTGTACAACAAAGCATCACAAAAAGTTTGTTGCCTGCGCAGAGAAAGTTGTTTATTCTGTGTCTCTGTGGTGCGGCAAGAATTACGTCGGCGTAACTGGCCGATTCCTAAATGATAGACTGAGGGAACACCCTAACAACGTTTCGAAAACGTTCAGTGGTCCCCTCGCCCACCATTGTCGCGATTGCGTTAGCAAATGCCAGCCACTTTTGGACCAGAGCGTAGTGATAGGGGAGCATGGCAGCCAAATCGTGAGAGAAATCTTATAGGTCAGGAAAATTAACACGTTAGGTGACCAATACATAAGCACCGCTTCTATAGACCTCACAGAAAAAGAGTGTAGATTCCTAGCGCAGTAATCCCCACCCTGGTAATCTTTGTCTAGTTTCCAAACTGCTCTTGTGATTACAAAAATGGCTTGTGTTTTGTGTTGATTGTACATATTGCCCCGTAAGTTGGTTAACGTGTAAATAAACGTAAAGTGAGTATGACGGGATGCTCACGATCTCCTAAATGTTCACGTGTTAATTTAGTGTTTCATTCTTTTTTCCTTTTTCTTCCTTTTGCCAATACGTGCATAAAAACCGCTGGCCTAAGCAATAAAACGCAGTTGCTAGTGAGCGCCGTCTATGTGCCCTCTTCTCCTTGTCTTGTGTGGTTAGCGCTGTTACTATGAATAAAGAAAATCATTCCGAGCGTGCCTTTGTAACAATTCCGGTTACACAAAATAAAACTGTAGTTCTGGAGCGATTTCGCTCTTTAGTTTTTGGAAGTTCCTCTGTAGAAAAAGTTCCTGTGTTTCTTGCTATATCGCCTTCATCTGTATTTCCAATTTTTATTCAACGAAACATGTGAAGTGATGATACATTATGTGCGTTAAATGCTCATGATTTACATCCTAACATATATGCTGACATAATTTTTAGGCTATCTTAAACATACTTTTCTCCTCTATTATATTTTGTAATTATGCGTATGCATGTGTATATGCATCTGTAGATGTAGATATATATGTGTATGCGGGTTTTTAAAAAGAAATATCCACTTTTTTGTTCTTATTCCAGGTTGGAAAATACTCATTTCTGTAAAATTGTGTGTACTCGTGACGCTACGTGATAACCATTGGATAATACAAAACCGTACCCGACCAAATAAAATGGCGGGCCTTGGGCTCCGGCAAGCTGAAATGCGCAGGTTTTTCCCTCTTCCTTCCCCTCTTTCTCAAGAGAAAAAATAAAGGTTTGATTTGATTTGATTTTAAAACAAGTGCTTTGTTTCACAAACAGCTGCCAGTACAGTCTCAAAGTGAGGTTGTCTTTCAAATGATTAAAACACTTCAAATGGTGTTTTCTTGTGCAGAGCACGCGATCGGTCACTTAGTGTCCTACACCTTCACTGACAAAGCTCAACCAATAATGACAGGTTGTCGAATGTCGGTTTAAAGTTTCTACATTCTCATTCGCCCACTTCAATGCATACATTGGGCTCTGGTGCAGTTTGGTGTCTAAACGGTGTTTTGTCAATCACGCCATATGAAACCAGCTTGAATATTCCCTTGCGAGAATTCTCTCTCAACAGTAGGCATTGATAGTCAGCATGACCCTAAATAATTTTTGAGCTAAAAAGCTGGTATTTGCTTTATCGCTGAAAAATGAATATGAATTACACGGGGGAGTGCAGCGAACTCACAATTGATCTTTTTCGAATTTGCATATGATGACCTCTACGCATACATGGCTTCACAAAGACCTTTGACAAACATTTTTCTGCATGCTTTGTTTTAATAGGTGGTAATTTGGTTTACTGCACTTGCAGCAGCAGCTCTCAATATTTATTTATACAAGCATCTAGGAAACTATTATAGAATACCTACACTGTATCTCTGGGGTAGTGTGTACTGGGTACCTTTTATAGGAGACTGCCTATAACTATCTATGCGATGCTCTGGGGCTACCATAATAGCTCGTGCCACACACAGTCGGACACCTACCAAAAAATTTGAAAACAAGTACTTGTACGCTGCGTGTGATTAGGAACCCGCTTTCTCTGTCTGGACTGGGATGGGGAGGGGTAGCACAAAACCTCGGCAGCAGGTCGCAAATGAAACAATCACGAAGCGAATTTTACCTTCTTTGTGTAAATAGGCCTAATGGGGAAAAGTAAAATCCACAATGGCTTGTAAACTTTCGGGAAATTTGGGAACATTGAAACAGAAGCACATGCCGTCGCTTACGCAAACAGATGAACACGCAAGTGATAAAAATGGCAGTTTTGTAGCGTAAGCTACACTGCCGGAGGGTGAGCAGTTTCGCGTCGACCTTAAGGGGCCGTGCTGCGTTGTGCGAGGAGCTTTGGATTGGATTGCATTGGATTAAAATTGGATTTAATCGGTTTGGATTTGGGTTGAATTCGGTTGAAATGGATTATATTGGGTTGTATGGTCCTGGATTAGAAACCCAATTCAATTGGAGCACGGGCGTGTAGAGAATGGGGTTTGCACATTCGCCGGTCTGCGCATTTTATGGGAGTGATGTGATAGCTACGGGCGAAACACTTGTGCCAGAGCGTGCACAGCTGTGCGCCTCGGTTGCACAGTAGCCAAATCTGACGCTCCGCAGAAGCCGCTTGACAGCCGTTTCGCGTCGCTTCTGGAGAGCCGTGGTGCGCATGCGCGAGGAACAGTGACTGGACTGGTCTAAACAAGGCCGGTCTAAATTGTATTGAACTGGATTGGATGACTGGGTTGCAGTGGATTGGATTGAACTGGAAATCGTTTTAGCAGCAGTAAGCGTGATAGTCAGCTAATCCTAGACAACCAGGAAACCTAAGAATAACCAGCTCAACATTAGCTAACGCTGTGTGTATCCTGGCATAGCCGAGCTAAGCCCTGCTAATTTTAATTAGTAATATAGCACGGGTGTTTTAGTAGTGTCTAAGTAGTTTTAGCATTGTCAGCGACCGGATGGCAGAACTGACATAAGACACATGCCTACGAATGGACTTTACAGAGGGGTAGTGCATGCCAGGTTTCTGTGGATTTTTTCATTCGTTGTGAAGAAATTCCCAGTGCTGCACGTATGTTTATGCTCCTGATGTCTTTAGCGCATGGCTTAAGCCATGCAGTGGTGAGTGGAATATATTCTTTCCGACCCATTCATTGAATAGGGGAGTGCTCAAAACCCTCAGTCTTGATGTGCTGCCCACGCAACTCATGATGAAAAGGCGGTCTTTTACTAGACTTAACCAGTCGAACATCACCATATTTCACTAAAAGTTCATATACACTACTTTCTGAACTTCAGTGATCTTGTCGCTTCAGTAAGTTAAAAAACTCGGCCCTAAGTCCTGATCTAGTATCTAATACAGCTCCAAAGAATTGACCTTTTTTAGTATCCTCTTGCGTAGTAACGCTCTTAGGAATGTCTATTATTTGAGGTAAATTGCATCTTTATTAGACGTATGGTGACAGTTTTGAATATAAAACCCTACACAAATCAATAACGATGTATTGCAAGCACATACCTCTGTTGTGCACAACTTGTGAAATCGTACAGGCTATAATACGTACACCCTTAGTCGTATTCCAATTAACATTTACTTGATAGACTCGACAGGGTTACAGACCTAACTTAGCATGCGGCAGAAACAAAAAAAATTATGTTGACATAGCTACCTCACTTAAACGTTGTTATGAGGTAGATTGCATATTTTTGGACTATCTTTTTTTGACTACCTCTGTTTCGGCCTTAGAAAAGCTGTCTGATTGTCTGATTTTGAAATACCGGCTCAGGTATTGAAATGGTTAGGGGGTACATCATTTGTGGTAAACGATTTGTCGTCCATCACGGGGCAGTTTCCGCAGATGAGAATGTGTTACCAGGTGTACGTTACAGGGCTCTTTTTTCTGGTCTACTTCAATAACCTTACTGAAGATACTTTGAGCATTGTTAAATGGTATGCAGATGATTGTTGTTTTTACTGTCATCTCACTTGTAACCAGATTCACATGTATTGCAGAGAGATGTTGATTCTTTGCTTTCCTGCTGTCAAAAATAGAAAATGGCCTGAACATCTTAAAATGTAATGTAGTTAGGTGTAAAAACAATAAAAAATCATGACTACTAGTTATGTTTACGGTGATCGAAGATGGTCTTACCGGGAAAAATGAAATGACCTTTTTTAGAACAATCATACATATTATCTGAGTGCAAAGGCGCGCGGATAGATTACGCCTAATAAAACTTTTTCGAAGGCTCCGACTCAACTACAGCACACCCTATACACAAGTACTGTCAGTCCGATAATATGAAACGGCTGTTCCACTTTGACTCCTCCCAATAAACTGAACATTGATGATCTAGGGGCAAGTCAACAGTGCGCCGCTCGGCTTGTGTCAGGTGGTTACGCCTTTAGGATAAGCTATTTGCGAAAAGTTGTGCTGGCCTGTTGTAGCAACGAGATGGAGATATTTGCGACGTGCTCTTTACAATGATATGTATGGGATCAGAACCGGTATTACAAAATATACGCAAGTAGAATGAGAATGTTTAAATAAGCATTCTTTCTAAGAAAGGAGCACAAATGAAACGGTTTTTCTTAACATGTTCTTTCCCTCCTGTGCTACGAAATAGTTTTCCAAATTGTAGCGTCCGATGTCTAGTACTTTAATTTCAATTATTCGTACATCTCTGCCTTATTCAAAACAACGTTTCGTACTTTGTGATTGCCCCATTTGTATTTTTGCTTTTTTTTCTTACCTAAAAGAAATTTGGCAAATATAAAGTGATCCTTTAGTGTCTGTCCTCACTGATGCTGTTGAACGCAATACGCCGTGCTGGGAAGCCAACTTTCTCCAAGGATGATGCTGAATGATCGGTGAATTAACGAAAAATAAACGCTCCCGTGGCCGGAATGAAACCTAGCTTGCGGTATATTTAAGACTTGTTCAATCCAATTGGTCGATTTCACCATGGTCGAAGCAAACGCTAACGGGCAGGTGCCGGTTCGCGTGGTACGCCTGAAATCAAAACATTAAGCCTGCGGAGTGCACTTCCGAAAGTTGAGGGTGTTCTAGAAAAGTGGCTCGTACCTTCACCGTCTAACATGTCGACATTGTGGGATTTATTTATTTATTTATTTATTCGCAATACCCTCAGGGCCAAAAGGCATTACAGAGGGGAGTGGTTGCAAAAGAAACACAAGAGTTTTACAAAATGCAGCTGTGAATCTTACAATGAGCACAAGTTCCTAAATATGCAATTTTAGCTAACAGGCTTTATAGCAAACAAAGGTGCGGGAATTATGAAAATTATACCAAGAAAGAAAAACGACAAGAAAATAAATACTGTGCAGGAACAACACAACATCAGGTAATACAATACTTTGATGACCTAAATTACACATAATTAGCTAACGAATTTTTGAAATGAAGGTGATTTTCAATTATTGCCGGTGATTTGGGAAGGCGGTTCTAGTCCTCAGAGGTGCGCGGTAAGAAAGACTGAGAGAAAGCGTGCATCTTGCAAAGCGGCAACTCGACTTTATGGGAATGATCCAGGCGAGCTGAAATATAACCAGGAGCCAAGATAAGACCGTCCCGTAGCGATGGGTGATGAAACAGCTTGTGAAACAAGTGGAGATGGAACATTTTACGACGGGATGAAAGTGAAGGCAAGTTAAGGCTGGATTTCATGGCTGTTATGGTTGCTGTCCGGTTGTAATTACAAAGTATAAAACGGGTTTAGTTGTTCTGTACCATTTCAAGAGAGTGTATTAGGTTAGCATGACTAGGATCCCATACTGCAGCAGAATATTCAAGTTTATATCTTAATAGTGTAGTGTAAAGAAGAAGTTTCAAGGAAGAAGGGGCCGTTGAAAAGTTGCGGCGGAGATAACCTAACATTCGGTTAGCATTTTTAATTACGTAATTACAGTGAACAGTCCAGGTCAGGTCGGTTGTTATATGCATCCCAAGGTATTTATAGTTTGTCACGGATTGAAGAGTTGTGTTATCAAGGTAATAGGTTGGAAGTTGATGGTTTGCTCTCGAAACACGTAAAAAGTTACGTTTCTTACTATTTATTTCCATAAGCAATGTTTTACACCAAAAGAAATGTAGTTAAGATCATGTTGGAGAGAGGTTATATCACCTTCACAAGTTATCTCCCGGAAGATTACGCAATCATCCGCGAACAAATGATATTAGAGGTAATGCAGGAAGAAAAATCAATAATGTATAAAAGGAAGCGCAGTGGACCCAGTACGGAGCCTTGTGGTACGCCGGAATGAACGGAACTTGGCTCAGAGCTTACATTATTACCTGAAACAAATTGAGAGCGATTTTTTAGAAAGCATTCGAGCCATGTTAGAAGCCTGGGATCTATATTAAGTTCATTTAATTTGTGCAACAGTAAGTTGTGACAGAATTTATCAAAAGCTTTGGAAAAATCTATAAATATGCATCCGGCAAAGCTAGATTTATCAAGAATGACGTTTAATTTGTGTGTAAAGGCTACAAGCTGAGTTTCGCACAAGAATGTTTTCCTAAAGCCATGTTAGTGATTCGTGAAAAAATGAGTTAGACTCCAGGAAGCTTGCAAGGTTAGAGAACAAAATGTGCTCAAATATTTTGCATGGAATACTAGTAAGCGAGATGGGTCTATAATTTAATGGGGATTGCTTCTCACCCGACTTGAGGAATGGTACAATTTTGCCAATGTTCCATTCGTTTGGTAATATGCCTTCATAAAGCGACTGTTGAAAAATTTTAGCAAGAATAATGGATGAGTAGGAACAGGTTCCTTTGAGAACTTGGTGGTAATCAGGTCGCAACGGGGGGCGGATGAAAGTTTCAGGGACTTAATTATGTTTTCTACACTAACAGAATCTATCAATATTGGGAACATGACTGGGTAGTTATGCCATTTCTTGGGAGGCACAGGAACATTAATGGTGCGGCAAAAATTACGAGTGAAAGAAATGTTGAGAGATAAAGCGCAGTGCTCGGGGCTACAGCGTCTCCAGAGCTATCGGTAAGGGTTATCGTATGTTCACTGCTTGGGTTTATGATGCGCCAAAACTTTTTAGAATCTTTAGATAGCATGGATGGGAGAGTGGTATTGATAAATGTGTCTTTCGCAGATTGAATCGCTTTGATGTACTCAGTAAACGCTAATTTGTAGGTATTCCATCAGGCAGCGTTGTTGGAGCGCTTTGCTAATCTGTATAGACGCTTCTTCTTGTTAGATAGTCGCTTAATGTGGTTATTAAACCATGGAGCGTGTAAGTTTGTAGTGATAGAGCGGACGGGAATGTATTTGTTGGTTAGTTCATCTACCTTACGTACAAACAGATTCCAATTAGTTTGCACAGTGCGCTCGTCAAAACCCTCCAGAAAAGTGTCAAGAAAATTGCACAGGTCATGATTAATGCCTTCAAAATTTGCTTTATTATAATCGCAAATTTTGTTGGTGCTCTTAAGCGGTTTCGGACGCGCGAGCTTAATGTTGAATGACAGGAATGAATGACCACTTAAGCCCGGTGCGTAGGTAATGTTCGAAACAACGTCAGGTCTGGTTGTTAGTACGAGGACAAGGGCATTGGCGGTTGAAAGTGTTGTTCTTGTTGGTTCATGAACTACTTGACAGAAGGAAAATACAGAGCACAGGTCGACAAATTCTTTGGCTAATGTTGATGGTGGAAGGATGGTAGGTGGCTCGGTAGCCCAATTTATATTAGGAACATTGAAATCACCAAATAAAAATGAAGGCAGTTTAGGATAACGAGAAGAAACGGTTTGTGTTATATCATGAAAGTCGTTTATGAAGTCGGAAGCAATGTCAGGGGGCCGATAGCAAACGCCCACGTGTATTTTCTGATACCGGAGTTCAATGATGGACCATAAAGTTTCTAAGTTGGTTGGGATATGAATACTGTAGGATTTGAAGTCTTTCGAAATGGCCAAAAGGCCACCGCCCCCTTGCGGTTATTTCGGTCGCAGCGATACATTCTGAAGTTATGAGCGGTTTGGAAAATTTCGTTGTTTTGTACGTGCGAGTGCAGCCACGTTTCTGTTAATACGACTATATCGCCGCCAATCGTATCTATGGCAGAAGCTAAGATATCGCGTTTGTTGGTAACACTATGAATGTTGGTGAAGAGAACGGATACGCAAGAAACGTGGAGATCACTGCCCCTCACGCCTCCCTATGCGCTAGACGGATGCGCGGCACTCCCGTTGTGGTTTATTGGCGCCACTTGGGGAGCGATGGCACTAAAGGTATTAGTTATAGGATTGTAGATGTACTGTTTTTTGTTCATTACGAGCTTGTTGTACCGAATCTGGAAATCGTCAGTCTGAGTCTTGGCAAATTCGTATAATTTTTCTCTTGCGTGACGCGTACTGGGCAAAAAGTCTTCGCTTACTGAGACATCTTTTTCCATCAGTTTTTTGCGCACGGACAGTAGTTTGTTTTTAGTCTTAAAATTTGAGAATCGAACTATAATTGGGCGACATTTCCCTGGCTGATATTGCCCCAAGCGATGCGCACGTCTAAAACGCCACGTAAAACTTCCCTTACACGCACCTCAGATTCCTCCCACGTTTCGCGGTCATCCGGTATACCTCGAAGAATGAAGCTATTGCGTCGCTACCTGTCCACCAGATCATCAAGACGTGATTGCAGGCTATCTTGTTGAGTTGTTAATGTGTCAACGGAGCTCTGAAGGTGTATTATGTCCTCATCCATGGGATCAAATGCTTTCATTTTTTCTTCTACGGCGTCTAACCTCTTCTGAATAGCGCCAATGTTTGTTTCAATGCTTTTCTACCCAGTTTTTATAGCTTTTATGTCGGCTATCAGCTCAGCGTGGTTCTTTCTCGATTCCGTCTGCTGTGCATGAATCTCCTTGAGAAGACGAAAAAGAATCTCTGTATGCTCTGCAGGGTTCTCGGGTCAGTCCTCTAGATAAAGCAGGGCTGGGAAGGGGTATTACGTGGCCCGGGATTTGTCTCGACGTCACCAGAACAGAGCAAAATGAGGATCATCGAAAAGCACTCAGAAAACGTTTCACATAATACGTGTGGGCAAGGGAGCAGCAGTAAATAGCGGTTATCACTTCACTTAGCATGTAGCGAAAACCGTTTATACACCTGCGATATGCAGAGGCGGGATGCGTGAGGCATGATGCCGGCGCTGCTCGCTTGCCCACTGAAGCGGTAGTCGTGCCAGCAGCTGTTTAAGTTGGCTGCTGGAACTGGTGACGTCACCGACGATGGTGTTGCATAGGAATCCCGGCGCACCGTGTCAGGCCAAGCGTAGAAAAAGCCGTGTTCTTGATTGTGGTCGTCGGAAGGTTGGCTCGGCGGTGGCAGCGGGACCGGAGTGCCCGCTGCAGTTAATATCGTTGGTTGAGAAAGGCAGCAGTAGCAGCGTAATCAAAGCCTGCGAAATGCACAAGCGGGATGCGTGAGACATGATGCCGGCGCTGCTCGCTTGCCCGCTGCTCGCTTGCCCATCTTTGTTTCTTCTCACTAAAAGTCCAGGCGTACATCAAGGGGAGTGACAATCTGTGTTGCCCAGTGAACCTCGGGAAGGATAAGGCGACCCAACGCAGTTCTGCTCATTCGCAGCTTCTTAATAGAATGATGGCCCTCTATCAGCTCATCCACCGTGTTGTGAAACCCCGTCCTAGGCAGTCTTTGTAGACGCACTCATTGGAAGACCAATGGCTTGCTCAGCTGCCTTACTAATCATTATCTAAGGCATGTTTACGTCCTCCTTGCCGGGGAGAGGACAGGGAGCTCAGGTAAGTGATTCTCGAGAGGACAAAAGCTTCAAATAATCGAACGGTATGGGATTCCTTGAGGCCTCACTTCTTGGTCGCAACTCGCCTGATTATGTGTATGATTTATTGATGGTGTGTTTGAGGCGCTGCAAGGATACGTCACTCTTGGGGTTTGCCTGAACATGAAGGCCCAGTATCTTTATGCTGGGGCTTGGAGTGATGGCCTGGCCATCAAGGAGTATTTGAATATCTTCCTTGACGTATCGATTGGCGTGAGGGGGGACGACAAGGAGATAAGATTTTTACGTGAACGCTGGAAGCCACAGGCCCATTGGCGTACTAGAAGTGAGATGCCATGGGTTGGTGTGAGCTTCCTTTATTCGCTTTCGTGTGGCATTTAGCAAGAATGCAGGGGTCATACCCCTAGATGGGCTTGGTGAGTGCACCACTTATCTTCCCCGACTCTGGGGGGGCTCGTAGCTTCATCGGTAAGACAACGGGCTCTTGCTATGTTGCTCTGTTAGTTCCAGGATCGATTCTTGGCGGTGCAGTAAATTCTTTTATTCCTTCGCGAGAGTTTTCTGGTGACACGAATGGTCGCGAAAGAACCCTTGGGGGGTAGATGTACAAAGGTTTGCTTTAAAAAATGAACTCCAATCCACGCTGTGAATGGGCTTGGAAAGTGAAGCTGGAAACGGCACCAACAATGGTTACCAATGCGACATCACATAATTCACCCACTTCGCTCTACAAATATTGAAACCAGAGAGAAGTGAAAATATTTTTGCATACCCTCTACTCTCTACTCCTTCAAAGAGATATTCTTGGTAATGTTAAAATATTGCATGAAGCATCAACGGTGATTGGTTGAGTTGTATGAGTACAGCACATGAGTGGAAACTTCTTTAACGGAATTAAAGCTCAAACCCGGTGTTAAACGAAATCACTTCTCCGTCTTTGCCGTCGCCAACGGAGGCGACGACATCAGCGGCAGAAACGGAGCAGGAGCCGGAGGAAGAATAGGAGATGCAGAAGGGGGAAATACTTCTGTTCAGAGTCCTGAATGGACCAAAGTGCGGTCCAGGGGAGTGGTTTTTCCTTCACTGTAGCCCATATTCAGTCCGTGCAACCTGTGCTCTATCTACCAGCTGAAGGTGGGTAGGCAGAGAGGGGCTGAACAGCAGCATCTCCCATGACTCTTGTTCTGTAATTGACGGAAAGAGAGGAGGGTGCTCAGGGCTAAAGTCGCACGCCCCGATTATGCGGCAGAGTGTTCCTACTTCTGAGCAAAGTTAACATTCAGTGTCGTAGCGATTCGGTTGCATTAAGTGAAGACGCGTCGGTTGTGGTGTGGGACTGGATTGTGTGAGCCGTAGGGTACGTTGTTTTATGGAAATGGCAGGGTAAGGCGAAGGTAGGGTCCCTCTCAGAAGGCGATAATGCTGGGTTACGTTCCTGAACGAGACAAGCGGGAGACTGTCATCATGCAGGTTCATACCAGGGGGCTAAAAGTACGGCTTCGTGGAACCATTCGTTGCCTTCCATAGAAGCATGAGCGGGTGCCAAGATGAGCTGAATGGAACCATTTGGGATGTTTTTTTACACACGCCGTGCGGGTCGGGATACCAATCTCGACAGGTAATTCTGGTAGGCTTGTTGGGAATTGGTGACTACCTTACGAATCCATGGTTGAGCTAGAGCCAAGGCGAAGGCTGCCTCTTCTGCTGCCTTCATGTCATCAGTCTTGAGTGAGGCACAAGCAAGGAGGTTGGTTCTGAAGTTACCCACGATGATGGCATACTGCTGCCCTAGATGTTGGGAGGCGTCTGTGTAGCTAAATGCATGTTCCCCACCGAGGGGGGTGTTAAGCACTTGAGCCCGTGCTTGTCGGAGACCCGCGTAGTCTGAGGTGTTCATATTTCTAAGCAAACGGAGCATGTTTGTTTCATCACACCAAAAGTCCAGGCGTACATCAAGGGGAGTGACAGTCTGTGTCTCCCAGCGGCCCTCGTGAAAGATAAGGCGACCCGACGCAGTTCTGCTCATTCGGAGCTTCTGGATAGAAAGATGGCCCTCTATCCGCTCTTCCACAGTGTTGTAGAGCCCAGTGCTAAGCAGTCTCTGTAGACGCACTCATTGAAAGACCAATGGCTTGCTCAACCGCCTTTCTAATCATTATAAAAGGCATATTTACGTCTTCCTCGCGGAGAACACAAGGGGTTGACGTAAGTGGTTCTCGAGAGGACAGAAGCTTGAACTAATCGAACCGTATGGGATTCCTTGAGGTCTCACTTCTTGGTCGCAACTCGCCTGATCATGTGTATGATTTGTTGATGGCGTGTTTGAAGCGCTGCAAGGATACGTCACTATTGGTGTTGGCCTGAAGATGGAGGCGCAGTATCTTGATGCTGGGGCTTGGAGTGATGACCTGACCATCAAGGAGTATTTGAATGTCTTCCTTGACGTATCGATTGGCGTGAGGGGGGACGACAAGGAGCTAAGATTTTTACGTGAACGCTGGAAGCCACAGGGGCCTTGGCGTACTAGAAGTGAGATGCCATGGGTTGGTGTGAGCTTCCTTTAATCGCTTTTGTGTGGCATTTAGCAAGAATGCAGGGGTCATACCCCTAGATGGGCTTGGTGAATGCACCACTTATCTTCCCCGACTCTGCGTGGGCTCGTAGCTTAATCGGTAAGACAACGTGCTCTTCCTTTTTTCCTCTATTATTTCCTGGTTCGATTCTTGGCGGTGCGGTAAATTCTTTTATTCCTTCGCGAGAGTTTTCTGGTGACACCAATGGTCGTGAAAGAACCCTTGGGGGGTAGAGGTAGAAAGCTTTGTTCAAAAAATCAACTCCAATCCACGCTGTGAATGTGCTTGGAAAGCGAAGCTGGAAACGGCACCAACAATGCTTACCAATGCGACATCACATAATTCACCCACTTCGCTCTACAAATATTGAAACCAGAGAGAAGTGAAAATCACTTTGCATACCTTCTACTCTCTACTGCTTCAAACAGATATTCTTGGTTAGGTTAAAATATTGCATGAAGCATAAAGGGTGGTTGGTTGAGTTGTATGAGTATAGCACATGAGTGGAAACTTCTTTTACGGAATTAAAGAACAAACCCGGTGTTAAACGAAATCACTTCTCCGTCTTTGCCGTCGCGAACGGAGGCGACGAGATCAGCGGCAGAAACGGAGCAAGAGCCGGAGGAGGAGTAGGAGATGCAGAAGGAGGAATTACTTCTATTCAGATTCCTGAATGGCCCATAGTGTGGTCCAGGGGAGTGGTTTCTTCTTCACTGTAGCCCATATTCAGTCCGTGCCACCTGTGCTCTCTCTACCAGCTGAAGTTGGGCAGGCAGAGAGGGGCTGGGCAGCAGCATCTCCCATGGCTCTTGTTCGGTAGTTGACGGAAAGAGAGAAGGGTGCTCGGGGCTAAAGTCGCATGCCCCGATTATGTGCCAGAGTGTTCCTACTTCTGAGCAAAATTTACATTCACTGTCGTAGCGATTCGGTTGCATTAAGTGAAGACGCGTCTTGTGTGGGAAGGAGCCGGAGTGTGTGAGCCATGGGGTAGGTTGTTTTATGGAAAGGTCAGGTTAAAGCGAAGGTAGGGTCCCTCTCAGAAGGCGATAATGCTGGGTTACGTCCCTGAACGAGACAAGTGGGAGACTGTCATCATGAGGGTTCATAGTAGCGGGGCTAAAAGTATGGCTTGGTGGTAGTATTCGTTGCCTTCCATGCAAGCATGAGCGGGTGTCCAGATGAACCTAATGGAACCATTTGGGGTGTGGTTTTTTAGCACACGCAGTGCGGATCGGGATACCAAACTCGACAGGTAATTCCGGTAGGCTTGCTGTGAATTGGTTACTACCTTACGAACCCATGGTTGAGTGAGAGCCAAGGCGATGGCTGCCTCTTCTGCTGCCGTCATGTCTTCGGTCTTGAGTAAGGCACAAGCAAGAAGGTTGGTTCTGAAAGTAGCCACGATGATGGCGTACTGCTGCCCTAGATGTGTTTAGAGGCGTCTGTGTAGCTAAATACATGGTCCCCATCGAGGTTGGTTTGAGCGCTTGAGCCCGTGCTTGTCTGTGACCCGAGTAGTCTAAGGGGTCCATATTTCTAAGCAAAGGGCGTATCTTTGTTCCTTGTCGACAAAAGTCCAGGCGTACATCAAGAGGAGTGACATTCTGTGTTGCCCAGCGAACCTCGTAAAGATAAGGTCACCCGACGCAGTTCTGCCCATTCAGATCTTTTGGATAGAAAGATGGCCTTCTATCAGCTCTTCCACAGTGTTGTAGAGCCCCGTGCTAAGCAGTCTCTGTAGACGCACTCATTGGAAGACCAATGGCTTGCTCAACCGCCTTTCTAATCATTATAAAATGCATGATTACGTCCTCCTCGCCGAGAAGAAAACAGAGGGTTTACATAAGTGATTCTCGAGAGGACAAAAGATTGAATTAATCGAACGGTATTGGATTCCTTGAGGGCTTACTTCTTGGTTGCAACTCGACTGATCATGTGTATGATTTATTGATGGTGTGTTTGAGGCACTGCAAGGATACGTCACTCTTGGTGTTGGCCTGAAGATGGAAGTCCAGGATCTCGATTCTGGGGCATGGAGTGATGGCCTGGCCGTAAAGGAGAATTTGAATGTCTTCCTTGATGTATCGACTGGCGTGAGGGAGGACGACAAGGAGCTGATTTTTACATGAACACTGGAAGCCACATTCTTATTGGCGTACTAGACGTGAGATGCCATGGGTTGGTGTGAGCTTCCTTTATTCGCTTGCGCGTTGCATTTCGCAAGAATGCAGGGGTTTTACCCCTAGATTGGCTTCGTGAGTGCACCACTTGTCTTCCCCGACTCTGCGTGGGCTCGTAGCTTAATCGTTAAGACAACGGGCTCTTGCTTTGTTGCTCTGTTAGTTCCAGGTTCGATTGCTGGCGGTGCACTAAATTCTTTTCTTCGCGGGAGTTTTCAGGTGACACCAATGGTCGCGAAAGAACCCTTGGGGGTAGAGGTAGAAAGCTTTGCTTTATAATGACCAGTGCCACACAGAAACGATCGGGTGAAGAATTTTACCTACACCATAGACACAGCTACAAATTGTGGTTGTAAAAAAATTTATTATAAATAGGTCGACAATAGGCCTGTTGCGGTGGGAGGGGGAAACTAGAAATGGGTTACGTGCCTCGCACTATGGAGGCTTCACACGCAAATGTCCACAGTGAGAGTAGAATCATTTGTGGTCTTGTGTTCGCCGGATGCAGTCCTTGTATGTAGATGCGGATAAATATATAAAATTTTATGTTAACAGTAGCTTCTAAAAATGGTATTTTTTGTATATTTGAAAATTGGTAACATCTCTCCAGTTATTTTTATTATTCGGATTTGCATGTCATTTTATTCCAACAGCTCATCTCTAGCATTTCACAATTGGCTTTGGTGTGTTTTGGTCCTCGACACCTTGGCAATTCTAAAACAATAAGTATTATCAATTCGTTACCAAAACCCTCCTCATGTACGTAACGCTGCCGTGTTATATACTATATAAATTGCTCAAGGTTATTAATAAAAAATTCTAGAGATGACCTCGTGAAGTGATAACTATTGTTCCTGGGTCGGTCATAGGTCGTGACGCTAGCGGCTTCTGGTGAGGTTCTTCTGCAGGGCAATATCTTCGACAATGTTGAACAAGCACGAAGCCGTCAAAATTCGACGTTCCTGCATTTTGAGAGACCATTAGAAAGTATTGAGAGAGTCCCGAAATCAACAAAACAATAAATTTTACACTAAATTCTCAACATACTTACCTCGTCAATTGCCTGCAAAATTTTGCTCTTCAGCATCGTGTTTTCGACAATGTCCACTACCGTATGCCCAAAGTTCTTGTTATATTCTTTTTGGTCTTCTTCACTTCGGCATAATACCAATTTATTAAAGGTTTCTAAGCTTTTTGCGAGGAGATAAGGCAATGCTTCGAAGTCATCGGTACTGCGTACTGCGTTCATCACGTTGCTTAGTGTTGGCCAGAATATCTCATCCAAGTAAAATTTTTCTCCCAGCTGTAAATGTTCATCATAGCCCTAGAATAAACGCAGAAACGAGGTTTATTGCGCGGTTGGCAGTAAAAGTATTTTAAACACGATTCTGAATAGTCTGAACGCTCGTACTCACAATGTCATTCAAAGCATTCTTAAAGGCCAGCGAAACACCCGTACGTCCAAGCGTTGGATTTTGGCACCCATAACATTTATGTAAAGGCCCTACAAACACACACAGAGTGAAGAACAATAAAACAGGAGGATGAAGAAAATCCCAGTATGCATGCTTGGTAACGCGTTCTCCATCATACACAAAGAAAAAGATAGATACTACAATCCACTAAACCAAGCGCAATGACCCAAGAAGAGAGAATCTCTCTTGTATCAACGTTAGAACGCGGTCCTATTTTCACCTAGTACTAATGGGAGTTTAATTCGTGAGCCAGGGTGTGAGATGTTTTTGTAGAATTTGTGGTATCTGCAGCTAGGAGCGTGTGTGCAAAGAAGGCAGGACAAATTTTGTTTGGCGATGGGGAGAAGCAGTCATTGAAAGCTTCAAAATTCCTTTAAAAGCCAGCACCCAATGTCGAGTGCCGGTATTTTTGGTGCCACTTCAGGAATCTTTTCAATTCTGTGTGGTACACCTGTTAGCTAGTGGGCAAGCCATGGCGTACAAAATCTGGAGATAACAAGAGTGCGCCTGATTCGGGTAGTGCCCGAATTCGTAGTCGGTGCAATTGCATCGAAAGGGAGCATTTACGGATACTTTGAAGAGGTATTTGTGTCATCTCGTTTTCGGATTGCTCGATTTTTGGTTCGCTATTCTGGCATTGTTACGCAGAAAACGTTATTTAGGTGTGTATTAGGTGTAGTCTTCCCGTTCAAATGTAAAGATTGTTTTTACTGTGTACTTCCAGAACAAGCTATTTTACACACAGTGACGCTATTGGAAGTATCACGAAGTGTCACAAAAGTATTTCTTCGTTAAATTTCTTATGGGTACGCTTTCAGTGGCCGCATAGATGAAGCAAAAGGGGCTTTTTATGTCATGGGGATCTGACTGTTTTCTTAGGAATCAACAGGAATCTCTAGATCACTTGTTTCTGCATTGTTATGCAACAGTGAATTTATGGCAAATTATCTTAACTACACTTGGAAAGGACTTTCTACAGAACCCACATAGCATGCGGTTTTTCTGCATGGAAAGAGAGGATGTGTGCCGTATGGTCTCATCATGTCGCTTGCCCTGCTCAGTATTTGGCGGATGTGCTGGGCCTGCCTCCATTAGGATGTTGACGCACGGCCGACGTGACAGTATTTCCGCGAAAGTGTTTTCAAGTAATCGAAGTACAGAGCACAAGCAATTGGTTGCATAAGTAGCTGTCAAGAGTTCAACCCCTTGCCGATCATAAGACATTTTCAAAGAAAACGCCTTCCCACCCTGGCATGGCGGTGGCCTGGTTGTGTTGCACTATTAGAGACCTTCAAAAAGACAAAAAAGGAGATAGCGCCGTTATTACAGAAGCAGCCTTGGCCTGCTAAGACGCATGTACGGAATATATTGGATCACTGCAGTATTTTAAATATATTTATTCTATACTTAGTTGAAAATCTTCTTGACCAAACAACATGAAAAACTAGAGCAGCAACAGGTTGTTGTTGTTGTTGTCGTTGTTGATGTTGTTGCTGCTGCTGCTGCTACTGCTGCTGCTGCTGCTGCGTATGATCATAATGATGTTGCTGCTGTCGTATTTGTTCAGAAAATCTGCTGCTGCTGTTGTTTTATTTAGACGGACACAGCAACAACTGCACTTTTTGCAGAACTGGGAACTGATCGTATTTGCCTTAAAATGCTTCGGTACCTCCGGCCTACCATAAGAACCGAGCATGCAAGAGAAACTAGAAAAGCGGTATTAATAACAATTTCCAATCAATGAATGAAGGAAGGATACACAAGGACGGTCAGATGTTGCGCATTTCTGGCCTAGTATGATATCCTGCAAGGGTGGAATGGTAAGCTGGGTAGTAATGGAAAGAGCTGCATTTAGTAGGTGAGAGTAATAGGGCTCACAAACATGCCCACAGCGTTTCGGTTGTAAACGTTTGAATTCCTTTTTTGAATCTTGAGTCTGAAATTTCGTTCTGACAACGGTGAGGAAAGCACTCGCCTCGACATGCGACGGCGTAGCCGCCGAAGAATTAGCTTCCAGTGTCCGGAGGACAAATTTGGTTAGGTGGTTTGACCACGGTAGAAAAGTATCTTGGCCTCGCACTAGTAAAAATTGGCTCTTGATAACTGCTATTGCTTAACGCAGTTTAACGGCACAGGCTCGAGATTGGCCATTGAGTTTGCCAGCTCCTGTGAAAAAAATGTCACGACGATGCGGCATTAATTATCTTGAAATTGAGCCGGCACTGCTTTAACATTCGGAATTTTAACTTGTAAAGGCAGGTAAATTCGCAGTAGCGAGAATACACACAATGGTAAGGGGGAGTTAATATTCCCACGCAGGAGAGAAAAAAGTCAGAATTAGGGGAAAAGAAGAGACGCAGGTTAGAAAAATGCTTCTTGTTAGTCTAGAAACGTCATAAAACTATTTCATTTATCTCCGGAAGACGGTATGCTAGATTCATTTTCATCAACGCTTACCGCGGGAAACACTTTAAATAAGGCGTGCCAGCCAAAACTCATCAACTAATAAACAGCGGCTACTGAACGTTTCCAATGCTGTTGGTGGCCTGCTTCAAACACTTCCTCAGTTGACGATCACTCCTTGTCGTTATGAGAACAGATGATAGAGCATACCGGAGAGCAGTCGTGTTGTCGATTTACCGAACAGAATTGTGTGCTCTGCTGCCTGAGTGCGTTCAAGAAATTTTACTACCTAAAAATATTGTCCCTGAGAGCACCGGCATATTTATGCATAGTTTCTGTACAACTAAACTACTATTTTAAACTACTTGGGGTGTCTCTAAAATAAATACTACGTTTTATTTGTGGCAGATGATCCGAACAAGGTTCAAAGAGTTTACTACGGGTATATAATAGACAAGCTAATAACGCAGTCCCAATAGCTAAGCATTAAGACAGGATAAAGTAGAGGAAGTGGGCGTTTATGCGTGTCACCTGCTGTCTCTGTAGGATCCTTCCGGTTGTCACCTGAAAGAGAATAGAAAGGCTGTTTCTCGCATGGCATCAAGCAGGCAGAAACACACCAGAAACGTGTCAAATGTTTTGCCATATACGTGTACTTCTGGCGAATGGTTGGGTATTGATCACGTCACTTTGGTCCTGCTTTCATCTCTGCGTACCTTGCCAAGCTACAATTTCAAATATTGAGCTACGTTGTAATTCACGATTGATTTTAAAGCTGTAATAAATAAACAGCAGCATGGAGGAGCCCCGCATGCAAATTTAAGTTATCTATGACGGCTTTTGGACTTCACAAAACCAAAAACTTTGTTTATATTAAAACCGCCTGACTTGAATAGGCTTCACTGTATTTATATTATTCTGCGCCAGAAATGTCCTTTTCAGTAATCAAAAAGAAACCTGGCTTCTTCACTCTTCCGGTCCTGGACCAACGCCACAGCCATTATATTTTCAGGGAAACAGCCTCTGCTGCCATCGAAAAGCTCAGCTTCCCCATACTGCGCAGAGGAAAAAGCGCTACCATTGTTCTAAAGAGATGGTTTTTTGTTGGCTTCCGCTTCTAAAACACCTGATACTACGACATGAGAGCCGAAATATACGAAACCCAAATTCCAGATTAGCTTCCTTCACACAAACTTCTTTTTAAGCATCTTACTCTGCCCTCTTAAGGATGCGAGGTAATACCTTAGTTCGGCTTTTGTTACAAAGTTCAGCTTCAACATTTTGCATTGACAAAATATTTATGCCGCGGTCTCGTTTAGGGCTCCACATGTTTTGCGCGCATTCCCCGAACTCAGGGCGTTGCGTAAAGCTATACGTACACAATGATCAACATGTATTGAAAAACAACTATTGCTCAAAAGAAACCTTCAAATATTTAGGGAAAAGGAACAACAAAAGCCCGAACTGATATGCCGTAAAGGGGCGGTCAGGATCTTCTATGCATTATATCTTTTAAAGCCATGTTACTTAGAAAGAAATTTACGTTAACCACAAGGACTATCAATCGAGGAATTGTTTTCGTGAAGAATGAATGCCAAGAGGGCGCCAAAAGATTGCAAAAACCAATACCTGACTCTAATTGTTAGGATGATTGATGTGAAGTTGACACACCCATAATGAACTCTAAGTGCCGCACGAATTACTCACAAAAGTAATCGCAATTGAAAGAAGCGACAAAGGCTATATTCGATATTGTAGATCAGCTATATTCGACATATCTGCTATACTCGACAAGATATAGACAACCGCTCATAAGAAGCACAAAAGAAGAACAGTGATACCCATTTTTATATATGTCCTTTCTCGTTCTCTTGTGTGTTGTTTTTGCACTGTACACTCAATGAACTGGAGGAACCTTCTGCGCTACTGGTCGAATTAACAAGCTGATTGCATACCACTTAGTCACATTGATGCATTCCACCAAGTATTACCTCATCAGTATAATACAAACGCACATTTGCCGTCCAGAGATACTGAAAAAAAAGCATTTCCCTCTGGGATATTGCACGGTAGTGGAAGCATTTAAATAAACGAATATTGGAAGCCAATGTAACGTTGTTCAGGGGAATAAGCGTGGCTACCTTAGATTTTGCAAAAAAACAACGAGCATTGATGCAGATTGCACTAGTCGTGTAAAGCTCGTGAAACAGCAAAGATCCCTGCACCTCGCCCTTCGTCTGCTACCCGGATCTTCCATCATCATCACCATCAATAGCCCACTAGGTGCACAGCAGGTCGAAGACCTCTATCATCCACATTTACATGCTCCCGTATCGCGCCGCTCGAGCCAATTCTGTAACACCCAATAATTTCGTTATTTCATACCTCCATCGAGTAATTGCCTTCCGCTTTTTCTGCACCCGTCTCTTCGTGTCCACACTGTCAACCTGAAGGTTCACCGCTTGTGATTTCGCCTAATTACGTGACCAGCACAAGTTTATTTCTTTTTCTTTATTTTAAATATGATATCTTCTACTCTAGTTTGTTCTGTTTATTAGGCAGCTCGTCCTCATTCTCTAGGAGTTATTCCGATTAGTATCGGTTCCATGAACCGTTGAGCCGGCGAACGTCTGCTGTAAAGTTGTTTATTTAGGCGCAAAGTATCTTCCCAAAACCTCCACTTCACATTTATTTCCGCACTTGCAGCTGCGTGTTCTTTATGACAGGGAGGCCCGAATAGTTGTGTACGTAGGCTTTCACATCACTCGCAAAGAGGACCACAATAGCACCCGCTAGAACCCGCGGTGAATTCTAAAGCGAGTGCCGGGGCAACGTACTCAAAGTAAATGTTGTGCGCCAGAAGGGTGATGACAGCTTTATCTTATAGACGCCGGTTTCATGACACGTATGTTCCATGTTCGATTCGGACCAAGCGAAGTGTTTTTTTTTTTCGATTGGCTGCGATACTATTGTTACCTGCTGCTACTAACCCCTTGCCTCCCGGTCCTTTGGGGTGGCCCAATAGTTAGGTAGCCGGTTTCACGCCGCAAAACACTTGGTTAAATTACCGGCATCTTCCTAACCACGCTTTTTCTCACGCTTCGAGGTTTTTTTGGTGCGACGGACGGATTTCTGTCAATCTTGACACCTCTGCTGTTAAAATTGTGTAACCAGAAAATGGATTGGACAGAAAGGCACTATTGCGGTCAGGTGTTTTGCTGCGTGCCTAAAACGAGTTTTCTAAAACCCAATCTGAAGTGCTCGTGAATGTGCATCAAGCGAAATATGTAAATCGCTTCAAATTTACTGGTGCTGTTGTCCTCTTTGTTCGATTATTCATATTCTTGAGTTAGAAGCTTCGCGAACTGCACTCCGAAAGCTTGTAAGTGGTACTTCAAAAAAACCTGGAAAATCTCTAGGTAATGTCATGCAAATATTCCAAGATATTCCAACTTACGATGGTACGTCTGCATGCAACTACTTATAACTACCTGAGGCTTATCTCTTCTGCGGACACAAACCATGGGAAGCAATCAAGACACTGTACAAAGTTTGGCTCTAAGCACTCGGAAGTATCGGGAAGATTTTGAATGTAACCCTTTATTAGATCGCAACATCGATTATATAACCTGTGGTTACTATACTCAATACCTACTAAAAGAGCAGAAGCATGGTGTCTCACTATAGCAATTCCAAAGAACTCTCCCATTCGCTCACCGAGCCATGGAAGATTATATTGTAAGGAATGACACTTCGAGATATCAAATGAGCAGTAGGAGTGAGGGAGTAAATCCACGGGCACGTAGCAGGTATTTGTAGTAGCACAGTGCTGAGGGGGGACACATTATTGTTCAAATGTGGGAGAAGCCATGGGTTTCGGTAGGTCACATAATGCGGATGTTGGAGAAGAGGTTGACCATTCGTTGAAATGAAGTACTAGGAAGGGAGTAAAAAGTAGGTGAATGTCTGATTTTAATAGATAAAAAAACTGCGAAAACTCGAATGCAAAGAATCTACATGGTAAACCCGCTATAATTGACTGTAAATTCCTGTAGGGGCCTCCTCCAAGAATTGGGCTCAAGCATAATGATGACATGGTGATGAGCAATCAGTAATGAGTCTTTAATTGGCCGTGGCTCTTATTTTACATCTCTGATACTCTGCTGGCATGTCTTGGTTCCCTCCTGGCCTTTTTTTTGGTTTTCCTACAGTAGGTGACAACAATGGGGTTGTTAAGGGTCCCATTCCAATAAGACATTTCTCTTTCGCATTCATTCGAATGTCGGTGGCCAAAATTTTATTTACAAGATCATTGAAGTGTTAACATCTATGCTAATGATCGAAACATTTAGCAAAGTATAGAGTTGAAGAGAGCAGCTAGAGCATGGAGGAGTGTCATTGGCAGACTTTACATTCTCCCCTACGTGAAAAGGGCAGAGAACGCATGCGTAGTCTGCGCTCACACAAAACTGCCTTCTCCGCATAAAACTCCACCAGTGGCGGATATCTTCAGCGTGTGGGCTCACCCCAGAATTCATGTGGCACAATGGCAAAAAGCCCTACGTGCCCGTGAAGGACCAGCAGTAGACATTCCTCCCAACTCATACCCAATTTTCGAAGAAGCCACTGAACTCCGATTTTAATGTGGCCCATTGCAGTCCCGTTCAAGTCTGTGATTGCATAACAAAAATATTTCGGAAACCCTGCCTTTAGGTCCCCTCACTTCAGATGAAATGGAGCCCCTCAAGCAACCAGTTTGAATTTGAGGTGAAACTCGACAGGATGTGGGCCGTTAGGCGCAGCCCTGAGCTTGTGTAATCATCTACATAAGAGATGGATGCCTTAATGAGGCACCTAATGCCTGACAAGCTAATGGATTCGCATAGTGTTGCTGTGGGTGTAAGACAAATGAAGGTTCGACTCTCACTTGAACTTTGGCTATTTCGAATGATAAGATTATCACGCCTCTTGCATGCTCACGCCTCAAATTTTCTACACTGTTGTTCTCGTATCCCAACACGGGTATAGTTATTTGTCGAATATAGTGACATAAATACTTAAACCTCAAGACGCCGTTTACAAACCTTTTAGGAAACTATCGCATGCACAATTCAACCGTTCACGCCGTCTTGCATGAACTAAAAAAACATAACGAAGGTGTCCTCACAGTGGCTTTTCCAGTGTGTAAACCTTTCTAAAGTGTGTGTATGGTTAAAACCACGTGTTATCCTTGGGTAAAAATCTCGGACTGTAGGTTTTGGAAGAAGACTTCAATTCATTTTACAAGGCGCGACTACACCAGCAATTTAGAGAATTTTTCGCTGTGAAACTACAGTACTATTCATGGCAGCACAGTGTGAAATATTTGTTTCTCGCCATTTGAGACAAGGTTCATTAGCTTGAGAAGTTGTACCAAAATGGCTCTGTAAGCACTTATCCGTCACTTTCTACTGCGGCCTCAATTGTTCTGTGGGTTTAGGTGAGCGTAGGCATGTGTGTCCGTGTCTGTGTTCGCTTGTGTGTGTCTGTGCTTGTTGTGTGTGTTTGTGTGTTTATGGGTGCGCCCGCGTCGAAGCGCGTGTGCGTGTTTTCAGGAGTGTATCTGCGTTAGCTTGTGTACGTGCGTGCATGCTTGTGTGTAGGTTTGTGCGTGTCTGGGTGTGGGTGTGAGTGCGTGTATGTGTCCGTGTGCGTCTGTGTGTTTGTGTTTGTGTGTGTGCGCGCGCGGGATGGCGTGCTTGTCTGGGAGTGCGTCTGAGAGTTACATAGGCCTCCTGCGCTGGAGTTTTGGCGACATGCAGCGCCCCTAGCGGCCGACGCCTTTGGGTAGTACAAAAGCAGACGACCCTCGTCGCCCTCCATGTGTTTTCAATTACAAGCCAGAGCGAAAGTTGGTTGTGGCGCTTTGTGGCGTGTTTAAATGACTGCATACTGTATGAAATAGCGCAAAAAGTAGTTACAGGGGCTAAACAAAATAATATCCGCTAAAAGAAGCCGATTTATCGGCTTTCTTTTGAGCAAGCTGTCGCGGTGGTCGCGGCGTGGGACAGTATCGCCAGGTCGGGTGGTTTAACTGTTTGACGACAGTTAAAGTTTTTTCTTCTTGCGTGCGGTCGACAAAGGAAAGTTCACGAGTAACATAAACACGGAACGCTGCTCATCCTATATCCTGAGGTAACCTCAAAAGGTTGCTTCAGCAGGAGCATGGACGCGAACACAAGAATTGCGCAGCCGACTCAGCTGACACTGCTGGCCTGGCACCGCCTTTGAAACGAGTGGAAATTTTGTTTCGTATTTTCGCAAACTAAATGATTTTTGCGTAACGTTTTACGCCGCAGGATTTACGAATGGCAGGGTACATGTATACTAGCGAGTAGGTGAGGCAATAGCGTCAAATCAACAAATTAAGCGCTATTAAAGGACGCAAAACATGCACCAAATCACACGCCCGCTGCCTGCAGAGATGTGTACTTCTATAACATCACATAACACAGCATAACATAACACAGCCGCATACACGGCGCAGGGCCCCGAATATTTACATACGATCATCACTGAGTGTGTTGGTTTTCTAGTGCACGGGTCGTCGAATCTGAATGCCGACACGCCAGTTTTGACTTCAAATGGAGTTAGACAGCGAGACAAAAACAGAAAATTGGCGTCCTCCAGTTGAATTGCCCCCCCCCCATCTTTACACTTCGCCAGAATATTGTCAAATATTATTAGAAATTCGCTGAATTTTTTCTCTTTGCATTTAAAGCCCCCTCCCCCCCCCTTCGATTTACCGTCCAACCCACCGTGTCGGCTGCATGGAACTCGGCCGTTGCTGACCCTCATTCTGGGCTATTAAGTGCGAACTGGGACTGTATGCTGCAAGAGCGAAATTAAGTAAACTGAGAGCAAACAATGAAGGCGAGCGGCCTCTTAGTTCGCCCGACCACTTTGTTTTACGGCCACTAATTTCCGAATCGCAAAACAGATTTCACGCTTCTGACGGTCGCGGCATTTTGTCACTGAGACACGCAAAAAAACGGCAAGCTAACGCTGCACCATGCATTCGTAACGGCGACGCGAACGAGCTCTGTGTCTCTGTGTAATGAAAGTGCACGCATAGTGTGCAGGTACGCAAAAGAGCGGCGCACCGCAGCTGGCGAGCCTGCGGTCCGCCGGACTCGCTGGCTTTTTAAAGCGCGATCCTCGCCGATTGCGTCACTCTTCTTTTTTGATAGGCTGTTTTTGAAAAGTCTTTGCCACCTAGAGTATTAGTTTAAACTAGAAATTTCTCTTAAAATTTCACTTCGTACGACCATCGATCGGCGAACCTGCGAGTAGCAGACGCCGTCACGGTCCCGGCACTTTCGTCGGCGCTGTAAACGTGTTTAGCGCGGCAAAGCTTTTTCCCCTAATGCCAAGTTGATCGCTGAAATAGATCGGACGCGTCGGGGATGAGCTGGTGACCACGTCGCAAAACAATCGGGAGCGTCGAGCTCATTCTGCTTCTGTCGACACGGGATCCTATGGGACCCGCGCAGCTTTGTACTACCCGGAAGTACTGCCCGCAAGCCGCTTGCGCAGCGCCCCCTGGGCAGCGCAGGAGGCCTATATGCGTGTGTATGTGTTTGTTACTTGCGTGTTTTTGTGTATGCGTGCCGGCGTCTGTGCGTTTTGTGGCATGTGTCTGTTTTTGAGGAAAGAATAATGCTTTGCGACACGGTGAATGGAGGCATTAGAAAAAAGCCCGCTTCATAACTCTAGCTAATAATTCGATTGACAGATAAAACTAAACTCAAAAAAAGTAAGCATCTGCTTTCATCACTACTCACTTGTGCAAACTGCCCTGTGCGTCTGTGAACAGTCAGCATCCATCTGGATAACGCCGCTTTCACAGGGAGTCGCATACCTGGTAACACCCCTGAAAAGAATAAACACGAGCAGTTCCTGTATGTCTACATCAAGCAGAATTTTCGACACTAATTGTCTAAAACAAAAGAAGAACGAACACAAATCTCGCACTATAGGCTACGTCTCCCGCTGTGCCGGCAAATATTTGGAAAATAGAATTTCTGCAAACGCAATATTTAAAATGTTTTAAATGTGAAGCAGTCTTTGATATTAAGTACATATAAGGCTTCATCTTTACCACTTGCTGTTTGAAGAGATTGTCAAAAAGTACGCGTTGAGAAGGAAACCTTTGGCAAGTGAAATCAATGTACGCCATGCATGATCACAAGGTAGTCGGTGCTACCTAGATGAAAACATTGAATCATGTTCCCAGCGATGTGACAACCCGCTGCTCTTCTTGATGACAGACTTGCGGTACGAGGAGGTCGGCATAGGCAGGCATATTCGTAAACAAATTAGGTGTTATACGAAAGGCTAGTTTGATAGGGAAATTGCCAACTGCTTTGGAATTAGTAAATTTCATTACTGGCTAGATGTCCATCATACCGTAACCTCGCGATTGCTTGAGCTCCTGACCTTGTTTACTAGATGTTCCAAGGCCCTTTTTAAAACAGCTAGAGGTCGTAAAATTGCGCTAAGCCCCATTAGTTTGTAACCGTGCAAGTTCAGGCTGAAAAACTTGGTCTATTGTGTTAAGTCGAAGATACAACGGCTGAGAGAGAAAATTCATCTAACCCTTTTATTATCGTCTCCTTAGTGTTTGGCTTCAAACCACTGATAATCATGTATCAGCTGACTCCCTATAAAAAGCTTGTCAGAATGAAAAGATCTCTAACCGATAGGTCCCTGTTGTTTTTTTTTGCTATGGTCAAGCGCTACAAAAAACCATGATCGCATTGCACACGCTCAGTTTTTTATGTCTTGTGTTTTACTCAAAGGCATGGTCATAAACAACTTGTGTAAAGAATCTCAACACTGGAGTAAAATTTCTGGATTTAAAATCGAGTATTTGCAAAATGGAACATTTAGGCACAAAAATTGCTGCAAAAGAACTTTTTGCGCACATAATGTGACACTAAATCTATCTCTGAAACTGCTCGTTTTGTTTGCGTAGCTTAGACTTGCTCAAACAAACACACTTTTTATTGTCTATCCGGACGATCAAACACTGTGTTATACAGAAAGCCTGAAAGAACCAAAATACAACACGGAAAATATGGGAATAGCGGAATAACTAACGGCAGTGAGACGTATTTGAGATGCGATGTAATGTGGCGAAGTGCAAATAGTACAATTTTCATCAGTCCTGTTGAAAAACTTCTAGGGCATGTGATTTTATTTTTGATTGTAAAGTCGCGTTGTCACAAATGCGCATATGACGCTTCTATCATGTATCGGCTGCAGACTGCATGAGATCAGCCTGCCTGCACCGCTGAGAGCCTTAAAGATAACTAGCTCAGCCTCAAGCAGTCGCTGAACATCATACGTGTTTTTAACACGCTCAACGGCGAAGAACTTTGCTCCCACCTTTGAAGCTCTCGCTGGTCCCTGTGTCGTAAGAGGCGTGTTCACACACGGCCGATAGTCGGCTGATTAGGCATTGTGCCCACAAGAGGCCGGGGCCTATGTCAACACAACGCACACGAGAACTGGCCAATGCGCGAGTGTCAATCGGCATGCACTCTACCAGCTCGCTCATGGAGCAATGAAGGTGGCAGCGCAAAATTTTGAATGAAGTTAAAATATTACCTAAGTGCAAGCATTTCACAAAAAAAAACAGTGGAACACAACGCATAAGCTGTCAAGGGTGCAGCAGAGCACTTATGTTGTAGATTCGCTGCAGTGCCTTCTCTAGAGTACTTTGAGTATCAGCCTTGCTTTCATACAGAAATTCGCAAGAGAGGGTGCCGATGCTCAGAAAGAAGTAAACACACTGGAATAAGTATTTATTAGGTTGGGTGATAATTTTAAAATTCAGAATTCATTTCTTATTTTATAGTATTGTTTACTCATTTTCGGCCTAGCAACGCCAGCCTTTGGGGCAACCACGTAACGCAAAGAACACCCACAAAACCTTGCATACGATATGATGTGACTGTTTGAACTTGGTTTCGTAATAAGAGAGACCCAGGTCCAATACAGACAAGGGGAAGCCGCGATATTTTCGAAGCGTCGCTTTCATTTGGTGATGGCGCGTAAAAACAATCTTTAGATACTTTGAACGTGAACCGAGATTTTGGGACTACAAGCCTAGACGACATGTTGGGCCAGCAAAGAGATCCACCCATGTATGAACAAGTGCTTTCAGCAATTCTAACTTGCTACTTTCGAAACAAAATGAGGTGCTTCAGACGGGTCTGCCGTTGGTTTAGCGCTGCCGAGAGGGCAAATGTAATTTATATATGGCACAGCCTTTTCATTTTTTATTTGAACCATCCCAGGGGTGGAATCAGTATTTCTTGAATAAAGTTTGTGCAGTAAGTGTCCCCCTAATGCCCACGATTGTCGTATCTCTATTGGTTACGTTCTTTAGGAAGGATAAATGATCGCAAATTTGTGGGACTGCTTCTGACCACTGTGTTTGTTCACTCAGGCCGAAAACGGCTTCCTGTACCTTTATTTTGCGGTTCACAATCAACCCTCCAGGAAAATTAAAATCTTAGGTACCTGTTTCAAATGCTTCACAATTTCTCTGCGCTTTTGCGACCCTACATTTCCTACTAGCGTTCCAGTCAGCTAAGCGTCACCTGTGCGCTTGTGTGGAGCGACGTTGACTTCTTACACCTTGCTCAGTTTGACCCAGTCAAAAGACTTGAAACAACAATTAATGCGCAGGGCTTACTAGATATTGCTTCTGAGCAGAACATCACTGTACTTAATACTGGGGAACCAACGTTTTTTTTCCGTAAAGGCTTTTCAAGCGCGCTTGACATCACCGTCGTATCCTCCACGCTACTTTCTAGATGAGTGAGGTGGCCTGTGGATATCGAATCCCATGGCAGCGGCCACATCCATACCTACATAACACTGGACGGTGTTCCAGGTAGTTATCGGAAACATGATGTCCGGTTCACAAACTGGGAGGTATTTACCACAGCAGTTCAAGAGGGCCTGCGTTCGGTGCCATCCTACGATGACTCTGTAAGCACGATGGCTAATGCGTGCTAAACGAGCACGAAGACTTCTATACTACCCAAGTTATTTTCTGTCGCCGATGCAGAGCTTGAAAGGCTTCGCGCCATACGCCGGAGAGCAGAAAGATGAGTGCGTAAAACACTAGCATCTGAACACATTCGAGAATACTGACAAGTGCAGAAGAACATTAAACGGCACATCTGAAAATTGGCTAAGGGTGAATGGACATCTTTCTGCCCATAGTTGAACCCCAGGAAACCATTCACTATAATATGGAGCCTCTTCAGAAGTATTTGATCACCATCGACGTGCCTGAACCAATTTATGTTAATTTAATTACGTACCAATTCCACATTCTTAGGCTTCGCTGAGATGTTCTGAGCAAAAAGTGTGGCCACATCAACGTCACCTCCGTCACTTCCATTTTCGGATAACGGACCCGTATCACATCACATGCCCCTTACGGATGCCCCATTTACGATACCGGAACTCGTCATGGCTTTATCCGCACGTACAAAGTCCGCTTACCCTGGTCCAGACGGCATAACTTCTACAGCTCTGACCCATCCGGAAGAAGCGGGAAATAGATTTCTCCTGGAGATTTTTAACAAATCCTGGGGGACCGGTCGTGTGCAGCCCAGCTAGAATGCTCGCATTGTGCCTATATTTAAACCAGGAAAAGATCCCACCGACATTCAATTGTATCCACCTTTTGCGCTTTCGAGCTGCGTAGGCAAACTTATGGAAAAAATTGAGCTGCTTTGGCTACATTAGGATCTAAGTACTAGAAATATTTAGCCGCCAAAAAGTCCGGTGTATGCAAACGAAGAAGTATTGTCGACAATGTAATCGCCCTTGCGAATTGCGTCAAGCGCGAAAAGCACACCTAACACCTACCGGCGACGAAGCGCCGGTAGTATGCGCACAGCCCAAGAAATCTTCGCACGCCCTTCTTGTCTTTCGGCCTTGGGAAGTTCGCAATGGCTGAAGTTTTGGCCGGGTGAGGTAGGACTCCTGCGGCGTTGACGAAGTGGCCCGAGAACTTGAGTTCCGCGTATGCGAAACGGCACTTTTCAGGCTTCAGCGTCAACCCCGACGTACGAATGGCCTCGAGTACAGACTCCAACCTTGCAAGGTGTTCGTCGAAAGTCTGGGCGAATACCACTACGTCGTCGAGGTATACGACGCAGGTGTGCCACTTAAGGCCAGCTAGCACAGTGTCCATGACTCTTTGAAACGTCGCTGGTGCGGTGCACAGCCCACACGGTGTCACCTTGAACTCGTAAAGGCCGTCTGGGGTTAAAAAGGCAGTTTTCTCTCGGTCTCTCTCGTCCACTTCAATTTGCCAGTAGCCAGTCTTCAGGTCCATCGGTGAGAAGTACTTCGCGTGGTCGAGGGCGTCATCGATTCGGGGGAGGGGGTACACCTCCTTTTTCGTTATTTTGTTCAGTCGCCGGTAGTCAAACCAAAACCTTAATGTGTCGTTATTTTTCTTTACGAGTACGACGGGCGCAGCCCCGGGGCTTTTCGATGGCTGTTTAATGTCGTTGCTGACCATGTCGTCGACTTGAGTACGGATGGCTTCCCCTTCGTGTGAAGACACGCGGTACGGTGATTGTTGGGTAGGTCGGGCTCCATCTTCGGTTATTATTCGGTGCTTCGCTAGAGGGGTCTGACGTAGTTTTGCGCTCGACAAAAAACATTCGCTATAGCGACGCAGCAAAGCCAATAATTTGTTCCGTTGTTCTTGCGGTAGCGTCGGATTCACGTCGAAGGGCTGCGGGAGCTTGAAGGTTTCTACGGGTGTGCGTTCAAAGTCGGCGACCGCGATCACGTCAATTGCTTCTTGCGTTTATTCAAAGAATGCAATTGCCGCGCCCTTGTTTAAATGCTGGTACTCCTCGGTGAAACTAGTAACCCAATTGTGGGATTGGTGTTCCTTGAAGCGCGCATTGCCATTTGCGACAGACACACCACGGTCGAGAAGCACCCTTTGATCAGGGTCTACGATAGCATCGACGTCAGGAGCAGCATCTTCACAGTAGACTGCGACCATTGAGCTTGAGCGGGGTGGCAGGGTGACATGATCATCGGCAATCCTTACAGCAGCACGTCGTTCGGGATTCGCTTCCGGCGTCATGGAGTGATGGGGGGGGAAAAGTTATTGACTGAGTCTGCAGATCGATTATTGCTCCGTTGTGCATCAAAAAGTGCATTCCAAGAATTACGTCGCGGGAGCAGTTAGGCAGAACGACGAACGCCGCATAGTACGTTGTGCCGTGTATGGTGACGCGCGATGTGCACGTTCCACTTGGCGTCACAAGGTGGCCTCCTGCTGTGCCTATGTGCGTACCGTCCCATCTGGTCATAACTTTCTTCAGTTTAGACGCAAATGGTCCGCTCATTACCAAATAGTCAGCTCCCGTGTCTACGAGGACGACTACGTTAAAGCCGTCGATGGACACCTTGACGTCAGATGCAGTCTTCCTCGAGTAACGGGTTCGTCGGGGCGTCGTATCTCTGCTTGTACGTGTTGACGGTCGGGCACTGTACATCGTCGTTGTACAGTGACGTCTCGGTCAGGTCGGGTACGCGTCGCGCAGTGTACTGTCGTCGTGTTCGGGAGTCTTGTCAGGGTTAGGTCGGGTCGTCGGGATGAGGGCATGTCATGAATCAATGTCTTCAGCGCGTCCTTGCGTTGTTGGAGGGTTTGCACTTTTTCGCCGTAGAGCAACTTCACCTCCGGAAGTTGCTGCTCTTAGTTTTCCCCGCGTGGGCTGGGGGACCGGCCACGTGCGAAATCATCATTGCTACGGCGGTTAGGCGACTGGTATGGGTAGGGCGACGGCGATCGGTGTGAGCGGGCTGGTCGGCTCTTGGTGTTGGACAGGTATTCGTCGATCTCCGTAGGGCGCTGGCCGGGTCGGGGACGTGGGGCGTCGACGGAGAAACCACGCAGTCCGAGTCTCCTGTACGGGCAGCGACGATAGATGTGATCGGCCTTTCCGCAATGGTGGCACAGCGGACGATGATCTGGCGTTCGCCAAACGTCAGTCTTCCTCGGCGTCTGGGTTTGGGCTGTGTACGTTGGTACGGTCGACGGCGGCGACAGTGGCGACGGCGGCGAGAGTGGACGGCGGTACGCTGGAGCTTCTTGTAGACGGGTTCGAGCAGAGCGGGGTCGACGAACAGCCGCGGAGTAGGTCATCGCCTGTGGCTCGCGGGGTGCCTCGAATGGCATAGAAGTGCCCAAAGCGTGTTGGACCTCTTCGCGGATGACGTCAGTCAGGGAAGCCACTTGAGGTAGCGGCGTCGTCGGAAATCTGACCACTGCTCGGATGGTCTCACGCAGTGTGTCAGAGCTTGAAGCCCCGGCACCGATCGTTTCGGAAACCAGCACGTTTACCCGGGGATCCTACTTCCTCGTTCGAACGTCCAGCGTCTTCTCCATCGCGGCCGCCTCAGACGCAAATTCGGCCACCGTCTTGGGAGGATTGCGGACAAGGCAAGCAAAAAGCTCCTGCTTTACCCCTTGCATGAGAAACGTTAGTTTCTTTTCTTCTGTCATCTCCGGATCCGCACGTCGAAACAATCTCTTCATCTCCTATACAAAGATCACTACCCCTTCGTTCGGGTACTGCGTTTGAGTTTGAAGTAAAAGCGCTGCCCGTTCTTTTCTGACCACGGTAGTGAAGGTCTTAGTGACCTTGCATGCTAACTGAGCCCAGTTTGTAAAGGAGCTCTCGTAGTTTTCGAACCAAGTGCGAGCCGAATCGGCCAAGTAATACAAAACGTGCCGGAACGTTTCTGCGTCGTCCCACCTGTTGAATTTTTGGACGCGCTCCAGTTTCTCCAACCATTCTTCTGGGTCTTCTGCGGGGGCTCCTTGGAATGATGGCGGTTCCCGTGGCTGCTGCAGAACGAAAGGAGGATTGGCTTGGTTGAGCATGGTGCTGGTTGCGACGTCTTTCTTCTTCGTCTTCTCCGGTAATAGGCCGAACTCAGGTGGTAAATCTTGCAGGCGGAGGCTGGCTCTTAATGGACTGGCTTGGCGGCTTCCAGAGGCTGTAGTGGGCATGAAGGGTGCGTACCCTGCACCTCCACCAGATGTCACGAAGACAAGAACGATGCAGTTGCCTTGAATGAGAAACACGTTTTTTGGAGCAATCTTGTGCTCCCCTAACAACTCCAAAGAATACAGATGCGGCGAAGCAGCGGTCAACATAGTGACTTGCACAGGCGAGTGTCGTCGGATCGAATGCCCCGGCGTCCGCACCGCAGGCTTTTTATCTTTCGGCGCGCGTGGTTCTCGAAACGTCGATTCACATCGAGAACATAGTACATCTAAGAAGATTATTCTGGGCTGTTCACGTTAGGTCGGTATGCTCTCGCTATAACAACAGATAACAAATGCGGCACAGAAAGAAATAATGGAACACGCACTTCCCTTGGCGCATAGGTAACACAGACCGGCCCAACGGGGCGGTAAAGGCAAAACACAAATAAACAAATCCAATGTATGCTTCGCGGCAATATTCTTCCGCCCGGGTTGTTTCTGAAAGGGCTGTAGACACTTCAAATGCACAGGCTAGCTACCGGACTCCATTACCATTTATGAGAAAAATCAAGCAACCCACGTAAGGGCCCAAACGTGTGATCAAGTTTGACTGAAATCCTCCGCACACAATGAAGCATGTTTCCAACCCACTATAAAGGGACTCAAATCAATGAAACCATCCAATATCGCCATGCAAGAATTTGGGAATCTCACCGCTACTTTTAAAGTATGGTGACCTTTTGTGTCCTTACTGCGACCGTTGAACTCCAGTAGGCGCTGTAAGAAAGGCCACTTTCCCTGACGATGATGATCGCGGGTAAACTAAAAAATCAAAATGCTGGACGTGGGCGAAAGCGAACGTTGCTCCCTAGCGTTATGAATTCCGCGTCAATCTGATTGCTTCATTTTGAGATTTTTTTCTCGTATGGAAGACCTGCTCGAAAATATTTAAACTCACACACAAACTCTCATAGGCGGTTCAATCATGGACCGGTATTTTAAAATTCAGGCAGGCACAAACATGCCTCAAGAAGAAACACCCAGTTCGGCGGCTTCTAACGCACCGTCTTGACATTTTACACAAGCGCATCATTGTTCACAAAAATTGACTGATTTCCCCGAGGTGCCTCTGTATTCCGGTCAAGTATTCGACAGTTCTATGGGGTAAACATTCTGATCTGCGCAAGAAGGTCATGGGGCACGGAGCAGTTTCATATCGCTGGCAAGAATCGTATACTGTAGGAGTGATTTGTATGTCATTTTTATGAGTCTGCTGCAGAAAAATAAAACCACAGCAGCCCGACATAAAACAAACCAGTGATCAATTGTCCAGGCTGATTGCACAAGCGACACCTAACCGACCACGGCACAAGTGCACCTTATCTGTTGTGTTAATGTTTAACAGGCAACGTGGAGGTGTGCAAATTAAATAGGAAAATATTTGCAGGAGCCTGGATGCACATTTTTTGACGCGCTTCAACACCCTAATATCTAAAATCATCCGATAATGTTGGTGGTAAATTGGCACAGGAACTCAACTTTCAATTAAATTGCACTCGAATTCCTTCCTGGAGAGACCATACATGGACCGGAGAGAAAAACGCACCATAAGAATCTTCTAAAGTGTTAGCAATCTCCTTAAGCAAGTCCGAAGGCACGTTATGATTGTCGGGGGGGTCAAACCAAATTAAAAAGCCAAATGAGCCCCCATTTTATGCGCCATAAATACATTTAAAAACGTGTGATCAGCCGTTTTGATACAGAAGAACTGCGAGACGACCTGACATCCAAACTAATGCACGAATCGAACACCACCTCCCCTTAAAGTTATTACGGCGCATGGGGAATTACTTGAATCGCCATACGGAGGCAGCCAATGCTCTACGAAATGCTTGATGTATATGCACAACTAAGGACCTGCAGAACACAAACAAACAAACAAGTTTCGTAACCAAAAATACACCACACAGTTCTGTTTGCGCACATAAAGATAGCTCACGCCTCATCTATGCCTGCATTTTACGCTTCACTATACTAAGTTTACAAAACTAATAGGTTCCACCATTTCGTATGTGCTTTAGAGGAACCACAAGTGACTATATGGTTTCAGATTACCAGGTTATTTATTTATTTATTTATTTATTTAGAGGTACCTCAAAGACACCGATGGGTGGGGTTTTGCATAAGGGGTGGTGAAGCACAAAAATTACACAACCGAACAACAAACAACAGACAAAATACAACCACCGAACACGCATATCACGAATACAGAGGGTTTCAAGCACCCTATGTTTATAAAAAGCATACAATGCCAACAAACAAAGTAGGTAACACCACTAAAGATAATAGCATACATGACACAAAAATAATCAGGGCAAACGTTTTCTGGGGCACCTTTGAACTGCGCCGGGTTTGTTTGGGTGCTGAAACTTTCGGGACGGCCGTTTCATTCGATGGCTGTCACAACCGAAAATGAATTTAAATGGCGGTCGTGCGTGCGTGACGTGGGTATACTGCTTTTGAGTGGTTGAGGCGATTCGATGGGTGATGAGAAGTTTTTATGCAGAGGCTTTGGCATAATAACGAGTTGTAGAATTTGTGCAAGAGGCCAAATCGTGCTACTGTATGTCGTGTTTTGAGATCTGGCAATTTAGATTTACTTTTAAGATGTGTTACGCTTGTGTGGTATGAATAATCGGAAAAGATGAATCAGGCCGTGCGGTTCTTAATGGATTCGATGATGGTACATGAGTTAGCTTGCGGTAAGTCACAGACTGTACACGGGAATTCCAGCTTAGGGCGAACAAGCGTTTCGTCGACCAAAAATATGACGGTGGATGAAGCCAGGTTTATGTTACGTCGGAGGATGCCCAGCGCGCGATTCGCGTCACTGCTAATGTGATTTATGTGGGATGACCATGTAAGGTCATCAGATATAAGGAGACCTAAATATTTAGTTAGCGAGACAGGAGATATAGCGGAGCCACTCAAGAATTATTTGTAGGTGGAACAGGAGTGACGCCTGTGGAATGACATGACGGATGTTTTGTGAACGTTTAGAACAATGAGCTATTTGTTGCACGAATCATCTATCTTCCTTATGCCTCTATACTGGCGCAGCTGCGGAACCCACCACCCTTTCCAAAAACCTCTTCATTTGTCAACGTTCACCTCCGCTACGCTTGCACCGCGAAACCGCTGTGTCACCGTCATTACCTATAAAACCTTTTCTTGTCCGCATAAAAAATGCAAGGCCATCTGGATAGGCTGAAACTTTGATATCACAGTCTGCAAGTCAGAAACCATCAATGCCACCGCTTTGCAGAAAACCAATGCACGGGGCCCCAATGTACTGTGGCGGCGCCCCAGCAGCTTCCGTCGTCTGCTGCCGCAAACGGGCACGCTCCAGGAACGATTACGCTGGGGCTGAGCTACGAGTGGCGAGTGCTGACCACGCGCTTGCGGTGCGCGCTGGGCACGAGCGTGGAATAAAGCGGGGCCTCCAGTTTGGGCCCACGGCGCTGTAGCGTGCAGACGTGTGTCTTCTCATCTCTCTGTCGCCGTCGCGACATTGGTGACCCGGACGTTGCAGCGGAGCCACGTACTCAGAATGGACCCTCCCCGCGACGCCAGCGGTCCTTCTGTGTCCTCCGCTGCCTCTTCACCTGGCATCTCCGCCGTCGCTTGCCGTTTGCCCCCCTTCAGCGCTAAGCACGCCGACGTGTGGTTCCTTCAAGCCGAGGCAAGCTTCCGAGTGAGTCACATCACGTCGCAAGAGACCCGCTTCAACCATCTACAACTGTCACTGCCTATTGAGATCGCGGTTGAGGTTCGTGACATCCTTGCCAACCCGCCTACCACGAACCCTTACGACACGTTGAAGGCTGCCATCTTGAGCCGCACCAGCCCTTCGGAACGGCTGCGTTTCCAGGGGCTGCTTTCTGCAGAGGAGTTGGGTGACCGTCGACCTTCGCAGCTCCTTCACGAACTGCAAACCCTGCTCGACGACGCGCCTTCTGCCACGGACTCCCGTTTGTTGAAGGAACTTTTCCTGCGACGGCTCCCCTCTTCCGTGCAGATGATCCTCGCGACTGCTTCTGACCTTCCCTTATCCGTGTTGGCCGCGCATGCTGACAAGATAATGGAAGTCGCCACGTTGCATCCGCATTTGTCCACGGTGGCATCCGCTCAATCTTCGGACCATACCACCGTGGCGGCGCCTGCTACTCCTTTGCCCTCGCCGCTATCCGACGACCTCGCTGCTCTCCGAGAGCGCATGCAAAACTTGGAGAAGCTTGTCGCCTCGGCTGGTTACAGCTCGCCACCGCCTCGCAACCCTCGAGCTCGCCGGTTTGGCCCTTCTCGCCGTACCCCGTCTCCGCAAGTATTTCGCCAGGAAGGCACAATGCGCCAGCCACCTCAACACCCTGATTCATTGTGCTGGTACCATCGCCGCTTCGGTGCAGTGGCGCAACGTTGCACCCGTCCTTGCGGCTGGCCGGGAAACGAGGCGAGGGATCGTTAGCGGCGGCGACCGATTCCCAAGCCAGCGACAGTCGCCTCTTCTACATCACAGATGCAACCAGTGGTCAACGTTTCCTAGTTGACACTGGTGCTGAAGTGAGTGTGCTTCCCGCTAATTCCTGTGACCGCACTCAAGCACCACTGTGCCATCTCCAAGCTATTAACAAGTCCAGCATTCCCTTGTACCGGAAAAAATCCCTGATGGTAAACATCGGCCTACGCCGTGCGTTCCGCTGGATTTTCCTCGTGGCCAACGTGAGTCACGCCATTCTAGGAGCCGATTTCCTTTCGCACTTCGGCCTCCTGGTTGACATGGCCAGAAAAAGAATCCTGGACGCCACAACTGGCCTTTCTGTCATCGGCAAATCGTCTCCAGTCCATCCGTTTGCATTCACGCTTCTTTGCGACCTACCTTCTCCGTACCGGGAATTGCTGAACGAGTTTCCTTCCCTGACTGCCCCTCCAGACTGGACAAAGCCAGTGAAGCATGACGTCGTTCATCAGATCATCACCACCGGTCCACCTACGCACGACGTGGCGCGTCGACTGGCTCCAGAGAAACATAAAATCGCGGAACAGGAATTTCACCACATGGTTGAAATCGGCATTGCTCGCCCGTCATCGAGCAACTGGTCCTCGTCGTTACACATGGTCCCGAAAAAATCAGGAGACTGGCGACCCTGTGGTGATTACCGCTCCCTGAACGTGGCCACTGTACCCGACAGGTACCCCCTACCTAATATACAGGACTTCACCAATAACCTCAGTGGATGTACCATCTTTTCAAAGCTTGACCTCCAAAAAGCCTACCACCAAATCCCCGTAGCCCCGGATGACGTCAAGAAAACTGCCATCATTACACCGTTTGGCCTCTTCGAATTCACTCGAATGCCTTTCGGGTTACGCAACGCAGCTCAGACTTTTCAGCGCTTCATAGACGTCGTCCTCCGTGGTCTACCTTTTGTTTTCGCCTACATAGATGACGTTCTTGTCGGCAGTTCATCGCTATCTGAGCACCTGCACCATCTGCGGATAGTTTTCGAACGCCTAGCAGAGCATGGCCTCATCCTTAATTACGAGAAGTGTGCGTTCGGGTTGCCGTCGTTGGAGTTTCTGGGTCATTTCGTTGACTGCAATGGAATTCGTCCTCTGCCAGACAAAGTGAAGGCCATAATCGAGTTTCCCCGACCTGAGTCCTTGCGCCAACGGCGCCGTTTCCTAGGGCTGGTGAATTATTACCGACGGTTCATCCCGAAATGTGCGGCCATTGTTCAACCTCTCGAAATTTTCCTTCAAACTCCCAAGTCTCCCGAGTGCAGTCTTGAATGGTCTGAAGCCGCTGATCGCGCATTCACTACCATCAAGGAGCGCCTGGCCTGTTCTACCCTCCTCGTGCACCCGCGCCACAACGCTCCCACAAGCCTGATGGTAGATGCTTCCCACTGTGCGATTGGAGGTGTACTTCAGTAGCACATCCGCGGCAGCTGGCACCCGCTCGGTTTCTTTTCGAAGAAGCTTTCTCCCACTGAGCAACGGTACAGCACTTTCGGACGGGAACTCCTGGCGGCATACCTCGCTGTGAAGCATTTCCGCTTTTTCCTCGAAGGCCGCAGCTCCGTGATCTTCACCGATCACAAGCCTCTTACGAACGCCTTCAAGTCATCGAAGACTACATATTCTCCCCGAGAGACGCGACATTTGGCTTATCTTGCAGAGTTTACGACGGACATTCGGCATGTCAAGGGAGTTAACAACATTCCAGCCGACGCCCTTAGCCGTATTTCCGCCATACAGCGCCCAGGTTTCAGTTCTCAAGAGTTGGCCCAAGCCCAAAGCGATGACGAGGAGCTCCGAACTCTACGTTCTTCAAACAGCTCCTCTCTGCAACTCGAGGACATTCTATGCCCTGATTCGGGAATCAGCATCGTTTGCGACATTGACCCGGTCTAAGGCCGCAGACGGCCGTACCTTCCTGCGTCTCTCAGGCGCATTGCCTTCAACTCTATTCACCGTCTCTCTCATCCTGGAGTTCGTGCCTCACGGCGTTTAATTGCCGAGAGATACGTCTGGCCGGGCATGAATACTGACGTACGCGCCTGGGCCCGTTCCTGCCTCGCCTGCCAACAATGCAAGGTCTCGGCATACCACATCGCCTCTGGCTACTTTCCCACTACCGGACTCAAGGTTCTCCACAATTCACGTGGACCTTGTTGGCCCACTACCACCATCTAAGGGCTGCCGCTACATCTTGACAGTGATCGACCGTTTTACCCGCTTGCCAGAGGCTTCTCCAATCGACGATATTACGGCTGAGACTGTTGCTTCCACGCTTATGTCGACGTGGATCGCCCGTTTTGGCGTGCCGTCGTAGATTATCACAGACCGTGGCCGCCAATTTGAGTCCACACTCTTTCGCCACTTGACATGCCTACTCGGTGTTACTCACCTAAAAACAACGGCCTATCATCCTCAAGCCAACGGCATGGTCGAGAGGTTTCATCGTCAGCTCAAGGCCTCGCTGATGGCTCACGAATCACCTGAGCAGTGGGCAGTTCACCTTCCTCTTGTGCTGCTAGGATTGCGCACTGTCATCAAAGATGATCTTGGTTGTGCCGCATCCCAAATGGTCTACGGGACGTCTTTGCGATTACCGGCAGACTTCCTGGTCCCTCCACAGCCTCAAGATAACCCTTCCTCTCCTGGCCCGTCCTACGTAAAGGATTTAACCCGATTTTTCAGCTATATCCGTCCCGAACTGCCACGGCCGTGTTCCACAAAACCCACTTTTATTCACCCAAGTCTTTCTGTCAGCCAATACGTTTTCATCCGTGTCGACAGTGCCCGCCGGCCACTTCAACCGCCCTACACCGGCCCTCATCTCGTCATTTCACGCGGCTAAAAGACGTTTACAGTTCGGTTTAACGGCCGCGACACTGTCGTTTCCATCGATCACCTCAAGCCCGCTTTCACCGAGGCTGAACCGCCTGCCTTCGACACCACCATCCACCACTCCACCCTGAACACCACCACTCTCCCCTCCGTTCGCAGCCCCACCCGCGAACATCCCAGCGCAAAGACTCCGTTTTGCCGACACTCCGTCTGAGGAGGGGGGGGGGCTATGTGGCGGCGCCCCAGCAGCTTGCGTCGTCTGCTGCCGCAAACGGGCACGCTCCAGGAACGATGACGCTGGGGCTGAGCCACGAGTGGCGAGTGCTGACCACGCGCTTGCGGTGCGCGCTGGGCACGAGCGTGGAATAAAGCGGGGCCTGCAGTTTGGGCCCACGGCGCTGTAGCGTGCAGACGTGTGTCTTCACATCTCTCTGTCGCCGTAGCTACAGTACAAACCGATTAAAAAGGGTGATCACCGGCAGCCTTGCCGTACGGATGATCTAATGGGAATAGGTTTCGAGCGTTCGCGGTTTATAATCAACCGGGTAGTACAGCATTTGCAACAAAAAATATTTCTTTATACAAGGCTCCCCCAAGCACAGATTACTCAAGAGCAGGGAAAGGAAACTGCTGGCTAACCCTGTCAAGTTGTATGGGAAGATCAATTTGAATGAGTGCAACTTACCCCGCTACATCGGATACACACTCCAGTACTGAACGGGCAATTAAAAATTTGTTGGAAGACTACGACTTCAATCCCGCCACTTTGATGAGGACTTATCAGGCTTATGAATACAGTTGTTAGCCTACATATCAGCACTTTCGCGAATATCTTCAAATCCTCGTTACACCGAAATATGGACGTCTAGCCATCCACGCTTTCAACTGTTCTACGTTGTCACTTTTGGGAATTATAAGGAATAATCTAGGTCAAATGTAGGAGGGATCAGGTGAAGTTCATAGGTATTTGTAATTACTTTATGTAAGACGACTGGCAGAACACTGGGGAATTTTTTTTAGAACTCCGAAGTGAGGTTCTCCGGTACAGGTGACTTATACATTTGCAGGTTCAAAATAGCAAGATTCTTTTCTTCAAACGAAATGGGTTCTTCTACAAGAGCCCACAGAACCGTCACTGAGCTTATGAAATGGCTGGAGGAATACATTGAATTCAGCCGTACTACGGGTCTATAAGAGTTTTTCATATTGTGTACAAAATGCCCCAAGTATAGTCAAAGGGAGTGCCACGCAGCCCGTACTGATTCACACTGATCATCCTAACCCAAATATTGAGCCTACGGAGTGCACACCTGAGACTAGCTGTGGGTATTCTAGAAAAGGGCTGCATACCTCCAGGGTTTCACATATTCGGAGTTTGGTATTACCAACCAATGAATCTGTTATTGCCAATCAACCATCGTCGCTTTAGAGGGAGGGGTGCGTGTTTTTTTAACATCGCTACGTTACGCTTGCTCAATACAGAGGATCGAAATACTGAACCATTCCTTTGAGTTAGGCGGACTATCTCGCGCACGCGTAGACGATGAGATAACCAACTATTTTACAAGAAAAGGACGTCTTGTTGGATGCTTGACGTGAAAGTCAATTAATTTGACTCCTGCGGAATTCGGTGCTCTCGAGAGCCAGGCAAGAGGCTACGCGTCGATTACCTTCGAACGATTACCCTAAATTCATGCATCGGAAAACTAATAAAACAGATGGTACTTATCCCACAACAAACGTACCTAGAAAACACAGAAAATAGCCACGCACGCTGTTGGTTTGCGCGCACCTGTCGCCACACGACTTCCTCCTGCAACAAAAGAATGACATCTTCGAGGCTGAAAGGAACAGCAAACCTAAAGGTACACTTGCCTTCGATCTGAAATGTGCATTTGATAATGTTGCCCACGTTTCTATTTTAAAGAGCCTCAGCGATCTCAGTATCGGCAAAAGAATGTATACATCACGCATAACGTAAGAATATATACATCACTGTTTATTATATAAAAGACATCCCCACGGACAGAAAAGTCGGCAATAGGTTTGCAGAACTCCGTTTATAAATGAGTTCGTGTGGAAGCGGGGGAAGTCCACAAGTGGCGGTCCTGTGTCCCATATTGCTCAACATCACCTTGTTTAATCTACCCACGACAATGGCTGAAATCCCGGACATTAATCCCACAACATGTGCCTCCACCTCCAACAGGAGGGCAACGTAGATCAGGCCCATGGAGGCCTAGGCACATTTAACGTCCGTTTTTTACGAATATCTATCGAAAATGCATCAACCACATTTTTTTCTCTGATAATCGCCAACTACAAATTTGCTAGTGATTGGCTGTTCCAACGAAGAACGAATATTTATTTCACTGTGAGAGTATGATTATTCGATGTCGTAGCGAACAGAATGTAAATACTAGTTACACAAGGTTTTGCCGACATCAATAGAAAAAAACTAAAAAAGAAAGATACAAAACTGTGGCGCTGGAGTGAATCGAACCCCACCTTTTGCGTGTGAAACAAGTATTCCACCACTGCGACACAGTTTAGGTCTTGCAATAACAGCACGCCCATAAATTTTGCGCGTTTTTTGCATCACTTTTATGTGTCGAAATTATAGGCGTTTGAACCCCCTTGTTTTTCCTTCCCTCTACCAGAGTGTACACAGATGCAGCGGATCACGCACGCGCGAATACCAAAACTGAAGTGGTCGCAGCCCCCGTGCACACATCACCAGCTTAAGTTCAAAGCAGTGCACTACCATCCAAGCCGTAGTGATGGCAATCGCACTAGCGATTGCACAGACTCAAGCCAGTACATCATCACTGGCTCCCAAGCCACTCGTAGTATGTAAATAGCAGGATGTATTTCCAAAATGCACGTTCTAGCCCAGAAGCCCCCGAAAGAAAGCTATCAACACTTAGGACGCCTGCCGATTAGCCAGTCCGCAGTAATGAATAAGCCCATGCCTTTGACCGAGGAACTGTAAACCGGGCATCGAGGAAAGATGACGAGCTGTGAGATCCCCCTCTCACTACTTCCATTGCTATAACGCCACAGTTCAGGCTATCCCAACGCAATTAACCGCCAGGGGCTGATCCGCTGTCCAAAGAACAAGAAGTGTACTTCCGCCTTCTCCAAGAAAACACGTTCACACACCACACGAGAATACACACCATTCACCCGACACTCTGTAGCCCTCTGGGCTATTACTGCGGTCAACGTGCTACTCCATATCATGTGATCTGGGAGTGCCAGATTAATCCAGGCTTGAAACCAATTCCCAGTCCTACGTACCAGCAGTGGGAGAGTGAACGTGAAAGCTCTGGCATGAATAGGCCGTTATGGCTGATCGATAGGGCGAAGTCGGCGGGTAGAACTAACCCAGGCAGTCTCGGCGCCGAGCACGCATCCACAACTGATGTTTGGAAGGAGACCCGCTGGTGTACGTCGGGTTTTTCCATCGTTGACGAAACAGGCATTAGGAAGCCGATCGAGGCAGACGTGTTCGCTGCTTATACGCTTTACATGAACGAACGTCGTGCGTGAGGGAGTTTTAATGGGCACTAGTTGAAGCGGCAAGATGCAGGGATCTCCGGAACGTTTGCAGTTAAAGAATTAGGCCATCGGAATGCCATCTAGTGCCACAATGAGACTGTGTCCACACCAACGTGTGAGCTAAGCCTCGCAAGTCAATGCGCTACCACGGCTCCCCGCCGGCGTGGTATACGCATCAGCTCGGGAAAGCTCTTCGCCCCCTCGAGGAATAGGGAGCATTGGAGGTATCGACACAGGACAGATGTCCGACCCGAGACCACTGTGGTTCACCGAAAATAACAGGCCTGCAAGAGCGCCGACCAAGCGGCCCCAACGCAGGCGCTCAACTGGCGCCATGTCAAGGACTCCCCATCAAAAAAACTCAGGGCACGCAAAAGCTGATGTTTCTGGCAATTCTTCTGAAAGTAATACTGCGAAAAACAATGTTGCATTATTTTCTTAGTATTACAGATAGGCAAGACTAAGCTCGTGAAGCTCAACTTCGTTCACTGCACTGTTTCTACATCTGATTTTATTTTTATTACTGCGTATTTAAAATAAGTGATCTTGTTATTTTTTTGCGATAACAGACCCTTATAAATGACAAAGCGTGTCTGCGATTTAGGTGCAGCGTTTGAAGGTGAGCTGAGCTACACTTGGGATTTGACACAATTGGTGAAACATAACCTTCAGCATCCTAGTCAACACGGAGTTCGTCCTGTTCTTCTTGCTCAACGATGCATGTTGAGTAAAGCATGATTTGCTTCTAGCAATATATAATAGCGCAAGGTAGTTGACTGTTTTCTTGTACCGGAAAAAAGCAATTGGCGTTGTTCCTAATGACTTTATTGTTAGTACATCACAGAGCTTTAAATTGAATGAATCCGTTATTGTATGGATAGCTCACAATCTCTTTCCAAGACCGCAGTTTGTCGCTCTCAACGGTTGTTGTTCTGCAGGTGTTCCCGCGACATCAGGAACTCTCAAGGGCTGAGTTGTGGGCCCTTTTTTGTAATTTTCACGTTATATTACTTTCGGCCTGAAATCTTCATTCAGAATTTCCCAGTATATCTGCGGAGTTTAAAGGCCTATAGGAAAGGAACGTGATTCCGAATACATGAAAAATGATTTTAACGTGAGAGCATCATTGTGTACTGATTCAGAAGTGTCATTGAATGTTAAAAAGGGTGTTTACCTCCGCTTTTTTTGGAAACCTTCACACCGATTTCATACGTGTTGCATAAATGTTTCTGAGAGAACGGCGGGGGAATAATAATAACTGGGTGTTTATTCAACGAGTGGTTTGAGGTGAACTAGGCTCGTTCACAAGCTTGAAGTTAAGGCTGCGCGTGTGTTGTGTTTTCTGGCACAAAAGTTCTGCCAATCTCCATTCCGTATTTACCTCATGTGCGCTCATTTTTTGAAGAATGCATGAGTCTGCTGGCCAATAGGCTTGAAAACATACAGAATATTGTCACGATGCCAAAGATGACACACTTGTCATGAAGTGCATCGACCGGATGCTAAAATATACCTACAGTGTTAACAACAACAAAAAATTAGTCATCTTGAGGGCGAAGGTTTCAGGCGAACTACGTGCAAGACTTCGTGCCGGGTGCATCGTCGTGACGTTCCGGAAAATCCATCTGGGATCACCTCTCACGGAAGTTGGCCAACACGTCGCGGTATCCGGTAGAGTCTAAAGTTCCATTGTAGAAGGTACTCACTGAGTCGGCGTCGTCGGATAGGAGTCTAGACCCACACACGATCCCCTCAGTTGTAGTCGGTGTCTCAGCGTCAGAGATTATAGCGTCTGGCGTCCACTAGCTGCTGGTCCGTTGAACGAACTCGAGCAAACTGGCGGGCCTCGTCCGCACGCTGAGGGTATCCTTGGACGTAGGCATTGAGGTCGTTGTCTTCTACGTGCCGACGAATCCCGTCAAGCATCGTAATCGGCATCTTCCGTAGACAAACTCGAACGGTTTCATTCCCGTACTTTCTTAGTTAGCCGTATTGTACGCAAATGTGACGTACGGGAGCACTTCGTTCCAGGAATTATGTTCAATATCGACGCACATAGGCTGCATATCCGCGGTCATCTTCTTCAAACGTTCCGTTAGTCCGTTCGTTTGGGGGTGGTAAGCCGTCTTTCTTCGGTGATCCGTATTGCTGTATTGTAATAATCATCTCATCAGATCCGCTAAAAAGGCCGTTCCGCGGTCCGTGATTAGGACCTCAGGGCCTCCATGTAGCAGCGCAACTTGGTTTCTGAAGACCTTCGCGACTTCCTGTGGAATCCCCATCGGAAGAGCGGTTGTCTCTGCGTAGCGCGTCAAGTAGTCAGTCACTACGACAATCCACTTGTTCTCGGATATTCACGTAGAGATCCGAACGAAAAGGTCCATTCTGATCTCTTAGAAGGGCCTCGATGGGATGGCGATGGGCTGAAGAAGTGCGGCGGGTATCGCCCATGGCATTTTTTGTTGTTGGCAGTCCCGGCAGCTCCGGATGTAGTGGCACACATCGTTGTAAGGCGGGGCCAGTTGCACTTCCCCTGGATTTGTCCAATAGGGCGTGCAGTGCCGACATGTCCAGACGACGGGTCGTCGTGGAACGTGTTTAAAAGTTTGCCACGAACGTTCCAGGGATTACAAGGAGATAATTTTTCGTCGTTTCGGTGTTGAAATTTTTCTCACGAGGACGGAGTTTTTGAGGCTGAATGCTGCTAAGTTGCGTTTGAAGGCCCTAGTCACGGCCACACTGCCTCCTTCGAGGTAGTCGATCACGACGCGTAACTCGGGGTCCGCACGCTGCTGGGCGGCTAGGTCGCTCTATGTCACGACTTCGAAGAATGCGCTCCCCGCACTGGAGAATAGAGCTTGTGGGACGACGGAGGCACAAGACCGACAGACGGCGTCGAAGTGTTTCATGCCAGATTTATAGATGATTGCTTTGTCGAATTTTGCAGCAGCAAGCTCCATCTCCCAAGACCACCACAGGATTCCTTGAAATAGGCGAGCCAACACAGCGCACGCTGGTCTGTCACAACCTTGAATGGTCTACCATTCACGTATGGGCAAAATTTCCAACGGCTGAAATGATAGCCAGGCCCTCTTTCTTGGAGGCACAGTGGTTGTTCAAAGCCTTCGACAGATCACCTGCCAGAGGCGATTACCTTTTCGCAAATGCTTTGATTTTTGAGGAAGACGGCAACCGAGCATGTATCACTGGCGTCCGTGTGCATTTACGTTTCGGTGTGTTCGTCGAAATGAGCGAGCACGGGCTTTGCAAGCGTCGTTGGAGCTCGCAGTACGATTTTTCTTCGGCACTTTCCCAGCCCTAAGGGGTACTATCTTTAGTAAAGCATGTGAGCGCCACGGGAATTCGTACGAATTTTGCAAAGAAGCGCCGGTTGTATGCGCGCAGTCCGAGAAATCTTCGCACGCCCTTCTGCTCTCGGTGTTTGGAAGTTCGCTATGGTTGAAGTTTTCGCCGGGCCCGGCAGAGCTCCTGCGGCGTTGACGACGTGGTCTAAACATTTCAGCTCGTTGTAAGTGAATCGGCCCTTTTCATGTTTCCCCCTTAACCCCGACGCACGAATGGCCTCTAGTACAGACTCCAACCTTGGAAGTTGTTCATCAACAGTCCGGGCAAATAACACAACGTCGTCTAGGTATACGAGGCAGGTGTGCCACTTCAGGCCAGCCAGCACAGTGTCTCTGACGCTTTCAATCGTTCCTCTTGCTGTGCGTAGCCCAAACGGCATCGCCTTTAACTCGTATAAACCGTCCAGTGTTATGAATGCAGTCTTCTCTCGGTCTATCCCGTCCTGTTCATTTTGTCGTTTGCCTGTCCTAAAATCCATCGAAGAGAAGTACTTTGCGTGGCAGAAGTTGTCGAGGGCGTCGTGGATTCGTGGCAGGGGGTACACGTGCTTTTTGGTGATCTTGCTAAATCGCCGGTAGTGAACGCAGAACCCCAATGTGCCGCCTTTTTTCTTCACGAGTACGACCGGAGCACTCAACGAGCTTTTACACAGCTGTGTAATGTCGCCGCAGAGCATGTCTTCGATTTGCGTACTGATGGCTTCCCGATCATGCGACGACACACGGTACCATGATTGTCGGGTAATTCGGGCTCCATATTCGGCTATAATTTCTTGCTTCGCTATGGGTGTCTCACGTATTTTGAGTGCGCGAAGAACACTCGCTACAGCGACGTAGAAAATCCACTAACTCGTCCCAATTTTGCTGCAGCAGCGCCAGGTTCACGTTGAAAAGATGCGTCAGCTTGAAAGCGTGTTCGAGTGCGCGTTCAAAGTTGGCCACCGTGATCACTTGACTTGTTTCTTCCATTTCTTCGAGGAACGGAATTGCAGTGCCCTTCATTAGATGTTCGAATTTCTCGGTCAAAGTGGTGACCAAAACATGGGATTTTCATTGCTTAAAGCGCGCAATGCCTCTTACGACGGAGGCACCATGGTCGAGAAGGAAACTTTGCTCACCCTCTACGATAGCATCGAGGTAAAGGAGAGCATCTTCACAATAAGCGGTGATCGTCAAGCTAGCGCGTGCTGGCAGAGGAACGTGATCATCGGCGATCCTTACAGGAGCACGGGGATCAGGTCTCGGTTCCTGCGTCATGAATTGATCTTTGCAAAATGTTGTCAAGTTCGTCTGCATAACAATTATTGCACCCTTGTCGGTCCGAGAATTACGTCGCTGGAGCAGTTAGACAAAATGGCGAATGCTACAGGGTACGTGGTGCCATATATGGTGACGCGTAATGTGCATGTTCTACTTGGTTTAACGACATGGCCGGCTTCGGTGGATATGTGCGGTGCGTCCGTCTTGTCGTAAATTTCTTCACCTTAGACACGAATAATCTGCTCATTGCTGAGAAGTCGGCTCTATTGTCTATAAGGGCGTATACATCAAAGCCTTTGATGGTCACCTGGACTTTGGATGCCGGCTTCCTAGAGTTCTGGGTGTGTCGGGGCGTCGCATGTCGGCATGTGCGTATTTTCGCTCGGGCACTGAGCGTCGTCGTTGTAATCGCGTTCTCAGCGGCAGTATCGATCGTGTTGGGTACACGTCGCGGCGTGTAGCTTTCGTAGTGAAGAGGAGTCTCGTCAGGGTTCGGTTGGGTAGTTGGGATGAGGGTATGTCGTGAATCACGGTCTTTGGCACGCGCTTGCGTCGTTGGAGGGTTTCTGATTTTTCGCCGCAGATCTACTTCACCTCCCGAAGTTGCTCTTTTAGTTGCCCCCGTGTGGGCGGGGGTACCTTGGATGTGCGAAGTCAGCATTTCTACGGCGGTTTGGCATCTGGCATGGGTAGGGCGACGGCAAACGTTTGAGAAGAGTTGTTCCATGCCTGGTGTTGCACAGGTATTCTTCGATCTCAGATGTGCGCTGGTCGAGTCGGGGGCGTGGTGCGGCCACGCAACCCCTCGCAAACCGATCCTCTTGTAGGGGAAGCGACGGTAGGTGTGGTCCGCCTTTCCGCAGTGTTGGCAAAGCGGCCGATTATCGGCGGTTCGACATTCGTCCGTCTTCCTCGGCGTGTGGTTTTCGGCAGCTGGGCCTCGGGCGCTCGAAAGGGGACGGCAGTACGGCGCGATTTCTTGACGAAGGCTTGGAGTAGGGCGGATTTTCCAACAGCTTCGGAGTACGTCTTAGCTTGTGGCTCGCGCGGTGCTTCGAATGGCGTTGGAGTCCCCAGTGCTTGTGGGACCTCTTCTCGGATGACGTCCGTGAGGGAAGCGACTTGCGGTGACGGAAACGTTGGAAAAACTTTCCGAAGCACTTTCCAGGTGATCGCGCGGATTAACTCGCGCAGTGTATCGGAGGTAATAGACGCGGCAACTATTGTTTCCGCAGGTAGTGGATTGTGGGGCGGTCGTACTCCATCTTAAAACTTTCCAGCGTCTTCTCGAATGCGGCAGTCTTAGACGTGAACTCGGCTACCGCTTTATGGAGGTTCCGGACAAGGCAGGCAGAGTTCTTTCTTCGCAACTCGCTCTAGAAACCTGAGCTTTGTTTATTCAGTCATTGTCACCCGTTTCCTTAATCGGGTGCACGGTCGCAAGATGCGGGGAGTTGGCTCAAGAGAGCCAACAAACCCCGCCGAATCCACAGGGCACAGGTGACAAAGGGGGTGGCCGTCTGATGTGCGGCTTTCATCGACCAGAGCGGCAAGAAAGAGCGAGAGCCATGAACGAAAACAGCACAAAGACTTATATTTAGCCAGGCAAAATACTGCACAAACACGAGGTAATGAATTGTTGATGACAGACAACTTAGATCAAATTCAAATGCAATAAACAGTTCAAAATTAAACAAAATGATACAAACCGGAGCGTTAACAATTGAATATTACGAAGCGGAGTAGTTAACTAAAAGAAAAAGAAACGAACAGTTCGATGTATGTGAGAGGCAGAGTCCTACAATATTCACCGACCGGGCTGGATGATGCACCGCTGTCGGAGGCGATTCGGCTACATGGGAAGCGTGGCTTCATTGTAGGCCAGGCCGTCCAAGACGATCACGGTGATTCGAGGCCCGGGAGCACGTTGGAGTCCTCCAGGGCGCGGGTCGCCGATGGTGTGATGTACAAACTGGCAGGTGCAGTTGTCAATCACGACGTCCAAGTGCAGCTGGTTTGCTAAGGCGCGGCTTCTCTTTTTCTAACCTTGCGGGCGTGGAGAGGGAGAGCACAACACACAACGCGCCCGCCACCGTCAGCAAATAGCTTCACTCTTCTTTCTTCTAGAATCATCGACGCTCTTTAGCACTGGCAAGGCCACCCGTGCCTCCTCGGGAGTGCTCGAAGCTTCGGTGTCAGTTGAGCGGCGGAGCTTTTTTAGTTTGGTATTTTCTTGCCGGCGAGCCGGCGAGTGGTTGTGTTACCGCCTCTTCGTTCGCGAAAGTTACAGCCTTGTCTCGGGCGAATAGAACCGAACTGAATGTATCGGACGACTGCAAGAAGAATTAGGCGCTGTACAATAAAATGAAACATTTATACGGTACTTTTAGACGTCGTACGCTCGGGTTTGTGTCTCAGCCCCCTAGTTTCGGAATAATATGCAATAATATTTCTAAAACTCACAAAGTCGTGCGTTCGCGTCGTTCACACTTAGTGAAGAAAAGAGGCTGTGCCTACTAACCCAAAATAAAGTACAGCCCAATGTTCTTCATAACAATAACGACAGGTACAGAATTCGCGTACAGAACAGCGGTTTGGCGCAGATTTCTCAACAAATACACATCCTAGGGACAACTCATACGTTTGAGATCAATAATGTTCTAGCATTCGAATTAAGCCAGTGCCCATAGTAAATGTCTGGCCAGTAGTCATTACAAGTGCGAAACTCATGAAAACACAGCGTGCACTCCAGTGCGAAGGTCTCATAGGCTCAAATACAATGAGTGTACGTCAGTACTCAGAAATACTTACAATGTACTGGTACAATGAAACTCATAAGAAATATAACTAGTATGTTGTTCACAAACAATAACATGCAACCGCAAAGTTCACGAATGTCACCACTAGTACTGCCAACAATACACGGTAATTGTACTGCACCATAGGTAATACGCATAATTACAAACGTCTGCCTTGTGGCCATGGCGCCCGCACTTGAAGCATTTTGGAGCGTTGTTTCCCGCGAAATTGCTCCGACAGTTGTTCGAGTGGTGTCGCAACTTGTTAAACAGGTAAAACTTGGGCAGTGGCTTCTGACCGGCCGTTTTCTTTCTCCGGCTCAATGCGTCCAGAGTCTTCTCGTTTCTCCGTTTTATCCCTTCATAAATTGGTGCTTCTCTGCGCCTCGAGGTACTGGTCGGCCAGTTCCAGCATTTCGGCAAGAGACTTCGCTCTTCTTTCGTTCAGGTACAGAGCAAGACTTGGGTGACACCCATTCGGAAATAGCTCCTTTATCAGCAGCTCCCGCAGTGACGCATAATCCTTTCCTATTTCGACCAGCTCTGTCCAGCGGTCGAAGTAATGGGTCAGGCGAGCCGCAAATTGTGTGGCGATTTCGCCATCTGCGGGCGTTTCACTTCTGAACTTCTCTCGGAAGCCATCTACTGTGAAGCGAAACCTTTTCAACAACGCGGCCTTGACCTTGCTGTAATCAGCGGCGTCCTCTGGGGTCAATCTCCCAAACACGCTCAGTGCTTCGCCGCTTAAGCGGCTGCTTAGAGCACTAGACCATTGGTCTTTCGGCCAGTTTTGGTTTCTCGCTATTCCTTCGAACCGACTAATGTAAGCGTCGAGATCATCTTTTTTTGTCAAATGCCACAAGGAGCTTGCTCGGGTTCAGGCGTACACCATTAGTTTCTTCTCTTATGCTCAGATCGGCTGACCTAGAGTCTCTTTCCAAACGCAGTGCTTCGATTTCTGCTTTTATATTCTCAATCTCATCAGTGCGTGCTTTCTCCTCCACTCTGCTTTCGCTCGCTCCAACTAAAGTTGTCTCTGAAATTCTTTCTCCCTTTCTCTTTCAGCCCTCTCAGCTTCTTCTCGTGCTGCCTGTCTTGCTTTCTCAGCCTCTTCTCGTGCTTTTTCTGCCTCTTGCGCTCCCTCCCTTGCTCTCTAAACCTCTTCTCGTGCTGCCTGTCTTGCTCTCTCAGTTTCTCGTTTTCTTCTTTTTCTTTCTGCGCAACTCACTTTCGTAGTTCGGCCCCTGACAGGCCCAGTTGGCAGCCCAACGCTACAATTTTCTCTAAATCCATGACTGCAAATGTATCGCAATCACGTTACGATACCCTAGCGTCTACCTAGGAATATCTACATCGAGAATGTTAGCAGAAGCACCAGCTTATAAAGGCAGTAGCAACCTATGCCAAAAAAAGTTCCAGGCTCTTTCTCCTCCTTACCGCTCACATCAGACGTCCTGTCGCGGACGCCAGAAATTGTCACCCGTTTCCTTAATCGGGTTAACGGTCGGAAGATATGGGGAGTCGACTCAAGAGAGCCAACAAAGCCCACCAAATCCACAGGGCACAGGTGACAAAGGGGGTGGCCGTCTGATGTGCAGCTTTCGCGGACCAGAGCGGCAAGAATGAGCGAGAGCCTTCACCGAAAACAGCACAAAGACTTATATTTAGACAGGAAAAATACTGCACAAACACGAGGTAATGAATCGTTGATGAAAGACAACTTAGGTCAAATTCAAATGCAATAGACAGTTTAAAATTAAACAAAATGATACAAACTGGAGTGTTAACAATTGAATATTACGAAGCGGAGTAGTTAACTAAAAGAAAAAAAAAAAACGAACAGCGCGATGTATATGAGAGACAGAGTCCCACAATATTCGCCGACCGGGCCGGACGATGCACCGCTGTCGGAGGCGATTCGGCTACCTCGGAAGCGTGGCTTCGTTGTATGCCAGGCCGTCCGAGACGATCACGGTGCTTCGAGGCCCGGGAGCACGTTGGAGTCCTCCAGGGCACGGGTCGCCAATGGTGTGATATACAAACTGGCAGGTGCCGTTGTCAATCACGACTTCCAAACGTAGCTGGTTTGCTTAGGCGCGGCTTCTCTTTTTCTAACCTTGCGGGCGCGGAGAGGGAGAGCCCAACACACAACGCGCCCGCTGCCGTCAGCGAATAACTTTACTCTTCTCCCTTGTAGAATTATCGACGCTCTTTAGCACTGGCAAGGTCACCCGGGCCTCCTCGGAAGTGCTCGAAGCTTCGGTGTAAGTTGAGCGGCAGAGCTTTTATTTTGGTATTTTCTTGCCGGCGAGCCGGAGAGTGGTCGTGTTACCGCCTCTTCGTTAGCGAAAGTTCCAGCCTTGTCTCGGACGAATAGAACCGAACTAAATGAATCGGACGACTGTAAGAAGAATTAGGCACTGTACAATAAAATGAAAAATTTACACGGTACCTTTAGACGTCGTACGCTCGAGTTTGTGACAGTCATTAAGCTGCCCACGTGGCGAAATAGTTGCTTCATCTCCTAATCGAAGATCACGACCCCTTCTTTGCGGTGCTGCGTGCGCGTTTCCAACAAAAGTGCGGCTCGTTCTTTCTGCACGATGGTGGCAATTATTTTAGAAACTGGCTTTTAAAGAGAGCTGAGTCGGTTAGCCAGCTTTCATTGTTCTCGAACCACATTCCGGCTGTATCTTACAAATAGAAGAAAACATGCCGGAAGTTTTCTTTGTCATCCCACCTGTAAAGATGCGGACGCGCTCTATTTTCTCCAACCAGTCCTCAGGGTCTTCAGCGGGAGATTCGCCGAACGAGGGTGGTTCCCGTGGCTGTTGCAGGACAATGGGGGGAGTAGCTTAAAGGGACGCTGAGGTGATTTGTAAATGTTGCTGCATTACTAGCGCAAATTGTAGTCCGGAGTCCTCAGGCCGTGTTTCGATCACTGTGAGTGCATTTAGACGAATTTGTTGAGTAGAAAAATCAATTCCATAATGCTCTGCTCCTCTCTGCATTCTCGCCCACTTTCTGCGGCGTTTTCGTGTGACATCAGAAGGACATGACTTGGCTTCACGGCGCTCTCGAACGTCTCGCCGACCTTCCGGTAGACTCAGTCGGCCCCGCGTTTCGTCCACCGGCTGCCAACAGATTGTCGCAATTTGGACGCTCAGTTCAAAACTAAGCCATTACACGTTTGTGAATCGAATAATGTACGCTTTTTTATTTTGTTACTTTTTACACTGTATCAAGCTCCAACTCTCGGTTGCTCCACACAACCACTGCACAAGCGCACATGCGACGCTTCGCTGCCTGGTATGCTAGTAGTAAAATATGAGGCCACTTGGAGGCGGAAGAAGAATCAGCAAGGTCAATATAGGTAATCAGGAAATAAAATCAACCAAAACTTTTACGGCACTGCGCTAAACTAGGGAGCAGGGAGCCCTTTTTTGCGCTTTTCTGGACAAGCACAGCGGTCAGCACGACAATGCATCTGCGAACGCCATTCCGTCTAAGAAATGCAACAGCTAGACATGAGATATTGTGGAGTTTGGGGGACGCTTCCTGCACGAGCACTATACAACAAATAGTCACCGAAGGTACTTGAAACGCTAAAACTACAAAAAGGAGTAAACTGGTGATACATTATATACCTTATATATCTATCGCTGGCAGGACAGGCCCGTGGTCCAGTGGTCTGTAGCGTTAGTCATATTAGGCTAAATTGGTATCCCAGAGAAACCATTTCTGGGCCGTAACTTTGACTGTTCCAAGAGCGAGTTCGCAGAACGCGCGCAGACTGACGCTGACGCGCTGGCCAGTTTTCGTTGGCGTGCTGTTGCCACAAACACCGACTGCTTCCGGGCAGTGGTCACAGGCCAGAATCAGCAGACCCTAGGCCTGGTGCGAACACGCTTTTTACCATGCAGGCATGAGTGATGCAAGCTCAAAATGTGGGGGAAAATTGCATAGAGTTAGAGCGTCTGCGATGTCGCGGAGGGCTTTCTTCCACTGCGTCGGCTCGGCTAGTGATTGCTACCATTTTAAGCCATCCTGGGAAGCTTACCTTATGCATTTTACAGCCGAGGATATCGTACAAGCGCGATAAGACGAATAGTAAGATATCTAGAATGTCCATCCAAGCGAAACCTATACTTCTTTGAATGCCAATCTTGGACATCATCCAATCATGGTGCACCTCTTCCTGACGTCACAGCTTTTAGTTGGTGCAGCTGCCGCCGACGGCGCATGGTAGTTTTTCGTCTTTCTGGTTTTTAAAGTATCTACCGACTATCACCCGGATAAAACATTGAAAAGTCGGTTAGTTTGAGGCAGTCATAGCAGTGCTGGCAAAAATGGGAGGTTGACAAATTCACTTCAGAGTCCCTTATTTGCACCTTGTTGGTGGTTGTAGCGGTCGTTCTCTTGAGTGCGTCTGGCAAGAGACCTAACTTGGGCGGCAGACCTTGACGTCTGCGGCTGGCTCTAGTTGGACTTGCTTGGTGGCTTTGATGTGTCCTTGAAAGCATAAAGGGTGCGTTCCCAGCACGTTCACCAGATGTCACGAATCCAAAGATGACACAGTTGTCCGGAAGAAAAAATAAGTTTATTTGGGCGAACTTGTGCTCCCCTAACCACTCAAAAAACACACATGTGGCGAAGCAGCATTCTACAAAGGGGCCTGCGTAGGCGAGTGTCGGCGAATCGAATACCGCAGCATCCGCTCCGCGCGCGTTTATCTTCGGCCCAAGTGTTTTTCGAACTGTCGAATTGCATCCAGAACACTGTAGATCAAAGTAGATTATTCTAGACTGTTGACGTTAGTTCGAAACGCGCTCCCTATTGAAAGAGATAACATGTGCGACATAAAAATAAAGAATGGATCAAGCGCTTCACTTGGCAGACAAATAGCATAGACCGCCGCATTCGGGCGGTAAAAACAAAACATGAATAAAGAAACCCAATGCAAGGTTAGCCGCAATATCCAGTTCAATTCGCTTTAGGTAATTGGGATCGTCAACTTAGCACGAGTGCAAGTAAAAGTAAACGCAAATGGTAAGAACTGAAAGATTGCAGACGAAAGCTGAGGTTGAAATTTTTTCATAATATTTAGCATTAGAAAACTGGAATCGACGACGAGAAGTACATTCAAGCACCATTCCACATATCTCAAAGAGAGGCCACAATCCTGAAGTAATTAACGTCATCTAAAGGTGACACCTTGTGCAGTTCAGTTTTTCTTAGACCAATACCAGCGTGGAATTTGCTACCACCTATGATTGTACTCATTGTCTCTAATTGGGATTTTTACGGGGCGTGTAGAAATGTTTTGTTATTTGGTCTCAAATTTGACGCCTAAATGTTTGTGTTCCCTCCTGCAATGCATGCAAAGGTGAAGCAGGTATCGAATAAATTACAAAATAAATAAATAAACAACTCAATTTATTTTTTTGGTAATTACTTAGTTGATTATTCATGAAATCATTCGTATTTAAATAAAGTAATAATTAATTAAGAATATAATTAAAAACCACTGGAAAGTGACTCCTAGTGGGCATCCTTTAGCAAATGTGAATAGCAGGATAAAAAAAATTATTTCCTGACTGTCAACTGCTGTAAGTAAAAAGGACTCTGAAAGTGGAAAAAAGGTGGCCACTGGAATGGTGAAATTGCAAGGCACGGCTGGTATTGTTTTCGACGAGCGTGCTAGAAATAGGGCCGAGGCGCAAGTTTGCCTCCGAGGAGTTAAGAGCTTTACGCATTCAAAGACGACTTTTCAAACATTGTTTTATTCTTTCCAGTATGCAAGGTTTGCTTTATGCATACTACCATTGTTATGTTAGGGGTTTAAAACAAATGATAGAACATCAGTTCTTCCTTGAGTGAACACAAAATTTGATAGAACTTCAGCCATCAGAAGCAGGGCGTCATTCGCAAAACGTCTAAAATTTTAACAAAGTGCGACAGTAGAGGAAAATTAAGTTATTTCCAACTTTTAGGTGGGTGTGCACGTAACTCATGAAAACAACATCAAAAATATATTGAAAATAAAGGCACTTGTTCGATCTCTCCTAGATATAGCACTGTGAAAGCACATGAGAAATGTTTATCGGGAAAAATGGTCAGAAACTGGAAACACTTTTTCTGTGAAGGGAATTATATTGCAAATTCCTGAGTGTTTTCTGTAGTGCCAAAACTTTTCGTAAGAGCAGTCATGCCGGTTTTACATGAAGCTGATCTGGTCAAGCAACTTTTGTAAAAATAGTTGATTTAGTCAGAGCATGGAACTGCTGAAGATTGTCCTAAAAATTACGGGTTAAAAGCGGAACTTTACTGTTTGTGAAATTCAACCCTCTAAAGCATGCGCCCTCGCGCCCCCCTCCACGTTTATTACATCTGGGGCTCCGCTGAGAAGATATAAGCCCCTGGACAACACAGCTGTACCAGCCATAGCAAAAAAGGAATATTTTCTACATCCGATTTAAACAGCACACCAGTGACAGGAACGATAAGTTCTGAGCAGTGTTTATTTAAGGAATTTTGGTGTCCACTGACGCTGATCAGTACGCAAGGGTCCGCCGTAGACTGGACGGCTGGTGGTGGCGCGCAGGCTCACTTTCATGAGAGTGCAGTGTACCCAAAATGATGGGTTCGTGCTGCTGCACAGTGTGACTGAGTCATCCTCTGGTGCTGCATGCACTGGTTTTCCACCGGCGTCAGTACTGTTAAAATACTGTGGCTGAACTCCGATACCCTATCATGGCTGAACTTTCAGCAGCTTAGACCGGCTGGATTCCGACGTCCCCGTCTCGGCTGACCTCCGGTAGCCGTACTTCGGCCTCCCATGTGGGGCTTTCAAATGGCCGGAGCCCCAAAGCCAGGATCGGGCCGTATGAACGTAAGCCGGTCGACTGACCGACGGAGACCCGGGGTAGGATAGCCATGAGAGTACGATCGCATACGGCCAAAAGGCCCGAATTTAGACACGGGCAAATACGTTTGCCGGAAATATGTCGGAGATAAAATCACTGGCAACCGTACACCGGCTTGGGTTAGGCCGAACAGTCGCCCGCTGCCTGGGAAGTAAGTCCTTGAATAATGACCCCGCCCACCTACCAGCCGGTCAGTCGACTAAAGTTTTTCCTTCTTATACTCCTCCAGAGGAGTCTGAACTCTCTCGTTCTGGAGAATCGTATTCGAGGATCACGAACGCAACATCTCGATCCGTATCCAAGCGTCACTAATAACGTAATGGGAATTGGCAGGGTAAACTCCCTTTCTGTACTGGGCTTTTCCATACACAAGCTTGGATAGGCTGCAGCTAGTGTTTTCTGGCTAAAGCAAACATTCACATAAGCCACACCCCTCATTAAAAGAATTGCGAATCATTACACAGGGCACAAAAACAAGCACCTCCGAATGTATACCGTGATTATTTAATGCAGCTTCACAGTCAGAACTCCATACCTGGTTTTAAAAAATTGGCGCAACCGAAAAACTTAACATTAGCTTTTGAAACACGGTATTTATGGCATGCACCCAGAATATGCCACAATGTCGGAGGAGATTGTCAAACATCTGAAAGCCAGCCAATTTCAACTTTTGAAGCTCACTCCTACAGGCAGAGCCCTATTCCTCTATCTCAATTATACTACAGCCTACATCGCGGACACCGACCGAAGGGCCATAGGAGAAACCACCTCTTTAGAGTTTATGCTAAGTAACATGACCCAAAGTTACCACAAAAATGAAGACAAGCAAGATGCAAGGCATTGCTCCAAAATACGCAAGAGATATATACACAAGTTACACATACGCTGTACGGTACACTGACTGCCATGGTTTCTAAGTATGCGTCCCAGACCAAAGAGGCGGGCAACTAGCGCGGCCAGAAGTACCGGCGGGAAACTCCGAAACGGCGGAAGCAGCAGCCGCGGACTTGGCAATGACCGCCTGTGGCGGCACAGTACTCATTTTCACCAACTCCCACGGAGAATGTCCACACTTTCAAAATATACGCGTGCCGATATGGTATTTAAAATCGCAAATGTCATCACGCATTTTCCTGGCATGTTCATTATGGGGCATGAAGGAATGGCCGGAAACAAAGTAGCACTTATATGTATCTCGATGGCACACCATCCGTGCCTTCCTGCTACCCAGCACCCGTGTGGCAACGGGGACAGCAGATATACCTACCACCTTCATGGCCACACTTTAGCACTACCAACTTGTGTAGGAGCATCTAAGCACCAGATTCCAACCTTAACAACGAAGAAAGCGTAATCTTTCATGGCCTCAAGAAAATACGTGCCACCACGAAGTAATCATAAACCGCATCTACCCCACGCAATATCTGTGTCTCTGCCCTTATTGCTCATCCTCGACAAATTACCACACATGAACCTGGAGTGGATATGTGAGGACAGCAACCCAGAGCAGGTGTCTGTAATCAAGCATGCATAACTGCGATCGTCACACCACAAGATAATGTCTCTACCTTCCAAGAAGAGCTGTGAGCCGCTGATTGTCGGTGAAAATCCGTGGAGCAAAGCGAATCGGTACAACCGTGCGAACCAGTCAGACACTGCCAGGTGATTAGTGGACTGGGGAGAAATTCCACTTCGGACCGGCAAAAAGGTGCCATGCCCTAGATGGGGCTTTTGTGAAAGTAACATTGATTTCTTTTTCTCGCCGCATTTCCTCCAGCTGATTGCAACCTATATTTCGTTGCATCTCCTGTCTTGTGAATTACTTCTCCTGAATATCATCGCCACTTTGGCGTTGGGAAGCGCATACTTTCGTGCATATGAATATGAAGAGCCCCAATACCTTCAAATACTGCATGCAGAAACGTAGCCATCTCTTGTACTTAAGCTAGAGATAGTCCATCTGTTGCCCTTAAGCTAAAGATAGTCTCTAGAGATAGTCTCGCTGCCACATCAACGCGCTCGAACCAGTAAACGCCCCACTATATCAATATTTACACCGACGCAAGATAGCTTTTCCAGTAGTTGGTCCCACATAGCATCACCGGCGGGCATTTCCATCCAAGGCAAACGAACGCCTAATATTCATGTCTCGGAAGCGGAACCTTATGCTATCATTCAAGTTTTACCCTTCCTCATGTTCGACTTTCGCTCCTCCGTGTCTGCCTAGATACACATCTTGAGAGACTCATTCGAAACAACAAAACTTCTGAAAAGTCCCACGTCGACCAATACCATCGTCGAAAATACTCATTGAGAGGTCCATCTTAAAATGTAACGGCACTCATATTCGCATTGACTGGTCGCATAAACACAAGTACTCACCCGGGGACCAGACAGCCCAATCGGGTGGACGTGTGTGTATACTTCTAGGCCTTCCCTACTACCAACTCCTATTCTCCACGTCCTGAGTCATTACCGTAGGCCAGAGAGCTTCGACGGTACCAAAACACATACAGCTTCAAGGCCCTCTCAGACCGGCTTTTCATCAGCACTGCTCTCGCTCCCAATATAAGCGGAACATTTCATAAACATATATTTTATACGCCGAAATAAATCGTCCCGAAATGATACACCCCATCTGCAGCCTCGATGTCCCTTCTGCGCCTCCTTCACAACCTCCAATCTCCACCAGGTAATATAGCACCGTTCGAAATTCGCGCGGTACCGAACCTTCAACAACCTTCCAAATGCCTCCTATTAATTTGTCCACTCTCATGCACTGGACCCTCCTCGCTGACTTCAGTTACACGTTATCACTGTAGAAAGTGGTCTATCGTGAGCAGTTTAGAGCCCTGAGCCTGCTCGCCTCACCCCAAGCGGCCTCTCCCGCCTTCCTAACGAGCCCGCCAGTATCGGTTTGAACGGTCCGTGTTCAAGATGTCCCAAGCCACGAACATCCCACTTTCAACTTCCGCTTCCATTCTTCAGCTAGGACCTCCCTGCTCTGCGATCAGTGCTATCTCTGTCGTTTTTTCTCCAAGAGGCTTTTCCCTTTTTTAGGTACTTCGAAAGTACTCCTAAATTCGTGTTCCACGAAAACCGCCCAGAATTGTTTTAAAGTGTGGCTTCCAGTTTGGGCAGGTGACTCTCGGCAAAAAAGTACGTAATATTTCTTTTTTTTTTAAGTTTTAATTGTATTCCCTCCAAACCGTGAAACGTTATTCCACCGTGAATTCTTATAAACCTATATTAATAGTGAACGTTCTCGCTTTTCGTTGCTTTCTCTTTAGATTGCTTACATTATTCCTGACTATATTTCCTTGGTGAATTGTTTCCTTCGCTGTTTTAAATTATACTGGTTACTTTTTCGTTGTCAGCAATGAACATGCATCTTTTGGTCTCTCCTTTGGTGACATCCTTGGTCATATCCTTTGGTCTGGTCCTTACGTACGCATAAGCGTTTCGATTTGCGTTTGTCACCTACTTGATAAAATTTGTTTCAACACCTACCAGCGGGCACAGGCAAATCTGGTCGTTGCTGATCAGCATGTAACTGAGCTGGAAGCTCCGAAAAATGTCAAAGCACGTATAGATGAAACCGTTATACCATTCTTAGGTTACAAAAATTGCATCTTACCCTCCTGTCGGAACGACCCATATACCATGGCCCTTGTATTGATTCAATAAAACCTTCTCTTCGCCGGAAAAAATTCGCTCAGATAGTAGAGTCTTGTTGCGTTGTTTGCAATACTCGACGCTGTCTTGATATGTAAAATAGGCATCACTAATGCACATTTGTGGCATGCTTACGATAGTTTTCTCTCCGGGTGCTGTCGTGTGGATTGACAAGGAACGGAAGACTAGGTAAGTCTCACATGATCAGAGTGGTACCTCAGTTAAGGAACACAAAAAACGGTCAATAGAAGTACTTGCCAAAGGAAGGTTGGGCGCGATTCGTCCAGTCACATTGTGCAAGTATTCGTTTCCGACCTGTAATAAAACGAGAGCACGTTACCACTCCAGCTAGAGTAGAATATTCGTTAGCAAGCGATGTTTTGTAAAGGAGTAAAACATTCCCCTTAGAGGAAATGGTGTTCAATGATACTACCTCGCGATAAAGCGACTACCTTTTTTGTTTTATTGGAGCACTTATTGAAACTTTTGTACCCTTCGTGCCTACATCAACAATATTCTTCTGAGTTTTCTTGCGTAGATGCCCTCGTCTCACGTCTTCGTTTCAAAATATTTTCATGTATTGGAAAATGTAGTGTGCTTACAACTGCGACATTGGCGGCCTGAACTGTTACCTTGCTTGCCTATTTTAAGCACCTAAAACGCACTTTTTTGTTGCGTAAAGGTTCGACCGTAATAAGGTTATTTGTTTACGGAATAGCAATTAGGTAAGGAGATACAACAATAGGAAAACCATGTTTTTGTCGAAACGAACAGACGAAAATAAAAATATGCATGTGAAACACTGTCTCCGGAACCCCACCGGCCGAAATGCTGGTGGAGAGGAACGGATATAACATAAAATAAAATAGAAATGAGCCACCGGTTTAAAATCATGTGTTTCCGCAAAAATGCATAACTGGCGCAAGTAATATTTTGAAACCTCGTAACAGCCTAAATGAACGTAATTCTTTAAACAAAATTTTGAAAATATTAAAACACCGAAAGTTGCTCGAGAGAGACTACCACATTAAAAAATTGCGCCTTAAACAGCGCTTACCGGAAAACGAAGGCTGTAGCAAAAGTTTTCCGAAAGAAAACATTGAAAGTGCAAAAACAAAATAACGGTGTACTGCGCCTTCCATCTGCAGAATTAATTAGTAGCAAGCGAAGTAAAGACAGGTAATTCCTGTAATTGTGGGAAGTTACATCATTGGCGGAAAGATGAAATAAAAGGACGGCAGATGAAAGGACGGCGGACATTGACGACGAGGGGGAGATGAACACAGCCCCGAGCATGAGATGCTTCGCATCTAATAAATATTCATTACACCTCAGAGGAAATAGCTTGTGCTGCAGGGTTATAGGCCCCGCCTAACTTGCGTTGGATTTTGCCGGCCTCAGCCGATCGTGCGGCACTGCGTATGTGTTATTGTGTCCTAGAGTGGGAAATGTGCTAATGAGTGTTAAGGCCATTCCCTTTTCCCCAATTATGTAAACTAATTGAGCGAAGTTTACATTAAAACTGGTGTCAGTATGATTCTAACGAGGCAATCTTTTGCATTACCAAACTTGTGGTCAGTCTGCATAGCGCCTTTAAAAACAGTCCAATAACCCGATGTATACAGTTTCTGAATTTAGTGAGCTCACAACTAAGGCAAGTGGCGTAAAAATGCTATGAAATATTACACCGTTATGTGAATTTTTGTGTATTTTTGTTGCAATGTTGGAGTGTGTGTCTAATGTGTAGCATGATACTCGCCGTTTTACAAAAACAGTGCGAGTTTCAGTGCGAGTTTCAGCGAGTTTCAGCGTGTGCAGCGCCTTCAGGAAAACAGGCAGCCATACCGGCCGGATGCTCTGCGACTAGCTGCCGCCACGTTGGCTGATATTTTGCGAACTCCATATTTGCGGCGCCAAACTTTTGCTGCAGATGGGTATCATCGCCGACCCTGAGTATTTCCTCCCGAAAATACCGACACAGAACTGTGCAGATGGATACCCAATGTATTGGACATTCCCTCCTTCTTCCCTCTACCAAAAAAGCTAACTCAGTTGATCACTGGACATGGACGGTTCCCACATTGTTTTTATAACTTACAACTTCCGGTAACATGTCGATGCTTCTGTGGATAAGACGCACCTTCCATTTCTCACTATTTACAAGATTGTACAAAAACAGTTGTGTACATTCGACGACTCCACAATGTAATAGCAAAAGCTCTGGAACCACCTCATTTACGGACAGTATTGAATGAGTGAGTGTGTAGCAGTTCATATTTTAATGGAACTCGTTGAGTTTATTTCAAAGGCACTCCCTGAAGTGTGGCAGATATCCAGCACCCCTAGCCACATGTACTTTTCCGCGAGTGATGTGCTCAGTTTTTTTTTTCGTGTTAGTGTGACTGTCTTTTGTTCTTTGCGGTGTGCGGGGCTGCAATACCACATTAACAGCATTTTCTAGTATGGTGTGTGCCGTGTGCAGGGCTGCAAATTGTGATATAAGCACATTGTGGTAGCTACCGTATCCTGATTCGCTGTGGGACTGGAGTTCTCTCGTACAAGCGTAACATGCACTGACTGTTGTCTGTCTTTATCATATGCAGTGTACAAAGATATAGTGCCATGCTGTTTCTCTCCACTTTTGAAACTTTGCAAGATATGCTTTCACAGGCTAGTCATAGGTGCCACTTTTTTGTTGACTGGTGTCAGCTATATAGCGTTGTAGACCTATTTTCGGGACTATGCGATGCCACATATTATGTGCACTGTTTACCTTTTTCTTTTCGCAGTGTGCGGAGCTGCTTTAGTGTGTCTGTTTTATTTGTACTAATTCTGATTTATTTTTGACATTGGTGCTTCACCAGTTCGCTATTAGCTTGCTGCCTGTGATTTGGGTAAGCGTGGAGAGCTTGGTTGGACCTTAACTATCATTTTAATTTCTCATCTACAAATTGGTTTCTACATACAAAAATATTCTCGGGCTATCGCTCCTTTTTATTTATTTTTTATAGGCTGTTAACCTGCCATAGCTTGGCTAGGGCGGCTTGCGTTCCCCGATTTTTTTTTTTAATTTTTCAAGAAGAATTTTATAATTTACGATATCAGGAGGTTTTGACCCACACATTTATAAGTACTGAGGTTAAATCTTGAACCACATACGTTTATTTCTACCAAATACAAAATTATACCCGAATGTTCAATGTTCGCTAAAGTAATATTAGTAAAACTTGTAAATATCGCTACCCGTCGTAAAATGCGCATATGGTAAGATTGTAGACTTACGACTTGATGATCTAAACGTGTCTCCATGGGTAAGCTAGAGAGAAGAGGACATCGGTAGCATGGAAGGGGTGTTGTCACAGCGTTATACACATTGAAAGAGCTTGTACTTTCGCCCTGTCGGTACTGGGAGAGGTTCAACATGTCGTTATTCTTCAAGCTATAGGCACAAGCTTCCAATAGTTCATTGCACCTTTTTGATCTTTGTACACAAAGAATATACCGGCACCTCCCGACTGAATTTCAATGAATTCGTGCTAGGGGCTAGCCTTACTTGGTGTTATGAACATGTTAACAGCGGAGCTTCTCAGAAAATCGTAATTTTTGGTGTCCTCAGATAAAAATAGAAAGAAATTGTGAGCGCGCAAGTGAGTGCAGGCCTCGCAGCGACCGCACAAAAACCAGCAAAACGCCTGCGCTCATTTTTTCGCGCCTCGCGATGACCTGCCAGCGTCACCTCGCACGCTTTTCAAGCAAGGTATACCCAGTTAGAGAGATGGGCTAAGATTGGGCAAAAGAAAAAATGTACTCTAGCGCTCGTCGTAATCGCGGGAACACTTGCTCGGAACGAGTAATCCACGTCATACCGTACCCCCACCGTTTAAATAATGTCCAATAATTTTCACTCCCCAAAAACCAAAGAATCTCACACTTATGGCAAAAATGGTCAAGAAAGTGTCGTTGGGGCCGCGAAGAAGCAAATCGGGTGCAATCGCGGACTTTCAAATTCGGGATGGGCGCGAGAGTTGCGAACAATTTCCGTGCCTTCAAGTCTTGTGCATTAGTGTGAGGTTCGTTAATTTTAAAACTGCCATTTTTCTTACGCTAATGATACAAGAAATCCCATAGTGCATGATACTCGCCTTTCTGCTAGTGAGTTAACGCGGCACACTGTAGGCAATCATTTGTTAGATTTTGCGATGGCGGAAGCCGGGTCATGGCAAGAACGTGGAATATTCCGGACCCGTGGAGTTTGGGTTCGAGAGGGACTCTGGGAATGGTACGGACAGGCCGTCTCCTAATGAAAAAACGGTGGTACGCTGACAAGGGCTTTTTGGATAATAAAATGTCCTGTCTCTCCTCAATAAACCAGGAGGTGCTTGCTCTTACGTAATGTAACATCATTTGGCCCATCTCCGTAATTCGGGATTATTCTGCCCCGTAAACGCAGCTAAATACATTAATACCCTAGACAGCGCTGCGCTACTTGGTGAATTCTATGCGTGGCAGGGCGCATATACCAATGCCACCGATGCAATTTGATTCAATGTAATGGGCGCACTGATAAAATATCAACTCATTTTTGTTGTCAGTATGGTGTGTACAAGGCGTGAGGGCCATATCAGCGTTCGAAAGAGGTATTGAACTCTGCTGCGTTGCTATGGACAGTGATAGCACGTAGTAATTGCTTCTTTCTGCTACAATGCATGGGGTAATTATAAACCCTTTCACATTGATTTCATGTTTAAAACTCCCCGTCACGCGTGATTTTTATTCCGCTATACCGATCTGAAGTGCCTAAATTTGTTGATCCTGCCTCAATTCCACGCAGAACCTTTGAGGTCGATTGGTTTTATACATTTCTACTACCGCGCAGTATACTCCATTACGCTTTGCTGAAAAAAGACATCGGCGTGGCCGTTTCTGTGTGGCAGCCAGCTTCTGTTTATCTGCTACAAGAACTAAAATGCGTCTCAAACGCGAGTCTCTGCAGCAAGTGCGGTGACAAAGACTTGTATTTTTGCGAGGCACCAAATATTTTTAACCAACGTTTTTATGAGGCACACCAGTATATTTGCCAGCGTTACAACAAACGCAGGCGAAAGTTTTAAATGTCAAATAATATATAATGACGAGGTAAACGGCTGCCCGCAATCATATTGTTTCTCCAAGAGTCTTCCAAATCACTAAAAGCAAATCAGCATTACCTTTCGTCGTTCTTCGTTCTTGCCTGATTACAAATTGTCCACCCGCCATTCTGCTTTTAATTCACTGAGGCTGACATATATCTACATTTCACGAAGAACTTACAAATATATCCAAGCTGATGAGAGCACGGAAGACTTTCCTTTTCCGGCATCATCTTGACCAAGTTCGTCGCAGTGCAGTATCCAGGGGGCATGTTCCTGAATGATGAAGAATATGGACGATAGATATGAAACATCAGCTCTGTTTTTTCACGATGTGTTACACCAGGCACAACGATATTGGCTTCGAAAACTACACAATTACCATACATCAAATTTCTGCGCCAATGACCAACGGTGCGGGCTTTTACGCCGTTTCATGAAACTTTTAATCGCTTTGTTCACGAGACCGTTTAGAGCATCAAGAAAAAGAAGGCTGCAGAGGACGAGGACATGGACTTCCGGTACTTGTATTCGACGTCCTTCGTCTTCTGTTGTACGTTCAACGGTGTTCCAAATGGAGTACAAACTAGGTCACTTCCACAGATTGTAAAATATACCTCTAATCCTTTATTTTTCGTTGAAGGAGGCTTGTGTGGACGAAAGCTCGCAGGAAGGGTTTCTCCCGTTATCCCCAGAACGGTTCCAAAGAACTAGAAGGACTTGTCTTTATGCCTGCTTCCTCGCCTGGCTCTTTGATTGCGCGTCTAGCGATTATGCAACCTATTCAGTGACGTCGTTCTCCCGTTGACTCATTAGCTCCTTTATTCTGACTTCAGGCCGAAGCCCCTCTCATGCTTTCAGATGAAACCAACACTTGGGTGGACAATTCCTGCTCTGGTGAGTGTGTGACATTGTCTTCCAAAAAGCCGTGCTAGTCTGATTATATGAATCCAGTTTAGCCTCACAGGTAACCGACGGCATTAGAGAAAAAGCTCTGTTTGCAACGCCTTGCGATGTAATTCATCGCATCGCAAGGACCTTGAGTTCTAGAGCTGAGGTTTTGCAAGTGTGACTTCACGGCACGTAATGTAATTCGCTGCGTAGAGACGTCGCAGATGCGGTTACTCGGAGCCTCGCCCCCAGTTAAACGTGAATAAGCGGATTTTAACAGCTGCTTCGCCCTCTTTTTGAGACTCAGACTCGTCATATGTTGCGCGGTGGCTGCGCCGTCAGGCTGACACTAACGTCAAATAGCCCACAAGTTATGAAAGACTGTACAGTCTTTAAAATACGAACTAAACATGCGTTTGGCTACGGATGACTTGGTTTATAGGTGTTGAACGTCAGCCATATTTATTTTAACCAGACCGCTAATAATACTTGTCGAATATGTAAAACAAAACAGATGCGTTACTAGGAATGTGGAGGGTGGTCATATTCTATGGGTAGCCCTCTACATTCCTCTTCATGCTTCCCTGAAAACCGACAGAAAACAGAACACATGAGGGTAAATCTCCGTTACACTCAACGAAGAGCACGCTTTATCAGTTTAGCGTAAGTAAAGACGCCATTTCAATCGCAAAAAATGATTTCGGTGCGCGCTAAAGATACCCAAACATCTGAAGGATACTGTCACTGTGTAGTGCGGCCCGCTGCATATACTAAGAAGGATTGGGACATAAACCCTAATTGAAAGGGGGAAGAAAAATAATAATGTTTATTGATACGCAACAATAGGTGCCAAAGTTATCTTAGCCAGTTTTATGAAATCCAAACGGTCCGTCAGCTGGTCCGAGGCTAGCCAAGTACGGCATTGTAGAGAAAGAGGGTGTGGAAAATATGTCACCCCAATTACAATAGTACAGCAGCATCTACAATGTTTCAAAATGGCGTGTGGTTTGGAAGGCTTGGGACATGCTGGGGAGGGTCGGATAGGGTAGAAAAATGAACAGGCTGGTTTAAGGAAGGGATTTTTGTGTATGCGTTGTAGATCGCGCAGTTGAGTTTTCCTTGCGGTTTCGGGCCATCCTTCCTTAATAAAGTGCCTTCGCTTTCTTTGTTGTGGTTAGATATTTGTCTGCAAGGGGAAGTGTACGAAGAGTATATTTGATGTTCTCACAGTGCAGCATTATTTCTTGTTTGTAATGAACAGACGGGGAACACGTGCGTAGATAACGACAACGAATTGCGGGTGCGCACTGCGGTCTTCCATAAGGAGCTCTTGGTGTAAAATCCTCAAGGTGTGGTGAGAAACCTTCAGCCAGCCACTATCGGATATGTTATCCACCCACTCGATCAAGAATCGAGCCGTCCTGCCACCGTTGTCGCCCTTTTTCTATTGCGTACATGGCGTGAAGGGTGGTACTAGAGAAACTTGCCCAAGCGCGTAGCGCACCATTTCATTCTTTGCGATGAGGAACATGAGTATGTGCACTTCGAAACAATATTTGAGGGAGGTACTTTCAAGGTAGTCTCTGGGTATATTATTCTTATTAAGGTCCGGTCATATTAAGGTGCGCATTGTGTCCTGAAGGCTTAATTGATTGACTGATCGATCGACTCAATGATTGTAATGGTATCCTTTTGTAACGTTATTGTGGGCATCTTATTTTGGATACTCCCAATTAGGCGAGCACGTAGCCCGCGATCCCATCTCCCCTGTAAGGGGCACGGGTTGACCAATGCACGCCGGTCCGTGGGCTACGTGGGGCGTGACAGAGCGGCCAAACCCAAGAGAGATTGGTTGGGTGCCGACTCCGACAGGTACTTCGTGCTCGCACGCTGCTCGCTCGCTTCGGCCTGAGCGACCGTCGTTTTCTCACTTCTGTGAGGTCGGCGAACGTACCGGGAGCTGGATTTGCTCAGTCAGTCTGGTGGTCGGTTCAGGCCTTACCTGGCCCATCATCCGCAGCGCTTCGATGGCTTACGCCACTGGACCAACAGCTGCTGATTACCCTCCCTGTGCGTCGGGCTCTGTGGCTTGAAGCGTATGGTCGGCGGGTAGCCCCCTCTCTGCCCCAGGGTTAGGAGTGTAATACCAGGGCTGGTTGCTGTACCGTGGATTACCCGGCATTAAACCAAGTTCTGAGGAGCTCCTTCGTCTTCGCGGAGTGACTACGCACGCGTGGCGAGGGCCGCCGCAGCCGTATACAGCTTCGCTTGCTCGATCCCATGGTGGGCACCTTGGCTGGCGGCACTGCATTGCACAGGTGAGGCCCACATTTCTAGCGCCCAACGTGGGACAGCCTTTCTTCTTACAATCGTTGCCTCTTTTAGCGAGCTTGGCAGAGCTTCGCTTATGTAATAGGCCGCTCGCGCAATGAACGCTAGCCTTGAGAAGACGCTTACGCGGGCGTCGCTAGTGAACATCGCATCGTTCCGCTCTTCAACGAGCGTGGACGCCGAGAAAAGCGATGTACGAGTTTCGGGAATTCCCGAGTTCACCATTCCTCCGTCGCCTGAAGCCACATGTGTTGGGTCGACTCCACTCCTAGCCGGCAGAGCTCTCTGGGCCCCGGCCCCTCGGGCCTCCGCCCGTATTGTAGACCGAGTTGAGAGGCCGCACTCAGCTTTTGCGAGGAGTGTGCCGAGTAGTACGCCGGGTCTGGTTCAGCCAGGACTCCGGCGAGTGTGCTCACTAGTTAATAGTCGGTACGGTTTGTGCGATAGTGATGTGTACGCATGGCCATCCGGGTGTGCTCCCGTAGTCCTGGATGGAAGCGCGCGCTCTGGCGAACGCATTGGCGTATTGAAAGCATTCGGGTGTGCTTCCGTGGCCCCGCTGCTAGTGATATTGATATATGTGCACGGCAATCCGCGTGTGCTCCAGTAGCCCAGGATGGAGGCACGCGCGGTTGCGAGCGCATAGGTGTATTGAATGCATTCGGGTATTCTTCCGTACCCCGGGTGCTAGCGATTTTGATATGTATGCACGGAGAACCGGGTGTGCTCCAGTAGCCCCGGATTGTGGCGCGCGCCAAGCCAGGCTGCGGGTGCGCGCGAGCGCTTAGGTGTATTGGGCGCCTCTAATGCCGGGCGAGCTGCGTTGCAAGCTCCGGCCGGTACTGTCATCGACGGTCCGAGAGCAGCAAGTGCTATGCCGCTCCCAGTTAGTACTGGGGGCCAGCCATGTATCCAGCCAGCCACAGCATTACCAGGGCTTCGGCAAACCGCCCCCCGTCGCCACTCTCGGGGCACCCGGTAGCCCCGGGCCGTTTCACACCGCCTGCGTCGCCGCTGAAAGACTGGCTCACAGCAGAGAAACTTTCTTCTGGCACAGGCCACCCGTTTTCGGGAGCAACGCGACAGTAGACCCCGCTGTCGTCGCTTACGCGGAGGCAGCGCAGGCTCGGGAAGCGCCACTTGCCAAAACCAGCGGGCTGGGCACACGAATTCTCCCTACAGCCGCCGAGCCGCCGAATGACCCGCGAGTATTTTCTCGCCCCGACGCGGACCCCTCCGCCGCGCCATCCGCCGCGCACGCAGTCGTTCACAAAAAAGATGCTCCCCCAGATGCAACGTCGTTGTCGCAGCAAGCTATTCCCTTGATCAAGTCCCTTTCAGGTGCTCTCCTGGTTTCCCTGGGAGCACCGAAGCTGTTAAGGCCGCTGGTGAGGCTGGAAGTGCCAATGTACCGTTGCTACGAGGATTACATCAGCGTGACCGACTTCATTAGGTCTCTCGCGCACCACCAGACAGCCATGGGGCTCAGCGACAGCGATATGCCCGCTCGTGTCGTGCCAGTCGCGCTTACAGAGCGAGCAGCGCAGTGGTACTGGCTTGCCGGTCAGCCAGCCGCCACGTTCACTGAACTGAAGGCGGCAATCCGCCCCGAATTTCTTCCAGTGGACTACCATCGGAGGATGCGGCGTGAACTGGAGCTGCGCACAGAGGGTCCCGAGGAATCCTTCCTAGAGTTTGTGCGGAGTATGGAAAAGCTATATCAAATCGCCGAACCCAGAGCCCCGAACGATGAACGCGTCGAGAGGGTTATCAGGCAGGCACACCCAACTTTTGCGGCGTACCTGCGCCGCGCTCGGTTCCGCGAACTGGACGAGCTAGCCGCTGTGGCGAAGCGGATACAGGGCCACATACTCACCCCCCCACCGTGTCGCCCTCCTCCTCCGGCAAGCGAGGCTCTCGAGCCCCACTGCGCGTGGAAGGGAGCTTCCTCTTTTCCTCGCCACCTGCCGGACGCCGCCCACGCAGTCGGGGTGGAAGAAAAAGGTCTGTGGGAAATTAGCACACGTGCTTTCAACCCATACACCCACACTCTTAGGCAAAAAGGACTAAAAGTTCATACTTTGGGGGACTACCGGCCGTTGCCACAATCACTAGTCCCTTTGGGGACAAAATGTGAGGGGACGAACGGTTAGTCCGCCACCCGGTTTGTCCGTTCGGAGACTCCCCAAGGGATGAACTGCCGAGTCACAGAAAAAAAAAACTGACGTCCACCAACAGGGATCGAACCGCCGACGCCCGCAAATAAACGCAAGAAACCCGACGCGCCACCACTTCACCACGCCGCCGGAAGTATGGTAGGGTAGATAATTTTCAAGTGTACAGCGTGTAGTGCTGTGCCAGGTGATGGATTCATTGTAACTTGTGCCGGAATTTTTGTCCGTGCAAGCGACCGTGACCCCGATTTGCGCTTTTCGCTGAGCGCTTTGCTAACTTGAGGGTTCATTGCTCATTTCGATTCTAAGAACAGTCTCAGAGTCAGTTTTTCCCCGTAAAGAGCAATCAACTCGTCGCCTGTTGAGATAGATGGCTGGGTGATCGGACGACTGATTTGTTTACGCACAAATTAGTGAAAAATAAGTGTATTCTTATTGTTCGATACATGCGTTAAGTGCTCTAGGTATGGTGTGTGAAAGTGGTCGTCTGTATGATTGTCAGTATAGGGAAACAGACCATATTTTCCTGCATAGGTGAAATGAAATTTGGTGTTGCTTAGCCTGAATTCTTCAAGTTATCGTCGCTGGACGATCGAGACTGGCAGATGCAACTGGGTTTTACAGAAGTTGCAGCATTGTCATAGCTTTGGTGCACAAGGCAATAATGTACCGTGTGTAAAAGATAACTTCTAGACGCTTACCTGTAGCGAGCATTTTTATTTTGCAGTTGTTGTCATCAGCAACTAATGCGTCTTTTCGCGTTTGTGAAACATACATATTCATTATGCTTGGGGATCAACGTTTGCTATTGTGAGTAATATTTGTGGTATTGTTGACGGGCTTCAAATCTTTCATTGGCCGTTATTTCCTTGCCCGAATCGCAGGCAATACAGCGTATCATCATAACCTCGCCGAGAAGCTTCTGTCGATCACGCATCGCCGCTCCTTGCCATTACCTGCCGCTCGATTGACCCTAGGCGCTTTTTTATAATTAACATAAAGATTTTTCCCAGTGGCACCATGTAAAAGACCCACTGATGGCAATGACTTGTGTTTTGTAAATCTGAAACTGTGCAGAGGCATATGCGCGAAATGGGAACGACGACGCCATTAGGGGATTAACGACGCAGCAAAGGGACTAAATGCATGCGTTTCGTCTTCCCGTTACTCCTTACAGATCGGGGGGGACGAACAGTTTGTCCGGATTTGTGCACACGGCACACACTCTGCTACAGATACTCCCATTGAAGATAAACTGTTGCCCGCGAAGACTCACAGCTGTATTTTAGTGCCTATTTATTCCTTTTTGCCTAAGAGTATACGGACGCCCCACGGCTAATGCCGGGAAATCGCCTTCAAACAATTCTGCAGCGAGAAACCGCCCGAAACAATGCCCCAGGTCCGGCGGCAGGTGGAGACGCGCCAAGGGATGCCAATCGCGGGAATACCCGTGGTAGGCGGCGCTGTTTTCGTTGCAGAAAAGAGGGCCACATGATGCGCAACTGCGCCCCGCCGCCGGCGCAGTTGGGAAACGCGCGGGCCAGCGGAGCAAAAAGGCCCGTTCGGCTGAAGAAATTCTGGCCCCCTCCCTAGGCCGCCCGGGTTGCCCCGTTGTCGAGCCTGGAACATGGAACATGGGAGCTAGGGCTTCTTTGTTCGGAGAGGAAGTGTTGAGCCTCTTGCAACACCGATCTGTTCGCCTCCGGGATTGCCGGCTGTGTTCATCCTTGCCAGTGGTGCAGTGTGCGCCGGAGGCGCCGCAAGGTTCACAGTTCGATGGGACGGGCGGATAAGACGATGTCGTTTTGTCCACCTGCCAAGGCAGAGTGTCGCCGTGATTTTGGGCCAAGACTTTCTTCGGAAGTCCAGAATTACGATCGACATTGCGAGCGGTGGTTACAGGGCCGGAATTTTGTCTCCCCTTGGTCCCTTCGCTAGCTTGCCTTCGCCGGCTCTCGCTTGCGCGGGTGAAGCGTCGTCGCCTTGCGGAGTGCTGCGCACCGGGGAATACCCTGGGGCGGAGCAAAGTTGAAGAACAAGCCCGCTGAAGAACAAGCCCGCGCGCGATGATGCGATCCATCCTTTGATCGCTGATGTGGCAGGTCGGGATCGGAAGGAGAAGGCCCGCATATCGGACATTTTATTACTGCTTGCGGAGCTTTTCACGGATCTGCCGGGTTGCACTGATCTCGTGCGACACAGGATCGAGACAGGAGATGCGCTTCCTTTGAAGTGCTACCCCAGGCCGACTAGCCTCGCCAAGCGGCGGTCTATTGACGGCGCGCTGGACGAGTTACTCGCGACAAATGTGGTGAGGCGCTCCGACAGCTCGTGGGCGTCTCCTGTAGTCCTTGTAGAGACTCAGAAAGGCGAAAATTTTCGCTTGTGCGTTGACTACTGTAGGCGCAATGCCCTCACCCAGAAAGATACCTACCCGCTGCCTACGATCCAACCGATAGTGGGGAACCTGGGATCAGCTAGGTATTACACCATTCGAGATGCCTCAAAGGGTTACTTGCAGGTGGAGATGAATTCAGAGGATCAGGCTAAGACAGCGTTCACCTGCCACCGGGGTTTGTTTGAGTTTACACGTATGCGTTTTGGGCTGTGTAACTCCCCTGAAACAATTCCGAGGCTGATGAACCGGGTTCTTTGGGAGTCAAGGTGGAAACATGCAATGTGCTACCTTGACGACATTGTAATATACTCGCGTTCACTGGAAGAGTACGTTAGTCACTGGGAAGACGTGCTCGGTAGGCTCAAGGCAGCCGGTATGACATTGAATCCGGCGAAAGCGCAGATAGGGCGAACTCAAGTGCAGCTTCTTGGGTTCGCGCCTGGTGGTGGCTGCATCGAGCTAAACGCAGAGAAACTCCAGGCTTTTCTGGGCTTCCCTGCGCCCGCAGAAGTACGTGGCCTGTGCCGCTTTCTGGGAATGGCCAATTTTTATCGATCATTCATTCCGTCCTGCACTAAACTCCAGGCTCCCCTGACGCGGCTGTTGGGGAAATCTGTTGAGTGGCATTGGGGTCTTCAGAAAGAAAGTGAGTTTCGCAGCCTGTCCCGTGCAATTGCCGAGGCAGCACAGCTCAGGTTGCCCGACCTGAACAGGGAGTTTGTCGTACAAACGGACGCAAGCGACCTGGGATTGGGGGCTGTCCTCCATCAGGAGTGCGATGGCGTGCTGCACCCCTGGTTTTGCTAGCCGATCCCTCCTCCCCGCTGAGAAGAATTATTCAATGATGGAGCGGCAGTGCCTTGCTATCGTGTTGGCGCTGCGGAAATTCTACGTCTACTTGGACGGGACGGGTGCAAACGGACCACAGCGCGCTCACTTGGCTGATGTGGCTCCGAGAACCCCCGGGGCGGTTCGAACGCTGGGCTCTCCTCATACAGCACTACAATTTTTCCGTGTAGTATCGGAAGGGAAGCAGCAATGTGGTCGCCGACGCGATTTCATGCGCCCCGCTTTTGCTCCCGGCCGGCGCCGATAGGAGGCGGTTGCGGCGGAGCCTGCAGTCAGACAGCCGTGCACAGCGGTACGGGAGAACACAGCTGGTGCATCGTCACCACCCGTAGCAAGCGTGGCTGGGTCCTCTGTTGAGGCCAGCGCATCTCTATCGCTGAAGGGGAACCCGTCTGTGTCATGCCCCGTGCCGAGGAGGGAGGACGTGCTGCTGTTGCGCTGTATGCGGAAGTTGGACCCTGTCGAGGGAACGCCAACAACGCTCGTGAGCCGAAACGCCCCCCTGAATCCGGGCAGCCCCAGGCCACAACGGAGGATATTCAGGTCCGTGCCTAGTCTCCATTAGGGATTATATTCAGCCAAGAAGAGCTCATTCATGCTCAGCGAGATGATCCTTTTTGCGGAGACATTCTCGGATGCCTATGGGAGGCGGAGCGCCGTCACGTTGCTGGCTTGGCAACGGGCGCAGAGGGGCGGGAGCCAGCTTCCATTGCTGGTAGTGCCGAGGATCTGCTGGAGAACGACGAGCTCGTGGTGAAATACGTCGCCACGGACGACGAGTCTATCGACCCGATCAAGATGGTGATCCCGACACGTCTGAGGTGCGCGCTACTGCGCTACTCTCACGACGAGCCACTGGCTGGACATCTGAGTGGCTCCAAGGTCTTTTTGAAGATCAGTCGCACTGTCACCTGGCCTGGCATGAGGCGGGACATTTTCCCCTATTGCCGGTGGTGTCATGCCTGTCACTCTGTCAAATCGCGTGGTGGGTGCCCGCCAGGGGCGATGAAACCGTTTGATAGCCAGCGGCCGTGGCAAATAGCCGCCTGCGACATTATGGGGCCTTTCCCCAGAAGCACGCACGGCTAAGAGCACCTGTTTGTAGTGGTGGACCACTTTACGAAATGGGTGGAATAGTTTCCAATGCGTAGGGTGACATCCCGGGCTCTGCTGGACAAGTTAATGGAGGCATTCACTCGTTTCGGCTTCCCGTAGCGCCTCAGCACGGACAATGCCTCCTATTTTACTGCCCGACTTTTCTGTGAAACCTGCTCATCATTGCTGATCGAGGATCGCCCAAGTCGCCCTACCACCTCCAGTCCAATTTGACTGAATGCTTGAATAGGATGTGAAGACAATGCTCTGGGCTTTCGCCGCGAGCCAAAGGGACTGGGCCGTCCACCTGAACCAGCTCGTTTTCGATGTTCAGACAGCGGAGAGCCGTTCAACGGGATTCTCGCCCGCATTCCTCACTTTTGGGAGACACTTGGCCAACCCGCTGACCATTGTCACGCAACGCCAAGACTCGGACGAGAGCGCGCACCCGGATTTTTCCTCGTACGCGTCGCAACTCCGCACCCGGCTCAATCTGGCGTTCGAACAGGCGCGGAAGAGCCTCGGCGTAGCCCGAGCCTAACAAAAGGCTCAGTACGACAAGAGTCACCGTAACATTTGCTATCAGGCAGGTGACTTTGTGCTCAAACGCAGCCACGTTCTTAGCGATGCCAGCAAGGGCTTTTCTGCTGCATTGGCTCCTTAGTGGGTTGGGCCCTATCAAGTTGAGAGGCGACTCTCACCGCTTGTGTATGAGCTGAAGGATCCCCGAACGGGGAAAACTAGTGGCCGCGTTCCCATTGCCGACCTGAAAGCCCACCATTGTAGGCCGGCAGAGTCAATGCCCGGGTCTGACGACCTTGCGATAGGGCAAACGAGCACGCCCGGTGTGTCGGATTGCTTCCGGCCCCCGCATCGGTATGCTCTCCGCCGACGCCAACAGTTGGGAAGTCGGCCGGCTTGTTACCGGGCTTTTCCCGGTTGAAAGCCCTGCACTCGCAAATCAGCCTTTTTACAACGAGCTTTTCTCCGTGGCATTCCAGTGTGAGCCAGTGTTCATGCCTCCAGCCCCTTCACATGAATGTAAAAAGTGCATCTTTCTATTAGTGCAATGTATTTTGTCGCGTTTAGGCAAGGTGTACGTGTTCTTTTTAGTCGTTAGTGTGTGTCGCATGGCATTGAGAAACTAGTGGCTTGTTCTTGATATGTTTACAGTTGCGTAAAGGAATGCTTTATTTTTGTTCTTTAGGCAACAACACTTGGCGTGAAGTATAAAAATTGTGGTTCATTTTAAACTGTGTGCAAAATAACGCGTTTTCTCGCATTTTCTCCGCACCTGTGTTCGAGAAGCGGAAACTTCGCCTTTGGGGGTCCCGGCTGAGCCCAGCAAAGCCGCCCTTCTTTTTCTCGGAAGCTCCGAGGGGTGGTGTATTCCTTCTGTTGTTTTGGTTTGGTTTCGCCCGGCTGCCATCGCTTGACGGTGGCTTCCTTGAAGGGTTGGAACGGGAGGGAGCGTGAGGAGCCGCGGCGTGGACCGTCTGGCAGCGTTTTCTGCTTGCCGGCCATGTATCTTCTGGGGTCCCAGTAGTTTTTGTGTGAATTAGTTTATTTTGTGCGTGGTATGAGTGAGCTTCTGTTGCGTCTTTCACAGTGATATGCGCGGGTGAGGACTTTCTGCCGGAGAGATGCGCAGGGGACTGCTCCTGTCTTTTTTCTTTTGTCGTGTGTGCGGGGCCGACGAGTGTGGTGTGTCTGTGAGCACGCAGGTCAAAGGAGGACGATTTGTGCTTTCGGAAGTCCGTGCCGACTCCCGTGCATCGTGTCGCTGTGCACAACTGCGTGTGTGCGCGTACGGGCCAGCTACAACGGATCCAGCAATGCATCCCGCGGATAGTCTTCGTTTCATCATCGGAGCCTGGCATTCGGGTCCAGTGGGCGTCTCCGCGCATTGCGTCATCGGCAGTCGTCCGGCAGCTGCCTCGAGGGCGCTGATCAGCGTCAAGCACGCCCGTTCGTCACCAACCTTAACGGAGCAATCATCAATGCTCCGGAAGCCCTGCTTTCCGGACCAACGCCATCATGCTCGTGCGACCTGACGGCGGCCTCAAGCTCGTGCCTTGCACCCCTGGCTGGTGCCATGAGGGGCTGATTCCGGACCACTGACCTCCCGCAGGTGCCCGCGCTGCGGCGACTTCCAATGGCTAACCGGCGCCCGCTCTTCTGCTCATTCGCAGTCTGCTCGACGCACCAGTGAGCCCGTTCCGGCTTTGCCGCCCTCTTTTCCAACTTCTTCGTGAGCCCTTCAGTGGCATCGACGCGTTTTGCTACGCTCTTCGGTGAGCAGGCATCGCTCCCCGAAGAGACAGCCACGCACTTGTCCATACCAGAACTTTTCGCCTTATTCGCTCCCGGAGCGCCAAACGATCCGGCAACCCCGTGAAAGAGACGCTCTTCAACCCTGTCTTATATAGAAGTGTAATTTCTGTCTTGCTTAATAGGCGGACTTGGTTGACATAACTTATCTCCGTCCCCAATTTGGTTAACGTTATCGAGTGGCGGTTATTTTATTTATTTTTCCTCGTTGCAAATGTGCGCCACGTTGTGTGTGTGTGTGTGAGTGGGTGTGAGTGTGTGTGTAGTTAGGAATGAGTTCTGCAGACAGAATTAAAGTTTCACCTGTAAAATTAGTGTTCGGGACATTCAAACTTGTGTAGTTTGTTTTCTTCTTAGTGTTTATCTCCCCTATAGTATTTGGCAGTTTCGACTTGCTCGGTTATTTTGTTCAGCGAATTGTGCATGTAGCCTTCTTTTTGTGGGGTTGACATGATTTATTTTTTGTGGTAGTTTGTATTATGAATGTCGCACTTTGCAGTTCCACCGGTGTTACTCTCTTTTGTAATGCTCTTGTGTATAGTGTATTTTTGCATGCGGTGTTAAAGGGTTTAATAGCAGTGGTAGCTTAGTTCGAGAACTGCATGAAGTGTATTGTTGAGGGCTCGAGCGGAGGCTGATGGGCACTACCTCGGTTACTTGCCTGAAGACTGTTCTTTTGTTAGTAGTAGTCGGCCTGCTTCCACGTCGGTGAGGGCACTTAAGGAGGGGTGGATGTGGGGATCGTATTTGGGGCTACTCCCAATTACGCGAGCACGTGGCCCATGATCCCCTCTCCCCGAGGTGCGAGGATGGCCCCTCGCACCCTCTCCCTGTAAGGGGCATGGGTTGACCAATGCGCGCCGTCCGTGGGCCACGTGAGTCGTGACGTAGCGGCGCCGCCCAAGGGCTCGCGGCGGCGGGCGCGCGCTTCGGTCGGACCCAGGAGAGAATGGCTGGGTGCCAACTCCGGCAGGTACTTCGTGATCGCACGCTGCTCCCTTGCTTCGGCCTGAGCGACCGCCGTTTTCTCACTTCCGTCAGATCGGCGAACCTGCCCGGAGTGGGATTTGCTCAGTCAGTCTGGTGGTCGGTTCCTGTCCTAGCCGGGTCCATCACCCGCAGCGCTTCGGTGGCTTACGCCACTGGTCCAAAAGCTGCCGACTACCCTCCCTGCGCATTGGGCTCTGTGGCTTGAAGCGTACGGTCGGCGGGTATCCCCCTGTCTGCCGCAGGGCTAGGAGTGTAATACCAGGGGAGGTTGACGTACTGTGGATTACCCGGAATTAAACCAAGTTCTGAGGGGCTACCTCGTCTTCGCGGAGTGACTGCGCACTCGCGGCTTTGCTGGATTGATATTGCGCCATTGCTAGTGTCTTTGAAAACCATATTTCCTATTTTTCAGTGCTGCATTTTTACCCGAGGTCTGTAGATTCGTGGCCACAAATATTTATGGGTCGTTGGATAGCTCTCCAGTTGTACGCTCAAAGAATAATGTCGCCTGCGTATAACATTCCCAGAATATGCTGTTCTGCCACTTCGCCTTCCCACACGCGTGTTAGGTTTAACACTAGCGGCGTTTCGTCCAATTGCTTTTCTTACTCTACTTTCTAAAGAATCAACATTATTGGGTTCAGAGGGCACCCCTCTTTCCGTCCTCGATGGGTGTTGACCTGCTGTGTGCCTTTCGGCCATTTACATGTCATGTTAACTGTACTACCCTGATAAAAGTCTGTAAGGAACTGTATTAACTCGTCGTCTAAGCGCTGAAGTATAAGCAACCAGCACCATAGTTCTCTGTTATCCTTGTCTCTATAAATCAATACAATCTTTTATACCTCGGCATTTATATATAAATTTTAATTTTGTTTAGCCTATACTGCACTATTTGCTTGCTTTGTACTACCTTGTCAAGTGGCCTGGTCAATGATGGCTTACTATTTTGCCAAAGCAAACTTATAAAGTGTATTTGTATTCACCACGGACACGCTCCTGTTTGGGGGAAACCATTTGCTTTGCTTTTTTTCTATCGATATTTCTAAAATGTATTGCCCTTCCCTCTAGTTTCCGTGGCGCTTTTGCATCGGTGAAGGCGTGACTCTCTCTGTTTCCTCAAATTTCTCTCATATCACTCGATGAATTATCGCAAATCCCTTCTCTCTTTCTCAGTGGTTCCCATTTTTTCCATCGTTAATTTATCATAGATGTGTTTTGAGCCTAGTGGTTTTACATGGTTACATAGCAGCGTAAACAACACACGAAATATAGCAGATGCCCCACATGACTATTGTGATTCCCGCTTTTGCCTCTACTATGTACATTCCTGACATAAAATGTACTATGGAAAGCGTCGGATTGCATAATATAAGACGTGGTTGCAATGTGCGATGAACCATGCTTTATTCTCGGCAAACTAAAAGCCACACTAAGCTTTGTAAACTTTTCTAAAGAAATTGACCTGCATAATTTGAGGAAGCGATGCAATCTATCAAAGTTATTGCAGAATGGCTACCTTAATCACAAATTATGTTAGAATATACGTGCTCTTTATCTAGGTATATCCATTATATTGACTATAAGGGTCTAAAAGTTCCCTGCTTTAGTGACGTGACCTACGCGTGACGTCAAAAAAAGGGAAAGCTAAATGCCAACCATTCTGGCCATAGTGTCCGGCACGCGTCCATGTACCGTTCCCCAGATGCAAATGAAAACCTAACGCCGGGCTGCAACTCACAGTTCCGGACGGGAACCAAAGAATGGCGTCCTTACCCTTCCGTGTTGAAGCCTGCTTCCCAGATGCGATGTCCATCCATGTCCCGGACGTCCTCCGGCAAAGAAAGGTCGTAGAGGCCGTGCACTTTTCTCAGGGTGCTCTCACGAAGGAGTACCAGACCACGTTTCTCGCAAAATTCGCGGCCAGCCGACAAGCTGAATGTCCGGCCCTCGGGAATGCAGTAACTAAAGTTCCCTGAGTTTGTCTTTCGGTAGGCTGAAAAAACCGCGGCAAGCAGTTAGCATGAACTGTAATTTCATTTATCACTCTTTAGTTTGTGCACGATCCTGCGGTGTGCGTTGCACCAAAGACTATCGCCAAACGCTGTTCTCATCTTCGTCCTCATCACCCCACTTATGCTGAATGCAGTACGAAGGCATCTCCCACTGACCTGTAAGAGCCCCTGTACAGCGCTGCCCGAGTCCATTCTCTGGGTCCCAAATAGAACGTAATAAAGAAACGCCAAGTATGGTCTTACAAGCGAGCTGCACGATAATGTTTGAGGAGAATTTTGAATGCACATTTATTTTGGTCATCATTTCATTTCCCTAATACAAAGATTACCGGCTTGCAAGGTGGGAGTGCAGAATTCTTCCTTCAAGTGTATGCAAAATTTTGCGCTCTAATATGAATTTACTGCCCAGCCTTATCGTCGACCAATTTTAGGCGAAGCTTGTATTGCAAGCGTTTCATGTATTTTTCATGACCAAGAAAAATAACTCCCGACGCTAACGTACCTTAAGGGCGAGGCATTACCGCTAGATGTTGAAAAACAACTATCCCATTGTGGTCTAATTGCGGCCATGCGGAGAAGACACAGCTTTGTTCAATTCAACAGAACTCATAGTTAGCTCACTGACTACCATTTGAGCCACGAAAGAAAATTTTTACAGAAAAATACCGAAAAAATCTTTAAGCATTGCGGTTGCTTGTTTCTGTATCCCCTGTATCTGACAGTGTAAAGTGACAATCTGTTGACAATCCAAGGTGACAATCTATTCTCTCCCAAACCTCCGCCCCTTTTCGCCAAGATTACAATATTGCCTCTGAAGGCAATGAAGGAAGTAATTTAAACCAATATATAAATAAATGAATTACATCACAGCACTAAAACAGTTATAAGCATGGTAGCGGCACGTCATTATTAAAGTGACACGATTAGCCAGCACATCAGGCCCCTCTACAATTGCCTAGTCATGTTTCATGGCGGTGGCTTTGGCCGGTCAACGCCAATACTCCGAACAATGTTCGGTGATGTTATAGATAAATTGTCGAAAGCTGGCTTAACAATCAACACTGTTGGATACGTTTTTTTTAATCTTAATTAGTTCTCTCATTTTTGTGGTAAAAATGGTGTCTCTAATAGAGGCAACACACTGTTTTTAATAAACCAAACTTGTACTGCCTCTTAGCTACACCTTTATACTCGCCATCGTTTTGATATTCATCTCTGGTGTAACAGTTATCAAGAAATAAAATAAGCACTATTTGCAAGATCAGTAGAGTCAACATAATTCTGTGCACTGGTATGTACGCGTCTCATTTAGGGATTACCATTGAGGTTTAAAGATTGATTATTTCAAGGAACCTTCGGCGAGATTCCGGTGTGGTGAAAGGCGCTGTGGTTATCCAGTTGTCAGCCTCAGTTGGAACGGCTTCATCACTGTCAGCAACCACACCGTGAGCAAAACATAACTATCAACACCATCATCATCATTATCAGCAGTCTCCTCCCCCCCCCGGGTGGGGAACGGCCTCGCATATATACATATATATATACATACATATATATATATATATATATATATAGGATAAGTAAAGAGTCGGCTACACAGCAAGAACAATAACAAACAATGTTTACTTACGTAGCGGTAACGGGACTTGCCTTCATCTGAGTAAAGTTACATGATTTTGCTGTCACAGACATTTCGAACACATTTCTTATATACTATATATAAACCTATATAAGAAATGTGTAAGAAATGTGTTCGAAATGTTTTCGACAGCACAATCATGTAACTTTATTCTGATGAAGGCTAGTCCCGTTGCCAATACATATGTAAACATTGTTTGTTATTGTTCTTGATGTGTATCCGACTCTTTACTTATACTATTTCTTCGCGCTTTGTGAGTTTATCTTTCTCTAAATTTATATATATATATATATATATGTATATATATATATATATGTATGTATATATATCTCAATTATCCCAGTCCTGTACAAACTGCGACCAATATATACCCCCAAATTGTTTGAACTCCTCTGTCCTCTGTCTGACTTTCTGCCACCCCCTTCGACGCTTGTATTCTACAGGGATTTACCCTGTTAATCTTAATGAACAACGGTTACCTCACCTTCGCATTATATACCCTAACCAAACCCATTTATTTTCTTAAATTCTAATAATAAGCCCTTAGCCTGGGTTTCTTTATGACCAACTCTGCTCACTTCTTGTCGCATAATGTCACAGCGATCATCTTCCGTTCCATTGCTCGCCGAGTAGTCCTAGATTTAAGTTGAATTCTTTTAGTGAGCCTCCCATTTTCTGTCCAGTGAGTGCAGGTAAGATACAGCTGCTACACTTTCTTCTAGAGGGACAATGGTAGACTGCCATTCATTGTCGGAGAAGGCTTGCCGAATGCACTTTACGCGATTCAGGTACTTCTAATTGTCTCTGCCGCATGCTTGGGATCCTTCTTTACTACTACACCAATCAGATATATACGCTCAGTACTTCCCCGCCCTGGTCACCTATACCGAACCGCTGTGCTCTCCTAAATTCATTGAGTGTTACTTTAGCATTCTGCATAATATTTTCCGGCCCACGATTCTACTCTGCTTGTCCAGGGCGGTAATCACGCTTTGCAATTCATACCCCCCGTTACTTAACAAGGCAACGTGATCAGCAAATCCTAGGTTACCGAGGTATTCACGATTAGGTATAACGCCCACCTTTTTCCAAACCGATGGTATGAATACCTCCTGTAAACCTGCTGTGAATAACGTCGGGGAAATAGTATCTCCTTTTCTGATGCTCTTCTATATTGGTATTTTACTGCAATCAATAAGGGGGATGATGGTAGCTGGGGACCAATTCGGGATATCCCCTATTATTCTTACCAAATTCTCGTGTACATTCTGAATGTGCAGTGGCTTAATGACTCCCGAGGTTTCGACCGAGTCAACGGCGTTCTCCTAATCTATAGGTTCTATATAAAGGGGTTGAGCATACGCTGAGCATATCTCTATCACATGATTGATCGTGTCATGGTCCATTATTGAAGAACCTTTGCAATACCCTGCTTGTTCTTTAGTTTGATTCACTTCAAAGGTGGCCGAAAATCTGTTAGCGATTATCATGAAAAGTTTCATGTAGACGACCGATAGTAAGCTGACAAGCCTGTAATTTTCAGATCCTTCATGTCAACATTCCTATATATTTAGAGGAATTTAGCTTTATTCCCCGGATTCCGGTACACTCGTGGTCTTTACGCATTGCGTATACAGGTTTGCCAGTTTTCTAGTACAGTTTGCCCGCCTTCTTTTAAGTGGTCGGCTGTTATCGAATCGTCACCAGGTGCTTTGAACACTTGCATTACTTTCAAAGCCTTAACTTCTCCTGTAGTTAATGGTGGGATGTCTACATCCTCTGACCAACTCCCTCGTTGGGTATTTTTCTGGATGTCGCGGAGAATGCTCCGGCTACTATAACTTTCATACGCCAATTTGTCACGACATTTTCTTGCTGGTCTGTAGGTGCATACATCTGAATGTTTGCCATGCCTGGACGCCTCTTCACTGCTTTCAAGCTGCCTACACTCTTTACAGCATACTCAATCTTCTACCTTTTATGCTTCCGTACATCAGCTGTCTTACGATTATAGATTAACGTCGGAAGGTCTCCTAGTTCTATTCGGTCAGCTTGGGTAGAAGCTGTCATGTTTTGCCTTTTTCCAATTAAAGAATTTGTCTTCTTGTAAAGTTGGCCAGTATCTGGGCATGCAATCGTACCTCCGACTTGTACTACTCATTCCATGGTGACGCGTGCAAGATTGTAGCTCGCTTCCTGTGTCATAACCTTTGCATCCTCGATAAGAGCTGAATATTTGTGCTGCAACGCGATGCTGAGTTCTACTTTCCTTCTTACTCCCATTTATGTATCGCCTTATTTCGTAATAGCTCGTTGTGGTTTCTCTTAAAGTATAGACTTTCTCGATATCTTGCTATACGAGGATCACTGCACTTTACCCTTCCGAGTACTTGTACACCGTCTACGAAGCCAGGTTTTTGGCATAGTATGAAGTGTATTTGATTTTCATTGTCCCCCTTCGGGCTCCTCCACATCCACTTCCAAGTCTCCCGTAGTAGGCGAGACACAAGCAAGTAGACAAAAAGTAGGCTGGAGACAAAGGAGTTGGGAACTATTTTTTTCGTTGTAGAAACAACAAAGAGACGTATTAGTAGTTTTCGCCTAACGAAACAATCTACGTATCATGAATAAGTCATTCCGCAAGCGAAAGTGAGCAATTAAAGCCCAAGGAATTCGTACTGTAGTAGATATGAGCGCACCGCTTTGAATAACGCTTCGATAAGGCGCGTAATTTCAAGACCGCCCACGCTTATACGAAGCCTTGAAGCAGTAAATGGTCTTTAGCGCACATGATCGAACGGGAGAGTCATTATCCTCGTTTTAATACGGCAGCCTCGAAGGTGCAGAGTGTCAACTTTCTGCAACAAATGTTCAGGAATTACGCATTAATAAACTGCTCCTTCTGCGCTTGAGAAGTTCTGATTCGTAGTTTTTGAAAGTAATTTCGTCACAGTTATTATTAAGGTGATAGTTTGAATTTTTCATGTTCCAGAAGGGTACGGTTGGCCTACGAAAGTTTGAAAAGACTGTGCATGAATAAATAAAGTTAAAAAATGCACGCCAAAATAAAAGTCCTTTTGAACTGCTCTCTGCTACTTCAGGGCTTGAAAGTTTAGCAGGAGTAGCAGATGTTGAGCCTAACCGTACTCCCACCCGAATTTGCACGTGTGTGGGCGTTCATAGATTATGACCGACACCGGGTTTCTTGACGGTACGTTTCTTTATTTTTTAAGTGTATCAATTTAATTAAAAATGTTGCCGTGTCTGCTCACTTCAATGCAAATGTCGCCAGAAACGAGAGTATTCCGCAGCCGCTGCCCCGCATGTGCCTCTCTTCCCCTCCCGTCTCGCTCATCCAACACGGTGGATGTTTGTTTGAGCCAATCATATGTTTTTTGTTTTCAGTGCTCACGCGCCATGTATTCTAACCATTTGTTACTAATGGGCTTTGAATGTGGCAGGATGTCTATGCGCTGACACAAGGTATTTCAGATGAAAGGCATCTCTTCCTCGGGGTTATGTCCGGCGTCCGTCCGTTGTCCGCACCTCTCCCCCTACACTATAAAAAAAGAAATAGTTAGCGGCGCCCGGATTCGATCCCTCGACTCTCTGGCCGCAACAGGAGGTACGCGGCGCTCTTCCCACTGCGCTACAAAACCGACACAGGAGCAAGTGCTACGAACGCGCCTTGTGTCCTTGACTGATTCAAACTACGTCAAGAAGTTACTGATACAACGAAAACACGCAAAGGTGAACGTCAATAGAAACAACGAACTGAAAACTTTAGAGGAGGATGTTAGCGTCTGTTCCTCGGGGGATGTCCCGCGTCCGTGCCCCATCCGCAGCGCCTCTGATGATGATCGTGGCAGGATGACTCTAGGGGCTGGCCAACCAAAGAATCCATCACGAGATAGATTCGCGTTAAACCACCGTCGTCACCTTCCCGTCGGAAAACTGCTGAAGAAGAAGGAGAAGACAAAGCTGCGAAGACAAGGGCGTGTACGTTGCTCTCAGCCGGTGCACCAACGTCAACAACCTTTACCTCACCAACGCTGACGAAGACTACCGATTCTACCGCACAGACGACAACATCGACAAGAACATGATGGACGAGTTTCGGTGCAATGAGCAGCACGGCCTACTCACCGTAAAACAACCGTAGTTGCGTGCCTATGACACCGCTGTGGACCCGGACGTGGATACCCCATGGCGCTACTAAACACCAGATCACTCAACATAAGGGACACACGCCAGCTGCGCGGTAAGCGCGCATGCGCGTCTCCTCTCTCATCTCATCCTCTCCACTCCATCTGCTCTATATTATAAACCCGGTCCGCGCGCCGCTTCCTCAGTTGCTGCTTCGGTTGAGACACGCTGCACCGTCCGATGAGGTGAATGGACGCCAACAATCCTGCTTTGCATCACCACATTGTTCCCTTCGGGGATATGGCGCAATTTTTACTAGTTTTCGGCAGACATTGTTTTCAACACATCTTTTTATTTCCGGTCGGAAATATTATTCACCCGACTTTTTTCATTATGGAACACTGCCCTGTACAGTTTTGTATTGATGTTGTGTCTCAAATATACCCATTGTTTTCTTTTTGCGTGACAAATTTGACAAGTAATGATTATGGTAGCACATTTAGGGGCTTGCAGAGGTTTTGCCTGTATGAAATCCTAGAGCCAGAATTACAACAAATCTAGGTGGTGCCCTAATCGAGGGAAAAAGAGATTCAGCCAAAGCAAAAATTTCCAATTTATTTACCTTCGCGTTACTTTCATCATTAAACTTCGAAAAAAGTATTTCATATGTGGTCATGCGTACGGCCGCATCCATTACGTAGAAAACTTGAGGACCGGTTCGAGGCGCGTCCTTTGTTACAACATAGAATTTCAAAACGAGCCTTCCTAAACCTGGTCGCGTTTGGTCACTTAAGCGGCCGGATTGGCAGTTTTTCTCTCATTTTGCTGTTCAGCGAAGTCGTCATCCTATAAACGTTCTTTTTATAATTTTTTTACTTTGCCCTGCACTCGCATTGTAATACATTTCAGGCCAATCATAAATACCTGCCTGCAAACGGCAGTTTGATGCTTGGGCAACATGCTTGGGACACAATCCCGCCGAACCAACTAGCTGACGCCGGCTCTAGATGATGTCTTTCTGTGAGAATAGACTGCAACGGAGCGCATGCAGTGCCACCACAGCGAACGTCGGGGCCAAAATAGTTTTTCATATGGTGTACCAACTTTCCGCACAAGAGTGATTTGATACCACTTTGTAGCAGGGGATCAAAGGCCGAAGTTTCACTCACATGGCCCATGGATTGCTAAAGGGCTGACTTCGGAGGCTGCAATAACCACAGTTTCAACTCTGTTTATGGTGAAGTCACGTGGGAGGCAATAAAATAGCAAGAGGCATGCCGCCATTGATGCCATTGATACGTTCTACGGAAGCATTCACTGTTTCTTCGCAGTGTAACTAACAATTTGAAAGCGCAATGGTAGAGGCAATTTTAGCGCATGTTCTGATAACTGGATTGGATACATACTCCTTGGGAGATGGCATAGAAGAAGACAATAGCACAAAGGGAATCCACCAGGGACTATGGCGAAGTATTGGGAAGCACATACGAATATCTTGACCTGTGGTGGTCTATATTCAAATAAATCAAACACCCTCAATGACCCGTGTCCGGTGCCCCGCCCCTACCTAACGTGCTTGATGGAAGTTGAGATGTCGTCATCGCTAACCTGATTCTTAGCTTCCCATTGCTCCGTCAAAGATACAAAGAGAGAGATCGAATAAAAAGAATAATAAGGCACCCAAGTGGCCCAGACTTTTGGAATCTAAGCCCTCCCCTTCATTTTTGGCATCACGACTGTTGAAAAAGAGGGTGCTTGAAAATAAGTAAAAACAGAATAAATATATATATATATATATATACTTTCTTTTCGACTAAAAAAATTCTTCATCTCTTTCTATGACCCACCACAACCCCCCCTTTGCTTTCCGAGGTTTTCTTGACTGCCAACTATTTTCTTGAACTTCTTGACTGCCAACTCTTATTTTCTGTCTTATTTCACGGAGCCCCTCATTTCCAATTTTCTGATTCGCTATATATATCTGTATATATATATATATTTATATTTATATTTATATTTATATATAACTAAAACCTTGAAGACAATAGGGAACACACGGAAAGAAAGCTTTGCCAAAGATAGCGACCACGATTGTTGCGAACGTTTCAGAAAAGAGTCTTGCCTAAGTTTTCTTTGAGAGGATAAAAACTATAAAAACACTGACCGCAGGCGGTACCAGAGCCTACCACATCCGAACCCACGTTCCCACAAGACGGGCATGTTTCTGTTCCCTTTCTTTCTCTAAAAAACTCTATTCATCTTAAAAATAATGAACGAACCACCGCATTTTTTTTGCTTTCCTTGGCATTCTTCATTGCTTAATATAATTTCTGTGGTTATGCAAAGAGCCCCCTTTTCCCATTCTGATTCTCTACTCACACACACAGGCACACACTCGCGCACGCTACCTTGATATCAAGGCTGCCAGAACCGAGACCCTCGCTAGTCTTTCGCAGAATAATGTAGTTAGGAATTAAGGGCCTCATTGAGGAAATTGAGCAAGACATGTTGGCAGTCTACAACGCCAAAGGGGGCATAGGGTTGTTGTAGGATCTTTGTTTACTACGGTTAGTGAAGTTACCACTTTTGAAATTAACGTGAGAAAGAAAGAAAGAGAGAAAAACATGCGTCCAGATTGAGGACCGAAGCCCTTCGGCTATATCGGCGACTTTGTTCTCCTGCCCTTTCTGGGGTATTTATAGTTATTAGAACTCGCTCTCTTTATATATATATATATATATATATATATATATATATATATATATATATATATATATATATATATATATATATATATATATATATATATATATATATATATATATATAAATATATATATATATATATATATATATATATATATATATATATATATATATATATATATATATATATATATATATATATATATATATATATATATATATATATATATATATATATAAACCTGTGCCAACGTTTCGACAATGGGACTTGTCTTTTTTAAGGCATCCAGGGTTCATCTCTGGCACACTATTTTATGTATAGAGATTGAGTTGAAGAAAAAGGGGCAGATGTTGTTTAGAGAGAGGCTGGTGAGAGGAAAGCCCATTTATTCAACGGTAGGTTGGAAAGAGCAAAATAGTGAGGGAGGAACGGAGATTTGGTTATTGGGAAAAGACCACGTTTTGGACAAAGAGGGAAGACTACGAGAGGGCTGCGGGAACAGGGAGGAATGATTTGGGTGCTTGGCGACCTCAAAAGAGGCTACCGGGAATTTCCGGGCCAAGGTGGGCGTCTTGCGGATGTGATTGCAAGGTTAATGAACTGCGTGTAAGCAAGAAAATCCGTAAAGAACAGCCCATACAGTCCTAAGAATTCCGGTTGGGGAGGCCAGTGTTCGCAGAAAAGTAGAAGGTATTATCCAGTGGTACTAGAGTGAACTAGAATAAGGGAGTGTCCCGAACGGCGGCGCCGAGCCGCTCCGGTTGGCGTCGACACCGCGAGGTGGCGCTACTGCGCCCTTTTGCAGCTGGTCTGGCGCAGTGAGATTACGCGTCTGGCCTTGCACTATCATGTTCTCGCGTTCTCTTTCGGCTTTTAAAGGCCTTCAGAAGCTAAGCAAGATTCTAAACGGCAAAACGTAATTTTCGCTTTACTTACTGGTGCTCCAGGTCGAGCACAAGACTTGTGACCTCGATGTGGTGAGCCGTTCTGGTTGCAGGCACTTTAGTTCCGCTATCCACGATTTTGATTCACCTAGAGCTTTATATCTGGTGCGGGTGCTTCTGAATGTCAATGAACTGTCACCTGTGTTCTCCGCAACCTGCCAAATACTGCCTGACGATTGACAATTAATTACTTTTTGCGAACTGGCAGGTGTTCAGCATGGACTGTTAGTTCCTGCAGAGGGCAGATCATCGCGGTTTTAAAAACACGTCATTGCTGGTATAGCAGCATTTATGAGCGACAATGTTTTTAGCCGAGGTGTTGCAGTAAACTCTGATGTATTATTCGGCACATGTGCGCAAATAAGCACGTTGACCCCCCCCCCCCCCCCCCCAATCTCCTAAAAGAAAGATTAGACCCGCCGCATAGCACAAAAACAAAACTAACTGCTGCTTGCTTGCCAATATGGTGTGGAGTCTTTACTATTTTTCAGAGATCGAGGGCGCTATCAGGGAAAGGCAAACATTTTGTAGTTATTTCTTCTTATAATTACTATAAAAAAGAACAGTAACTAATGTTAACACTTACATGCAATGCTACATGTTAAGCAAAGTTGCGTACAGCTACATAATGACCCAGCTTTACCTTTTTCAAACCCGATTACAATTTTTATAATATACAACCCGATTACAATTTTTATAATATACATACACTCAACGAGATAGAACAGGTTACCTTTCAGTGTGCTGTAATGTTTATTTCGCAATTTGGTCCAGCACTACGGGCATTTACCTAGTTTAGCATACTGTGCAGATTGCCGTGTTTTTGCATTGCTTTTGTTGATGCTTTTGATGCTTTTGATGTAGAAGTGAATGCGGGTCGTGAGGTAAAACGCACCTCTGCTGCAACAGCCTTACACTGATGACTGCACCGAAGTTCCCATTGCTGCTTACCCGTCACCACACCCAAAATGTCAAGGATGCTATCCCAATGAAGCTCCAGAACACTGAAGCATTCAGTGAACGCGTTCTCCATGTTTAGCACAAACCGGTGCAGAACGGCCTGTACACAAAGTGGAGCTCGCACACTGCAGCCGACGATTCTGTGAGGGGCTTGTCCTAATAGTTACAAATACGTTTGCTCATTCACTCAGGATGCATCTGTTATTTCCCACACAATTCGACGCACAATGTAAATTCTCTACTCAACCGGGCACTCTATGGCACATAATGTGGGAGTGCGTCAAGAACCCAGACCTCTCACCTCCTTTTCCTTCCCTGCTCCTGAGCACTGGGCATACTGCGTTCCAGTTCCCTTTCTCAAGATCTACTTCTGCTGGTCGAGAGGGCCAGTCAAGCCGGGACGGCACATGGTTACCTGAAATGAGGAACCACCCCACCTAAAATCTCGATAAAAGAAAAGCTTTGTCTCTCTCTCTCCTGCCGGCGCAAATCGCGCTTCCACTTTTTTCGAACCTCTTCGTCTCTTGGGGCGGTGAACAAATACGCTTTGGAGCGCCCTGATAGCCGGCGTGACAGCCTGGTCAAAACAGTGCACATCAGTTCTTCTTTTCGCCATCTTCCTCACATGCTGGTCGTTGACGAAATGCACTCTTTTACTGTTTTAAAAAGCACGCAGAACCTCCGCCCCGATTCCACCGAACGCACGTGCACCCACCGCTTTCCAAGTTCTACGTTTCGTCCGGTCTGATGGCTGCGGCGACAGCGCGGGCGCGGCTGACCGGATGCGAGATCGTGCACGAGCGCCGCTAGCCACCATAGCGGCGGTCGACGGCGCGCGGCACGCCGAAAGCAACGCCGTCTCCGCCCGCTCGGGCCACTCCCCTATTATAGTTCACTCTAGTGGTACGGTCAAACGCGGAGCTTTGCGGTAGATTCAAAGACTTCTCTTCTTTTTTTATTGTTTTCTTTTGTTTGCGTGTGTGTGTAAAGCAGGGAGTAAGACAAAATGCCGAATGTCGAAGAAGGCGACCGCTCGCGCTATCTGTAAATAGGCTTGGAGCACGACAGGAGAAAAAAAAAACAAAAAAACGAAAGTAATGCGATTCACGTAACAGCTTCGGGGTTGGGCAGTTGGGGTTGTGGTGAATCGGGATGCCGACTTTTTGTACGAGCATTGTTATTATTTCCGATTAGATACCGTAAGGTTGTAAGCTGCCTTTAGAAGCACTGATTCTAGCCGGCTCAAGGCAACTGTATTTAATGATTGAATGCGATTCTCTGTATTCCCTGTCCCCTGGAAACCTTAAGTTTGATTGCACAATATAGAGCTTGAGATCATCGAAATTGGGGTTCGGCTGGTGCAAGTGTTCCGCGACAGCTATGAATGACTTGTTATGAGCGTCGGCCTAATGTCCATTCAGGCGTAAGTTCATAGGAAGACTGGTTTCTCCAATGTACTGCTTTTGACAGAATGAGCCTTCTCGCATATGTACAATGTTAGAAGAATTGAACATTAAGCTTGAAATATTCTTGTAAACGTATTGGGTGGCATTGCTATTGATCATGTAATCCCTCTGCAGATGTTCGCAAGTCTTTCATCTAGGAGGGCGGCAAGGGTTGATGAATGGTTCCTTGAAAGCGCATATTTTTGCATGCACTAAAATGTCTTTCAGGCTCTTATTTCTCCTGTAGGCAACTCTTGGGGCTTCCGGAAACGTCTTTTTAAGTCGGTCATTACTGGCTAAAACAGGGTAGTATTTCCGCAGGATGTTGTTTATATTAGGGAGTCGGTTGGTTGGTTGGTTGAACTTTATTGAGCCCATAGAAGAGTCATTATCAAGGCGACCGTCGGGGTGGTCCCCTATTATCGGGGCCCGTATGCTTCCAGCACCTCCAGGCCCCGAGATACAAAGCCTATGTGGGTCGTTTGAAAATTTGGTTATTAAGGCTCTTGGCTGAGCGCTTTTGTTTCAATGTTTTACTTGAGCACTTCGTATCTTTCTAGCTGATGCTCTTTCCTAAGCCATATCCAGTGAGCTGACTGGGTGATTCCGGCTTGCACGGCGGATTTGAGTTCATTAAGGTTTTTATATAGTCTCCCCTATCACTGCATACTCTTCTTATTCTGATAGCCTGTCCTACAAAGATACCTTATTTGCAGTATCGTGGGTGATGGTTAGTGTAGTCTAGCAACTGTTGCCTGTCCGTTGGGTTTCCTATAAAGCTTGGTTTTCACTTTACCATTGTCAACAACAACAGTAGTGTCAAGATAGTGCACTTGTTTATCCGAGTACTGGGATGAGAATTTTATTGTCGGGTGCGAAGAACTCAGATGCGAAATGAAACTCTCTAGGGCTGTACGGCCATGCGCCCAAATTATGAAAATGTGATCAATGTATCGAAGGTAAACCTTGGGTTTTGGGGGCGGAGGAACTGTGGGGTGCCCTGAACAAATGAAGGAAGAGAAGTCGGAATGTGTTTCAAATGGTGATCCAGAAACACATACAACGCTTACGTACGGGGATTGGTTGTTAGAAACTATAGGTGTGCCCTGAATTTTAGCTGAGAACAATGCTTCTGCGGGGAGTCTATGGATTTTGGGTGGGGGAGGCAGAAACGTCCTGCTTGCTTGTTCATCGGTTTCAGGCGGTTTAGTTCTGTTGTAGTGAATTATTATCAGCCCAGCAGATCTGTGAGAGTGTGAAGGATCGTTTAACTGAATTTGTTGCCGGGATCATGATATAAATGCTGGTAGTGTGCATGGTTGTTAAGCTGCGAGTAGGTCTCAACTTTATATTTTGCATTGGTAAGATGACAATGCTACGCCCTTTGTGTGCAGGTTTAATGATTATGTCCGTTCTAGCTTATAGGTTATTTAGAGTGGCTTCATCTGAGGTGGTCACGATTTTACATGTATTTGATTTTTTCGTTGCGTTGTGTTTCTTTTGACATTGCTTTTATATAGAAATCGAGTTGTGGAGATTCTTCGGCATCTGGCGTCCATGAACAGACTGCATGGTCGTTAATGTAGCTATTGTATTGCTACCGGAAAAAAAAAGTTCCTTTAGTCTCTTCTGCTGGAAAATTCTGTGAAATGCTTGTGTAACCCGTGTTCATTGACGTGGTTGTTCGTAGGGCAGAAAGTGATTGCTCGTTCAAGGATAATTTTTTGGGTTGTGGATAATGTTTCGGAAATATCTATAAAGTTGCTGTTAAATGTGAAGGGGCAGCCGAATACGACATTCTGTTCAGGAATAGGTGTCATGTGGCCGTTACTAGCACTTTGAAAAGAAGGTCCAACGATAAGGCTCAGATTCAACGATAAGGTTTACTCCTTGCTTGATCTCCATTCCTCGGAAAGCAATTGTGTCAGCCAGTGGCTTCCTCTCGGGGACCAGGCGTTGTAGAAGTGTGTTGCCCTTCGGTGCGCAAGCCACGTCTTCACAAAGGAAAGCCACGGCGATGGCTTCAACCTCAGAATGCGGGCTGTCAATTGACTGCGAAAGGTCACTCTGAAGACTTAATACTTCTTCTTGGCACCTCCAAATCTTCCGAAAGCACTGATGGCCAGATCGACTTCGCCAATTGCAGCTAACTTAAGCTTAGAAGCGACGTCTTGTCAGATGAAAGTCCCCTGGCTGCCATTATCAAAAATTCCACGGACATAACAGCAATGTGACGAAGGCCCGGAACGTCGGAATCCAGGCCCGGAACGTCGGCAGTAACACGTCGCACGTGAGTCGCGGGATGGCTGATTTGCGCGTAATAACGTGCATCGCTTCATGTCGCGTTTTTGCAGCCGATTCGGATGGTTTTCGGGCACGGTCAGCGGGGCACATCGTGGTAGCATGTCGTCGCCTACATTCCCCACATCGGACCTTTTTTCGCTACCTCCATACGAGATGTCCCTTGGCAGTAAATCTGAAGCATCGGCAGTCACTTGCTACGCGGGTTCGCTTGTCGGCCAAAGGGATGTCGCTCGGACATTGTTCCGTTCTGTGGTCCTCTCGGCGCAGAAAATGCAAGCCGAAGTCTGTGCCTTTTTGTGCAGGACAGCAGAGGTCGGAGTAGAGTGCTGCTTCTTGGTGCCGCGGTAAGCCTCCTGACTTCGTAGAGGCTTGCTGATCTCGAAGCCTCTTTGCCTGCACTCCACGTCCACTGGCAGGAAAGACAGTAGATGTTCTACGTCCTGGGCAGAAGAACTTTGACTGCTGGTGAAAGCGGTACTGGCAGCAAAGCTCTGCTGTTGGAAGTAATCGACAATATAGTCGCCAGGTATCACCTTCAAAAGCATTTCATTCAGGATTGCCGCGTAAGAAGAAATTCCAACACCCAAGCTTTCCAGTCCTCGCAGGTTCATTTGAACTTGGTCGTACAGCTTCCTTAAAGCGGGCACGCCTCTGGCTGAGTGGACAGGCCGGACCTTCCGCAGATTTTCAAAATGTTTCGGCTTTATCACTCTGGAATTTCTAAAAAGATTCTTCAAAATATCAACAGCATCTTGATAGGACGACTCTGTCACTTGCAGGCCAGCAGCGGCTTCAGCAGCAGTGCCGTGAAGAAGAGAAAGCAAGTTATGGAAGCGGTGAAAATTAGACAGCCGTGGATTAGCGTGAAAGGAATGCCGAAACATATCCGGAACAGGTTCCCACCGCGTTATTGCTCCATCAAAGCGCAACAGTCGTAGCTTGGGGAGACGTGCACCACACTTACAAGTTGGTGGTATCTGCTGTCCGGTAGACGTCGCAGCCCGGCGGTCTCCGCTGGCGTCAACCAATGGAGGAGCAGTCTGGAGCGTCGACGATGACCTCAATACCTCCATGTGATGCTCGAGTAAAGCCAGTGCGCTGGTCACTGCGTCGTCATACTCCATGACCGAAGCGTAGTCTTCCGCTGCTTGTCCGTCGTTCAGGTTGGCTTCAAGCTCGGCATTAGGTGCGGAGAATGCTGCATTGCTCGCTCGAAGACGCCCGTGAAAGACACAAGGGGCGGAAAGGTCCAACTGCTCAAACTGTAGCAGCTGGTCCACATCGCTGATGATCTTCGTGTTCATAGCCCGCCGTGGCGCGCTCTTGTTCTTGATTCGGTCCACGCCAGTTGGAACTGAAGAATGGCGTAGCCAGCTCGTCAGGAGAAGGCTCGCCGCACGCTGGCTTGCTTCCCGGATTTTCCGCACCAATGTTACGGAAAGGGAAAGCCGTTCTTCAGCGTTTATTGGCGCCGTGGAGAGAGCTACGTAAAGTCGTGCACGATCGTCCAAGCCCAGCGTTCCGAACTCATGCGCGTGCTCGCTGCGTTACCCATGCGTGCAATTGTGCAACTTCCTTCTCCGCATCTCCACAATCGTCATCATCGTCCATGTTGGCGGCAAATCAAAAATCCGCAAGACATTTTCTCCTAGGTGCTTTTCAGCGGGTGTTGTGGCTGCATCCACGCTTTGTGTGCTCCCGTTGCGCGTGGTTTTTTTGGGGGAAAGGGTGGTTCACTACTGATGGGAATGTCAGGTTCGGTCGGCTGCTCGGTGCTGGCCACTGATGGGCCGGTGATGCCACTAGTGGAGAGCGTCACCACAACTGAGTTTCTCAGCCTGTACATGATCTTCCCAACCATTCTCTAAACTCCTGTAGAACAGGCTACTGTAGGACAGGCTACCAGAATAAGAAGACTCAGTGATAACGAATACTATATAAAACACCGTAATGAACTCACGTTCACACTAGCAAGCAGGAACCACCCGGTCAGCTCGCTCGATATGGTTTATGAAAGAGCACCCAAGCTAGAAAGGGACGAAGCGCTCAAGCAACAAACTCGAAGCGAAAACGGCCTACCACCACCTTATTAACCAAATTTTCGAACATGCTCTCTAAAACAAACTGCATGCTGCGTTATACTACCCAATTTTCGCCAGTAATGACCGACTTGAAAAGACGTTCCCGGAAGCCCCAAGAGTTACCTTACCCACAAAAGAAATAGGAACCTAAAAGACATTTTAGTGCATGCCAAAATCGGCGCTTCCAATGAACCAGTCATCAGCCCTTGCCTCCGTCGTAGATACAAGACCTGCAAACATTTTCAGACGGATTGTTTTCAATAGGACTGCAAGCCAATACGTTCACAAGAATAATTCAAGATTCACGTGCAATTCTTCTAACACTGTGTATATGCTAGAATTGTGATTCTGTCAAAAGCAGTACATTGGAGAAACGAGTCAAGCTATGAACTTGCTCCTGAATAGACATTGCGCCGACAATCATAACAGGGCCTCCATAGAATTCGCGCAACACTTCCACCAGCCGAACCACAATTTCGATGATCTCAAGCTCTATATTCTGTACTCAAACGTTGCCCACCATGGACGCGAAAGACAGAGAATTCTACTCAATTCATAAAATCAGTTGCCTTGAGCCGGCTGGAATCAGTGCTTCTAATAGCAGCTTAGAAACCTTGCGGTATCTCATTCGGACAGAATAATAATTCTCTTTGAAAAAGTGGGCATCCCGCTTCACAACCACCCTAACTTCCCATTCCCAAAGCTGTTATTTGAATACCATTGCTTTTGTTTTGTTCTTTTTTGTTTTATTCTTTTCTCTTGTCTTGCTCATACCCTATTTGAACATAGCATGGGCGCTCGCCTCCTTCACCCTTCGGTATTTCGTCTTACTACCCCCTTTACACACATGCAAACAAAAGAAAAAAAGAAAGGAGAGAAGTCCGTGAACCCACCTCAAAGCTCCACGTGGACCGGTCCTGAGAATACCCTTCTATGCTTCTACGAACACTGGCCTCGCCAACTAAAATTCTTCGGACTGTACGGGCTGTTTACGAGTTTTCTCTCTTACACGCAGTTCAGTCACCTTGCAATCGCCCACCCAAGATGCTCCCTTTGGCCTGGAACATCCCGAAAGCCACTTTTGAGGTCGCCCGGCACCACCACAGCCAAACATGAACCATTCCTCCTGTTTCCCCGGCCCTCTCGTAGTCTTTCTATTTCTCGCTTCTGGTGTCCGGTCGCAATAACCACAGCTCTGTTTCTCTCTCACTATTTCGCTCCTTGGAAGCAACCATTGACCCCCTCTCCTTTCCTCTTGCCAGCGTTTCTCTAAACAACCTGCGGCTCTTTCTCTCCAACTCAATCTATATCTATAAAAGTGTACCAGAGATGAATCCTGATTTCTTAAAAAAGACAAGTCCCTTGTCGAAACTTTGGCATAGGTCTAAGGTAACTACATTTTCCAAAGTACTACGTCTATCTGCTTACAATCTTCAAAGCCCTATCGTCCCCTGGCTTTTATTTACGAAGATGACGAGATAAGGTAAGCAACCTCTCCTCCCTCTGACACACGTTGCTCTAGTTGGAGGCAGTCACTTCAAATACATTCAAGACCACTTTCCGTCTGGACAACACGAACCATACACACGATTCCAAAGCGGCGCTACAACGCAGGATATCAAAAAGCTCATAGATGCTTCACCACGCAACATCGCGCAACTCACAGTACACTTCAGAACTAACGACCTGAACTACAATACCGGTGAAAACACTTCTAGGGCGATCAAATCTCTGGTACGCGATGTTCTTACCAAACAACCCAACATGAAGATAACACTAACAACAGTGCTTCCCAGGATTGAAAAGAATCACCAGCCATACACACCCCAGGTACACAGACTCATATCTCAATAGGAGCGAATAGTTAAGCTCAACGACTCTCTCCTTAACGGTTTACACCCTACCTTCCGAGGCGTTTAGATAATGGACGAAAGCATCAAGTACAGGCTGAGCGAGTCATTTGAGGTGTCGCTCTCAACTACCAGCATCACGGGCCCGTCAATGGCCAGCACCGAGCAGCAGACCAAACCGGTCAATCCCCACAGTAGCGAACCACCCTGTTTCCCAAGAAAACCACATGCAAAGAGAACACAAACGGTGGACGCAGCCACAACACCAGCTGAACAGCAAGTAGGAGAAGAAAAACCCGACCCACCAAGGACAGCACGCTCAGTGTTCATGAAGACACCAACACGCACTAAAACGCAAACAAGCTCCCAAACAGACATCTACGAGAACATAGCCCCTAACATCGCCCTAAACACAATCCCCCCCAAAAAAACCGCCCGTAGTTCCACATGTAACAAACCCAAATGACCTACACCGAGTGAATCGGACACTCTGCCTGTCAAATCTTGCACTTTCCTTAGTGTTCGAAAACTCGCCCGCAAACAAAAACCCTGCCGATTTCACCTCAACACCTATTCTTCTTAGCTAAAAACCAGGAAAATCCCCAATGGCCGCCACCTTTAAGTATTTGTTCCCTTGGAATCCTCCCCCCTTAACCAAAAGGTTAATGGCAAGACAATTTGAACCCTGCATCGCTTTCCCTACTAGGAATTCTCAGAGAGCACTGGGACAAACAACTCAGTGTTTTAAATGACCAAATTGAAGTCACTACTCTTACTGAGCAGGAGAAATATGGTCTTGGTGCCTCTAGAAACCGTATTGAACACGAGCAGGGCAAGAAACATATAGTAAAATTTGAACGTGACCAGCTCATTTTGCCTGATACAGATTGCATCATTCAACCTCCTGTTCTCGCTAAGCCTATAGACGAGGCAATAAATCATCTGAAGACCCCCACAGACACATCAAAATGTGCTAAGTTGGAATTTTTCCCTCCCACTACTAACCAAAATGTTGAACCTAGCTCCCACAGTACTAGTAACTGCCTATGACCCCTGTTCCCGAACAGAATGTCGTATGCGGCTCCCCCATGACGTGTAACAGCAACGTTATAGATATTTCCAAAACATTATCGACAGCCGAAAAAATCATCCTCAAACGATGCCTCACTTTATGCCCTACCAAAAACCACGTGAATGAATACGAGTTACACGAGGACCTTACTGAAGTTTCCCGCAGAATGAGACTAAAGGAATTTTTTTCCGATAAGCAAGAATATACCTACATCAACGCCAACGCGCTCTGTTCACTAAGCCCTTGGACCCCAGATGCCGGGGAATCTCGCGATATGTAGATAAAATCAGTATCACAAGAAATATAATGACAACAAAGCAATCAAATAAACGCAATAACGTGACCACCTCAGGAGAAGTCACTCTAAATACCTAGCAAACAGAACGGACAAAAATAAATCTGCAGACATAGGGGATAGCATTGTCATTTACTAATGAAAAAATATAAAGATGAATCCAACAGGCAGCTTAACAACCATGGCCACTACCAGCCTTTAGATTATGATCCCAGCAAAGAATATAGTCAAAATATCCTTCGCACTCTCACAAATCTGTACACCAGCGAAATTATCACTACAACGGAACTAAACTTCATGACACCCCCGAACAAGCCAGAACGACGCTTCTTCCTTTACCCCAAAAATTCATGAAGTCCCCGCAGAGGTATTGTTATCTGCTGAAATGCCATTCAGACCTATGGTTTCTAACACCGACAACCCTAGGGAAGTATTGCCTGTGTCTCTTATTCACCATTTGGCAGACATTCTGACTTGTCTTCCTTCATTTGTTCACGACACCTTACACTTCCTCCGCATAGTAGAAGCAATAAACAAAGGTGTGAAAATACCCAAGAACGCCCTTCTAAACACGCTCGACGTCTCCGTCCTCTATACGAACATTTCCATCACCGAAGAAATACAAGCTACACGAAAGGCCTTAGCAGAAAACTGGCACCAAAATGTGTCGGAAGAGTACGTCACTTTACTAATATTGGTTCTAACTTCCCACTATTTTGAGATCGACTCGTCTTACTACTCGCAAGTTTTTCGGCCAGCATGGGCACACCTTTTGCTCCCGCCTACGCAAACATTTTTATGGGACAACTGGAAGCTTCCCTCTTAGAGTCTTTCCCCCTCAAACCGAAGATTTACCTCTGATACATAGATGACAACTTCGTAACTTGGGAGCACGGCCGCACAGTCCAAGAAAGTTTCTTTTCGCATCGTAATTTTTCACACCCTTCATATAAATTTCGCATGCCAGTATTCGGATAAACAAGTGAACTTAATAGACAATAACGTGGTTCTTAAAATTGCTAAACTGAAAATTACGCTTACTAAAAAACCAACGGACAGGCAACAAAACCTAGACTACACTAGCCATCAGCCACGACACTTCAAACAAGGTATCTTTGTGGGACCGGCTACCAGACTAAGAACAGTATTCCGGAGTTAGCGAAGACTATATAAAACACCTTTATTAACTAAAGTCCACCCTGGCAAGCAGAAATCACCCGGTCAGCTCGCTGGATGTGCTTACGAAAGAGCATCCAAGAAACGAAGTGATCAAGAAACAACGGCGAAATGAAAGCGCCCGGCCACCAGCCTTAATAACCACATTTTCAAATGCACTCCCTAACATAAACAACATCCTGCGGAAATACTAACCATTTTACCAAGTAATTACCTTCTTAAAAAGATGTTCCCGGAAGCCCCAATAGCTACCTACTGAAGAAATAGGAACTTAAAAGATAGTTTAGTGCATGCCAAAATCGGCGCTTCGCTGAAACCAGTCCTCAGCCCTTGGCTACGTTATAGATGCAATACCTGCAAACATCTGCAGACGGATTGCATTTTCAATAGCAATGCCAGCCAATACGTTCACAAGACTAACAAGACTAACACGCAATTATACAAACATTGCTTATATGTTAGTATGCTCATTCTGTCAAAAGCAGTACATTGAAGAAACGAGTCAACCTATGAACTTACGCCTGAATGGACATCGGACCCCCACTACTAACAGGGCCTCCACAGCAGTCCCGCAACACTTCAACCAGCGAAACACAATTCGATGATATCAAGCTCTATATTCCGCAGTCAAACTTTAAGTCTCCAAGTCACAGGAAATACAGAGAATCGTAGGTAATCTAAAAATTCAATTGCCTTGAGCCTGCTGGAATTAGTGCTTTGAAAGGCAGCTTAGAAACCTTACGGTATCTTAATCAGACAGACTAATATACCCCTTAGAAAAAGTGTGCATCCTGATTCGCAACACGCCTAACTGCCCATCCCCAAAGCTGTTACTTGAATACCATTCCTTTCTTCTTTGTTTTATTATTTTATCTGCTTTTCTCCTGTCTTGCTCCTAGCCTATTTAGACATAGCACGCACGTTCCCCTCCCTCCTTTGCCCTTGGCCATTTTGTCTTTGACCTTGGCCATTTTGGCCATATATCGCGAATCAGAATAGAACATGAGGGACTAGTTTAAATTAGACAGAAATACGGATTGGCAGTCGAGAAAACCTGGGTAAGCAAAGGCGAGAATCTTGTAGGTCATTAAAACAGCTAAACAATTTGCAAAGAAAGATAGTGGAGAAAAAACTACACACCCGGGTGGGAACCGAGCCCACGACCTCCACAATTCCGGTCTGGTGCGACAACCACTACGCTACCGGCGGGGCTATTTTGCCATCCACGTTTTGGGGTATTTCTGTTCAGGAGTTTTTGTTTTTTGTGCTTGGATTTGGTAGCTCGCGCCAATCAGAATACTCGGGGTGGAGGGGACCTTATTTTTAGCCCCCGGGCTGTGACTGGCGGGGCTATTTTACCCTCCACTTTCTGGCGTATTTATGTTCAGGAATTCTTGTTTCCTGTGCTTGGGTTTGGCAGCTAGCGCCACTCGGAGTACTCGCGGTGGAGGGGACCTTCTTGTTAACCTCCGGGCCATGACTCATGTGCGTACGATATGTCGAGAGGGGTAGACCAGCGTTGAACCCTTTTAAGCACCCCATAGCACCAAGCCTGCCAGAAAAGAGGCCCTCGCTATGCATGTAGCGTATACGAATGCGAAATGAGGGACTCATTGAAATAAGACAGAAATAAGGAATGGCAGTCAAGAAAACCTAGGAAAGCAAAGGGGAGGATGTGGTAGGTCATTGAAACAGATAAAGAATTGGAAAGGAAGAAAGAAAGTGGAGAAGAAAGTGCCCGCCAGGTGGGATCTGAACCCACGACCTCCAGAATACTGGTCTGGGGCGATAACCAGTACGCTACCGGGGGGGGGGCAATTTGTCCCTCCCCTTTATGGGGTATTTATGTTTAGGTATTTTGTTTCCTGTGCTTGCGGGTGGTAGCCAGTGCCACTCGGACTACTCGGGGTGAAGGGGACCTTCTTTTTAACCCCCGGGCCGTGACTCCACTGTCTATGACATGTCGAAAGCGGTCAACCAGCGTTGAACCCTCTTAAGCTTCCTAAGGCACCAAGACTGCTAGAACAGAGGCCCTCGCTATGCATGTAGTGAATCAGAATAGGAAATCAGAGGCTCGTTAAAAATAACACAGAAATAAGGGTTGGCAGTCAAGAAAACCTCGGAAAGCAAAGGGGAGGATGTGGTAGGTCATTGAAACAGATAAAGAATTTGGAAAGAAAGAAAGAAAGTCACCACGAAAAACAACAATATATATTACGAGATTTCGTCTGGGATCCAGCCCTTTTCAATTAAAGTAGAAGGGTCGAATACAGCGTATATAAAGGCTCGTACGGAGCGCTGCCAGCACGTTGACACGTGATTTCAAAAACGTACAAAAAGGAAGTACAGCAAGAAACAAGTTGAAAGAAGTGTACTGCATGACTGGGCGCGCAGGTAATTCATCTTAATATACAACCTTTTTGAACTGATGTGTCCCCGTGCTCGCAGTGCTCCTCACGACCCTTTATATACCCTGTATTCGACCCTTGTACTTAACTTGAAAAAGGCTGGATGCCAGCCGAAACGCGTATTAAATATTGTTATGTTTTTGTGGTGATTCTAATTTAATATACTATTCAGCTGCCAAGCCCTGTACTGTTATATGTAACCTCATGGCCGCGTACGTTACCCGCGTACGTCCCGCGTACGTTAACCTCATCGGTAGTGATCGGCGACTCCCAAGTATGACACATTCACAACCATTTTGGTGCATCTCGCCATGGAACCTCAGCATACGTCTCACAACGAGGAGCGACCATCCAAGATATCCCCCCACTGATCGACTTCGTACACGCACCACCACCACCATTGTGTTCCATGGTGGCACGACGATATCGCCAGGACGCCGGCCAGAGTCACCTTTCAACGGTACAAGAAGGTTCTCGCTTCCATCAGGCACGACCATCCTCAAGTCCGTACCGTCTATGGGACTCTCATGCTCCCTCTCTGCCCTATTTCGGCGCCGACAACGCAGCAACTAGCGGGCCGTGCACCACTTCAACTCAGAAGCCTGCCATTTTAATGACCTTCTTCGCCGGCATTGTCTCCGCACCAGGCGCCTCTTCTACCTCAACCATAGCCTTGAGTGGCTGCCCTCAGCCCGGGTATTTGCTGCGGATGGCATCCAGTCTAACTTTGACGGAGTCTCCATCATGGCCAGCCACCTTCACCGAACCTTGCTGAGAAACTGCGCACGAAGTCTACAAGGCTACAACGTGCTGCCAGTGCTCCATCCCAACAGGTAGAAGGATAAGCCCCACCACCACCTCCGCCTCCAACAACAGCCGCTGCTCTAGCTTCTGAGGCCCCCTCAACCAGACCCCGATATTCCAATGTCATCCGGAGAACACGCTGAGATCACTTCCTGAAGACTTCCCAGGTGAGCCCGGTTGCCGTCTTTTTCCCGAGAATTTTTAAGTGCGAAAGCACTTTATAAGCGACCCTGAATTCCGTTGACCGCCGTCCGTCCACATAGCAACAGCTGCGGGTGCGCGCCGCTGACATGGCACATACCCACGTGGGGGATTGGCCAAGAATCTGCTCGTCTTCCTTGGCAACGGGGGGAGATGGGCGCGCGCTGCCTGGCCGCTGACATGGCACATACCCACGTGGGGGATTGGCCAGGAATCGGGCGTGAGAAGGGCTAATGCACCCGCTTAAAGGAGTACTGACACGAAATTTCAAAGCTGAGATCCGCTCTAGCAATCAAGTACAACGACAACACAAATAGGTGTCTGTGAATAAATGCATCTTTCTTTCTTTGTAGTTGTGTGTGTGTGTGTGATCTCTCTTTCGCGAACATTACCGTACCGCCCAAATTGAACTCCTGCATTCGCACTTTCACATTCTTCCCCTCGGGGAAATGCGGGGAATAATTTTTAATGCTAAGAAAAGTTGTGTAAAAAAGAATTCGATATGAACATCACGTTAGCAGCTTAATTTTATACAGGAAATCAGGCATTGCCCCAAAAGGCTTGATAATTTGTTCAAACCAGCTACCTCTGACCTCTCGCCTACTCACGAGGCAAACTGGCAGAGCATACTACATAAGGCATCGATGGATCTTTTGAGAATTGTAATTGAACGCGATCAGTTTTGCCTCGATGCTTTAAAAGAGGAGGAAAACTATCTACTTAAAAAATTCATTTTACTACGCAAGAAAAAACTGCACTAGAAATCTTCAAACTGAACAAAACAAGCCATTTCTCTGCTCTCAAGGCGAAAAAGATGCTCCGCAGAGATTTTGATTTATCCTTATTCAAACCTAGCACGTAGGTGATATAGAAGTGCGCTGAGTATTCTGAACCCCTATATATAGCCTTCATAGATTATGAGAAAGCATTTGACTCGGTTGAAATCGTAGCAGTCATTTAGGCATTACGGAACCAGGGGGTAGATGAGCATTATGTAAGACTACTAGAGGATATCTACAATAGGTCCACAGCTACCATCATCCTCCATAGGGGAGCAGTAAAATACCTATTACGAAGGGTGTCAGACAAGGAGACACAATCTCTCCAATGTTATTCACAGCATGTTTACAACAAGTATTCAGAACGTTGGATTAGGAACAGATGGGAGTAAGGGTTAATGGAGAATACCTCAGTAACCTCAGATTTGCTGATGACATTGCCTTGCTAAGTAACTCGGGGGACGAATTGCAAAGCATGCTTTCCGCACTGGATGAACAGAGTAGAACTGTGGCCCTGAAAATTAATATGCAGCAAACTAAAGTAATGATCAATAACCTCGGGACAGCACAGCGGTTTGAGATAGGTGGCGAGGCAGTGGAAGTGCTAAGCGAATATATCTACTTAAGCCAAGTTGTGACCCCAGATCCCAACCATGAGACATAAATAATTAGAAGGATCAGAATGGGGTGGGGTGCATATGGCAGGCATTCTCAGATAATGAATAGCAACCTACCATTGTCGCTGAAGAAGAAAGTGTATGACAGCTGCATCTTACCGGTACTCACCTACAGGGCAGAAACTTGGAGGCTCACTGAGAGGGTTCAACTTAAATTGAGAACGCCTCAGCGGGAAATGGAGCGTAAAGTTTTAAGTGTAACATTAAGGGGCAAAAAGAGAGCGGAGTGGGTCAGGAAACTAACGCGTGTTAAGGACATATTAGTAGAGATTAAGAAGAAGAAATGCACGTGGGCAGAGTATATAATGCGAAGGCAAGATAACCGCTGGTCATTAAGGGTAACAGAGTGGATCCCTAGAGAAGGGAAGCGCTGCCGGGGGCTGCAGAATGTTAGATGGGCAGCTGAGATTAAGAAGTTTGCGGGGATAAATTGGTCAAAGTTGGCACAGGACCGGGATAATTGGAGAAAAATTGGAAAACCCTTTGCCCTGCAGTGGTCGTAGATAGGCTGCGGCTGCTGCTGCTGCTGATGCTGCTGCTGCTGCTGCTGCTGATGATGATGATTAACCTAGCACGTCATCTTCCAAAAATGATGTACCCGAGCCCGAAACTCCTGATTCTGTAGTAAACCTGTCCACCGTTAATCTTTCAGAGGATGAATTGAGCGCATTGCCTGAAGGTCTATTCTTTTGTCCCTCCAGTGGAAAATAAATGAGCTGCATGTCCACAAGGATATTGAAAATTTGTAACGCTCACTCCGATTACAAGATTACTATCATGATGTACCAGAGATGATATCACAGGACCTCAATCGGCTAGCCATTGGACGCCACCACCACAACGTGACACGTATATGGATACGTACACCAAGGCGGTTCAAAAAGACGTCATAGCGGAATATAGAAACCGAACGTCCTACCGACCGAATCTCACGGGAAAGGAACAGAGGGCACTACCAATCCTTAGCACCCGCTCTGACATCAAAATAAAGCCCGCTGATAAAGGAGGAGCCATTGTTGTTATGAACCAAACGGAATATTACACTGAAGCGCAAAGGCAATCAGGTGACACGTCTTTCTACCAGCCCCTTGAGGCTTATCCGACATAAGAATACAAATGACGAGTCCGCAGTACTGTAATTGAACTTAGGGATGAAAAACTCATAGACAAAAAAACTGCCCGAACTCTTATGTCACTGCACTGAACTCCAGGACGTTTTTACCTCCTTAGCAAAATTCACAAATTGAAGAATCCGGCCAAGCCCATAGTAACTGGCAGGGAGCTGTGACCAAGAAGATTGCTAGTTATGTCGACAACATTATAAGGCAAATACCGCCCACATTCAATTCATACATAAATGATACTACTCATTTTCTAAGTGAAATAAAAGACCTCACGATACCGGACAACTCCTTCCCTGTAATATTAGACGTAGCCTCTTTATATACAAATATACTTCACGCCGGTGGAACCGAATCCGTCATGAGAGCCTACGAAAATTCAGAAGCTGACAAACCCGTTTACAGCAACACTTTGGCCAAACAATTACTTTATTACTTTAAATAGGCAATTTTGAATTCAGTAACCAGCACTACGTCCAAAGAAGTGGCACATCTATTGGGATAAACATAGGCCCAAATTATGCAAACATATTCATGGGAACCCTTGAGACACAGTTACTAAAGAACTTCCCTTTAAAACCACTGTTTTACACGCGGTGCATCGACGACATTGTGTTGATTTGGTCGCATGGTAATGAAAGACTGAATATATTCATATCCAATTTTGAACTGCTGACAGTATTATCTCATTCTCACATGATTATTCAACTTCTACAATAAATTTTCTTGACGTGCAGATAACAACTAACGGACACAGACTGGCGACTTCGGTGTACAGAAAACCCACCGAGCGGCACCAATACTTGAACATTCACAGCAGCCATGTGAGACACTGCAAAATTGCCATTACATGCAGCACAGCCCTACGCTTCCGCAGAATTCGCTCTAACCAAAATGACTTCGCTTCTAATTGTGATCAGCTCCGCAATGACCTCGCACGACAAAAATACCCATTACCACTCATTGAAGATTCAATCAGGAAGGCATCAGAACAGGAGCGCTCTAGAACAATTAGTGGCAATAAAACCTCCACTTCGAGGTCACAAACCAATGTGATTCTGATATAATCGGCATCTGGTCCAAACGTAAATTAAAGTTTAGAGAGACTGTAACATCTTGCTCCAGAACGAAAGAATGGAGCATGTCATCCTAGAACCACCACGCGTGCTGTATCGCCGAGCAAGAAACATCAGAGACATTATGACATAATCTTTATCAAAAGATACTAGTTTTACAGGTTCCACAGTATGTGGAAAACCCCGGTGCTAGTTGTGTCTAATGATGGCATCAGCAACAAGCGCACAGAGCAGGGAATATGACTTTTTCATGCAGATCAGGGGCAGCTTTATTGTGACACTGCAAATATAGTTTACGTCCGAGATTGTGGTGCTTGTGGTGTGCAGTATATTGGACAGACTGACAGTTCTTTTACAACTCGCATCAATAATCACAGATTCGATGCAAAAACAAAACCTTTTCTCCCCCTTTGAAAACATATCAACTCTTGGATACACCCATTCTACCAGTTTAAGGGCACAGTGCCCCAATCAGGATTTAAAACGCATTTCGACCGGAAAGCCTGCGAATCTTATCTGATCCACAAACACAACACTCTCACAAGGGGTATCAATGAGTCGTCGGGAAGGCTGTCGTGCCTTCAAACCTAGACCATGTAGCGGCACGTATCGTATGTTACCACTTCTCAAGTGCTGAATGGTTCATCGGTGTCAGCAGGTTACTTTTCCGTATGCTTTAATGGTCCTTGTGCACAAAATCTTGCTGTATCACATCATTACACTCTCCAAACACTATTCAGTCTAGTGTTGTGAATAAGTTATTTTTTCCGTATTGCACTTATGCCAGAAATGTCACTTTGTAAGCTATTTTTGTTCACTGACATGGTTTCTGATGTCATACGATTTGTACGCGCGTATTCCTTGTTTGTTCTTTCGTTTGCCAGTTTGTTTAAAGAAATGTGTGTGCGAATTCATACTGCCATTGATGACTAGCTACGAAGTGTTATTTGATTTCTAGATCAGTGGAGATTTGTTCTTGTACGTGCGTCGCATTTTTGTTTTCTTTTTTATAATGTACAAGCCCTTGTTACTTGCAAAAATATGAAATATAAGCTACGCAATTGTTTTATCTATCCATTTCGTGTCTTGAGCCAGAGCTTTTCAAGCGCGGAACCGGGATCGTGCCAACAACTACAAAAAAAGCAGAAAGAAAGAAAGAAACCCCGGTTAGGGGCCAAGTCAAGCAAAACAAACGTGATAGTACGCGCCCCGCTCAATCCCCCGCCCTCTTCGACAGCCATTACCCGTCTCATCAGTGACCTTTGAAAAGGTGTGAGCGCACCCCGCGAGCCCCCAGACGCAGAGTGGCCTGAATTATGACCGCCCCAGCGCCGACAGACAAACGCCCGAAGAGTGCAAACCGCAAAATCTTTGCTACAACCCTAGGTTTCGTAGAAATGGCGTCAAGACGAGACCAGCTGTTGGTTTAACCAGGAGTAAAACAAAACAGAGAACGGCACAGCAAACTCGGACTATGGCATGGTTACCATGCGTCGACTGTGCGGGCCGTGCATGCATGCCACCTTGCAGTTTGACGGAATCGAAGATCTATGTCTGTGCCGCAATCTTATGTTTGTATCCCTTAACCCGCTTTTTTGTCCCTTTTCCCTTCCCGCTGACTATGTTTACAGCATTTACGTGCAACGCCGGACTCACTTTTGTTTTTTGTTTTTGTGTTTGCTTGTGTGCTTCTTGTTATCGTGTTTTTATGCAGCCTTTTCGTCCGTGTTCTTTCCCCTTCCATCACCTTCCACCTTTCCAGCCAATCGGAATGCCTCTTTCTCAAACTGTTTCTAACACCCCTCATCCGCGACATCTCCTTGAGGGATGAGGGAAGTGACCCTCGCTCACAGAAGTTTTTGTATAAAGGCACAATGTGAGCAATATAAAATACAGCCCTGCAGAAAGAGTTTCTAGCTCTGAAACTGCGGGCAACAAAATCGGGAAACGTGTCTGCCCTTTCAATATCTATGTATAAATATATATATATATATATATATATATATATATATATATATATATATATATATATATATATATATATATATATATATATATATATATATATATATATATATATATATATATATATATATATATATATATATATATATATATATATATTTATATATATATATATATATATATATATATATATATATATATATCTTACCCAACAGTTTCGGAAGGGGAACTTCCTTCATTAGGGGTTCTGTTAGAATGACACACAAAACTTGTGTACACCCGTTGCATGCGCGGGACGCCTTTTTTTCTCACTCTTGCCAAGACAGGAGACTCCTTGAGGAAGCGAAGCAGAGGGAGAAGCAGCAACAACATTTTGTAACTATACAGCAGTAGGAACGCAAGTAGAGAGAGACGGGATAACAAAGAAAATAGACAGTTACCAGTGGGAAGCAGCCCCAATTGCGGCGTTGACGGATAACAATGGACGCATAAAGCACAGCCAATGCATGTCCGCACGAACAACTGCGCGTGGAGTTCGGAGAGGAATATACATAACTTGTAAGCCCGCGCGTAAAAGCTGTAAACGGTTAAGGTAAAATTAGGAAAAAGAATTACGAAAAGACACTTGTTGAGCTACGCTTTCAGAGGGTTGATAGACCTGAAGACAAATGCCACATTGCGCACAGTGGTCTTCAGATAGCTCTAGAGAAAAAGGTGAACTTGGAAAACAAATTGGGAAGGAGGGGCGGGCAGGGGACGACACCGGGGTAGACATTTAGACGCGTACAGCCCGCCGCGGAGCCGCAACGGCGCATCCCCCACGTTTCGAGTCCCCGGAGGAGAAGGACATAGTTTCCAAACGCCGCGCGGGGAGGGGTTTGGAAGGGCGGGAGGCACCATTCCGCCGAAACCTGGCTTCTCTTTAGCACAGCTGACGGGCAGCCAGTCCGACCCCAACCTCCCATTACTCTCAAAGCAGGCCGAAAAGAGGGCGAGCATAATATTGACACACACACAAAAAAGAGGAAAGAAAAAAGCAAAAAAAAACTGCACACATGTTCTCAGACATAATCAGCTGGCATGGGCCGCCTCAGACACTGTACTCACTCAATGTAAGGTTTTCGATGTGTTAGCCGACGACTCCTCTCAGGACTGCTAAAAAAGAAAGAAGGTTGCTTGATCTCATCAGGAATCTGAGGTATCAGTTAAGTTGGGAAGTTAGTTCAGTTAGTTCCTTTTGCACGGAAGCCTTCCTGGGGTCTAATTGATTCCAGGTGTCAGTGAATGACATTTGTAGATGAAAAAAAATTCCCCCGCATTTCCCCGAAGGGGAGAATGTGAAAGTGCGAATGCACGGTTGTCGGCCCGCTTGCGGCGCTTGCGCTCGGCCCCCGCAGCCCACCGCCTCGCCGCCTTCTCTTCCATCTCTTCCATCGGGTTTGTAGTATCACGTGTACACCACGCAGTTATCAAGCCGCTATAACGCCGCTGATTCGCCAACGCACGCCGCTGACGACGTAGTTTGAATGCGTTAAAGATATAAGGCGCGTTACTAACACTGATATCAGCGTCGCGTCCGTGGCTTAGTCGATAGAGCGTCGCGCTGCGGCCGCAAAGTCCTCGGATCGAAACCTGGCGCCGGATGCTGTTTTTTTTATATAGAGAGGAGGACTGCGGACGCCGCCGCCGCCGCCGGCGGTGGATGGTTTGGGGTCGCTTATAAAGTGCATTCGCACTAAAAAGGATTCCTTTCTTTCCAAATCAAGGTCACTTCGAAAGCCTGATTGGAGCAGCCTGACCTTGATGTGTTCGAAGCTGTGGTTGGGAAGTTGGACGTGCCGTGAAAGTGGTAGATTTGATTTCAATGCCACGTCTTACCTGTGATGGTTAAACCGTAATCGGAATGCTGTTCCTGTTTCACCAATGTATAACATGCTGCAGACGCCACACCGAAGTCTGTATACCAGATTGCTCGAGTTACAGGTTAAGGTTTCTTTATGTTATTGGCAAAGTCCGAACAGCTGGACTTTACTTTGTTGGTTGGCAGAATGTGAGGACAAACCTTGCAGCGTGGTTTTCCACAAGGATGGTAAACCAGTGCGTTGTCAAGTGGGCCTGTCTTATTCTTCACTATTAAGTCCCTAACGTTTTTTTCTCGGCCGTACTCGACTCTGGGTGGTCTTTCAAAAAATGTGCACAAACAATTGCTCTGTTTTATTTAGTTGAAATGTTTGCTAAGTATATTGCTAGCTCGGGGAGCCATTGCTGAGTAGGTCAGTACAAGGTTGTTCTGAGATACGCCGTGAGTCGTTATAGGCTCCGCCCTGATATAGCTGCAGTGCGATCGCGGCTTCGGGCTCTCGCTATTGCATCGTCAATGACATTTGCAGGGTAGTTTTGTTCCAGAAGGGTGGTTTTGAGTTCTTGGGTATGCCTATCGAAGTCAGAGCCGTTGTAGCACATTTTGCGGTATCTGTCCGCATGGGAGTATGGAATGCTGGCCACACAGTGCCGGGAATGGCTGCTATGAAAAATTGAGGTATCTCTGTCGGTCCGTTGGCTTCCTGTATGGTGCTGTGGAAAGGCGGTTGTTGTCTACAGACACGTTAACATCTAGGAATTTAATAAACTCGTCAGATATATCATGGATGAAACTGATTGAAGGGTGAACAGCATTAAAATTGTCAATAAAACTTGCGAGGCTTGTTTTTCCGGAGCTCCACTTAAGATATATATCGTTTAGAAATCTTCTGTAAAATAATGGTTTGATAGGGCAGTCCTCCAGAAAGTTTATTTTCAACGATGCCATTAAATATTTGCATAATGTTGGGCCATTTTGGTTCCCATTGCTATTCCATTGAGTTGAATGTAATGGCGTTTGTGAAATTCGAAGTTATTGTGATTCAATACTAGACCGAGAAGGCCAGAAAGTGTATCTTTGTCGATGTCTGTCGAAGGCGCCTTGTTTTGGAATGCTGCAACAGTGGCACTATGTCGTCTTGATGTGGGATATTTGTATAGAGTGAGCATACATCCGTGGTCACGAGAAGGCTTCACGGGGGAATTTCTAGGTTTGAAATTTCGCGGAGAGAGTGATCGGTTATCCTTAATTTCTTCCTTTGCAGTGCCGTTGCCTGAGAATATGGGGCGGCCAGGATGGTTCGCCTTGTGTATTTTTGGGAGCAGACAAAAACGCCCGGCTACTGCGTATTTCAGCGACATGGCTCTCATCATAGCAGGAGGTATTTTTTTTTTCTGTCGAGAGTAATACCAGTGTTTTCTTGATTTCATCTTCAATTTCGGGTGTAGGATCAGTAAGGACTTTGTAAAAGTTAGTGTCACTTAGCTGGCGGAGCCCTTCCTGAATGAAGTCAGCTTTTCCAGGACCACTATTGCAGCGCCCTTGAACGCCGGTTTGATCACAATTTTTCTATCCTTTCGAAGCTCCTCCAGGGCTCTCCACTCCTCGCTACTGACGTTATCGCGGACGGGCTGGTGTTTAGAATACACTTTAAATATGTCCTTTTCTACCCCCGATATGTACAGGTTCACATGTTTATCCCTTCATTTGTTGGGTGTCCAAGATTTGTCCGATAACAAAGACACGCTGTTTTGCCTTCCCGTATCGTGTTCGTGAATGTACTCCCTTATGCGCAAATTTCGGAAAAACACATCAATGTCCTGGTACAATTGAAATTCATCAAATTTACCAGAAGTCGGACAAAACGTTAGGTCTTTAGAAAGTAGGGTTTTTTGGGGCTCTGAAAGCATTTTTCAGGAAAGATAAACCACGGTAGTTGGTTGTATTTTGACCATTTCATCGATGGGTGAGAGAATAACCACGTTAGTTGGTTTGGTTTTAACCCTTTCAGCGATCGGTGAGAGATTAGCCATGTTTGTTGTGTTTTGACCTTTTCAACGACGGGTGCACCCTAAGTGCAAGGCGCTGCTTGGGCGCGTGAGGCCCCTAAGTGACCGAGTTTGGCGAGGTCCGCATTATCCCCTTGTAAGTTTTCCTGTTCCCTCTGTGAAATGTTGTTTTTTCTTTCGGTCTCATATGTGTTCAACGCCTTTATTTCTGATTGAGGAAGCTTAGCCTGACGGCACTGCAGGCACTCCTCATCCCTCAACTCCGTATCCCGGCGTGTGCTGTGCTCAATCACTATATTAGTAAGACGGAGAGAGGTGTCAGACTGCATTTCCTCCCAAATTTTGTTCTCGTTATCGTTAAATGTTGTCATTGAGTATTTGCACCCCACACTAAGACCCTGTTGCTCTACTCAAGATTAAATACACGCCCACAAATTGGAAGGATGAAGTTCCAAGCGTACCCTCTTATAAATTATTCTCTAATCGAAAGAAATGGGGGGAAACATGTCTGTTTGGGGCGGGCCATACCTGTTTGTGCCGGCAGTCACTTGGACACTGGGGATCCACGGGAGGTCGGTGCGTGATCCGCCGGCGACGTGCTGTTCTGTCGCGGAGTGGCCCGCCTGGTCGGCAAGCGGCGCCACGGTGCGACCAACATCGGACAACACGGACAACACACAATCATCTCCCTCACTATTCTGATGTGAGGGCTGGGCGTGAAGGCTGCCGCGTTGAAGAGCCATGGCTAGGCCAAGCAGTTTAATTGAAAAGGAAGCGCTTATTTGTCCATTGCAGAACATGACAGACCACGCCGGCAGCAGGCACAAAAGACCACCCGTGCAAGCTACCGCGTATCCGCCTCGCTTGGGACTGGCGCTGTATCAGCGTATACACACTGGAGGTGGCTCTCGGGATACGCTAGTACCTATGTCTGACACTCACTATATAAATATATATTTATATATAATATATATATATATATATATATATATATATATATATATATATATATATATATATATATATATATATATATATATATATATATATATATATATATATATATATATATATATATATATATATATATATATATTTATGGAAAGGCGTGGGTTCGGTCCCTACTCTGGGCGCGTGTTTTCTTTCTTTCTTTCTTCTGTATATTTAAAAAAATGAAAAGAAAAGAGCCTAACCACACCCCTATGCCTCCTTTGGTGTTGTAGACTGCTGACCTATCTTTCTGTATTTCCTCAACGAGCCCCTCATTTCCTTACTATATTATTCTGCGAAAGCCTAGCAAGGGTCTCGGTTCTGGCAGCCTTGATGCCTAGGTAGCATAAGAGGGCTTCCCTCCAGTTACCCGCTCATGACGGGCTGTAGACGTTCGAGTCACGCCCCGGGGGTTGAAAAGAAGGTCCCCTTCTCCCCGTGTAGTCAGAGTGGCGCTGGCTACCACCCTCAAGCGTCAGATACACTTCTAGTAATTATAAATAGCCCAGAAAGTGAAGGAGAACACAGTTGCCCAGATAGCCGATATGGTAAGGCAATCGACATGTAATCGAAAGGCGTGGGTTCGGTCCCCACTCTGGGCGCGTGTGTTTCTTTCTTTCCTTCTTCTGTATATTTAAAAAAAATGTTTACTTCATTAACCGTAGCGAAAAAGAAAAGAGCCTAACCACACCCCTATGCCTCCTTTGGTGTTGTAGACTGCTGACCTATCTTTCTGTATATATATATATATATATATATATATATATATATATATATATATATATATATATATATATATATATATATAGCGAATTAGAATAGGAAATGAGGGGCTCGTTCAAAATACGACAGAAATAAGGGTCGGCAGTCAAGAAAACCTCGGAAAGCAAAGGCGGGATATGGTAGGTCATATAAAGAGATAAAAAATTTAGAAAGAAAGAAAGTGGAGAAAAAATGCCCGCCAGGTGTAATCCGAACCCACGACCTCCAGAAGACCGATATTCTGGAGGTCGTGGGTTCGGATCCCACTTGGCGAGAATTTTTTCTCAGCTTTTTTTCTTTCTTTCCAAATTCTTTATCTCTTTCAATGACCTACCACAACCTCCCCTTTGCTTTCCGAGGTTTTCTTGACTGCCAACCCTTCTTTCTGTGTTATTTCTCCGAGCGCCTCATTTCCTATTCTGATTCGCTATATATATATATATATATATATATATATATATATATAATATGGCGAGGTTCTTGGAAGGACGGCAGCAAGGCGTTGAAAGGCAAAGAGGCTCAGCTGAGACGCAAGGGGTTCTACCGTGCGCGCTCAGCTCTCGTGCCAATACGCTGGTGATAATCACCTTGAGTCTTGCTATGATGATGATGCAAGTCGCATGAGGCAATACGCTCCGCTGGCTGTTCTGTCAACTTCACCGCTGTGTAGCTGCGTTGGTAGCGTTACGTCGATGGTGGCTAGTCTGCCTCGTTAGAATCACCCCCGGCGCGAAAAGAGCCAACCTGGCCACTTATACAAAATAAGAGGTTCGTAGTAGGGCTCGAGGCGCTCAACGTGGACAACTTCGCGTCCGCGGCGGCGAAGATCCGTCGACGGCGTCAGTGGCTCCACGACATAGTTACGGGAGGGGTACGCTCCACTACACGGTATGGGCCGTGGTACTTCGAAAGAAGCTTGCTGGATAGTCCCGCAGTTATTGACGGTATATAGAGCCAGAAAAGATAGCCGGGAGAAAATTCAACTCATGGCTTTGAGCCACCACGACGGAGTTTTTGTTCTGACCGCTCTTCCGTAGTGAATGCGCGGGCAAGCTCTCGGCACTCCTCAGCGTGCGAAGTAGTCTCAGAAATCAGCGCGTATTCTGAGAAGTGTGGTCGATACGGAAGGATGGTATCCAGAAGACACGATGGTTCGCCTCCGTAGAGAAGAAATAATGGGAAAGCCTATAGTGGCCTGCTGAACGGTGTTGTAGGCGTACGTTATAAATGGGAGGACCTGGTCTCAATTCTTGTATTCCGAAGAGACATACATGGCTAGCATATCGCCCAGGGTACGGTTGAAACGCTCCATCAGGTCGTTGGTCGGTGGGAGGTAGGATGTAGTGGTCCTGTGGATAATGCGGCATGCTGCGAGTAGGGCTTCAGTGACCTAGGAGAGGAATACACGGCCCCTGTCGCTTAGCACTTCACGAGGCGTACCGTGTCGGAGCACGAAACTATGTAAAATTTACTTTGCGACGTCGTGCCCAGTGCCGGCTGGTAATGCGGCTGTTTCAGCGTATGGGGTGAGGTGGGCGACAACGACTATAATCCAGCGGTTGCCAGTAGCTGTTAACGGTAAAAGCCCGTTGAAGTCTATACCAACACAATCAAAAGGTCGTTCTGGGCATGGCAACGGCTGCAAAGCACCTGCCTGTGGGTCCGGTCGTAACGTTCGTCGCTGCAAATCGGCACAAGAGTGAACGAACTTTTGGACGAACGTGTATATTCCGCACACGTAGTAGCACAGCCGGAGGCGCTGGTGTGTTTTGAACACTCCGGAGGGGGCACACTGCGCATCTGCGTGAAAAGAGTTGCAGATCGTTGAGCGCAAGTGGCAAGGGATGACAAGCAGCCACTTCCAGCCTTCGGGGAGGTAGCTACAGAGGTACAGAAGCTCATCACGAATGGCGAAGTGTCGCGTGTGAAGGCGGAGGGCTCGGCATGCTGATGTCGTCACCGGGCGTGAAAGAGCCACATTTGAAGCAATCCATGGGTCTTTGCGCTGTTCAGCTGGCATGCGGGCAAAAGGAAGGGGCTCGCGAACACTGTCTGCAGCGGTGAGAAAAGCAGAAGCGAGGGTGACAGGTGAGCGAGATAGCGCATTGGCATCGTCATGCCTGTGGCCAGAGCGGTATCTCACACGGATATCGTATTCCTGGAGCCGAAGAGCCCAACGCCTAAGTCGTCCGAAAGGATCGTTCAACGAAGACAGCCAACAAAGAGCAGGATGGTCTTTGGCGACCGTATAGGTATTTAATTGGCAACCATATAGGTAGGGGCGAAATTTGTCGATGGCTAATACGATGGCTAGGTACTCTTTCTCCCTGATGGAGTAGTCGGATTCCAGCTTTGTAAGATTACGGATTGCGTAAGCGCGACATACTCGTCAAACCCTGCTTTTCGCTGCCCAAGCACAGCGCCCAAGCCGACACCACTGGCGTCAGTATGAATGTCCGTCGGCGCACGCGGGTCGAAGTGCCGGAGATTGGGTGGATAGGTCAAGAGGCAGCAAACGTAGAAAACGCCTCATCGCATGTCGGTGACCAAGCAGAAATGTCTTTGTCTCCGCTAAGAAGCTTGGCTAATGGTGATATGACGGCGGCAAACATAGTGACAAATCGACGAGAATAGGAACACAGTCCAATAAAACTTCGTAGTTATTTCATGCTGGTCGGTTTTGGAAACGCAGCAACAGCTTGAAGTTTAGCTGAATCAAGAATCAAGGAGAACGCCACGCTTCGAGACAACATGATCCAAAATAGTTAGCTTCCGGGCAGCAGAATGGCCATTCTTAAGATTCCGTTGAAGGCCGGCATCGGTCAGCCATTTCAATACTTGTTCGAGGCGCTCGAGGTGTGTGTCAAATTAGAGGGAAAACACAACAACGTCGTTGAAATAGCATAGACATATTTTCCATTTGAGTCCTCGCAGTATAGTGCCCCTCATTCGCTCAAAGGTAGCGAGAGCGTTGCAGAGTCCAAACGGCAGCACGTTAAATTCGTACAACTCGTCAGGGTTGACGAAGGTGGTCTTGGGACGACAAGCGTCTGTCATAGGGACCTGCCAACACCCTGATCGTAAATCCAAAGAAGAGAAAAACTCAGCACTTTGCAAGGAGTCGAGAGCGTCATCGATGCGGTGCAGAAGTTATGTCTTTGCGAGATCTTGTTCAAACGACGGTAATCCACACAGAATTGGATGGAGCCATCTTTCTTCTTAACGAGGACAACGGGTGACGCCCACGGGCTGTTTGAAGGGCGTATAACACCTCGATGAAGCATGTCGTCAACTTGTTTTTCTATAACCAGACGTTCAGCGGCCGACACGCGGTATGGTCGTTGCCGTAACGGCGAGTGGGACTGCTTTTTAATGTTGTGGCTACCGGTGGAAGAGCACCCCAAAGAAGTTTTCTCGCAGTCGAAGGAGTTGCGGAACCGGTTAGGTAGACTGAGGAGGCGATCACGCTGCGGAGCTGAAAGTTCGTAGTCGACAGAGGGAAAATAGAACTTGGGAACTGGGAACCGATGCTGAAGGTGTGAGGGCGCTAACTGGTAGGGATGATGGATCGTCGAGGACTACGGCTAGCAGGTTGGTGTCGAGAGGCTCGACACAAACAATGCACTCCCCGCGAAGCACAGTGAACGCCGACGTAGATGGGTTAAAGATGAACATAACAGAAAAGCCATTTTCGAAGGAAACGGCGGAGAAAGGCACAGGAATGTTCTTGCGCCGGGAAAGTAGTTGTGATGGGTTGAAGATTGCGGTCGAATTAAGGAGGGAAGCACAGGACACTGCTACTAGCACTGCTGAGTTTGGAGGAATGTCGGTATCTTCCGTAACAGCGAGTTTGTGCGAGGGTAGAGGTAAATCGTTGAACTGGGCATCACCCACGGGCAGCAACGCAACCTCAGCGTGGGTGCAATCTAAAATGGCTTGATGGCGCGACACGAAGTTCCATACTAAGAAGATATCATGAGAGGATGAAGTAAGCACCAGGACTTTAAGGACGTAATGGGCGTCCTGTACAACGACCCGGGCTGTGCATGCAGTGAGAGGTTCAACTTTTTCGGCGCTAGCTGTGCGAGGGAGAAAACTGGAAGCAAGGGTCGTCACTTTTAGAATCTTGCGGCATAGTTTTGCGTCCATGACTGAAACTGCCGCACCAGTGTCCACAAACGCAAAGGTGGCGACTCCTTCAACAAAAACGTCAATCACATTCGTAGGATAAATGAGGGCTTGCGTGTGTCGTTGTCGTCGCAGTTCTTGCCTCGGTAACGTCGGCGACTAGTTTTCCTGGGGAGTGGCGGGGCGACGTCGCATGGGGGACACTGAACGACGACGCGGAGATGGTGAACGGCAGTTGTTAACTGTCGGTGCCTCCGATGGAAGAGAATAACGCGATAGCTCCACTGGTGCGTGGTTGTTCGACAGATTCGACGTGTAGACAGGATATGCAGGAGCTCGGTAGGCGTCAGCGAAGGGGAAACTCGGGGGTAGCAGAAACGCGCAACGTGACCTGGAATACGACAGGTGAAGCAGATGGGCCGGTTGTCCGGCGTGCGCCACGGGTTGAAGTTGTGTATTGTTGAAGTTGTTTATTATTGTGCAGCTTTCACATGTACAAAATGCAAACAGCAGTGTCTGGGTCCTTAGCCTTAGGCTAGTTGTGGACTCATTCAAATCATAGAAATTGACATAGGGGAGTACCAACAAGCGTACAACAATTATATACAAAGGTATAAATCTAAAGACAGCTTGCGAACAGCACAGCACACAAAATACAGTAAAGCAGAAAGATTAGGAATCAATAGTTAAAGCCTTACGATAAAAGAGAACGCTTGAAAAAATATTCTACAGAAAACAAATTCGAAAAATACAAGGAATATTACAAGGATATTGCAATACATAACGATGATCAGCTTGCCGTACCAGAAAAGGAGTGTGATTTTAGGACAAGGAAGATAAAAAATAAGCTTTGAAATTCGTCGTTACATTGGAAAAACGTTGATTTAACCACAAGACTGTACAAGGAAGTTCGTTCCAAATCTTCCCACCAGTATACTGCAATCGCCGCTAGCCGTATCTATTGTGTATAGGTGGTATTAAATATTTGCCATGAGAGGCAGAACGACTATTTATGTTAGATTTCCTATGAATTGTCGCTGGGAAATGCAAGTTGTTATGAATGATGTTATGCAATAAAACGACTGAACGGTAGTCACGCAGCCATATCACCGGCATTAACTTACTGTGAATAAACAATGGTTTAAACGGTGAGCAATGTGCTACAGAATTAATTATCCGTAACGCTTTTTTTCGAGGCGCAAAATTGGTGCAATATACGTGCTGTAAGTGAATCCCCATGGTTCAATGCGGTATGACAAGTGTGAGTGAGATATAGAAAAATATACAGTGCGCATTGTTTGAAAATCGAAGTCGCGTCGACTTTTGGCCAGAATGAAACAAGCACAGGACAGTTTTTTTTTCTAAGATTGTCTATGTGGGGCCTCCAGTTAAACGGTTCGTCGAGAATCACACCCAAATAGGAGATTGTCCCAACAAGACTAATTTCGGTATCGCGTATGCGTACTGAGATTGGTATGGTATTGTGGGCTTTATATGGGGGCCTGAACAAAATATATTTCGTTTTAGAGGTGCTCAGAGTCAGTTTGTTAGACACAAAACATTTGTGAACATTTTCTAGTTTGTTGTTGATAATGCATCCGGCATCCAACAACGATTTCGATCTTACTAATATTGCAGTGTCATCGGCCTACATAACAGCCTGGGCACTACGTAGACAATCAGGCACGTCGTTGATGTACAGTGTAAATACTAAGGGCCCTAATACTGACCCCTGGAGTACTCCTATGTTTATTTGTTTTAGGCTAGAGGTGAGTTGGTCTATATTTACTGCTTTTTGGCTACTGCTGAGGTAACTTCTGAAGAACTTGAGAGCCACACCCCTAATCCCATATCGTTGTAACTTACTTAGTAAAATTTCTTGGTCAACGGTATCGAATGATTTTTTGATGTCCAAAAAACAACGACAGGATGTTCACTGTTGTTAAGGCCCTCATTAATTAAATCAGAAACACAAAAAATATTGCCGATGTAGTAGACTTAGTATCTTGAAACCCATGCTGATGCGGTGAAATTATGCCATTTTTATTAAGAAACTCCCGTACTTGCTTGGTTATTAGCTTTTCAAATAAAGTAATAATGCAATTAGGAACAGAAATTGGCCTGTAATTATCGTAGTCATAAGGGTCCCCAGCTTCGGATATTGGAGCAACACCAGCGACTTTCAAAACATCGGGATAGACACCAGTGAGGAATGCCTTATTGAAAAACGAGACCAACGTGGGGGCCAGAGTGTTAATGTTGTTTTTAAGGATAGATACCGGAATGGCATCGATTCCAGTAGCCTTACCAGAGTCAAGCAGTTTGGCAGTTGATATAACTTCTTCGCATGTTACGTCCCAAAAGCGAAAGATAACTCGTGCCACGGAGGCAGGTGAAGGCATTCAGTATCACGCATCTCGGCTATCAAGTTCGTGCCGACAGCGCAGAAGTGGTTGTTAAAATTTTCAGTTAACCCTTGGAAATCAGCTGAGCAGTCTAGAACGGGTAGCATTCTCTTGGGAACGCTAGGTCGAATGATAGAATTTATGGTTGCCCAAAGTTGTTTACCGTTTCCTCCTGGCTGAATAATTCGAGTACAGTAAAACTGCTTTTTCTGTCTGCGCATCATGGCCACAGCTTTATTTCTATGCTTCTTTTACTCAAAAGAATAGTAAGCATTTCCTCTGTTTTGTTTCAGTTTTTGATGCCAGTGGTCACGAAATTTTATCGCTTCTAGAACCGACTCATTCATCCAAGGGCAGATTGGATGACTATAATATCTTTTATGGCTGATTTCGCGGCACGCTTTAAGTACGGCTTGAATTTTTTCGGTCAGCAGACGGCAATGTTCATCATCAGTCATAGGGTTGAATGCCTGAAAACTGTACTGGGACAATAGCGTTATTGCTTTAGTAAAATTAGTTCGAGTGACATATTCAGCGTTAATTCTACGTTCTTGGTGCGCATTCTTGAAACGGCACTGAAGGGCAACACCCAGGTGATCAGCAATAGCGGTATCGTATACACCAGACAAAAAACAGGCCGGAGCAGTGTTACACAAGATATGATCAATGCACGTGGCACTTGTTTTCGTTATTCTGCTTCGCGTTGAAATACAATTATGAAAACCATACGAATCGAGGAGATCTGTGTATTCTTGAATGAAACTGCCTAAAATATCGATGTTTGTATCGCCGAATATAACGGCTCGTTTATTGTTCTCCGTGAGCAGAGGAAACACCGTTTCTAAGTCATCGAAGAAAAGGCTGCGGTCAGTCTGAGGTGCCTTGTACACAACTCCTAAAAGTATGTCCTCTAGCTCAACAAACAAAATTTCATCGTCAGAACGCACAGAGGAATTCAGCAAATGACATGGTTCAAAAGGTACGGAGCTCCAAATATACAAACCAACGCCACCTCCTCGGTTACTGGAAATTTAAGGTCGGGATACAAATATGTAGTTAGCTATGTTGTAGCAGTCGGAAGGCATCAACCAGGTTTCTGTTACAGCGATAACATCAGACAAAAAGCTGTGCTGCGCTAAGAAAGCGCACAGTGTCAACATTTTTCGCAATACTCCTTGTATTACAGTGCAATACTGATCGCGGCTGGTTTAGTCTGCAAAAATTATTAACAACGCTGATGTTCAGCATATGAAACAAGGATGAGAAAAAGAAGAAAAATAGAAAAAAAAAGAAAAACGGAAAAGGGACAAAAACAGAAAAATAAAAGAAAAAAAGAAAAAAAAAGGGGCCGGGTCTCGTGTGGGGGGGGGGGAAGCCACAAAGGTTTACGCTACTTGGGCAAGATCGGCTTCAGTGCTTATTCTAATCGTCTTAGAATTATCAGACTTCTTCATAAGAATGTGACCTTTGCTCACCCAAGCGTAGCGCCAATTGTGCTGCTTTTTTGCAGCAATAGATTTGCCAAGTATTTGCTTGTACTCAGGGCAAAGATGCTCGTGTACGTAAATCGCCGTAGTGCAGCTTAGTCCCGATTCTCAAGCATGGAGGCGCGCCTTTTTCGAAGAGGCACAGTAGCTTATCCCGGGCGGAACATGACAGAAACTTTACGATAATGTTCGCCTGGTTTTTGTCCTTCGTCGTGACCCAGTGCGCAACAATAATGTCAGCCGATGTTATCTCTCCGCCAACCTTCTCGGCTAGAGCGAGAACTAAATCGCTTTCTGTTTTTCCAGCTGTTTTCGGCACCCCCTTGAACTCCGGATTATATCAGCGGCTGTACTGTTGCAGTTCTGTCAGTTCGGCCCGGATAGTCATCAGTTCTGTTTTCAAGACACAGTTTTCGCTCTTCAGGCGGCTTTGTTCGGCATGTACACCCGGCGTCAAAATAAGCTGGGGCACGCGAGCGCGTGGCAAAATGCATCGCCACGACATCTGAGGCATGCACATCTGGTGTCAAGACACCGATGTGCGCCTACGCGTCCAACCACGCTCGCTAGCCTGTCTTTTCATTCGCTTCAAACGGCAACGATTGTCACATTTAGCGCTTGGCGCCAGGGGCCACTTTCTTTGGTCAACCCTTCTTGCTCGCACACGCTTCAGCGGCCGAGGGCGAGGGTGAAGATGCGTGGCTCGCTCTGCGCTGCTCTGACAAAGCATACATGGAAACGGGACTGCTATCTTACTTTTAAATACTGCATTATTTTTTACAGGAAAGCTGTCTATGGCTAGGATCCAGCAGATAGTCTCCGGTAATAGTGCAATGTAGACAAGAATGTACGCAAGATGTAGACAAGAACTCCTTCTTAGGCCGGGTTCAGATTATTGTCGCAATTGTCGTAATATCTTTAAGTAATGACGTCATTTGACGTCTCAGCCAACCGAATTGTGTAAAACGCCGTTTTTTTACGTCCATAGCGCACGATACGACGGTCACATATTTAGTCTATACCTAGCATTAAGCGAACGCACATCATTGTCGCGTGAACGCCCCCCTCACGTTTTCTCCAAGCGTCGAGCGCCTCGTAAGGGCACAGCATACTGTCCCTTCCCTTCCCCCAACGCACACTTTCGCAGAGCGCTGGCTCACGCCACCACGGCGAACCTACTCCTCTCCGAATTTCGCGACATTCTCCTCTTTTGCTTTCCTTCACTCGTCGGTCTTCCCATCGTTCGCCCGGTCACGACGACGCCGACGCGGCTGAGCCCAGAGAAGGGCGCCAAAGGGCTGTTCCCTAAAAATGTCTTCCCAGCAATTCATTTGTGTTAGGAGGTGAAGCAGACATTAAGGCGATCGTTGTAAGCTTGATTATTGTAAGATGGCTTTCCCACATTGACTTTTGAACAGTGAATAAAGTCAATCTTCGGAGGGAATACCATCACAGAAAGTGGCTCTAACGCTTGTTTCATTGAAACTACACCGAAACAAATTATATGACAATTAGCCGCTAAGACAAATCTAACAAAAAGCTTGGTTTTATATTTTTCAAAATTGCAAGATTCACAGTGAAATCGTAAATATTGTGTAATTCTCGTCCACTGTTAGTACATATGGGATTCTAGGGGAGACAGACGGATAGCCCCATATTTGTCCACCGGAAGCAAACTCTAGTTATTCAAAAGTTCATTCAGTCAATTAACCAGGAACTATGCTGAATCGCAAATTACAAACAAACGTGTTTTGCTTCGTGCACCCCTTGGACTACGACACAGTTAAAGCTCGCGTTGAGGCTCGGCACCGCAGCTTTAATGGTCATCCTTCTTCACAGAGTGGAAGGGCACTAAATTTTTGTTAATTTTTTGTCAAAACCCCGGACCACGCCGAACCCTTCTCCCGTTTCCCCTTTAATTGTTTCAGAACGTGTGCAACGTGAAGACTCATCACATAAAATAGGTTATTTCTCGCTTCAGTTCGTATTCTGTGTGTGCTCATTCTTAGTTAATAACCAATCGCATGTTTTACGAAAAAATATTAAAACTCGTTCCACCGATTGTGCATATCTACTGAAACAGCGCGGAGCCGCAGTTATGACCGTTTTCTCCAATACATGGCAATCTCTCTCCGTAGATTGCGTTATAATGACAACAAACTAATTCTCCAACGTTTACAACTCTACTACTTAATTACGACAAGTAAATGAAACTCGACATAGCGGTATAATCGTCCTATCAGCATAGTTTCATACAACTTGTGTTTGGATACATTTATTGACATGTGAGGTAAAGCCGTTTTCTTTATTCATACTCCCTCCGTAGAATTCCATGCTTCGCTGCGCAAGAGGCAGTGTCGGAAGGCCAGCTTACAAAGACCAAGCTTTCGCCGATCTTTCTAAAGTCGGCTTTACCTGTAAACACAAACGCTTTGCTGGGAACTCCGGAGGGAGCGTAAAACTTTACAAGGAGAGGCTGTAGTCAAGCCCAGCCCAAGAACAGCGTCGCTGTTAGAAATACCGAAGTGGGAGAGCATATGTGGGATGCAATTTTGTCACCGCGAGACGGGCAAGATTACTTATCTGTCATAGCAGGGCAGGGCGAGCAACGCATGTTCACTCTCACCCTCGGCCGCAGAAGCGTGTACGAGCAAAGAAAGGGTCCCCTTACGCCGAGCTCTGAATGTGATCAGCGCTACCGTTTGAAGCGAAGTAAAAGACAGGCTAGCGAACGTGGTTGGACGCGCAAGCGCACATCGATATCTCGACACCAGAAGTGCAACGCCAGATGTCGCGGCAATGCATTTTGCCACGCGCTCGCGTGCCCCGGCTTATTTTGACGCCGGGTGTACTTCCTGTAACTGCCTTTGTGCTTCTTCAAGCGATTTCTTGAAAGAATCAAAGCAGTCACTCATGGGACCGACAGATTCCTTTAACGTTGAAAGTTCCTGACCGATGCTAGAGTTCATTTCCTCCATGTTGCCTTTTATCTTAACGAGTAAGCTTCCAAGCGCCTTCACTGTGGTGGGGAACTTGTGGAAAAGTTTTTCATTGGCCCCTTTTTTGACAGCATCGGTACTCTTTGAATCATCAGACATTGCACGGGACGATCCAGGCACAAGCTAAGGAAAATTTGCTGTGGAGCGGTGCCGAGGAAGCCGGAAGAAGATAGGACGGCGGCTGCGATAGGCGCAAAGGTACGTAAGCGGTAGGCGGAGCTTGCCGTGTCGCAACTTCTGCGTATAGTGGCGCCGGTACAGGAAAAGGTTGGGGAGCAGCCGGCGTGGTCGGCAAGACTTCGGCGACTTTTTCCCTAAAGATTCGACGGAGCGGCGACGAAAAGCAAGGATCTGTACCGATCACGATTGCAGGGATGTACAAGGCAGGAGAGAGATCTGCCGCGCCACCTGTTCATGAACAAGCTCCTTGATGCCGTTCAGTAGCGAGGGGTTTTCGTCGACTGCCAGGCCACCGAGCGGCTCCTCACGCTCCACAGGGCGGCGACGAGTGATGCGACGCTGCCTCCGCAGCTCCTCATAACTTTGTAACAAGCTGGTCACGTGTCTGACGCTTTGTGGGTTTTTCGCAAGCGGCATCTGCATCGCATCTTCATCTATTTCCTTCAGTATATGTTTGATGGTGCTCTGCTCAGGCGTGGAAGGATCCACGCACCTGAAAATGTCGACCACATCCTCAATGTAGCTGGTTAAGTTCTTGCCGGCCTGTTGAGCTCGCTCTGTCAAACACTGCTCCGCAGAAACTTGCGAACCGCTGGCCGGAGAAATATCGCCAAAAAGTTAGTTTTCAATGCTGTCCGAGTTGCGCGATTCTCTGGGTGGTTGTGATACCATTTTGGGGAAAGTCCCCTAAAAGAGAAAGTCAAGTTTTTTAGCTTTATAGCATCGTCCCACTTATTGTGCCCGCTTACCCTCTCGTAAGCCGAAAGCCAATCTTCGACGTCCTGGTCGTTTGCGCCAGCGAACAACGCCGGGTCAGGCTTGCGGATCACTCCGGAGCACATGACAGCCGATGGCGACGGCGATGTCGTGTTTCGGGCGTCGCTATTCATGGCTGACTCAGCGGTAGAAGGCAAGGTGCGACTACGGAGCTCCAGCTGTGCGGGTACACGGGGTGAAGCTGAGGAGCGGGACGTGGGTGGAACCCGCACAGAAAGACAGACAAATGTTTTTATTTGGATGGCTTGAGGCCGCAGGCTTAAGGGAGGGGGTTAACAGTCCACCAAAATTATGGCGAGGTTTATTGGCAGGACGGCAGCAAGGCGTTGAAACGCAGAGAGGCGCAGCTGAGTCTGAAGGGGTTCTACCGTGCGCGCTCAGCTCTCGTGCAAATACGCTGGTGATGATGATCTTGAGTCTTGCCATGCTGATGATGCAGGTCGCTAGAGGTAATACGCTCCGCTGGCTGTTCTTTCAACTTCACCGCTTTGTAGCGGTGCGCGTAGCATAAACATTGATGGTGGCTAGTCTTCCTCGTTACCATATATATATATATATATATATATATATATATATATATATATATATATATATATATATATATATATATATATATACATACTTTGATTGCGACGAGAAGGGCTGTCTTTGGTTGCCGTAGCAAATAATAAAAAATGGGTATAGCTTCTAACAAAACTGTTTATTGGTCGACGTTTCGATCGGATGCCGATCCTTCTCAAGACCACATTTCGTATTTCTGTGCACGTATTTATAAGCTCGTCGTCCAACGACGTCGAAAAAAGAGAGAGGGGGGATTTGGGGAGAGAGGTAGCAACAAACACGCTCTCGGCGAGGTGAGGTGAAGGTTTGCAAAAAAGAGAGAGAGAAACAAAAGACAAGAAAGAAAACGCAAATCACAAACAAACCTAAACATGCAGAAAAGCAAGAGGAGTACACAACTCTTTCAAAAAACATGTCCTCCGTCGTTCGTCAGCTTGTAGAACGAGTGACAGGTAGCGCCCGCTTCAGAGGGGGGCCGCTCAGCTTAAGAAACGAAAGCGCAAAGCAGTAACAGGGACGCTCTCACACCATCACTGGGAGGCACAGAATTCTAATGGTCACTGACCTTACGGGAAGAGTTTACAGGAAGCGGTCGCAGTCGCACACATATCTCAGTGACGCCAACCCTACAAAACAAACAGGCAGGCTCGTTAAGAGTGTAGGTACGATCTCCGCACTGTGGCTCAAAGCATGCACGATTCTGCCTACAGGCAGGACGGGCGAGCGCCATTCATCATTCTTAGCTCTATTCTTCTGCCCTGCCCGGGCAGCCGACAGGGTCGTCCCTGACCATGAACCAGGGAGAAGGGGCTTAACTAATCCCCTAACCGCACGCGGGAGTCGCGCGGGTCCTTTGTTGGAGTAAACGGCGGCGGTCGCCTCGATGTTGTTTGTGGCATATGCCGCCTGTGAGGACACCCCAGGAAGGGAATAAATAAAATAAGAATAGCTTGATTACAACACAGATTGAAGGCGGGCCAGTTGGTACATAACTAACTTATAAAACAGCGCTATAAACAGGACTACAGAAAGGGCACACGTGTGCCCTTTCTGTAGTCCTGTTTATAGCGCTGTTTTATAAGTTAGCTTGATTACTTGTTTAAACAGCACAGAAACTTACAATTTAGATAGGGGATTATTCTGCAGCCAGATTATCAACAGCATGTATAGACGACATAATGCCCGGGCTAACATTCATTCCTGCCTTTACAGTGTTGAATTTGTAAATAATATAAGATTCATGTTGTTCGCGTTCTCTTGTAGTAGAAAATACACTTTGTAAAAGTGTGACCCTGATGGAGTCGAACGGGTGGTTTTCGGAGTTAATATGTCGTGATAAGGGAGTGAACGAACATGTGCGCGATGGTTGTTGAAGCGCATGCGGAATGCCGTGTCCGTCTGCCCAATGTATTGGATGCCACAAACACCGCACTCCAGAAGGTACACCACATTAGAAGAGTCGCAGTCGAGTGTCGCGTGAATTAGATGCTTGAAATTTGAGTTGGTGCTTTCTGCCACCGTGGTTGTCTGCATGTGTTTACATACGCGGCACCGTGCCTTTCCGCATGGTCGACACCCACCCTTGGGTGCCTTCTCAGTTTTGGCGTGTACAAGGTAATCTTTAATATTTTTGGGGCGCCTGTATACGACCCGAGGAGGGGTGGGGAAGATTTTCGAAAGCCGTTCACTCTGTTGTAGCATGTTGAAGTGCTTTTTCAAGATTTTGTTTATGTTTGGGGAGTTGCCCCCGAACGTCAAAACTAGGTTGCCTCTCCCCTTCTGGTTTAGTTCCTTTTCATGGTGCAGCAACTCTTGGCGATCAAGGTTGACCGCTTTGCAAATAGCGTCGTTGACTATGGGTGGTGGGTATTGTTGCTTCGCGAGTACATTGCGCAAGTTTTCTGCGTTTGCCTCGAAGTCCTCGGTGCGGGAACAAATTCTCCTAAATCGGTGGGCCTGCGAGTATGGGATACTCGTTTTGCAGTGGCGCGGATGACAACTGTCGAAGTGCAGATACTGCTGCCTATTGGTATGTTTTTTGTACACGGTAGTGATCAGTTCTCCTTTGTCTGTATTTATATGCACGTCAAGGAAATTGATTTCCGTGGTTAAATAGGTATAAGTGAATGCGATGCTTGGATGGGCCTTGTTGAAACACTCGATGAAGTCGATTCAGTCATCCTCCGTACCGGTCCAAATAAGGAATACATCGTCCAGAAAGCGTTTTTAAAAGAATGGCTTAATTTCACGGGTTGATAGAAATTTTGTTTCGAGATCGTTCATGAATATATTAGCGTAGTTGGGTGCCATTCGAGTACCCATCGCAGTGCCGTTTATTTGTAGGTAATACTGATTGTGGAATTCAAAGCTATTTAATTCCAGCACTAGCTTGGTCAAAGTTTCAATGACTTGTGGGCTTGGCGACTCATGGTCCCGATGTATGCTATAGGATTCCACCAGGGCTTCAATCCCATCTCGGTGAGGTATATTTGTGTACAGAGAAGTTACATCTAGAGTTACAAGGAAGGCGCCATCACGAATTTTTATGTTGTCGATTTCCCGTAGGAAGTGGTTAGTATCACGAAGATACGACGAATGGGTAGCGGGTATTTGCTTAATCAGGGAGTCTATGTAGCTTGATTTTGGTTCGGTGAGAGTGCCTCTTATCACGACATATTAACTCCGAAAACCACCCGTTCGACTCCATCAGGGTCACACTTTTCCAAAGCGGATTTTGTACTACAAGAGAACACGAACAACGTGAATCTTACAATATTTACAAATTCAACACCGTAAAGGCAGGAATGAATGTTAGCCCGGGGATTATGTCGTCTATACATGCTGTTGATAATCTGGCTGCAGAATAATCCCCTATCTAAATTGTAAGTTTCTGTGCTGTTTAAACAAGTAATCAAGCTATTCTTATTTTATTTATTTCCTTCCTGGGGTGTCCTCACAGGCGGCATATGCCACAAACAACATCGAGGCGCCCGCCGCCGTTTACTCCAACAAAGGACCCGCGCGACTCCCGCGTGCGGTTAGGGGATTAGTTAAGCCCCTTCTCCCTGGTTCATGGTCAGGGACGACCCTGTCGGCTGCCCGGGCAGGGCAGAAGAATAGAGCTAAGAATGATGAATGGCGCCCGCCCGTCCTGCCTGTAGGCAGAATCGTGCATGCTTTGAGCCACAGTGCGGAGATTGTACCTACACTCTTAACGAGCCTGCCTGTTTGTTTTGTAGGGTTGGCGTCACTGAGATATGTGTGCGGCTGCGACTGCTTCCTGTAAACTCTTCCCCTAAGGTCAGTGACCATTAGAATTCTGTGCCTCCCAGTGATGGTGTGAGAGCGTCCCTGTTACTGCTTTGCGCTTTCGTTTCTTAAGCAGAGCGGCCCCCCTCTGAAGCGGGCGCTACCTGTCACTCGTTCTACAAGCTGACGAACGATGGAGGACATGTTTTTTTGAAAGAGTTGTGTACGCCTCTTGCTTTTCTGCATGTTTAGGTTTGTTTGTGTTTTGCGTTTTCTTTCTAGTCTTTTTTTTTTCTCCCTCTCTTTTTTGCAAACCTTCACCTCACCTCGCCGAGAGCGTGTTTGTTGCTACCTCTCTCCCCAAATCCCCCCTCTCTCTTTTTTCGGCGTCGTTGGACGCCGAGCTTATAAATACGTGCACAGAAATACGAAATGTTGTCTTGAGAAAGATCGGCATCCGATCGAAACGTCGACCAATAAACAGTTTTGTTAGAAGCTATACCCATTTTTTACTATATATATATATATATATATATATATATATATATATATATATATATATATATATATATATATATATATATATATACATAGATCTAGAGAAAACTAAACTCACAAAGCGCGCCGAAATAGTTTAAGTAAAGAGTCGGATACACAGCAAGAACAATAACAAACAAGGTTTACTTACGCAGCGGCACCGGGACTTGCCTTCATCAGAGTAAAGTTACATGATTTTGCTGTCGCAAACATTTTGAACACATTTCTTATATAGGTTTGCAGAAAACTGTGAGAAGGAGCGGAAAATGTTTCGGAAATGGAGAGTGTGCATACATTCGGGCTACGCCTATGTTACAACAACAACAAACCAAAAAAAAGGGGGGGGGGGAGCGAGAGAGAGAAAGGGGTCATGTTTACAAAGCAGCGTTCAAGGTTGCACCATGACGGGTGAACGTATGCCGCGCTGGCTGCAAGAACAGACAACGCGGGAAACTGGACAACCGCCGTCTCAAAAGAAAGGAAAGAGTATACAGTAAGGTATTCAGTGGCTGGGGAGACTGGTTGGGGCGGAAGCGAAAATGGGTGTGCCCCCCGCGGATGAAGAGAATAGATACGGAGCACAAAAGGGCATTTCACAGAAGCTAGCAACTGAACAGGAAATAGGTATGGTCACACAAGGTTAAACATTATTAGATCACAAAGAGTTAAACATTCTTAAGTGGTGGTGGGAACGACGCCTTTTCCCCATTACAAATGGCATTGTTGAGCCGCATTAGGCTAATAAAGCTGCTGTATTAGGAGAGTTTCTGCGAATTCTGATGGGAAACTCGAGGGTAGGAATAATGAACATAGTTCTAAAAATTATGAAGCCGCCAATTTTAATCGAGGGATAAGCACGTTAGTTTTCCGTAACTTTCATTAATGCCAAGTGTGGCTGACCCAAACTTATAAATGAGATAAGATTCCCGAACCTCGCGGTCGTGGTGCGTTTTGAATGGGGATTCTAAAATTGTGGCTTTAAGATGTTCAAATGCATGCCCGGGACTGTTCACATGTCTTGACAGGGGCAAATAAGGGCAGCTTTTTGCATGAGAGCGGCGATTATTGAACCGTATTCGGAAGGGCGTTTCAGTTTGGCCGATATATTGTTGCCTACAAACAGTGCACTCTAGAAGATATACGACATTAGTGGAGTCACAGTTAAAGTTACCTTTTATATTTACGTAGTAGTCTGAAGCCGTGCTGGTGGCACGCTGTGTAGTGGTCATGTGTGGGCATACTTGACATCGGGGTTTATTGCAGGGCATGCCGCCAGTAGTTGCCGGTCGGTTGATACGAGAGTTAGTAAGATAGTCACCTAAATTCTTATTACGCCGGTAGACAACGCGTGGTGGTTCGGGGAATATGTTTTTTAAGCGGTCACTTTGCATTAGGATATTGTGATGTTTTTTTAGCACGGTTGACACTCTTGGAGCGGAGGATGAGTGGGTTAAAACTAAGTTAGTTTGCGGGTTCCCGTTCGGTGCTTTTTTCTTACAGATTTTGTTACGGTTTAATTGGTTGGCTCACACAATTGCGTCGTCGATAACTTTTTCCGGGTATTTTTATTCAGTAGGGCAGTCTTGAATTCTCGACAGTTTCAGTCAAAGTCGGCTTGGTTTGAGCCAATTCTCCTAAATCGGTGGGCTTGGCTGTAAGGTATTGCAGTCTTGCAGTGTCTGACATGGCTACTTCGGAAGTGCAACTACTGCCGCGTGTCTGTCGGTTTTCTATACAGTTTAGTTTGAAGCCGACCTTGGAAGGTAGTAATGGTGACGTCCAGAAAGTTTACACTGTGTTCAAAATAGGAATGAGCAAGGGAAATACTAGGATGGGCTAGGTTAAATGTATCAATGAAGGTGAGGAGCTCCGCCTCACCGTGTTGCCAGATCATGAATATGTCGTCAATATACCTTTTATAGTACTTTGGCTTTAAATTTTGGGTGTCAAGAAAGTTTGATTCGATGTGAGCCATAAAGATATTAGCGTAGTTAGGTCCGATTCGAGTTCCCAGTGACGTTCCGCTGACTTGCAGGTAATCAACTCCGTCGAACTAAAAATTGTTAAGTTCAAGAATAAGCCTAAGGAATGTTTGGAGAGCAGAAGATTTGATAGGTTTGTCGCACGATGACTGCTCATACGCAAGGGATACAGCGGCGATGCCATCTTCATGGGGGATGTCAGTATACAGTGACGCAACATCAAGGGTGACTGGAAGGCAGTTATCAGGAATTTCAATTTTTGAGATGTCTGACAGAAAGTCATTGGTATCCTTAATGAAGGAGGGAAAGCTGGGCGGAATGTCGCAAATGAGATTATCGACATAGCGCGAGAGGTTTTCGGTAACAGTGCCAATGCCAGAAACAATGGGGTGCCCTGTGTTGTTCACCTTGTGAATCTTTGGGAGAAGATAGAATTTATCGGCTACTGGGCTTAAGGGAATTAGGGAACGAGCCGTGGTTTCCTTTATTGTTTTATTTTTAAAAAGCTCAGCAAGTTTATCTTTGACAATTTGCTTATAATCTTGAGTGGGATCATTGGGTAGTGCTTTATAGAACGTCGATACTGATAGTTGCTTATTCGCCTCGTTAACAAAGTCGGTTTTGTCAATGATTACGATTGCGCCTCGCTTGTCGGCAGGTATAATAATTATGTCGGGACAGCTTGCGAGTTCCTCTAGGGCTTTCTTTTCGTTGGTAGTCATGTTGTGGTGGAAAGAAATTTGTGTTTGGTGTGCTTTTCGCACATCGCGTTGGACAGCTTTGATGTATATGTCGAGGCAAATATCACGCTGTGTGGGAGGGGTCCAGTGCTTATAGCTAGGTAGGGTTCTGCGGGCTTCTTCCGTCGCGGGGTGATCGTAGAAGTATTCTCGTAGCCTCATGTTTCTGGCGAAGTTATCCAAGTCCTTAAAAAGTTGAAATTCATCAAAACCACCAGTAGCCGGGCAAAATTTTAGACCCTTTGACAAGACGTTCATCTGAGCTGGGGAGAGGGTTATACTTGAAGGGTTCATTACATTCCCGGTAAGGTTTTCTGTTGTGACGGCCGCTACGTAAGTAAACCTGGGCTGTTATTGTTCTTGCTGTGTCTCCGACTCTTTACTTACATATATATATATATATATATATATATATATATATATATATATATATATTGTTACGCGCCAAACTTTGGGAAGACAGCATTATGCAGGACGGAAATGCTAATCCCCCGCCTTGGTACGTTCCGTGTGATGCGGCACCACAGAGGCCGACGAAGGAGCGTGTTAGCTAGCGGCTCATGTGCTCTGTTCTTGGTCGCCATATTGCTAGCCACCAACCGGTGCTCTCTGGGTATTTCCTCTGGCAAGTTAAGCACCTCGCCTAATAAATACTTTGCCCCTGCGTCTTCGCCAAGACAACTTCTCTGCGCCCCTGTTTGACAGGATGCAACACTGGTGGAGGGTCTTCCGATGCCCCGTACGCCCCCCGGACGTTAGCCCCGAGAGACGTTCGCCCGTCCACACTCCGGTTCATCGGTGTAGCCACCGGAAACTCGGCCTTCCTGCAGAACAGGGCCCTCTCTTGGAGTCGACATCAAGAAGGCACGCTTCTCAGCCAGACGTAATTGCGCAGGCTATGCGTACTACGGTGACTTTTCAGCAGACGCGCGAACCCGCCAACATCGACGGAGAGGATTACCAAGACGTTCAGGACTGACTTGAACAGTTCGAGCGTGTGGCTGCATTCAACCATTGGATTCCCGCCTAATAGCTCCAACAAGCCTATTTCGCTATTGAGGATGGTGCGAACCTGGTTCGAGAATTGGGAAGCGAGCCTCCGTACTTTGCAGGAGTTTCGTCGCGAGGTTCAAGCGAAATTCGCCAAAGCCAATCGTCGCGAACAAGCACAGCATCTTCTCGAAGCGAGGACTCAGAAACCTAACGAGAGTGTGGCTATGCTCGCGGAGGACATGGCCCGACTGTTCAAGCGAGCCCACCCAGACATGGCAGAATGTAAACAATTACGCCATCTTATGCATGGCGTTAAAGAACAGCTTTTCCCTGGTCTCGTCAGAAATCCGCCACGAACGGTCCAAGAATTCATCCGCGACGCTACTGCCATTGAGTGGGCACTACAACAGCGCTCCCGACAATACGACCGCACGGGCGCCAAAACATCGTCGAGCATCTCTGCTGCCATGGCCACCGATCACGACAACCGCCTTCGGGATCTCATCCGCGCGGTGTTGAGAGAAGAGTTCGCTAAGTGCGGCATCATCCCATCGGGGCCCATACAGGCCTCCGTCGCCGACATAGTGCGCGATGAAATTCGCAACGCGTTTTCCCTACCAGCAGTGCAGCCAGCGTCACCATGCCCAGTCTCCTACGCCACGGCTCTCACTGCCCAGGCTCCCGCCGCAACCAGTAGACCTGCCGCGCCGCTTCTTCCACACCACCCGCCGCACCCAGCCGAATGCTGGCAACAACAAGGAGTCCCTCTTACTGTCCAACAGCAGTTTCGTAATAAGTCTTCGGTCCGTCCGCAACAATACTAACTTCCCCAAGTACGCAAGACCGACCTTTGGCGAACTATCGACAACCAGCCGCTCTGCTGTCGCTGTGGCGAACCAGGGCACATTTATCGCCGGTGCCCCTACCGTAAAATTGGACTGCCTGGATTCCCACCCAACGCTGTTCGGCCCCAATTCGGAGAAAGACCGGTCGCCATTTCTGACTACCTCGCCGAGCGTCGAGCTACCGCACCACTCCGCCGATCGCGTTCGCCATCCCCAGCTCCCCAAGGTTCGCCCAGCCGCCGCAGTCCAGGAGGGCCACCTACCCGGCGGTCTGCAACGCCACCGCGGGAAAACTAGATTACGCAACCTTGGCAGGCAAGGTTGCCAGTAGTCGAAGGTCCGAAGGATAGTGGACACCGGGGCGGACTACTCGATAATTAGTCGGGAACTCTCTGACAGGCTCAGAAAGGTCAAGACCCCATGGGATGGACCTCAGATTCGGACTGCCGGGGGTGACCTAATGACGCCTGCCGGAAAATGTACCGCGAGGGTACCAATAGCCGACTCCGACTTCGTCGGTACGTTCGTCGTCCTTCCGGAGTGCTGCCGAGAGCTTATTATAAGAATAGACTTCTTGCGCGATCATCATGCGGTAATCGACGTCGGTGAAAGCTTTGTGAGTTTTTCTACAAAAAATATTACACCAGAACTTACCGGCAACCGACCCCCACACCTGGGAGCTGTCAGCGACGAAATTAGCCTACCACCAAGATCCTGCATGCTTGTTCCCGTTAGGTGTGATAACCTATTAAGCGGCCCTGGTATTGCCAATGTCTCGAGTCCCCTTCTTCTGGAAAGTTGGATCGCCATTGCTAGGGGCCTGTTGACGCTAGCGTGCAGCGAAGCGAAGGTACTGCTGAAAAACTTCACCAATGAACGTCGACAAGTCGCCAAGGGAAGGGCGGTTGCCGTCTTCGAATACATCTGCAACGCAACGGACTGCTTCGTTCTGCAAAGTAAAGCGTCGGCCGTGGTGCCAAATAAGCTCGTAATCGACGTTAACCGCACCCTCCCGCCGATGGAGCAACGCCAGCTTTCTGAGCTCTTAAACAGTTTCCGGGACTGCTTTTCGTCGATGTCGGGCGACCGCCAAACCCAGTTGGTCAAACACCGAATAATTACTGCCGCAAATGAAAGACCAGTTCGGCAAAACCCCTATCCAGTGTCCGCAAAAGAACGCGATGCGATAAGACAGCAGGTGGACCAGATGCTAGACGACGACGTCATTCCGACATCGACAAGCCCCTGGGCATCACCCGTCGTCATGGTCAAAAAGAAGGATGGCAGCTTGAGATTCTGCGTCGGTTATCGCAAACTGATTCAAGTAACCAAAAAAAATGTATATCCTCTCCCGAGTATAGAGGACTCACTCTATCGATTACGACATGCCCGCTACTTTTCGTCAATGGACTTAAAGAGAGGATACTGGCAAATTGAAGCCGATGAGCGTGACCGTGAAAACACCGCATTTGTTGCTCCCGACGGGCTGTATGAGTTCAAAGTTCTTCCTTTTGGTTTGTGCTCAGCGCCTGCAACATTTAAAAAAATGATAGACACGGTTCTGTCTGGACTGAAGTGGCAAACGTGTTTGGTATACCTAGACGACGTCGTCGTGTTTTCCAGGACCTTTCAAGAGCACTTGGAGTGATTGACGTCCGTTCTTCAGCCTATCCGATCGGCCGCACTGACACTAAAACCAGAAAAATGCCACTTCGAGTATAAAGAACTACTATTTCTCGGTCACGTTGTCAGTCGAGCCGGCGTGCGCCCGGATCCTAATAAACTTGACGCCATGTCGCAGTTCTGCACCCCTACCGACAAAAAGAGCATTCGGTGTTTTCTGGGGCTGTGCTGTTATTATCGCAGATTCATAGCGAACTTCTCCCACATTGCGGCTCCGCTCACTCACCTCACGCGTGACGACGTAGCTTTCGTCTGGAGGGATGAACAGCAAACGGCTTTTGACGAGCTCCGGCGTCGCCTACAGACACCACCTGTACTGGCTCATTTCAACGAGGATGCCGCAACTATGGTTCACACGGATGCCAGCAACGTGGGGCTCGGCGCTGTTCTCGTCTAGTGGCAAGACGGTGCCGAAAAAGTAATCGCTTACGCCAGCCAAACACTGTCACGGGCCGAAAGTAACTAATCGGCCACCGAGAAAGAGTGCCTTGCTGTTGTTTGGGCCCTCCTGAAATTCTGACCATACCTTTATGGGCGTCATTTTACCATCATGAGTGACCACCATTCCCTCTGCTGGCTCACGAACCTTAAGAACTCTATTGGCCATCGTGCGCGATGGAGCCTAAGGCTCCAGGAATTTGACATAACCATCGTACACAAATCCGACAAGCGGCATTCAGACGCAGACTGCCTTTCAAGATCTCCTGTTGGCCTTCCCCCCGCCGATGACGACGACCGCGACGATGCCGCTCTAATCGGTGTTCTGGACGCACCCACCATTTCGGAGCAGCAGCGCGCGGATCCAGAACTACGATCGCTGTTTGATTATTTACAAGGCCACACTACTGTCCCGCCGAATGCATTTGAAAGAGGACTCTCCTCATTCTGTCTGCGGAACAACGTTCTCTATAAGAAAAATTTCGCGTCGAGTGGGAGTAATTACCTGCTTGTCGTACCCAACCTTCTCAGGAATAAAATCTTGCAGGCCTGTCACGACGAGCCTAGCGCTGGTCACTTCGGCTACACACGTACGCTGGCACGGATCAAGAGGAAGTACCGTAAAAACCCGCGTATAATACGAACCCGCGTATAATACGAGGTGTAATTCGGGGACAGCAAAATCAGAAAAAAAAAGTTTTCATCCGCATATAATACGAGGTAAAGAGCACAGAAAACATTTATTTGCACTGCAGTTATCCTTCAGTCATTGTCAGTTTTCACTGGCACTGTCTCCCGACGTCCGTTCAGTCATCGTCAGGTTCACTGCCGCTGTCTTCTGAAGTCGCCTTGTTGGAAATGTCTTCCCACAGAAAGTGGTCCTCAGTGCCATCAAGGGCGTTCGAGATGCCGATTTTCTTAAAAGAGCGACTGACGAGCTCCTCTGGGATGCTGGCCCACGCATCCGCGATGCAGACACAAAGCACTGCTGGAGAAGCCCGCGTCAGCCATCCGGTAGCTGTCACTTACGGGTCTCCTGACCTCATCCACTCTTGGTAGCAGGACCTGATGCAGTCTTTGAAAGGCTTGTTGATGCAAACGTCTAGCGGTTGCAGCTGGGATGTCATTCCTCCTAGAATGACAATGAGCTCGATGCGGGGTTCGCGCAACAACTTATTCCCGGCATCGTCCAGGTGGCAGCGAAAGGCGTCCAACATGAGCGCTGACGGGAACCCCCAACAGTGCTCCAGGCCGCCGACACCACACAGACTTTATCCAGTCAAGCACCAGTTGCTTTCTCCACCCGCGAATGCTGCCTTCGGTGACGCCGAACTGCCGTCCTGCGGCGCAATTACTGATGGTCTCGGCACATAAATACTTTATGATGGTCTCGGCACATAAATATTCAACGGCACATAAAAGGCCGTTGAATACTGCCTTCGTGCACCCGACATCTTGATAGAGTTGCGGGGAACGTGCCGATCCTTCGCGCGGTCAAAACAATCAAAATGGCGCCGGCTGACAGAAGCAGCAGCCAGCTAACGCCACCGCAAGAAGGCCCACCCTCCGCTGAAACCGAAACCGAAAGTGCAAATTTTCGGCTGAAAACTTTGGGATCCACATATAATACGAGGCAAAAATTTTACATAGTAAAATTTGGAAAAAAACCTCGTATTATACGCGGGTTTTTACGGTACTACTGGCCGAAGCTATCGGCCACCGTACGGCAGTATGTACGAACTTGCCGGGACTGCCAGCGACGGAAAGCACCACCCGGCCGGTCGGCCGGACTTCTGCAGCCCGTTAAGGTTCCTAGAACGCCTTTTCAACAAGTTTGCATGGACTTGCTCGGCCCCTTTCCAACTTCTACAACTGGGAACAAATGGATAGTACTCGCCACAGATTACTTAACCAGGTATGCCGAAACAAAGGTGCTTACACGGGCTACAGCGCTTGAAGTTGCGCAGTTTTTTCTAACCAGAATTATGCTGCGGCATGGCGCACCCGCAGTGCTGATTACCGACCGTGGAACGGCTTTCACGGCGCAACTGCTGCAAGAAGTGTTGAAATTGAGCGGCACGTCCCACCGAAAGGCCAGCGCGTACCACCCCCAGACCAACGGCTTAACATTACGTCTGAACCGAACAATAGCCGACATGCTCAGTATGTACGCGGATGCGGAACACAAGACGTGGGAAGTCGTTTTGCCTTACGTAACATTCCCGTATAATACGGCACAGCAAGAGACGACACAAATGACGCCAATTGCACTTGTCTACGGTAGGGAACGTTCCACAATGCTTGACGCCATGCTGCTACCCGATATCCACGACGACGAAGACAGCCCCCTTCACGAGTTTGTGCGTAGTGCCGAAGAGGCACGCGCGCTGGCACGCCAGCGAAACAACAGCACCAGCGTTTTGACGCCGCTCGATATAATCTTCGTCACCGACAAGCAACGTTCTCCCCTGGGGACCAGTCTGGGTGTGGACTCCAGCTAGGCGCCGGGGACTCTCTGAAAAACTTATACGGCGTTACTTCGGCCCGTACACGGTGTTACGACAGCTTAGCGATGTTACCTGTGAAGTCGCTCCAGCCAGTCCAAGCGCCGCAGGACATTCCCGATCTCGCCCAGAAATTCTGCATGTGGTCCGCATGAAACAATACTTCTCGCGATGGTCACAATGCATCTAGCGGCGGACTACATTTCCCAAGCATAATTGTAGCATCGAGTCGAAGATATAAAGGAGACGGGGTAATGTTACGCGTCAAACTGTGGGACGACAGCATTATGCAGGACGGACATGCTAATCCCCCGCCTCGGTACGTTCCGTGTGATGAGGCACCGCAGAGGACGACGAAGGAGCGCGTTAGCTTGCGGCTCGTGTGCTCTGTGCTTGGTCGCCATATTGGTAGCCACCAACCGGTGCTGTCTGTGTGTTTTCTCTGGCAAGTTAGGCACCTCGCCTAATAAATACTTTGGCCCTGCGTCTTCGCCAAGACAACTTCTCTGTGCCCCTGTTTGACAGGACGCAACAATATATATATATATATATATATATATATATATATATATATATATATATATATATATATATATATATATATATATATATATATATATATATATATATATATGTATATATATATATATATCTTATGCGAACTCGTCAAACTCATAAAACCAGGTACGTCCAAAATTTTTCTATCTGTGTAGTTAGTACTATTAGGTGCTATGTACTCTGCCATCCCCTCTCTTGCAATTTTTTTGGGCAACGAGGATATCTCATATTGCTGGCAGAGAGGACGCAAAGTAAAGTCCGGTACGGGCAGTTGATATGGTCTACTGGCGAACATTTTGCTCCAAGTCACAGTACCTCAGTTCGAAGCACTGCCGTTAATGGCGGTTTACAGTACTCCAGTGCCAACGCGTCCGCACTCGCGACTTGGTTCGCTAGGTCGCGCGAAGTATTCGCTCGGTCGCGCGAAGATTACTCCCAGTGGGAGAGTGGTGAGGGATTGTATAGTTAAGCAATACGCTACAATACCCTCGCGCGGAGAGTACGATAACTTTACATTAACTCCAAGCACTATGATATTCTTTGCAAATACTGCAGCATTATGTAAAAGGAGCCTGTTTTACGCGCCGCTACGCAGGCGATGCGTTGTAGTCAAGTCCACTCTTTTCACCCTTATTACACAAGCCGGTCGTCACGGAAGCCTTGTGCCGCGCAATCTGATGTATGACTCTCTGTCCCTGGCTGCTCTTTCGCACAGACAAAAAATTATTGCATAGTGGGCATGCAGAATTCATACCCCTGACGGAAAGCACCCTGCGATCTAGTCGCCGAAGATTTGTGTAAGACAAGAAAGTGCTTGTCCTCAAATGAAAGTAATTTTAATGGGACTGCATAACTGAGCTCACTCTTAAATTTTCAGCGGGTGTGAGCCATCCCAGCTGCCCTGGTTATCAGCTTTCCTAATTGGCCGTGCTCACCATGCCTCCAATGAATTATGTCATACACAAGGATCGGAAATGGCTACAGCAGTGACCACCTGTTTGAAACTCGGGTGTCAACTCAGGTGCGAAAAATAGGAGGGGGGTCGGCGACTTAACCTGCGAGAAGGCAAAGGTTGCAAGAAATCAGTCAGCACACCACCTAAGCACTCGCTTTTTTTCGATCGGTGCTCCCGCCGATCAGTCATGATATCTCCGTGCAAAAGCGTGTCCTCCTTGCACTGAGCAAACTGAGCAGCTGCTCCGTTTAGCGCATCAGTGTGATTTGGGGGCGGGGGGGGACTTAAGTGCACATTTTCCAAAATGTTTTTACGGCGCCTCAAGCACTCGTTTGTGGTTGGTCAAGAAATTACCACTCGTTAATCGAAGCCGTGTGACCTTCAGGCAGATTTACCGAACAATTGCGCTCTTACAGCGACTTCTCTACCGCGCAAAGTTTTTAAAGACTGTTTCGGATTCTTTCGATCACATGTTCAACGGACCAGCAGCGCTTCGAGAGCCTGGCTTTTGCACCAAAGGAGGCCATTCTAAAACCCACCCTCGTCGAATAACTAATGGTGTCGTGGTCCACGTCTGAACACCTTAGACGGGATTTTATTTGCAAGTTGTTTTTTTATGTAAATTTTATTTCATAGAAACGTTATCCATAGAAAGACGAAATGCAACGGTAGCGGCCTTTCCAAATAAGGAACAATCGTTCATTAGTGAGCCTGAACGTTGTCAGCGGACTGTTCTGCACAAAACATGTACAGAGGGAGTACTGCACCCAATTTGCGAAGTACAAAGCCAACTAGCCCCATGTCACTACATTCAGCAAATATGAAAATACTTACCACATTCTTTATTGTTCACATAAGGGCTGCGGTTGTCTGCAAGTAAATACATCCGGAAATTAGAAAACGCCGATATAGAAAACCACCAGCTTTTTTTAAAGACAGAAGGGGTTGTGTTTCATTCTCCCGAAACTTCTTTATTACGAAGATTTTCGTATTATCGCCTATTTGCAGTTCCCGTGCGCATTTGTTTCACTTAAACAGGATAATTAAAATTACCCGCATTTCAGCTTGCTTCCCTCGAAGTAACGTAAGCACAAAACACGGCGCGGGTGCTCAGTGGCGAAGGATTTGTGGTGCTCAGCCACAGAACGCGAGTTCAATACCCAGGGCAGTGGCTGCTTTGTTGGAGGTGGAAAACAAAAACACGCGTGCTTGCAAACATCACCACACGTCAGGAACCCCCATCCGGCCAAACTATTCCAGAGCGCTCTCCACAACGGGGCGGCGTGAAGAGTCTTGTGCAGCATCGCCGACTAACTCCTTCGTTATGGCGGAAAAACCGCCGATTTTAGGCGCTTCCACAAAACATTTTTTTTTGTCTTGAGCTACTGGACACACGTAGCCTTGCTATGCATGAAATCGGAGCCTATAGATTGCTCTTCCAAACACAAAGCAGCAGTTTTGTTAAAGGTACAATTACTTACAGTTTATTTGTCAAGTAATCAGAAAAAAAGCCCCCAGGAAGAGTATACGAAAAACACAAATCGGGACTTTTACCGAGACTAAAAATTATTTCAGGTATTTCAAGATATAAAAATTGTTCCTACCTTCATTAGCTATGATTCAATATATAAATCAACAGTGTACACAAAGGTTTAGATTTTTGAGGACCCGTCAACCTAGCGCCACTGACGGCTGTGCCACGCCGCGAGGGCACTCAAGGGTGAGTCAGTCTCTGTAAAATGTGCATCCAAGTACCGTACTTACCCGAATCTAACGCGCACTTTTTTTTAGAAACATAGGTCGAAAAATCGCAGGCGCGTTAGAATAGCATACGAAACGAAAACCGAAACAGCGGAAATTTCGTCCCACCCATCGGCATCGAAATGTCAAGATGGCGCTAAAGCTTTTAGCAACGATTTTTCGGACGCGGAAAGCATACGCACCTAGGCTTTTCTATCGGCGTTCACACAAATCATGAAATCGTTCCACTTGCACGCTTGATAACAGCAGTGGCAGCAGCGGCTCTCACGCGTTCAAAACGAGCGGTCGGCTGAAGCGTGCGCCTCTGGAGAAGCTCGCGGGATGGGCGTGTGAGGCATAGGCCATGATCTCATCGACCATGGTTGAACGTTAGTTCAGAAGTGTGGTATCGGGAACGTGCTGAACGGCACCGAGGACGAGATGTTGTGGTCAGCAGAGAGCGACGAGGAGTGAGATGAGTGACATTACTTCGGGAAATAAATCACCCATTTCTCTCGCATTCGTTTTTTTTGCTCACACAGTTCCGTGCGCGTTACAATCGGAGGTGCAAGTTTTTTCGGTTTTTTGCCAGGAAAATCGGCTGTGTGTTAGAGTCGGGGTCGCGTTAGAATCGGGTAATTACGATATACTCTTTTGTGTCCTCGCACAAAATCTTTATCAGTGCGGTGGTAAAAAACAAGAAAAAAAATCGAGGGCTCTCGACAAGCGTCGCACCTGAACCCTGCAGGGCTAATCTGACACGAGTGCCAAGTTATCTTGAAAGTGATAGCGCAATACGGAGTGGTGCATTTGGCAAAATATCCCGGCCGTACGTTCTCCAGACCCTAAACACAAAATCAAAACCGCAGTCTTCAGATAAGAAGCACGTTTTGTTTAAAAATACACCGCGGAGTCACAACGAAATTACTTGCCAGCGCTTGTGTAAGTCCGAGGCACATTACCCGGAGCTTCGCCGTCCTAACTGAAATCTGAAGATCCCACATCATTTTTTGCCCCCTCACTGCTGCTGGAATCCGAAAAATCGACAGCAGGAGCTGCCGAAGTGCTTGCTACAGCAGTCCGACTGTGGGGAGCGCGGCGCTAAACCGACGCATTTTTTCTCCTCCCTGCCTCTCCAGTCGGTTCAAATTTCTCTTGCTCACCGCCACTACAGGAGACACATAAACAAACGAAACCGAAATTGAAAGAGAAGTTGCCAATGAACACACCAGATGGCGATAGTTGTCTGTGGAGCGCGGGTTTCAGATTTTGCGGGAGATTTAAAATCATCAGTGCCGGCTTCCGATTGCCTATGGCACAGTCGTGAAAGAGTGAACAGCCCCTGAATTGGGATTTTTAAAAGCTATGCCGTGTAAGCGGGGAGTTGAGCCTGCAAACGTACACAGGAAAAGCCCGCCGAGCGAGGGCGTCATCACCCCGGAATCGCTTTAATTTTGCTATGCCTCGCCGTACTCGACGGTATTCGTGTCGCTATATGCTACAGGCGAGTTAGAGCTGGTATATGCACAGATTTGTGAACGGGTCGATGGGTGGCTCGCTCTACCGCTTGACGCGCCGAGTGGTGCAGTTTGGTCGGTGCAATTAGAAGAATTGTTGTCCAAATGTACGAATAGAAAAGGCCCACAAGCAATTACGCTATTCTGCTTTTAATAATCGTCCCTCATGCCAGACAGCCGTAGCCGTGGCCGCTGAACTAGTTCAGAGCTTTTGAGCAAACACTTCTGCCACTTCGCCCCCCCCCCCGCTGCTCTAGGAGGATCAAAGCAAATACGATGGGCAAGCGTACATTCTACATACTGTATTGACCCAGTATTCATTGCTCTTTCAAGGCTAGCCACGACAGCACAGAGAAACTTTGACCGAGTTTCCAAGCCTAACTACGCAAGGATCTTGGCGACGATCCAAACATAACCACGCTTATACTTAGCCGAACGACCAATGAGCTTTGATGTGCCATTAGCCTTTGACGCCCAGTCTTCGCGCCACTAGTTTGAAGCCGTTCAATACGTTTAGAATTGAATTTTTTGTGCTGTTTCATGGAGCTGTCAGCCTTTCAGCACGCAGAACTTTGGAGCTCAGTACAGGGGTCTGGCGGCAGCAAACGCGAACTCTATGTCCGCAAAACTGACAACTGATCGACCAAACGAGAAAACCAATGCCGAAAGAAAAACGAAGGAGGAGCGGCTGGTGAAATTGTGAGGAGGACGGCACGCGCTGCTTGGAATAATCTTACAGCGTGTCGCTACTGCTCAATATGTCTGACTGCCTCCCCCTCTTCCTTTCGTGGCTCACCCGAACTAAGAGAAATATGTGAGGCAGGATCCAACGCGATTGGCAGCAGCATGCTCGGAGGATGCCCCGCGCTGCGAGGTAACAGCAGAGTAGCACGCGCCCCCGGAGGTTCGCTGGTAACGCTATCACTTCCTAACACGCCGCAGACATGTGCCGTTACCGAGAAGACTGCCGTATGCACTGCGCACAAATTTCGCATTAGATAGTGTTAGCATCGTCAGCTGCTTGTTTCGCTCACCCGCCGCAACCATCACAAATAGGTGTTCAGCTTTCCACGCAAGCGTTGAAAATAACATCGCATTGTGCACGATGTGTAAAGCCTAACAGATTATCAAGGCCTAAAAAGGCCAAAATGTCGAAAAAACGCGCTTGCTGTGTCATGTCACAATAAACCCCTTAAGAAAGCCAGCGCCCCCTAGTGACGGACACACCAACGGCTCTCGTCCGCCATTACTTCATCTATTTGCCAGCGTGCGGCATGCACGCACGGGACGCCTCAGCTCTCAGTGGCTCCACTTTTCTACCTTTTGTACATTTTGCGGCCTCTTGTGCCCTGCAGACGGTAGTCGTCATTGTCTGAACACATCCGCGATGCCAGGATGCCGTGTCGTGCCTTTGTGCAGCCAGCGTGCCACGAAAGACGCGCTCAGAAACAAGGTACGCACGTAATAAGTACATATCTGACGCTAGAATGTGCAGTAGCATATCTGTTGTGTGAACGCAAAACATGCTGGCCATGTGTACTGAAAAACCGCTTGCATCAAAAAGAAGGGGAGGTGATCTCTTTAAACCATTGGCCAACGTGCTCCACTGCTGGACGAGCTCCTACGTTCCCTGGTCGCGGGCGCCGAGTGCTCGGGATCGCCGAGGGCACTTCGCGCGAACTGCTCGCGCTTGCTTCAGATTTTTTTTATTTCCCAAATAAATACTATGGTTAGGAGCAGTTTCTGAAGATTACCTCAGAGCTGCCCTAGCGTGGGGTGATGTAAAGTCACTGGAGGTGTATATTTTCTTTATTTTTAGGCATGTTGAATTCGCCCGATGGTTTCGAGTAAGATTTCCTGTTGGTCTCAATGACTTTTCAGTTGGTTGGCTGAGCGGGCTACTTCTACGTCTTCAGTCAAAGTTCTGCTTCGCATTTTGTTTTCACGGTGCGATTTTAGTCAGCTCTGCAAAATCGCATGTGGTTACTACTCAACGCCCGTTCATAGTTTTATAGTTATCAGCTACATAGAAACATTGTAGAATTTATAAATTGTTCCTTTTCTTTAAGGGATAAAAATATGAACAGTATAGAACGCAACTTCGAGGTGTTTTTTGTTTGCTTCTCTTGGCTAATGCAATTTTTAACCGTTTTTTAGGTTTCATTATTAGAATTTACAATTGATCCTGACCTGAAAAAAGTGAGGTGTGGCTATACGTCGAGATCAACGCAAGAAATTCCAAATAACCATAAATACCAAGATCTGCTCAAAGCACTTTGTTGACAGTGACTTCTTCTCAAACTACGCATCTGGCAGAAGACGCGTGGAAGAGCATGCTGTGCCAAGTGTGTTCAACTTCGCGTCATAACGTCCTAAAGTACAAAGGCCACCCCCTAAGCAGCGCTGTGCAACAAATGTGCAGCCGTTGACAACCTAACTTCCAGGAGCTTTTACTGCGAATGGCAACTTTGATGGGGTGTGTGCACGAGATGTAGATCTCACTTCCTCGGACGAACCAAGCAACGAGGACACTGAACTGAGCATCTTGGAACAAGAGTCATCTGTTTCCATCCAAGGCTGCCAATTCTGCAATGAAGCCAAAACTGCAGCGACACAGAATCAGTAGCTGCTGAAAGCAGCGCAGCATGATACAAAAGCCACGCAGAATGAACTGTTACGTGTTAAAGTGGAACTTCGAAAAGCTGAAGAACTAGAAGAGGAGCTGAAGGCTGCTAATTTGAAGGTTTTTTAAACTGCCAGGGAGTTAAAACTGATAAAGGAGGTGGCAAATAAGCTGCGAAAAAAAGCCGGAACACAGTTTTCTATAGACCGGTTCAAGCACAGCGATGAAGATATGTGTTTTTATACTGGCCTACCATCATAAACAGTGATCCAATTTCTTGTTATGTTCTTCAACCCTGGCTTACAATGAGATAATGTGAGAACTTGGTCGACACCTCGTTCAGACCCACGAAAAGCAGGCAGACCAAGGAGTCTCACAGTAGAAAACGAATTCTTTTTGTTTCTTGTGAGGATGCGCCTCGGACTGTTCGAAAAATACTTGGCAGACAGATTTTTGTTGTCGATTGCCACCGTTTCAGGCATATGCATAACTTGGACAAGCTTCGCTTTGATCAAGTTGTCACATCTGAATTTATGGTTCTCTAAAGCAAAAGTGCTTAAAGAGATGCCTCCAGCTTTCAAGCCTAAGTACTTCTCAACACGCTTTATCCTGGTGGGACTGAGATAAAATGCCAGGAGGTAAGCTCACTCGCACTTCAGTCAGCACCATATTAGACTACAAGTCTGCGAATACATTTATGGGTTTGGTCAGCATTCCACCCAATGGCACCGTGACTTTTGTGTCAAACCTTTTTTCTGGCTCCATCTCCGACAAGGTATGCGTGCATCAAAGTGGTTTTTTGAAGCGTTCTTTTTAGGAGGGTGACGTCGTAATGGCTCAAAATGGCTTCAATATCCAGGACCTACTAGATGACATCTAGGTTCAGCTGAACGCGCTACCCTTTCTTACCACAGAGCAATTCTCGGAGGAGGATATGGAATAGACCGAGGAAATCGCGTCTTTGCGCATACACGCGGAGCGACGCATTCAACGAATCAAGAACTTCTACATCTTCGACAGACCTGTACCGCTTTCCCTGGGTCCTGTAATCAACAAGGTGTGGGTAGTGTGTGTATTGCTGATGAAATTTCAGTCTCCCATTATACCTGCACCAGGTTACCTAACACCTAATGACACTACCTCATATGACTCAACACCAAGTGTGAGTGAATGAAAATTTGTTTATTCATGGACGATTCATCCACAGTGCAGGAGCTGGAGAACAGAGGTAGAACATCTGAATAAGGACTAAATCTTTTGAACATAGCAGGTTTGTATTGTACCTTTATGGCCCCTTTAAGCAGTTCAAGTACCTATTTGACACCTATGTACGTGTAGTGTGAACCTGCAGCACAAAGTGTGCTTCTCTTGACTAGCAAATTCTGCATTGCCCCTTTTATCACATTTACTTGGGTAAATAGGGCAGCAAAACAGAAAAAAAAGAGTGGTCAAGTTTGGGCCTGGCTACAGCCCACTCCTGCTCGCAAAACCTTATGCGCTCAACAATCATGAACTGGTCCGAAAACATGGCAAAATATGTCCAAGACAGGCCTGCCAACGCCATCTGGCCGAGTACTTGAAAGTAGTAGTCATGACTACGGTCTTCCCTGAAGGTGCCTTGATGTTCTTTCACCATGTAAAAGGGATCTGCTATTTCTGAAAATGATTTTTCCTTTTGGCTCTATGGGCACCTAATCTCAAGTAGGCCATGCACAGGTGTCTCTGACGGATCAAATATCAGCCTCTCTGGCGACAGACCCCGCCGTGGACATGAAGGGTCAACCAGCAACCCACAGCTGCTGGCTTCGACATTATGTCCTCTGGTCTTCATCACCGACACATATCGGTTAACTGCAGGTTGCTCGTTGCAGATGCCTTACCTGTAAGAAAGAGTTGCATCAAACAATTTAATAAAAAGGGGGAGGAGGGGTGTTTATGCGCCAAAGCTGTGAGATAAGGGCACGCCTTGCAGTGGGCTTATGAATAATTCCGTTCACCTGAAAATCTTTTGCCTTCACTAAAATCTCAATATACGGGCATTTTTATTTTTTGCCTCAATCAGAAAAATGGCTTGTGCGGCAAGAATACGGCATTGTGGTGCTCAGCACCACCCCTGAACCACGGCAGGGGAGAGAAAAAAGTAGCACTGCCACACATACGTTGCAAGCATGAAGCGTTTGCGGGTATAGATTGACACTCGCGCCATTCCTTTCGGTTTGTGTGTGACCTTTGCCTAAAATGATAAGACGACATGACGACCTAGCATATGTTATCTCCTAATGGTTGTGCTACATGGTGTGGTCAGAGCCGAGCACATGCTCAATGGCCCGTTAGCCTACATGATCAGTGTCATGCGATCAGGCGACACCGTTTTGGGGGCTTCAGCTTCAGGAAATGCTGGACACATAGACCATAAACCTTTCATGATAAAAAGTAATAAAACAATCATACACATACTTTTGGACACATGTGCATGCTGGACCAAATGTTAACTCAATTGTGCACATGTGGAGCATAAAAATGCATGCAGTTGGTCATGGCAGATGCATGCGCACATCCCACTTGGTTTACTGTTCCGCCTACAAAAACTAATGCTACATGGGCAACCAAAACTTAGCGACACACAATGCTGTGTGTCGTCACATTTTTGTAGCCGTGTTGCATTAGTTTTTGCGGACTCTGACAGAGAAACCAAGTTCACTTAGCCATGAACCCACGCGTTCACTCAGTTTCTGCAAATTGTACACGTGCACATTTCACAAATATAAAACTGCAAGCTACATTGATCTGTGCAATAGTTAAGATCTTTCTCTTCCTTGTAATGATTCGAGATGAAGTTGCCAGTAATAGCAGTTGACTGCATTGCGTGAATCACAGGCCATTCAAAACTGATAATTCATGTGGTGAAGTGACAATCAATGAAATGTCACCAACGTAAAGAAACACTCACTTGAATGTAGGGTCATGCCATGATATATTTTGGTGAAAAAAGGAAGTATGTGCCACAGTCAAAAGTTATATCGCCAAATTTAAGTTGACCAAGATTACATGACAAGAAAAAAGGCAGGAAGTCAAATAACACTTTCCGCTTTGGATTGTAAAAAAAGGCCTTGCTACGAATTGGTTTGTTAGGAACAAGCCCAAACATTTTTGTACATACTGGATAGGTCTCACACGTGACAGATCTTTCTGCGACGTAAAATTTCGCAATCCTTTATCCGTCCATGTAGGGCGTGGACAGATAAAGGACAGCGTGTAACAGCGTCGTCCCCGAAGGACGACGCTCTTACACTTTGTGACCAAGCCTCCTTCCACGTTTCGCTGTTGGCTTGCTGGCGCGTATTCTGCTCTAGAGCAGCAGCATCAGCAGGTGTGATTTCCAAGCCCTGAAGAGTAATGTTGGGAATAGGTTGTTGCTTGTTTGGCCTAAACTTGCAAGTGGAGCAGACCCGTGCTACTATAGAGATTATAGGACCACGACAAAAAAAATTGCTACATGAGATTCAGCAGAACAAAGCCTTAGGTGCTGCTCCACGACGACAAAAAAAGGTATTCTTATACCTGTTATACCTTTATCCTCAGTGCCCTTTTTTGGTGTGGTGATTTGTGTCCATCACGTTATACCAACCTGCCCAAACAATCACCGTTGAAGTTCCCTGCCCCGTGCTGGTTCTGACGCAACTTCAGACTGCATACTTACCTCAAGGATTGCAGCTTGCTGAGGAAGACAGCTCGCTGAAGTGTACCTCCACACCGTGCACGACTGGAACGGGGCGGGCTTTGTCGGTGTTGTCGTGGTTGGGACTGTGCACTCTTCCTCGGGACAGATCAATGTCTCGAACCCGTGAGGCAACACTGGTTTTAAAAGTTCTAGTGGGCTGTCCAAAGGTGTAGGCCCATTCTTGAGGATCTCTCAATTAGGTGCCCTTTTTCTACAGAATTTCCCGCTCAATATAATCCAAACGCCATTGAATATAATCCCCGTGCCAGTGAATGTAATCTAGGTGCCAAGCAATATGATCTAGGTGCCAACAAATATAATCCAGGACCAACGCAGTGCAGAACACATGCCATTGATTTGTAATTTATTTGGCAACCACTACAAATTCGAGCGCAGGTAATTTTCATCCAAGCTAGATAAACTAGGTTACGTGAACAGTTTAAGCAGACGACCTAAGAACTGCGCAATCCGAGGTTGGTGTCATGGGTATGAATGATCGCATTTAAATTGCTCACTTACTCGACATTTTAGGGGAAACTACCAGAATTGCTAAATCGCGAAATCCAATGCGGACCCGAACGTGGGACAGGTGGTGCTGCTGGAGCCGTTCAACAGCGCCACAAGCGGAATAAAATAGAGAAAATGGTAGGGACATGCCCTTTTGTGTACGCGTGGAGAACGCGTGATTCCGTGGGGCAACCTCTCGTTACCGTGACGATAGTCATACAAAACTCACGTTTTTTTGTCAGAAATTAGGTCTGGGCAACACGCGTTCGGTGTATTAATTACCTAAAATAGGTACGTAATTCATTATTCGTTGGTCATTGTTTTGCTTACAAGTCAAATTGATGTAAGCAGGGCTTGTGAGGTACCAAATTAAACGTCTCGCTAAGGATAATCACGCGGGAGAAATCAAAAATTGCCTTATACTTATAGTCATGCGATAGTCATCGATTCATAGATGGGTTAACTGTCAAAGTAATGCCGCTAGGGCTTGTGAGGTGTCAGAATAAAGGTCTCGATGAGTGGAATCACGTGGGGCAAATAAAAAAAGCTTTCCCGTTGTAGTCATGAGATAGTCACGTGAGCCCTAGATTGTATTAAAATTCAAAGCGCTGGCACTACGGCTTGTGAGGTATCAAATTAAAGATCTCAGTAAGAGAAATCTTTTTCAAAAATTCAAAATTGCTTCCTGGCTATAGTCATGTTAATTGTCACGTGATTTACAAATTGGGGGAAAAGTCAAAGGGACGCCACTAGAGCTCGTGATGAATCAAATTCAGGTCTCGATGGGGGTAATCACTTAGTACAAAAATAAAAATTGCTACCTTGTTATGGTCACGAGATTTCACGGGAGTCATAGATTATGTAAAAAGTCAATATGATGCCACTAGGGCTTGTGTGGTATCAAACTAAAGGTCTCGATGAGGGGAGTCACATGGGACATAAAAATTGTCTTCCTGGTTATAGTCATGAGATAATCACGGGATTCTCAAATTGGGTAAAGTCAGAGTGAAGCCACTAGGGCTTGTAATGTATCAAATTAAAGTTCTCAGTGAGGAGAGTCACGCGCAAAAAATTAAAAATTGTTTCCTGGTTATAGTCTTGAGAGAGTCAGATAAGTCGTAGAAAAATTTAAAAGTCAAGATGATGCTGCTAGGGCTTGTGAGGTATCAAATTAAAGGTCTCAAAGAGCGGAATCGCGAGGAACAATTTAAAAATTGCTTCCTGGGTATAGTCATGAGATAGTCACGTAATTCTCAAAAAGGGTTAAAAGTCAATGTGACACCACTAGGGCTTGTGAGGTATGAAATTAAAGGTCTCGGTGAGGGCGTCACGTGGGATGAATGAAAAATTGCTTACTGGTTATAGTCATGAGATATTTACGTGATTCAGAAATTGGGTTAAGTCAAAGTGACGCCACTGGGGCTTCTGGGGAATCAAAATAAATGTCTCGATGACCGGAGTCACGTCGGACATATTAAAAATTGCTTCCTGTTTTTAGTCATGAGATAGTCACGTTAGACAAAAATTGAAATAAAAGTCTACGTGATGCTACTAGGTCTTGTGAGACATCTAATTAAAGGTCCCGATTGTGGGAATCATGTGTGAAAAATTAATATCGCTTTCTAGTTAGTGATAAGATAGTCACGTCAGTGATTTCGTTAAAAGTAAAAGTGTTGCCACTAGCCCTCGTTAGGTATCAAATAAAGGTATCGATGAGGCAAATCACGAGGGAAAAATTAAAAATTGGTACTTTCTTATATTCATGAGATAGTTACGTAAATCATAAATTCGGTAAAAAGACAAAGCGATGCCACTACGTCTTGTGAGGTATTTTATAGGTATCAATGAGGGGAATCGCATGGGACAAAAAATTAAAATTGCTTTCTGATTATAGTCTTGACATAGTCACGTTTGTCATGGATTCGGTTATAACCTAAATTGATGCCAATACGGCTTTGAGGTATCAAAAAAAGGACTCGATGAGGGAAACCACATGAAAAACATATAAAATTGCTTCTTCGGTGTAGTATTCAGATAGTCACGTGAATCACAAGGGGGGTAAAAGTCAAAGTGATGCCACTAGGGCTTGTGGGGTATCAAATAAAGTCTTAATGAGAGAATCACGTAGGACTAAATGAATATTGCTTCCTGGTTATAGCATCTCGTTAGTCATAAGTCACAGTGAGTCACCCGACCATCACCCTCTTTCTGGCATGTGTAACTTTACCTTACATTTGGGCGGGCAATAACAAGCCTTGGGCATCTCTTCGGCATCAGTTTGACGTTTAACACAATTTGTAATTTACGTGACTATCTGATTACTACACTGAGCAAGCAATTTATATTTAGTCCTATGTTATTCCCCTCAATGAGACCTTTATTTGATACCTCAAAAGCCTTCGTGACATCATTTTGACTTATAACCCAATTCGTGACTCACGTGTCTATCTCATGACTATACTCAGCAATCAAGTTTTAATTTTTCCCACGTGGTTCCCCGCATCGACACTTTAATTTGATACAACACAAGCACTAGTGGCATCACTTTGTCTTTTTACTGAATCTGTTTCTCCCGTAACTATCTCATGAACATAAACCAGAAGCAAGTTTTAATTTTTCCCTCCTCACTCCCAGCATCGATACCTTTATTTAATACCTCACAAGCCCTAGTGGCGTCAATTTGACTTTTAACCAAATCACTCACGTGACTACCTCATGACTATAACTAGGAAGCGATGTTTATTTTGTCCCTGGTCATTCTCAGAATTGTGGCCTTTAATTATATGTCTCACAAGACCTAGTCGCATCACTTTGACTTTTCACTCAACCTATGACTCACATTACTATCTCATGACTATAACTAGGAGGCAATTTTTATTTGTCTCACGTGACTCCCCTTATCAAGACCTTGAATTTGATACCTCACAAGCCATAGTGGCATCACCTTGATATTTACCCCAATTTGAGAATCTCGTGGCTGTCTCATGACTCTGACTAGTAAGCAATTTTTAATCTGTGCCACATGACTCCCCTCATCGAGACCTTTAATTTGATACCTCAGAAGACCTATTGGTATCACTTTGACTTTAACCCATCTTGAGAATAAAGGTACTATCTCATGACCATACCAGGAAGCAATTTTTAGACTGTCTCACATGATTCCCCTCATCGAGACCTATAATTGGATTCCTCACAAGCCCCAGTGGCATCATGTTGACTTTTACACAATCTATGACTCACGTGACGATCTCATGACTATAACCAGGAAACAATTTTTAATTTGTACCACGTGACACTCCTCTTCGAGACCTTTAATTTGATACCTCACAAGCCCTAGTGGTGTCATTTTGATTTTGATTGAAATTTGTGAATCTCGTGACTATAACGAGGAAGCACTTTTTAAATTGTCCCATGTGATTTCCCTTATCGAGAGCATTAATTTGATACCTCACAATCCCTAGCGGCATCCCATTGACTTTACACTCAATGAAAGACTCACGCGATTATCGGATGAATATAACCAGAAAGCCATTTTTAATTTGTCCAAGAGAACTCCCCTCATCGAGACCTTCAATTTGATACCGCACAAACCCTAGTGGCATCACATTGACATTTAAAGTAATCTATGACTCCTGGGACTATCTCATCACTAAACAAGGAAGAAAGTTTTATTTTTTGTACTACGTGATTCCCCTTATCGAGACCTTTAATTTGATTCGTCACAAGCCCTAGTGGCGTCCCTTTGACTTTTAACTGGAATGTTTAATCACGTGAATATTATCATGAGTATAACAAGAAAGAAATCTTTAATGGGTCCCGCGTGATTCCCCGTATCGAGACCTTTAATTTGGTACCTCACAAGCCTAGTTGCATCACACTGACTTTTAACCGCAGTTTGGAAGTACGTGACTCGCTTATGACTATAATCAGGAACGAATTTATAATTTGTACCACGGATTCCCCTAATCGAGACTTTTAATTTGATACCTCACAAACGCTAGTGGCATCACTTTGACGTTTACCTCAATTTGTGAATCATGTGTCTATCTCATGACTATAACCAGAAAGCAATTTTTAATTTGTACTACATGATTCCCCTCATCGAGCCCGTTAATTTCATACCTCACAAGCCCTAGTGCCACCACTTTCACTTTTAACCCTATCTAGGTATCACGTGACCATCGCATGACTATAAGCAGGAAGCAATTTTTGATTTCTCCCACATGATTCCCTCTATCCAGACGTTAATTTGGCACCTCAAGAGACGTGGTTAAATCAATTTAACATTATCCAAAGCATTGACTAGCGAATATTAAATTCAGTATCTATAGTAGGTAATGATTTAAACCAAACGCGTGTCGCCCGGACCTAATTCCAGACAAAAACTTTGAGTTTCGTATGACTATCATCACGGCAACGAGAGTTTGGCCTTCAAACAATACGGAAACACACATTCTCCATGCGTACACGAAAGGCCGTGTGCCGACCGTTTTCGCGATTTTCTTCCGCTAGTGCCGCTGTTGAACGGCGCCAGCAGCACGATCTGTCCCACGTTCGGGCCCGCATTGGGTTTCCAGGGTTAGGCATTCTGGCAGTTTCCCCTAAAATTTCGAGTAAGTGAACAATTTAAATGCGGTCATTCATACCCATGGCACCATCCTCGGATTCAGTATAGTAATTACGCGAGAGTGCTGTATAGTCACGTGACTGTTTTATTGCGCAGTTCTTAGGTCGTCTGCTTAAACTGGTCACGTAACCTGGTCCATCTAACTTGGATGAAAATACACTGCGCCCGAGTTTGAAGTGGTAGACAACTTAAGTACAAAGCACTGGCATGTGTTCTGCCCTGCGTTAGTCCTAGGTTATATTGGTTGGCGCTTGGATCACATTGGTTGGCACGTGAATTATATTCATTTGAACTGGGATTATAATCACTGGCGTTTTGATTATATTGAGCGGGAAATCCGGTAGTTGCCTCGAGAATGGTGAAGGACAGACGGAAGAAAGCTTTGCTCGGAGCGTCCTTATACTGGCAGCCACTTCATTGAATGACTCCACGGTCACGCTTTAATCATAGAATTTACTGTAGATTGGCCCCATTAATCCTTCTTGCCGCACACTTCCCCAATCGACAAAATCCAGTGGCATGGGAGCAAGTGGTGTGCTGCTCGGACTTCGCCATTGCTGTGCCAGCTCTGTGCAGAACAGCTCGGGAGTCGGTTCTGTGTATCTGTGCTGGTTGAGTAACGCCAGCAGATGTAAGACAGCTCTACGGTGGCTGCAGGCACCACTCCTCCCGGCGGGGGATTGGCACGTAGCTTTTGTCATGGCGCCACCAGGGCCCAGGGCCACGTCCACTCCATAGGGCTCTTAAGTCTTTTTTTGGCTACTGAAGTGCTTGCATTTCCCGTGCACATCCCCAAGGCTGGAATGAATCCAGATCAAGTTTACTGCACTCTTTCCAATTATGTGCATTAGTAAAAAACAGCGCCGTCCTTGTTTACCTGCATCAGGGTATTAAACTGAGGAAATGACATGCATGACATAGATTTTTATTTCTGTGAATAATCAGAGGACCTAATACACATACACCCAAATATGTTAAAACATGGACGCTTTGAAACTATACAAACGGAACGGTTGGTAAGGACAATAATGATGATAGTTTCAATAATGTGTGAGACACCAACAAGCTGGCCAAACATTGTGGGGACCCTTGGCCTTCATAGGTTCTTACACGCTTTTTTCCCCTGAGAAGATAATATCCACACATACTACCTCTGATCGACTTTACAAATGGTTTAAAACTTGATGTTTGCAAGGGAGGGGGGATAGCACCTTGTCCTACGACCTAATATGTAAGCGCAATAGGAAAATGCATGAGCATTTATAGCGGTTTCAACGTATGCCAGCTCTGCAAGCCACAGATATCCTTTTCCTGACTATGCCGGCGAATGCTTTTCTAAGCTACACTAGACCACGAAGGGTGCACAGGTTATGCAGCTAAAAATGGCATTTCAGCATCTGATCGGAACATGCGATGTTTTTTCAAACAACATATTGTTACCCGTCGCTGTCGTGAATGACGACGACGACGACGAGGGACGTTTTTGTGGTCGGGGTCGAAGACGAGTTTCACGTCAGTTCCGGCTTGCTTTGCTGTCTACAGTAAATACTGGAATAGTGTGAATACATTGTGTTCCCTCTTCTATCCTTGTAACACCTTTTGGTGGAGTGTGCGGACTCGTTCCCATCCGGCGCCCCTGCTCTGCATCATCCCTCCTTGGACCCAAGGGTCTGATTGGGGTTCCAAGCTCTACCAACCATTACGGAGCTACGCAGTGGGTGCACATATTCTGTGACAACCATGCAGCAATGCACTCAAACATCCCTGCCAATACCTCTTCCTCCGATCGTCATCTCCCAGGCGCGTGACCCTGGGAAGTTCTCTGGCACCGGTAACATCGACGTTGACTACTGGCTAAAGCTATATGAACACGCCAGCCTCCACAATCGGGAGCAGACGATCATATTAGCCAATGTTAATTCTTACTTAAAAGAGCCCGCACTTGTGTGGTACGAGATAAAGGAGTAGTCCATCACAAGCTGGGACCAGTTCAAAGAGGAGCTCCAGAAATGTTTTGGCCAGTCTACGGGTAGCCAGAATGCTGCAAAAAACGAACTTGCTACCCGAGCTCAGTCTGCGACGGAACCCTAAGTTTCGTACATACTAGACGTGCTGGCTTTATGTCAGAAGGTTGATCGCCAGATGCCCGATTCACCAACAAATTACACCATCTTCCCGTAGGGGAACCCTGAGTAGTATGCAAAGCAGCCATGGGGTCGAATAAAGTGCCCATTAGTTTTCAGTTCGTCGTTGCCCTTAGGTTGAGGCAAGTAGCTACAGTTATATATACAGTTTGGTTCCCATGGTACCTACCACACTTTTCACTTACTGAAACTACGAAATGGGGAATTGCGTTGAGTCCATGGCTGTTTCACTTACTACTCCGGGTTCCCACACGGGAGGATGGTGTAATTTTATTAGATGCGACGGGGCTATGTCCCTCCCTTGTCGTTGTTGCGTCGTCCACACCCCCAGTGCGCATGCTCGGGTTGCTGAACACGCGGTGGTGTCTTACACTTTAATGGCTCATGGACTGACAGTGTTACCAGTGTCTTCCTGGGCCGTCCCGAGATGAGCCGAGCATGCGCAGTGCAGGTGTGGACGGCAACACAACAAGATATATAGCCCCGATCATGAGATGCTGGAGCGACAGTGTGGCCGGTCTCTTCCTGGGCCGGCGGATAGATGGACGACGGTCGACGGAGCCGAGTGCAAGATATGCTTTGCATCTAAAAGTCGACCACGTGCTTAAGGGCTTTGCCGACGATGCTTTCAATTTGCTTCTCTTTAGGAACTTCACAACTGTTGATGCAATGATTGCGGAATGCCGACGCTTCAAGGAGGCAAAAAGCCGCCGGATCGGTCAGCACTTCGCCCGGCTGCCAAATACTGCGGCGACATCGACGTGTGAGGACCAGCCCCTACGACATCCCGTAGTGCCCCCCTCTCCGGCATTAACACGATTTCTCCGCCGGGAGGTCGAAGCCATGTCCACTGCTACTTTGCCACCATATTTGGCTGGACCTGACGCCGATACTGTCTCCCTCATTCAAACGGTCGTCCGTCTAGAAATTGACAACTTGGGTGCCCGGTCTATCCGCGCTTTTCATCATACCGGCAACTGCAATCCTTGCCCCGTCCAACCTGTCAGACGTCAGTATTCGTTTCCTCGTGCTCGCAACCCCGCAGAATGGCGCCCGTTGGTGTCGTGAATGACGACGACGACGACGATGGACGTTTTTGTTCTCGGAAAGAAAGACAAGGACCACGACAGATTCCGGCTTGCTTTGCTATCTACAGTGAATACTGAAATAGTACGAATACATTGTGTTCCCTCTTCTATCCTCGTAACAATATTGTTTTAGACTTTACTCACAATTGGCCGCCGTAGAGCCCAGAAGTATGTACCAATTATTTTCTTTGTTTTTGCTTCTGCGCCACACTGCGTGCACCTATCGGCAACACCTAGAATCATAGCTGGCTTTGCCGTGATCAATCTTGGTTTGTTCGACGAGTTCTCCATTTGACTGCCCGTTTTTGAAAAGTATTGCCCTTTGAAAAATGTGTGCCTACATACTAAACGCCATGCCATTCGATCAATTTGCTCCCTAGTTTCCACGTGTAATATGTTACAGATTCCTAGCCGGATGCTTCGTTGTCATGCAGTTATTGTATGTCAAAGTTCGCTCGAGTGCTGAAGGGAGACCGAAAGGACGTGGCTGAAGCCTTTCGTCAACTTTAACTCTGACTACATTAGGGCGCTGACATAACGGCGACGTGAACGACCTACACGCACTCATTTGTAGTCGGGAAACAACGCGGCAGAGTCTTGTCTGAGAAGCTATGCTGACCGTTCACATGCAGTTAACTAAAATCAAATATAATAATGTACTGTACCTTTCCGATGATGAAGCAACGCGCACAGACGACGGGTCGGCATACGACTTCGAAACGAGCTTGTGTCTGTGCTCGCAAGTACGTCCAGACGAACTGGAAGCAGCCAAACTTTCGAAGTAGGGGCATAAGCGCCTCTCGGATAAGCCACCCGGTAGCAAGGATAACTCCTTCGACCACATAATTGGGTCTTTGGGTATTTTAACAGAGTGTCGGGCCAGATTAGCTCGCTTGCACACCACGCCAGTACTACGCCGGATAATAGTGGAGATCAAGTAATGGCCGACGCCAGGTGAATATTGATGGTGATGATGGTAGGGTAGATTGCCACACTGAGGTTTCTAAAGGGTCTATTTTTCCTTGACATTTTACGTTTCAGGAGGAATAAGGTTTTCGTGGCGAAATTTTTTTTCTGAAGAAATTGCTATACGGAAAAAAGCAAGCAGTATTTAGAATTTAGGAACATCGCTAACCTGCGCCAGCAGCAGTTGGTAGAGCCTTACCGGTCAAACTTGTGCTTTGCTCGCAGATGATTGGGTGTGATTGCGAGCAGTCTCCTTCAAAGAACGAAGGGACGGTTGGACCAAAACGCACAGTATTGCACCTTATAGCATAGGACGAACTGTCCGTGAAGGCGCCGCTGACGTACCTGCAAAAAAGGTTGTCCGACAATTTGGCCGACCCGAACGCATAGTCTTGTGCGTAAAAAACGTACATAATGGCTAGTGCGCGTCGGTCAACACATCGCTGGGGGTGTGCACTTCTCTGTGCTTACCTTTTGTTTTCATATGCTTGCAAGTACGCTGACAGGATTCCCAGCGTCAGCACTGATTTCTTGTGCTTAGGCGTCGGAGGTAATGTACCTTTATGTACTTGATTTATTTGCCATTGTGTGTCTGGTACGTGGTCAAGAATGCCTAATCTTAAGCTTCATGTTGGCCTTCGCATATCCAAGTCACCCTTATCATAAACAGGCTCAATCACTGCGGTAGCCACTTACAAACAAGAAAGTAAGGCGGCCTCTACTAAGGACAGCTCAAGAAGATGTTTTAGGAATTTAATGAGTTGACACACGCAAAATTCGGCAGGTCAGGCTAACATGAGTTTTTCACTAAAAGCTGGACTGCATACATCGAGGGCTGCTGAAAGTGTTGAACCATTTTTCACTCAGTCGGATATAGGTACTTGCGTGGGCGGTATTTTATAGAGCTTGGGAAACCGAGTTCAATGGCATCGGTAGTAATATTTTCCTGTGCGAGCTTTACCTATCATCGAGGCTTCCCTGAAACATGAAAACGAGAAATAACCACAAAGTACAAGGAAGTGCCTTCGGTGGGACGACAGCATCGAGGCAACGGAAACCGCTGATTGGTGTGACTGAGACTCGTTTCAAATGGAGTTGGCAGCATGGCCGGAACTTATGCTGCAGGGCTCATGCGGGTGATGACAGAGTTTTTTACACCAGAATCTGAACTGGATGCACTATGTAGGTATTGTTTCAATATCGCCCGAAACAGTCCACTCAGACATAAGGTGGCACAGCGGTTCAATGGAATCAGTTTTAAGGACGCCATATTTCACACTGCGTGACATCAATGAGTGAGTGAATGAATAAAGAAATTGATTAAACAGTGATGGTATTCAGGTCTTTTTTAGAAAGAGGGGAGGATATCAGGGGTATGGTTCGAAAATTTTATGTTCTATTTACAATGCAAGCGTATTTCACAAACATCCACAGTCCAGGCAGCATGTCGCTGCCATCATTATCTTGGCCTAGCTTATCTGGCAAAGGCTTAATATCCGGTGCTTATATCTTGTAGGGATCTTTTCCAGTACCCCACGAGGCAAATGTAAGCACCTAATTTTTGTGCGATGATGGTGGCAAAGGGGGCCCAGAAGTCGGTATGGTGAAGCGTGTGTTCTTGTCTTGATTGTAGCATTCCCACTGAACCAATGCTCCTTTAGAAACAAAGGAAGAAAATGGTGGCAAATCGCGGATTTTCTCTCTCTGATCATCAGTTTTCTCCCATGAGCTCGTTACGTGTAACATGCTCTATTTTGCCTCTAGCATACACGGATACGGCGGGAAATATTTCCCCACTGCTGTCTGTGGTCTGCCTTTGACTCCGACGCCGATAATGAAACCATACCGTCGTTGCACAGCTTCTTTCGCCGACCGGGCGTAAGTACATGACGTCTGTGTGCCGCTTCGCCCCCGCATTTCTCGCGTGCCCTCTCACTGTCTCTTTTTGAGTGCCAAGCGCTTCACAACGCAAACACAAGGTGCCGTGTGTTGGCGCACCTGTTCGCAACGCTGCTGGATTGGTGTGTGAGACTCGCCAGTGGCATTTTACCTTTTCAACGTTATCCCCAAATTTGTGGACGCTTTCTTCTCATTCTCAAAGGTAAACATTCGAAACAATGATTTTAAACTGCCCCTTTCCTCAGAAACCAGCAGTGACCGGATAATATCGATTACCAACAACAAAGAGGCCCACGCCTGGTACCGTGTCGGCAGGCGTACACATATGATTGCCAGACCACAAATCTTCTCTATGCTTAAATAGTTGTGCCAAAACAATGCGTTTTATTAACCAAATATACGTGCCGTATTGTTTGTTTACACATCTTGTTTTTGTTCTTTGAGCTATTGCACAGGCTGTTAGGAAACTTCAAAGTCAGAAAAAGTGGAGCTCACACTGGGCACATCTAACGAAACAAAAAACAATAGGCGCGGCTAGCGCATGCATGAGGGTTATCAAGAAACAACCTCATTATTCCTAGTTTAATGCTTTCTGGTGGGAGATTTCTTTATTTTAGAGGATAAGAAGGCAAGCAGTCTCATTTGTGCTTTATCATCACCACTACCATATACATAATCATCATCATCATCATCATCTTATTTTGCTGCGGTGTTTCTGCGCTGATAGATACGTTTTTCGCGCCGCTTTTGCGCTGAGATCCGGCATTGCAAAGAATCCGCGGGTGAAACCAACGGTTGTAGCATGGTGACGAGACCAACATAAATAGGATGTACTCGAACGGCCTCAATGTAGGTTTGAGACATTGTATATCGGCGCCGAGCCATGTTACATACTTGGACGGAATAAAGACTTCCTTCTTAACACAATCGTCGGGACATCTGCTCTGTTTAGAGGGGCATGTTTGCTCTAAACACGATGGCCCTTCGCCTGGCTGGACTACAAAAAGAATTAGCCCACACGGAGGGCGTCGTTCTGGAGCTCTGTAGTTCTAATAACTGCTTACGGAAGTCTTGAAGCTCGGCAGATAAATTTCGTGGTTATTTTAGCGCATATCAGTGCACAAAACCACATCAACTTACCCATTCCTACTCACGCCATCGTCAAACCGATAAGGTTTCTAGACCATTTTTTTCTATCAAAGTTTGTTAGAGTGCCACCCATGGTCTTGGTGAGAGTTAAATGCTGCTCTATTCTCTCACTAAAAGGTGACACGTTTCTCCACCCTCAGGAAGAGAAACGCTCTCGTCCCCTTTGAAAGAAGTATATTTGACTCCTCAGCGTGCAATTTAAGATACATTCCTGATTCTTCCTTAAAGAAAACATTTCCACGGACTTCTTTCTTAGAGTTTCCGACGTCTTTCCACGGACTTCTTTCGGTCTCCCTTGATTAGAGAGCCCGCGCCAGCAACTTTGTTGTCGTCGTCATTGTCGCAGCCCTAATTGGGTCATGGCCCTGTGGGGCATTATCCGCCTATACGTGAGTTTCGTGACATGACCCTCCGGTCAAGTGAGAGCGTCCCGGTTGAAACCGCGGCGGGATGAACTTGTGATGCGGATGAGGAATGAGATGAGAATGTACAAAGAATAATCGCTTGCCGCCACGGATGAGGATAATGTTCTTGGGGATGCTGGCCCCGCAGCAGCGATGTATTTATTCGTCACCGCGTTGGCAGTTGTAGGAGCCAGGTTGGACGAAACGGATGGGGTTACGACATTTGCGGCTTGTCTCGTCATAGCGGTTGTCTGCAGAACTTCCCCGGCGTCTCGCTGGCTGGGGTACGTGGCGCAGGACATGGTCCAGCTTTGGCTCGGTGAAGCTGTGGCTGCCCGGCGCGGCTCTCTTCTCGTGGGCGGCTGGGTCCACGCCGATGGCATGCAAAGCTGGGGTTAGTATTGGACGCACGCAGCACATATAAAATGTTACGTAGCGGCAGAGCAAATAGCCAAAACCATGGTTGAAGATGAAGCGATGTAGGTAAAGGTAGAATGATGGCTTGCACTAAAGAGGTTGGTTGGTTGGTTGGAACCAAATTTGTTGTTGTTATTGTTGCGTAACCAAAGCGCCAGCAAATTTTTTGTCGTCGTCATCGTCGTAGTCCTAATTGGTTCATGACGCTGTGGGGCATTGTCCGCCTATACCTGAGTTCTGTAACAATATTGTGTAATTTCGTGGACTATCAGTTGCAGTAGATTAGAAATGGTGGATCTGATTTTATTTCTTCGTTGTTTTGGAAGTGCCTTCTGGTATTAGAGTGTGTGGAAGAGAACTCTGTGTGTAACCGAAGCGTGGTAGTTTATTTTCCCCCAGCTACACTGGCCCCCTCATTCACCGAATTGCCGCTGCGGCCAAAGATACAGTGGGCTGGGCAGAAGATACAGCGGGCGAAAGATACCGCGCTCAAATATGCAGTTGGCAAAGACACCGAGATCCCTGGGCGAGTTAGTAACTGGCCCAGTTGATAATTGGGTGAGTTACAGTAGTATCGCTTGGGTGTCACCGTAGTGGTCATGCTCCATTGTTTCGCCGGAATCTCCTATTCTGTAAAGAATAGTTTTTTGTTGTGGTGTCTTGCGTAATCTTTGGCGAATTCTACACTATGCGTGAAGATAGTGGACGTTGTATTGGAATCAATTATATCTGGGATCTTCTGAGAATAATAAAGGATGGCTTGCCCTTAAGTTTCATTGTGGAAATGCGTTCATGAAGAAAGAAACACGGGGTTCTCGTTAATCCTACGCTCAGTGCAGCAAGCGCTAAGGGGAACACTCAAAGTGTGGACAGCTAGTGCATGCAGTAATGCTAAAAAGCGCGCACACACTGCGCAAGCGAAATATTCAAGCACCAGATTATGTTCCTTTTGTCTCTCCCTCATCACTTGTACTCTGTCTGTCTGTATATTTGTTTTTCACTGGATTTATCCAGGCGACCAAATGTTCACAAGAAAAGTCTTCAACAGGGTGTTTATACAGGCCAAACATTAGAAAACCAGAAAATCTGGAAACATACATATACCTTCCAAATATTTTTGGGAAAAACACATTCGGGACATTGAACGCAAAAAATAAATAAATCGCTTGAGCTTTTCCGGTTTGGCGGTCGTCGGCCTCAAAAGCCAAGTAACTTCTAATCCCCACTCCCCCGCAAAACTGTAATATTCTTACCTTCCTATTTCTGTTGTCCTATCATAAACTAAATTGTGGTTCAAAACAAACACTGCGGCAGAAGGGACATGGAAATGTAAAATAAACTCAAGCGCGAACTTGTTTGCTCTGGGCATTCTAAAAGCGGAAACATCGAAAATTCCACATTGTCCAGGCGGCATGGTATGTTTAAGTTACGACATCGTTTAAATATCTAGCTTTCTGTACGAGCAAAATCAAAGCTTGCGGAGATGCTGGTTAGCGCGAGAGGCTTCTCGACAAGCTCCCAAATTGCACACACAAACACGCGGACATTTGTAGACACACACATACACACGCACACATACAAACTCCCCTCACACATATACGTATATATATATATATAAATATTTATATATATATATATGTATATATATATATATATATATATTATGGAAATGAGGGGCTCGTTGAGAAAATACAGAAACATAGGTCGGCAGTCTACAACGCCAAATGAGGCATAGGGGTGTGGTTAGGCTATAATTCTACTACGATTAATGAAGTTAACATTTTTTTTAAATATAAAGAAGAAAGAAAGAAAGAAAAACACGCACCCAGAGTGGGGACCGAGCCCACGCCTTTCGATTAGATCTCGAATGCCTTACCAATTCGGCTATCTGGGCGACTGTGTACTCCTTCACTTTCTGGGCTATTTATATTTACTAGAAGTGTATCTGACGCTTGAGGGTGGTAGCCAGCGCCACTCTGACTACACGTGGAGAAGGGGACCTTCTTTTCAACCCCCGGGGCGTGACTCAAACGTCTACAGCCTGTCATGAGTGGGTAACTGGCGGGAAGCCCTCTTATGCTACTTAGGCATCAAGGCTGCCATAACCGAGACCCTCGCTAGGCTTTCGCAGAATAATATAGTAAGGAAATGAGGGGCTCGTTGAGGAAATACAGAAACGTAGGTCGGCAGTCTACAACGCCAAATGAGGCATAGGGGTGTGGTTAGGCTCTATTTTTTAGTACGATTAATGAAGTTAAGATTTTTTTTAAATATAAGGAAGAAAGAAAGAAAGAAAAACACGCACCCAGAGTGGGGACCGAACCCACGCCTTTCGATTAGATAAGGTCCCCTTCTCCCGTGTAGTCAGAGTGGCGCTGGCTACCACCCTCAAGCGTCAGATACACTTCTAGTAAATATAAATAGCCGAGAAAGAGAAGGAGTACACAGTCGCCCAGATAGCCGAATTGGTAAGGTATTCGAGATCTAATCGAAAGGCGTGGGTTCGGTCCCCACTCTGGGCGCGTGTTTTTCTTTCTTTCTTTCTTCCTTATATTTAAAAAAAATCTTAACTTCATTAATCGTAGTAAAAAATAGAGCCTAACCACACCCCTATGCCTCATTTGGCGTTGTAGACTGCCGACCTATGTTTCTGTATTTCCTCAACGAGCCCCCTCATTTCCTTACTATATTATTCTGCGAAAGCCTAGCGAAGGTCTCGGTTATGGCAGCCTTGATGCCTAGGTAGCATAAGAGGGCTTCCCGCCAGTTACCCACTCATGACAGGCTGTAGACGTTTGAGTCACGCCCCGGGGGTTGAAAAGAAGGTCCCCTTCTCCCCGTGTAGTCAGAGTGGCGCTGGCTACCACCCTCAAGCGTCAGATACACTTCTAGTAAATATAAATAGCCCAGAAAGTGAAGGAGTACACAGTCGCCCAGATAGCCGAATTGGTAAGGCATTCGAGATCTAATCGAAAGGCGTGGGTTCGGTCCCCACTCTGGGCGCGTATTTTTCTTTCTTTCTTTCTTCCTTATATTTAAAAAAAATCTTAACTTCATTAATCGTAGTAAAAAATAGAGCCTAACCACACCCCTATGCCTCATTTGGCGTTGTATACTGCCAACCTATGTTTCTGTATTTCCTCAACGAGCCCCTCATTTCATTACTATATTATTCTGCGAAAGCCTAGCGAGGGTGTCGGTTATGGCAGCCTTGATGCCTAAGTAGCATAAGAGGGCTTCCCGCCAGTTACCCACTCATGACAGGCTGTAGACGTTTGAGTCACGCCCCGGGGGTTGAAAAGAAGGTCCCCTTCTCCCTGTGTAGTAAGAGTGGCGCTGGCTACCACCCTCAAGCGTCAGATACACTTCTAGTAAATATAAATAGCCCAGAAAGTGAAGGAGTACACAGTCGCCCAGATAGCCGAATTGGTAAGGCATTCGAGATCTAATCGAAAGGCGTGGGTTCGGTCCCCACTCTGGGCGCGTGTTTTTCTTTCTTTCTTTCTTCCTTATATTAAAAAAAAATCTTAACTTCATTAATCGTAGTAAAAAAAAGAGCCTAACCACACCCCTATGCCTCATTTGGCGTTGTAGACGGCCGACCTATGTTTCTCTATTTCCTCAACGAGCCCCTCATTTTCTTACTATATTATTCTGCGAAAGCCTAGCGAGGGTCTCGGTTATGGCAGCCTTGATGCCTAAGTAGCATAACAGGGCTTCCCGCCAGTTACCCACTCATGACAGGCTGTAGACGTCTGAGTCACGCCCCGGGGGTTGAAAAGAAGGTCCCCTTCTCCCCGTGTAGTCAGAGTGGCGCTGGCTACCACCCTCAAGCGTCAGATACACTTCTAGTAAATATAAATAGCCCAGAAAGTGAAGGAGTACACAGTCGCCCAGATAGTCGAATTGGTAAGGCATTCGAGATCTAATCGAAAGGCGTGGGTTCGGTCCCCACTCTGGGCGCGTATTTTTATTTCTTTCTTTCTTCCTTATATTTAAAAAAAAATCTTAACTTCATTATTCGTAGTAAAAAATAGAGCCTAACCACACCCCTATGCCTCATTTGGCGTTGTAGACTGCCGACCTATGTTTCTGTATTTCCTCAACGAGCCCCTCATTTCATTACTATATTATTCTGCGAAAGCCTAGCGAGGGTCTCGGTTATAGCAGCCTTGATGCCTAAGTAGCATAAGAGGGCTTCCCGCCAGTTACCCACTCATGACAGGCTGTAGACGTTTGAGTCACGCCCCGGGGGTTGAAAAGAAGGTCCCCTTCTCCCCGTGTAGTCAGAGTGGCGCTGGCTACCACCCTCAAGCGTCAGATACACTTCTAGTAAATATAAATAGCCCAGAAAGTGAAGGAGTACACAGTCGCCCAGATAGCCGAATTGGTAAGGCATTCGAGATCTAATCGAAAGGCGTGGGTTCGGTCCCCACTCTGGGCGCGTGTTTTTCTTTCTTTCTTTCTTCCTTATATTTAAAAAAAATCTTAACTTCATTAATCGTACTAAAAAATAGAGCCTAACCACACCCCTATGCCTCATTTGGCGTTGTAGACTGCTGACCTATGTTTCTGTATATATATATTTATATGCAGTGTGCATAAACTGAATTGACTGTAGCAAACTAAACCCGTGTTTCTCTTTGGACGAGTGACACAGAAGAAGAAGAGGATGAGATGCAAACAGGGGAGAGGAGCCGTAGTTTAAAGATCAATTATATATAGGAGCTCTGTGTTAAATGTGTCCTGCCACTCGTTTTGTTTTACCTTTTTCGTAATCTGAAAAGTTTTAGAGCGGTGTCAGAACACACCTCCAATACTTCGACATAACCCGGTGCTTATGTCCTTTTGCTTGCCGAGTGTTTGCGTGCTCGTTTAGTACACCCGATTTATTTTACTGCTCAGCGCCAAACATGCAAGTTAGAAACCAGCTTAAACAAATTTTCTTTTGTACCCTGTCAGGGCGACTAACGTCGCTAATGTTACATCGTTTATGTTATTGCAATAAAGTCGTGCGCTCAAACAACTTAAGGGTACTGACAAAGACATCAAAGAGAAAATTCAAACGCGATTACGTAATGGCTACAAAATTGCCGACAGCCCCTTTGTGCAGGTGGTAACCAAGATTTGGGAGATGGGAAAGCGTTTACAGGCAGTGTGAAAGGGAAGCGTAATTCCAAGCGTTTGGTTGCACAAGGCCATTTGTCATTTCGTTCGTATTTGTCATTTTGTATGACATTTGCCAGATGTCCTTTCGTTCGAAGCGCAATGTTAATAAATGCATTGAAAGTTTGTATCCCTAACCTGTAGAGATCTAAAGCATACCAAAGTAATATTAGTCACCAAAAACAACACATAAAATTGAGTTTATTGAAAAAAAGGTTAGCAATAAATAAAAGTTAAGCAAGTGAACCCACTTAGAGCTGGAGCCCCGGCTATCAGGGCCAGTACCCTGAACTTACTACGGAGACGTCAGAGCACGATTAGGGGGATTGGATTTGGTAGAAGCCTATCATATTGGCGGGCGCATTCAAATCACACGTAATGTTGGGGCGCTGTATAGCGAAGCATTTGGAAACACGCTATCGTACAGCTTTACTATGCTGTAGCGCATAAGTGCTTCTAAAGACAGCTACGCACCCCACGTAATAACATATCACTGCTTGAGTATGATGAAGTGGTATTTATTCTGGTAGAAAAGGGATCCTTGTTACATAGTGTACTTCGACGATTCAGCAGCGGAAACATTTATTTTAGGATAATTATCATGGAGATAGAAGAAGGTAAATGAGGGGGTACTTACCCAATACTATAAGCTGGAGTATCGACCCAGAACTCCAGGTTAGTTCGCACCAAGTTGCGGGCGTACTCCAGCATCTCCGTTTGATGTAGTTGTGAAGGGTCCAATAAAAGGGAGGATTTCTCTGCGCATCTGGCCGCACTCTCAAATGCCGGGACACGTTCGTTGAAGAAGCAGTACTCGACATCGTCTGGCCCCTCTTGAAATGTGACTACAGGTTTGAAAGAAAGGGCATGAAATATGAGGATCTCTTTTGCACGTGTTTCGAACCGTTCATAGATACTTAAAGTCGATTTCAAAAACAGTGATAACGGCAATGTGTGGTTCGGAGGTCGCACGTTACAGAGAATATATTTTATCCAAACAGTCATTGGACGGGCTCAAACCTCAGAACTTATTCGCGCCTATTTTGACAAAAAAAAATTTACCAACTTCTTGATAAAACAGAAAACAGTTAGTGATGTTTTGTTAACCTTAAAAAAGCTTTTGATTTCATAGATTACGAAATAGCAATCAAGAAACATGAACACTATGGCTTCCGCAACAATACGTTAAACTTTTTTGAAGGTAACATGTGCCGCGACAGCAAAATGTAAAGAATGACACAGAGTGGTCCAACTTTCTTCCAACACTATACGGTGTTACTAATGGCTCTGTATTGAGGAATCTTTTATTTTCAATGTACATAAATGGCCTTCCCTGTGTATAAGTAAAACGCATAAAATGTCCACGTGTGGGGAACACTGTTACTAGATTCAGGCGGCAACTATAAGCAAACGAATTCTTCAAAAAATAAGGTATTGGGTAACACAGTAGAATGGCTCTGTGATAATGAACTAGCATTACACTTTTTCCAAAACTAGATACATTACATTTTTATCCAGAATCAAGCCCTCAACCAAGATACACATACACAAAGAAACAAGTATAGCTTCATAAGTTCAATCCGGCTGTTATGTTTGTATAACGTTCGAAAAAAGCTCTATGAAGCATCTACAAAAACATCTAATGCGAGGTGAGCCAAGTCTGCCATATAACAAGGATGACATAATTTCCCCATAGACACGGGAAGAATGCTGTCTTTTTATACATTGCGCGGGCAGCAATAGTAACATTCAGATTCTTTGGGTTACACTGATGTATAGTAGGTGACACCGTCATGAAATTACGCACATGACTGTACGAACAAATACTCCCTGGAATAGTACAGAGCACTTTTCTTCGACTATAGAAAACCTATTATAACAATTTTGTTAGTTGCCAGAATACACAACCATGAATATACCCCATAAAAATATTGAGAATTAAAAAATTGCCACCTTCTCTGAAATGAGTGACGTATGGTCTTATTATAAAACCCAACACCAAGCAGGTACTTAAACTTCCCACAGGTCAGCAATTTAAATGGGAAATGCAAAATGAACTGCATTGGTCACGTCATAGTGCACTCCTCTCTAAGGTGGCGGTCAATGATTATCGCCGCAAAAAAATTAGGTAAGCTCTCTCTGATAGCAGTAATGATGGAGTAACGGTCATTGCAGCAGTCAAGAAGAAGCAAATCGGCAGCAGTCGATGACTAAAATCGTTGTGATGTTTTTAAACATGGCTTAGAGCTTTGCTACCTTCACGGCTTACGCGTTAGTGTGAGTTTCCTTCATTTTTTCGTCTCCGTCAATGCCTAGCGTCGGTACATTCTCCACTTTCGATGAATTACCTGTCGACTGCTCAGCAAAGATGATACGTCTAACAGGACACTGACTTGGAATTCGCTTTTACTGAGCCTAATAAATGTGTCCCGGAAGAGCTCATTCTTACCAGCAACGATGCCTTCAAACTCGGTATGTTTACTCTGCTGCATCAGCGATGGTATCGTCGCCATTGTTTAAGGAAACTGGTGATAAAGGGGTGACACCAAGTTGCATACAATGCGTGTGACGGGCTCAAGCATGAAGTCAATTTACGCCATCACAGAGATAGAATACTCGGCCATAGTTGTTGCTATCAACGAGTTACATTGCTATCTTCATGGAAAACCCTTTTTGGTGGTCACAAATCACGCTTCTCTGCAGTGGTTTATATATTTCACAAATTGTCAAAGCCATCTGTTTTGATTCTTGTGGTACTTCATTATAAACAACGAAAGTACACTGGCACCACCGAAGCGTTTGCGTGGCCTCAAAATGGAATGAAGGAGCTTCTATCAAATGCATAGCTCGCAGAAAATCCAAGCGACAAACCACCTGGCAAACACATATCAAGGAACGAAATCTCCATATGGACACGCAGACAGATCTGAAAAGTCCACGTTAAGGTTGCACCACGGGTCTTGTGCTTCGGAACGCTCATGAAACATGTGGCAGTCAAAAAGACATTGCGACTAATATTTCAACAATGCTACTGCAGGACATCATCACCAAAGTTTCAATATACATTCGTCACTGTGACACTTGCCAGCGCTGGAAGAAGGCGAAAACCAAACGTTTCGGTTCCCCGAAGTCACCACCATGAGTGAAACAACCATTAATTTCTCTGGCCACAGACTAAATCCGAGCGTCTAGTAAATACGGTTATCCGGATATATTCCCGAACTTGATATTTCGCGGTAGCACTAGTTATATGTAGACTTTTGCACAACGAATTCAGTCCTGCAATGTATACATTTCCTGCCTGAAGATCGTCCTCATTGCCGGAAAGCCGCGGAAGTTAATCTCCTGCCGCGGAACACCATTCACCACCGAACAGTTGAAGCAGTTCCTCAAACACAACAATATCTTCCTTCTTAGAAGTTGCTGACTTGCTATCAGTCGATATTGATTCGCCTAAGCAGCAGGGGCCATGACCAGCCCAAAAAACCATGGCGTACACAAAAACACCGCGCTATTCCAGATGCAGGTACTCACCCTGTTTTCTCATCTATTGACCTTTATCTTACACATGTCTTCTCTTAATACTAGCGAATTGTTTTGCCAATCTTTATGGTCCTTTCCTTTTGTGCACACCGCTGAGCTATATTTTGAAGGCATATTTAACTTCACCTGATAATAACCGTGAGGCATTACGTTGTAAAGCAAGCCGTAGGTTCAAAGAGTGGCAATTTTTATGTGTGGAATTAGTTTTTTCGTTTATTAATATCGGGAAGAAAGCTCGAGCTAGTGGGTATACCTGCGGAGCACCTGATACTACTTGATCAAAATCCGAAGTGCGATTACCATACAGTACAAATTGGTGAAGACCTGAAAAGTAATTATTCACCACCAGAAAAATGGGGCCGTCGCCTAGAAAGTGATTAGGTTCAGAAGTTATTCAGTGTGCGAGGCACAGTAAAATGCCTTCGAGTAATAAAAAAAATCGCATCCATCTGAACACGCTCATTTATGTTGAACGACAGGTAATAGATTGTTTCGACGAGCTGTGACACAGGGGATAGTTCTGATAAAAGACCATGTAATTCTCATGCAGAGTGTTGTTTGACTAAACACAACCTAGTTAGGAAGTTTATTACTATATATTCTGGAAATCGCCCACTCGAGCTGGTGATATATGTAAGTCTATTAGTTGAAGAAGTACCTGCCTAACCTGTATAATTTATTGGAGCAATTTTAGAAATTTCTCCTTCAGCAGTCATGAAGCCGTTTGTAAATGAGGTGGAATATATCAAATAAAGGTGTTTACTCAATCGCGCCCCATATATTTCAAAGTAGATGAGGATTGCAGAGAAGGACGACACATAAAGGAAAGGCAACAGTTGAGCTCGTTCTGTGGTTATCCCTATGTATTATGTTCTCCTGTGCAATACGTATGACTTTTCAAGTATCAGACCAACTAGCCCGCCGACAGATCTTTCTGGTCCGCTATATATTTTCAGGAAGGTGTTTGGAATTCTTTCTGGACCGTGACTTTTCATCTCATTGATGCTTGGAAGCAGCAAAGGACTGCCCCTCTCTGATAAAGAAGCCGTGCCTAAGAATCGGATGTCATAATTGCTTAAAGAAGGACTAATATTCGCAGTGTCCTTGTAAGCTGTGAAAATCGAACAAAAGTAACACTTGAAATCATCTGCAATTGCCTGATATTGACCATCTGCTGAAGTTCTATTAGCCATTTCTGCATTTATATGCTGGCCGATTTAATGAGGGTACCTCTTAAAGAACTTACGCAATGTCGTTCGCAGAACGTATCTTTAGCGTTTCGCACATGCTCCTCAAGTCATCAAGTGAGGGAATTCGGTATAGAACAACTGCCTGGAACATTTCTGTTTTTGTTAGGTTCCCGCAACCTCTTGATTTTGAGTTCAGTATAAATTACTTCGTGTGTGATCAACACGTTATGTTTTTTACTTTACTGGTATACATGTGTACTTGTATACGTGTGGATACATGTGTACTTGTACACATCTCGAAGAGAGATTCAAGATGTGCATATTGAGTGTTGAGGGACCAGTGCAATACACCTACTTAGGTGATCGCATCTTGAAGGTGCACATTTCACCACAAAGCGTCAGAATTTTTATCGTGGGGCATAATAGCAAAGTGGATATCTGTTTAAAAAGAAGCGCAACGCACCCGCCACGTGCTTCTGTGTCTTTGCGCACTTATGCATACCCCGGGAAACAATTTTCTTATCGGAAATGCCAGATTGCAGGAACGTTTTTGTGATAGCGACAATATCAGGAGCATGTGTCAAAGTACAGCTTGATATCACTGGCTGACTGCGGCATTGCCCATCACAGGTTCTCCTGGGGCTTTTTGCTTTGATTTGCTCTCTGCTTGGCATTTTTCGTGATGCCTCTCATTTTTTATACTTTAGTCCCATGTAAACAGTGTACCTTAACTTTAACCTTGCCATACGCAAGGTTATTTTTTTTGTCGGCCTCGATTCTCTTTGTGTGCGCCCACAGGTTCCTTCGAATTTCACGGACTGTCTGGGATTTCACAGACGGATAGGCTTTTTAGTGACGGAAACTGAGGAATCTTTCAATCGGGATCAGTTCTAAATTTGGCTTTGTTCCGTTAGCCTACAATCTTCAGTCCGACAGGGCTAGGTTTTGTCCTATCCCCCTTTTTATCCTACCAAGATGATAAAAAGGTTCTACTCCTCATATCGTAACCCCTAGCACATCATTGCAAACTTGCTGTACTACAGCCTTTTCAAATTTATCAGGCGACTTCTGTTCTCCTTTGTCGACACCATACACGATTAGGTTAAAACAGCGGCTTCAATTTTCAGGTCAAGTTTTTAAACCACAATTTTAATACTGCATTCTAGGTTGGACATTGTGGTAACGTCACTTTGTTTCGAGGGTAGCAATTTTCACGCCCTTTCATCAATTGCACTGATCTTACTGTTTGTCTCGACTTTGCCTGCTTTAATTCCTTTAATACATCCCGCGATAAATTTCAGCTGCGCTTGCAACTCCCGAAATTCGGGTACAGAGTGGACTCGACATCACCAGACATAAGCAGTAAAAATTAAAAAAAAGCAAGATATTGCCAACTAAGTCTCACAAAGGCTGTGGGTACGGTAGCAGGATAATAAATACATCATTATTGCGGAAGAATTCCCGATTTTGTTTTCACCTGGATAAAAAAAAGTCGCCATCTTGCGCTCCGAAAGTGAATATCCAGGAAAATTGTGATAAACCATTACATATAGAGATGGAGTAGGTTATGACATATTTCTCGTCGTCTCGGTGCACTTGTCGCTTGCAATCAGCTAGTGTCACAAGATGAGGTTGCACAGTGTAGGCACACTTTCTTCTATTGTTCCGTTCCGCCGTCGTATTCAATGGCCATTATGTCATATTTGTTTACACTGCGACGGTTCATAGGCGGCGCGATTTCGTTGTTTATGAGTTTCAGTCGGTGGCTCGGCTTATCCACCCTGCTCTGCAGCTGCGCAGGACTGGCATCATTGCAAAAGCGATTCAAAGGGAACATGTGTAACAGCATTTAGGCAGAAGCAGTGTGACCTAAGATAGTATTCTGCAGCCGGTTTAGCGGGTAGCTGTAGATGTCGCAATCTCGCAACTGTTATTAACAAAAAATGACCCCTGTTGCTTACTTGCAAGTCTCAATGGCTGTAATCTAGCAGCTTATCTACTGAGACTATGCTCGCCTTGTTTGGCGGAAATTCTCTCGCATGCCCTCGATGTTTTAGGCATGAACTGCTCTGCTTAGTGACCCCAGTCCTGCGTAGCCCTAAAAGATAATCTGCAAACGTAATCTTTACCAGAAACACATGGTAGGCTATCCGAGTGTTCACCGGCAGCTTCTCACCTATAATTTCATAATGCGTTATGGATTTTTTGGTGTGGTTTCCTTAAGCATATTCTTTGCTCTGTGCTGTACGCGTGATCAGCCTGAAGCATGTGGTCGCCCTCATAGGCCTTCGCGCAATGCCGTTTTTGCTAATGGGGATCAACCTGCTGGGGGAAGACGTTAACAGCTGGGATGTGAAAAAGTCGACCGGATTCTTACAAGTCAATATCGCGCTGCTTTAATGTCCACTGCCGAGCAATACGCGCTACGCCAGCTTTATACCAAGCAATATCTGGTGCGCATCAGTGGTCCGTAGTAGTCCCGTCGGTGCCTTTTGTTGAAGCAGCAGAATCTGGAGCGTCTGGAGAAAAACTTTGAATGTTAGGCGGAATTGTGACGCTGCGGTGGGGACCACAGGGTAATGAGAACATTCTTCTGCAAAGGAATTATTAAGAAATGAACACTGAAATGTGGTAACAACAAAACAACAAACAACAAAATGGACTTGATTTTAATTTAAAACAGAGGTGTTGTATAGGACGTAGATGTTCTGGCGATACTTTAAAACAGACCTATATGATAATTAAATGCAATGTAAGGGTGATTCTCAATGAAAAATTCAAAAAGCGAGAAAACCAACTTCAAATACTCAGAGCGAAGACGCCGGTTGTAAAATAACTCTTCAACAGCAATTTCACGCTTTTAACTGGGTTGGATGATAATGGTGTCGACTTGCTGAACAACAATCCATCAACGGCAATCCCGGAATCCACAGCAGACTGAAAACTATCTCCGAGAACAAAAAACTACTTTAAAAATGTAAAAAAACATAAAACTGTGTTTTATGGCGGATTAAGGTAAAATATTCGAAATTGAATAAAACGAACGACATTGGTACGGTTATTGGACGGTGACCTAAGAAAACGTGAATATAGAAGCAAGCCAAATAGAAAATAAAACCAAGCAAACAATCGGCAAAAACAGGTTGTGCACACTGATAAGAGCAGGGTAACATACACAAAACATGGAGAAGACAAATTATCTGCACGACCTTGCGCTAGGCTATTGGCTAGTGCCGTTAGACTAGAAAAAACTAAGAAGTATACAAGCTTACCTTGCGATGTCCACTAACAACTACATAGGTAGAAGCAAATACTCTTTGGACCATGAAATGGGGATTAGCTACAGTCGACGAAGGCATGCCGGTGGATCTTTAAATGGAAGGAGTATAAATTGCACTGGAAAACCTGGCTGCGCTAGTTTCAGAAAGCTGAACAGAGAGAAAACGGTCCATAGGGCAGCGTAATTCTGATTCATAGGAGAAGACATACCTAAGACGTTAATAATTACAGAACCATTAGCATACTCAGAATTGTTTCAACTCCGTTTACAATATTAGGAATTAACCGCATAAGTGACAGTCTTGATTCAATCAACCCGGAGAGCATACTGAATTTAGAAAAGTTCCCTCATCAATGGTTCACATTAATGTCGTCAATAGATTAATAGATATACTCGTTAAATGCATTAAACACTTTCACATTGCCTTTACCTTCTGTGCCTTTAGCTGCTTTGAGAAACCGTTGTAGCAGTAGACACCGCAGCCATACTGGAAGTGTAATACTGAAAAGGAAGAGACAGTATACCTACACTCTGACAAGATAAGGAGTACAGGTAACTCTTCAAAGGGGTTGAAATGCTTGCCTCAGATACAATTCCTTTTTCAGCTAGAGGTAACACCTCTTACCCAAGCATAGCCGTCCCCTTCAGCCGGGAGTCCACGTACACTCGTAGAGGAGATGGTCAAGGTATTCCTGGAGGAGTTGCCAGACGCCCCCTGAAACTCCATCGAACGACCCCCAACACCAATTGGGGAATTTCATAGGCCATGGAGTTATCGAATGCTAGACTAGAGTTCTGCTTTACTTTTCCAGGAGAGTTACCTTACTCTTCCTCAGAATAATTGTATTTCTTTGAAGGAGCAGTGATGAAATCTGCGAAAAAGTTTGGAAACTGTTTCTTCGTACCTTCACTGACACTACTACAATAGGTATAACCATATTGAAGGGTATGCTGGATCAAGCCAGAACGGACATCTCCAGCCAGTAGCGTGGCCGATGTTTGCTCATGTTTTTTTAGTAGTCATAAAATAAAAACATAAATTTCCCTCAGAGAAAAAAAGACACGAAAACCGAAGTACACGAAAACGTAAGCAGCGGTACAAAATTTATCAAGAATCAGTTTGGTAATGAGTTCACAGGTACCATCATGGGGTTTAAGGAGCGTAGTAAAATAACTATAAGGTAGGGGGTTAGACAAGAGACACACTCTCTCCATTGTTATGCACAGCACGTTTACAAGTATTCAGAATATGGGATTGAGAACAGGTGGGAGTAAGGATTAGTCGACAATACCTCAGTAGCCTCACATTTGCTGATGCCCTTGGCTTGCTAAGTAACTAGGGGGACGAATTGCAAAGTATGATTACTGCACTTGATCAACAGAGAAGCAATGTGGGCGGTAATTTAACTATGCAGAAAATTAACGTAATGATCAATAACATCGAGAGAAAACCGCGGTTCGAGATAGCTGACGAGACAGTGAAAAAGGGGAGCGAATTATTATTTATTATACCTTTAAGTCCAATTGAAGAGCATTGAGTAAGAGGGATTACATTTTTGAAAGGACATCAAGAAAAAAAATAGCGGGGAAAAAGAAGAATTGAACTCGCCCAAGGTGTGATAAAAAAATAAATGACGGAAGGCGCTTTCGAACCCATGTACTTAAAAATTCAGCGTCTTTTCTCCAGAGCGACGCGTTAGACCACACGGCTAATATTTCAACTTTCTTCAAGTTTTGAATCCGTATTACAACCATAAGGCAAAGATAATTAGAAGCATAGGGATAAGGTGGAGTTGATTAAGCAGGCATTCTCCCATATTGAATGGCACCCTACTATAGTACCTGAAGAAGAAAATGTATGACAGCTGCATCTTACCGGTACTCCCGTACGTGACAGAAACTTGGATGATCACTGCGATGTTTCAACTTAAAATAAGGACTACTCAGCGAGGAATGCAACGGAAGATGATAGGTGTAACATTAGGCGGCGAGAAGAGAGAGGAGTAGGTCAGGGAACGAAATCGGGTTAAGATTGCATTAGTAGAAATTAGGAACAAGAAATGGAAGTGTGCAGGGCATGTATTGTGAAGGCAAGATAACTCTTGGTCAGTAAGGGTACCAGAATGCATCCCTAGATAAAGAAGCGCGAGAGGAGTCGGCAGAAAGTTTAATGGGTACATAAGATGAAGTTTGTAGGGCTAAATTTATCGCTGTTAGTACAGGACTATGATAATTAGAGATTTAGGGGAGAGGTTTTTGACTTGCAATTGGTGGAGAGAGGCTGGTGATGATGATGGTGTATCATTGGACTCAGTTATTTAAACTCAATCGGCTCGGGAAAGCAAATTTGTTCGCCTGGATAAAAAATGTTAAATGGCCATACTATGAAAATGTCAGTTATATTCCTTTCTACTCAACACAAGTGTACAAACATATCTTCAATCCTTTTTTAGGAACGAGACCTTCAGAGGGTGACTGAAAAGCCAATCCTTAGCTTGAGTTTTTGCCTTGGCGATTCTTGAGTCGTTCAAAACACATCCGTACAGAAAACCAAGGAGGAATATCTTGTCGTGAAAACCCGCACGTCACTGTGGCGCAGCGAAATCTACAAGAGAGCGCATGCCCGGTACATGCCGAAATGTAGCCACGGTCATTCTGACCCAAGCCTGTTATCGAAGCACATCGCACGTATTTCAAACCACGCTGACAGTCAAACTGGTCGTATTCCTTTCCTCTAAAGTACGAATAATGCAAGACACCGCTGTTTTCCGTCGCTGAAGGAGTCGTCGCGACAAAATATTTGTAATCTGATCCTCTTTTCTGTGATGCTGCTTACACTTCCACGAGGCATATGATGCACGTTTTTTACAAAGAGGCCTCATATTCTCTCGTTATAAAGTACAGAGAGCGCAAATATGCTGACGGCCCACTCGGCCGGAATGCCAATGCTAAATTGTGACAGAAACCAGGAGGAAACGATTGGGTTTCCTTGCCTAGGAGCAACACAACACCAGTTGCGGGCAGAATGAAACAATGCCGGTTGGAAAACAGAAAACGTTCAACTCTCCAAATAAGCCCCACAATTCTCAGTAGGCACATAAGACTTCTATACCTCGTATGGAAGGATTGTACGGGCAGGATTATTCTCACTAGCAAAACGACAGATCCCGAATACAAAAGCGAGGAAGATAGGCAGATGTCTTCTCGCCAAATCAGTGTACAACATGCCTGTTGGGGCTGAGCAGAAATCTTGAATAGGAAAACATAAGATTAGGAATAAACAGAAATTACTTGAACCATTTGAGGTTTACAGACGATATAGTTTTTCTGAGTGAGACTGCACAACACCTGCAAACAATGCTGGAGGAACTGAAAAAAAGGATTACCGTGGTCGAAAAAAAATTTGAACAAATGGAAAGAATTGTTGTATAAACATGCCAGAAGCTGCATCTTCTATATATGTTACAAAAAGCTAAACAGTTATAAGAAATAAAGGCCTCGAACATGTGTTCAGTGCTGACCGCGACAATAAGAAAGAAATCTAGTGCAGAATAGATATGTGCGGGGGAGCACTCAACAAGCACTCCCGAGGAATTGCTAGTAACCCCTACCTCCCTCTCTCACTCAGAAGAGTATACAATGTATATTCTAGAGATGATATGTGCAGCTTAAACTTGGCGCGTTATAAACAACTCAAGAGCAAACTTCGGTCGCTCATCACCCTATGGGACGAAGTGCGATGGGAGTAGGACTGGACTGGAAAGGACTTTATTGAAGTAAACCCTGCAGTAGGCCGGAGCGATGGGAGTAGCAGTTATTCTGGAAATAAATTCAAGTAGCTCAATAACCAGTGTAAATAAAGAGGAATAAATGACCTTGAGCTGGCATTGTTGCTAAAAGAACTGACAAGCGGGCAACCGCCATGGTAACACAGTGGATACCAAAATATGGGTCTAAAAGAAGGTGAAGGCAAATAACAAGACAGAGGGAAGAAATGAGGTTATTGGGTGCAAAGGACGAACTCAAGCAGCGCAGGACTGGATTGAAGTTAAATGAGAGAGGCCTTCGTCCTGAAGTGTACCTGAATAGGCTGTTCATAATTATTTTTTCCTGATGTTGCATGATCAGCTTGCGCTGGCATTCTGAGAGCCTAGATGTGTGACGGAAAAGTACACAGTCAACCATACAGTAGCGCTTTCACCGCAGGGTCCCATCAATTGCTTCGGTGAAATCTTGCAACGAAAATTCTCCTTTTGTAGCTCCTAAGATGAACATTTTGTTGAATATTCTGTTTAATTCTATGAACCGGCAAGCACCTTCACTTAGTAGGACGATACAATGAAGCTCACAATCGTAATAGCACCCTGGAATGGGGGATCCACCCACAAAACGTTCCAAATACAAATAAAAGTTGTACTTCGCCTTCTCTATCTTATAAACGCTGCCAACTTGTAGTTTTGCAAACAGGAATCTCACTCCGTGTCTTGGTATGCCTTCAAATTAACCTTAACCGAAGCTTTTCGACATCCATCTTTTCCACGCATGGACCGAGTAGCGGCTACGCGCTCGAGCTCAACCGGCGGAAGATCCATTTACGGTCAACGCGGCTCTTAGGGAAGTCATGGCTAAAGCACTTTTTATTTATTTTGAGTGTGCGCAGTCAACGGGAATGAGTTGCTTGTTGGCACGCGGGTGATAGTGCTAGCACACGTGGGAGTCCTCGAACGCCAATTACAATGCGAGAAAAAGCATTTTGTTTTTGACTGGTATCGCCCACGTGAACTTCAGCGCATCAGACGATCCCCTAACCAAGTCAACGATTTTTCTCACTGTGCTTTCTCCATCTTATACCACAACACCATTCACATTAACAAGAAAATCAATCACATATCTCCTAATTGTGTAGTCCCTTTCATCCCCTAGCCTGTCGCTTAAATGCTGATCGAAGGCACTCAAATACATGTCTGATAAAAGGGGCGCTAGCTCACACCCGATACAAATGTCACTGCGCTGCACAAAGAAACGTTTATTAAACTGAATCACTGTTGATTGGAGATAAAAATCAAGCAGTTAAAAAAAACTAGCACTTTTCACACCAGTACCCCCGTTGAACTTGAGCTCAACGTAGGCATCAGTTCTTTCCCACAATACCTCGAAGTGTCCTTCATGGGGAATGTTGTAGTACAGGCCTTGTACATCCCGCGAAAATACAAAAACTTCATCCCACCTTCCACTTTTCAATGCACACACAACATCGTCTGAGCTCCTTACTAGGAAGGGGTTGTTCAGCGGAAACCGGCCGAGATGCCGCTGCAGGTAGCGTCCAACTTGAAATTGCCAAGTGCCTTTACCGGACGCAATAACCCAAAACAGGCGATCCGGCTTGTGCATCTTCCCGGTGTAAAAAATCTCCAGAAGTGCAACCGCTGCCTTGTTCGCTGCTTTCTTCACGGAGTCTAAATTAAGGTCTCCCGGCTACCTCAGTACCATTGCCTTTGTTTTCTTGCGATTAAAAGCCACTTGGCGAAAGTTTTTTCCTTATACACTCTCAGCCCTCTGCTGGAACGCGCCAGAAGAAAGTACGAAAAAACCGCCTTTTTTGTCCGCCTCAACTACCGACAAATCGTTGCGGCGTAGGGCAGCAACAAAGTTTACAAAAGGGGGTCTTGTGTTAGGTCTTTTACTGACAGTGCGGACAAGGGTAGCAACTCCGTCTCCTACGGCTCTCTCCCGTTCCTCGTCGCCGACACGTACACCGAGACGTCGAACCATTGCTAGCATCTGGTGCCTTTTAGTTTGGGGCTCAACACTGTGTTGGGTCCCTTCCGTACAAGATTCTTCACATTCTCTGGGTGCACGGCTTCCACTATTCCAAAGGGAATGTCTTGTAGTCGTGGATTCTGTTGCTTCCGGGCATATAAAAGCCGTGTCCAACAAACATTCGTTCTTTCCTGTGAGTACACTTATCCACGAGTGTACGGCAAGTCCACACGTTTTCCTACAGTCTATCAAGAAAGTCCTCACCTCAGCCAAACGCGACCAGCTCACCAACCATCGACATTGTTTTCGCGAATCTTTCGATTTCCAGCAGGCCACCTTGGGGACTACGTCGAATGTCGCCCATGAAATTGACACCGGCTACCACGCCACACTACGGCAGCGACCATATCGCGTGTCACCTGCGGATCGCCGCGTGATCGACGAGCAAGTCGCAGATAAGGTTCCCCGCAACGTAATTTGGCCCTCTAACAGCCAGGGGGCCTCCCACGTTGTACTGGGAACAAAGATCGGTGCATCTTGTTCTGCGTAGATTACCGTCGCATGAACACGATTACACGCAAGGACGTCTACCCGCCTCCTCTTAACGACGATGCTCTCGACTGCTTACAGGGGACCGAGTTCCTCTTCTCACTATATCTGTGGTCTGGCTACTGGCAAGTGCCCATGGCCAACGCCGATTGGTGAAAAACAGCGTTAATAACACCCGACTGTCTTTACGAATTCAATGTGATACCTTTCTGGCTTTGTAATGAGCCAGCAACTTTCGAGGGAATGATGGACAATGTTTTACGCGGCGTCAACTGGAAAACCTTTCTGTGTAATCTTCATGACATTGTCGTGCTTTCGCCAGACTGCAACACGCACCTTGAGCACCTTGAACAAGTGTTGACATGCCTTACTTGGGCTTGCTTGCAAATAAACTCGAAAAAGTGTCGCTTTGCTGCTCGGTGGCTACCAATCTTGTTCCACGTTGTATCTAAAGACGGCATTCTTCTGGACCCGGAAAAGCTTCGAGCAGTGGCAGAGCTTCTAAAACCTACCAATCTGGAACACCTTCGATGCTATACTGGCCTCTGTCTCCCGGCGATTCCTCTCGAGTATTTCCACCATTATCACCCCTTTGACGCAGCTTCTAAACGGAAACGCGGAATTTACCTCCTGGTCTCCTGCTTGTGAAAATGCATGTGTGCCTATGCGAAGCCTGCGGATGTCGCCACCAATGATGTCATTTTTACCCGCTTTCACCTACCGAAGTGCACACGGACGACAGTGGTGTCGGTCTCGCTGCTGGTCTCGCTCCGAGCACAGCATGCATCCATGAATACGTTGTTGCGTACACCAGTCGAGCCCTTACGAAGGCGGAGCTGAGCAATTCCGTCACAGAGAAGGAATGTTTGGCTATCGTTTGGCCAATCACCAAATTTCGGCCTTATCTCTACGGTCGTCCATTCAACAATGTCACGAATCCAGACGCTCTATGCTGGCTGTCCTCACTGAAAGACCCTTTTGGTAGACTCGGACGTTGGGCTCTTCGATTTCAAAAGTACGACATCGGCGTCGTATACCGGTCGGACGGGAACACAGTTATGCCGATGCTCTGTCTCGATCTCCCGTCGTGTACGATACTGGTTGCCTGTTCGCAACATACTGCACGGTGGGATCACTTGCCGTACAAGAGATGGCCTTAGAACAGCGTAAGGATTGCCACAATATTGCAATACCTGTCGATTCCATCAACAGTTCCAGTATCATGGGGAACGCCCAGCCAGGCTTCACACTTCGTCATACGTGACGACCTGCTCTAGCATCGGAACTACTTATCTTAAGCCAGGAAGCGGCTACTCGTCATTCCTGGCCATTTGTGTTCAGGCTTTGGCTCTTACTACCACGCTGACGCACAGTGCGCCCGCACCGCAGTGCTGAAAACGTATCAGCAGCTCCGTTAGCGCTACTACTGGCGTGGGATGTACCCCTTCGTGACCAAGTACATCCGCTCGTTCACAAAGTGGCAGCGCCGTAGGTCTCATCCCAAAGAACCCACCGGAGCATTCCAGTCACTACAGTGTCCACCACGACCTTTTCGCAGTGTTGGAACAGACATTTACGGTCCACGTCTCAGCACGGCCGCATGCAATCTTTGGAGTATTGTGGCAGTTGATCAATTGACACGGTATACAGAAATAGCTGCCCTGTCCACTGCCGCTGATTGCAATGTGGCATCCGTCCTTTTTCAACGTTTTATTCTGAAGCACGGAGCGCCCGGTGAACTGTTGAGCGACCGGGGACGAGTCTTCTTGCCTGAAGTCGTGGAGGCGCTTCTCACTGAATGCCCCTTTGTTCACACGAAGACTACATCTTACCACCAACAAAAAAACGGGATGACAGAACGTTTTCACCGTATCCTGGTCGACATGCTTGGGATGCATGTTACTTGTGATCATTCGAACAGGGACTTTGTTATTTCTTTCATCACGCACACGTATACGGCCACGAAGACAATAAACAAATGCTCACTATGCTCTGAGCTATATGGTCAGGAACCTCCCGGCCTACTCGACACCATCCTTCCTTACAAATATATAGATATTTATTTGTATATATACGATAAAGAAGTGATATTGAGAAACATAGCAATATTTATTCTAACGTTTCGACCAGGGGCAAGACCGGCCCCGGTCAAAACGTTAGACTAAATATTGTTATGTTTTTGAAGTCATTGGCGTGCGCCCGCTCAAGGGGATTGACCACCCGGATTGTACAGATGACGATGAGGAAAAAGGGTGAGCCACCGCAGCCGCATCGTCATCGGCGTGAAGCTCAGGGAGTGCTCGAGACATTCGGCCGGCTGGACCACCGATCCGTTTGCCACTTCTGAGTACCCTCTTTCCTTCCGTTGTCAAGGCAATAAACCCGCATTACAATATATATATATATATATATATTTATATATATATATCAAGGTTGCAGTCCTTTTTGCCAGTGCTGTTTGGCGTTTTCTAACAGTGTTTTATAGTGCCGAATGAGGTATGATTGCCTTTTTTTAATGCAGGAATAAATAATTGAAAATTCAAGTCGAGAAAAAATGCGCCGTTTTCTCCGGAAGCGGGAATCGAACCCACAACCTCCGCATAACGCGTGCGGTGCTCTACCACTGAGCTAGTTCCGCGGCGACTCCCCTCTCGACTATACAGCAGGGTTTTGTATTTACGACTGCTCTGACCCCGGTCAATTTCCAGAGAAAACGGCGCATTTTTTCTCGACTTGAATTTTCAATTATTTATTCCTGCATTAAAAAGAGGCAATCATACCTCATTCGGCACTATAAAACACTGTTAGAAAACGCCAAACAGCACTGGCAAAAAGGACTGCAACCTTGATATGTGTCCTTACGGAATCCCTCGTCTCGTATGTCTCTGCTCTACAAAATGCATTACCAGGGTTCTGGCTTCAGCAGTCTGAAATGCCTTTGGCTATCCCCGACTTCCGACCACGTCTTACGTGCGGCCGCTGGGAAAAGACGTTCTACGTCTTCCCGCGTTGGTCGAGGGGCGGCGCTAATTGACCGGGCTCAGAGCAGTCGTAAATACAAAACCCTGATGTATAGTCGAGAGGGGAGTCGCCGCGGAACTAGCTCAATGGTAGAGCACCGCACGCGTTATGCGGAGGTTGTGGGTTCGATTCCCGCTTCCGGAGAAAACGGCGCATTTTTGCTCGACTTGAATTTTCAATTATTTATTCCTGCATTACAAAAAGGCAATCATACCTCATTCGGCACTATAAAACACTGTTAGAAAACGCCAAACAGCACTGGCAAAAAGGACTGCAACCTTGATATGTGTCCTTACGGAATCCCTCGTCTCGTACGTCTCTGTTCTACAAATATATATATATATATATATATATATATATATATATATATATATATACCGAATAAGGGTTGGCAGTCAAGAAAACCTCGGAAAGAGAAGGGGGGAATGCGGTAGGTCATAGAAACAGATGAAGAATTTTCTGAGCCAGAAAGAAAGTGTTTTTCTGATTAGTTTTATTTGAGCTTTCGGGATTCACTATATATATATATATATACATAGTGAATCCCTTAAGCTCAAATAATACATTTTCACATCCTATCAAATGAATCGAGAATCTTTCCCGGGATAGCTAAAATGGTATCTACCGCAAACGTTGTGTGGAGGTTGCGGTTTAAATGTTTGCTCGATGGTGGGTTCGATTACACATCACTTCATTTGGTGATATTGAGAGACGATGGAAAGCATGACCGGTTTATTCGGACACTCGGACGAACTCGGAACATTGCTGGCGCTAGGCGGGACAAGGACGACGAATTACACACAACTGGAGCGCACACTACCAACTGATTTATTAATCACAACAAACACAACTTATAAAGGGAAAATTCAGATGAGGTGAAAGGTGGAGTTGATCAATCTCGCTGAATTGAATACAACATTTGTTATGCGCATGCGCTAGCCTACGAACTGTCAAGTAGTGCCATCTCAGTTGTCGACAGTGCAATTGATGGCGAACTAATAGTCTTTTTCTTTTCGGATGGCGTAAGCTTCCCATATCTCGCGGGTGATCGTTTCTGAAGATTCAAAGAGAATCGTGGTGCTTTCGAATTTCGCAGAGCACCCATGTATGGCGCAGTGGGCAGCCAAGTGCCCTGGGGCTGAGACTTGCTTGCACATATTGTTGTGTTCTCTGAGTCGTTCGTTGACGCAGCGTCCAGTTTGGCCAATGTATGCCTTCTTGCATGACAAAGGTATCCTATAGACAACCCCCGAGCAGCATGCGACAAACTTACTCGTGTGCTTAATGCCACATCCTGTTTGTTTAGCATCTCTGGTTTTGTTAGTCATCTTGCACAGCATTTTTAGTTTTTTGGGAGCAGAAAAAACAACCGGGACATCATGCCTCGTGTCAACCTTCTTTAACCTGTGGGAAAATTTGTGAATGTACTGCAGGACGATCGGCCGCTTCTTTGGTTTTTTGCTGTCTTTCTCTTTGTTAATCTTCTTTACCAATTCAGCGAGATTGATCAACTCCACCTTTCACGTCATCTGAATTTTCCCTTTATAAGTTGTGTTTGTTGTGATTAATAAATCAGTTGGTAGTGTGCGCTCCAGTTGTGTGTAATTCGTCGTCCTTGTCCCGCCTAGCGCCAGCAATGTTCCGAGTAAGAAACCAACTAGCCCCATTTCAAGCTCTGGTTAACTCGGACGAAAGACCCCATCAAGTGCTGATGATGATTATGTACAGGTGATGATGATGCCGGGGCCATGAGAGCTAGCACTGGTGATAATGTACCGATTACGAGGAAATGTCCGTAACGTGTTGAAGAGCACAGAGTCATGGTCAGGGTGTCTCACATAATTACCCCTCCGCGGCCGCAAGCGACCACGTGGCCGCGCCTTATTGTTCTGTCCTACGGTTGAACGGCTTGAGGCGAGATACGTGTACGATTTCGGTACCATGGCGGCGCCGATCTGATGACTGTTCTACTGGCGTCACACGGTAATTAAATGGCGAAGTCTCTTCTGTGATTTTGTATGGAGCAAGAAAGCGATGAAGGAATTTCTCGCACTTACCGGGTACAGGGGTCCATAACAATACTTCATCACCTGACCGAAATTGAACAGAGCGATGTGCCACGTCGTAGCGAGCTTTGCGTTCTTGTTGTTGACTTTCGGTTCGACTTCGCGCGAGTTCGCGGCAGTGGGCGAGCCGTGAAACGTACTGCTCCCGAGATGACATTTCTGAGGGGACAGAAGCATCGAAGAAAGTCGACTCGAAGGTAATAGAGGGAGAGCAGCCAAAGACTAGGAAGAATGGTGAGTATCCAGTCGTTTTTTTGTGTTGCAGTATTGTATGCAAAATTCATAAATGGCAGGATGGTATCCCAGTTGCGATGATCAGGGCTGATGTACATCGAGAGCATGTCCGCGAGGGTTCGATGGAATCTCTCTGTTAATCCATTCGTCTGGGGATGGTAGGTGGACGTTGTGTTGTGCACGGTCTTGGAGGCACGCAGAAGCTCTTCGACTACAGTGGACAGAAAAACCCTGCCGCGATCGCTGAGGAGGACGCGTGGCGCGCCATGGCGAAAAATATTGTTGTGCAGTATAAAGTCAGCGACTTCAACAGCCGTTCCAGAGCGAATGGGTGCTGTTTCAGCGTATCGTGTCAGATGGTCGACAGCCGTAACTATCCAACGGTATCCAGATGGCGTTGGAGGTAGTGCTCCGAACTAATCGACCGACGGTCCCGAAAGGCTCTGACGGACAAGGGAGAGGTTGAAATAGTCCAGCAGGAGGAGTAGTTGAGCGCTTGCGGTGCTGGCATGAGGCGCACGAACGAACGTATTTAGCAGCAGAAGTACAAAGGCCAGGCCAAAAGTAGAGACTACGTATTCGCTCGTAAGTTTTTGCAAAACCAAGTTGCCCAGCGGTAGCTGCATCGTGGTAAGCTTCGAGAATAGAGCGCCGGAGTGTACGAGGCACAACGGGGACCCATTTTCTTCCATTTGGATGGTAATTTTGCCGGTAAAGAACGCCATGAAATATTTTAAACTTACTGAGTTGGCGATGGGCACGGTTGTTTGGAGGTGTTAAGCGACCGTCGAGATAGTCAATGATGGGGCCGCAATATGCGTCTGCACGTTGCAGCGACGGCAAATCGACGCGTCCCTCGATGTTTGAGGAGATAACGGGGGCCAAACAAAGTGTGTTATCGGCGGGCTCCTGCGCATCGGAAGATGTAGAGGACAATGGGCAACGAGAGAGAGCGTCGGCGTCCATTTTGTTCTTCCCTGACTTATACGCCACGGAAAAATCGTACTGCTGGAGGTGGAAAACCCAGCGGCCAAGGCGTCCAGAGAGGTTTTTCAATGTGGACAACCAGCATAGCGCATGATGGGTGGTCACCACTGTAAAATGACGGCCATGAACGTAAGGGCGAATTTTCTGAACAGCCCAAACAATTGCGAGGTACTCCTGTTCAGTTATGGTGTAATTCTTCTCTGCAAGTGTCAACGACCGGCTTGCGTAGGCGACGACCCTCTCCCGAAGTTTATCATCACTTTGGAGGAGAACACCGCCAATGCCATGGCCACTAGCATCCGTGTGGAGTATAGTGGGCTTTGTTTTGTCAAAGTGGCAGAGCACCGGAACAGACGTTAGAGCGGCTTTCAGATCGTCAAATCACGTTTACAGTCATCGGACCAAACGTACTGGGCGCCAGACTGTAGCAGATGGTTCGGTGGGGACTCAATGGTGGCAAAATTTCGGCCAAAGCGGCGGAAATACGAAGCCAACCCGAGAAAACTACGGAGGTGTTTTTGTTTGCAGGGACGAGGAAAGCTGACAAAGAGAGCGATTTTCTCAGGATCGGGTCTGATGCCATCTTTACTAACGACCAGGCCAAGCATCTTGATGGTTTTGATAGCAAAGCGGCATTTGTTTAGTTGAGTTGAAGTCCGGCGTTAGAAATGCTTGTGAGTACCTCGTCCAGACGCGTAAAATGTTCTGTAAACGTCGACAAGAAGACAACGACGTCGTCCAGGTAGCAGAAACAGGACTTCCATTTCAGTCCTCTGAGCACCGAATCCATCATGCATTCAAATGTCGCCGGAGCGTTGCACAACCAGAATGGCATGACATTAAATTCGTATAGGCCATCGGGAGTTGAAAACACGGTCTTTTCTTTGTCGGACTCATGCACCGGGATCTGCCGAAAGCCAGAACGCAAGTCAAGGGTCGAAAAGTATTCGGCTCCTTGAAGGCAGTCCAGGCCGTCGTCTATGCGTGGCATGGGATATACATCCTTTCTGGTAATCTTGTTGAGGGCACGATAGTCAACGCAAAAGCGTACGGTGCCATCTTTCGGCTCGACCAGCACGACCGGGGATGACCAAGGACTACATGAAGGCCGGATAACATTGCGTTTCAGCATGTCAGCCACGTTATCCTCGATGACTTGCCTTTCTGATGACGAGACGCGATACGGGCGACGGCGAACAATGGACGACCCTTCAGTTTCGATGCGATGCGTTGCCGTGGTTGTGTGGGGAAGAACGGTTGAGTAGGAGTCGAACGATGCACGGTGCTTATTTAAAAGCTCCAGGACTGATAATTTCTGTGACTCTGGCAGTCCGGGATGACGGTGACTGCAAGAGAAGGCTTCGAGGACGTAGTCGCTGAAGCCAGGCATGTAAGGGGGCGGGAACGCGAAGGCAGAATGGTCACCTCGGCATTGGAGACAGATGCAATTGTGGAACCTTGCGGAAGCAGAACGTCTTCTGCAGTGGTGTTTTGCACAGGTATAACAGCTTGCCCTGCGGAAAAACGAACGAGACACGCGGCAACAGCAAGTCCACGGGAAAGGATGCGACTACAGGTAACGACCAGGACATCACCGTGAAGTATAGTGCTAGCAGAAACTGAAAGGATGTGCTCACAACGGGAGGGTACGACGTGATCGGTCGTCAGCACCAAAGAATTTGGCTCTGTCGGGGAAACAGTTGAATGATTAGTATCTGTGATGCTAATAGCAGGAGTTCCACAACAAATTACAGCGGACGTCGATGAAAGAAAGTCCCAGCCAAGAATTAGGTCGTTTGGACACGTGGAGGAGTACAGCAAACTGGATATGATGACAAATTCCTGCAATGGAGACAGGCACTGTACAATATGCAGAAGGATCGATGCGTGCCTCATTTGCACCACGTAATGAGGGACCTCTAAACGGTGTTCTCACCTTGGATAACGTTTTGCACAGATCAGCATGAATAATTGAGACGCTTGCACCAGTGTCCACCAACGCTTCGATGCGGATACCTTCGGCGAATACACACAAAATATTCGAGGGATGCTCTGGAGGAGTTTGTATCTTTTCCCTGTATGCAGTTTCCCCTCCAAAAACTGCATGGCTTAGTTTTCCGAGAGACGAGCGCTGTCGTGCACGACGGGGCGAAGCGGCGATACAGATCGGCGGAAAGGCGAGGGAGAGCGGCGTCGTTGATCACGTGAATTTCGGTGTATCCCAGGGCAATCAGCTGGGGGAGGAGTCTGGCGTGTCGGTGATTGGTAACCCCGCGGGCGGTATCCATAACGACGGCTCGTTACGTCGCGCTCGTAAGTGTCGTAGCCACGCCGTTCATCCTGTGCACGCCTGCGACAGAACCGAGCAATGTGGCCGCGAATTCCGCAGTAGAAACACACTGGCTGGTTAGGTGGGCGCTCGGGGCTCGGCGGTCCCCACGTGTGATAGTAAGGCTGCGGCCGAATGGCATGGTTGATCGTTGCCACATATCCGGGCAGAGGCTGCGAGGTAACCGGGTCCATTGGCAGGGGCTGCCTTCCAGTGACTTCCGAATAGGACGGTATGGCATAAGGGGCGGCAAGATCAGGCACTGACCGACCAGGCACACAGGCAAGCTCCTCCTTGATTATCTGTGGAAGATTGGTGTTTGCCGGGTGGTGAGCAGGAGCAGAAGCACACATGGAGGCCCGGCCGTCAAGCTCCTCCCGAATCAGCTGCCTTATAGCACGCGAAGGTCTTCGTCGCCTAAGCGCGTGGCCGATGTATCCTGTTGAATGAGGATCGACTGCAGATCGTCAAGACGTTGGCAAGTAGTGGTGGCATCCGAGACGGTTCTTGGGTTAAGAAGGGCGAGCGCAGTGAAAGCAAACTGGTTAATACCTTTCAGTATCTGGCGTACGCGGTCCGACTCTGACATATCCTTATTGACCTTCCGGCACAGTGCGAGAACATCTTCGATATAAGAGGTGTTGCTTTCGCACGGGTGTTGAACGCGCGCTTCCAGTTTCTTTTTTGCGTCCTCAGAGCGAGCTGCAGATGTCCCAAAAATCTTGCGGATCTCGGTTGTAAAGGTCGTCCAATTGGGTAGGCGTCCCGCGTTATTGAGGTACCATGTCTTCGCGATCTCGGTGAGAGAAAAGCCGACAGTCAGACGTTTTAGCTTGTCGTCCCACCCATTATATGCGCTGACTCTCTCGAAGTTCTCTAACCACTCTTCTACATCATCCCCTCGGAGGCCAGCGAAGTCGGGCGGATCTCGCTGGTGGCTGATAAAACAATCGCGATGGAGTCGTAGCCATGGCGCTGGCTGTATCGAGCGTCATGGGCATGGTGTTCTGAGGCAGACGGCGCCCGAACGAAGCTCCAGGACTGGCGCTGCAAAGGTAGACTGTGAGATCGAAAGGCACCCTCCACCACTTGAGAGACGATGGAAAGCGTGACCGGTTTATTTGAACACTCGGATGTAAGACCCCATCAAGTGCTGATGATAATTATGTACAGGTGATGATGATGCCAGGGCCATGAGAGCTAGCACTGATGATAATGTACCGATTACAAGGAAATGTCCGTAACGTGTTGAAGAGCACAGAGTCGTGGTCAGTGTGTCTCACAATATAAAGAATCAGTCAACCAAAAAAACAGCGCTGCCATCAAGAATGGGCACTTGCCTATGTGTATATATATATTAACACAAACACACACACACACACACACATATATATATAAAAATACATATATATATAGTTAATAAGGGTTGGCAGTCAAGAAAACCTCGGAAAGCAAAGGGGAGGTTGTAGTGGGTCATAAAACATATGAAGAATGTTTGGAGTCAAAAGAAATTGGGGAAAAAATGCCCGCCGGGTGGGATCTACACCCACGACCTCTAGAATACAGGTCTGGTGCGATAACCACTACGCTACAGGCGGGGCTGTTTCCCCTACAGTTTCTCGGGAATTTATGTTAAAGTATTTTTTTTGTTTTTTTGTTTAATATTATTGGGGGTGGTAGTGAGCGCCACTCGGACTACACGGAGTGAAGGGGACCTTCTTTTTAACCCCCGGGCCGTGACTCGAGTGCCTACGACATGTCGAGTGGTCGAACAGCGTTGAACCCTCTTAAGGTACCTGGCACCAAGACTGCCAAGACAGAGGCCCTCGTTAAGCATGTAGCGAATCAGAAATGGGAAATGACGGGCTCAGAGAAATAAGACAGTTAATAAGGGTTGGCAGTCAAGAAAACCTCGGAAAGCAAAGGGGAGGTTTTGTGGATCATAGAAAAACATGAAGAATTTTTTGAGTTCGAGTCACAAAGAAATTGGTGAAAAAATGCCCGCCGGGTTGGATCCGAACCCATGACCTCCTGAATACCTGTCTGGTGCGATAACCACTACGCTACCAGTGGGGCTGTTTTGCCCACCAGTTTCTCAGGTATTTATGTCGAGGTATTTTTTTTGTTTCCTGTTCTTAGGGGTGGTAGCCAGCGCCACTCGGACTACACAGGGTGAAGGGGACCTTTTTTTTAACCCCCGGGCCGTGACTCGAGTGCCTACGACATGTCGAGAGTGGTCGAACAGCGTTGACCCTCTTAAGCTACCTTTGGCACCAAGACTGCCAAGACAGAACCCCTCGCTAAGCATGTAGCGAATCAGAAATGGGAAATGAGGGGCTCGGTGAAATAAGACAGTTAATAAGCGTTGGCAGTCAAGAAAACCTCGGAAAGCAAAGGGGAGGTTGTGGTGTGTCATTGAACCAGATGAAGAATTTTTTGAGTCAGAAAGATATTGGTGACAAAATGCCCACCGGGTGGGATACGAACCCACGACCTCTAGAATACCGGTATGGTGCGATAACCAGTACGCTACCGGCGGCGCTGTTTCACCAGCAGTTTCTCGGGTATTTATGTTAAGGTATTTTTTTGTTTCCTGTTCTTGATGGTTGTGGCCAGCGCCACTCGGACTACGCGGGGTGAAGAGGACCTTCTTTTTAACCCCCGGGCCATGACTCGAGTGCCTACGACATGTCGAGAGTGGTCGACCAGCGTTGAACCCTCTTGGAGTCGGAGTGGCGCTGGCTACCACCTTCAAGAACAGGAAAAAAATACCTTAAAATAAATACCCGAGAAACTGGCGGGAGAACAACCCCGCCGGTAGCGTAGGGGTTATCGCACCAGACCGGTATTCTGAAGGTCGTGGGTTCGTATACCACCCGGCGGCCATTTTTTCACTAATTTTTTTCTTACTCAAAATTCTTTATCTGTTTCAATGACCTACCACAACCTCCCCTTTGCTTTCCGTGGTTTTCTTGGCTGACAACCCTTAATTCTGTGTTATTTCTACGAGCCCCTCATTTCCTAATCTGATTCGCTACATGCATTGCGAGGGCCTCTCTTCTGGCAGTCTTGGTGCCATAGGTAGCTTAAGAGGGTTTAACGCTGGTTGACCACTCTCGACATATCGTAGACACTCGAGTTATGGCGCACGGTTTAAAAAGAAGGTCTCTTTCAACCCGAGCAGTCAGAGTGGCGCTGGCTACCACCGCCAAGCACAGGAACAGGAAAAAATTACATTGGCATAGATACCCCAGAAAACCGGTGGGAAAATGGCACCGCCGGTACCGTAGTGGTTATCGCATCAGACCGGTATTCTGGAGGTCAAGGGTTCAGATCCCACCTAGTGGGCATTTTTTCTTCGCTTTCTTTCCTTCTTTCTTTCCAAATTCTTTATCTTTTTCAATGAACTACCACATCCTCCCCTTTGCTTTTCGAGGTTTTCTTGGCTGCCAACCCTTAGTTCTGTGTTATTTCTACGAGCCCCTCATTTCCTAATATGATTCGCTACATGCATTGCGAGGGCCTCTCTTCTGGCAGTCTTGGTGCCATAGGTAGCTTAAGAGGGTTTAACGCTGGTTGACCACTCTCGACATGTCGTAGACACTCGAGTCATGGCACGGGGTTAAAAAGAAGGTCCCCTTCACCCCGAGAAGTTAGAGTGGCGCTGGCTACCACCCACAAGCACAGGACAACATTACATTGACATAAATACCCCAGAAAACGGGGGGCAAAATCGCCCCTCCGGTAGCGTAGTGGCTATCGTACCAGACCGGTTTTCTGAAGGTCGTTGGTTCGGGTCCCACCTGGCGAGCATTTTTTCTCCGCTTTCTGTCTTGCTTTCCGAATTCTTTATCTGTTTCAATAACCTACCACAACCTCCCCTTTGCTTTCCGAGGTTTTCTAAGCTGCCAACTCTTATTTCTGTGCTATCTGTACGAGCCCCTCATTTCGTATTCTGATTCGCTACATGCATAGCGAGGGCCTTTTTTATGGCAGTCTTGGTGCCATAGGAAGCTTTAGAGGGTTTAATGCTGGTTGACCACTCTTGACATGTCGTAGACACTCGAGCCATGGGGCAGGGTTTATAAAGAAGGTCCATTTCACCCCGAGCAGTCAGAGTGGCGCTGGCTACCACCCCCAAGAACAGGAAAAAATCACTTTGACCTAAATACCCCAGAAAACGCGGGGGAAAATCGCCCCGCCGGTAGGGTAGCGGTTATCGCACCAGACCGGTATTCTGGAGGTCTTTGGTTCGGATCCCACCTGTCGGGCATTTTTCTCCGCTTTTTTCTTTCTTTCCGAATTCTTCATCCGTTTCAATGACTACCACATCTTCCCCTTTGCTTTCCGAGGTTTTCTTGGCTGCCAATCCTTATTTCTGTGTTATTTCTACGAGCCCCTAATTTCCTATTTTGATTCGCTACATGCATAGCGAGGGCCTCTGTCCTGGCAGTCTTGGTGCCATAGGGAGCTTAAGAGGGTTTAACGCTGGTTGAACACTCTTGACATGTCGTAGAGACTCGAGTCATCGCGCGGGGTTTTAAAAGAAGGACCCTTCACCCCTAGAAGTCAGAGTGGCGCTGCCTACCAGCCCCAAGCGCAGGAAAAAATTACATTCACATAAATACTCCGGAAAGCAGGGGGGAGCAATCGCCCCGCCGTTAGCGTAGTGGTTATCCAACCAGACCGGTATTCTGGAGGACGGGTGTTCGGATTCCACCTGGGGGGCATTTTTTCTTCGCTTTCTTTCTTTCTTTCCAAATTCTTTATCTGTTTCAATAACCTACAACAAGCTCCCTTTGCTTTCCGAGGTTGTCTTGGCCGCCAACCATTACTTCTGTGTTATTTCTACCAGCCCCTCATTTCCTTTTCTGATTCGCTACATGCATAGCGAGGGCCTCTGTTCTGGCAGTCTTGGTGCAATAGGGAGCTTAAGAGGATTTAGCGATGGTTGACCACTCTCGACATGTCGTAGACACTCGAGTCATGGCACGGGGTTTAAAAAGAAGGTCCCCTTCACTCCGAGAAGTTAGAGTGACGCCGGCTACCACCCACAAGCACAGGAAAAAATTACATTGACATACATACCCCAGAAAGCGGGGGGCAAAATCGCCCCTCCGGTAGCGTAGTGGCTATCGTACCAGACCGGTTTTCTGAAAGTCGTTGGTTCGGGTCCCACCTGGCGAGCATATTTTCTCCGCTTTCTGTCTTGCTTTCCGAATTCTTTATCTGTTTCAATGACCTACCACAACCTCCTCGTTTCTTTCCGAGGTTTTCTTAGCTGCCAACCCTTTTTCTGTGTTATTTCTACGAGCCCCTCATTTCCTATTCTGATTCGCTACATGCATAGCGAGGACCTTTTTTATGGCAGCCTTGGTGCCATAGGAAGCTTTAGAGGGTTTAGTGCTGTTTGACCACTCTTGACATGTCGTAGACACTCGAGCCATGGGGCAGGGTTTAAAAATAAGGTCCATTTCACCCCGAGCAGTCAGAGTGGCGCAGGCTACCACCCCCAAGGACAGGAAAAATCACTTTGACCTAAATACCCCAGAAAACGCGGGGGAAAATCGCCCCGCCGGTAGCGTAGTGGTTATTGCACCAGACCGGTATTCTGGAGGTGGGCCACGTCGGGAGCTGTGCAACGCTGGAGGGCTTTCGTTTCGGCGTATCGTGTAAGGTAGTCGGTGGCGACAAGTATCCACTTGTTGCCGGCATGAGACGTAGAAAAGGGGCCTAAGAAGTCCATGCCGATTTGTTGAAACGGGGTTTCCGGTATTTGGACAGGTTGAAGTAAACCAGCTGGGCGTCCCGGCGGTGTTTTACCACGCTGACAGTCACGGCAGGTACGGATTGCTTCACTGTCGAAGGAAGCTTGGGCCAGTAGTAGCTCTGTTTATTTCGGGACATCGTACGTGCATAACCTAAGTGACCAGAGGTTGGGTCGTCGTGGCAGGCCTGTAGTATTTCTTGTCTAAGGCTCGCGGGAATAACGAGCAGAAAGTCTCCTTCATTCGGGGCGAAGTTTTACTTGTAGAGGATGTTGTTTCTTAAAGAAAAAGACTGGAGTCCACGTATGAACAGCCTTGGCTTGTGCGGAGTTCGTCCTTCCAGAAAATCTAGAAGTGGCTGCAACTCAACGTCTTTCCTTGGCTGATCGGACAAAGTTGTGGCGTCAATGGCACCAAGAAACGCCACGTCGTCGTCATCTTCCGGTACAGGACATTCGACCTGAGCTCGAGACAGGCAGTCGGCATTCGAATGTTGTTTCCCTGACTTAAAGACAACCGTCATATCAAATTCCTGAAGTCGAAGGCTCCAGCGGGCCAGACGACCCGTAGGGTTTTTCAAACTGGCCAACCAACAAAGAGAGTGGCGGTCGCTAACAACTCGAAATGGGCGACCGTAGAGGTACAGCCGGAATTTCAAGTACGCCCACACAACAGCCAGCGGTGTTGGTGTTGGGGGTGTTGGTTGGGGGCATTGGGGGTGTTGGTGAGCTTTACTAAAACGCTAATAGAGGAAGCAGCGGAGAAGAACGCTCTTGACCGCGAAGCACTCGAGGTGCCAGAGCAGAACACTGATGATGATGCATTCCCGGTAGCGCTCGTTTGTCGTCGTCGTCGCCTCGGCTGGGATATCAGAAATTAAAAGTTCATTCAGATGCTCGTGGGTACGTGACAATATATATATGTTGTGTGCCTAAGAGTGTGGTGCTTTGCTTATGGGTTGTGTTGCAGTGGGTGTATTCAGTTCTATGCAAACCAGTAACTTTCGGAGTACGCACGAGACGCCATAGCGCGGTTTGAAGTGCCACACTAAATTTCTGGTGGCCGTGTATCTGCATCGCAATCGCAGCAAAGCTGCGCCATCGATAACCAGCACCTCCCAGTGTGCCTTTCGCGTTTTGAGTGGTGGTCCCTTTGGCTCCGTCGCGCCCTGTGGACTTGTGCAAAAAATGCCTGCCCCAGTACTTTCCGCCCTGCTGTGTACGGCTCGAAGTGAGTCATGTGACATACAAGATTTCCCCTGTTGCTGCACCCATGTCCATTCGTGCTGCACGCACTTACATCGAGAACATTCGTTACACTACCTAACCCGCAATATTCATCACCCCCTGCGCCTTTATACCAAACGTCGAGAGGGTGCTTGGTCCGCCGGGGGTTTGTGCAATGGTGTGTATGGTCAATGCCCACAAAGAGGGCAAACCACGTCAGCCGTAAGAAAGGGAAGAACGAGGCATACTTTTTTTAGGCCATTCCTGCTGTGCTGACGTCTGCTTAAGCGGTGCATCTGCTTTTGTAAATATTGTAAATGCAATTTCACGCTTCTTCTGCCACTTGTCAACATACCTCGGCTAAGTTGGCGCGGCTCCCTCAAACTCACTCACAATTTTTTTTTCGAAACACCACTCACTCAAACTCAGACTCAATGCTGAGCAGCACATCTGTGCTCACTCAAACTCAAACTCACATTGAGCGCAAAACTCAGAACTCACTCGGACTCAAACACAAAATGTACTCAGAACTGAAAATGTACTCAAACTCAAAATGAACTCAAAACTCAAAATGTACTCAAACTCAAAGTCAACTCAAAACTCAAAATGTATTCAAAACTCAAAATGTACTCAAACTCAAAATGTACTGAAAACTCAAAATGTACTCAACACTGAAAATGAACTCAGAATTCAAAATGGGCTGAGAACTCAAAATGAATTGAGAACTCAAATGGTCTCACAGAGATTGAGACAGTGAGAGATTGAGAGTGAGAGTGTGCGAGTGAGACTGAGTGAGTGTGAGTGTCAGTGTGAGAGTGTGAGTGTGAGTGTGAGAGTGAGAGTGTGAGTGAGAGTGAGAGTAAGAGTGTGAGTGTGAGTATCAGTGAGAGAGTGAGTGGGAGTGAAAGTGAGAGTGAGAGCGAGAGTGACAGTGTGAGTGAGAGTGAGAGTGTGAGTGTGAGTGTGTGAGTGAGAGTGTGAGTGTGAGTGAGAGTGAGAGTTTCAGTGTGAGTGAGAGTGAAAGTGAGAGTGTGGGGGAGGTGTACGAGTGAGAGTGAGGGTGTGAGTGTGAGTTGAGTTTGAGAGTGAGAGTGAGTGAAAGTGAGAGTGAGTGATAGTGAGAGTGTGAGTGTAAGTGTGAATGAGAGTGAGTGTGAGTGAGAGTGAGATTGAGAGTGAGAGTGTGAGTGAGAGTGAGAGTGAGAGTGTGAGTGTGACTGAGAGCGAGAGTATGAGTGTGAGTGTGAGTGAGAGTGTGAGTGAGAGTGAGAGTGAGAGTGAGAGTAAGAGTGTGAGTGTGAGTGAAAGTGAAAGTGAGAGTGAGAGTGAGAGTGAGTGTGAGTGTGAGTGTGAGTGAGTGTGAGTGTGAGTGTGACTGAGAGTGACACTGACTGTGAGAGTGTGAGTGCGAGTGAGTGAGAGTGTGAGTGAGAGTGTGAGTGAGACTGAGAGTGTGAGTGTGAGTGAGAGTGAGAGTGAGAGTGTGAGAGTGACAGTGAGAGTGAGAGTGTGAGTGAGAGTGTGAGTGTGTGTGTGAGTTGAGTGTGAGTGTGAGTTGTGTGAGTCTGAGTGTGAGTGTGAGTGAGAGTGTGAGTGTGAGAGTGAGAGTGAGAGTGTGAGTGAAAGTGAGAGTGTGAGTGAGAGTGAGAGTGTGAGTGTGAATGAGAGTAAGACTATGAGTGGGCGTGTGAGTGAGATTGAGAGTGTGAGAATGAGGGTGAGAGTGTGAGTGTGAGTGAGAGTGTGAGTGTGAATGTGAGTTGAGTCTAAATGCGAGTGTGGGTGTGAGTGTGAGAGTGTGAGAGCGAGTGTGAGAGTGTGAGTGTGAGTGAGAGTGAGAGTGTGAGTATGAGTGTGAGTGAGAGTGTGAGTGTGAGTGTGAGTGAGAGTGAGAGTGTGAGTGTGAGTGAGAGTGAGAGTGGAGTATGAGAGTGAGAGTGTAAAGTGTGAGTGAGAGTGTGAGTGTGAGTGTGAGTGAGAGTGAGAGTGTGAGTGTGAGTGTGAGTGAGAGTGAGAGTGTGAGAGTGAGAGTGAGAGTGTGCGAGTGAGAGTTACAGACTGTGAGAGTGAGAGTGTGAGTGTGAGAGTGTGAGTGCGAGTGATAGTGAGAGTGTGAGTGCGAGTGCGAGTGAGTGTGAGTCTGAGTGAGAGTGAGAGTGAGTGATAGTGAGAATGAGAGTGAGTGATAGTGAGAGTGTGAGTGTGAGTCTGAGTGAGAGTGAGAGTGCGAGTGTGAGAGTGAGAGTGAGAGTGTGAGTGTGATTGAGAGTGACAGTGTGAGTGTGAGTGGGAGTTGAGTCTGAGTGAGAGTGTGAGTGTGAGTGTGAGAGTGTGAGTGAAAGTGAGAGTGAGAGTGGGAGTGAAGGTGAGAGTGAGAGTGAGAGTGAGAGTGTGAGTGTGAGTGAGAGTGAGTGTGAGTGTGAGTGTGAGATTGTGAGAGCGAGTGTGAGAGTGAGTGTGAGAGTGTGAGTTCGAGTGTGAGTGAGAGTGAGTGATAGTGAGAGTGTGAGTGTGAGTGTGAGTGAGAGTGAGAGCGTGAGTGTGAGTGAGAGTGAGAGTGACAGTGTAGTGTAAGTGAGATTGAGAGTGAGTGTGAGTGTGAGTGAGAGTGGTAGTGTGAGGGAGAGTGGGAGTGGGAATGGGAGTGTAAGTGTGAGTATTAATGTTAGTGAGAGTGTGAGTGTGAGTTAAGTCTGAGTTTGAGTCTGAGTGTGAGTGTAAGATGAGTCTGAGTCTGAGTGTGAGTTGAGTGTGAGTGTGAGTTGTGTGAGTCTGAGTGTGAATGTGAGTGAGAGTGAGAGTGTGAGTGTGAGAGTGAGAGTGTGAGTGAAAGTGAGAGTGTGAGTGAGAGTAAGTGTGAGAGTGTGAGTGTGAGTGTGAGTGAGAGTGAGAGTGTGAGGGTGAGTGTGAGTGAGAGGGAGAGTATGAGTAACAGTGAGTGTGAATGAGAGGGAGAGTGGGAGTGAGAGTGTGAGTGTGAGTGTGAGTGAGAGTCAGAGTGACAGAGTGTGAGAGTGTGAGAGTGAGAGTGAGAGTGTGAGAGTGTAAGTGTGAGTGTGAGAGCGGGAGTGAGAGTGAGAGTGAGAGTGTGAGTGTGAGTGAGAGTGTGAGTGTGAGTGAGAGTGAGAGTGAGTGATAGTGAGAGTGTGAGTGAGAGTGAGAGTGAGAGGGATAGTGTAAGTGTGAGTGTGAGTGTGAGTGACAGTGTGAGTGTGAGTGAGAGTGAGAATGAGAGTGACAGAGTGTGAGAGTGTGAGAGTGAGAGTGACAGAGTGTGAGTGTGAGTTGAGTCTGAGTCTGAGTGTGAGTGTGAGTTGAGTGTGAGGGTGAGTTGTGTGAGTGTGAGAGTGTGAGTGAGAGTGTGAGTGTGAGATTGTGAGTATGAGAGTGAGTGTGAGTGTGAGTTGAGTGTGAGGGTGAGTTGTGTGAGTGTGAGAGTGTGAGTGTGAGTGAGAGTGTGAGTGTGAGAGTGTGAGTATGAGAGTGAGAGTGTGAGTGAAAGTGAGAGTGTGAGTGAGAGTGAGTGTGAGAGTGAATGTGAGTGAGAGTTAGAGTGTGAGTGTGAGTGAGAGTGAGAGTATGAGTGAGAGATAGAGTGTGAGTGAGAGTGAGAGTGTGAGTGAGAGTTTGAGGGAGAGTGAGAGTGTGAGTGTGAGTTCAGTCTGAGTGTGAGTCTGAGTGTGAGTGTGAGTGAGAGTGAGAGGGTGAGTGTGATTGTTAGTGAGAGTGACAGAGTGTGAGAGTGTGAGATTGAGAGTGAGTGTGAGAGTGTGAGTGTGAGTGAGAGTGAGAGTGTGAGTGTGAGTGTGAGTGTGAGTGAGAGTGAGAGTGAGAGTACGGGTGAGAGTGAGAGTGTGAGTTAGAGTGAGAGTGACAGAGTGTGAGAGTCAGAGTGAGAGTGACAGAGTGTGAGTGGAGTCTGAGTCTGAGATGAGTCTGAGTCTGAGTGTCAGTTGAGTGTGAGTGTGAGCTGTGTGAGTCTGAGTGTGAGTGTGAGTGAGAGTGTGAGTGTGAGAGTGTGAGTGTGAGAGTGATTGTGAGTGAAAGTGAGAGTTTGAGTGAGAGTGAGTGTGAGAGTGTGAGTGTGAGTGAGAGTGAGAGTGAGAGTATGAGTGAGAGTGAGAGTGTGAGTGAGAGTGAGAGTGAGAGTGTGAGTGTGAGTGAGTGAGACTGTGAGTGTGAGTTGAGGCTGAGTGTGAGTCTAAGTGTGAGTCTGAGTGTGAGTGTGAGTGAGAGTCTGAGTGTGAGTGTGAGTGAGAGTGAGAGAGTGTGAGAGTGTGAGTGAGAGTGGGAGAGTGTGAGTGAGTGTGAAAGTGTGAGTGTGAGTGAGAGTGTGAGTGAGAGTGAGAGTGAGTGATAGGGAGAGTGTGAGTGAGAGTGAGAGTGTGAGTGTGAGTGTGAGTGAGAGTGTGAGTGAGATTGAGAGTGAGAGTGAGATTGAGAGTGAGAGTGAGTGAGAGTGAGCGTCAGTGAGTGTGAGTGAGAGGGAGAGTGTGAGTGAGAGTGTGAGTGAGTGAGATGGGGAGTGTAAGTGTGAGTGTGAGTGAGTGACAGTGTGAGTGAGAGTGTGAGTGTGAGTTGAGTGTGAGTGTGAGTTGAGTGTGAGTGTTAATGAGAGAGTGAGTAGGAGTGTGAGTGTGAGTGAGAGCGAGAGTGAGTGTATGAGTGTGAGTGGATTGAGAGTGTAGTGTGAGTGTGAATGTGAGTGAGAGTGAGTGTGAGTGTGAGTGTTTTAGTGTGAGAGTGAGTGTGATAGTGTGAGTCTGAGTGTGAGTTGTGTGAGTGTGAGTGTGAGTGTGTGTGTGAATGAGTGAGTAAGTGTGAGTGAGTGTGTGAGTGTGAGTGTGAGTGTGTGCCTTTTTCTATATACCTTTTGCTATATCCTCATAATGATAACCAGAGAGCATTTTATATTTGTCCCACGGGATCCCCCTCGACGAGACCTTTATTTTGATACCCCACACACCCTAGCAGGGTCATATGGAATTCATACCAGTGAAACTAACCATGACTCTCAGGACTGTATCCAGGACGCATTATTTGTGTCCGACGTGATTCCTCTAACTGGAACCTTTATTTGACGCCCCATTTGCTTTAGCAGCCTGAGCTTGAATTTACCCTAGTCTATAACTCATAAAGACTATCTCATGATTCGAACTACGAAGCCTTTTTTTATTTGTACCACGTGATTCCCCTCGTCAAGACCGTAAAATTGATACCCTACACGACCTAGCGGGGTCACTTCGAATTTTACCCCAATATTAGACTCGCCATGACAATCTCATGGTTGTAAGCAGGAAGCATTTTTGTATTTCTCCCATGTGATTCCGCTCATCAAGACCATTAGTTTGATACCCATCACATCCTAGCGGAATCAACTTGAATGTTAAAGCAATCAATGACTAACCATGACTATTTCATTATATAGCCCTACTACATTTTGTCCCACATGATTTCTCTTATCGGAACCTTCAATTTGATGCCCCAGACACCCAGTTGCATGATTGTGAATTTTAAGCTAATTTATGACCCATTTTGACTATGTCATGATAATAATCAGAAGCACGTGATTACCCTCATCGAGACCTTTAATTTGGCTCCGTGGTTAAGGCGTTGCGCTGCTGAGCACGAGGTCCCGGGCTCTATTCCCGGCAGCGGCGGCCGCTTTTCTGATGGAGGCGAAAAGCAAAAACGCCCGTGTGTACAAGATTTTGGTGCACGTTAAAGATCCCCAGGTGGTCAAAATTAATCTCGAGCCCTCCACTACGGCGCGCCTTATCGCCTCTGTCGCGTCGGCGCGTTAAACCCTTCAATCAATCGAGACCTTTAATTTGATACGCCACACGCCCTAGCGCCATGAACTTCATTTTTAACCGAATCTATGACATACCATGACTAGGTCATGCTATCTCCATAAGTCATTTTTGTTCCGATGGATTCCCCACATCGAGACTTTGAATTTGATTCCCCACATGCCCTTGCAGCATCATTTTGAATTTTAACACAATCTATGACTCATTATGACTGCCTGATGACTACAATCAGGAAGCATTTTTTTTATTTACCTCGCGTGATTCTGTTCATCCGGACCTTTCTTTGATACCGTACACGCCTTACCCTCATCAGTTCACTTTTCACCCAATCTTATGTGGTCATTATTCTGTCCTATGGGGCACTGCCCAGTCAATTCAGCTAATTCATTTGAAACAGCAGAAAGAACAGCCCCCGCCCCCATATCCCCCCGGCTCTCGCCTCTTCCTTTGTGGCTCCAAGTATATCAAGCCGTTAACAGTAGCAGGCGAACAACCAGCCCGCTTGCGCCGCCGTGTGCTTTCCCACCACCCTTACCCATGTTCTTAGTGGATCCGTCAGGAGGAAAAGTTAAGACGACCGTTTTTATGACCTCACCAGTCAATTTTCATTCACGCGCCCAGCCGCGAAAATGATGTATACAGCAAGTGCTTATGGCCATAAATTCAACAAGAAAGTAAAAACAATCAGACACCCCTTCCCTCCCTACCGATCATGCAGATCGCGATTGGTGCCGTACCCGCAGGTAAACTGAATTCCGAGCCCACAGTGACGCATGAAACTTAACAGCCAACCATAGCTGCCTGCTAGGCTACTCATATGTACTCATACTCAAAATGGACTCAAAACTCCTATGTACTCGGAACTCAAAAATGTACTCAAACTCAAAATGTACTCAAACTCAAAATGTACTCAGAACTCAAATTGGACTAAAAACTCAAAATGTACTCAGAACTCAAAATGAACTGAAACTCAAATTGTACTCAGAACTCAAAATGGACTCAAACTCAAAATGGACTCAAACTCAAAATGTACTCAGAACTCAAAATGGTCTCAAACTCAAAGTGTACTGAGAACTCAAAATGGACTCAAACTCAAAATGTACTCAGAACTCAAAATGGACTCAAACTCAAAATGTTCTCAAACTCAAAATGGACTCAGAACTCAAAATGGACTCAGAATTCACTCACTCTAAGGCATACTCAAACTCAATCGGACTCTAACGCCGTCGGGATCACTCGGCTCAAACTCACCATGCCACACTAGCCTCCCGCTCACTCAAACTCAAACTCACGCTTGAGTTTGAGTCCAAATGAGGCTGAGTGATTGGACTGATGAGTGAGTTCGCCGACCTCTGCTTGTCATATATATATATATATATATATATATATATATATATATATATATATATATATATATATAAATACATATATAAATAGATATATATAGGACACAAAATAAAGTTTGGATGTCAAGAAAACCCCACAAAGCAAAGGAGAGGATATGGCAGGTCATTGAAACAGATAAAGTATTTGGAAAGAAACAAAGTGGAGAAAAAATGCCCACCTGGTGGGATCCGAACCCGCGACCTCTAGAATACCGGTCAGGTGCGGTACCCACTATGCTACCGGAGGGGCAATTTTTCCCCTCTAATTTCTGGGGTATTTATGCCAATGTAAATTTTTTCTCTGCTTGGGGGTGGTAGCCAGCGCCACTTCGACATCTCGGGGTGAAGGGGACCTTCTTTTTAACCCCCGGGCCGTGACTCGAGTGTCTACGACATCTCGAGAGTGGTCGACGAGCGTTGAACCATCTTAAACTTCCTGTGGCACCAAGACGGCCAGAACCGAGGCCCTCGCTATGAATGTAGCCAATCAGAATAGGAAATGAGGGGCTGGTTGAAAATAAGACAGAAAATAAAGTTTGTCAGTCAAGAAAACCTCGCACAGCAAAGGAGAAGATATGGTAGGTGATTGAAACAGATAAAGAATTTGGAAATAAGGTAAGTGGAGAAAAAAAGCCTGCCAGGTGGGATGTGAACCCACGACATCTAAAATACCTGTCTGGTGTGATAACCACTACGCTACCGGCGGGGCAATTTTTCCCCTCGACTTTCTGGGGTATTTATGTCAATGTAAATTTTGTAAATATCTAATAGATATATATATTGATATATTTATATATATATATTTCCGTGAAGCATGTACGGGTTTATTTATTTATTGTTTGTTTTTAATGCCCGGCCGCGCCCGGCTCTGTTATCTGTGTCCCATGCGAAGCGCGTGTTCCATTCTTTATTTTTATGCCGCACGGGCTATCTCATTCAGATAAGCAGAGTGTTTCGCCCTAACGCCGCTAGCCCAGAATAATCTTCTGTGATCTACAATGTTCTGGATGCGAATCGACGGTTCCAGAAACTCTCGCGCCGAAAGATAAAAGCCTGCACAGCAGACGCCGCGGCATTCGATTCTGAGACTCTCGCCGACGGAAGTCACTTTGTTGACCGCTTCTTCGCCGCCTCTGTATTCTTTTGAGTTGTTAGGGGAGCACGAGTTCGCTCCAATAAACTTCTTCCTCCTTCAAGACAACTGCGTCGTCCTTGTCTTCGTGACATCTGGTTAGGTGCGGGGTAGCGATCCCCGTACCTCTCGCCCTGCTCCAACCTGTCTACAAGAAGCTCCACCGTACCGCTATCCACTCTCGCCGCCGTCCCCACTCTCGCCACTGTCGCCACCGTCGACCGTACCGCCGTACACAGCCCAAACCCAGACGCCAAGGAAGACTAACGTTTGGCCGACGCCAGACCATCGTCTGCTGTGCTACCATTGCGGAGAGGCCGATCACATCTATCGTCGCTGCCCGTACAGGAGACTCGGACAGCGTGGTTTCTCCATCGACGCCCCACGCCCCCGACCCGGGCAGCGCCCTACTGAGATCGACAAATACCTGTCCAACACCCACCGAGGACCAGCCCGCTCACACCGATCGCCGTCGCCCTACCCATACCAGTCGCCTAACCGCCGTAGCAATGCTGATTTCGCACGTGGAAGGTCCCCCTGCCCACGCGGGGGAAACTTAAAGCAGCAACTTCTAGAGGTGAAGTTGCTCTATGGCGAAAAACTGGAAACCCTCCAAAGACGCAAGGACGCGCCGAAGACAGTGATTCACGACATGCTCTCATCCCGACGACCCGACCTAGCCCTGACGAGACTTCTGAACACGACGACAGCTACACGGCGCGACGCGTACCCGACCTGACCGAGACGTCCGTTGAGAAGACGACGACAACGACGATGCACAGTACCCGACCGTCAACATGTACATGTAGAGATACGACGCCCCGACGAACCCGGAACTCGAGGAAGACTGCATCTGACCTCAAGGTGTCCATCGACGGCTTTGACGTAGTCGCCCTCGTAGACACGGGAGCTGACTATTCGGTAATGAGCGGACCGTTTGCGTCTAAACTGAAGAAAGTTATGACCGGATGGGAGGGTCCGCACATACGCACAGCAGGAGGCCACCTCTCTTGACGCCAAGTAGAACGTGCACATCGCCCGTCACCATAGACGGCACAACGTACCCTGCAGCGTTCGTCATTCTGCCTAACTGCTCCCGCGACGTAATTCTTGGAATGAACTTTTCGATGGACAATGGTGGAATAATCGATCTGCAGAGAAAGTCAATAAATTTTTCCCCCAATCACTGCATGACGCCGGAACTGAACCCCGAACGACGTGCTCCTGTAAGGATTGCCGATGATCATGACACCCTGCCACCCCGCGCAAGCGTGATGGTCGCCGTCTACTGTGAAGATGCTGCTCCTGACGTCGACGCTATCGTAGACACTGATCAAAGGGTGCTTGTCGACCGTGGTGTCTCGGTCGCAAGAGGCATTGCGCGCTTCAACGAACACCAATCCCACATTTTGGTTACTAATTTTACCGAGGAGTACCAGCATTTAAACAAGGGCGCGGCAATTGCATTCCTCGAAGAAGCGCAAGAAGCAAGTAACGTGATCGCGGTCGCTGACTTTGGACGCACACCCGCAGAAACCTTCAAGCTCGCGCACCCCCTCGACGTGAATCCAGCGCTACCGCAAGAACAACGGATCAAATTATTGGGTTTGCAGCGTCGCTATAGCGAATGCTTTACTTCGAGCGCAAGACTACGTCAGACCCCTCTAGCGAAGCACCGAATAATAACCGAAGATGGCGCTCGACCTACACGACAGATACCGTACGTTGTCTCTTCACACGAACGGGAAGCCATCCGGACTCAAGTCGACGACATGCTCAGCAACGACGTTATACAGCCATCGAAAAGCCCCTGGGCTGCGCCCGTCGTACTCGTAAAGAAAAAAGACGGCACATTAAGGTTTTGTGTTGACTACCGGCGACTGAACAAATTCACAAAAAAGGACGTGTACCCTCTCCCCCGAATCGATGACGCCCTCGACCACCTCTGCCACGCGAAGTACTTCTCATCGATGGACCTGAAAACCGGCTACTGGCAAATTGAAGTGGACGGGAGAGCGAGAGAAGACTGCATTATAACACCAGACGGCCTATACGAGTTCAACGTAATGCCGTTTGGGCTGTGCACAGCACCAGCGATGTTTCAAAGAGTCATGAACACTGTGCTAGCTGGCCTTAAGTGGAACACTTGCCTCGTATACCTCGACGACGTAGTGGTATTCGCCCGGACTTCCGACGAACACCTTGCAAGGTTGGAGTCTGTACTCGTGGCCATTCGCACGTCGGGGTTGACGCTGAAGCCTGAAAAGTGCCGTTTCACATACGGGGAACTCAATTTCTTGGGCCACGTCATCAACGCCGCGGGAGTCCTACCTGGCCCGGCAAAAACTGCGGCCATTGCGAACTTGCCAAGGCCGAAAGGCAAGAAGGGCGTGCGACGATTTCCAGGGCTGCGCGCATACTACCGGCGCTTCGTCGCAAACTTCGCACGCATTGCAGAGCCACTCTCGCGCTTGACGAAAGATAGCACCCCTTTCAGCTGGGAAAACGACCAGGAAAAAGCATTCTGCGAGCTGCAAAAACGCCTGCAAAGCCCGCCCGTGCTCGCTCATTTCGACGAAAATGCCGAAACGGAAATGCACACGGAAACTAGTGATATAGGCTTGGGTGCCGTCCTTGTCCAAAAGCAAAGCGGCTGCGAAAGGGTAGTCGCCTATGCCAGCGGTGGTCCGTCGAAGGAGGAGAAAAACTATTCTGCCTCTGAGAAAGAGTGCCTGGCTATTATATGGGCGATTTCAAAATTTCGCCCATACGTGTATGGAAGGCCATTCAATGTTGTAACACACCACCATGCGCTGAGTTGGCTCGCCAATTTGAAGGAACCCTCTGGCCGTCTTGGGCGGGGGAGCTTGCGCCTTCAGGATTTCGACATTACAGTCGTTTAAAAATCCGGCAGAAAACACTCCGACGCCGACTGCCTGTCCCGCGCCCCCGTCGACCCACACCAAAAGACTCTGATGAAGACAGTGCGTTCATCGGGATCGTGACGGAAAGCGACCTAGCTTCCCAGCAGCGTGCCGACCCCGACTTACGCGTCATTATCGAGTACCTCGAGGGATGCAACGTTGCCATTCCTAGGACCTTCAAACGCAGCTTACCAGCATTCAGCCTGAGAAACTCCGTCCTCGTGAAGAAGAATTTCAGCCCCGGAACAAGAGCGAATTACCTTCTCGTCATCCCCGCGCACCTTCGCGACGAAATTTTGTAAGCGTGCCACGACGACCCGTCTTCCGGACATCTCGGCACAGCCCGCCATATTGGAAAAATCAAGGTGAGGTAGTAATGGCCCGGCCTTACCTCTGACGTCACCCACTACGTCCGGAGCTGCCGTGACTGCCAGCGACGAAAACGCCGAGACAAGACCCGCCGGACGTCTGCAACCGATCGCCGTCCCATCGAGACCATTTCAACAGATTGGAATAGACCTTTTAGGCCCGTTCCCTACGTCACGATCACAGAACAAGTGGATTGTCGTAGCGACAGGCTACATGACGCGCTACGCAAACACCGCCGCTCTTCCGAGGGGGACTGCACAAGAAGTGGCAAAGTTCTTTATAACCCAAGTTGTGCTGCGATATAGATCACCGGAAGTTCTAATCACAGACCATGAAACGGCATTTACTGCGGAGCTGATGCAAGGAGTATTACGCTACAGCAACACGGATCACCGAAGAACGACGGCGTACCACCCCCAAACGAATGGATTAACAGAACGTCTGAACAAGACAATCACAGATATGCTGTCAATGTACGTTGAAGTTGAACATAAGACTTGTGACGAAGTTCTCCCGTATGTGAGGTTTGGGTATAATACAGCGACGCAGGAAACTACGCAGATGACACCGTTCGAGCTTGTCTACTGAATACGGCCGACTACGATGCTCGACGCCATGCTTCCGCATGTAGAAGACGATGACGTCAACGCCGGCGTCCACGGATATCTTCAACCTGCGGGAGGAGGCCCGCCAGCTCGCTCGAGTTCGTATAACAGACCAGCAGCTGGTGGATGCGGGCCGCTACAACTCCCGACGTCGAGACGCCGAGTACCAACCAGGGGATCGTGTGTGGGTTTGGACTCCCCTCCGACGACGCGGACTCAGTGAGAAGCTCCTGCGACGGTATTGCGGACCCTACCAGATTCTACGACGTGTTGGCCAATTAACCTACGAAATGATCCCCAGTGGTGATTCCGGCACATCACGACGACGCACGCTACCCGAAGTCGTCCACGTGGTTTGCCTCAAACCGTACTTCGCCACATGACGAACTTTTTTTGTTGTTGTTTTGTTGTTGCTGTTTGTTCGGACTGTCGTTTTTTTTAGCATCGCGTCGATGCACTCTTAGAGGGGGGGTAATGCCGCGAACCATGTACGGGTTTATTTATTTATTGTTTGTTTTTATGCCCGGGCGCGCCCGGCTCTGTTATCTGTGTCCCATGCGAAGCGCGTGTTCCATTATTGAATTTTTATGCCGCACGGGCTATCTCATTCAGATAAGCAGAGTGTTTCGCCCTAACGCCGCTAGCCCAGAATAATCTTCTGTGATCTACAATGTTCTGGATGCGAATCGACGGTTCCAGAAACTCTCGCGCCGAAAGATAAAAGCCTGCACAGCAGACGCCGCGGCATTCGATTCTGCGACGCTCACCGACGCAAGTCACTTTATTGAGCGCTGCTTCGGCGCCTCTGTATTCTTTTGAGTTGTTAGAGGAGCACAAGTTCGCTCCAATAAACTTGTTTCTCCTTTAAGACAACTGCGTCGCCCTTGTCTTCGTGACAATATATATATATATATATATATATATATATATATATATATATATATATATATATATATATATATATATATATATATATATATATATATATATATATATATATATATATATATATATATATATATATATATATATGAGATTTCGATGAGTTTTGCAACGGGCCAGAAGAAACGGTCAGGTAAAAGATAAGAACAACTTTGCTGTTAACTTGTTTATTATAAATTAGTCCGACAGTTTCGGAAGTGGAACTTCCTTCCTCAGGGCTTGTCCCTGAGGAAGGAAGTTCCACTTCCGAAACTGTCGGACTAATTTATAATAAACAAGTTAACCGCTAAGTTGTTCTTATCTTTTACCTGACTATATATATATATATATATATATATATATATATACATCAGTGTGTGTGTATTACCCCAGGCTTCTAATGGGACTGCATTTCAGCATCGAGATTCATTCTGTAGTAATATTTACTTGGTGAACTTTTATTCCAACCTTTGTTGTATTTCTTTATCAGCACTGTGTATTGTTCAAAACTGCATCACCCTCATCGCCTCCACAATGCGGAATGGCGGAGGATTCTATTTCTCGCGGCCTTTAAAAAACATAAATGTTATCACAGGTGTATCCTTACGTGAAACAAAATGGTTTTCAGTTAAATAATTGGAATGCGCCAAGACAGTACTTATGTATTACTTAGCCCCATTTCCTAGTCCTAAGTAAAGGTCGGTGTGGGGTAGGAAGGTGTAGTCGCTGCACAAGTGTAACACATGAAGAGGTATACGTGATGTGCTCCCCAGGTTTGCAATTGTATCGCGATACCCGCAAAAACGTCTCGGTAACCACTTTAGCATCTTATCCCACCGTATATGGACTGCGACAATTGCTTGCTTGTCATTTTTCAAACTAGGTGATGAAAACAATTATGATGAATACCAAAGTTTGTAAAGAATAAAGCGAAATCACCGAACTTTTTATTAACACTTCAGTAAACATTGTATGCTGATATGAGTAATTCGTTTAAACCAAAGTCATTTCCCACAGAATCTCAGCGAGTAAGCAAGTCCCGTAACATGACTTAGGCAGAAAATATACTTCTGGAAAAAGTGCTTATACAAGTACCACAATCCCTTGCTCACTCCAAGTTATAGAAACTACGGTTAGCAACGATCATGCAAGGGTCCGCACGTTTTCATGTCTGCTCAAGTGGTGCCGTATTGTTATAGGTATTCCGAAAACGTTTTTTCCTATATGACAAAGAAACTATCAAGTACCTCGGAAAATGCATCAAAAACCGTGCCGCGTATAGCATTGCTTTTATATGTGATATTTTGGGCAGGTAAGCTTCTTATGCAGATGGTGGAGTTCAACTGCTTTCTGAATATCAAATAATATGTGTTACGTAAAAAAAGTTTTCATGACAAAATACGCCTATGTAGATACTCACCACAGCTTCCGCCTTCCGAATAGTAGATTGATTCTGTAACAAGTAAACAACTGCGTCATTTCATCACCATAATGTGGGTTATAAATTTATGAAAGCAGGGAAACATAAGAAACTTTAAAAGAAAGTGTACGTTGCGTATTGACATTCCAGAAGATCGGGCATGCTGAAATGTCGAAGATTAAACTGCAGTAAAAATTGTTACACAATGAAACAAAAAGCACAGAACACGGCTGAAGTTGATGTTTTCGCCTGAAAAGGCTCCCGGTTTATAAAAGATATAGACGCACAAATGTCAGACATGTCAGAAAACCGCGCGGACCTTTTCGTTTTAGTGTTTTGAAGGCTTGTATCCATTGTGATTAAAATATTGTCGCCTGTTCGAAATGACCTTGTGGGGATATTTTGTATAAAAAACAACCAAAAATACCCACCGCAAAGGCGTTTTCAACAACAAAACTATTCCCTTGTGAGGTTTCTATGATACTAGGGGTGCTAACAGGGAGGGGCACAGCAAGCGCCAAGCTCTTGTGCAGCAAGAACAATAATGTTGCACGAGACCTTTATATAGGCAAAACATTTCTAAATTACTAAATCCGGTTGCAAAGTTTATATCGGTCAAGGCTGGCAAAAAACATTGTCCCGATTTAGCGCATAAAAGTATTTGAATATTTTTTTAAAATATAGGCTAATTGATGTTGCCATAAAATAAAAAAGCGACTTCAAAAATGTTTCCATGTCAAAGTACAAAAAGTTGTCGCGGTGCCCTTCCTGGCATTCCTCCAAGGTCAAACGTAACCAAAGGCTCTTTTATATGATGCAAGTGGAGGAATACGGCACAAATGAATTGGCGCGAATGCAACATATCTCCTGGCTTTGAGAAGTTCTATGAAGCTTACCTTTCCGATTAGAAAACGCCAGTCAGCTTCGCTGTTGAATTCTAGGCTCGCGAGGTTAGGTTAGTTAAGCTGGGTGAAGTCATGCTACTTCCTAGATAAACAGGCTTCACAATCACCTCAAAACGTTCACCTGCCTGTCTTATGTGGTAGGGATGATGTACAAAAATGCATAGTGATTCCCGCTCTAGATGTGGAGTCTGCTCTCTGAATCCTCCCTTTACACCATAAATGCGTTTCCACTTAACGTCTGCTCAACCGATAGCTCGTGGATTTCTATGTAAATATGAAAACAGTTCCACTGCAGCAGTGCCAACTGCATAAAAAAATTCTGTGGCCTGTATCTCTGCTGAAACATTTTATTAGAGGGGAATTCTGAAGACTACTGGTAAGTTGTTTGGGATTGCAGTTTGCAAGAACCTATTTCTTTAAAACTTTTTTCCGGCTATTTTTTTACAGAAAACTCTCAATGTGTGGCGCGAATTGGTGAAAATATTATGCATTTAAACCCCTAATAGATTTCTTGTAAGTAATACACCGAAAGTTGCCCAAAGAAGGAACTGGATCTTGCTTTTCTTCAACGGTGTCGGTTATGTAGGCAATATCCATTATCAAGCCATTGAGACTCACTGAATCTTCTTGGAGAATGAGTCCACTTGCGTGCTGCTGAGATATATCGAAATCACATACTTTCGCATTCCCATTCTTAGAATCATGTAATCATTCTGTATCTTTTTACTTTAGCAGCGGAGAACTTGTCTCCCACTCCTGAATGTCGCGCATCACGTAGGCTTAGGAGCAGGCTCCAAGATGCAGTAGGGCTCTCGCAGAAATCGATTCCCAGCCCAATTGGTAGATGTTCCAGTGGTCTTGCAAAAGCGGGTTCCTCTCACTCTTGCTAGTCGAGGTAGAGGGGAGGAAAATTTCTGCGGCTGATTTTTAACAGCTGATTCTATTGCGGAAACCACAGAACGTTCTGTGCGATGGTGTTGCCTTTCTCGGGTTAGTGCCGGCTAATATTCGATCCGAATGGAGATACACAGCTCTGCGTTTTTATAAGAATTGACTCCGGATGACACTCGTTTTAATTTTTTCGCTTCGAACGGGGAAATAAAGCCGCCAGGGGGCGGCCGGGTGTGGAAGCGCTTCGCATGGGCTCCTGCGTTTAATCGAGCGTTGTCCCGGTTTTTCACCTCTAGCCAAGAAGACAGCGACGTCATTGCAACCGCCAAGCCAAGCGGAACAGGTACATATCAAATCCTGAGTGGTAAGTGTATTTTCTACACCAGTTATAGGCCAGAAACAGGGCGAAGTGAGTTAAGCATGATCAAAAGAACACCCGGCCGCCGCTCCTTGGTTCACGTGGCGCGAGGCATTCTCGCGCTCGTGTCGCGCGGCTAAGCGGTTGCCGGCTGCCAGCGGAGAGGGCGATGACCTCTAAGAATGACCAGACAATGAGTGAAAAAAGCCCAAGGGACACAGTTGAGGGAGCAGAACGCGGCGGCGCCCGAATAAGCTTCGATGAAAACAGCGGTAGGACGGTGTATCAAACGATGTGGCTGACGGAACTCCACAGAAGAGGCGCTGCTAGGAAGAAGGAAGTGGAAGGCAAGCTTACAGTCATGCATGGTGCAGCAAGCAAACAAGAATTAGAAGGAGCCACTGCCTCAGGCAAGAAAGAAAATCCAACAACTGGGAGAAAGAAATCTACTGCCAGTAAGTCGCCGCCTTTGCCGGAGATAGACGATAAGATTGTGTACAGACCACAGCCCGGACTCCAACTCCAAAGTGGAAGGACTCGGACGCCGCTATCACCATGGCGCGGGCGATGAGCATGCCATTGAAGGACTTCGTGAATCAGGGCAACACTCAAGTACAGTGGACGCAAAACCTGCTTTTCACTGGCACGCCGCACGAGGAGCTTGTGAATTGACTGGTCGGCATGGCCCAACTACAGGTGGAATCAAATGTATGCAAGTTTGTTCCATACCTCAAGCCTTTACCGAACGCGAGCACGTGAGCAGTGGTTTAAATCACCGACTGGCTGACGAACGATAAGATAATGAATTACGTTACCGCACCGCGGCATGAAATAGTATCCGCCAGACGGCTTGGGAACTCGTCGGCAGCTTTGCTCAACTTCAAGATACCGCATGTACCCTTCTACGTTAAGGTATTGGGGGCAATAACCCGATGCCATCCATACCGCAAGTCAGTTAATTGTTATAGGGCATGCGGGAACATTGGTCAGCGGCAGGACGTATGCCCATCCCCCAAGTGAGAGTTATGCGTTAGATGTGGCAAAGAAACAGACGAAGCTAATCACGATTGCACCCAGTATGCAAGCTGTGCAACCAGCCGCATGAAACAGCCAGCAAAAAATGCAAGAGGAGACTACGGCCAGCTCTCCATCCTCAACATATCAGGCAGGCCAGTCTCCAGAAAGCTGGGACGGCATCATCGGGGTCGGCCTGTGGCTCGGTCAACCCGGAAAGCCGCACATCCTCTACATCATTTTGATGGCATTTCGAGAAGCTCCCTATTTAGATCCAGGTCTAGGTCACGTTCTAAGTGGAGAGCCACAAAAAAATAAAGGTCGAGGTTGAGGTCAATAACCCAATTTTCTTCAACAGCGTGGAATCAGAATTGTGGAGAATATAACAAAGTATTGTTCTCGAATGACCAGTTTCCACTTTTGGTTGCGCCCACTACTAATAATAATAACAACATTAAAGGCACCCCAGACTCGCTGGCTCTCATCGAAGCCCTAAAACGCAATGTCGAAGAAAACACGCGCATGATCAAGGAATTGGTGAAGCAAAACTCAAGCATGCTCGAAGTGGAAGGCAAGTTTGACTTCAGAGCAGTCAACGTAGCCGTATGCTTCACGCGTGCTAAACCCTGCTTCTTCATGCTGCAGGCTTTCGGAGAAGAGAAAACGTGACGTCATTTTCCGGGCCGGCTACTATCGACGTGGATAAGGCAATACAGAAGATAAGTCAGCAACGTCACTCCAAGGGATTCCAGCTGCATCACGTGGTGTCTCAGGGGCGTGACCAAGGACTATATATTTTGGAGTCAACACTGACCAGAGGCACTTCAGAGCAGTCCACGCAGCCGTATGCTTCACGCGTCCTAAACCCTGCTTCTTTATGCTGCAGGCTTTCGGACAAGAGAAACCGTGACGTCATTTTCCGGGCCGGCTACTATCGACGTGGATAAGGCAATACAGAAGATCAGTCAGCAACGTCACACCAAGGGATTCCGGCTGCACCACGTGGTGTCTCGGGGGCGTGACCAAGGACTACATATACGGAGTCAACACCGACCAGACGCACTAAAGAGCAGTCCACGCAGCCGTATGCTTCACGCTTGCTAAGCCCTGCTTTTTCATGCTGCTTATAGGCACGTAGAAGGGCTCTGCTCTTTTTTCTTTTACACTTATTGCGGCTGCTGGACTGCTCTGAGTTTGTTTTGTTGTGTCCCACCTGCTTGCCCGTGTTTTGAAATGTTCATATTCTTGCATACTTCGTCGTTATGCCAGACACACCACACCCGCTAGAAGAAATCGCGAGTGCATTGGGGGACAAAGCTCCTAACAGCATCAAGGAAGTTGTGAAGATCTTGAACGAACTCATAGTTAAGTTGGTGGAAGCAACAACAGAAATAAAAACCGAAATACGCAACCTAGCCTCCTCAAATAAAGATGTAAAAGATGAGCTCGAAACTTTCAAAAATTCTCTCAAGTTTTTCAGCGATACTTTTGACGAAATAAAAGGCGACATGAAGACTATGCGGAAAGACCGAACAGTGGCGCAAGGTCAGACCTTGGAATGCAAGAAAGAAAACCAGAGGCTAAACAAAAAACGCAGAGATGTCCAAAAACAGCTGATTGAGCACAACCAGTACGGAAGGCGCAACAATATTGAGTTGAAAGGTGTTCCCTCCTCTAAAGATGAGGATCTTCATAAATTTGTACAGAACGCAGCTTCTACCTTGAAGGCTGACATGTCAATCCAAGACATAGATATTGTTCACCGTGTACAAACAAGAGGTGACGGCCCCTCCAATATAATAGCCAGGTTTTTCTCCCGCAGCAAGCGTGATCAGTTCTTGCTAGCTGCCAAGAAGACCAGGCTGAACACCGGAATGCTCGGCTTTGGGGGAAACGAACCTGTTTTCGTCAACGAGCATATATGCCTAGAAAACAAAGTTCTGCTTGGGAAGGCCATCAGGACTAAGCGCAAGAAGAATTGGAAATTTGTCTGGGTGGTTGATGGCAAGATTCTGATGCGCAAAACTGAGAAATACAAGGCAGTACATGTCACTTGCGAGGACGACCTTGAAATTATAACGTAGATGCACACAGAAAGCATCACCTTCTTTAACAGTTGCAATGGCGATGTTCAACCCAAGACGCACCGAAGAATATATATCTGTTTTTTACACTAACATCCGCAGCCTAACAAGAAATATAAACGACCTGTCTGCCTTTATTGCTCAACAGAATCTTCACTTTACTGCTTTAGCTATTGTAGAAACGTGGTTAAAAAACACGAAGAAATATCGCTTCCTGATTACACGATGGTCTCTAACCCGCGTGATTCACACTCACGTGGCAGAGGCATCGCACTTTATCTTCAAAACAATTTTGCCTACTCAGTCATAACAAAAATTACATGCTCTGTAGCAGAGATTGAAACACTTTTTATCTTGATGGAACATGGTATCATTCTTGGCGTGGTCTATCGGCCTCCTAATTCCAGTCTTGACGATTTTCTTGAGAGACTTCAAAATGTTTTTTCGTGCATCACCAGTGAATATAAAAAACCTGCAGTCATTGTTGGTGACGTAAATATCGACAATATGAACGCATCCAATATAGATTACACCAACTTGCTCGAGTCTTATAATTTTTGTAATTTAATCACAAAACCGACACGTGTTACAAGTTGTTCGGAAACCTTAATCGATCATGTTCTAACAAACATTGATGCAGGTGCTGACGCCGGTGTTTACAGTACTCCGATCTCAGATCACTATCCTGTTTATGTGACCATTCATGACTCAGGAACAACAAAAGGTAAAATTACAAACTTCGGCAATAATCTGGATTAAGGCGTGATACGCAAGCACCTCCTTTCACTGAATCCTGATCTGATAGGCCGTATTGATGTAAATGAAGAGTTTGAAAACCTCATTGAGACTCTTACCAACATAATAGCCAACAGTAGCCGATATACAGGTGCCCACTCACGCGACAAGCCAATTTGCCCTTAGATGACTAAACAAATTATAGATGTTATAAAAAAGAAAGATTACTGGTATCATAAATGGAGACATAACAAAAGCAATGAATATTATTTCCTTCAATTCAAACACACCGGCAACAAGACTGTTGCTCTAATGAGGACTCGTAAAAAGGAATTTTTTTCGAGTCTCATCACGCACGCCTCTGGCAACACTAAGATAATATGAAATATTTTAAAAGAAGTTATAGAACACTCCCAGAAGGTACACTCAGCCCCGGACAATGTTACTGAAACAACGGTTGAAACCTTTAACTATTATTTCACCAGTGTTGTCCCTGACTTGGCGGCCAAAATTTGCACAAGTAACACGCACAATTCTATCCTTACGCCAATAAGCAACACTTTTGTCATGAAAGACATCGAATTGAATGAAATAGTGGCGATAGTTAACAGTCTTCCCAAAAACAAACCGCCGGCCTAGACGGTATCACCGCCCGCCTCATCCAAGAGAACATTGACATACTTGGCCCCATACTATGTAATCTATTCAACCACTCTCTCCTTGATGGTATATATCCATCACGTGTGAAAATAGCAAAAGTTACTCCTGTATTTAAAGAAGGTGACCTATCTGAGCCATCCAGTTATCGACAAATTTCAGTTCAAAGTGCTATCAATATTATTTTCGAAAAATTAATTGCGAAACGCGTCCACAAGTTTCTTGAAAAGTACCGCGTCATCTGTCCGCAACAGCATGGATTCCGCCCGTGATACTCTACATTAACATCTGTTCTGTCACTTACGCAAATGCTTAATACCACCCTGCATAATAATAAACTGGCCGCTGTAGTATTATTGGATCTTCAAAAAGCTTTTGAAACAGTCGATTACAGTATTATGTTGGATAAGCTTAAAAATTATGGCTTCCGAGACAAAACATTTATTCTATTTTCCAGTTTTCTTACCGACCGTCAGCAACAAGTGTCCAATAACAATATAACATCTTCACTAAGATACATAACAACAGGTGTTCCACAAGGGTCCGTGCTTGGGGCCTTACTGTTTACCCTTCACGTAAACGACTTGTGTCAAATAATTTCTTCTGAAATGCTCATGTGTGCCGATGACACTGCTGTCATATTCACAGCCGATACTCAGGATGAACTTCAGGATAAGCTGAACATAGACCTAGCTAAAATATCAATCTGGTTTTCAACCAGCAAATTAACAATGAACACGAAGAAGAATAAATACATGATTTTTCACTCTCCCAGAAAACTTGTAAATTGCAGCATGATTAAACCGATTATTTCGATAATGCACTTCAACAAACCAGTTCCTTCAAATATCTTGGTTTTATCTTTGACAGCAAGTTAAATTGGAAAAACCAAATTGCGCATGTTTGTTCGAAGGTAGCATCCGGATGCTACGCTCTTTTACAAGCACGTGATTGTTTTGACGCAAACATAATGCTTATACTTTAACATGCCTTTATCAGCAGTCACCTGAAATATTGTTTAGAGTCCTGGGGTTGGACGTTAACTACGTACCTTAACCCCATCAGACGATTGCAAAAACGTGTGATTAGAATTATGAATTTCGCCAAATACAATAAACACAGTAAGCCTTTGTTAACTCAGCTTCGACTATTACGTTTTGATCACATGCGTGAGGATAAAACGGCTCGAATCACATACAGCGTACTAAGGAACAATCATAGATTTCCTGTCTCCTTATTTAATAGTTCGTTACGGCACACAAGAAATTTCAGCCTTAACAATTTCAATCTTCCCCTTACTCGTCATGTTTATGGTGAGCGACCTAAACACTACGTTGGTGCGAAAGTGTGGAATAAAATCCCTGTTGACCTGAGGAATGACCATAACTTCTGTAAAAAACTGAAAAATCATTTTCTGTTGTTATATGCCCATGAGTGTCCCCAACACTACAAACGTACTTGTTTTTTTTTTCTTTTTGATCGCAGCACAATCACTTGCGTACAGTCGCAAAGTTCGCGGCCTTTCTTCTTTTTTTTAAATAGTCATCACGTGTTATGTATGACGTTGTATTTGTAGTTCCTGTTCTCTGACAGTATGATTCCACACTGATTGATAACAATGAGACTGCTTATAACTATGCATTTCCGAATTTGGACCCACAACTAGCCTTTGGCTAAGGGTCCAAGAACTTTTTGCAAATATGTACCTATGCTTGAAATAAACCAATGATTGATTGATTGATTGAGGAAATATTGCATATCAGACAACAACAAGCAATACAAGTTAAAGAAATCGTTCAAATCATGCAGGATCTGGTCCAAATTAAACAAGGTCACGCCGAAATTTAGCAAACTGTGCTAGGACTATTTGAAGAGATTCAGGAGCAGATCCAGGGCATCCACAATACGCAGCAGGAAATTCAAAATACAAATATGACCTTACTGAATGAAATCAAAGACCTCGACAAACGGTAATAGTTCTAAAGGAAAAAGGCAAGGCTCTCAAGAAACACAAGAATTATCCTGGGAGAGAAGCTCGAATGGTGGAAATGCTAGAATTTGAATAGTAGCCCCTCATGTACCACAAAGGCTCCATGTCGAACAGTTCCCAAACTCGAAATTTGGCAATGGAACTGCAGAACCATTCAGAACATATATATTAAAAAAATATTTTGCTACAATTTAGCTCGATTGAGAAACCAGATGTCATAGCTCGGCAGGAAACTGAAGCTGAAAGCATTATCTTAACGGGCTATGATACGCATTTAGCCGTCGGCATGACCCGAACTGCCATCCTTACCCCAAAAGCAGTTGTACACAGTTGCACCTCATCCAACACAGGATCGAGCACACCCTCGCGGAGATCATACCGGACAGGAAAACTTTGCAGAGCCTGTTCCTGTTCAACATGTATAGTCCGACCACCGAAATCTTGGGGGACCGCGATATATTTTTTGGTATGGTCTTGAATTTAATGTGGGTCCCAAGATGGCGGCGCTAGGAGACTTTAATGTACCCCACGTGGCATGGGATATAAAACGTCATTAAAGAAATTAGAAAATTTCCACAACGTGACTCAAAAACACCGCCTTACGCTGTGGAATGATCTCCAACACCCAACCCGAATGGGCAACAGTGTGTCGAGTGACACAACCCCTGACCTCAGTTTCACGAGGGGCATCACCCATGCTGAATGGCAGAGACTGAACGAGAATTCCGGTAGTGACCCCTACATTGTTCAACTGGAAATTGAACATCGGCAAACAGCCGCAGTAACGGGAAAGGCAAGAATTGCAGACTTGAAAGCCTTCCGAGAAGAAAATGACCAACAATCAATAAACGTAGACATGGATCTCGAAGAATGGACCATAAAACTGGTTGAAAAAGCCGACAAATTCACAAAAGAGTTCCAATTCGCATATCAAAATTCCGATGTAGACCATCACCTCTTACATATTTGGGAGGCTCGCTGAAGTTTTACACGGAGGTGGAAAAAACAAAAGTGTAACAAGAAGCTACAGAAACGCATTGCCCTCTTCACAAAGCAAGCAGAGGTGTGTAATAAAATAGGCCGGACCGCGCGAAACGAAGGGGACACTCTTGGTGTGGTTGAGGAAAAGACGTTATATTTACAGACTTAACAACACTGAGGGTTTTACAACGACGAAAGGAATTCCGACAACGTTAGAGCGACACTCAGCTAATCAAAACAGCCCAAGCGGCCCGCTCCAGCTCTCGCAACTACAAAGTCTGCGACCGTCCCCGCGTAAACGTCCCGAGGAAGGAAACGCTCACAGTCTGTCATATGGGACACGGCTGCCGACGTCGCCCTCATAGCGGTGTTCGCGTCGTCGAGGTTGGCACCACATGTTACCAATCCAGAAGAGTCTCAGCCGGGTCCCTGACAGGCTTTCTCCCGCGGCGCGCCCGGTCACGTACCGTTCAGAACACCGGCGCCCCGTCGACGGTGACCCGTGCTGGCGACGATGTCCCGGCCCTTGGCGGCGACGCCCGGAGCCGTGGCGGAGACTGGCGACGGCCTTGCCTCACTGTGGCACGTAGACCGGACGTCTTACCGTGAGTTCGCACAAAGCATTGCCCCGTTCAGCACGCCTTGTTTCCAGGCTCGGTCTCGCTCGGTCTCTGCCCGTGGCTCGTTCACCTCTTCTTCCTCTACCTCAGCCACAACCGCTTTGTCTTGGGAGCTCTTTGGCGTCGAATGTGGCGTCATTCCCCTTCCCGGGTATGTTCCATCACAAGCTGCACGCTAGCCAGCTGGGAAGACAGAACTGGAACCAGTTATGGGACCGTTTGCAGGGGACACTCAGTACCCAAAGAACGTGGAAGATCCTGAAGTCACTCATTCCCAACACTGGATCCAAAAACACGATTGGATGACAAATAGAGCACTTCAGCGACAGTTTCCCGGGTACTGACGAGGATATCAATTATTCCCCAAAAAAAAACTGATTGGTCAGCAAGACCAAATTATACCCGTTTCCCACCCTGGTTACGTAGGGCTACCGAATCTCGGCATTGACACCCAATTCACCAGGGCCGAGCTGGATGCGGCGCATTCCAAGCTCACAAGGAGCACTCCGCCAGGAGCAGACAAGATTACCAACAGAATACTCCGCAACATCCCAGAAAATATCAAGGAGGTTCTTCTCAACAGAATAAATGAGGTATGGAAGAGTGGAAGCATGCCAACGTGACCATGATTCCAAAGCCCAAGAAGCCTATTGGATGTTCCGACCTCAGGCCGATTTCATTGACAACGTGCATAGGGAAACTCATGAAGCACATGGCTCTGGATCGACTAACCCTTCACATGGAGCACAACAACAAAATAAGCTAACCAGAGCTTGAAATGGGGCTAGTTGGTTTCTTACTCGGAACATTGCTGGCGCTAGGCGGGACAAGGACGACGAATTACACACAACTGGAGCGCTTTGTCTTGGGAGCTCCGCAATGTTCCGAACAAAATAAGGATTGCCGACTCCATGTACGGTTTCCGGCCATACTTATCGACGTAAGATATTCTGTTACAGATCACAGAGGAGGTCATTGACAACCTCAGTACGTCAAAAATAAGCGCCATCCTGGCGCATGACGTTAAAGGTGCGTTCGATAATGTAATGCACGGGGCCACACTGAAGAACTTACAAGACTCGCAATGTGGGGTAAGGGGCTATAACTACGTTCGGGAATTCCTTTCGTCTACGACGGCGGCAGTGGGCCTTGGAAAGCTTCCAAATGACAACTTCCAGGTCTCAGCAAAGGGCACCCCACAGGGCTCGGTGATCTCGCTGTTACATTTCAATATGGCGATGATCAAACTACCCTACAAGCTAAATGCAATCCCTTGTCTCAGACATGCCATCTACGCTGATAACCTCACATTCTAGACAAACAGAGGGTTAACGGGAAACCAAGAGGCTTCCCTGGAGGAAGCCATAGATCGCACCGAGGCATACCTCAAGCAGTGTGGACTTTCCGTCGCCTCAGAAAAATGTGAACTTCTGGCACTAAGAAAGAGGATGAGAGGCAGACCTTCACCGAAAGCACCGGACCCAGAGCTGAACCTTCATGGCATGCCCATCCCAAAAGTCGACACACTGCGAGTATTAGGACTAACTCTCCAAAAGCACGGAACTGGAGCTGCTACAATCCACAAGCTCAGAAGAACCACACCCAGGTTACGCACCTGGTCAAGAAGGTTGTGAACAAAAACATGGACTCAAGGAAGAAATCACCAGTTGTTTATAACAAGCATATATTATCATCAGAAATTCATATGAATGATACACCATCATTGGGGCTAAGGAACCGCAAAAAAAACTCAATATCTTCATCAGGCAAACATACAAATTGGCACAGGGTCAACCCGCAAAGACTTCGACGGAGAAGCACTTGTAAATAGGGGTACATAACACGTGGGAGAAACTTGTAGGAGTCCACAGGGTTAGCCAAATTGAAGGGCTGAAACTCACATTAACAAGTCGCGCCACTTTACGCCATCTCGGGTATGAGTTAAACTTGGATCCCACCCCCACAATAAGCCGCATCCCACTTTGTCTGAGGGAGTACATCATGGTTGCCAATATCCCTCGCAACATGCACCCTCTTTACCACAAAGGAAGGAGAAATTTCAGGGTAAACGCACTGAAAAAAGCCTATGGTAAGGATAGCGGAACGCTGCAAGCTATTCAAGCGCAAACCATAATGCACACGCGATAACCGTGGCCAACAGCAAAGGAAAGGATCTCAGCTCCGCAACTATCCCGACTGAAAACAATGACTCCGCAGAAGAAGCAGCGATTGCTCTCGCTACAACAATGATCACGTAAAACCAAGCTCGCATGATTATCACAGATTCCCAAAGCGTCTGCAGAAATTTTCAAAAGGGTCTCATCTCCCCAGTAGCCTTTAATATACTTCTGAAGCTAAAGGATAAAGAAGTAGAACATGTACTGGACATATACATCGTGTGGACACCAGGGCGCCTGTTTCTAAAGGGTAATATGGCGGCTGATGCCGCTGCGTGAGAACATTCCCACTGGGCAACAACCGCTACCCTCACCCCCATCACAGAAGCTCAAACCACTCCGCCGTCGATATTCCCACCTATCCCACAACGCACCAAAGACCTATTTGAACATTACAGATTGAGCAGACGGAAATATCCACCTTCTCATTCACAGGTCGCCAAAGAAAAAACAACGCAGTTAGGTTTCCAAACTAACTTTTTCCCGCACGCCTCACAGTTGCTCATTATTCATCTCAGTCTGTACAGTTACGACTGCGAATTTTGCGGCGCCCCAAACACTCTCTACCACATGGCGTTGGAGTGCAAGGGTGTGAAGGAAATCCCAGAGGTACTGGCGCCATTGACGGAGCAGTGGGAGGCCCTGGATGACCAGCGCGGCCTGGTGATCTGGGCCAGACAAGCAGCTGAGGGCCTTGGCATCCTGGACTAGGGACGCGACCCATCATGAATGTCAACGCTACTACACTGAAGATAATCCAGCGTTAAATTTTCTCTTACAGGAATCAATAAACGTTTATTCCTCCTTCTTCTCCTCCTTCCAACGGAAATACAGAGGCCGCAGTCGAGATAGAACATTGGATGGAAGCATATTTTCTCAGCCACCCCGGCGTGTCTGCAAAAAGAAGATATCGTGGCACCTGGTTCATAGTTACAGAAAAAATCGTTGTTAATTTTGCTACCTGGTGACGTAACAACAGTAAACTTCCAGCAAAGCTAAAATTACTGCAATGACGCACAGTAAACGTGCTTTACGTATCGACTCCAAGCCGCCACAATTTAAAAAGTTGCGCAATTTGGGAACCCGGTCACGAAGGTGTAGGCCGCAGCAGTGGAGTATATATTTCATCTGCCAGACGTTATGACTCGCAGTTTCAGTTGCAGTGGGAGTGAAAATGAAAGCACAGCAAGACAGGAATCCGAACTAAAGGATTCCTACACCTTATTAGTAAAAAGACGCAAAACAGAAACTTCAAAAAAATGGAAGGACTACAACATGGCTGCCTCTTTCACATACCATTCCGAAGCATTTTCTTAATTTATGAAACACTCCCATTGCACAATATCTAGTGCTTGTTTGGAAACACACGTTGAAGCCCCGTGGGACTGGAGGGTGGCGTATACACGCAAGTACCATCTTCGTGTTAAATATATCTTGAAACGCAGTTGTTTCGTCTTTTTATTCTCTCTTCTGGGTTTGAAGTTATTTTGCTTAGAGGGGGAACTGCGTATCTTCCTCGCCCCCACGTGCTCCCCCAGTGCTCAGACAGGAAAAGCCCTCACGCTCGGCCGAAACACCGATTCAGCATTTTTGTTCATGCTGTTACCAATTGTCGTCCCCTGAACGTGCGCCACCACTCACATAAATGTGTGAACAATGTAGCTTAACACCAGGTCACTAAATTCAAGTCACCGTAACACGGTCACCTACCAGCCACAAACCAATCAATAGCTTAATGTAAATCACCAATTTCAGCCACTATCACTTTCAAACAGTCCACGCCCACGTGTCTATACTGAACTTATTTACATCACCTTCTTGGTTTGTACGCTATCCCGTACAATTCCACGCTTGACTTACTATGGCACACGACAGCATGGTCTCCTACAGTTTGCTCGGCGTTCTTGTTATACCAGCAGTAATCATGATCAAACTTGTCTAGGTGCACCTGGTTCAGCCTGCAAAAATTGACAAAAACAATAAAACGATAAAGCTACTAACAAATCGCACCAAATTTGCAAAAAGGTGGAAACAAAAATGTATTTATTTATTCGTTTGTAAAGGGAGAGAATCGTGGATTTAGCATAAAAATTTCCAATATACAATGAAGAATTGAAAGCGTACGCTGCCTAAGTTTCCTAAATATTCTCGCGTTATAAATAAAAAAATGTTGGAGGTTCAATGACACTACTTTGTATTTAGACACCCTGACCAAAGTCATTCGCTAAAGTCCGTGGGGTTTGAAAGGTGTAAAAAACAACGAATTTCAAAGCGCGAACATACATTCCAAAGTAGGTAGAGGGTAATATTAAATTACAGTCACAGAAGGACACAAAAAAATACCGAACAACTAGCGATTTGAGCTGTATATTTTAACTGAAAAATGTGAATAACGAAATGAACTTCTGCGGAAGTGAAACTATAAGCATTGCCGGTAAAGTATTGTAGCTGGTGGGAAAAAAGATATTTTACAGAGGATGCTCAAACTGAAATAAAATAGATCTTGTGTCAATCTTAAATGTGACACTACACATCCTTCCGTTTTCTTTACTCTTAGGAATAAACAAGGAACTTTAAATTTTTTCTTTCAAGTTGGCTCAAGTGAAACAACACCTTTATTTTCTTAACCTGTTTGGGAGATAGTGCTAGTCTTCACAATATTTATATTATGAGGAGGCAGTTTTGGACTATCAGATAGAGGATACGCCGACAGAAGTGTGGTAAACAGCCATCTGTTTAGCAAACTCTATATACTACATACGAAAGCTCTGCGAGCAATAGCAAACTCGATGTATGATGCAAACACAGGGCTACTCTTCAAAGGTATGAATATTAGTCCTGTTACACATTTATATAAAGACACACTAAACGGTATCAGAAAGAAAGAAAAAAATGCAGGTATACTTTTTTACAGATACCAAACTTCACACCCCACAGTCACACCCATAACACGCGTCATGCAGAACCATTGCTTCCTCTCATCCCGATAGCAAATTATGGCAAGCAGCTGCTCTTTTACGCTTTGCCTTCGTTACAATGATGATGATGATGATGATGCTGATGATGGTTTGATTTTATTGGCGCAAGGCCGACATCGGAAAGAGCGCCAAACACAAAGTGATTTGATGAGGAGAGAACACGAAATAAAATCAGTTAAAAACTATGAGCACGGCTGGTGTAAAGGGCCATGGTGAAGAACAAGAGTGGTTAAAAGATAAATAAGGTGGCTGGGGTTTAGGACCAGGGGTAAAGCTATGGGTAGTAAGAGATGAGTTGTAAAAAGTGAATTTCGGGTAGGAACTTAAAGGTGCACTGAACAGAAAACATGGCATCATCTCCTAAGAAGTATGAAAATGTCGTGTGTGTAGTTGAGGGAAGTGTTTGCGTCGCGTAGTGTCGAGTGCCTTACATTGTATGAGGATGTGCATCACGGATAGGGACTCTCCACACCTGCTGCAAAGAGGTCTTGGAGATCCAGGGAGAAGGTGCGAGTGTGTTGCATGAGTGTGCCCTATCCGTAATCTAGCCAAGGCGACTTCAGTGTATCTATTGCATGTGTCGGTGGTGTATGACACCAAGTGTGGTTTTATTACGTGTAACTTGTTGTCTGTATGTTCGCTCCAGTGTGTTTGCCATGTTTTGCGAAGTTGTTGTCTGATGTGCGGTTTCACGTCGGTGTAGGGTAATGTGGTTATGTCTACTGTATTCAAGAGTGTAGCAGCAGCCGCCATTCGATCCGCTGGTTCGTTCCCGGCTATACCACAGTGGCCAGGGACCCAGGAAAGGACTAGTTCAAATTTGTGGACGTACACAGACATAATACCCGTGACTATTATATTTACAACGTGATTTTTTGAACAGTTTCTTGACGACAATGCCCGCACGGCACTGAGGGAGTCTGTATTTATAATGGATTGTGGGATGTGACTTTGAAGGATATGATTAACAACAAGAAGTACACCATAAGCCTCTGCCGTAAAGATACTGGTATTACTCTTAAGAGTTCTAGTGACATTAAGGCCGGGCCCATGCGCCGCGCAGGACACAGAGGTGGCAGTTTTAGAGGCGTCCATATAAAATTCAGAAAATTGATACTTCTGCTGCAAATACAAGAACTGCTGCAGAATTGCACATGTGGGAGCTCGGTTTTTATCTACATGTGTGAAAGATGTGTCACATAAAACAGGGCGGAGATGCCATGGTGCTATAAAATCTGTTTGAGAACTTTGTATGGTGTCTAAAAAGGAGACAGAAAGCTCTGACGCTTCCGCTCTAAATATGTAAGAGAAGGGCGCAGAGAACGATGGTCGGTTTAGGATTTGTGCAATCATAGACGTATTATAAAAAGCTGATTTAAATGGATGGTGTGGCATAGATAAAATTTTAAAAGCAAAAAGGAGAGCTGTGTATGCTCGCTGACGTTGTAGGTTCTACTTCTTACACTCCACATATAGGCTTTCGACTTGGCTAGTCCGGAAAGCGCCACATGCCAGCCGGAGCCCTAGATGAAGCACTGGGTCCAGCATTTTGAGGGATGTCTTACTTGCTGACCCATAAACAACACTTCCATAGTCCAATCGTGAACCTATCAGGCTAGTAAAAACAAGTGAAAGAAGTTGTTTGTCAGCACCATATGAAGGGTGGGAGAGAACCTTCAGTATATTCATAGCCTTTAAGCATTTATGTTTAAGTTGTTTTATATGTGGGATGAACGAGAGCTTTTCGTCAAGGACTACACCTAAAAACTTGTGTTCATTTCTGACTGGAATTGAGACACCATTGAGTTTAATGTCTGGATGCGGCCGAATGCCACGCCTTTTCGAAAACAAAACACAAGTACACATCACTGGATTGAATTTAAAACCGTTGCTATCTGCCCCGCCAGCTAGCTTGTTAACACCAAGCTGGACTTGGCGCTCGCAGATAGACAGGTTACAAGACTTAAAGGATAATTGCACGTCGTCTACATAGATTGAGCAGGAAATGGTTGGTGGCAGCGCCTTCCGAAGAGAGTTCATTTTTACAATAAACAAAGTGCCACTCAAAACTCCCCCTTGCGGCACACCATTTTCCTGCACATGAACTCTAGAGAGTGCAGTTCCAACTCGCACGCGAAACGTTCTTTCAGACAGGTAACTGGCAAGCGTGTTCATCATGTTACCCCACATGCCAAAGAACTTCAAGTCGCTGAGGATGCCGTACCGCCAAGCAGTACCGTACGCCTTTTCAAGATCAAAGAAGACCGTCAAACAGTACTGCTTGTGGAGGAAAGCATCTTTGATATAAGACTCTAATGCAACGAGTTGATCTTTGGTAGATCGCCCCGCCCTGAAGCCTGCCTGGCAGCTCTCGAGAAGACCATTGTACTCTAAGAAGTACACGAGTCTCCTGTTTATCATCTCTAATAGCTTACACAGGCAGCTTGTCAGGGCAATGGGGCGATAACTGGCGGGAGAGGAAGGGTCCTTCTCTTCCTTTAGGAAAGCCACTACTATGGCCTCCCTCCAAGAGCGTGGAAAGTGCCCCGAAAGAAATATTTATTGTAGAGGTGAAGAAGTGTTTCAAGCGTGTCTGCATGTAAGTGTTGTATCATTGTGTATGAAATCCTGTCTGGATCTGGAGCTGAAGGTTTACAAGTACCGAGTTCGACCTTCAGCTCATGGAGTTAAAAGGGGGTGTTAAGGATGAGTTCGACTTATTACTGTCTTGCAAGGACTTCTTCTCACATGATGCTTTGTGTTTAATGAAAGTGTTGGTGTAGTGTGCTGAGCTGGACACGTGTTCGAAGTGTTGTGCAAGCGTGTTGACCTGGTCTTAGAGTGTGTCCCCTTAGGCGCTAACCAGGGGCAGGCTGTGTGTCTGTTGTCCTTTTAGCTTGCGTATTCGTGTCCAGACTTTGTGAGTGTCGGTATATGAGTTGATGTAAGTGAGGAAGGCGCGCAAACTCTCCCGTTTTGCCTCACGACGCACACGCTTCCCAAGAGCCTTTGCCCGTTTAAAGGAAATGAGATTATCTGGCGTGGGGTACCGGCGATGGACACCCACCCCATGCCTTGTTCTGGGCGTCTCGCGCCCGCCTAGAGTTCTCGTTCCACCATGGCCTCCTTGGGTTGCGGGAAGCACTGGAGGCCTGGGGCATGGACTTTTCGGCGGCGTCGAGTATGTGTGCTGTAACGAGTTGGGCTGCTTCCTCAACGTGTAGGTGTTTTATGGTTGTGTGGTGTAGTTTAGATGTTTCTGTGAATGTACTCCAGTTTGCTTTTGATTCATTAAACCTGTTCTGGAAAGATGGACTGCATGGGCCTTTACGTTAGGGCAGTGGGGAAGTGGTCACTACCAAATGGGTCTGTGCCCACGCCCCAGTCAAGACATGAAAAGAGAATTGCAGAACCAATAGCCAAGTCAAGACGCGCGTATGTATTGTGTCCTAAGTTTTGGTATGTCGGCTGTTTTGTGTTGAAAAGGCATGCTCATGAAGATGTAAGGAATTTCTCCATAAGGCGACCTCGGGCTTCCATTCTAGAGGAGCCCCAAGAAGAGTTGTGCGCATTAAGGTCGCCTGTTAGTATGTATGGTTCGGGCAGCTGGTCACCTAGTGCCTCAAATTCAGAGCTCAGAATTGCAAAATCAGGAGAGATGTAAATGGAGCATACCGTATTCAACCTAGTGAATATTATTGTACGAATTGCTACACCCTCAAGGACAGTGTTCACAGTGACAGGGTGACAGGCTAAGGATTTCTGGGCGACAATTGCCACACCTCCTCCTCCTGAAGAGTGTGTGCAGCCAACCCTGTCTTTTCTGTATACCATGTACCTATTTAAGAAATTTGTTTGTTTAGAATTGAGGTGGGTTTCTGGAGACACATGATACTTGACTGATTGGCATGCAGCATCTAATACACATCGTCAAGATTTTTAAGGAGGCCTCTGCAGTTTTATTGGATGATGTTTTCAGTTCCCATTATTTAAATTTAAGAATAACTGGAGTGTGTGTGTGTGTGTTTGTTCATTTGTCGTCTTTCGGGGCTGTTATTCTAGTATTTCTAGGCCTTTCTGTGGCCTTGGACATCGGAGGCCGCTCCTTGCGCTGCGTTGCAGGCAGGAACGGCGCGACATCCATCTCCTCGTCGGATGCCAGAAGGGTGCCCGGCGGACCAGGCCCCTCGGACGTGGCCCCCTTTCGGGAGCCCTTCGTTTCAGCCACCACCGCCGAAGGCGTCCGGTACACCAAAGGTGACACGGGAGGTGCGGCGGCGGTGGGAGCCGATGCTGGGCCCCCATTGTCCATCCCGTCGGCACCCTCCAACGCACTGGAGGACGGAGAGGCAGAGGCGGGAGCGGCGCCGGTCCCTACAGAAGAGGTTGTCACCACAACCGCTGCTGCCTCAGCAAGTGGCGTGGTGACGGATTTGGCTGCCTGAGGCACCCCAGGGAGGGGGCGCGGAGGGACCAGGTCAGACTCGCTGAACTGTGTCCCTGTGGACACCAGACGCCGCTCCGCCCCCGGCGAGCCGCGTCGCCGTACCTCCCCAGGGGGAAAGAGGCGAACCTCTTTCGCGCCTCTGGGAAGGTGATGTTCTCAGTGACCTTCAAATTAATGATTGCCTTCTCCTGCTTAAACTTCTCGCACTTTCGAGAGTAGGTGGCGTGGGGTCCCTGGCAGTTGGCACAGGTGAGGGTTGATGATGGACAATTATCAGATGGATGATCATGCTGAGCGCACTTTGCGCAGCTCAGACGACCACAGCAAGAGTTGGTTCCGTGCCCGAACCGCTGTCACTAAAAGCAGTGGCGCGGGTTAGGAATGTAAGAACGAATGGAACATCGGATGAACCCTGCGTTGATATGGTCAGGAAGTGAGGAGCAGTTGAAGGTCAGGATAATATGTTTCGTGGGGATTACCTTATCATCTCTACGCATCGTGATGCGGCGCACGGCTGTGACACCCTGATCCTTTAAACCTTCAAGAATGTCGGCGTCTGTCTCGTTAAGAAGATCTGCCTCAGAGATCACACCCTGCGACCTATTCAGGCTGCGGTGGGGTGTTACCCTGATGTCCAGATCGACCATTTTTGTCTGATCAAGAAGTGTGGTTGCCTGCTGCTGGTTTTTTTCTTAAACAAGGACTTCACCTGTGCGTTGTTTTTTGGCGCTATAGGTTTTCCCAATTACTCCATCAAGGTATTTTGTAATCAAAAATACTGATTGTGAAGCAACAGGGCGGGCAGTATAAAGAGATTCGATAACAAGGAAACGAGAGTTGTTGTCTGGATTTGGGAAGCTCATGCTTGGAAGTGGAGGGAAAGATACTTCGGTGCGGCCCCTTTTCAGGGAGTGATCACGTTTAGAGGGGGGTTTTGAATTTTCCATACAGCATAGAAAAAAGCAGGGGACGGGGGTTCTTTCTTCTCAAACCTTACCCTGATAGCCTAAGAGGTCCCGGAGCTCTCTGCCTGGTAAACAGACAGGGAGCCCATCCACCGGAGCTTCACCTGGGCTCCGACGGCCACCGTTTGAGGCTTCTACCCTTCACCTTTAAACACATCACCACGGTAGGTTACAATTTATATTGGGGGCTCGGGGTCCGCGGTGTCGCCAACGCCGTCACCATAAATACTCAAGGTGGCCCGTGCGGAGTTGCCTTCGTTACAAACTTCGCATAACTTGTGATTTCAAATTTATGTACCCTTTTGATCTTGCTACTTTTTTTTGCTGTACTTCGAACTCCATGATGTTCGTATATTTTGTTTCCTTAGGTGTCAGGTCTTATTATTTTGTATTTTTGCCGTGCAGGCTGTAAGTAATAGTGTAATCTTGGGCGGGTAAATTTGTTTTTGCGCTGCATGTGGTGCTGCGGTATTGCTAGCTCGTTTTGCTTTATAAATGCAAATTTTATACCTGTGCAGTGTGCACAATTGGAATGTATACTTTTTGCATGACCTGTATATTAAGGGACACGGACCCCGTCAACCCGCTTTCCGGGCTTTTTGTCAGTGCTCCCGACAACTGTAAGTGTGTGGATGTCAAATAAACATTGATTGATTGGAGACCTGAGCGAAACGTCCCACTGAAACCGAGTAAGTTGGGTGGAGTTGACGGCTAAGTGGCATTAGGCTACATCGCCAGTATAATTACGTCAACGCCGAAGCTTCTGGAAATTGTGAAATGGCAGGCATTTCTTTTTATGTGTGGAGATTTTCTCGACATACGTAAACGCATTCCCTTGCACTATACATAGGCAAACAAATTCCCTCACCCTATATTTTACCATCGCAATTGTAATAGTCTCGGCTTTCATACATCTTTCTGACCGTGGCGAACGCAAATATTAAGCAACATCTTCCATCCAGAAACGTGGCTGCATGCGTAACGTGACTTCAGTGATTATGAAAACTACCAAATTTGGACAGAAATGACCGAAATTAGATTGCAAACTATCGAACGCCGAAAATGGAAACATTTTGTTTTGCTGAGTTTTAAACGAACACCAAAAATATTTCCTATGCCTTGTTCCAGATCGTTTTTCTGCGAATATTGAAACGTCAATTATCTTAATGCTGCCCACGCTTCGTCCGCGGACTGTCCGCGTCCGCGTGGAAAGAATGGCTATCCACGTGTTCGGAACAATGCCTAGCTGATGTATGCCGCAATAGAGGGTGCCACGAGGGAAGGACTGCACCTGCGATGTGGCGTGACACGAGTGACGACCTTTATTCGGTTCGATGGCGGCTTGACATTGTCAGGTAGCCGAAGACGACACAAGTTTTCTAAAAAAACAAAGTTTTCTCAACCGAAGTTACCTCCGCTAAAACTCGAAGAAAGTACCAGCTACGCAGGAGCGGTTAACAAAGTTATCTGCGCAGACTGGAGTCGATGAATTGAATGCCACGGGGTTGGACTAACGAGCATGTCCTTCGGGGTAATGCTTTGACATACATCGAATGAGAATTAGAACGTTGATCGACAACAAGTGATACACTCTATCAAAGCCGAGATCATGCACGGCATGTAAGAGAAAAAGACTGAAAACAGCGCTGCACTGCTTACTAGACAAGAGAGCTAAACGAGGCCTTACACTGGCCGCAAAACACAAAAATAAACAAACAGGAGAATATAGATAGCGCATTACCCCACTAAAAGTAGGCTTCCAACATATCCGGCCACTGCGCCGGAGGTTTGGCGAATTCCAGGGCCCCCGCGTGCCAGCGGATGTGGGTAGTACAAGAATACACGACTCGCGCTTTCCTCATTGTATTTTAAAATACAAGCCCAAGCGAAACTTGGCTGTACCTAATTTATTCGTGTAATGATATGTACAAATGATACCATACTGAATAAATTATCTATCTATCTATCTATCTATCTATCTATCTATCTATCTATCTATCTATCTATCTATCTATCTATCTATCTATCTATCTATCTATCTATCTATCTATCTATCTATCTATCTATCTATCTATCTATCTATCTATCTATCTATCTATCTATCTATCTATCTATCTATCTATCTATCTATCTATCTTTCTATCTATCTATCTATCTATCTATCTATCTATCTATCTATCTATCTATCTATCTATCTATCTATCTATCTATCTATCTATCTATCTGTTCGTTCCTCTGTCTCTAGATGTGTCCGCCATCCATGTATCCATCCATGCATCCATCCATCCACCCATCCATCCATCCATCCATCCATCCATCCATCCATCCATCCATCCATCCATCCATCCATCCATCCATCCATCCATCCATCCATCCATCCATCAATCTATCCACCCATCCATCCATCCTTCCTTCCATCAATCAATCCCCGTGTGTACCTGTGAATACATCTGTCCATCACAATCTCATTGCATGCAATAATTGCTCATACTGTGGGCAGGGAGATGTTTGAGTGGCGCCTTGTCACTCTCAGTTGAGCTTAGAGACTGCCGCCGCTGTAGTCTGCTACACTAGCGCTGCTGCTACACTCGCGCCACTGTTGTGCATTGGTGAGGGGCAGCAGTGTCTGTTCTAGGAAACGACCACTTTGATGCTTTAGTCTATTGAAACCTATTTCCAGCTATTCAGTTTTTTTTACCAGCTTCGGACACGTCTGAATAATTTCAAGCTGTAGCCCACGCAAGTTTGCGAGACACGAGGATTGAGAGTCCAAATGTCTTCAAAGCAGTGATCAGAATATTGTGTGCAACTCGTTCTTTCTACATTGTATGGGAGTTCCAGTGGGCAGAGCTCTTCAATAAGTATTGAAATTACGCAGGCTTCTCTAAAGTATATTTGAGACGCTCTTAAAAAAACTGAACAGTCGAAAGCCACGCACAAGGCAGCTGGTCCCTACACGCGCAGCGAACAGCGAAAAATAAAATCGGTGTCTTTTATTCCTTTCTTTGTCGGTGACTTGTGTCACATAAATGGTTGTTATTTACCCAACGCATTATTTTCTCCACCGTCACTGACGTCTATTAGTAGGTTTGGCGAAGTTTGCGAGGCTTACAAAGATATTGTGAATTTTTCTTCAGGCGGTAAGGCATACAGTGCCTTGCTTCTAAGTTTGTCTTCGTTATGGCTGCGTACACAAAGCTACATATACGCAGCGTGCATTTGTTATTAACATGCAAATGCAATGAGAAGCTACGTGCTACGCCATCGCGAAACTTCAGAGAAATGCTGCCCATAGTACTCCAAGGCGGCTTTTCTGCACCAATTTTATATCGTAACTTTCGTTATCGTAAAGAACTGAATCTTAACCGGAACTGTCGTGACATCAGTACTGTGTTGAAGGCTTGATGTACACGCTAAAAACGCAATAAATTGTATAAATGCCACATTTCAGTATGACAAGAGGAGAAACCGAATAAATGTCCAAGAAGCTCTGTATTATTTTCCACCCTTTTAGGCATCAGGCAGAATTCTTGGAATATTCCGGATGACATTCCATGAAAGGGAGAAAAATTACTGTTATCTTTTGTGCAGGACTGAGGAGACAGCCTATTAGCTGCTAGATTCTACCGTTTAATTAGGCTTTCTTTTCCTCCGCGAGCTGCTCCTTTTTCTGATTGCCGTTTTGCTATAACGCATATCAGAACATTGACAAGATATGGCTGTGGGCAATGTACCACAATATCCTTCCAGGTCTGAACAAACACAGTGAATGTTACTCGTCGTTTTGTCCAATACTCTGCCATACTGGTTAGAAGGCTGGTATACAAGCAGCCCGCGCCCATACAAAGGTAGCTTATTAAAAATTAGAGCTACATTTTTTGTGCCCCCTCGTGCATATCGGCATTTTTTCGTGCCAAGGCAATGTAAAGTTACGTGATAAAATACTTGCGAATTTTCCAGAAGATACAAAAATGGTATAACCTTAAACATGATTACCGGGAATCGTACTGCCTTCTGGAAAAAATGAGAGCACTGAAGGTGCGGAATTTGTTTTGGCCTTGCATTTTCGCTGTTGTCAGCTATTATACTCTGGCAGTTCCCTTTATTCGAAAGACGGGTGATTGCAAAAGGTAGCTCCTCTCTCCGACTCCTCGCGCAAGCATACGGGCGGCTTCGCCTGGATTAGGCGAGGCCGGAAATTTTTCTTCTTGAGCGGTATCAATAATTGTACTTTAAATCAAACCGTCAGATAGTGTACGCGATTTAGGTCCTTTATTATATTAAAATGCTGAGGATACACTTCAGCGGCAAACAAGCATCAAACGTCCACCGATCGCAAAGATATAGCAGAGAGGGGGAGCCTAATTTACGTATACGACAAATACGAGAATCCCTAAGCCGACGTAATAGAGGCGGCTTCGAAGCGCCACCCGATCACTCGCTCACAACTGAATGCGGGAGGTGTGTCTTCCTTGAGTTTTGGGATGAAACTTTATGCTGCGGTGCTCCTGTTCTAAGCAGTTCCCCTTGGCTTGGCTTCCACTTGACTTTCCAATTGGCTTCGAAGCTTTTGTTTGTTAAATTCATAATGCTTATCGCCCTAACTAGTCTTTTTATTCAATCTTATGACATAAAGCTTCACCAAAAAAATTAGTGCCCTTCCACTCTGTGAAGGATTACCTGCAATGCTGGACGCAGTTAACGGAGTGGACAAAACAAAACACGTTTATCGTAATTTGAGATGAAGCATATTTCCTAGCCAATTACCTGAATAGATCTCTGACGGTTCCAAGCTTTGTTCATGCCGATAAACATTTAACTGCCTATGTCATTGCGGCGTCGTAAGCATATTCCCCGAAAACTATTCCCGCAACTGTTCTTGTAACTTTAGACTGACGTCGTTACCAATCTCGCCCAACCGAACTGTGTGATATGGCAGTTTTTTTACGTTCATAGATCATGACACGGGTTTCGCGTCGGTAATCAGAACATAACCTGACAGACAAATCCAATACGCTCTCCTATTAGAACTCCGGAAAGGTCCCAATTGGCCGTTTAACGTCCCGGTAACGTCTCGCACCAGCCAAACGGACATGGCATCCATCAGTACGGGCATGATACCTATAAATGCGAGTCTACGCCCTTCCTCCTCCCTCGATCTACTCCCCACTAAAAACCGGCGCACGCATAAACCAGTGACCGGTCATGTGCGCGTGCTTGGAAGTGACGGACGCCGTCGAAAATATCCCTGAAGGACACTCTGAAGAAGTGATATTGGCTCACGCCAGCATCCTCATCGGGGAATTTGCTGTTCATCTAGGAGGGAGCCGCTGCTCCACGAGCTGAACTTGTGGCGATAACGGCGGTGCCAACAGCTTTATATCGTTTTTGCACCTATTCGCGCTTATGTTCGGACCAACGCTTTGATTCTTGCTCATCTTTGTCCAAACGAACGGCATGCATCCGTCCCATAACGATTTAAAACTGGGAAGCCCTTGAGCTCTATTTTCGAGTACAAACACGCAGCTGTCCGTATTCCTTCCCCCTGGTATGCACCTTACTGTGTGGGTAAGACTTCTGTGTAACACATCAACCCACACCAGAACCACTCCAATAAAGAAAACAGCCGACTAGCCGCATTGCGCCATGCAATTTTTAGAGTAAATACCAACACAACCGGCATTTCATCAGTAGCGGAATGAAGCCTAGCTGTGCATGCACGCCCCCCTTTTTTAGTGTGAGCTAGACTGGCCGATGTTGAGCAGTTTCGCGTGGCTCCTTGAGAGCCGTGCTGCGCATGCGCGATGAGCAGTGACGTCACACAGCGCACAGAACTTTGCTCGCTGCCCGGCGTATCTAACACACCCCACATGCCAAGCGTCTTGCAACACCTCTGTTCCGCACGTCGTGGCCTGGTCCACTTGGTGATATGCGGGTTATGACTGGATGCGGAACCGATGGCTCGTGCGTCTCAGTAACAGCGGCGTGCGCCTGTGGAACCAGCTTAGCTACGGGGCGATTGGTGACGCTGCGGTGGAGCCGCTTGATAAATATTGTCACGTAGCCAAGGACGAAGCAGTTGTTTGGAAAAGAAACAAGTTTATTGGAGCGAACTTGTGCTCCCCTAACAACTGAAAAGAATACAGAGGCGGCGAAGCAGTGGTCAACAAAGTGACGTTACGTGCGTCGGAGAGCGTCGCAGAATCGAATGCCCCGGCGTCCGCACTGCAGGCTTTTTATCTTTTGGCGCGCGTGGTTCTCGAAACGTCGATTCGCATCGAGAACATAGTAGATCCAAGAAGATTATTCTGGGCTGTTCACGTTAGATCGGAATGCTCTCCCTATCACAACAGATAACACATGCGGCACAGAAAGAAAGAATGGAACACGCGCTTCCCTTGGCGCAGAGATAACACAGACCGGCGCAGCCGGCGGTAAAAGCAAAACACAAATAAACAAACCCAATGTATGGTTCGCGGCATTACCGCCCCCTCTAAGAGTGCATCGACCCGATGCTAACATAAGCGACAGTCCGAACAAATGAAAATAAAAGTTCGTCATCGTCCGTAGAAAGGTTTTAAGCGAACCACGTGGACGACTTCAGGCCGCGTGCGTTGTCGTGATGTGCCGGAGTCACCATCGGGGATCACTTCGTAGGAAAGTTGGCCAACACGTCGTAGAATCTGGTAGGGTCCGAAATACCGTCGCAGGAGCTTCTCACTGAGTCCGCGTCGTCGGATGGGAGTCCAAACCCACACACGATCCCCTGGTTGGTACTCGGCGTCTCGGCGTCGGAGGTTGTAGCGGCCCGCATCCACCAGCTGCTGGTTCGTTATACGAACTCGAGCGAGCTGGCGGGCCTCCTCCGCACGTTGAAGATATCCGTGGACGTCGGCGTTGAGGTCGTCGTCTTCTACGTGCGGAAGCATGGCGTCGAGCATCGTAGTCGGCCTTCTACCGTAGACAAGCTCGAACGGCGTCAGCTGCGTCGTCTCCTGGATAGCCGTGTTGTACGCAAACGTGACATACGGGAGCACTTCGTCCCAAGTCTTATGTTCAACGTCAACGTACATTGACAGCATATCTGCGATTGTCTTGTTCAGACGTTCTGTTAGTCCGTTCGTTTGGGGGTGGTACGCCGTCGTTCTTCGGTGATCCGTGATGCTGTAGCGTAAGATTCCTTGCATCTGCTCCGCGGTAAAGGCAGTTCCGCGGTCCGTGAATAGGACTTCAGGGGCTCCATGTCGGAGCACAACTTGGCTTACAAAGAACTTCGCCACTTCTTGTGCAGTCCCCCTCGGAAGAGCGGCGGTCTCTGCGTAGCGCGTCATGTAGTCTGTCGCTACGACAATCCACTTGTTCTGTGATCGTGACGTAGGGAACGGGCCTAAAAGGTCCATTCCAATCTGTTGAAATGGTCTCGATGGGACGGCGATCGGTTGCAGAAGTCCGGCGGGTCTTGTCGGCGGCGTTTTTCGTCGCTGGCAGTCACGGCAGCTCCGGACGTAGTGGGTGACGTCAGAGGTAAGGCCGGGCCAGTAGTACCTCGCCTTGATTTTTCCAATAGTGCGGGCTGTGCCCAGATGTCCGGAAGACGGGTCGTCGTGGCACGCTTCCAAAATTTCGTCACGAAGGTCCGCGGGGATGACGAGAAGGTAATTCGCTCTTGTTCCGGGGCTGAAATTCTTCTTCACAAGGACGGAGTTTCTCAGGCTGAATGCTGGTAAGCTGCGTTTGAAGGTCCTAGGAACGGCAACGTTGCATCCCTCGAGGTACTCGATTATGACGCGTATGTCGGGGTCAGCACGCTGCTGGCCGGCTAGGTCGCTCTCCGTCACAATCCCGAAGAACGCGCTGTCTTCATCAGAGTCTTGTGGTGGTGGGTCGACGGGGGCGCGGGACAGGCAGTCGGCGTCGGAGTGTTTCCTGCCGGATTTATAAACGACTGTAACGTCGAACTCCTGCAGGCGCAAGCTCCACCGCCCAAGACGGCCAGAGGGGTCCTTCAAATTGGCGAGCCAACACAGCGCATGGTGGTCTGTTACAACCTTGAATGGCCTTCCATACACGTATGGGCGAAATTTTGAAATCGCCCATATAATAGCCAGGCACTCTTTCTCAGAGGCAGAATAGTTTTTCTCCTCCTTCGACAGACTACGGCTGGCATAGGCGATTACCCTTTCGCAGCCGCTTTGCTTTTGGACAAGGACGGCACCCAAGCCTATATCACTGGCGTCGGTGTGCATTTCCGTTTCGGCATTTTCGTCGAAATGAGCGAGCACGGGCGGGCTTTGCAGGCGTTTTTGCAGCTCGCCGAATGCTTTTTCTTGGTCGTTTTCCCAGCTGAAAGGGGTGCTATCTTTCGTCAAGCGCGTGAGTGGCTCTGCAATTCGTGCGAAGTTTGCGACGAAGCGCCGGTAGTATGCGCACAGCCCGAGAAATCTTCGCACGCCCTTCTTGTCTTTCGGCCTTGGGAAGTTCGCAATGGCTGATGTTTTTGCCGGGTCAGGTAGGACTCCCGCGGCGTTGACGACGTGGCCCAAGAACTTGAGTTCCCCGTATGCGAAACGGCACTTTTCAGGCTTCAGCGTCAACCCCGACGTACGAATGGCCTCGAGTACAGACTCCAACCTTGCAAGGTGTTCGTCGAAAGTCCGGGCGAATACCACTACGTCGTCGAGGTATACGAGGCAGGTGTGCCACTTAAGGCCAGCTAGCACAGTGTCCATGACTCTTTGAAACGTCGCTGGTGCTGTGCACAGCCCAAACGGCATCACCTTGAACTCGTATAGGCCGTCTGGGGTTATAAATGCAGTCTTCTCTCGGTCTCTCTCGTCCACTTCAATTTGCCAGTAGCCGGTCTTCAGGTCCATCGATGAGAAGTACTTCGCGTGGCAGAGGTGGTCGAGGGCGTCGTCGATTCGGGGGAGGGGGTACACGTCCTTTTTCGTGATTTTGTTGAGTCGCCGGTAGTCAACACAAAACCTCAATGTGCCGTCTTTTTTCTTTACGAGTACGACGGGCGCAGCCCAGGGGCTTTTCGATGGCTGTATAATGTCGTCGCTGAGCATGTCGTTAACTTGAGTCCGGATGGCTTCCCGTTCGTGTGAAGAGACGCGGTACGGTGACTGTCGGGTAGGTCGGGCTCCGTCTTCGATTATTATTCGGTGCTTCGCTAGAAGGGTCTGACGTAGTTTTGCGCTCGACGAAAAACATTCGCTATAGCGACGCAGCAAAGCCAATAATTTTTTCCGTTGTTCTTGAGGTAGCGCCGGATTCACGTCGAATGGCTGCGGGAGCTTGAAGGTTTCTACGGGTGTGCGTTCAAAGTCGGCGACCGCGATCACATTACTTGCTTCTTGCGTTTCTTCGAGGAACGCAACTGCAGCTCCCTTGTTTAAATGCTGGTACTCTTCGGTGAAATTAGTGACCAAAACGTGAGATTGGCGTTGCTTAAAGTGCGCAATGCCTCTTGCGACGGAGACACCGCGGTCGAGAAGCAACTTTCGATCACTCTCTACGATAGCGTCGATGTCAGAAGCAGCATCCTCACAGTAGACGGCGATCATCAAGCTTGCGCGGGGTGGCAGGGTGATGTGATCGTCGGCGATCCTGACAGCAGCACGGTGATCGGGGTTCGGCTGCGGCGTCGTGGAGTGATCGGAGGAAAATGTTATCGACTTGGTCTGCAGGTCAATTATTGCGCCGTTGTCCGTCAAAAAGTCCATTCCGAGAATCACATCGCGGGAGCAGTTAGGCAGAACGACGAACGCCGCAGGGTACGTTGTGCCGTCTATGGTGACGCGCGATGTGCACGTTCCACTTGGCGTCACGAGGTGGCCTCCTGCTGTGCGTATGTGCGGACCGTCCCATCTGGTCATAACTTTCTTCAGCTTAGACGCAAATGGTCCGCTCATTACGGAGTAGTCGGCTCCCGTGTCTACGAGGGCGACTACATCAAAACCGTCGATGGACACCTTGACGTCGGATGCCGCCTTCCTCGAGTTCCGGGTGCGTCGGGGCGTCGCATCTCGGCTTGTGCGTGTTGACGGTCGGGCACTGTGCGTCGTCGTTGTCCACGTCTTCTCAGCGGACGTCTCGGTCAGGTCGGGTAAGCGTCGCGGCGTATAGCTGTCGTCGTGTTCGGGAGTCTCGTCAGGGTTAGGTCGGGTCGTTGGGATGAAGGCATGTCGTGAATCACTGTCTTCGGCGAGTCCTTGCGTCGTTGGAGGGTTTTCATTTTTCCGCCGTTGTGCAACTTTACCTCCCGAAGTTGCTGCTTTTAGTTTCCCCCGCGTGGGCTGGGGACCTTCCACGTGAGAAGTCAGCAGTGCTGCGGCGGTTCGGTGACTGATACGGGTAGGGCGACGGTGAACGGTTGAAGCGGGCTGGTCCTCGGTTGGTGTTGGAGAGGTATTCTTCGATCTCAGCAGGGCGCTGGCCGTATCGGGGGCGTGGGGCGTCGACGGAGAACCCTCGCAAACCGAGCCTCTTGTATGGGCAGCGACGGTAAATGTGGTCGGCCTGTCCGCAGTGGTAGCACAGAGGACGGTTGTCGGGAGTTCGCCATACGTCCGTCTTCCTCGGCGTCTGGTTTCGGGCTACCGGGGGTCGGGCGGGTGACAGTGGGCGGCGGTACGGCGGAGCCTCTTGACGGCGTGTTGGAGCAGGGCGGGGTCGACGAACAGCCGCGGAGTATGTCATAGCTTGTAGCTCTTGGGGTACCTCGGATGGCGTAGAGGTTCCCAACGCTTGTTGGACTTCTTCTCTAATGACGTCGGTGAGAGAAGCGACTTGGGCCTGCGGCGGCGTTGGGAGAAGTTTCCGCAGCTCCTCTCTCACTATTGCGCGGATAGTCTCGCGTAGGTTGTCGGCCGGGATCCGCGTGCTGCCAAAGTCGTTCGCATTGGCCGCGCCAACAAAGTTGCGGTCATACTGCTTAGCACGCATTTCGAGGGCTTTCTCAATGGTGCTGGCTTCGGTCACGAATTCGGCGACGGTTTTGGGCGGATTTCGGACAAGTCCGGCAAACAGTTCCTCCTTCACTCCGCGCATTAAGAAGCGCAACTTCTTTTCTTCCGTCATTTCGGGATCCGCGCGGCGAAATAGCTGCTTCATCTCCTCAACGAAGATCAAGACGCCTTCATTGGGGTGTTGCGTGCGCGTTTCCAACAAAAGGGCGGCTCTTTCTTTCCGCACGACGGTAGTGAAGGTCTTAGTGAACTCGCTTTTGAACTGAGCCCAGTTTGTCAAGGAGCTCTCGTGGTTCTCGAACCAAGTGCGAGCCGAATCTTCCAAGTAAAAGAAAACGTGCCGGAACGTTTCTGCGTCGTCCCACCTGTTGAACTTCCGGACGCGCTCCAGTTTCTCCAACCATTCTTCTGGGTCTTCTGCGGGGGCTCCTCGGAATGATGGCGGTTCCCGTGGCTGCTGCAGAACGACAGGAGGATTGGCTTGGTTGAGCATAGTGCTGGTTGCGACGTTTTTCTTCTTCGTCTTCTCCGGCAGTAGACCGAACTCGGGTGGTAAATCTTGCACGCGGAGGCTGGCTCTTGTTGGACTGGCTTGGCGGCTTCCAGAGGTTGTAGTGGGCATGAAGGGTGCGTACCCAGCACCTCCACCAGAGGTCACGTAGCCAAGGACGAAGCAGTTGTTTGGAAAAGAAACAAGTTTATTGGAGCGAACTTGTGCTCCCCTAACAAATGAAAAGAATACAGAGGCGGCGAAGCAGTGGTCAACAAAGTGACGTTACGTGCGTCGGAGAGCGTCGCAGAATCGAATGCCCCGGCGTCCGCACTGCAGGCTTTTTATCTTTTGGCGCGCGTGGTTCTCGAAACGTCGATTCGCATCGAGAACATAGTAGATCCAAGAAGATTATTCTGGGCTGTTCACGTTAGATCGGAATGCTCTCCCTATCACAACAGATAACACATGCGGCACAGAAAGAAAGAATGGAACACGCGCTTCCCTTGGCGCAGAGATAACACAGACCGGCGCAGCCGGCGGTAAAAGCAAAACACAAATAAACAAACCCAATGTATGGTTCGCGGCAATATACATGTGTAACTTAATGCGTATACCGTGTGCGGGTCATTGAAGCAGCAGTAAGCTTGATAATCAAGCTAATCCTAAACAACCACGAAAGCCAAGAACAACCAGCTGAAGCTTAGCTCATTCTACGTATATACTGGCATAGCCGGGCTTAGCCATTGCTTATTTTTTGAACCCGGAAACCACACACGCAAAAACCTTCAACCGGTAATGGCCCATACTAAGGTGTGAAATAGGCCGGCGAAAATGTCGTTCAGAGGGCCTCTAAACTGAAAACAAAATATGGCACTCTTCCAACTGGGGAAGTGTCTTTTCTACCGGGAGGGATTCGTAGCCACTTGGTGAAGTGAATTGGAGTGGAAACGGCGACAATGGGTTTCGTTCCTTTTAAGGGGCAGCCCTTTGGCAGCCGTTACCTGGGCTTGGCAGGAGAGGTGTCAGATTATGTCCGCGTAACCGAGCGAGCGAACCCAGCAGCGACGAAAGAAAGAAAACGGAGAGGAGCGTCTAGCAGAGGCTCAAGTGCAGTACGACACGTGCGGCTACGGCGTCATCTCTCTCGCTGCCTTTCCCTCACACATGTTTCATCTGTCTCTACCAAGCAACGCCCTCCCCCTGACATTTTCCTCAGATGCTGCTCTATTCTCCCCTAATCCAAACCACGTGACGTTTGCGCGGTAGGTTCAAACGCGATATGCAACAACAAGCTTGCTGTTCCCTGCGACGGCGAGTTTCGGTCATTTTAACGAGCAGCAATTTGGCAGCAGTTAATTGGGCTTCGCGGGAGCGGCATCTGGTCATGTCCGCGTAACCGAGCGAGCAAACACAGCAGCGACAAAAGAAAGAAAATGGAGAGGAGCGGGTATCGGAGGCAGAAGTGCAGTACGACACCTGTGGCTACGGCGTCATCTCTCTCACTGCCTTTCTCTCACACATGTTTCATTTGTCTCAACCAAGCACCGCCCTCCCACTGGTATCTTCCTCAGACGCTGTTCCATGCTTCCCTAATCCAAATCTGGTCACGTTTGCGCGGGAGGTTCAAACACGATACACAAGACCCTGCTCGCTGCTCCCTTGCGCGGGGCTAATCCGAATTACGTGACATTTGTGCTGGTGGTTTAAACACGATTTGCAACACACTGGCCGGTGGCGACGGCGCACTGCGAGGAGCAGCAGAGTAGCGGAAGCCGCCGTACGTTCGCTGATTACGCGAACACTTCCTGAGACGCAGCAGATATCCGCGGTGGCCGAGAAGACTGCAGCTCGCTCTGCACATAATTTTTATATTAGGGAGTACACTAATCGTCAGAGGATTTTTACACCCATCCGCATTTCTGAATATTTTTCGCAATCATCTTATCACCACACTACCGCCGTCTGCCGGCGACTGCGCAACTTGCCAAAGTTGCATTGGTGGAGGCGAGGGGAAAATAATTGTGAAGCTGGTGTCAGCGGTGGTGAGGAGGAGCCCCGGAGCGGCGCCGAGTAAATCGATAACACCGGAATAAAAACTGGCGGGAAGGGGGGGGGGGTTGTACATGTACTTCTTTGCAGTAAAATTATAAGTAACAGTGAGCTTTGTTACAATACATTTGGGTTGCGCTGGCCTAAAGAGGAATTCATCCGGGAATGCTGGAGCCCCATACATTGTTTCCGTTGCATAAGGGGCCTGCGTTGCTGTTTGGTTCATCCGCCTTATGACACCTTTATGTCTTCTAGTACACCGTACATGTACTCACCTGTCGGTCCACCAGATACGCTGTGGCTTCATGTTGAGCTCTGCCATCAAGACGCACAGCCCAATCCTTGTGGTTGTTTCGCTGCTCAGTAATTTCATGCCAATATCCTGGCATCTTTTTTGCGCCTCGTCGCCCGTGATGTTATCATTTTGCCCCCAAAGAAGAAGGCAGTATGTGGACGGACGGTTTGAATCGGAATCTGCGGTTGAAGCACGTTGCAACGCCTTACCAATTCGTTCCCAATACGTTCGTTCTTTGGAGGTACATGCGGTTGCTTCATGGCAAAAGGAAAGGGAAGCCTCATCAAGGCCGATATAATCTTTATCATTGTCTAGTAACAACAGTGAAGCAAAACATGTATAAATTTCATTACAGCTGAGCGTCCCCTGGCTCTGAACAATGTGGGCTTTGCTCTATAAATGTTGCTACCAGGCGCCTCACAGATTAATCAAGGAGGTGGTGTATTTTGGCCTCCTTAACTTGTTTGACATTGAATGAACTTTAGCCAACTAATGTTTCTCTTTATTTTCAAAACAAGGTTTTTTTGCGCGATACTTTGTTCAGTTTAAATTATCACATCTACAGAAGCAAAAATCTAGGTGTGCCCTTCGAAATAACACCAGCAATATTCATTTTAAATGCCGTGCTATTTCATTAAAAGTTATACTTTCAAATATTTCAACTGTAGCTCAGAGAAAGTAGAGCCCTAATTGGTGCGACCAAGAAACGAGTCGGGGCCATCATGCAGCTGTTTAAATTAGTTCACATTAATTACAAGCCCCTAGCCTTCTACTGGACACAACAAAAATGAAACATGAGCAGAGCGTAGCGGTTGAACTGTGGTAATAAAAATTTACACCATAAAAATACTTACAGCTTACCATAATATAACATGTTCAGATCAAGACAGCACTTGGGGCGAGCTTTTAAGACCAGCCGGATGATATCGAGGACAAAAAAAACGGCCTACCTCCACTGATGTGACACCTGAGCAGGGGCGAAGCATGCAGCGCACATGTGTATTCAAGCCTGTCTTTCCACATGGCGCTATCCTATTGGGTGCCGGAGAATGGTGGTGACAGGAGCGACCGCGCGTTTGCAGAGACGGTTGCGCTATATTTTGCATGGAACCTGATTTAAGCAATTTGCGTGCTCCATGTGCCGCAGTTTGGGGCAGCGAAATGGGTCAATGCGAGCGCAGTGCAATGCCCGTGCATCGCCATCGGGGCTCGTCCTCGGTGATCAACGATACCCCGGAACCAGGTGAATGTGCCTTTTTGCTTCGACCTACCACCCGACCCAATCGGGCCTAGCGTCTACACCCGCTGGGTATTTCAGTGTAACAGAAATTGTAACCCGTCTACAACCAGCTTCTGCGTGGGCTTGAGGATTGCTGAAACGGACCCGGGGGCGCGGCAGATATCTTTCGAGGGGGTAGTTTATCCACTACACAGTTTTCGTGTACAACGAGTTACGGTTTAATGCTAGTGTTTGGAGTGGAAGTGTCCCGGAGTTTAAGTACCGTCACTGCATAAGCCGACGAGAAGAGATGTCGGCAGCCCGACCCCTTAATGTACTTCGCCCCTAAATTTTCACGGGCATACTTCACAGAAGTCTGTGTTAAAGTGATAATAATATTGCTATAGATTTAATATTCATTATCCGTATTGTTTTATTCACAAGTAGGTCTTACGCGACGGCTTGAAGATAGAATTAGCTATTCCATAATTGATATATAAAATGCATGCTACACGACTTTTTTGAAACTACCAGGCGTTACTTCAGTTCAAGTTGCCGCGAAAGAATGAACGACGTTTTTATTGAGGAAAATGAAAGACTTGTCGACACCTTCTGCAAAACAAAAGAACAACTTTGCTAATATCGCACTTATAAAATTACTTCCCTCAATAGCTCGGTATGTTGCACACAAATCTGAACATCGGTACTTCGCTCTTGTGATTTTGGGTATCTCTACGTCGTAATCATTCAAAATAATTAAGAATGCTTGCCAGGCCGAAGCAATATTAAAAAATGATGCGTTATTCGCGGCAGTAAAATGAGCCTTACTGCGTTTATAACTGATACACTGGCACGAGAATAGACTGCACCATTCTATCCTGTATTGTGTTGCATATTTATCTGGTTTTCCACTTCTGCAACTTAGTGCAACCGTATTTCACCAATTATTCCGACTCTCACCGAGATACGAAACGATGGTATCGCAAACGTTTGAATAGCGCTAATGTACATATGCAAAGGCGGAAAGCGAAGAATGGAGTGTAACCGCACCCACATAACATGTGCAACAGATGCTCACTGGATCTAATATTTCTTATGGAAGTATACGACATCCCGTCATTTATTTGAAATGGCGGAGAGGTAAAAAGCGCACTGTTCAATGCAAAAGACGGAACAACGAGCACAAAATGGAAACACGCAGCCTGCATTTTTACCAAGGAAATGCCTAAACGTCCCCAACCTCAGAGTTGTTCGTATATCTCATTCAATAATGATCGCGACATGAATGATATTCCCAACTGCCGTCGTATAGTTTTCACAATTCTGAAACATTAAACATGCCTGTCGCTTTGTTAATTTTTTTTTCCACTCGCATATTACTTTAAATAACCTCCATCTCTAAAGCAATCTTATTATAGCTCACTTTGGAGTCCGGTAGCTGACATTAGTATTTAACTTCACGTTGAACAACACACAGTCAGTTTTTTTTGGTTTCGAATTCATAGTGGCTCATTGAGCACAGAATTTGTTGTTTTGCTGTTTGACACTGGAAGCAATAAAATAAGTGGCACCAACGAGAGACCAACACACGCTTCAACGTGCTGAAGCTTTCAAACTAAACATAACATCAAAAAAGCAATATTGATGTGCTACAGTTTTTTACAGCAATTGCTCCTTGCATACATCAACGTTCCTGATAAACACCCTGCTATCATAGCTGGTTTTCTATGCAGAGCAAATCTGTGTTTGCGCGATTATATCTCAGTTATGAGAAGCGAAGAGGCCGCGCTAACATCCGCGAATACCAGAAAAAATGCGGCTTTATATCACGCCTGACACAGGACAGACGCACGCTTACTTAAGACCATCTAGATTGATTGAACAACCACGGTGCACTAACATTCCGAAGCATCGTCAAGCGGTGCTTTTCAAGAATGGTTGTAGGCGATATCCTTTCCTTAATAGGCGATATCCTTTCTTTGGCAACTCAAACTGAAAAATTCTGGTCGGCCGGCTAGCCCAGAACGTGGCATTTTTATACAAAATATTTCTAAACCACAAAACCAAGACACACCTATTACTTGTCTAAAAATGCTTCACAGAAATGTAGCATTAGTTCGATTTTTGACAGAACATCGGTGATATAATGATATTTGCAGTGTTTTACTCACTATAAATACTTGTCGACTAAAACATTCCTTGCCTATTTATTTATCAAAATATGAAATTCATACGTCGTATTGCGCTTTGAGTCGTAACTAAACAAGATATCGTTTCAAAGAATAAGTAATCTCGTTATTTCTCACAATAAATAGGTAAGGTTCGCCCAGTTTACATGTTTCTATTTTCAACTGGGAGGAAGATCATGCTTCGTGAGTTTTCTGTACGCTCAATTTCTGCGGAATACTTACGGAGAATGATTTGTCGTTTATGTCGCTCTAATAAAAGTACGAATGGTGTATTATGTTTGAGAGGCTATACAATAAATTATTCTCCGGCGTTTCTCAAAGATGTACCTTGTAATTAGCGGCTCTGCTCCATGAAAGCAGAGAACTGCGTACTCCAAGTATTCCGCATATAACTCTCCTTTAAGAATTGATGGCGACCTCAATTTTCTTCTAATTAAGATAGTCATACAGGTTGAAAATGTCGTTTTTACACAGCTGCAGTGTGCTCGCTGAACTTTCGTGAATCGGCATTCCTGCGGCCCGGTTCTTTACGTCAAGATGCAGTGCCTAGTTCTTTTCTCTTGTTTCGAAGTAGTTCTGCTGTTGACGCTTTCATTGCTCATAATGCTATGTGTTACGGGTAAAGTCAATTTTCGGCGCGTAAGGAAAATCATAATGCATGTAGTGCCCACGAACATTTTGTACTTATTATATACGTGCTCATTTTGTGCAGTGTGGTAAATTTGTTTTATGTTTATCCTGGAATAAAATGCAGATGTCTTGATTATAGCATGACTATGCGTTATTTCTTCTCTTAGAACAGAAGTACACAAACTGAGCAAGCATTATATAACCTTGATCTATACTTAAGGCGCGCACGCCTACCTGCGTATCTGCTACGCAATTGAACTTAGCAGTGGCGTTGGTAGAAATTGGTATCGGGGTAAGGAGTGGGCACGTTTTTTATATAAAAGGGGGGCCGGGGAGAGTGGTCAAGTGTCATTGTGGGCTCTGTATCCCAAGGCAGAAAAAATTCCGGTCGGAGGGGGGGGGGGTACGTTTGCTACCCGCTGCAATCAAAATAAACAACTGATTGCGTTTATACAGCAGTGGAAGGCATGAATACAGAATAAAGGTTCAGAGAAGATGCAAGATGCTTTTATAAACACCGAGGCGAATCATACGACAGTATGCTAAAGTACGTTTCTCTAGTCACGAGTATTAGCTGGCGTTGACTTAAAGCACACACGTCAAGGGTTCGCCAATTTGCGTCAGATGGCAATGACATGAGCCCTCAGCGATCAGAGTCCTGCTAAGGCTGCTTTGAAGTGAAATTTTCCCGCTAATGCCACCAAAATGACGTCCCTTTCTGACCGGATCTTGCGTCACATCCTGTTTATTTTTTGTTCCGCCGGAAGTGTTCCCTCCTCACACAGATGGCGCTAAGCCCCATGAGCAGCTTAAGAGCCGCCATTTTCTGAACGTATGGGCTTCTATGGAAGCTTCACTACCAGTTATCTTTACCTTGGCCTTGGTTTTCGGGATGACGGCGTGGGCTCAAGCCTCCGTGCCTCTGATTTCTTCGCAATGCCTGAGAATATTTTTTCGGCAGCATTATCTCTTTGGAGAATTGCAATCCTTCTCGTCCAGAATAAGATCAGTGTGGTACCTTTTTGGACGTTCAACACGACCACCAAGAAAATTTTTTGTTGTCACCCATCTTTCACCGCTGAAAGTAAGGCTATATAAGCTTGCCATTTTTATCACCATAACTCGCCGCCGAACGTAACGTCTACCAGTACATATTAACAACCACAAATGGCTGTCAGTTTCGTCACCGTTACATCGATTCTTTATGCAAGGTTAATGCTGTGTCACTGGAACTGGCATACCTCACTGCCCCGTTTCCACGTTCGTAACTCCCCACAAAACGTAAGGGTAAAGTGCTTCCACTATTACGGCCACATCTCGCATCCAAAACTGAGGTCAATAAAACCTTGCCATTAAACAACTCTTTGTCTGCCAAAGCTACGGCTACAGCCCCGCCATTATCACGATCATAAGTTTCCGCCGAAAGTGACGCTTAACGCTTGCAAGTTTCATCGCTAAACTTTCCGCTCATGGCACTGGTATGCCGCCGTCATTTTCCCATCTATAACTCGCAGTCGAAAGTAAGGTTGTATACCGTTGCCATTTTCATCGCCATAATTTGACGTCAACGGTAAGGCTATTCGAGGTCATTTTGACCTCCTTATCTGGTCTCACACAGAAAGCCTATATGCCATTGCCAAATCGATCTCCATACCTCACCCCCGGAGGTAAGGCTATCGCCCTTCCTCTATCATGTACATAACTCAATGACGAAGGTGAGCTATCGGCCTTCTAGTTTTACTAGAAGGCCGATAGCTCACCTTCGTCATTGAGTTATGAAAATTTCAAGGCCGAAGGCCTTGAAATTTTCACAGCCAAAACTTACCGGCAGAGGTTAAGGTGTGTACTTGCCGTTTATATCACCATGCGTGGCCGCCGACGTTAAAGCTATACACTTGCAATATTTTACTGGGTAATTCCCCCCCCCAGAAAACGCCATACCCAGGCCAGTCTCAAAACCATATTTCTTCTCAGAAATTTTCGCTATACCTTTCTCTTGTTGAGAGTCTTAAAACGGTGCAAAATGAAAGGCGGGAGGCCTGCCACTATAAAGGACATAACTCGCCGCCGAAGGTAAACATATTCCGTTCCACTTCAGTCCCCCTGCGTTTCCGCCGAAGGTACAAATATTGTCCGGAAAATTTCACAGCTGCAAAACGCCGTACAAAAAAAGTATATGCAATCTTGCCGTTGGCATCGCCCTAATTCACCGCTCGTCGTAAGGCTATAACCCTGTCATTATGGTAGCCTAAAAAAGTAGCAGCATGGCCTCAGGTGCGTCGGAAAGCCATGGAGCCAGACATCTGCATAGGTATGTACGTAGTGGGTGTCCAAGGGTCCCTGCTGATGGCAGCTGGTGCGACCAAGTGAAACGAGAAATGTCTGAGGCCTTCCAAATTCAGAGGGAGGCAGATAATTGTATTATAGTGCCTTCCAATTGCTGTTATGGCTATTGAGCTAAGCTTCATGCAAGGGTGCATGCGCGCGACGTAGCTTGCCGGTGTTGGGTAGCACGCATCTATTACTGTACATTGTTTGTCACCAGTTTTTATCATTTGTAAGCGTTATCATCACTTAAGCCGTGTATGATCGCATTTTTATATATTACATGCCTCAGGTAAAAGATGTTCAGTTGAGGTCTAGCCATTGTCCCGTCTACATCTTTCCAGGTCCCTGTTTGTTTTTGGCCGGTAAAATCGTTAATGGTAAAATGGTAAAAAGTCAACACCAACTAGCCCAAATTTCAGCCTTAGCTGATCCTTGCTGAATTCGGATGCACACTGCTGGTCCTCTCATCGGCGCAGTAGCATCCATAGATTTGTGCCGCATTCGCGGGCGTTTCACGCTATCTTCTCAATATATTGTGAGTTCTCTTCTTTTCTTCATTTCACTCGGCAGTACTTGTTTTTTTATCGGGTCATTGTTACCATGGTTCCAGCTTTTATTCAGCGTTGGCACGTACCTGTTGACTGACATGGCGGCACACCCTCAGCAATAATGGCCGGTGCTATGACCATACAGACGTGACCTCCATAAAAGAAGCAATAACCCTGTGCATATTGCCGCGAACCATGTACGGGTTTGTTTATTTATTGTTTGTTTTAAATGCCCGGCCACGCCCGGCTCTGTTATCTGTGTCCCATGGGAAGCGCGTGTTCTATTCTTTATTTTTACGCCGCACGGGTATCTCATTCAGATAAGCAGAGTGTTTCGCCTTAACGCCGCTAGCCCATAATAATCTTCTTTGATCTACAATGTTCTGGATGTGAATCGACGGTTCCAGAAACTCTCGCGCCGAAAGATAAAAGCCTGCACAGCAGATGCCGCGGCATTCGACTCTACGATGCTCGCCCGCGCAAGTCACTTTGTTCACGGCTGCTTGGCAGCCTCGGTATTCTTTTGAGTTTTTCGGGGAGGACAAGTTCGCTGCAATAAACTTGTTTCTCCTTCAAGACAACTGCGTCGTCCTTGTCTTCGTGACATCTGGTAAGGTGCGGGGTACTCACCCTTTATGCTCCCTACGACATCGGGAAGCCGCCAAGGAAGTCCAACCAGAGAAAGCCGCCGACTGCAAGGACTGCTACCCGAGTTCGGCCTTATGCCAGAAGGGCCCAAGAGAAGAAACGCTGCAACCAACACCATGGTGCATGAAACAACGTCGCCAATCGTCCTGTAGCAGCCCCGGGAACCGCCATCATTTCGGGGAGCCCCCGCTGAAGACCCCGAGGAATGGTTGGAGAAGCTGGAGCGCGTGCGGACCTTCAACAGGTGGGACGATGAAGAATCCTTCCGGCATGTTTTCTATTACTTGGAGGATGCAGCTCGAACATGGTTCGAGAACCACGAGACCACCTTGACCGACTGGACAAAATTCAAAAGCGAGTTCCTTAGGACCTTCACGACCATGGTGAGAAAAGAACGAGCTGCGCTTTTACTGGAAACTCGTACGCAACACCCGAACGAAGGTGTCGTAATCTTCGTTGAGGAAATGAAGCGACTATTTTGTCGCGCGGACCCGGATAAGACGGAAGAAAAGAAACTGACGTTTCTGATGCGAGGAGTAAAGCTAAAACTTTTTGCTTGCCTTGTCCACAACCCCCCCCCCCAAATCGGTGGCCGAGTTCGCCTCCATGGGGGCCGCCATGGAGAAGACATTGGAAATGCGCACGAGGTAGTACGACCGTCCCATCAATGCGTTAGGTGCGGACACGATCGATGCCGGGGCTCTTCGCTCTGACACACTACGTGATAAAATCCGCGCTATCGTCAGGGAAGAACTGCGGAAACTCTTCCCAACAACGCCGCAACCCCAAGTCACCTCTATGAGCGACGTGATACGGGAAGAAATTCAACTCGCTTTGGGGAGTTTTACGCCTCCCGAAGTACCACGTGAGCCTCAAGCTATGACCTACTCCGCGGCTGTTCGACGACACCGCCCTGCTCCAACCCCTCTTTAAGAAGTCCCGCAGTACCGCCGTCCACTGTCACCCACCCGACCCCCTGCACGTCAAAACCAGGCGCCTAGAAAGACGGATGTATGGCGAACCGCCGATAATCGTCTGCTGTGCTATCACTGCGGAGAGGCTGATCACACCTACCGTCGCTTCCCGTAAGGAAACTCGGACTGCGTGGTTTCTTCGTCGACACCCACGCCCCCTACCCGGCCAGCGCCCTACTGAGATCGACTAATACCTGTCCAACACTAATCGAAGCCCAGCCCGCTTCAACCGATCGCCGTCGCCCTACCCATACCAGTCGCCCAACCGCCCTAGCAGTGCTGATTTCGCACGTGGAAGGCCCCCCAGCCCACGCGGGGGAAACTAAAAGCAGCAACTTCTGGAGGTAAAGTTGCAAGATCGCGGAAAAATGAAAACCCTCCAACGACGCAACGACTCGCGGAAGACAGTGATTCACTACATGCCAACATCCCGACGACCTGACCTATCCATGACGAGACTCCCGAACACGATGACAGCTACAAGGCGCGACGCGTACCCGACCTGACCGAGAACTCCGCTGAGAAGACGACGACAACGACAACGCACAGTGCCGGACCGTCAACACACACAAGCCAAGATGCGACGCCCCGACGAAACTGGAACTCGAGGAAGGCGGCGTCCTACGTCAAGGTGTCCATCGACGGCTTTGACGTAGTCGCCCTCGTAGACACGGGAGCCGACTACTCAGTAATGAGAGGACCATTTGCGTCTAAGCTGAAGAAAGTTATGACCAGATAGTACGGTCCGCAGATACGCACAGCGGGAGGACACCTCGGGACGCCAAGTGGAACGTGCACATCCCGCGTCACCATAGACGGCACGACGTACCCTGCCGCGTTCGTCATCTTGCCTAACTGCTCCCACGACGTAATTCTCGGAATGGGCTTTTTGACGGACAACGGCGCAATAATTGATCTGTAGACCAAGTCGATACCCTTTTCCCCCGATCACACTATGACGCCGGAACCGAACACCGTGCAGCTGTAAGGATCGCCGATGATCATGTCACCCTGCCACCCCGCACAAGTTTGATGATCACCGTCTACTGTAAAGGTGCTGCTCCTGACGTTGACGCTATCGTGGAGAGTGACCAAAGGTTTCTTCTCGACCGCGGTGTGTCGGACGCAAGAGGCATTGCGCGGTTTAAGCAGCGCAAATCCTACGTTTTGGACACCAATTTCACTGAGGAGTACCAGCATTTAAACAAGGGCGCTTCAATTGCGTTCCTCGAAGAAACGCAAAAAGCAAGTGGCGTGATCGCGGTTGCCGAATTTGAACGCGCACCCGAAGATACCTTCAAGCTTCCGAATCCCTTCCACTTGAATCCGACATTACCGCAAGCAGAACGAAACAAATTATTGACTTTGCGGCATCGCTACAGGGAGTGTTTTTCGTCGAACTCAAAACTACGTCAGACACCTCTAGCGAAGCACCGAATAATAACCGAAGATGGAGCCCGACCTATCCGACAGTGACCGAACCGCGTTTCTTCCTACGAGCGGGAAGCCATCCGGACTCAAGTCGACGACATGCTCAGCGACGACATTATACAGCCATCGAAAAGCCCCTGGGCTGCGGCGGTTGTACTGGTGAAGAAAAAAGACGGCACATTAGGTTTTGCGTGGACTACCGGCGACTGAACAAAATCACTAAAAAGGACGTATGCCCCGTGCCACGAATCGATGACGCCCTCGACCACATCTGCCATGCGAAGTACTTCTCATTGATGGATCTGAAGACACGCTACTGGCAAATCAAGGTGGACGAGAGAGACTGAGAGAAGACCGCATTTATAACCCCGGACTGCCTATACGATTCCAAGGTGATGCCGTTTGGGCTGTGAACGTCGCGAGCAACGTTTCAAAGAGTCGTGGACACTGTGCTAGCTGGCCTGAAGGGGCACACCTGCCTCGTATACCTTGACGACGTTGTGGTATTCGCCCGGACTTTCGACGAACACCTTGCAAGGTTGGAGTCTGTACTCGAGGCCATTCGTACGTCGGGGTTGACGCTGAAGCCTGAAAAGTGCCGCTTCGCTTACGAGGAACTCAAGTTTTTGGGACACGTCGTCAACGCCGCGGGAGTCCTGCCTGACCCGGCGAAAACATCAGCCATAGCAAACATCCCAAGACGGAAAGACAAAAAGAGCGTGCGAAGATTTCTTGGACTGTGCGCATACTCCTGGCGCTTCGTCGCAAGCTTCGCATGCATCGCAGAGCCACTCACGCGCCTGACAAAAGATAGCACACCTTTCGCCTGGGAAAACGCACAAGAAAAAGCATTCTCCCAGCTGAAAGAACACCTGCAAAGCCCGCCCGTGCTCGCTCATTTCGACGAAAACGCCGAAACAGAAATGCACACGGACGCCAACGATATAGGTTTGGGGGCTGTCCTCGTCCAAAAGCAAAGCGGGTGCAAAAAGGTAATCGCCTATGCAAGCCGTGGTCTATCGAAGGAGGAGAAAAACTACTCTGCCTCGGAAAAAGAGTGCCTGGCAATCATATGAGCCCTTTCAAAATTTCGCCCATACGCGTATGGTAGACCATTAAAAGTTGTGACAGACCACCATGCGCTGTGTTGGCTCGCAAATTTGAAGGAACCCTCCGGCCGTCTTGGGCGGTGGAGTTTAAGCCTGCAAGAGTTCGACGTTACAATCGTCTACAAATCCGGCAGGAAACACTCCGACGGCGACTGCTTGTCCCACGCACCTGTCGACCCACAACCACAAGACTCCGATGAAGAAAGCGCGTTTTTCAGAGTTGTTACGGAGAGCAATCTTGCACCCAGCAGCGTGCCGACCCCGACTTGCGCCTAATTATCGACTACCTCGAAGGGCGAAACGTCGCCGTCCCTAGAGCGTTCAAGCGGAACTTACCAGCTTTCAGCCTCAAAAACTCGCTCCTCGTGCAGAAGAATTTCAGCCCCGGAACGAGAACGAATTATCTACTTGTCATCCCCGCTGACCTTCGTGACGAAATTTTGGAAGCGTCCCACGACGACCCGTCTTCCGGACATCTCGGCCCAGCTCGCACTATTGCAAAACGTAAGGCGAAGTACTTCTGGCCCAACCTTACATCTGACGTCACCCACTACGTTCGGAGTTGCCGTGCCTGCCAGCGACGAAAAACGCCGCCGACACCACCCGCCGGACTTCTGCAACCGATCGCCGTCCCTTCGAAGTCCTTTCAATAGATTGGAATGGACCTTCTAGGCCCGTTCCCTACGTCATGATCAGAGAACAAGTGGATTGTCGTAGCGACAGACTACATGACGCGCTACGCAGAGACCGCCGCTCTTCCGAGGGGGATAGCACAAGAAGTCGCCAAGTTCTTTATAAACAGGTTGTGCTGCGACATGGAGCCCCTGAAGTTCTAATTACAGACTGGGGAACGGCCTTTACCGTGGAGCCGATGCATGGAATCTTACGCTACAGCAACACGGATCACTGAAGGACGACGGAGTACCACCCCCAAACGAACGAACAAACGGAACGTCTGAACAAGACGATTGCGGATATGGTGTCCATGTGCGTCGACGTTGAAAATAAGACTTGGGACGAAGTACTCCCGTATGTCACGTTTGCCTACAATACAGCGAGGCAGGAAACTACGCAGATGGCACCGTTCGAGCTTGTCTACGGAAGACGGCCGACTACGATGCTCGATGCCATGCTTCCGCATGTAGAAGACGACGACCTCAACGCCGACGTCCAAGGATACCTTCAACGTGCGGAGGAGGCCGGTCAGCTCGCTCGAGTTCGTACAACGGACCAGCAGCTGGTGGATGCCGGCCGGTAGAACCTCCGCCGCCGAGACGCCGAGTACCAACCAGGGGATCATGTGTGGGTTTGGCATCCCATTCGACGACGCGGACTCAGTGAGAAGCTTCTGCGACGGTATTTCGGACCCTACCATGTTCTACGACGTGTTGGCCAATTAACCTACGAAGTGATCCACAGTGGTGATTCCGGCACATCACGACGACACACGCGACCCGACGTCGTCCACGTGGTTCGCTTCAAACCGTACTTCGCAAGATGACGAACTCTTGTTGTTGCTGTTTTGTTGTGGCTGTTTGTTCAGACTGTCGTTTTATTTTAGCATCGGCTCGATGCACTCTTAGAGGGGGTTAATGCCGCGAACCATGTACGGGTTTGTTTATTTATTGTTTGTTTTAAATGCCCGGCCGCGCCCTGCTGTGTTATCTGTGTCCAATGCAAAGCGAGTGTTCCATTCTTTATTTTTATGCCGCACGGGTATCCCATTCAGATAAACAGAGTGTTTTGCCCTTACCCCGCTAGCCCAGAATAATCTTCTGTGATCTACAATATTCTGGATGTGGATCGACGGTTCCAGAAACTCTCGCTCCGAAAGATAAAAGCCTGCACAGCAGATGCCGCGGCATTCGATTCTGCGAAGCTCGCCGACGCAAGTCACTTTGTTGACCGCTGCTTCGCCCACTCTGTATTCTTTTGAGTTGTTAGGGGAGCGCAAGTTCGGTCCAATAAACTTGTTTCTCCTTCAAGACAGCTGCGTCGTCCTTGTCTTTGTGACAATATCTCGAAAAACTGTGGCAATCACAATTACGTTGTTCAGGCAGTCGTATGTTGCACCGAACTACCCCACGTGTTTGAAGCCAGCTGGGAAAGCTTTCTTTCGCCGTAAAGTTTCGCTGCGTCGTAACGTTACTGTCACATCTGCCCTCAGCCAAAGCCCAGGTAACCATAGAGTTTTAGTTTAACTCAATACTTAGTGCTCCTTGCCAGCGTTTTAGAGTGAGCTCTAAAAAACATACATCACACAAAACTGGCGAAAGGGGCAGAATATTGGCTTTGTTTCATCTGAAATTTTTTATTATCATCATTACCAATTCCAAACACCCCATCCACAGATCCTGTGACTAGTTTTGGCCAGCTGGTATCTTCCTCTCCTACTACCTTCTTAATCGGGAAGGTATCGCTTTGCTTGTGGAGAGTTTTCCTGCCTCGTGCATTCTTTAAATATTTTCACGCAGACAAGGATGACGCAGTTGTCTTGAAGGAGAAACAAGTTTATTGTAGAGAACTTGTGCTCCCCTAACAACTCAAAAGAATACAGAGGCAGCGAAGCAGCGGTCAACAAAGTTAGTTGCGTCGGCGAGCATCGCACAAGCTCATGCCGCGGCGTCTGCTGTGCAGGCTTTTATCTTTCGGCGCCAGAGTTTCTGGAACCGTCGATTCACATCCAGAACACTGTAGATCACAGAAGATTACTCTGGGCTAGCGGCGTTAAGGCGAAACAGTCTGCTTATCTGAATGAGATAGCTCGTGCGGCATAAAAATAAAGAATGGAACACGCGCTTCGCATAGGACACAAATAGCAGAGCCGGGCGCGGCTGGGCAATAAAAACAAACAATAAATTCACAAACCCGTACATGGTTCGCGGCAATATGTCTTCTCAAAGTCTTACATACGTCTCCTCTATTCGGTCAACTTTTAGTGCTTCTAGCATGGCTGCAGTAATTAGAAAATAAAGTGATTTCCCATAGCCTATATATGCCACATAAATGTGTTTATGGTATTCTGCGGATTTTTATACCTTTTGGTTGACAACATAACTATGTCCATGGTTGAATATTCCTTGCTTAACCCGGCTTGATTCCGGGGTTATTATGAGTCCGTTCTGTCACCTATACCTGTAATTATATTCAAATCTCGATATAACGAATCACAGGTAAATGGCCAAAATCAGTAAGTTTTTTGGAATATTGTTGGAATACCTTCCGGGTATATGCCAGTGGCAATATTAACGAGGTAAAATGATGTACCTTAGAAGTATAGGTATGTACAGACAAGCAAGGTATCAAATCTGAACATTCGACTCACTTCAAAGCGGCTTTATTTAAAGAAATCACTTACTTTCTTCTGGCGAGTGCCGCACGCACGACGGATTGCACTGCCCAATATCTCATCGGGTACATCATCGCACCGAGTGAGGAGAGTGTCGGCTTTGTGTGTAGAAACGCATCCTTTTTTAACACTATCTAATCTTCTTCTCTGTACTGTGACACAAAGGCGTTTTTGTTCCCATCGAGACAATGACTGCTGTCGTTTCTTGGCTCGGCCGCTATCGGCATTTATCATTAGAACTCGCACAAAATTCGCAGTAGGACCCCTTACAACAAATAAATACCTGCTCACACACGTGAATATTTAGAAACAACTGAACCAAGGACCGGCCATCGACGGACACATAAAGCAATGAGAGAGAGAAGTGGAAAAGGCGGCTTAGATGGCTAGACTACTGAACAATTACACTGCAGTGGTGACGCTACATATTGGCCCCTAATATGGTGATGACGGTAGCTGCTCCGCTTGGGGTACACACACAGAAACGGTGGTTTTTGTTTGACGCGAGAGTTACGACGCTGTTGCTTTAACCGAATTTATAATACTGATCATGCTCGACTGTAAAAAAAAAATAAATTACTTGCGCTATTCTAAAATAGGCGCTGTACTAAGATTAGATGTTATGAAATATTTTCGCAATAAAAATATAGAAAATCTGGCGGGGATACTGAAAATGTTCGTAAAGGTGAGAAAGTAGTAAATGTGGGGTTCGGAGTCACGAGATATGACTATAGGATTGGTAAAAAAGCTTGTACACAACCGAGACTAGGCTGATGCGTCTGCAATTCTTGACATCCTCTGGATCTCCATTATTATAAAGCAGAATAGTTTCTCGCATTTAGATCCCAAAGGCACTTTTCCAGAGTTAAATTATTCCGAAAATAGTACAGCGACTTATTGTAGGACCATACCTCCTCCCGGCTTCAAACGATGTAGGGGTATGGAGTCGTAATCTACTTTTCCAATTTTTATGACTTTAAGAGGCTTTCCAAGAACCTATTTAGTAGCTAGAGGGACATCGCAAATTAAGCTTGTGCTCTCAACAGTTTCCAAGGTCGCTTGCATACAGCCTGGTGTAGAATAGTTCTGCTACCCTTACATCTCGTCGAAGATGAGTGTTATGTTACCCTCGTCCTGTGTGACTGCATAAATTGCATTTTCTGATTGGCTAGCTTTCATTTAGTTGCTTTAAGGCTTTACCCTATTTGCAGCTTTCCCTCGATGACTGGCTTGTTATGCGCGGAATGTTGTTTGTTTTGCTACTGTTCATCATTTTGAACCGCTCGGCTACTTAAATTTCATCTGTCATACATCACACTTTCAGGTTCTTACGTTTCGCAATTAGTTCCTTCGTTTTTCAGTATATTTTCCAGTTCGTTTCCTACAGGCTTCTTCCCCACAGCTGGTGCTGATTCACTGAATGACGAGGTTAGGTTCTTATTGTGTCTCTGTACACTTTGTCTGTGTTTAATTTTGTCTGTGTACAATTGTAGTGAGGTAGGGTGTATTCTTTATTTTTGTGATGATAATCGTTGGTTCCTGGAAGAAAGTTAAGACCCAGTAAAGATGGTTGTTGTGGTTCGTTTCCCCGAAGTTCGGTGTCGATCAGGAACCCAATCGCCCGGGCTCCGGTTGATCTGGCAGGAGGCTGGCAGGGCGATGGAGTTGAAGTTCTTGCAGGTGGCGGTCGAATTGACGAACTCAAGGTGTTGGGGTTGATTAGTGTAAGTAAAAGTTTATATGCAACTATTTACAGTGGGAAAACTGGGTACATGTGTAATAAAGGAAAAACTTCAAACCTCAGCTAGAAGCTAGCTCCAAGTGAGGACAAATCACTCGAGCTTCTCAATCTTGTCTAACTCTCCTATCCAGGGAGCGTAAACAAACCGCTCTAGAAACGACGCCCGAGACTCTTCTCGCCGCGGTATCTGTCTAGTTGCCCGGTACAGCACAGTACCCTAAACTTCCGACGCGGTCCTAACCGCTAGCTTAGGGGGCTCAAAAAGCCCAACCTAGCTTTAACGGTCAAAACTCCTTGTCCCGCCGGGAACCGCTCGGATCAGCGCTCAGATAGGAACAACTTGTAAGGGTCAAGTTCGGTCTTAGAAAACCTCGAGCTCACGCTCTCTCTAGAACGCCCCTCTAGCATTCGTACACGCGTAAGGGAGTGCCAAAATTCAGTGAGGCGCCACCATCTCCGGGTCAACGGCCCGTAAAAATTGTTACACAATGAAAAAAAAAGAACACAACACGGCTGAAGTTGATGTTTTTGCATGAAAAGGCTCCCGGTAGGCGCACGTTGTTCAGGCAGTCGTATGTTGCACCGAACTCCCCCACGTGATTTAAGTCAGCTGCGAAAGCTTTCTTTCGCCGTAAAGTTTCGCTGCATCGTAACGTTACTGTCACATCTGCACTCAGCCTAAGCCCCGGTAACCTTAGAGTTTTAGTTTAAGTCAATACTTAGTGCTCCTTGCAAGCGTTTTACAGTGAGCTCTAAAAAACCATAAATCACACAAAAGTGGCATAGCGGGCAGAATATTGGCTTTGTTTCATCTAAAAACATTCATTATCATCATTACCATTTCCAAACACCCCTTCCAAAAATCCTGTGAATAGTTTTGGCGAGTTGGCATCTTCCTCTCCTACTACCTTCTTAATCGTTAAGTTATCGCTTTGCTTGTGGAGAGTTTTCCTGCCTCGTGCATTCTTTAAATATTGTCATGCAGACAAGGATGACGCAGTTGTCTTGAAGAAGAAACAAGTTTATTGGAGCGAACTTGCGGTCCCCTAACAACTCAATAGAATACAGAGACGGCGACGCAGCGGTCAACAAAGTGACTTGTGTCGCGAACATCGCAGAACCGAATGCCGTGGCGTCTGCTGTGCAGGCCTTTATCTTTCAGCGCGAGAGTTTCTGGAACCGTCGATTCACATCCAGAACATTGAAGATCACAGAAGATTATTCTGGGCTACCAGCGTTAGGGCGAAAAACTCTGCTCATCTGGATGAGATAGCCCTTGCGCCATTAAAACAAAGAATGGAACACTCGCTTCGCATAGGACACAGATAGCAGAGCCGGGCGCGGCCGGGCAATAAAAACAAACAATTAATAAACAAACCCGTACATGGTTCGCGGCTTTACCCCCTCTAAGCGTGCACCGACCCGATGCTAAAATAAAACGACAGTCCGAACAAACAGCCACAACAAAACAACAACAAAAAGAGTTCGTCATATTGCGAAGTACGGTTTCAGGCGAACCACGTGGATGACTTCGGGTCGCGTGCATCGTCGTGATGTGCCGGAATCACCACTGGGGATCACTTCGTAGGTTAATTGGACAACACGTCGTAGAATCTGGTAGGGTCCGAAATACCGCCGCAGAAGCTTCTCACTGAGTCCGCGTCGTCGAATGGGAGTTCAAACCCACACAGCATCCCCTGGTTGGTACTCGGCGTCTCGGCGTCGGAGGTTGTAGCGGCCGGCATCCACCAGCTGCTTGTCCGTTATACGAACTCGAGCGAGCTGGCCGGCCTCCTCCGCACGTTGAAGGTATCCTTGGACGTCGGCGTTGAGGTCGTCGTCTTCTACTAGCGGAAGCATGGCGTCGAGCATCGTAGTCGGCCGTCTTCTGTACACAAGCTCGAACGGTGTCATTTGCGTAGTTTCCTGCGTCGCTGTACTGTACGCAAACGTGACATACGGGAGGACTTTGTCCCAAGTCTTATGTTCAATGTCGACGTACATGGACAGCGTATTTGCAATCGTCTTGTTCAGACGTTCGGTTAGTCAGTTCGTTTGGGGGTGGTACGCCGTCGTTCTTCGGTGATCCGTGTTGCTGTAGCGCAAGATTCCTTGCATCAGCTCCGCGGTAAAGGCTGTTCCGCGGTCCGTGATTAAGACTTCAGGGGTTCCATGTCGCAGCACAACCTGGTTTATAAAGAATTTGGCGACTTCTTGTGCTGTCCCCCTCGGAAGAGCGGTGGTCCCTGCGTAGCGCGTCATTTAGTCTGTCGCTACGACAATCCACTTGTTCTCGGATCGTGACGTAGGGAACCGGCCTAGAAGGTTGATTCCAATCGGTTGAAAGGGCCTCGACGGGACGGCGATCGGTTGCAGAAGTCCGGCTGGTCTTGTCGGCGGCGTTTTTCGTCGCTGGCAGTCACGGGAACTCCGAACGAAGTGGGTGACGTCAGATGTAGGGCGGTGCCAGAAGTACTTCGCCTTAATTTTTGCCATAGTGCAAGCTGTGCCGAGATGACCGGAAGACGGGTCGTCCTGGGACGCTTCCAAAATTTCGTCACGAAGGGCTGCGGGGATGACAAGTGGATAATTCTTTATCGTTCCAGGGCTGAAATTCTTCTTCACGAGGACGGAGGTTTTGAGGCTGAATGCTGGTAAGTTGCGATTGAACGCTCTAGGCACGGCGACGTTTCGTCCTTCGAGGTAGTCGATCATTACGCCCAAGTCGGGGTTGGCACGCTGCTGGGCGTCAAGGTCGCTCTCCGTAACAACTCCGAAGAACACTCTGTCTTCATCGGAGTCTTGTGGTCGTGGGTCGACAGGGGCGCGGGACAAGCAGTCGGCGTCCGAATGTTTCCTGTCGGATTTGTAGACGATTGTAACGTCGAACTCTTGCAGGCGCAAACTCCACCGCCCTAAACGGCCAGAGGGGTCCTTCAAATTGGCGAGCCAACAGAGTGCATGGTGGTCTGTCACAACCTTGAAGGGTCTACCATACACGTATGGGCGAAATTTTAAAAAGGCCCATATGATTTCCAGGCACTCTTTTTTGGAGGCAGAGTAGTTTTTCTCCTCCTTCGACAGACCACGGCTTGCATAGGCGACTACCTTTTCGAACCCGCTTATCTTTTGGACGAGGACTGCCCCCAAACCTATATCGCTGGCGTCCGTGTGCATTTCCGTTTCAGCGTTTTCGTCCAAATGAGCGAGCACGGGCGGGTTTTGCAGGCGTTGTTTCAGCTCGCAGAATACTTTTTCTTATGCGTTTTCCCAGGCGAAAAGGGTGCCATCTTCTGTCAGGCGCGTTAGTGGCTCTGCGATGCGTGCGAAGGTTGCGACGAAGCGCTGGTAATATCCACACAGTCCGAGAAATCTTCGCACGCTCTTCTTGTCTTTCGGTCTTGGGAAGTTCGCTATGGCTGATGTTTTCGCCGGGTCAGGCAGTACTCCCGCGGCGTTGACAACGTGTCCCAAAAACTTGATTCCCTCGTAAGCGAAGTGGCACTTTTCGGGCTTCAGCGTTAACCCCGACGTACGGATGGCCTCGAGTACAGATTCCAACCTTGCCAGGTGTTCGTGGAAAGTCAGGGCGAATACCACAACGTCGTCGAGGTATACGAGGCAGGTGTGCAACTTCAGGCCAGCTAGCGCAGTGCCCATGATTCTTTGAAACGTTGCTGGTGCCGTGCACAGCCCAAACGGCATCACCTTGAACTTGTATATACCGTCCGGGGTTATAAATGCGGTCTTCTCTTGGTCTCTCTCGTCCACCTCAATTTTCCAGTAGCCGGTCTTCAGATCCATCGATGAGAAGTACTTCGCATGGCAGAGGTGGTCGAGGGCGTCGTCGATTCATGGCAGGGGGTATACGTCCTTTTTCGTGACTTTGTTTAGTCGCCGATATTCAACGCAAAACCTTAAAGGGCCGTCTTTTTTCTTCACCATTACAACGGGTGCAGCCCAGGGGCTTTTCGATGGCTGTATAATGTCGTCGCTGAGCATGTCGTCGACTTGAGTCCGGATGGCTTCCCGCTCGTAGGAAGAAACGCGGTACGCTGACTGTCGGGTAGGTCGGGCTCCATGTTCGGTTATTATTCGGAGCTTCGCTAGAGGTGTCTGACGTAGTTTTGAGTTTAACGAAAAACACTCCCTGTAGCCACGAAGCAAAGCCAATAACTTGTTTCGTTCTGCTTGCGGGAAAGTCGGAATCAGGCCGAAGGGATTCGGAAGCTTGAAGGTATCTTCGGGTGCGCGTTCAAATTCGGCATCCTCGATCACGTCACTTGCTTGTTGCGTTTCTTCGAGGAACGCAATTGAAGCGCCCTTGTTTATATGCTGCTACTCCTCAATGAAATTGGTGACCAAAACGTGGGATTTGCGCTGCTTAAACCGCGCAATGCCTCTTGCGACAGACACGCCGCGGTCGAGAAGCAACCTTTGGTCACTCTCCAGGATAGCGTCAGCGTCAGGAGCAGCACCTTCACAGTAGACGGTGATCATAAAACTTGCGCGGGGTGGCAGGGTGACATGATCATCGACGATCCTTACAGCTGCACGGTGTTCGGGGTTCGGTTCCGGCTTCATGGAGGGATCGGAGGAAAAACTTATCCACTTGTTCTGCAGATCAATTATGGCGCCGTTGTCCGTCAAAAAATGTCCATTCCGAGAATTACGTCGCGGGAGCAGTTAGGCAAGATGACGAACGCGGCAGGGTACGTCGTGCCGTCTATGGTGACGCGGTATGTGCATGTTCCACTAGGCGTCACGAGGTGTGCTCCCGCTGTGCTTATTTGCGGACCGTCCCATCTGGTGATAACTTTCTTCAGCTTAGACGCAAATGGTCCGCTCATTACTGAGTAATCGGCTCCCGTGTCTACAAGGGCGACTACGTCAAAGCCTTTGATGGACACCTTGACGTCGGACAACGCCTTCCTCGAGTTCCGGCTTCGTCGGGGCGTCGCATCTCGGCTTGTGTGTATTGACGGTCGGGCACTGTGCGTTGTCGTTGTCGTCGTCTTCTCAGCGGAGTTCTCGGTGAGGTCGGGTACGCGTCGCGCCTTGTAGCTGTCGTCGTGTTCGGGAGTCTCGTCATGGATAGGTCACGTCGTCGGGATGTTGCCATGTAGTGAATCACTGTCTTCCGCGAGTCGTTGCGTCATTGGAGGGTTTTCATTTTTCCGCGATCTTGCAACTTTACCTCCAGAAGTTGCTGCTTTTAGTTTCCCCCGCGTGGGCTGGGGGACCTTCCACGTGCGAAATCAGCACTGCTAGGGCGGTTGGGCGACTGGTATGGGTAGGGCGACGGCGATCGGTTGAAGCGGGCTGGGCTTCGATTAGTGTTGGACAGGTATTAGTCGATCTCAGTAGGGCGCTGGCCGTGTAGGGGGCGTGGGTGTCGACGAAGAAACCACGCAGTCCGAGTTTCCTTACGGGAAGCGACGGTAGGTGTGATCAGCCTCTGCGCAGTGATAGCACAGCAGACGATTATCGGCGGTTCGCCATACATCCGTCTTTCTAGGCGCCTGGTTTTGACGTGCAGGGGGTCGGGTGGGTGACAGTGGACGGCGGTACTGCGGGACTTCTTAAAGAGGGGTTGGAGCAGGGCGGTGTCGTTGAACAGCCGCGGAGTAGGTCATAGCTTGAGGCTCACGTGGTACTTCGGGAGGCGTAAAACTCCCCAAAGCGAGTGGAATTTCTTCCCGTATCACGTCGCTCATAGAGGTGACTTGGGGTTGCGGCGTTGTTGGGAAGAGTTTCCGCAGTTCTTCCCTGGCGATAGCGCGGATTTTATCACGTAGTGTGTCAGAGCGAAGAGCCCCGGCATCGATCGTGTCCGCACCTAGCGCATTGATGGGACGGTCGTACTACCTCGTGCGCATTTCCAATGTCTTCTCCATGGCGGCCCCCTTGGAGGCGAACTCGGCCACCGATTTGGGGGGGGGGGGGTTGCGGACAAGGCAAGCAAAAAGTTTTAGCTTTACTCCTCGCATCAGAAACGTCAGTTTCTTTTCTTCCGTCTTATCCGGGTCCGCGCGACAAAATAGTCGCTTCATTTCCTCAACGAAGATTACGACACCTTCGTTCGGGTGTTGCGTACGAGTTTCCAGTAAAAGCGCAGCTCGTTCTTTTCTCACCATGGTCGTGAAGGTCCTAAGGAACTCGCTTTTGAATTGCGGACAGTCGGTCAAGGCGCTCTCGTTGGTCTCGAACCAAGTTCGAGCTGCATCCTCCCAGTAAAAGAAAACATGCCAGAAGGTTTCTTCGTCGTCCCACCTGTTGAAGGTCCGCATGGGCTCCAGCTTCTATACCCATTCCTCGGGGCCTTCAGCGGGGGCTCCCCGGAACGAGGGCGGTTCCCGGGGCTGCTGCAGGACGATTGGCGACGTTGTTTCTTGCACCATGGTGCTGGTTGCAGCGTTCTTCTCTTGGACCCTTCTGGCATAAAACTGAACTTGGATAGCAATCCTTGCAGTCAGCGGCTTTCTCTGGTTGGACTGGCTTGGCGGCTTCCAGATGTCGTAGGGAGCATAAAGGGTGAGTACCCAGCACCTCCTTCAGATGTCACGAAGACAAGAACGACGCAGTTGTCTTGAAGAAGAAACAGGTTGGGTAGCAGAGCCGGGCGCGGCCGGGAATTAAAAACAAACAATAAATAAACAGACCCGTACAGGGTTCGCGGCAATATGTCTTCTCAAAGTCTTACATAGGTCTCCTATATTCGGTTAACTTTTTGTGCTTCTAGCATGGCTGCGGTAATTACGAAATCAAGTGATTTCCATAGCCTATATATGCCACATAAATGTGTTTATGGTATTCTGAGGATTTTTATACCTTTTCAATGACAACATAACTATGTCCATGTTTGAATATTCTTTGCTAAACCCGGCTTGATCGCGGGGTTATTATGAGTCCGTGCTGTCACCTATGCCGGTATAATCAGTCAAATCTCGATATAACGAATCACAGGGAAATGGCCAAAATCAGTACGTTTTTTGAAATATTGTTGGAATACATTCTGGGTATATGCCAGTGGCAATATTATGAGTAAAATGATGTACCTTAGAAGTATAGGTATGTACAGACAAGCAAGTTATCAAATCTGAACATTCGACTCACTTCAAAGCGGCTTTATTTGAAGAAATCACTTACTTTCTTCTGGCGAGTGCCGCACGGACGACGGATTTCACTGCCCAATATCTCATTGGGTACATCATCGCACCGAGTGAGGAGAGTGTCGGCTTTGTGTGTAGAAACGCATCCTTTTTTAACACTATCTAATCTTCTTCTCTGTACTGTGACACACAGGTGTTTTTGTTCCCGTCGAGACAGTGACTGCAGTCGTTTCTTGGCTCGGTCGCTATCTGCATTTATCATAAAAACTCGCACAAAATTCGCAGTAGGACCCCTTACAACAAATAAATACCTGCCCACACACGTGAATAGTTACAAACAACTGAACCAAGGACCGGCCATCGACGGACACATAAAGCAATGAGAGAGAGAAGTGGAAAAGGCGGCTTAGATGGCTAGACTACTGCACAATTACCCTGCAGTGGTGACGCTACATATTGGCCCCTAATATGGTGATGATGGTACCTGCTCCGCTTGGGGTACACACACAGAAACGGCGGTTTTTGTTTTACGCGAGAGTTACGATACTGTTGCTTTAACCGAATTCATATAAGAGATCATCCTCGACTGTAAAACAAGAAAATAAATTACTTGCGCTATTCTAAAATAGGCGCTGAACTGAGATTATTAGTTATGAAATATTTTTCTATTGAAAATATAGAAAATCTGACGGGGATACTGAAAATGTTCGTAAAGGTGAGAAATTAGTAAATGTGGGGTTAGGAGTAACGAGATATGACGGTATAGGATTGGTAAAAAAGTTTGTACACAACCGAGACTAGGCTGATGCGTCTGCAATTTTGACATCCTCTGGATCTCCCTTATTATAAAGCAGAATAGTGTCTCATTTTTAGATCCCAAGGGCATTTTTTCAGAGTTAAATTATTCTGAAAATAGTACAGCGATTTACTGTAGGACCATACCTCCTCCCGCCTTCAAACGATGTAGGGGTAAGGAGTCGTAATCTTCTACTTTTCCAATTTTTATGACTATGAGAGGCTTTCCAAGAACCTCTTTAGTAGCTAGAGGGACATCGCAAATTAAGCTTGTGCTCTCAGCAGTTTCCAAGGTCGCTTGCATACAGCCTGGTGTAGAATAGTTCTGCTACCATTACATCTCGTCGAAGATGTGTGTTATGTTACCCTCGTCGTGTGTGACTGCATACATTGCCTTTTCTGATTGGCTAGATTTCATTTAGTTGCTTTGGCTTTACCCTATTTGCAGCTTTCCCTCGATGACTGGCTTGGTATGCGCGGTATGTTGTTTGTTTTGCTACTGTTCATCATTTTGGACAGCTCGGCTACTTAAATTTTATCTGCCATACATCACACTTTCAGGTTCTTACGTTTCGCAATTAGTTCCTTCGTTTTTCAGTATATTTTCCAGTTTGTTTTCTACAGGCTTCTTCCCCACAGCTGGTGCTGATTCACTGAATGACGAGGTTAGGTTCTTATTGTGTCTCTGTACACTTTGTCTGTGTTTAATTTTGTCTGTGTACAATTGTAGTGAGGTAGGGTGTATTCTTTATTTTTGTGATGATAATCGTTGGTTCCTGGAAGAAAGTTAAGACCCAGTAAAGATGGTTGTTGTGGTTCGTTTCCCCGAAGTTCGGTGTCGATCAGGAACCCAATCGCATGGGCTCCGGTTGATCAGGCAGGAGGCTGGCAGGGCGATGGTGTTGAAGTTCTTGCAGGTGGCGGTCGAGTTGACGAACTCAAGGCGTTGGGGTTGATTAGGTGAAACTAAGAGTTTATATGCAGCTATTTACTGTGGGAAAACTGGGTACATGTGTAACAAAAGGAAAAACTTCAAACCTCAGCTAGAAGCTAGCTCCAAGTGAGCACAAATCACTCGAGCTTCGCAATTTCGTCTAACTCTCCTATCCAGGGAGCGTAAACAAACCGCTCTAGAAACGACGCCCGAGACTCTTCTCGCCACGGTATCTGTCTAGTTGCCCGGTACAGCGCTGTACCCTAAACTTCCGACGCGGTCCTAACCGCTAGCTTATGGGGCTCACAAATCCCAACCTAGCTTTAACGGTCAAAACTCCTTGTCCCGCCGGGAACTGCCCGGATCAGCGCTCAGATAGGAACAACTTCTAACGGTCAAGTTCGGTCTTAGAAAACGTCGAGCACACGCTCTCTCTAGAACACCCCCGTAGCATTTGTACACGCGTAAGGGAGTGCCGAAATTCAGTGAGGCGCCACCATCTTCGGGTCAACGGCCCGTAAAAAGTGTTACACAATGAAATAAAAAGCACAAAACACGGCTAAAGTTGATGTTTTCGCCTAAAAAGGCTCCTGGTTCATAAAAGATATAGGCGCATGTTGTTCAGGCAGTCGTATGTTGCACCGAACTACCCCACCTGCTTTAAGCCAGCTGCGAAAGCTTTCTTTAGCCGTAAAGTTTCGCTGCATCGTAACGTTAGTGTCACATCTGCACTCAGCCAAAGCCCAGGTAACCATAAAGTTTTAATTTAAGTCAATACTTAGTGCTCCTTGCAAGCGTTTTACAGTGAGCTCTAAAAAAACATACATCACACAAAAGTGGCATAAGGGGCAGAATATTTGCTTTGTTTCATCTGAAAACTTTCATTATCATCATTACCATTTCCAAACACCCCTTCCACCGATTTTGTGAATAGTTTTGGCGAGCTGGTATCTTCCCCTCCTACTACCTTCTTAATCGGGAAGTTATCGCTTTGCTTGGGGGGAGGTTTCCTGCCTCGTGCATTCTTTAAATATTTTCACGCAGACAAGGATGACGCAGTTGTCTTGAAGGAGAAACAAGTTTATTGTAGAGAACTTGTGCTCCCCTAACAACTCAAAAGAATACAGAGGCAGCGAAGCAGCGGTCAACAAAGTTAGTTGCGTCGGCGAGCATCGCACCACCTCATGCCGCGGCGTCTGCTGTGCAGGCTTTTATCTTTCGGCGCCAGAGTTTCTGGAACCGTCGATTCACATCCAGAACACTGTAGATCACAGAAGATTACTCTGGGCTAGCGGCGTTAAGGCGAAACAGTCTGCTTATCTGAATGAGATAGCTCGTGCGGCATAAAAATAAAGAATGGAACACGCGCTTCGCATAGGACACAAATAGCAGAGCCGGGCGCGGCTGGGCAATAAAAACAAACAATAAATTCACAAACCCGTACATGGTTCGCGGCAATATGTCTTCTCAAAGTCTTACATACGTCTCCTCTATTCGGTCAACTTTTAGTGCTTCTAGCATGGCTGCAGTAATTAGAAAATAAAGTGATTTCCCATAGCCTATATATGCCACATAAATGTGTTTATGGTATTCTGCGGATTTTTATACCTTTTGGTTGACAACATAACTATGTCCATGGTTGAATATTCCTTGCTTAACCCGGCTTGATTCCGGAGTTATTATGAGTCCGTTCTGTCACCTATACCTGTAATTATATTCAAATCTCGATATAACGAATCACAGGTAAATGGCCAAAATCAGTAAGTTTTTTGGAATATTGTTGGAATACCTTCCGGGTATATGCCAGTGGCAATATTAACGAGGTAAAATGATGTACCTTAGAAGTATAGGTATGTACAGACAAGCAAGGTATCAAATCTGAACATTCGACTCACTTCAAAGCGGCTTTATTTAAAGAAATCACTTACTTTCTTCTGGCGAGTGCCGCACGCACGACGGATTGCACTGCCCAATATCTCATCGGGTACATCATCGCACCGAGTGAGGAGAGTGTCGGCTTTGTGTGTAGAAACGCATCCTTTTTTAACACTATCTAATCTTCTTCTCTGTACTGTGACACAAAGGCGTTTTTGTTCCCATCGAGACAATGACTGCTGTCGTTTCTTGGCTCGGCCGCTATCGGCATTTATCATTAGAACTCGCACAAAATTCGCAGTAGGACCCCTTACAACAAATAAATACCTGCTCACACACGTGAATATTTAGAAACAACTGAACCAAGGACCGGCCATCGACGGACACATAAAGCAATGAGAGAGAGAAGTGGAAAAGGCGGCTTAGATGGCTAGACTACTGAACAATTACACTGCAGTGGTGACGCTACATATTGGCCCCTAATATGGTGATGACGGTAGCTGCTCCGCTTGGGGTACACACACAGAAACGGTGGTTTTTGTTTGACGCGAGAGTTACGACGCTGTTGCTTTAACCGAATTTATAATACTGATCATGCTCGACTGTAAAAAAAAATAAATTACTTGCGCTATTCTAAAATAGGCGCTGTACTAAGATTAGATGTTATGAAATATTTTTGCATTAAAAATATAGAAAATCTGGCGGGGATACTGAAAATATTCGTAAAGGTGAGAAAGTAGTAAATGTGGGGTTCGGAGTCACGAGATATGACTATAGGATTGGTAAAAAAGCTTGTACACAACCGAGACTAGGCTGATGCGTCTGCAATTCTTGACATCCTCTGGATCTCCATTATTATAAAGCAGAATAGTTTCTCGCATTTAGATCCCAAAGGCACTTTTCCAGAGTTAAATTATTCCGAAAATAGTACAGCGACTTATTGTAGGACCATACCTCCTCCCGCCTTCAAACGATGTAGGGGTATGGAGTCGTAATCTACTTTTCCAATTTTTATGACTTTAAGAGGCTTTCCAAGAACCTTTTTAGTAGCTAGAGGGACATCGCAAATTAAGCTTGTGCTCTCAACAGTTTCCAAGGTCGCTTGCATACAGCCTGGTGTAGAATAGTTCTGCTACCCTTACATCTCGTCGAAGATGAGTGTTATGTTACCCTCGTCCTGTGTGACTGCATACATTGCATTTTCTGATTGGCTAGCTTTCATTTAGTTGCTTTAAGGCTTTACCCTATTTGCAGCTTTCCCTCGATGACTGGCTTGTTATGCGCGGAATGTTGTTTGTTTTGCTACTGTTCATCATTTTGAACCGCTCGGCTACTTAAATTTCATCTGTCATACATCACACTTTCAGGTTCTTACGTTTCGCAATTAGTTCCTTCGTTTTTCAGTATATTTTCCAGTTCGTTTCCTACAGGCTTCTTCCCCACAGCTGGTGCTGATTCACTGAATGACGAGGTTAGGTTCTTATTGTGTCTCTGTACACTTTGTCTGTGTTTAATTTTGTCTGTGTACAATTGTAGAGAGGTAGGGTGTATTTATTTTTGTGATGATAATCGTTGGTTCCTGGAAGAAAGTTAAGACCCAGTAAAGATGGTTGTTGTGGTTCGTTTCCCCGAAGTTCGGTGTCGATCAGGAACCCAGTCGCCCGGGCTCCGGTTGATCTGGCAGGAGGCTGGCAGGGCGATGGTGTTGAAGTTCTTGCAGGTGGCGGTCGAATTGACGAACTCAAGGTGTTGGGGTTGATTAGTGTAAGTAAAAGTTTATATGCAACTATTTACAGTGGGAAAACTGGGTACATGTGTAATAAAGGAAAAACTTCAAACCTCAGCTAGAAGCTAGCTCCAAGTGAGGACAAATCACTCGAGCTTCTCAATCTTGTCTAACTCTCCTATCCAGGGAGCGTAAACAAACCGCTCTAGAAACGACGCCCGAGACTCTTCTCGCCGCGGTATCTGTCTAGTTGCCCGGTACAGCACAGTACCCTAAACTTCCGACGCGGTCCTAACCGCTAGCTTAGGGGGCTCAAAAAGCCCAACCTAGCTTTAACGGTCAAAACTCCTTGTCCCGCCGGGAACCGCTCGGATCAGCGCTCAGATAGGAACAACTTGTAAGGGTCAAGTTCGGTCTTAGAAAACCTCGAGCTCACGCTCTCTCTAGAACGCCCCTCTAGCATTCGTACACGCGTAAGGGAGTGCCAAAATTCAGTGAGGCGCCACCATCTCCGGGTCAACGGCCCGTAAAAATTGTTACACAATGAAAAAAAAAGAACACAACACGGCTGAAGTTGATGTTTTTGCATGAAAAGGCTCCCGGTAGGCGCACGTTGTTCAGGCAGTCGTATGTTGCACCGAACTACCCCACGTGATTTAAGTCAGCTGCGAAAGCTTTCTTTCGCCGTAAAGTTTCGCTGCATCGTAACGTTACTGTCACATCTGCACTCAGCCTAAGCCCCGGTAACCTTAGAGTTTTAGTTTAAGTCAATACTTAGTGCTCCTTGCAAGCGTTTTACAGTGAGCTCTAAAAAACCATAAATCACACAAAAGTGGCATAGCGGGCAGAATATTGGCTTTGTTTCATCTAAAAACATTCATTATCATCATTACCATTTCCAAACACCCCTTCCAAAAATCCTGTGAATAGTTTTGGCGAGTTGGCATCTTCCTCTCCTACTACCTTCTTAATCGTTAAGTTATCGCTTTGCTTGTGGAGAGTTTTCCTGCCTCGTGCATTCTTTAAATATTGTCATGCAGACAAGGATGACGCAGTTGTCTTGAAGAAGAAACAAGTTTATTGGAGCGAACTTGCGGTCCCCTAACAATTCAAAAGAATGCAGAGGCGGCGAAGCAGCGGTCAACAAAGTGACTTGTGTCGCGAACATCGCAGAACCGAATGCCGTGGCGTCTGCTGTGCAGGCCTTTATCTTTCAGCGCGAGAGTTTCTGGAACCGTCGATTCACATCCAGAACATTGAAGATCACAGAAGATTATTCTGGGCTACCAGCGTTAGGGCGAAAAACTCTGCTCATCTGGATGAGATAGCCCTTGCGCCATTAAAACAAAGAATGGAACACTCGCTTCGCATAGGACACAGATAGCAGAGCCGGGCGCGGCCGGGCAATAAAAACAAACAATTAATAAACAAACCCGTACATGGTTCGCGGCTTTACCCCCTCTAAGCGTGCACCGACCCGATGCTAAAATAAAACGACAGTCCGAACAAACAGCCACAACAAAACAACAACAAAAAGAGTTCGTCATATTGCGAAGTACGGTTTCAGGCGAACCACGTGGATGACTTCGGGTCGCGTGCATCGTCGTGATGTGCCGGAATCACCACTGGGGATCACTTCGTAGGTTAATTGGACAACACGTCGTAGAATCTGGTAGGGTCCGAAATACCGCCGCAGAAGCTTCTCACTGAGTCCGCGTCGTCGAATGGGAGTTCAAACCCACACAGCATCCCCTGGTTGGTACTCGGCGTCTCGGCGTCGGAGGTTGTAGCGGCCGGCATCCACCAGCTGCTTGTCCGTTATACGAACTCGAGCGAGCTGGCCGGCCTCCTCCGCACGTTGAAGGTATCCTTGGACGTCGGCGTTGAGGTCGTCGTCTTCTACTAGCGGAAGCATGGAGTCGAGCATCGTAGTCGGCCGTCTTCTGTACACAAGCTCGAACGGTGTCATTTGCGTAGTTTCCTGCGTCGCTGTATTGTACGCAAACGTGACATACGGGAGGACTTTGTCCCAAGTCTTATGTTCAATGTCGACGTACATGGACAGCGTATTTGCAATCGTCTTGTTCAGACGTTCGGTTAGTCAGTTCGTTTGGGGGTGGTACGCCGTCGTTCTTCGGTGATCCGTGTTGCTGTAGCGCAAGATTCCTTGCATCAGCTCCGCGGTAAAGGCTGTTCCGCGGTCCGTGATTAACACTTCAGGGGTTCCATGTCGCAGCACAACCTGGTTTATAAAGAATTTGGCGACTTCTTGTGCTGTCCCCCTCGGAAGAGCGGTGGTCCCTGCGTAGCGCGTCATTTAGTCTGTCGCTACGACAATCCACTTGTTCTCGGATCGTGACGTAGGGAACCGGCCTAGAAGGTTGATTCCAATCTGTTGAAAGGGCCTCGACGGGACGGCGATCGGTTGCAGAAGTCCGGCTGGTCTTGTCGGCGGCGTTTTTCGTCGCTGGCAGTCACGGGAACTCCGAACGAAGTGGGTGACGTCAGATGTAAGGCGGTGCCAGAAGTACTTCGCCTTAATTTTTGCCATAGTGCAAGCTGTGCCGAGATGACCGGAAGACGGGTCGTCCTGGGACGCTTCCAAAATTTCGTCACGAAGGGCTGCGGGGATGACAAGTGGATAATTCTTTATCGTTCCAGGGCTGAAATTCTTCTTCACGAGGACGGAGGTTTTGAGGCTGAATGCTGGTAAGTTGCGATTGAACGCTCTAGGCACGGCGACGTTTCGTCCTTCGAGGTAGTCGATCATTACGCCCAAGTCGGGGTTGGCACGCTGCTGGGCGTCAAGGTCGCTCTCCGTAACAACTCCGAAGAACACTCTGTCTTCATCGGAGTCTTGTGGTCGTGGGTCGACAGGGGCGCGGGACAAGCAGTCGGCGTCCGAATGTTTCCTGTCGGATTTGTAGACGATTGTAACGTCGAACTCTTGCAGGCGCAAACTCCACCGCCCTAAACGGCCAGAGGGGTCCTTCAAATTGGCGAGCCAACAGAGTGCATGGTGGTCTGTCACAACCTTGAAGGGTCTACCATACACGTATGGGCGAAATTTTAAAAAGGCCCATATGATTTCCAGGCACTCTTTTTTGGAGGCAGAGTAGTTTTTCTCCTCCTTCGACAGACCACGGCTTGCATAGGCGACTACCTTTTCGAACCCGCTTATCTTTTGGACGAGGACTGCCCCCAAACCTATATCGCTGGCGTCCGTGTGCATTTCCGTTTCAGCGTTTTCGTCCAAATGAGCGAGCACGGGCGGGTTTTGCAGGCGTTGTTTCAGCTCGCAGAATACTTTTTCTTATGCGTTTTCCCAGGCGAAAAGGGTGCCATCTTCTGTCAGGCGCGTTAGTGGCTCTGCGATGCGTGCGAAGGTTGCGACGAAGCGCTGGTAATATGCACACAGTCCGAGAAATCTTCGCACGCTCTTCTTGTCTTTCGGTCTTGGGAAGTTCGCTATGGCTGATGTTTTCGCCGGGTCAGGCAGTACTCCCGCGGCGTTGACAACGTGTCCCAAAAACTTGATTTCCTCGTAAGCGAAGTGGCACTTTTCGGGCTTCAGCGTTAACCCCGACGTACGGATGGCCTCGAGTACAGATTCCAACCTTGCCAGGTGTTCGTGGAAAGTCAGGGCGAATACCACAACGTCGTCGAGGTATACGAGGCAGGTGTGCAACTTCAGGCCAGCTAGCGCAGTGCCCATGATTCTTTGAAACGTTGCTGGTGCCGTGCACAGCCCAAACGGCATCACCTTGAACTTGTATATACCGTCCGGGGTTATAAATGCGGTCTTCTCTTGGTCTCTCTCGTCCACCTCAATTTTCCAGTAGCCGGTCTTCAGATCCATCGATGAGAAGTACTTCGCATGGCAGAGGTGGTCGAGGGCGTCGTCGATTCATGGCAGGGGGTATACGTCCTTTTTCGTGACTTTGTTTAGTCGCCGATATTCAACGCAAAACCTTAAAGGGCCGTCTTTTTTCTTCACCATTACAACGGGTGCAGCCCAGGGGCTTTTCGATGGCTGTATAATGTCGTCGCTGAGCATGTCGTCGACTTGAGTCCGGATGGCTTCCCGCTCGTAGGAAGAAACGCGGTACGCTGACTGTCGGGTAGGTCGGGCTCCATGTTCGGTTATTATTCGGAGCTTCGCTAGAGGTGTCTGACGTAGTTTTGAGTTTAACGAAAAACACTCCCTGTAGCCACGAAGCAAAGCCAATAACTTGTTTCGTTCTGCTTGCGGGAAAGTCGGAATCAGGCCGAAGGGATTCGGAAGCTTGAAGGTATCTTCGGGTGCGCGTTCAAATTCGGCATCCTCGATCACGTCACTTGCTTGTTGCGTTTCTTCGAGGAACGCAATTGAAGCGCCCTTGTTTATATGCTGCTACTCCTCAATGAAATTGGTGACCAAAACGTGGGATTTGCGCTGCTTAAACCGCGCAATGCCTCTTGCGACAGACACGCCGCGGTCGAGAAGCAACCTTTGGTCACTCTCCAGGATAGCGTCAGCGTCAGGAGCAGCACCTTCACAGTAGACGGTGATCATAAAACTTGCGCGGGGTGGCAGGGTGACATGATCATCGACGATCCTTACAGCTGCACGGTGTTCGGGGTTCGGTTCCGGCTTCATGGAGGGATCGGAGGAAAAACTTATCCACTTGTTCTGCAGATCAATTATGGCGCCGTTGTCCGTCAAAAAATGTCCATTCCGAGAATTACGTCGCGGGAGCAGTTAGGCAAGATGACGAACGCGGCAGGGTACGTCGTGCCGTCTATGGTGACGCGGTATGTGCATGTTCCACTAGGCGTCACGAGGTGTGCTCCCGCTGTGCTTATTTGCGGACCGTCCCATCTGGTGATAACTTTCTTCAGCTTAGACGCAAATGGTCCGCTCATTACTGAGTAATCGGCTCCCGTGTCTACAAGGGCGACTACGTCAAAGCCTTTGATGGACACCTTGACGTCGGACAACGCCTTCCTCGAGTTCCGGCTTCGTCGGGGCGTCGCATCTCGGCTTGTGTGTATTGACGGTCGGGCACTGTGCGTTGTCGTTGTCGTCGTCTTCTCAGCGGAGTTCTCGGTGAGGTCGGGTACGCGTCGCGCCTTGTAGCTGTCGTCGTGTTCGGGAGTCTCGTCATGGATAGGTCACGTCGTCGGGATGTTGCCATGTAGTGAATCACTGTCTTCCGCGAGTCGTTGCGTCATTGGAGGGTTTTCATTTTTCCGCGATCTTGCAACTTTACCTCCAGAAGTTGCTGCTTTTAGTTTCCCCCGCGTGGGCTGGGGGACCTTCCACGTGCGAAATCAGCACTGCTAGGGCGGTTGGGCGACTGGTATGGGTAGGGCGACGGCGATCGGTTGAAGCGGGCTGGGCTTCGATTAGTGTTGGACAGGTATTAGTCGATCTCAGTAGGGCGCTGGCCGTGTAGGGGGCGTGGGTGTCGACGAAGAAACCACGCAGTCCGAGTTTCCTTACGGGAAGCGACGGTAGGTGTGATCAGCCTCTGCGCAGTGATAGCACAGCAGACGATTATCGGCGGTTCGCCATACATCCGTCTTTCTAGGCGCCTGGTTTTGACGTGCAGGGGGTCGGGTGGGTGACAGTGGACGGCGGTACTGCGGGACTTCTTAAAGAGGGGTTGGAGCAGGGCGGTGTCGTTGAACAGCCGCGGAGTAGGTCATAGCTTGAGGCTCACGTGGTACTTCGGGAGGCGTAAAACTCCCCAAAGCGAGTGGAATTTCTTCCCGTATCACGTCGCTCATAGAGGTGACTTGGGGTTGCGGCGTTGTTGGGAAGAGTTTCCGCAGTTCTTCCCTGGCGATAGCGCGGATTTTATCACGTAGTGTGTCAGAGCGAAGAGCCCCGGCATCGATCGTGTCCGCACCTAGCGCATTGATGGGACGGTCGTACTACCTCGTGCGCATTTCCAATGTCTTCTCCATGGCGGCCCCCTTGGAGGCGAACTCGGCCACCGATTTGGGGGGGGGGGGTTGCGGACAAGGCAAGCAAAAAGTTTTAGCTTTACTCCTCGCATCAGAAACGTCAGTTTCTTTTCTTCCGTCTTATCCGGGTCCGCGCGACAAAATAGTCGCTTCATTTCCTCAACGAAGATTACGACACCTTCGTTCGGGTGTTGCGTACGAGTTTCCAGTAAAAGCGCAGCTCGTTCTTTTCTCACCATGGTCGTGAAGGTCCTAAGGAACTCGCTTTTGAATTGCGGACAGTCGGTCAAGGCGCTCTCGTTGGTCTCGAACCAAGTTCGAGCTGCATCCTCCCAGTAAAAGAAAACATGCCAGAAGGTTTCTTCGTCGTCCCACCTGTTGAAGGTCCGCATGGGCTCCAGCTTCTATACCCATTCCTCGGGGCCTTCAGCGGGGGCTCCCCGGAACGAGGGCGGTTCCCGGGGCTGCTGCAGGACGATTGGCGACGTTGTTTCTTGCACCATGGTGCTGGTTGCAGCGTTCTTCTCTTGGACCCTTCTGGCATAAAACTGAACTTGGATAGCAATCCTTGCAGTCAGCGGCTTTCTCTGGTTGGACTGGCTTGGCGGCTTCCAGATGTCGTAGGGAGCATAAAGGGTGAGTACCCAGCACCTCCTTCAGATGTCACGAATACAAGAACGACGCAGTTGTCTTGAAGAAGAAACAGGTTGGGTAGCAGAGCCGGGCGCGGCCGGGAATTAAAAACAAACAATAAATAAACAGACCCGTACAGGGTTCGCGGCAATATGTCTTCTCAAAGTCTTACATAGGTCTCCTATATTCGGTTAACTTTTTGTGCTTCTAGCATGGCTGCGGTAATTACGAAATCAAGTGATTTCCATAGCCTATATATGCCACATAAATGTGTTTATGGTATTCTGAGGATTTTTATACCTTTTCAATGACAACATAACTATGTCCATGTTTGAATATTCTTTGCTAAACCCGGCTTGATCGCGGGGTTATTATGAGTCCGTGCTGTCACCTATGCCGGTATAATCAGTCAAATCTCGATATAACGAATCACAGGGAAATGGCCAAAATCAGTAAGTTTTTTGAAATATTGTTGGAATACATTCTGGGTATATGCCAGTGGCAATATTATGAGTAAAATGATGTACCTTAGAAGTATAGGTATGTACAGACAAGCAAGTTATCAAATCTGAACATTCGACTCACTTCAAAGCGGCTTTATTTGAAGAAATCACTTACTTTCTTCTGGCGAGTGCCGCACGGACGACGGATTTCACTGCCCAATATCTCATTGGGTACATCATCGCACCGAGTGAGGAGAGTGTCGGCTTTGTGTGTAGAAACGCATCCTTTTTTAACACTATCTAATCTTCTTCTCTGTACTGTGACACACAGGTGTTTTTGTTCCCGTCGAGACAGTGACTGCAGTCGTTTCTTGGCTCGGTCCCTATCTGCATTTATCATAAAAACTCGCACAAAATTCGCAGTAGGACCCCTTACAACAAATAAATACCTGCCCACACACGTGAATAGTTACAAACAACTGAACCAAGGACCGGCCATCGACGGACACATAAAGCAATGAGAGAGAGAAGTGGAAAAGGCGGCTTAGATGGCTAGACTACTGCACAATTACCCTGCAGTGGTGACGCTACATATTGGCCCCTAATATGGTGATGATGGTACCTGCTCCGCTTGGGGTACACACACAGAAACGGCGGTTTTTGTTTTACGCGAGAGTTACGATACTGTTGCTTTAACCGAATTCATATAAGAGATCATCCTCGACTGTAAAACAAGAAAATAAATTACTTGCGCTATTCTAAAATAGGCGCTGAACTGAGATTATTAGTTATGAAATATTTTTCTATTGAAAATATAGAAAATCTGACGGGGATACTGAAAATGTTCGTAAAGGTGAGAAATTAGTAAATGTGGGGTTAGGAGTAACGAGATATGACGGTATAGGATTGGTAAAAAAGTTTGTACACAACCGAGACTAGGCTGATGCGTCTGCAATTTTGACATCCTCTGGATCTCCCTTATTATAAAGCAGAATAGTGTCTCATTTTTAGATCCCAAGGGCATTTTTTCAGAGTTAAATTATTCTGAAAATAGTACAGCGATTTACTGTAGGACCATACCTCCTCCCGCCTTCAAACGATGTAGGGGTAAGGAGTCGTAATCTTCTACTTTTCCAATTTTTATGACTATGAGAGGCTTTCCAAGAACCTCTTTAGTAGCTAGAGGGACATCGCAAATTAAGCTTGTGCTCTCAGCAGTTTCCAAGGTCGCTTGCATACAGCCTGGTGTAGAATAGTTCTGCTACCATTACATCTCGTCGAAGATGTGTGTTATGTTACCCTCGTCGTGTGTGACTGCATACATTGCCTTTTCTGATTGGCTAGATTTCATTTAGTTGCTTTGGCTTTACCCTATTTGCAGCTTTCCCTCGATGACTGGCTTGGTATGCGCGGTATGTTGTTTGTTTTGCTACTGTTCATCATTTTGGACAGCTCGGCTACTTAAATTTTATCTGCCATACATCACACTTTCAGGTTCTTACGTTTCGCAATTAGTTCCTTCGTTTTTCAGTATATTTTCCAGTTTGTTTTCTACAGGCTTCTTCCCCACAGCTGGTGATCATTCACTTAATGATGAGGTTAGGTTCTTATTTTGTCTCTGTACACTTTGTCTGTGTTTCATTTTTTTGTGTACAATTGTAGTGAGGTAGGGTGTATTCTTTATTTTTGTGATGCTAATCGTTGGTTCCTGGAAAAAAGTTAAGACCCAGTAAAGATGGTTGTTGTGGTTCGTTTCCCCGAAGTTCGGTGTCGATCAGGAACCCAATCGCATGGGCTCCGGTTGATCAGGCAGGAGGCTGGCAGGGCGATGGTGTTGAAGTTCTTGCAGGTGGCGGTCGAGTTGACGAACTCAAGGCGTTGGGGTTGATTAGGTGAAACTAAGAGTTTATATGCAGCTATTTACTGTGGGAAAACTGGGTACATGTGTAACAAAAGGAAAAACTTCAAACCTCAGCTAGAAGCTAGCTCCAAGTGAGCACAAATCACTCGAGCTTCGCAATTTCGTCTAACTCTCCTATCCAGGGAGCGTAAACAAACCGCTCTAGAAACGACGCCCGAGACTCTTCTCGCCACGGTATCTGTCTAGTTGCCCGGTACAGCGCTGTACCCTAAACTTCCGACGCGGTCCTAACCGCTAGCTTATGGGGCTCACAAATCCCAACCTAGCTTTAACGGTCAAAACTCCTTGTCCCGCCGGGAACTGCCCGGATCAGCGCTCAGATAGGAACAACTTCTAACGGTCAAGTTCGGTCTTAGAAAAGGTCGAGCACACGCTCTCTCTAGAACACCCCCGTAGCATTTGTACACGCGTAAGGGAGTGCCGAAATTCAGTGAGGCGCCACCATCTTCGGGTCAACGGCCCGTAAAAAGTGTTACACAATGAAATAAAAAGCACAAAACACGGCTAAAGTTGATGTTTTCGCCTAAAAAGGCTCCTGGTTCATAAAAGATATAGGCGCATGTTGTTCAGGCAGTCGTATGTTGCACCGAACTACCCCACCTGCTTTAAGCCAGCTGCGAAAGCTTTCTTTAGCCGTAAAGTTTCGCTGCATCGTAACGTTAGTGTCACATCTGCACTCAGCCAAAGCCCAGGTAACCATAAAGTTTTAATTTAAGTCAATACTTAGTGCTCCTTGCAAGCGTTTTACAGTGAGCTCTAAAAAAACATACATCACACAAAAGTGGCATGAGGGGCAGAATATTTGCTTTGTTTCATCTAAAAACTTTCATTATCATCATTACCATTTCCAAACACCCCTTCCACCGATTTTGTGAATAGTTTTGGCGAGCTGGTATCTTCCCCTCCTACTACCTTCTTAATCGGGAAGTTATCGCTTTGCTTGGGGGGAGGTTTCCTGCCTCGTGCATTCTTTAAATATCTTCACGCAGACAAGGATGACGCAGTTGTCTTGAAGGAGAAACAAGTTTATTGTAGAGAACTTGTGCTCCCCTAACAACTCAAAAGAATACAGAGGCAGCGAAGCAGCGGTCAACAAAGTTAGTTGCGTCGGCGAGCATCGCACCACCTCATGCCGCGGCGTCTGCTGTGCAGGCTTTTATCTTTCGGCGCCAGAGTTTCTGGAACCGTCGATTCACATCCAGAACACTGTAGATCACAGAAGATTACTCTGGGCTAGCGGCGTTAAGGCGAAACAGTCTGCTTATCTGAATGAGATAGCTCGTGCGGCATAAAAATAAAGAATGGAACACGCGCTTCGCATAGGACACAAATAGCAGAGCCGGGCGCGGCTGGGCAATAAAAACAAACAATAAATTCACAAACCCGTACATGGTTCGCGGCAATATGTCTTCTCAAAGTCTTACATACGTCTCCTCTATTCGGTCAACTTTTAGTGCTTCTAGCATGGCTGCAGTAATTAGAAAATAAAGTGATTTCCCATAGCCTATATATGCCACATAAATGTGTTTATGGTATTCTGCGGATTTTTATACCTTTTGGTTGACAACATAACTATGTCCATGGTTGAATATTCCTTGCTTAACCCGGCTTGATTCCGGAGTTATTATGAGTCCGTTCTGTCACCTATACCTGTAATTATATTCAAATCTCGATATAACGAATCACAGGTAAATGGCCAAAATCAGTAAGTTTTTTGGAATATTGTTGGAATACCTTCCGGGTATATGCCAGTGGCAATATTAACGAGGTAAAATGATGTACCTTAGAAGTATAGGTATGTACAGACAAGCAAGGTATCAAATCTGAACATTCGACTCACTTCAAAGCGGCTTTATTTAAAGAAATCACTTACTTTCTTCTGGCGAGTGCCGCACGCACGACGGATTGCACTGCCCAATATCTCATCGGGTACATCATCGCACCGAGTGAGGAGAGTGTCGGCTTTGTGTGTAGAAACGCATCCTTTTTTAACACTATCTAATCTTCTTCTCTGTACTGTGACACAAAGGCGTTTTTGTTCCCATCGAGACAATGACTGCTGTCGTTTCTTGGCTCGGCCGCTATCGGCATTTATCATTAGAACTCGCACAAAATTCGCAGTAGGACCCCTTACAACAAATAAATACCTGCTCACACACGTGAATATTTAGAAACAACTGAACCAAGGACCGGCCATCGACGGACACATAAAGCAATGAGAGAGAGAAGTGGAAAAGGCGGCTTAGATGGCTAGACTACTGAACAATTACACTGCAGTGGTGACGCTACATATTGGCCCCTAATATGGTGATGACGGTAGCTGCTCCGCTTGGGGTACACACACAGAAACGGTGGTTTTTGTTTGACGCGAGAGTTACGACGCTGTTGCTTTAACCGAATTTATAATACTGATCATGCTCGACTGTAAAAAAAAATAAATTACTTGCGCTATTCTAAAATAGGCGCTGTACTAAGATTAGATGTTATGAAATATTTTTGCATTAAAAATATAGAAAATCTGGCGGGGATACTGAAAATGTTCGTAAAGGTGAGAAAGTAGTAAATGTAGGGTTCGGAGTCACGAGATATGACTATAGGATTGGTAAAAAAGCTTGTACACAACCGAGACTAGGCTGATGCGTCTGCAATTCTTGACATCCTCTGGATCTCCATTATTATAAAGCAGAATAGTTTCTCGCATTTAGATCCCAAAGGCACTTTTTCAGAGTTAAATTATTCCGAAAATAGTACAGCGACTTATTGTAGGACCATACCTCCTCCCGCCTTCAAACGATGTAGGGGTATGGAGTCGTAATCTACTTTTCCAATTTTTATGACTTTAAGAGGCTTTCCAAGAACCTTTTTAGTAGCTAGAGGGACATCGCAAATTAAGCTTGTGCTCTCAACAGTTTCCAAGGTCGCTTGCATACAGCCTGGTGTAGAATAGTTCTGCTACCCTTACATCTCGTCGAAGATGAGTGTTATGTTACCCTCGTCCTGTGTGACTGCATACATTGCATTTTCTGATTGGCTAGCTTTCATTTAGTTGCTTTAAGGCTTTACCCTATTTGCAGCTTTCCCTCGATGACTGGCTTGTTATGCGCGGAATGTTGTTTGTTTTGCTACTGTTCATCATTTTGAACCGCTCGGCTACTTAAATTTCATCTGTCATACATCACACTTTCAGGTTCTTACGTTTCGCAATTAGTTCCTTCGTTTTTCAGTATATTTTCCAGTTCGTTTCCTACAGGCTTCTTCCCCACAGCTGGTGCTGATTCACTGAATGACGAGGTTAGGTTCTTATTGTGTCTCTGTACACTTTGTCTGTGTTTAATTATGTCTGTGTACAATTGTAGTGAGGTAGGGTGTATTTATTTTTGTGATGATAATCGTTGGTTCCTGGAAGAAAGTTAAGACCCAGTAAAGATGGTTGTTGTGGTTCGTTTCCCCGAAGTTCGGTGTCGATCAGGAACCCAATCGCCCGGGCTCCGGTTGATCTGGCAGGAGGCTGGCAGGGCGATGGTGTTGAAGTTCTTGCAGGTGGCGGTCGAATTGACGAACTCAAGGTGTTGGGGTTGATTAGTGTAAGTAAAAGTTTATATGCAACTATTTACAGTGGGAAAACTGGGTACATGTGTAATAAAGGAAAAACTTCAAACCTCAGCTAGAAGCTAGCTCCAAGTGAGGACAAATCACTCGAGCTTCTCAATCTTGTCTAACTCTCCTATCCAGGGAGCGTAAACAAACCGCTCTAGAAACGACGCCCGAGACTCTTCTCGCCGCGGTATCTGTCTAGTTGCCCGGTACAGCACAGTACCCTAAACTTCCGACGCGGTCCTAACCGCTAGCTTAGGGGGCTCAAAAAGCCCAACCTAGCTTTAACGGTCAAAACTCCTTGTCCCGCCGGGAACCGCTCGGATCAGCGCTCAGATAGGAACAACTTGTAAGGGTCAAGTTCGGTCTTAGAAAACCTCGAGCTCACGCTCTCTCTAGAACGCCCCTCTAGCATTCGTACACGCGTAAGGGAGTGCCAAAATTCAGTGAGGCGCCACCATCTCCGGGTCAACGGCCCGTAAAAATTGTTACACAATGAAAAAAAAGAACACAACACGGCTGAAGTTGATGTTTTTGCATGAAAAGGCTCCCGGTAGGCGCACGTTGTTCAGGCAGTCGTATGTTGCACCGAACTACCCCACGTGATTTAAGTCAGCTGCGAAAGCTTTCTTTCGCCGTAAAGTTTCGCTGCATCGTAACGTTACTGTCACATCTGCACTCAGCCTAAGCCCCGGTAACCTTAGAGTTTTAGTTTAAGTCAATACTTAGTGCTCCTTGCAAGCGTTTTACAGTGAGCTCTAAAAAACCATAAATCACACAAAAGTGGCATAGCGGGCAGAATATTGGCTTTGTTTCATCTAAAAACATTCATTATCATCATTACCATTTCCAAACACCCCTTCCAAAAATCCCGTGAATAGTTTTGGCGAGTTGGCATCTTCCTCTCCTACTACCTTCTTAATCGTTAAGTTATCGCTTTGCTTGTGGAGAGTTTTCCTGCCTCGTGCATTCTTTAAATATTGTCATGCAGACAAGGATGACGCAGTTGTCTTGAAGAAGAAACAAGTTTATTGGAGCGAACTTGCGGTCCCCTAACAATTCAAAAGAATGCAGAGGCGGCGAAGCAGCGGTCAACAAAGTGACTTGTGTCGCGAACATCGCAGAACCGAATGCCGTGGCGTCTGCTGTGCAGGCCTTTATCTTTCAGCGCGAGAGTTTCTGGAACCGTCGATTCACATCCAGAACATTGAAGATCACAGAAGATTATTCTGGGCTACCAGCGTTAGGGCGAAAAACTCTGCTCATCTGGATGAGATAGCCCTTGCGCCATTAAAACAAAGAATGGAACACTCGCTTCGCATAGGACACAGATAGCAGAGCCGGGCGCGGCCGGGCAATAAAAACAAACAATTAATAAACAAACCCGTACATGGTTCGCGGCTTTACCCCCTCTAAGCGTGCACCGACCCGATGCTAAAATAAAACGACAGTCCGAACAAACAGCCACAACAAAACAACAACAAAAAGAGTTCGTCATATTGCGAAGTACGGTTTCAGGCGAACCACGTGGATGACTTCGGGTCGCGTGCATCGTCGTGATGTGCCGGAATCACCACTGGGGATCACTTCGTAGGTTAATTGGACAACACGTCGTAGAATCTGGTAGGGTCCGAAATACCGCCGCAGAAGCTTCTCACTGAGTCCGCGTCGTCGAATGGGAGTTCAAACCCACACAGCATCCCCTGGTTGGTACTCGGCGTCTCGGCGTCGGAGGTTGTAGCGGCCGGCATCCACCAGCTGCTTGTCCGTTATACGAACTCGAGCGAGCTGGCCGGCCTCCTCCGCACGTTGAAGGTATCCTTGGACGTCGGCGTTGAGGTCGTCGTCTTCTACTAGCGGAAGCATGGAGTCGAGCATCGTAGTCGGCCGTCTTCTGTACACAAGCTCGAACGGTGTCATTTGCGTAGTTTCCTGCGTCGCTGTATTGTACGCAAACGTGACATACGGGAGGACTTTGTCCCAAGTCTTATGTTCAATGTCGACGTACATGGACAGCGTATTTGCAATCGTCTTGTTCAGACGTTCGGTTAGTCAGTTCGTTTGGGGGTGGTACGCCGTCGTTCTTCGGTGATCCGTGTTGCTGTAGCGCAAGATTCCTTGCATCAGCTCCGCGGTAAAGGCTGTTCCGCGGTCCGTGATTAACACTTCAGGGGTTCCATGTCGCAGCACAACCTGGTTTATAAAGAATTTGGCGACTTCTTGTGCTGTCCCCCTCGGAAGAGCGGTGGTCCCTGCGTAGCGCGTCATTTAGTCTGTCGCTACGACAATCCACTTGTTCTCGGATCGTGACGTAGGGAACCGGCCTAGAAGGTTGATTCCAATCTGTTGAAAGGGCCTCGACGGGACGGCGATCGGTTGCAGAAGTCCGGCTGGTCTTGTCGGCGGCGTTTTTCGTCGCTGGCAGTCACGGGAACTCCGAACGAAGTGGGTGACGTCAGATGTAAGGCGGTGCCAGAAGTACTTCGCCTTAATTTTTGCCATAGTGCAAGCTGTGCCGAGATGACCGGAAGACGGGTCGTCCTGGGACGCTTCCAAAATTTCGTCACGAAGGGCTGCGGGGATGACAAGTGGATAATTCTTTATCGTTCCAGGGCTGAAATTCTTCTTCACGAGGACGGAGGTTTTGAGGCTGAATGCTGGTAAGTTGCGATTGAACGCTCTAGGCACGGCGACGTTTCGTCCTTCGAGGTAGTCGATCATTACGCCCAAGTCGGGGTTGGCACGCTGCTGGGCGTCAAGGTCGCTCTCCGTAACAACTCCGAAGAACACTCTGTCTTCATCGGAGTCTTGTGGTCGTGGGTCGACAGGGGCGCGGGACAAGCAGTCGGCGTCCGAATGTTTCCTGTCGGATTTGTAGACGATTGTAACGTCGAACTCTTGCAGGCGCAAACTCCACCGCCCTAAACGGCCAGAGGGGTCCTTCAAATTGGCGAGCCAACAGAGTGCATGGTGGTCTGTCACAACCTTGAAGGGTCTACCATACACGTATGGGCGAAATTTTAAAAAGGCCCATATGATTTCCAGGCACTCTTTTTTGGAGGCAGAGTAGTTTTTCTCCTCCTTCGACAGACCACGGCTTGCATAGGCGACTACCTTTTCGAACCCGCTTATCTTTTGGACGAGGACTGCCCCCAAACCTATATCGCTGGCGTCCGTGTGCATTTCCGTTTCAGCGTTTTCGTCCAAATGAGCGAGCACGGGCGGGTTTTGCAGGCGTTGTTTCAGCTCGCAGAATACTTTTTCTTATGCGTTTTCCCAGGCGAAAAGGGTGCCATCTTCTGTCAGGCGCGTTAGTGGCTCTGCGATGCGTGCGAAGGTTGCGACGAAGCGCTGGTAATATGCACACAGTCCGAGAAATCTTCGCACGCTCTTCTTGTCTTTCGGTCTTGGGAAGTTCGCTATGGCTGATGTTTTCGCCGGGTCAGGCAGTACTCCCGCGGCGTTGACAACGTGTCCCAAAAACTTGATTTCCTCGTAAGCGAAGTGGCACTTTTCGGGCTTCAGCGTTAACCCCGACGTACGGATGGCCTCGAGTACAGATTCCAACCTTGCCAGGTGTTCGTGGAAAGTCAGGGCGAATACCACAACGTCGTCGAAGTATACGAGGCAGGTGTGCAACTTCAGGCCAGCTAGCGCAGTGCCCATGATTCTTTGAAACGTTGCTGGTGCCGTGCACAGCCCAAACGGCATCACCTTGAACTTGTATATACCGTCCGGGGTTATAAATGCGGTCTTCTCTTGGTCTCTCTCGTCCACCTCAATTTTCCAGTAGCCGGTCTTCAGATCCATCGATGAGAAGTACTTCGCATGGCAGAGGTGGTCGAGGGCGTCGTCGATTCATGGCAGGGGGTATACGTCCTTTTTCGTGACTTTGTTTAGTCGCCGATATTCAACGCAAAACCTTAAAGGGCCGTCTTTTTTCTTCACCATTACAACGGGTGCAGCCCAGGGGCTTTTCGATGGCTGTATAATGTCGTCGCTGAGCATGTCGTCGACTTGAGTCCGGATGGCTTCCCGCTCGTAGGAAGAAACGCGGTACGCTGACTGTCGGGTAGGTCGGGCTCCATGTTCGGTTATTATTCGGAGCTTCGCTAGAGGTGTCTGACGTAGTTTTGAGTTTAACGAAAAACACTCCCTGTAGCCACGAAGCAAAGCCAATAACTTGTTTCGTTCTGCTTGCGGGAAAGTCGGAATCAGGCCGAAGGGATTCGGAAGCTTGAAGGTATCTTCGGGTGCGCGTTCAAATTCGGCATCCTCGATCACGTCACTTGCTTGTTGCGTTTCTTCGAGGAACGCAATTGAAGCGCCCTTGTTTATATGCTGCTACTCCTCAATGAAATTGGTGACCAAAACGTGGGATTTGCGCTGCTTAAACCGCGCAATGCCTCTTGCGACAGACACGCCGCGGTCGAGAAGCAACCTTTGGTCACTCTCCAGGATAGCGTCAGCGTCAGGAGCAGCACCTTCACAGTAGACGGTGATCATAAAACTTGCGCGGGGTGGCAGGGTGACATGATCATCGACGATCCTTACAGCTGCACGGTGTTCGGGGTTCGGTTCCGGCTTCATGGAGGGATCGGAGGAAAAACTTATCCACTTGTTCTGCAGATCAATTATGGCGCCGTTGTCCGTCAAAAAGTCCATTCCGAGAATTACGTCGCGGGAGCAGTTAGGCAAGATGACGAACGCGGCAGGGTACGTCGTGCCGTCTATGGTGACGCGGTATGTGCATGTTCCACTTGGCGTCACGAGGTGTGCTCCCGCTGTGCTTATTTGCGGACCGTCCCATCTGGTGATAACTTTCTTCAGCTTAGACGCAAATGGTCCGCTCATTACTGAGTAATCGGCTCCCGTGTCTACAAGGGCGACTACGTCAAAGCCTTTGATGGACACCTTGACGTCGGACGCCGCCTTCCTCGAGTTCCGGCTTCGTCGGGGCGTCGCATCTCGGCTTGTGTGTCTTGACGGTCGGGCACTGTGCGTTGTCGTTGTCGTCGTCTTCTCAGCGGAGTTCTCGGTGAGGTCGGGTACGCGTCGCACCTTGTAGCTGTCGTCGTGTTCGGGAGTCTCGTCATGGATAGGTCACGTCGTCGGGATGTTGCCATGTAGTGAATCACTGTCTTCCGCGAGTCGTTGCGTCATTGGAGGGTTTTCATTTTTCCGCGATCTTGCAACTTTACCTCCAGAAGTTGCTGCTTTTAGTTTCCCCCGCGTGGGCTGGGGGACCTTCCACGTGCGAAATCAGCACTGCTAGGGCGGTTGGGCGACTGGTATGGGTAGGGCGACGGCGATCGGTTGAAGCGGGCTGGGCTTCGATTAGTGTTGGACAGGTATTAGTCGATCTCAGTAGGGCGCTGGCCGTGTAGGGGGCGTGGGTGTCGACGAAGAAACCACGCAGTCCGAGTTTCCTTACGGGAAGCGACGGTAGGTGTGATCAGCCTCTCCGCAGTGATAGCACAGCAGACGATTATCGGCGGTTCGCCACACATCCGTCTTTCTAGGCGCCTGGTTTTGACGTGCAGGGGGTCGGGTGGGTGACAGTGGACGGCGGTACTGCGGGACTTCTTAAAGAGGGGTTGGAGCAGGGCGGTGTCGTTGAACAGCCGCGGAGTAGGTCATAGCTTGAGGCTCACGTGGTACTTCGGGAGGCGTAAAACTCCCCAAAGCGAGTTGAATTTCTTCCCGTATCACGTCGCTCATAGAGGTGACTTGGGGTTGCGGCGTTGTTGGGAAGAGTTTCCGCAGTTCTTCCCTGGCGATAGCGCGGATTTTATCACGTAGTGTGTCAGAGCGAAGAGCCCCGGCATCGATCGTGTCCGCACCTAGCGCATTGATGGGACGGTCGTACTACCTCGTGCGCATTTCCAATGTCTTCTCCATGGCGGCCCCCTTGGAGGCGAACTCGGCCACCGATTTGGGGGGGGGGGTTGCGGACAAGGCAAGCAAAAAGTTTTAGCTTTACTCCTCGCATCAGAAACGTCAGTTTCTTTTCTTCCGTCTTATCCGGGTCCGCGCGACAAAATAGTCGCTTCATTTCCTCAACGAAGATTACGACACCTTCGTTCGGGTGTTGCGTACGAGTTTCCAGTAAAAGCGCAGCTCGTTCTTTTCTCACCATGGTCGTGAAGGTCCTAAGGAACTCGCTTTTGAATTGCGGACAGTCGGTCAAGGCGCTCTCGTTGGTCTCGAACCAAGTTCGAGCTGCATCCTCCCAGTAAAAGAAAACATGCCAGAAGGTTTCTTCGTCGTCCCACCTGTTGAAGGTCCGCATGGGCTCCAGCTTCTATACCCATTCCTCGGGGTCTTCAGCGGGGGCTCCCCGGAACGAGGGTGGTTCCCGGGGCTGCTGCAGGACGATTGGCGACGTTGTTTCTTGCACCATGGTGCTGGTTGCAGCGTTCTTCTCTTGGACCCTTCTGGCATAAAACTTAACTTGGTTAGCAATCCTTGCAGTCAGCGGCTTTCTCTGGTTGGACTGGCTTGGCGGCTTCCAGATGTCGTAGGGAGCATAAAGGGTGAGTACCCAGCACCTCCTTCAGATGTCACGAAGACAAGAACGACGCAGTTGTCTTGAAGAAGAAACAGTTGGGTAGCAGAGCCGGGCGCGGCCGGGCATTAAAAACAAACAATAAATAAACAGACCCGTACAGGGTTCGCGGCAATATGTCTTCTCAAAGTCTTACATAGGTCTCCTATATAAGGTTAACTTTTAGTGCTTCTAGCATGGCTGCGGTAATTACGAAATCAAGTTATTTCCATAGCCTATATATGCCACATAAATGTGTTTATGGTATTCTGAGGATTTTTATACCTTTTCAATGACAACATAACTATGTCCATGTTTGAATATTCTTTGCTAAACCCGGCTTGATCGCGGGGTTATTATGAGTCCGTGGTGTCACCTATGCCGGTATAATCAGTCAAATCTCGATATAACGAATCACAGGGAAATGGCCAAAATCAGTAAGTTTTTTGAAATATTGTTGGAATACATTCTGGGTATATGCCAGTGGCAATATTATGAGTAAAATAGTGTACCTTAGAAGTATAGGTATGTACAGACAAGCAAGTTATCAAATCTGAACATTCGACTCAATTCAAAGCGGCTTTATTTGAAGAAATCACTTACTTTCTTCTGGCGAGTGCCGCACGGACGACGGATTTCACTGCCCAATATCTCATTGGGTACATCATCGCACCGAGTGAGGAGAGTGTCGGCTTTGTGTGTAGAAACGCATCCTTTTTTAACACTATCTAATCTTCTTCTCTGTACTGTGACACACAGGTGTTTTTGTTCCCGTCGAGACAATGACTGCAGTCGTTTCTTGGCTCGGTCGCTATCTGCATTTATCATAAAAACTCGCACAAAATTCGCAGTAGGACCCCTTACAACAAATAAATACCTGCCCACACACGTGAATAGTTACAAACAACTGAACCAAGGACCGGCCATCGACGGACACATAAAGCAATGAGAGAGAGAAGTGGAAAAGGCGGCTTAGATGGCTAGACTACTGCACAATTACACTGCAGTGGTGACGCTACATATTGGCCCCTAATATGGTGATGATGGTACCTGCTCTGCTTGGGGTACACACACAGAAACGGCGGTTTTTGTTTTACGCGAGAGTTACGATACTGTTGCTTTAACCGAATTCATATAAGAGATCATCCTCGACTGTAAAACAAGAAAATAAATTACTTGCGCTATTCTAAAATAGGCGCTGAACTGAGATTATTAGTTATGAAATATTTTTCTATTGAAAATATAGAAAATCTGACGGGGATACTGAAAATGTTCGTAAAGGTTAGAAATTAGTAAATGTGGGGTTAGGAGTAACGAGATATGACGGTATAGGATTGGTAAAAAAGTTTGTACACAACCGAGACTAGGCTGATGCATCTGCAATTTTGACATCCTCTGGATCTCCCTTATTATAAAGCAGAATAGTGTCTCATTTTTAGATCCCAAGGGCATTTTTTCAGAGTTAAATTATTCTGAAAATAGTACAGCGATATACTGTAGGACCATACCTCCTCCCGCCTTCAAACGATGTAGGGGTAAGGAGTCGTAATCTTCTACTTTTCCAATTTTTATGACTATGAGAGGCTTTCCAAGAACCTCTTTAGTAGCTAGAGGGACATCGCAAATTAAGCTTGTGCTCTCAGCAGTTTCCAAGGTCGCTTGCATAGAGCCTGGTGTAGAATAGTTCTGCTACCATTACATCTTGTCGAAGATGTGTGTTATGTTACCCTCGTCGTGTGTGACTGCATACATTGCCTTTTCTGATTGGCTAGATTTCATTTAGTTGCTTTGGCTTTACCCTATTTGCAGCTTTCCCTCGATGACTGGCTTGGTATGCGCGGTATGTTGTTTGTTTTGCTACTGTTCATCATTTTGGACAGCTCGGCTACTTAAATTTTATCTGCCATACATCACTCTTTCAGGTTCTTACGTTTCGCAATTAGTTCCTTCGTTTTTCCGTATATTTTCCAGTTTGTTTTCTACAGGCTTCTTCCCCACAGCTGGTGATCATTCACTTAATGATGAGGTTAGGTTCTTATTTTGTCTCTGTACACTTTGTCTGTGTTTCATTTTTTTGTGTACAATTGTAGTGAGGTAGGGTGTATTCTTTATTTTTGTGATGCTAATCGTTGGTTCCTGGAAAAAAGTTAAGACCCAGTAAAGATGGTTGTTGTGGTTCGTTTCCCCGAAGTTCGGTGTCGATCAGGAACCCAATCGCATGGGCTCCGGTTGATCAGGCAGGAGGCTGGCAGGGCGATGGTGTTGAAGTTCTTGCAGGTGGCGGTCGAGTTGACGAACTCAAGGCGTTGGGGTTGATTAGGTGAAACTAAGAGTTTATATGCAGCTATTTACAGTGGGAAAACTGGGTACATGTGTAACAAAAGGAAAAACTTCAAACCTCAGCTAGAAGCTAGCTCCAAGTGAGCACAAATCACTCGAGCTTCGCAATTTCGTCTAACTCTCCTATCCAGGGAGCGTAAACAAACCGCTCTAGAAACGACGCCCGAGACTCTTCTCGCCACGGTATCTGTCTAGTTGCCCGGTACAGCGCTGTACCCTAAACTTCCGACGCGGTCCTAACCGCTAGCTTATGGGGCTCACAAATCCCAACCTAGCTTTAACGGTCAAAACTCCTTGTCCCGCCGGGAACTGCCCGGATCAGCGCTCAGATAGGAACAACTTCTAACGGTCAAGTTCGGTCTTAGAAAACGTCGAGCACACGCTCTCTCTAGAACACCCCCGTAGCATTTGTACACGCGTAAGGGAGTGCCGAAATTCAGTGAGGCGCCACCATCTTCGGGTCAACGGCCCGTAAAAAGTGTTACACAATGAAATAAAAAGCACAAAACACGGCTAAAGTTGATGTTTTCGCCTAAAAAGGCTCCCGGTTCATAAAAGATATAGGCGCATGTTGTTCAGGCAGTCGTATGTTGCACCGAACTACCCCACCTGCTTTAAGCCAGCTGCGAAAGCTTTCTTTAGCCGTAAAGTTTCGCTGCATCGTAACGTTAGTGTCACATCTGCACTCAGCCAAAGCCCAGGTAACCATAAAGTTTTAATTCAAGTCAATACTTAGTGCTCCTTGCAAGCGTTTTACAGTGAGCTCTAAAAAAACATACATCACACAAAAGTGGCATAAGGGGCAGAATATTTGCTTTGTTTCATCTAAAAACTTTCATTATCATCATTACCATTTCCAAACACCCCTTCCACCGATTTTGTGAATAGTTTTGGCGAGCTGGTATCTTCCTCTCCTACTACCTTCTTAATCGGGAAGTTATCGCTTTGCTTGGGGGGAGGTTTCCTGCCTCGTGCATTCTTTAAATATTGTCACGCAGACAAGGATGACGCAGTTGTCTTGAAAGAGAAACAAGTTTATTGGAGCAAACTTGTGCTCCCCTAACAATTCAAAAGAATGCAGAGGCGGCGAAGCAGCGGTCAACAAAGTGACGTGCGTCGGCGAGCGTCGTAGAACCGAATGGCGAGGCGTCTGCTGTGCAGGCTTTTATCTTTCCGCGCGAGAGTTTCTGGAACTAGCAATTCACATCCAGAACATTGTAGATCACAGAAGATTATTCTGGGCTAGCGGCGTTATGGCGAAACACTCTGCTCATCTGAAGGAGATAGCCCGTGCAGCATAAAAATAAAGAATGGAACACGCGCTTTGCATAGGACACAGATAGCAGAGCCGGGCGCGGCCAGGCATTAAAAACAAGCAATAAATAAACAAACTCGTACATGGTTCGCGGCATTACTACCTCTAAGAGTACATCGACCCGATGCTAAAATAAAACGACAGTCCGAACAAACAGCCACAACAAAACAACAACAAATCCAGTTCGTCATCTTGCGAAGTACGGTTTGAGGCGAACCACGTGGACCACTTCGGGTCGCATGCATCATCGTGATGTGCCGGAATCACCACTGGGGATCACTTCGCAGGTTAATTGTCCAACACGTCGTAGAATCTTGTAGGCTCCGAAATACCATCACAGAAGCTTCTCACTGAGTCCGCGTCGTCGAATGGGAGTCCAAACCCACACACGATCCCCTGGTTGGTACTCGGCGTCTCGGCGTCGGAGGTTGGAGCGGCCGGCATCCACCAGCTGCTTGTCCGTTATACGCACTCGAGCGAGCTGGCCGGCCTCCTCCGCACGTTGAAGGTATCCTTGGACGTCGGCGTTGAGGTCGTCATTTTCTACATGCGGAAGCATGGCGTCGAGCATCGTAGTCGGCCGTCTTCCGTAGACAAGCTCGAACGGTGTCATCTGCGTAGTTTCCTGCGTCGCTGTATTGTACGCAAACGTGATGTACGGGAGGACTTTGTCCCAAGTCTTATGTTCAACGTCGACGTAAATGGACAGCATATCAGCAATCGTCTTGTTCAGAAGTTCCGTTAGTCCGTTCGTTTTGGGTGGTACGCCATCGTTCTTCGGTGATCCGTGTTGCTGAAGTGTAAGACTCCTTGCATCAGCTCCGCGGTAAAGGCTGTTCCGCGGTCCGTGATTAAGACTTCATGGGCTCCATGTCGCAGCACAACCTGGTTTATAAAGAACTTGGCGACTTCTTCTGCTGTACCCTCGGAAGAGCGGCGGTCTCTGCGTAGCGTGTCATTAAGCTTAAATTATTCCGAAAATAGTACAGCGATTTATTGTAGGACCATATCTCCTCCCGCCTTCAAACAATGTATGGGTATGGAGTCGTAATCTTCTACTTTTGCAATTTTGATGACTTTGAGAGGCTTTCCAAGAACCTCTTTATTGGCTAGAGTGACATCGCAAATTAAGCTTGCGCTCTCAGCAGTTTCCAAGGCCGCTTGCATACAGCCTGGTGTAGAATAGTTCTGCTACATTACATCTGGTCGAAGATGTGTGTTATGTTACCCTGGTCGTGTGTGACTGCATACATTGTCTTTTCTGATGGCTAGCTTTTATTTATTTGCTTTAAGGCTTTACCATATTTACAGCTTTCCCTCGAGGACTGGCTTGTTATGCGCGCGAATGTGGTCTGTTTTGCTTCTGTTCATTATTTTGGACAGCTCGGCTACCTAAATTTTATCGGCCATACATCACACTTTCAGGTTCTTACGTTTCGGAATTAGTTCCTTTGTTTTTCAGTATATTTTCCAGTTTGTTTCCTACATGCTTCTTCACCACAGCTGGTGATGATTCACTGAATGACGAGGTGAGGTTCTTATTTTGTCTCTGTACACTTTGTCTGTGTTTAATTTTGTCGGTGTACAATTGAAGTGAGGTAGGGTGTATATTTTATTTTTTTGATGATAATCGTTCGTTACTGGAAAAAAGTTAAGACCCAGTAAAGATGGTTGTTGTGGTTCGTTTCCCTGAAGTTCGGTGTCGATCAGGAACTCTATTGCCCGGGCTCCGGTTGATCTGGCAGGAGGCTGGCAGGGCGATGGTGTTGAAGTTCTTGCAGGCGGCTGTCAAATTGACGAACTCAAGCGTTGGGTTTGATTAGGTGAAACGAAGAGTTTATATGCAGCTATTTACAGTGGGAAAACTGGGTACATGAGTAATAATAGGAAAAACTTTAAACCTCAGCTAGAAGCTGGCTCCAAGTGAGCACAAATCACTCGAGCTTCTCAATTTCGTCTAACTCTCCTATCCAGGGGGCGTAAACAAACCGCTCTAGAAACGACGACTGAGACTCTTCTCGCCGGGGTCTCTGTCCAGTAGCCCGGTACAGCGCTGTACCTGAAACGTCCGACGCGATTCTAACCTCTAGCCTAGGGGGCTCACAAATCCGAACCTAGCAGTAACGGTCAAGACTCCTTGTCCCGCCGGGAACTGCCCGGTTCAGCGCTCAGATAGGAACAACTTCTAAGGTCAAGGTCGACCTTATAACACCCCGAGCTCACGCTCTCTCTCGAACGCCCCTGTAGCATTCGTAAACGCGTAAGGGATTGCCCAAATTCACGTAGACAGCTGTCACTCAGCGCGCTGCGGAATATTCAATGAGGCGCCACCATCTTCATGTCTACGGCCCGCTCGTGGACGAGCAAGAGCGCGCGACCCCGCGTGCTGAGGGTGAAATGCGGCGACAGTGCACTATGCAGACCAGAGCCCGTTAACAATTGAGGCTCGCGCGGCGCGCGCTCCGACTTAGGCAATTACACCTCCCTGGAGCTCCGAGCCGGCAATTCTCTGAACCCGGCGGCACCGTCTGCGTTCTCAATGGGGAATTATCCCCGCGGTATTCGGTCCGTCATACAATCCGTCTCCCGTGCTTGCCGTGACAAATTGGCGTCGACTGCTCTGCGGTGTTGGCAGTGCTACGTCGCCATACATAGTGGCGAATTCTCACGCGCCGGCCGAGCGCCTGGCCATTGACCTCATAAGTGGACATTACAGACCCTTTACGCCTTTACAAAAAACGTCATAAATACTGGCTTACCAGGCGCAATGATGAGATAAACCAACGCAAAAACACGCTGGTGTTGTATTAAATGCATAGGTGTTTACGAGGTACGCAGTTTCTTTTTGGTTCATTTTTTAAACACAGTGGGAAAACTGGGTACATGAGTAATAATAGGAAAAACTTTAAACCTCTGCTAGAAGCTAGCTCCAAGTGAGCACAAATCACTCGAGCTTCTCAATTTCGTCTAACTCTCCTATCCAGGGGGCGTAAACAAAGCGCTCTAGAAACGACGACTGAAACTCTTCTCGCCGGGGTCTCTGTCCAGTAGCCCGGTACAGCGCTGTACCTGAAACGTCCGACGCGATTCTAACGTCTAGCCTAGGGGGCTCACAAATCCGAACCTAGCAGTAACGGTCAAGACTCCTTGTCCCGCCGGGAACTGCCCGGTTCAGCGCTCAGATAGGAACAACTTCTAAGGTCAAGGTCGACCTTATAACACCCCGAGCTCACGCTCTCTCTCGAACGCCCCTGTAGCATTCGTAAACGCGTAAGCGATTGCCCAAATTTACGTAGACAGCTGTCACTCAGCGCGCTGCGGAATATTCAATGAGGCGCCACCATATTCATGTCTACGGCCCGCTCGTGGACGAGCAAGAGCGCGCGACCCCGCGTGCTGAGGGTGAAATGCGGCGACAGTGCACTATGCAGACCAGAGCCCGTTAACAATTGAGGCTCGCGCGGCGCGCACTCCGACTTCGGCAATTACACCTCCCTGGAGCTCCGAGCCGGCAATTCTCTGAACCCGGCGGCACCGTCTGCGTTCTCAATGGGGAATTATCCCCGCGGTATTCGGTCCGTCATACAATCCGTCTCCCGTGCTTGCCGTGACAAATTGGCGTCGACTGCTCTGCGGTGTTGGCAGTGCTATGTCGCCATACATAGTGGCGAATTCTCACGCGCCGGCCGAGCGCCTGGCCATTGACCTCATAAGTGGACATTACAGACCCTTTACGCCTTTACAAAAAACGTCATAAATACTGGCTTACCAGGCGCAATGATGAGATAAACCAACGCAAAAATACGCTGGTGTTGTATTAAATGCATAGGTGTTTACGAGGTACGCAGTTTCTTTTTGGTTCATTTTTTAAACACGCATGTGAGCGAGTGAGTGAATAAAGTTTATTCAGAGTAGCTTAAGGCATGTACGGCTGGGTGTCCGCCCGATGGGTGGCCTCCTCTTGTCCGGGAAGCCCTTGTCCGCGCTGGCTGCCGTAGCCCTTCCAACAAGGCTACGCTGGACTGAATGGTCGGAGGTGGCCAGCTGGCCCACACACAGCTCGTACGTTCGGCGAAAATATTGGCTAAGGAATGGGGTAGCCCTGGTACCTTGTACCATCCGGTACGAAGGTGCCAGGTTGGGGACTGAAATTACACATAGCGTTGGAGGGGGTGGGGTACGTGGCATGGGGGAGCACCGCAGTTTGTAAAATGTCTGCGACAGGCACTCCCCTGAACTCTGGATAAATGGAGATGCGTTGGCGGAATTTCGTCGTTAGTGGCGGCAATGGTAGAGCCAGTCCGTTTAAAAATTAAGAGCAGTGGGATTGGCAGAGCGAAGGGGCTGCGTGACTTTGCCTTCTTGAGAAACGGCTCGTTGGGTACTAGCTTGGGCAGCGGCGTGTGCCGCGTCGTTCCTCTCGAAGGACACGGGTCAGGGGGTCCAGATGATGTGCATTTCTGGAAGCTGCTGCACACACTGCGGAATTTTCAATCCGCGGGTGTTATGCGACCTAGAAGGAAGTTGCGGCAGGTGACTTGTGAGTCTGTTGTTATAGTAAGGTCGTAGTCGTTTCCAGTGGTGGCGCTTCGAGGGAAAAAAGTTCTTACGGTGCCCCAATAAAACTCCTGGAAACTGTAGCGGCCGTCACTTAGGCACCTTTGACGTCGCGTGACTGACCACATGGGCGGGTTTTTGGTGGTACAGAGAGGCATCTCTGTATATATTACAGAGAGACTTGCGGGCGCGTTTTTTTGGGGGCTGGCACCCATCTTCTCGGCATTCCTGGGTATACATGGGGTGCATATTTCTAATACTTATAACTGCGCATTCGGACGGGACAATGAAAAAAAAGACACCGGACAGGCGCAGACTCACAACTAGTTTATGAAAATATTAGAGCATGCTAATATACCAACACAAGCATATGCGCACACATGTCACAACCTTTGTCACATAATAAGACGGTTTAGAAATTCAAAGGTGGGGACATCTGTACGCATGTGCTTGTGTGGGTATATTAGCATGCTCCATTTTTCAATAAACTAGTGGTGAGTCTGCGCCCGTCCTCTGTCTTATTTTCCTTGTCCTTCCGAACGCGCAGTTTTGAATATGAATATGAACCAACTAGCCGAACAACATGCTTTCCTGTGCCTATTTCTAGTAATGTGGGCGACTTTGATGTACTGTCGAATGGCTAGAGGGATGCCTTGCCTCTGTTCGCATTTTGGGGGAGGCCTGTAGCCAAGCCAGGTAAGTGTAGCCTTGCCGGTTCTGGGGAGCTTGTGTTGCGTGAATTGGGAGACGGGATGAGCTTCATCAAGTTCCTCCTAAGTATTATGAACGCCGAGCTGTAAAAGCTTTCTTGTTGCTCATTTTGGCAGTAGTCAGACGGTGACCTTGTAGGCTTAACGTATGGCAATGTTTATTTTGTCCTTCTCTGCAGGGTTCAGGGAGACGTTCGGTGTGCCGTATGTAACAGGGGTAATAAGGACGGCGTGAATGATGTGCAGGGTGTCAGTTTATTCTAACTCAAATCGCTGATAGGAGACCCTGCGGATAATGTGCATGAGCTGCTTGAGACTCCATTGTAAGGGAAGGGTAGTGTGGAAGCCTTAGCCACCTTTTTGGTATGTTCAGGCCTAAGATGCGTAGCTGTAGTACATTGGGGACAGGGTAGTCCTTATAATATGTTCTGGATCTGGCATGGGACCTGGGCGTTTCTTATATGTTCTATTGCACAGAGTTAAAAGTGTATATTTTTCGGGGACACACTCTACAGTGAAATCTCGATATAACGAACTTCAGGGGACCGTGAAAAATTGCTCGTTATTCTGAAAGGTCGTAATAGTGAAAATCGCCAACTTTAAGAAAACAAATAGTATTGCAATGCCTAAAACGACCTACGTGTACAGCAGTGCATCCTTGGAGTCATTTTTCACAAAAAAATGCACTAGTGATTATGAAACAATGCACGTGTATTTAAAGTAGTTGGCGATTTTTATCTAGCGCGAGTAGCACAAGCTTCCTAGCACGAAGGACTCAAACACTTACACATTCCTGGGGAGTGAATCAGTGGCCGTGCGACTTTCCCCCTGACATGTGCGGAGTTTTTGTATGCTGTCCACCACATCCACAGTCGTCGCGTGCTCGTCGTAATCTTCGAGTGCTGCTGCGGCACCCTCAGAGGCATCGTTGTTCATGCCATCCTCGCTGCCATCTTCACGTCTTCATCCTGAACGCTCACGGTCTGGGCAATGTCCTCTGTTGTCAGCTCCGCAGATGTCCGTGAAGATCCAGCAAGCCACGTGAGCAGCGGAGGAACGTAGAAAAAGTTGGGGTGAGCGCGAATAGCGCGGCTGCGGCTTTCGGGACGGACAAGGCTACCCATGCTTCATTTTTTCTCTTCTCCTCACCTTTTTTTCTCCCTCTTGCATCGGCTCGCGCATTCCGCGGAGCAAGTTGCAAGATGTCCTCTTCTGCGCTGCGCTTTGCCGTGTCGTCTACTAGCATCTGCCCTGGTTGCCGTGATTATTTAACGGACATCTAAGAATATCCGGCCTTAAAAATATGAGTTCGTAGTACCGAGGTGTTTTTAACATGGCACGGAACTAAATAAAACGATCGTTATTTTGAAAAGTTCGCTATTCTGAAGTACGCTGTAGTGAAAAAATTTTACATTAAAACTATAAGCAGTCGGCCTGGGATTTCTTGAATGCTCGTGAATCTGAAAAGTTCATTAATGTGGTGTTCGTTGTACCAAGATTTGACAGTAGTCCTTGGACTGGCAGTATTGTTGGATGACTTGAATGGCTAGATGAAGTCCATCTTGCTGGTCACCCGAAGATCCATTGGAGACCCAGAGGAGGCATTCGCCAACAGTTATGTGACCAATGCTTTTATTCGAAGTCCTCTACAAGCCCTGCCACCACCGTGTGATACAATGCAAATCGTTCTGCAAAGAAATGCCCTCACTTTCACATCGAACCATCCGTCATAAAACGCAATATTCCGCAAATAAACGTATGCGATACGAACTTGATACCGATATATCACGAACAAGAATAAGGAATAACAGCGGTACACGGATGGAGCCGTGGGGGAGGACTGATGAAACATTACCGTCTGATAACCGTTAACCAATTAAAACAATGCATTAACACCTCTTGAGCAAAAATTTGGTTATCAAACAGAGAAAAATCGGTCCGAAAAAATCTTTAGTTTGGCGAGAAGTGAGAGCGAGAGAGTGTCGAAGGTTTTAGAAAATTTTGAAACACACAATCAGTTAACCCACCGTAGTTACTTAGAAGCGAGCTTGAGAAAGAAGTCTACAAGTTGTGTGGTGCAACAAAAAGCTTTCATGAAGCCGTGCTCCTCATTTATGAAAATATTATTATGAGTAAAATGAGTCAATGTGTGGGTAATGAGATGTAAGAAATTTTACACTTGTGGTAATTAAAGGATCGGTGGTGGGTTACATCCTTTACAGCCGGGCATTTTATTCGGAACATGAGAAATTTCGCAATGAGCGGGTGAAGTGCCCGATGATATACGCTTGTAGAAAATTGTATCAAGGTAAAACAAAATTTGTACCACACATCGCTTTACATCACCGGAACAAATGCCGTCAGGGGCAACTAATCTCGGTTCGTCTTGATTTTCTAGAAGTCAACATATACCAGAAAGACTCTGTTCTACCGGTGTCGTCATTGGAAAGTGCATGGGTATGGTTTGGAAGTAAGGTCACATCTGGATGAAAACACGGTTATAAATCTGCATTGAACCATGTGGCTTAATAAGCGTTCCATACAACCGCATTTTCTATCGTAATATTATATTATAAATATTAATATTATTATTGGTTTTAATATTATATTACTTTTAAGAGTAATATTATTAATATAATTATTATGACTATTTTAATTATTAATATTATTATTATTACTATCTTTTTCCAAGATGGCGCCAAGCAAGGACGCTTGCGTACTCTTTTACTGTGTTTTATTCGGAAAACAGAAATTTCTGCGTTGCGGCGAGTGCAACAAACGCGCTTACGCGAAATGTATCACGTTGCCGGACGACGACGTCCAGTTACTTCAGTCCGGTGCAAGGCGCTTCGTCTGCATTACGTGCAGGACTGCTTCGCCACCGGTTAGCCCTAACATCGATCACGGCATTTCCTCGCAAGCGGCAGCGTTGCCGGCTCTTTCGTCCAGCCCCTCCCTCGCAGCCGCCACCACACACCCCGTTCACCTCGCCGCCGAGCTGGTTTCCCTCCGTGTCCTTCTCGTGGACGCTCTGGAGGGAATCTCTTTTCTCTCTGACCAGGTTCTTAAGCTGGGGGAGGACAACGACTAGCTCCGCCATGAGGGCGCAACAAAGGCAGAGGCTCACGCCGATGCCGTGAGATCGCTGCACCAAGAGGTGCATTCCCTGCACAGCGATTTTGCCCGGCTGAGGGGTGCGCCCCGGCTGGCCGATTTCCCGCCGCTGCCAACCAGGACGGTCGCGGAAACAAAACCCCCTACCCCGTGGACGCCCGGCTCTTCGCAGAATCCCGTGCACCCTGCCTCTGCCCCTCCAAGCCCAACGCCGGTTAATTCGGCTTCTCGGCCTCTCCAAAACTTGTCACCACCGACGCAGCAGCAGCAACGCCGCGCAAGGCACAACCCTCGTCCGCTGGCAGTTGGCGTTTCTGATGGGACTGTACTTGCAGCGGTCGGCCGTCCCAGGCCCCCTATTTCTATGTTTCTCACCAAGCTGCGTCCTTATACAACATCGGCGCACGTAGCCAAGAACTTGTGTTCTGTGGGTGCTGTGCCGATCATGTGCAAGCGGCTGAAAACCAGGCATGACTCGTACACTTCCTTCTACGTCACCGTGGACGACGTGTGTTTCGAGAAACTGAGAGACCCTGCGCTTTGGCCGCGGCACTGCCCGTTTAAACCCTTCCGTGGTGAGTTGTGTGAACAAATGATCTATGTCGAGGAACACCGTTTCGATGGCGAGTAACTGCAGTTTTGATTTTTTCTACCAAAATGTCCGTGGGCTACGTACTAAAACCTGCCGAATTTTTTTCTAATGTAGTTTCTTCTTGCTTTCCAGTAATAATTCTTACAGAAACCTGGCTTTGCCCGGAAATTAGCTCTAATTCCTTCTTACCCTCAAACTACCAAATCAATCGGCATGACCGTGACCCTTCGTGCGGCAAACAACGGGGAGGTGGCCTTTTGGTTGCCCTACACGATTCGATTAAATGTAAGCGGCGCCTGGACCTTGTATTGGAAACTGAGTCTATCTAGTTAGAGGTGCTTTGCTCTCGGGGCAAACGCCTCTTACTATGCACTTACTACATACCACCCGAGACAAATACCACTGACTTCAAACATACCCTAAATTCAATAGAAAATGTTGTAACCTCTCACAGTGATCACGATTTTCTAATAACTGGTTACTTTAACGCACCCAGCATTGCATGGGAAACTCAGTTGGTTGATCGGGCGTCTCATCTGATATCAGAAAAGTGTGAAATTTTGTTAGATTTTATTTTTTTTACTTTGTTACAGCAATGCAACTTAATTAGGAATCTGCGTGGAAACGTTTTGGACTTGTCTTTTACTAACATAAAACACCTTGAGGTGTCACGTAGTTATATTGACCTCGTAAAACCAGACAGGTTTCACCCCCCCCCATACTAATTTCAACTTCTAACGTATCCCTTGCCCACCACAGTCCTCCCGTCAACACACCAGGCGTCCGTGGTTGCAACTTCGCTCATGAGGACTATATTGGCTTGTTTCACTTCCTTGCTGAGACGGATTGGTTACAATTGAACACTCTGAATGACGCTAACGAAGTAACTGATTTTTTCACCGAAGTACTTCACGATGGCTTAAGCAGATTTGTACCCAAATAAACTAAACAAAGTAGCAATTATTCGTACTGCTTTTCATCCGAACTAAGAAATGCCCTTTGTAGAAAGAATTAAGCTCACAAACAAGCAAAAATCTGGCCAAGAGAGGTGGCAGAGCGAATTTCGTCAACTCAGGTCGCATTGTAAAAATCTGCTTAAGCGCGATAGGTCCAGTTATATTGCCGCGGTTGAAGCTGATGCGCCGCGCAATGCTAAAGCTTTCTGGGTTCATGTCCGTTCACAAACTTCTAAAAACAACCCTGCAGATATTTACCTCATTGACAAGAGGGGTGACAGCATTCCTGACGTTCCTAATGCTTTTGCTCAACAATTCAGTTCAGTATTCAGCAAGAAAAGTGCAGCCTGCCCCCCTCAAGTGTTTCCGGGATATGATAAAAGCTCAGAATGTTTTATTTCGGAAAGTCTTGTATCAAGAGCTCTAAAGCGAGTGAAGCCCTCATTTTTGTGCGGCCCTGATGGCATTCCTTCGGCAGTAGTGAAGGCGTTTGGGGATCTTCTTGTTCCGGTCTTGGAGCGAATATTTCGAACGTCACTGAATACCGGTAAGTTCCCCACTCGTTGAAGACTGCGCGGGTTGTTCCTACATTTAAGTCAGGGTCAAATTTAGACCCTACAAACTACCGCCCGATTTCTATTCTCTGCGCTGCTACAAAACGCTTTGAGACTGTACTACATACACTACTCTGCTTCAGCTTAAAAACTATATTATTACCTCAGCAACACGGCTTTCTCGCTGGGAGATCGAACGCCACTAATCTTGTAAATTTTATGATACATGCTTCGGAAGCTGTGCAGGGTAGAGGACAACTCGATGTCGTCTATTTCGATTTGAGCAAGGCTTTTGATGTCGTCTTCTATGATATATTATTTAAAAAGCTGTGTCAACTCGATTTACAACCACACATCACATCCCTTTTATGTAATTATTTATCGGATAGGTCATGCTTCGTGCATGCAAACGGGCAGTCTTTCCTCTCCTACGAGGCCACAAGTGGTGTCCCTCAGGGATCTGTTCTGGGGCCACTTCTTTTTTCGATTTTTATAAATGATCTTTTCTCAGTAATTCATGATTGTCACTTTCTCCTATATGCTGAAGATGTCAAAATATTTAAGGCTGTTTCAAACACCGCAAGCTGTTCCGCTCTCCAGCGAGCAATCACTTCTTTTTCAGATTGGTGCTCACGCAACAAACTCCTTATCAATACATCAAATACTAAGATAATGACCTACACTAGAAAAAGTGACAGTATATTGTTCTCCTATAACATTAACGGTGAAGCGCTACGACGTGTTGGGGAGGTTAAGGATCTTGGTGTTAATTTCGAGAGTAAATTGAGCTTCTCCCCGCACATCCGGGATGTCACTTGGCGGGCCCTCCGATCTCTTGGCGTTATATGTCGCCTATCAAAGAAGTTCAAGGAGCCGGGCTCTTTTCTCAAGCTCTACATAAATATTTGTCATCCGCAGCTAGAGTATGCTTATGTGGTATGCATTAGCGCATGCAAAACACTCTGTATGCATATTCAAAGTGTCCAGAAAAAATTTATTTCTATCTTCAATCATCGCTTTGCTAGCCATAACAATTTTGGGTCATTCTCTGTACCGATACTATAGTGCTTATACTCCAGACGTATTAAGAATTCACAGCACAGTGTCTTATTGTGAAATGCTGCAACATGTTGCACTCCATGTGCCGCAAAAATCCACCAGAAGACACGACACACTCTTTAATCCGAGCTGACTGCTTGGCATGTGCCCCTTGTTTCGCCTCCAGTGTAGGTACAATCAGTACAACGAATATTTAGACATATTTATTATTTCGTCCACACAGTTCCGCAAACAAGTCAGTGAGGTTGTCATGTAAGTGATCTTTTTTATCCTCTGTTCACATGCGCTCACTTGAGCATGAAGTGATGACAACACAATACTTTCTTTTTTATATATTCCCCTTATTCTATGTCTGTTTTTCTTTACATGTACATTCCTTCCATTCTCCTTTTCTTACATATAAGCTATCTTGATTCACTTCGTTTCCGTGCAACTGAACTTTAAAATTTATGTATATTTTTGAAATTATCTGTGAATGACGGCCACTGGCGTGATGTCACATGCCTTACTGCAAGGCACTGTACTTGCTTTTGTGTGTATGTGTGTGTTTGTGTTTTCTGTGGGTGCATGTATATTCTGATGTACGACTGTGCGTAATTTTGGTGTGCGTGTGTCAGTAACGCTGTCCTTTAATTGCATTACCTGTGAGGTGTGGGCATCTTACATTGCCTGTTTTTTCTTTCTTTTTTCTTCGTGCGCCAGCACAAAGGCCCTCCGGCTGTTCCCGGGCACGTTATTAAACGATTGATTGAATGATTGATTGATTATTATTATTATTAATATTATTTCATATTATTATTAATATTCAGTAAGGATGCGTGTGTTCTGTGCTCGTGCGTTTTCTACGGGAAACAGAAATTTCTTCGTTGCGGTGAGTGCAACAGGCGTGCTCACGCAAAGTGCATAAGATTGCTGGACGAGGACCTACTGTCTATTAATTCAGGCGCACGTCGTTTTGTGTGCAATGCCTGCAAGTCTGCCTCGTCGCCGTGGGTGCTGGCTAGCCCTAACAACGACTACGGCGGCGTTGCTTCGGCAGCGACCCTTTCGTCAAGCCCTCCCCGCACAGCCCCCGCCACCCAACCTGTTGACCTTGCGGCTGAGCTGCTGTCCCTGCGCACCTTTCTCGTGGACGCCCTGGAAGGAATTTCCTTCCTCTCCGATCAGGTTTCCAAGTTGGGAGAGGACAATGAGCGGCTGCGCCGGGACAACGCGACAAAGGCTGAAGCTCACGCCGATGTCGTTAAGACCCTGCGGCAGGAGGGGCGTGCACTGCGCACAGATTTCACTCGGTTGAGGGGCGATCCTCCTTCCCCCTCTCGGCTAGCCGAGTTGCCGCCGCTTCCAACCGCGTCGTCCGCGGAAGCAATACCCCCCACTCCGCTGTCGCAGAGCGCTTCGCCTGCCGCATCGCCTCTCTCGGCCGATTTCAGCTAGAAGGTGGTTTCTTCGAAATCCCATCGCCGGGACCATCCGCCCCTGCACCTACACCTGCAGCAACACTCCCAAGAAATCCGTACCGCGTCTCCTGGCTGATGGTGTATCTGAGGGATCTGGTCTTGTGTCTGTCAGCCGTCGCAAGCCCCTAAAAGCTGTGTTTGTAATAAAACTGGGTCCGTCTACAACTTCAGCTCAAGTTTTTGAGCACCTGTCCGGTGTGGGGGCCGCCCCGATTGTGTGCAAACGTTTAAAGACGAGGCATGACTCTTACGCCTCCTTCTACGTCGCTGTGGACGACGCGTGTTTTGAGCGGCTCAAAGACCCTGCGCTGTGGCCTCGGCACTGTCTTTTCAAGCCCTTCCGTGGTGAATTGCATGAAAAAATGATTCATGCAGAGCAGCAACGACTTGATGATGATGGCAGGTAATAGTAGCTTTGATTGCTTTTATCAGAACGTCCGTGGACTTCGCACAAAGTCAGCTGAATTTTTCTCAAGTGTCGTTTCTTCTTGCTGGCCTATAATTATTCTGACAGAAACTTGGTTGTGCCCGGACATAAGTTCCAATACCTTGTTCCCTCCGCATTACCAAGTTTTCCGCCATGACCGTGACCCGTTGCACGATAAACAACGGGGCGGTGGTGTGCTTATTGCCCTACATGACTCCATCAAGTGTAAACGCCGCCTTGACCTTGAATTAGAGAGTGAGTGTATTAGGTTAGAGGTGTTTTGTGATCGGGGTGAACGGCTCTTAGTGTGTACATACTACATATCCCCCGAGACACATGCCAGTGAGTTAAGAAATATTCTTAACACAATCAAAACTACAGTAATATCTTACAGTAATCACCATTTCCTTGTGACTGGGGACTTTAATGCCGCGGGGATTTCTTCGGAGACTCAGCGGGTCAGTCAGGCGTCTCATCCAATATCTCCGAAGTGTGACTTTCTATTTGATTTTATTTCCCTTACTTCCTTGCAGCAGTGCAACCTCATTAGGAATTCATGTGGGAACGTCTTAGATTTGTGTCTGACTAGCTTGGAAGCTGTCGACGTCTCGCGCAGTAATACTAACCTTGTAAAACCGGACAAGTTTCATCCGTCATTACATATTTCATTGCATAACGTATCTCTCCTTCATTACAGTCCCCCTGTTTGCACACCAGGAAGCAGTAGTTACGACTTGGCTCGTGGTGACTACATTGGTTTATTTTACTTTCTTAGTAACACTGAGTGGTCACCAATAGCTAACCACAACGACGTTGATGAACAGACCAATTTTTTTACTGAAGCTGTTCATGATGGCTTGAGGAGCTTTGTTCCCCGAAAATTTGAAAATAAAGGCAATTTTCCGCGTTGGTTTTCTGCTGAACTTAAACGAGCTTTGGGGAGGAAAAATCGAGCGCACAAGCAAGCTAAGAAAACGGGGCAGGAAATGTGGCAGAATGAGTTTCGTCAACACAGATCCCTTGGTAAATGTCTGGTTAGGCGCGATAGGTCGAATTACATTGCCGAGGTTGAGGTTGATGCAACACGCAATGCAAAAGCTTTCTGGGGCCACGTCCGTTCTCAAACGTAAAAATTCACCTGGGAACATTAACCTCATCGATGAACGAGGAGAGAGCATATCGGACGTTGCCAATGCCTTTGCGCGACAATTCCGTTCCACGTATGGCAACAACAGTGCAGCTTGCCCCCCTCCACAATCTCTAGGTTACTGTAAAAACTCAGAAGCATTGGTTTCGGAAAGTCTCGTTTTGAAAGCTCTGAAACAATTGAAATTGTCATTTTCATGCGGCCCTGACGGCATTCCTTCTGCCGTACTGAAAGCGTTTGGTGATATCCTAGTTCTAGTACTGACGTGTATATTTCAAACTTCTCTCAAGTTTGGCAAGTTCCCCGCTCGTTGGAAGAATGCAAGGGTTGTTCCTGTATTTAGGACAGGTTCAAAATTGGACCCCACGAACTACCGACCGATATCTATTCTATTTGCTGCTTCTAAATTGTTTGAGTCAATACTGCATAAACTACTCACATTCAGTATAAATACAACATTAATACCGGAACACCATGGTTTTTTCGGGGGCCGATCGACCACTACCAATCTCGTCAAATTCATGCTGCATGCTTCGGAAGCTGTGCAAGGGAAAGGTCAACTTGATGTAGCCTACTTTGATTTAAGCAAGGCTTTTGATGTCGTCTGCCACAAGCTCTTAGCCAAAAAACTATCTGAGCTTGATATACAACCATTCCTGATATCTCTTATATGCAATTATCTATGTGATAGGTCCTGGTTCGTGCATGTAAATGGACAGTCTTCTCTTTCCTATGAGGTCACCAGTGATGTCCCTCAGGGCTCAGTTCTCGGGCCACTTCTCTTCTTAATCTTTATAAATGATGTCGCGACAATATTTATTGATTGTAATTTTCTTTTATATGCCGATGATGTAAAAATATTTAAATCTGTTTCCAACTCCGCCAGCTGTTCCGCTCTCCAGAGAGCAATCTCATCCTTCTCGCATTGGTGCTCATGCAACAAACTCCTCATTAATACATCTAAAACTAAGGTAATGACATACACAAGAAAGACTGACGACAACTTGTTTCCCTATAACATCAACGGTGAATTACTCCTACATATGGTAGAGGTTAATGACCTAGGCGTCACTTTCGACAGTAAACTGAGCTTCTCTCCACATATTCAGGTAATTACTCGTAGAGCTCTTCGATCGCTTGGCGTTGTCTGTCGCGTGTCCAAGGAGTTCAAGGAGCCCATTTCTCTTCTCAAGCTCTACACAACTATATGTCGTCCTCAGCTTGAATATGCATCTGTTGTCTGGAACAGCACGAGTAAAACAAACCGTAAGCTTGTAGAAAGGGTCCAAAATAAGTTCATATCTATCTTCAACCATCGCTTTGGCGATAGTAGTAATTATAACCCTGGATCGCCCTCTTCATTGACGCTACCATGTTTAACTTCCAGGCGGAACAAGGCTGATATTCTCTTCCTCTTTAAAATTATGCACGTCATAGTGTCTTGTGGTGAGCTGCTACAACATGTTCGTCTTTATGTGCCGCAAAAGTGGACCAGGAAACATAATACCTTTTGCAACCCCAATTGTCTGCGTGTCTTTTGCCCTGTGTTCCGACGGCAATGCACGTACAATCGGTACTCGGATTACCTTGATATATTTAATGATTGTCCTACTCTGTTTCGCAAACATGTCTGTGAGTTTGTATTGGCGTAACTGCCAACTTTTCTTATTCTGCATTTGTCTTTTATCCTTGAGTTCATGCACTTAAATGACTTTCATTCCGTAACTTCACCATAAGCTATCCTTTCGTTTTTTGTATTTTTTTTGTATTTTGTATTTTATTTTGTATTTTAGAGATGTGTACATTATGTTTCATGTGTTTCTGTTTCCGTGCGCCAGCACAAAGGCACCCCCCCGGCTGTTCCTGGCACGCAACTAAATGATTGATTGATTTATTGATTGATTGATTATTATTGTTATTATTATTATTATTATTATTATTTCTACATTGTTCTACATACTTTTGCCATTGATCCAGTATTAGAGTCTCTTAATCGTCTAATTTTGGTTGGAATATCTTTTTATTATCCCTAGGGTTTTATTGCTGTTTTTTTCTTCGCTCGTTCTTCTTGTTGACTGTTTATATTGTGAGTTTTTGCTGTATATTAGTGCCGCATTTTGTCTTCCTGAGTGCGCCAGAACCAAGGCCTCGGCTGTTCCTGTGCACTTAATAAACATTGATTGATTGATTATTAGTATTATTATTATTGATTACTTGCCTTCCATCGCACCCGATTTATTGTGCCGCGAGGAGCCACAATAATGTGTCTGGTACTTTCCGTCTTCTATTGCTCTAATTTCATAAATCAGTTCCTGTATTTTGTTTCATACATTCATGTTTATTTGAAGCTTTGTGATTTTGCCTATATCTGCGAATATGTTTTTATGTCTGCTTGCTTCACCTAACTGCTGTGGCCATTGTTCCACATACTTTTGTCATTGATCCAACATTAGAGTTTTTTATTCCTGTAATTTTAGTTGGAATACTTTTTTATTATCCTTAGGGTTTTACTGCTCTTTTTTTTCGCTCGTTCTTCTCGTTGACTGTTTCTATTGTGAGTTTCTGCTGCATATTATTGCCGCATTTTTTCTTCCTCAGTGCGCCAGAACCAAGCCTCGGCTGTTCTTGGGCACTCTAATAAACATTGATTGATTGATTGATTGATTGATTGATTGATTGATTGATTGATTGATTATTATTATTATCATTATTGTCTCTCCCCGACTTGGTTCCAACCAGTTTTAATTCTATTTTGATTGCCCTATTGTCGTTTATGTTGCCCGCCTTTGTTACTGTTCCTACTAAGATATATCTATATCTGCCCGTTTGTATTGTCAAATTTTTATGACACTGTGTTTTGTCGTTTTGTGATTGTTCCAACTTTAGTGTGCCGAAATCATTGATTTTGTTAAATGACCTTTGTTCTTCATTCTAGTTTTTTTCTTCGATTGTACTTTGTTGTTCTTCTCACGCGTGGATGTTTTTGTGTCGTCGTCTGTCTTTTTCTTAAGTGCGCCAGAACAAAGTCTACAGCTCTAAATGGGCACTATAATAAAGAGATTGATTGTTTGATTGATTGATTGATTTATTGATTGATTGGTTGATTGATTGATTAATTAGGCAACACAAGGGCACCTAGACGGTTTCATGTCCCTGCCCGTGTCAAAAGTCCCATGGGACGCATTACAATATGCCCGCGCCTATACAATATGCCCGCAGGAAATTTGGACATATTCCATCGTCACTTTCCAGCTTTTTGTAAGGAACTGCGTAGCTTGACAAACCAGGAGTGGTTTGCTTGCCCTAGTATGTAACTTCAACTCACACACTTTATGCTACCGGGGTTAGGTTTATCTATGTATGTATGCTAATTGTTTCGATGATTCACTTGTGTATGTAAGTTTTATGCCTTCATTGTGGCGTGCTTTTAGCTAATATTTCTTTCCGGTTTACATGTTTCAGTGTACAGAGTTTTAATCATGTCTTACACTTGCCTTGTTAGCATATGTGCGCGGGTCATGTGCGTGTGTCGGCGTGTGTGTATCTCAAAGTGTGTCATTCTCGTTCGGACAAAGCAATGCTATTTTTTATATTTTTCTCAGATATGCACTTTTCTTTCCGCACCAGCATGTCGTTCCTGGACACAGTCTTAAACAATAATTTGGTTGATTCATTCGTCATTTTTATTATCTCTGCGATTTGTTGGTCTGATCATTCATGGCTGTACTCCTGCCATTGTTTTTTCGCTATTTTTCTGTCAAATGTGTTGCTATGTTTTTGTGTGTCTCGACAAAATGGGACATTGCAAAGGCATCGCTCGTTTTACGCTAATACTTTATTGCAGTGTAACTTTTCAGAAATCTAAACTCTCGTTTTATATGTACTCTGTCTCTATCATATGCACTGTGTATTTTGTTGTATATTTTTTTTTCTCAAGTGCCTTGAACGTTTCGCTGGCAGAGGGCCATAGCTTGCAACACTGGTTTTTTTTTTGCTTTTTTTCTGAATTTCTCTAAGTATTTTACTTTATTTTTTTCTGTCATATCCAGGATTTGTGTCTTGTGCCGTGCTGTTCTACGTTTCTTTTATTATTGTTTTTTATATGATGTGCCAGCACCAAGACATTGGGGTTGTTCCTGGGCACCGAAAATAAAGGTAGATTGATTTATTGATTCATTATTATATTTATTATTATTCTTATTATTATTATATGCTTGCCGCAAAATGGCGCCTAGCAAGGATTGCTGTGTACTATGCTCTTGTGTTGTTTACGGTAAGCAAAACTTTTTTCGCGGCCCTTCATGTAGGAAGCGCGTGCACGCAAAGTGCGTTGTATGGCCGGACGCTGAGCTCCACCTCCTGAGATGTGGTGCTCGGCCATTCAAGTGTAACATCTGTGAAACGGCTGAAGTAGCGGCTAGGCCTAGCGGAGCAAGCGACGACATCGGCCCGCTTGCAAGCAGGGCTTCTTCCCCCTTCTCCCTTCGACTAGCGTTGTTGGCCGTCGTTGAGAAGGCCCCGGGGCCGCCGTTCCAACCGGTTGAACTTGATGCCGCAGCTTCCGGTCTTCGCGCAATCCTCATCGACGCGCTGGACGGAACGTCTTATCTCGGGCACCAAGGGGCCCGGCTGCGGGAGGGCAACGACCTCCTGCGCCGGGAAAACGCACAGGCTTTCGACCGTCTCCGTCTGGAGAGGAAGGGCGACGGCGCCCATTATGTGAAGGCGGTGAATTTCTTGCGAGCGGAGGTGTGCTCCCTGAGTGCCCAATTATTTCCCCACCCTGTGGCCTCCCCGGAAAGAGTGCGTCGCAGCTCGGGGAAGCCTTCTTCCCCCCAAGTTGTCACCAAGAAAGTGACACGGAAAGCTACGTCGGCTTCGCTGCAGTCGGTGTGTTCGGTTTCTCCGGCCCTGCTTCCCACTCCGTCCATACGTTCGCCGGTGCATTCTGTGCCTCAGCTTGACTGTGGCCCTTTTACTATTAAGAAGAAGCGCCGACGCCGGGCATGTGTAGGAACTCATTGTTCCTCACCCGAAGCGCCTCAAAGCTATGTTCATTCAAAAGCTTTCGCCGTCCGCCACTTCTGCTAGCCTTAATGCCCATCTGTCAACCTTAGGTATCTCCCCTTGAGCTGCAAACGACTGAAGACTAAATTTGACACGTACGCATCCTTTTATATTTTCCTGAGTGAGGAGTTTTTCGAGCGCTTGAATGACCCTGCTGCTTGGCAGAAAATCTGCCTCTTTAAGGAGTTTCGAGGCATGTTTCGCGAAGGCATGCTTCACAGCTCTGAGCGCATCACAAAATAAAAACAATGATGACTACTTGAGATGTGTTTTATCCGAATGTGCGAGGTTTTCGTACTAAGGCAACTAACTTCTTTGGTAATGTTCTGGCTTCTTGTTTTCCCTTAATAGCTATCTCTGAAACTTGGTTGTGTCCTGGTATCCTCTCCACTGAATATTTCCCTCAAAATTACCATGTATATTGTAGTGATCGTGCCTTGACGGGAAGCAAACAAAAAGGGGGTGAGGTCCTTCTTGCCGTCGAAAAATCTCTCCCGTGTGTTCAACGTAGCGATATTTAAAACGCAGATGCTTCTGTATGGGTGGAAATTCCTCTCTTGAAATCTGAAAAACTTCCAGTTGGTGTTTTTTACATTCCCCGTGATGTAGCTCCTGACTCGTTCAATCAGGTAATTTTTCTCCATTGAACATGAGCTTATTACTCAGTGCAACCGCAAGGTCCTCCTCCTTGGATACCTTAACACTCCTGGCGTTCAGTGGAGACATCTAACCTGTTTCCACTATAACCACCACAATGAACAGAAGGGTAATAGATTACTAGAGGTTTCGTCTTTCCCTTCCATGATACAGCGTAGTCACATGAAAACTGCAGTAGAAACCTTCTGAATCTGTTTTTTGACCATTGATGACGTTCGTGTGTCGCGCTCTGTTTGTTCCTTTGTAATACCCCACAGATTTCATGCTCCTCTTTCTATTTCCTGTAGCCTTCCTACAATGCTCCACCGTTCCGTAAGTTCTAGCAACAAGCAACCTCGCAACGCTTTCGCCCAGGGAGATTATGTTGATCTCTATGGTTATTATTTTTCTGCACCTTGGTTGACCATCACTGACCACTTTGATGTCAAAGAACAAGTTCACCGTTTCACTGAGATTGTGGTTTTGAGTATGAAGAAATAGATCCCGCAATATTTACCAAAGATGCTCAAGTTCCCACACTGGTTTTATTCTGAATTGCGGGATACCCTGAAACTCAAACAACGTGCTCAGTGCAATATTAAGCGCTGTGGTGCGAACCACGTCGCTGAGGGGTTTCGGCGCCTGTGGGCCTTATGCAAAGCGTTGCACAAGCGTGATCAAGCTACGTGCCTGGCGTTGGAAGAAGCTAAACAACTCATCAACCGGGGGCATTCTGGAAGTACATTCATTCTAGATCTAGTAAACCTACGCAATATGTTCGTTTAATAAACTCCAATGGCAGTGAGGTTGCGCAGGTGGCCGACTGCTTTGCTCCTCAGTTTTCTTCTTTTTTTATTCTTTTTTTGAATTAGCGGCGGTAGTGATAACAGCAGCGTCCCTTGTCACCAGGGGTGTAACTCTGATTGTTTCCAACTAGATGAGAACATCGTGCGGACCAGCATCAAGTGGCTAAAGCCCGCGCTTTCTTGTGGGCCAGATTGTATTCCTGCTGCCCTTCTAAAACAAAATATAAAAATATGTTTGTTCTTGTGTTCACTTCAATATTTAACAACTGTCTCTAGTCTGTGACGTCCCCACGCTCATGAAAATCTCCCGAGTATTCCCTTTATTCAATTCAGCCCCAAAACCTGACGCCATAAACTTAAGGACCATCTCGCTGTTTTGTTCTTCCTACAAAATATTCAAGTTATCTCTTCACACGGCCTTGTCTTTCTGCCCTAAATATTTCATCATTCCTAATCAACAAGGCTTTATGCGTGGTCGTGCAACTTGCACTAACCTCCCGTTCTTCATGGAGCAGGCTGTGTCAACAATTGTTGGTAGAAGCCCGCTTGATGTGGTCTACTGTGACATGAGCAAGGCCTTTCATGTTGTCACCACTCGTTATTGCTAGCAAAGCTCATACTCTTAGATGTCCACGCTTCTTTGGTGGGTCCTGTGTGATGCCATCTCCAGGAGAGATATTGCTATGTAAGTGTTAACGCTCAAACTTCATTTAGGTACAAAGCAAGCACTTGTGTACCCCAGGGCTCTGTTTTTGGTCCCCTTCTATTTTTCATTTTCATTGCGATGTTGCTTCTGCCATTCAAAATTGTGGCTTTTTATTGTATGCTGATGATATGAAAATCTTTAGAAAAGTGCGTAATGTTCAGGTCTGTCATTCTCTTCGGGCTGATATCGTGTCATTTCATCGTTAGTGCACCAAAAATGGCCTAATTTGGAATCCCTCAAAGACAAAAGTTGCCTCCTGTAGTAGACAAACTCAGCAGCTGCAATACTCTTATCAAATTTCAAGCACTGCATTGCCAAGGGTGTTTGAAATTTGGGACATAAGAGTACCATTTAATTCTTCTTTGACTTTCTGTTCCCACGTTACACGAATTTTCTGTGGCTCTCTTCGATGGCTGAGCGCTGTTTGCAAGTATTCTAGGGAGTTTAAAGGTCCTCCTCCTTTTTTAAAATTGTATTCGGCTCTCTGCTTACCTCTTCTCGGGTACGGTTCTGTTGTTTGGAATGGAACTTGCAAGTCCAACAGTGACCTTATTGAAAGGGTTCAAAATAAGTTCCTTTCTATCTTTAAGCACCATTTCCGTCATGTGCCAGAAGACGCAAGCTGCAGTGTGCCTTTTCTGAAAAGTATTCCTTAGCTTTGGTGTCGACGAATGAGAGGTGGTATTATCTTTCTTTATAAACTTCTTTATTGTGATATTTTGTGTGACAACTTGGTTACACGTATCAATGTCAACTTGCCGAACAAACTTTTCTGAACATTTCGAACTTTTAGAACAGATGCTTTGTTTCAAAGTTGAGCCCTGCCACTGCCACTGCTGACCTCAAGAAGCACATCGAATCTCAAAATATTTATCCCCTTTCCTGCCGGCGGCTGAATACAAAATATTTGTCGTACTCCTCATTTTACGTCGTTGTTGACGAAGAAAACATGAAGCGTCTGAACGACCCCTCAATGTAGCCGCGTGGCTGCATTTTCAAGCCATTCCGTGGGATTCTACATGATGATATGCTCCATCCTTCAGAGTCTATTTTTGACAGTGAAGGTGTGTAATTTGGAAATCTTTTACCAAAACGCTCGTGGTCTACGAACTAAGCCAACTGAATTCTTCGCTAATGTTATTTCGTCTTTGTTTCCTGTCATTGTGTTTACAGAAACTTGACTGTGCAGTGAGATTCCCCCATCAGAGTATTTTCCATCAAGTTACAACACCTTCCGCAGTGATCGTGACTTCAGTGCAACCAAACAAAAAGGTGGTGGCGTACTTATGGCTGTAGATAATTCTCTGAGATCTATGCGCCGAAGTGACATTGAAACTGTTTCTGGATCATTATGGTCGAAATTAGCCTTGATCGGTGCGAAAAATTGTTGATTGGGTCCTTCTATGTGTCGCCTAGCATTACCCCAATCTCTTTAATGACATCATCTCTTCCATTGAAAGTGTCGTATCTTCACATAGGAAGCACAGGATTGTTGTTATTGGTGATTTTAATACCCTGGTATCGACTGGAAAACACTTAAAGATTCTCATTACCATCAATACATACAGAATAAGTGCGGCCTGCTATTAGATTTTCTTGCTTTTATTTCCCTTCAACAACATAATTCTATTGCCAATCCTTGCGGTAACATATTAGATCTGTGTATTTCGAACCATCAGCCTATTGAAGTGTCACTCTATGCGGTTTTTCCTGTTCGTCCCGATACATTTCACCCACCACTTAAACTAGCACTCTCTCTGTCAGGGGAAAAACACAGCTTTCAAAATAACATCAACAAATCTGCCAGATCTGCTTTCAAAAAAGGTGACTACGTTGGCTTACACCGTGACTTATCCTCCATTTACTGGTCTATGGTAACTGAAAAAAAACCAATGTTGATGACCACGTAGATCAGCTTACGGAACTTATCTTAAGCAGTATGCGCAAATATATTCCACAATATACTCCTAAACTCCGTAAATATCCCCTGTGGTTCTCGTCTCAACTTATAAGTGCTCTAAAGCTTGAAGATCGTGCACACAGAAAGCTTAAAAGCACTCCATCTCTCGAGCACAAGGAAGATTTTCGATGCTTTCGAACTCTCTGTAAACGCCTATAAAACGGGATCACAGTTCATATATTGCACACTTTGAAAAAAGCGCCTCTGAAAGGCCGGCTGAGTTCTGGAAGTATGTACGCAAACGGTCTAGCAAAAGTGAAGAACCTTTAATACTACTGGACTACAATGAAACAGAACTACAAGCCGTCGCTGACTGTTTTGCCACGCAGTTCTCTTCCGTTTATAAACCCTCTGACTCTAGCACTACTATCGAACAACATTTGGAAATCAACACACCCAATGCTCTCTCGCTAGATAAAAATCTCATCAGCGAATGCATTAAGCTCTTGAAACCATCCTTATCATGTGGTCTAGATGGTATCCCTTCAGCCATACTAAAAGCTTATAGCAGTTTATTAGTCTCAGTACTGACTAGCATATTAATTACCTGTCTCATTACTTCCACATTTCCAAGCATGTGGAAAATTGCTCGTGTTTTTCCAGTATTTAGGTCTCGCTCTAAAACTGATGTCTCGTATTATCGACCGATTTCTCTTCTCTGTACCATGTCAAAGATTTGTGAGCTGGCCCTTCACCACATACTGTCTTTTAATGTGAAAAACTCATTGAATAATAATCAACATGGGTTTGTCCCTGGCCGCTCAACCGTCACTAATCTTGCGAGTTTCATGACGCAAATATCTACACCTGTATTCCTGAGAGGACAGGTCGACACCATTTACTGTGACCTCAGCAAAGCGTTTGATGTAGTCAGTCACTGAATGCTTATGGTTAAACTTGCTCATTTTGATGTTGACACCGCTGTTGTGAATTTATTGCATAGCTACCTTCGGGACAGATCATGTTATGTTGCCGTCAATGACCAAACGTCCTCCTGTTACAAAGTGACCAGTGGTGTACTTCAGGGTTCGGTATTAGTCCCACTCCTCTTTTTAATGTATGTTAACGACGTTTCTTCTGCCATTCGCAATTCTTCTTTCCTTTTGTATGTAGATTATATAAAGATATTTAGGGAAATTCATTCAATAATTGACTGTCGCTTGTTGCAGTCTGATTTGTGTTCTTTTTCAGAATGGTGTAAAAACAATAACCTTTCTCTCAATATTTCGAAGACAAAAGTGATGAGTTTCACTCGCAAATCATCTAGCGTATCTTTTTCATACTCTGTCAATTCTGTGTCTTTATGTAGGGTTTGTGAGATCAATAATCTCGGCGTTCTCTTTGAGAGCACCTTGAATTTTTCAGCTCAATCTAGGCGTGTTGCTATTTCGGGGTCTTCGTTCTCTCGGCTGTGTTTGTAGAATATCGAGAGAATTCAATTCTCCTATGCCACTCCGCAAATTGTACACCGCAATATGTCTTTCTCAACTTGAGTATGCAGCTGTGATCTGGAATGGCATCTCTAATTCCTTAAGTAACGTAGTTGAGCTTGTCCAGAAAAAATATCTAAGCGTTTACAACCATCGCTTCGCTAAAAATGACTCTGGCTCGTATTCTAACACCGTTGAACTGTTGTCACGGCCTTCACTTCGCTGCCGTCGAAATCGCGCCGATCTCTTCTTTTTTTCAAGCTCGTTCACGGTACTATATCCTGTCCTATACTGGTCAATATATTAATTTTTGGATTCCGCGGAAGCATACAAGAGAGAGCAGGACGTTTCTTGTAACTACCCGCCTCTCTCAGCACTGAACCCTCAACAGGATACAAAGTCCTTATAATTTTTATTTTCTTGACCTCGATGTTTTTGATGGGTCACAGTTATCGTTTTCCTCCAATGTTTCTACCATTATAGGATAATATCACATGTACAATTGGTTCGATCCTCCTGTTTTAGCTTATCTGGCGCATTGTTGTATGTATGTATGTATGTATGTATGTATGTATGTATGTATGTATGTATGTATGTATGTATGTATGTATGTATGTATGTATGTATGTATGTATGTATGTATGTATGTATGTATATTATCTGACTTTTCGTCATTATCATTAGCTATTTCTTATACTGTGTTAACATACTTTTGTCCTGTCGTCCTCATATTTCGGTGCGCATTGTGTCTCTGATAGTTTTCTTCTGGACAGTCATCTGGTTCTACTGTGGTATTCTTAGTTTTTTTGTTTCTTTTTTTTTGTGCGCCAGCATCAAGACCTCTCGGTGGTTCCTGGGCACGTTAAATAAATGATTGATTGATTGATTATTATTATTATTATTATTATTGCTGGGCGCTGGGCGACTTCTTGCGGCAAGATGGCGTCCAGCAAGAATTGCTGCATTCTATGCTCTTGTGTTTTTTACGGTAAATAAAAGTTTTTCCGCTGCCTTTCCTGTAAGAAACGCTTGCACGCGAAGTGTGTTGTGTGGCCGGACGCTGAGCTTCAACTCCTGAGTTCTGGCGCTCGGCCGTACAGGTGCAATATCTGTGAAACCGCTGAGGTGGCGGCTAGTCCTAGCGGAGCCGGCGACCACATCGGCACGTCCGCAAGCGGGGCTCGTTCCCCCTGCTCCCTTCGACGAGACTCGTGACCCGTCGTTGAGAAGGCCCCGGCCCCGCCGTTCCAGCCGGTTAACCTTGACGCCAAAGCTTCCGGTCTTCACGCACTCCTCATCGACGCGCTGGTCGGAATTTCTTTACTCAGCGACCAAGTGGCCCGATGATGATGATGATGATTAGTGGCTTTCCCTTTGAATCGGAGCGTCGGTTGTCAGCAATCGACTTGCCTGTTTTATTACGTTTACATGCCCTACTCCCAGGTTAACCTATAGATTTGCTTCCTCCCTCCCATTTCTCCCTCTTTTCTGTTTTAAACTCCTCGCCCCCACCCCCCTTTTTTCTCCCCTCGCTGTTCTAAATTCTCGTCCGCATGATTACTCAACCTGCGTACCCATCCCTTCCCTGCTTTTCCTCCACCACCACTCCAGTCGCCTCTTCGCCACCTCTATGGCCTTGAAGTTGAGGTTCCCCCTCGCCCCAAATCCCAAAGCCTCCGCCAGCGTCGTTTCCCCCTCACCCCACGGTGGCCGTATCTCTGTGCAGCTCCTGACAATATGTTCTATAGTTTCTCGATCACTGCCGCAGCATGCACACGTTTCATCCTGCTGCCTGTAGCTACCCGTGTATGCCCGGGTTCTCAGGCACCCTGCCCGTGCCTCGAAGAGCAACGCACTGCCTCTCGTATTGCCATAGAATCCCTCCTTCTTAATTTCCCGTTTCTCTGTCCTATAAGTCTCCAGGGTTTTTTTCGCTTCCATTCTCTCTGCCCACTTCGTCGTCTCTGCTGCCTTTACCTGCTTTTTAACTGTTGTGTAAACCCCGCTTTCCCCTACCGACTTTCCGTACCGCTTGGTCAGCTGTCTGGTCCTCCGTCTCCACCGCGTGTCCACGCTCCTCAAATACAGGTACTTAAACACCCTCGCGGCCCATCTTTCGTCCTCCATGTCACGAAGTCGCTCCTCAAACTTTATCTTGCTCTGCGCCTCCCTCGCCTCGAAAGACGACCAGCCCATATCCCCTTGTACCGCTTCATTTGTAGTTTTACTGTGGGCCCCTAGGGCCAATCTGCCTACCGCCCTCTGATTTACTTCCAGGCCCGCTTGGGTCTCTGACTTCATGCACAGAACCGAATTAGCGAAACTTAATCCTGGTACCATGACCCCTTTCCAGACTCCCCTTACCACCTCGTATTTGCTGTATCCCCAGAGGGCTCTATGCTTCATTATAGCCGCGTTCCGTCTTCCTTTCGTCTTAAGGTGAGCCTCATGCGCCTGCGTGTAATCTTCGCTGTTGTTCAGCCATACTCCTAAATATTTATACTCTTTCACCAATGGTATTTCTACTTGCTGCACTGATACTGTTTTGTGCTCCTCGCCGTCATTAAAGACCATGATCCCCGATTTTTCTCTGCTAAAGGATAGCCCTAGGTGCGTCGCTTCTTCACCGCATATATCCATCAAGCCCTGCATACTTATCCGGTTGTCCGCCATCAACAATATGTCGTCTGCATACATTAGTCCCGGAACCCGTTGTTCCACCACCTGCCCGTTTTTCATGTAGGATAAGTCGAACCCCATCGTGCTGACTTCTAGCTTCCTTTCTAACCCCGTCATATAGATCATGAACAGCAGCGGAGAGAGAGGACATCCTTGTTTCAGACCCTTGTAGGTGTATACAGGCCTCTTGTATGTTACCCCCTCCCACACTATTTGCACTTGGTTCTCCCGGTATAGCTCCCTGAGTAAGCTAATGAATTCTGCCCCAACTCCCTCGTCCTCCAGGATACTCCAAAGCCGCTCCCTGTCTACATTATCATAAGCCGCTTTAATGTCCAGAAAGGCTAACCACAAAGGTCGGTTTTGCATTTTCGCCACCTCTATGCATTGGCTTACCACGAATAAGTTCTCGTCTAGTCTTCTGTCCTTTCGAAACCCATTTTGAAGCTCCCCTAATATCCTATTTTCTTCCACCCACTGCTCTAGTTCGAACTTCACTGCCTGCATTGCTAACCTGTACAGCACTGACGTGACGGTTACTGGCCTATACGAGCTTGGGTTTGTCCTGACTCCTTTGCCCTTGTACACTAAGTTCATCCTGCTCATTTGACACGCGGCTGGTATTGCCTTTTCTTCTATCCTTGTTCTGATGGCTTGCAGTAGCTTTCCCTTGCTCTTTGGTCCTAACTGGTTAATCAACTCCATCGGTATCCCATCCGTGCCTGCCGCGGTATTCTTGGGGACCTTTTCCTCTGCTCTTTTCCATTTCAGCTTGTCCCCATCTATCTCCAGACCTTTCGGCCTACCCGCCGCGACATCTCTGTGTCGCTGCGGGGCCTCTTCATCCACCTTACCGAACTTCTCCGTGATGATTTTGTGCAGGTATGCTAATGCTTCCTCTCCCTTGAGCATCTGTCCCTGCTCGTTTTCTATAGTACCGCCTTCTGTGGGACTCGTACGTTTCCCTAATGCCTGCACATGGTTCCAAAACCTTCTCGGCGCGTCTCTACCCCTTCCATGTATTTGCGTTACCCATCGCTCGCTGTCCCCCTTTATTTTCGCCTGCACTAATTGCGGCACTTCCTGTTTCATTTGCTTATACTGCTCCCATTTTAGGTCCACCTCCTCCTGATGTCTCCCCATCCTCTTGGCCTGCCTGTGCTCTCTAGACGCCTGTTTACGCCTCTCTATCGCCGCCTTTATTTCTTTGTTCCACCAGCTTTTGGGTGTTTTTTTTTCCTCTCCATCGGTTGGACCCCTCTGCCTTGACTATTTTTTCCTGCATAGTCTTGATGAGCCTGTCATATTCCCACTCTTCTCCAGGATTTCTTTCTATGTCAGCCTCAATGCTTTTGGCTATATCCGCAATTTGTTTGCTGTTTAACTTTGTGCGCTGCTCCGGTCGACCCGTTTTTTCGCCCCCCAGTTTCCCAAAACTCAGGTTTATGCGCTTGTGGTCACTGCCCAGACTGTGGCCCCCTTCCTCATCTATGGTCATGCCATCCAACCATTCATAAAGTCCCTCTGAAATAAGGCAGTAGTCAATACTCGACTGTCTCCTACCACACTCCCACGTTATTTGACCCTCGCATTTTTGTTCCCTATTTACTATGATCAGCTTCTGGTACTCACACATATCTAGCATTAGATTTCCGTTGAAGTCGGTGTACCCGTCTAGATCTTCAATGTGGGCGTTCATGTCCCCTACCAATACTACCTCCCCAGAACGCTTCAAATCTTCGATGTCCTTTTTCAGACACGCCACCAGTTTTTCGTTTTGTTCTTTGCTATCCTTACCCGTCCACAGGTAAGACACCCCTAAAGCCATCTCTCTACCCTCCACTATCCCTTTCATCCACACATGTTCTTTACAGTCTTCTTTCACTCTCTTCCAATTAGTCCCCTGCCGTACCAGCATACCTACTCCTCCGCCTTTTCTCAATCCAGCCGTCCTGTTACAACCTTCCCATACATACTCTCCGATTACCGGAGGTTCCTCCAAGTCCCTCAGGTGCGTCTCGGTCACAGCGTATACCTGGATATCTTCCTCTTCTAGCTGCTTAGTAATCTCCATCCACTTCTCTCTTTTCCTGCCACCCTGCATGTTTATGTACGCGATATTCAGTTTTCCCCCTCTCTTCTTTACCCGCCGTCGTCGTCCCTTTTGTTTGTCTGCACCGATCTGCACCGGCCCCGCTATCTCCCTTTGCTCCTTGCATTTGTCTACGCCATCTTCGCAAAGGCCTGTGGGCCCCCTAAAAAAGCCACAGTTCGCGCCGCGTGTCGTCTTCCGATGGCTGCTCCCACCTGCCCGCTGAAATGCACTCCGTCACGCTGGAACGCCCTTTGCCGGCCCATCCATCGGACATCCCTGTTGATGTCTACGACAGCGAAACTCAGCTCCTTGCCCAGCTCCCGTATGTCTCGGTTTACCGCCACTTCCCTTTCCACATGTACCCCTCTCCCAATTATCTCTGGTACTGTGCTCACGACGACCTGCACATGTGGGCACAGCTCCCGAAGTTCCTTCACCCCCTTTTCTAGCTGCTTGCGCACTCCCGCACCCCTTCCCTGCAGAACGTCATTGGTTCCTCCTGCGATAATCACTAGGTTCTGCCCCTGCATATTTTCCCACATTTTATCCTTTGCTTTTTCTAACACTACCCTGACCGTCTGCCCCGGGAACACGCCAACCTGCACTCTCTGGTCCTCTCTCACCCGGCCTCTAATCTCCAGTTCTGAGTACCGCATGTTGGAGTCCGCCGCCACTATCACCATGCGCCTTTCTTCCTTTTCCTGGCTGCCCCCCGGCGCGGCCACCTGCTCCGGCACCGGCTGAGTCAGCGCCAGTCCGGGATCGTCTTCCGGCGTGGCGTCTTTGTTATAGTGACCGTATCGAAAGGGTCCAAAATAAGTTCCTTTCTATCTTTAAGCACCATTTCCGTCATGTGCCAGAAGACGCAAGCGGCAGTGTGCCTTTTCTGAAAAGTATTCCTTCGCTTTGGTGTCGGCGAATGAGAGCTGATATTATCTTTCTATATAAACTTTTTCGTGGTGATATTTTGTGTGACGACTTGGTTACACTTATCAATGCCAAATTGCAGAACGAGCTTTTCTGAACATTGTGACCTTTCAGAACAGATGCTTTAAGTAGATGACGCTCGTCCATCGGCAAAATACAATGTGCGTGTAATCAATATTTTGATTGGCTTGATATATTCCAAAACTCTGTCTTTGTTCTCTAATGAATTGAAAACTGTTGTAGCTTAAGTGCCTTTATGTGATTTATGTGCCGTATTTATGTGCCCTATTTTTTGTGCAAATGATATTCTGGCTTGTGTGTTTTTCACTTTACCTGGTTTTGTGTTGCTTGAATTTCTGTAGGTTTGAGTGTCCGTGCTTGTAACGCTGAACTTCGTTTTTCCATTTTGAAACTTCCTAACATCTTGTTACAAAACCTTCGTTTTATGTTTATAATCAATCTCCATCATGTGCATTGAGTATTTGCTTGTGTATTTTCAATTTTTCACATGCCTTCAACTTTTTTCTGGCCGGGTGTCATGGCTGGTAACACTATGCTTCCTTTTTTTGCTGTTTTGCTTTCTGAGATCTCTGTAACTATTTTTACTTTATTGTTTCTCTCATACATATGGTTTTCTGTGTTGTGTCGTCTTGATTTTAGTTTGTTTTTATGAATGTTTGTATAAGGTGTACCAGTACCAAGACCCTAGTGTGGTTCCTGAGCACCGAGAATAAAGGTTGATTGATTGGTTGATTGAATATTATTATTATTATTTATTTCGCTGACCTGGGCATCGTCGGTTACACATGGTTTATAAAATGCCACAAGGACTTGGGTTTTGTTTGTATTTTTTTAGTAACCCCTTATAAATATTTTGCCTTTTTAAGAGTGATACATACTGCTCCTTTAACGTTTGTGATTCTTTAATGTGGTCACTCCTTGCCGTTTTCTTTAATTTACGTAAAACCCGTTGATTTTCCTTATTCCACCTCAGAATACCGAACGGAATTCGTTGCTTTTCAGTTTATTATGCGTGTCTGCTTCTATAGGTGGTACATATTTTCGTCAAGGGCAAGCAACTTATCTTTAAACGTTGCTAGAAATCGTTCACAAAAGGCAGTAAGTACATGACAATTCCGAAACCATGTACAGATACCGTAATGGAATACTTTAAAACATTGTGTACCTATTAGAGCATAGGCGCTAACAATCCACCGTTATAATACACTGTTACGACTATACACCACTAATTGCTAAAAATTGCGCCTTCCCCATATTCGGGGTTCATCTTGCGTGTTACAATCGCGTAAAAAAAACTTTCGGTTTCTTTTTGTCGTAAGTGCAATTATAACGGCGTTCAATTATTGCAGCTGCTGTAGCTGGACTGAATGTGGGGCGCGTAACGCCTTCAATACACCAAGAAGATGCTGAACACTCGTAAGCGCGTTTCTCGCTGCGACCGCTGGGCGTCCCGGCATGCGCATGACTTTAGAAAAAACTGCTGAAAACCCCGATAAGCAATAAAATACCGAGCGCTGGTGAGTGCGTACCTCGCGGTGTACCTGCTCGCGCCGTGGCTCTACTGAAAAAAAAAAAACTGGCGAAAATCCGGAGAAACGAGAAGATATCGAGCGCTCGTGGACATGGCCTCGTGGCGTCTCCGGCTCGTCTAGTGGCATTATCAAAAACACACTTGCGAAAACATCGAAAAGCACGTCGCGGTGCCTTGCAACCAGCAACGGCACAGCTATCGTAAACCCCGCTTCACGGAACCTCAATGCGACTCCAGAAACGGTGAGCATGCGTGATACACGTACGCGCAGCACCTGGGTTTCAGGTTTTGTCAACTGTTATTACGCCTCTAACGCTTGGCATGAGGAAGATGATGATACCGCTGCATATGACGATGCCTACTGCGCGGTTATTGCAAAACATTTACAGTATATGTAAATAAACAATTTGAAACTTGTACAAATGTGGTAATGTGTCTTTCAAAGCTCAAGTACTACGGAGTACTGTAGTTTTGCTATGGTTCGAACCTTGCACGATTTATTTCATGCTTCGTCAGTTTGTAAGTAGAGTACTAACACTGACAATTACTTAACAACTCCGGCTTATTACAAAACAGTAAGTGTACAGCATTCACGAGCATGAACAACATAGTTATTTTTTTCTTTTCCATCAAACAAAAAGGAATTATTCTTTTTTCTGTTTTTCTTCGTAAAATTATCTAAGATACCAGAACAACGTGCAATATATTTCACACTTAAAAAAACCAGTCGGCAGCAAGAGAAAAAAGAGGGATACTAAGTCGTATTAACCTCGAAATCTCGTCGACTTGAATTTGAAACCAATCTGAAGAGCATATTTCTTACAAAGTGGTGTTTGGTACATCAAAAATGTTTTACAAAACCAGAAGAGCAAATATTATCATTGCACCTAAATAAATGGTTGTTCATGTCTAGTTTACTGAGGCCAAAGTAACGTAATCATTACCATGACAATAATAGGCCTCTATAAGAGCAGAAACAGTCCTTATCTTCTGTAATATATTGCATTTTTAATAAGTTTGCCCACTGGTGCAAGTTGTTTATTTACTCGAATATTGAGGCTTTACGTCAGGCGAAAATCAGTTATTGAAAACGCACTTACCACTAGGGTATGCTCAGCACTAGTGTCGTTAAGATAGAGCAATAGGGCTTCGAGAAAAGCAGCCCCATGATCATGACAAACCTATACTCACAACATTGGACTCTCCGCGGTAACACATCAGATGACTGCGCACTCTTTCTAAATCTTTGGGAGTTAAAAGGCACTGGCCTTGTAGCGTAGGCTCGGGCCAGCAGAGGGAGAAGTAGAGTGACACACGCAGCCTGCATTTCTCTTAACTGAATGCTTGGATGTTCAAGCGGCTCGCAACTGGTCCTATGCAAAGTTTATATAGACGGCCAGCCGATCGTGTCGTCACGCAAATCCGTAACGCGACTCCGCACCCTTGGCTCCCCTCGCCGCTAGGCACGTTTTTGTTTATTTCTTCCTGCCAGTGTGAATTTCATTTCTAAAGAACGCGCCTCTGTAAGGATTGCGACCTAAAGCTCTCTAAGCATGTTCACGTGCTCCACACTCCGGTAGCGAATATTTTGCCTCCAACAATACGTGGAACTATTAGCACAGACTTTTCTCACGTTTGTCCGAAAGCATTGGGACACTTCTATGATTTCAAATCTTCCAAGCCTTGCGCACGGACTTCACACAAAATACCTTAAACACTCACTAACTACGCGCGACTGATCGAAAAAAACGTCGTAATTGAGTTCAAATTAACAATTAGCAAGTTTGAATTACTGTGCACTCCAAACCAGGGCAGTAACTCCTACCCAGGGGAATCAGATCTTGACGAATATAGCTGAGCGAAGGTGGATGTAGTGCATGGGTTTGGGCCGTTCACTAATAAATGTTTCTCATGCACATGGGTGGACGCAAAGATGAGTGATTAGAGCGTGCGAACGACAAACGTAAAAAACTTTTTTTAGCAAGTTCTATTTCGTTACAGGTCGTTTGCGCGAAGAGGTGGCTGTGCGAACGTTGGTACGAGTACAGTCGTGGTAACGGAGGGACAAAAAGGCAGAAATACAGACAGTTAAGTGTGTTCCTAGTATATTCGTTGTGGCTTCTGACGTATGTACGCTGCTTAGAGACATCTACTCAGGCCTACATATGTTATTTGAGAAAATGAATTCCAATACAATCACTTCTGGACAAGAAGAGGGCTAACCAAATAAACGTTCTATATTTTATTGGTTAGTCATGCGAACGTGGGTGTGGGCCTAGTCGTTACTGCCATTAGAAGAAATAAGCGACGCAGAAGGTAAACAATAGTCCTTGTATAGACTGGGCATGTTCACGAAGCGTGCTTGGTTGTCCTAGTGTTTTTATCTGAACGAAAGTTATTAGGTAGTGCTCGCTCTCCCCCTCTTCAGCTTTTTTTTTTCAAAGTGTGATATAGAGAGCCAAGAAAAAGGGGCACCGTACAAGTATGTGTAGAACTTTCGTAGTTGCAACCTGAAAAAACATATTAAAGCAGACTAATCAGCCAAGCCATGCCAATGCGTTAGAGCGTTTGAATGAAGAGTGTTCCGCCTCGCTGCTGTGTCCTTGGCCAAGCCAGCGCTTCTTTAAAGGCTTCCATATGCAGAGCAACACTCTTCTGGCCAGCGTCCAAGTGGATTCAGAAGAAGCAAGGCAGCCGTGCTGCTTTATACCATTTGATGAAAAATGCACCTTCCTACCCTGGCTGCTGCAGGATACAACGACGGAGGCAGGCATCTTGCCCGTCCCTGTTATATCTTACCCACCCAGGGTGTCAATCGTGGTCTCCATCACACCACTATGAACGTGATGGTGCAATATCGTGCGAAGTTATCAGTGCGGCAACTGTACTTTCGCATAAAAGCGGCACTCCTTGAGTGCCTCTAACTTGCCCCTCTAATTCGTCTAGAGTGATCTACAAAATATGAAAACGAGCAAACCACAACTGTGAAAAGCCGCATACAGCAAGACATGGTAACTGGAGTAAATGACCGCAGTTCTTTTAACAACTTCCAATGAATAACCGAAGTTATAAACTCATTGTAAACCCACGTAGTGTAAAATGCCACAAGAAAATAGGTTATAAATAACTTAATTGTCACCTTCAGTTTTTCTTCCTTGCAATTTACAATTCAAGTGTTAAAATGCTCACGCCGTTATGGCGGCGTTGCGTCGGCAATCGGGCTGCATTGAATCGCAATTGCTTTGTCTGCTATCAGCATATAACTTTCGACATCACCGTCCGTCTGGCAACGCTTCTAAGGAAAGCCCACTGGGGAACAAAAAAGAAATTTTCAGTTTTTGGGTTCTTTTTTCCCTATCCTCTCACTCCCCCCTACACCAGCAGGCGTTCCGGTGTCCGCCCCCTAGGCGAGACAATTTACACCTGTTGGTGGATTTTCCTTTTCCAAAGAACAATAAATACATACATACATTTCTTTGTGTGCGTCCTGCAGAAAGCTGCACCGAGATAGCTGGCACTCGGCTGGGCTCTTTAAAGGGTTTCAATATTTTTTTACCTAAAATTATCGAGCTTATGTTAACATCCTAACGACCGTGGTGTATACGGGTTCCGACCACAGAATGATTGCACAGGCTATTATGGGAGCACTCATTTGTTCACAGCTCCAGATTCATTCAACTGGTGTTATTTTAAAATTATGAATTGCATGGGTATAAACTACTACGACTTTAGTAGCAAATGGACTGCAGCCACTGCAAAAAGCTAGGGTACTTGAAAAATTACTCATTGAGGCGGAAGATTTAAATATCTGTATCAAGCGTGCGCATTGTGAGGCACTAACAGTCTTTACCAAAAATTCTCAACGTGTAGTGGAAGCGAGCACAAGCCAGGAATTGCACCCCGGGAAACGGAAACAGCATTGGCGACGAATGTGGGAAATAGGCCTCGAGAAATGGTGACAGATAGATGGATTTGATTGTATTTGAAAAGCATTTGTTGTGCCTGCGGATGAAGCCCAAGTTAAGACTTCAGACTTCGCCAGTGTCGTCCTCGCTATCGCCACCAGAATTAGAAACCCTCCGCCCGTTACCGGGCTGCGAAGACTCCTGGCATGGAAAACCCACAGCTGGTTTACGGTGCACTTTGTCGTGACCGGCCTGTTGCGGAACCCATAAAGGTTCTGTGCCATGCCTACTCCGCTCGATAAGATATTTTCCGACAATCCTCAAAATGGCACTACATCGAACCTTACCAGAACAAGGTGTTCACCTTCCAGTACGCCTAATGATCTTGAAGTGTGTCCGGCGAAAATGCATTTGTAGGAGTTAAGCTTGGGGCTACCTGGACAGAATACTATCAAAATTTCTGCATCAAAGGTCTGCCCAGGTAGCATAAACTCTACTGTCATAAGCAGCGTAAGAGGTTGTCCATGGGAGAGTGGTGTGCATTAGAATCAACCCATAAATACCGATATGACCGGCCACACGGCGTTGTTTACTTCTCGCATAGGCCTTTATTCCTCGTAGGGACCTCTTCATAAAACGTTTGGCCTTTCCGAAACTACCGTATCCCTCAAGAAAAAGGTGAATTAGTGTCGCCGCTATTTGTATGTGCATTAGTAAATGGCATGCGCGTTTCCCAGAAGCTCTGCAATGAATCACGCAAATTTCCCACCACATGCCATCATTTTCTTTTACCGCATACCCTTCGTAGCCCACCGAGCCCATAGTCTGCGCACGCTCTTTGTCGTAGCCTAGACCTATGTGCGCTGACTACGATTCGCCTAATATGTACTACCGTCAAGTGAGAATATGACCACCCGCTGAACGCACATAAAAACACAAATGTAAAACTTCTGAACAGGGTTTGCTACGTCGAAGCTCCCCCTGTTCTAAGAGGAGGGCCGTGATAAATGTGTACAGACTAATATGAAACACCCTGGGCTCTTGGACGACAGCAGATAGCCCTGCTCAAACGGGCTTCTTCATATCTCCTGATAAATCACATTTTATGCGTACTTGTTCTTGCCTGATTTAGAAAAACGAATTGCGCTATTGTTTTACAGCCGAAAAAGTATGAGTCAAAAGTACACGTGTGAAACTTGTGGTTGCTGGGAAGGCGACGGTGTATGTTTTTCATAGTAGCATCGGCTTCAATCACAAAACGTACAAGCTCTTTATGTGGGAAATTTCAAAAGACGTGAGAGGGACGCTCACCCTATGAGCTGGGTAGGGATTATATCCCCTTAACTCACGTTTTTCGGAAGCTGCTCAGCGGCTGTGGTGTATGTGGAGTGGCATGTCGTTATGGTTGCGCGCCTCTGGTCTGAACTTAAAACCTGCGTGTTCTAAAATATCCACTTATATTCAGTTACCAGACCAGGTGAAACTTCATCGCGCATCTGTAATGCCTTCTTTCCTTCATCGATACCTCGCACGTATATTTAGAAGCTGCAAGGAGGTACCAAGGAATGTTTTGAATACCGTTGTTCTTACAAAGTCTAGAACTTACCCTTTGCGAATTGGTCGCATTAAAAGAATTTAAAGTCTTTAGAAACAAGTAATCCCAGTTCCACCGGGAGTGAGGTCTGCTGAAACCGGGGATTTGCGGTTTACTTCGAAAGTGTCAGACAACAACAAGTGGTAGTCGGGATACGGCAGCTACTTCTTTTTGTCCTTTATTTATTTCTTCAAGATTGTACATGTCTAACAGGAGACCAAGGCTAAAAGCGAAAATCCCATGAAAAACAATTCGCTTCAACAACGGTACGGTTCACGCGAATTAATCGTTAGGTAAATGTTAGTGACTGAAAGTTCAGTACCGTTTCCATCCTTCAGCGGAAGGGGGACGAACACGCCTCCTTGCAGATCACTACGCCCGCTAGAAGTCTGCCCAGAACACGGGTTCTGCACAGCCACCGAGAAGCAGAAACTGTTCATGCCACTGCGTGACGCATGGTTTTCAGCATGCAAAGAGGCTCCAGCCATCGTAGCTGCTCTGACGGTTGTTTCAGCACGGGTTACTAAAACGTTTCTCTATTTTAACGCAGCTATGCGGTGTAAAGAACTACAAATGCAGGTTACCTAGGAATCGGTAAACCTGGTCAACGATAGGAAGTTGAATATTTCGTGCAGTAGATTGCACACGTTCGGCAAGAAAACGTCTAGTAAAAGAAAAACGCTCAAAATATAAAACAAGCTTCGTGTTACAAAAAATATCCCCAGCTTGATTGACTGCACGTTGCGAATGCTTCTTAACAGCGTAGCTGCATCGTGTTCTCTTATCGCAAGGCTAAACTTCATAAAAATTTATAAAAAAAAGCAGCCCTATTCCTCCAGAAAATTTCTACAGTCACGCGTTCCGCGAAAAAAGAAATGTCCTATCCGGGAGCCAACTCGTCCGAGCGTTCCCGACCGACGGACGGCTTATTTTTCTGCGGGCACGCGCTTTTTCCTAGCTATTCTTCGAACGACCGAGAAAGCAGCACAAGCGCACCGATCTAACAATGCACGCTCATCCCAACCATCTGATTCGTAGCGCGCTCGCCAATTGGCCGACCCTCTCTTCTCCTCTCCTTGACAGCGCGCACCTCCGCTCAACGCAGGCTCTCCCGCAAGCCATGGCCCGTGCACGTGCTCTCGCCGGGCTCTTCCCCTTTCCCAGCATGCTGCACGTGTACTGGGTGTAGTGTGCACTTTGGCACGTGCCCATTTGTACGCAGATGCCCTCTCATTATCATAATCGTCGTCATCCTTTTTGGCGACCTTTTATTTCTCGCTGGGGTAAAACGACTGAGAGGCTTCCGCTAGCGACCTTTTCAGGCTGTGCACCCCAGTAGCGTCAATGTTGTTCGCTGCCCGTCTAACTCATGCTTGTGCTATTGCCGGGCACACATTTCTTCTCTAGCGCTGCAAACATGCTCCCAACAAGCCTTTCCAATTTCAGGGCCTCGAATCATTGTTGGGCTCAACCTTATTGCGCTAACACATCCGAACAGCGCTTCTCAAAAGTTGCTGCGGAGGTGTCGCATCTGTGATTAAACCCTGGTTGTAGTTACCGTTCAAGATTTTTTCTCAACTTAGTTTGTTGCTTGGCTGTAAAATTTGGTGCATGGGATCTTCCAGGAGACCTTCTCAGTGAAATCTGCCATTATGCCGGTCATTCATTTCCGTGAATTTGAGCTTTTCAGCAGGGAGTTTTCTCCCATGAAACCACAATCAAATTAAAAGTCCAAAATAAAAACCGCTTCGGCATTTTTGAAAAGGTGCAATCGTGTCGACGTCGGCGTCTTAACACCAGGGACCCGGGCTCGATTCCGACAGCGCAAACCGCGTTATTCTTGAGGTGCTTGATATGCCTTTGCGGAAACTCTCGTTATGTAACCGGTGTCTGCTGCATGCATTTTGTGCGTAACAATGTAAATTTAGGGGTTTAATCATAAATTTTCAAGGCATTGGCAACCGACAAGAAATAGTTTCGCGTCTAAATCACATTTCACTTCGAGATCATCGTCGCCGTCACAGACAGTTTTCTTTACTTCAGTTTCTTTTTGGGCAACATCATTGTAGCTTAGAAACCTTCGCTTTAAGAACAAGTTGTGTGTCCAAATTTATTGCCTCTACTGTTTGCCCGCCGCCCCAGGTATGGCTTTCCAAAGAATATTTCTTTTATTTGGTGGTCGTACATGCAATACGATGTAGTCGTAGACACATGAATAATCGTGGATGTATGCACGTGTGATTTGTAGTCATCTAATGTGTACATGGGTGACAAACTTCAAAACCTCCCCTAAAAAAGCGTGTAAACATAAATGGTCACTATAAAAATAAACTCGTCTGGAGTATTAGTTGCAGATGTACGCATTTTTTTTATCTTAAAAGGAAACGGAATAAGACTGGGGGCGTTCTGCAACCGAATTCGAAGAGGTAACGAGCCTTTGCCGATTCGAGGACCCAGTCGACCAGAGCTGATTGCGACTGCAAAAACGATCTTCTCAGCCCCGACTTCAATGCTGACGTGATGTTTCGGGCATCCGTTTCGGCTTGTGCGGGCAAGAGTGTACCTGTGGTAAGTAGAGACAGGGGCTTTGCACATGTGGCAGTAACTTTGGAAGGTTGATGGGGAAAGGTGGGAAAGAAAGGTGTCTTAAAAACATTCCACGCTAGCTAAAAATCAATCAAGTTTGGGTACGCCGTCTTCTATATCGACACAAACATTCTAACCAGTTTCAAATAAAAATAAGAGTAGCATGCGACTGCACCATAGGGTCACTGGGGGAGAGTAAAATTCGATTTCTTGAAGTTGTTCGAATTCGCTTGAATTTGTTTTTACGAATCATTTTTTTCGTAGAACCTCGGCATGTATTTTCAGCATATGTTTTTGTGTCTTTTTATGGCGCTGTTTTTCCGAAGCAGTTTTCAACTACCTTTCGCAAGCAGGTTTTTGCAGTAATATGCGTTAACGAACAAATAATATGATCCAGAGGTATATACGGAGAAGAACAATACAAAGTACTAAAACTGGTAGAAGTATGATTCCAGCTGTCGGCTGGTGCGTCAGTACTCAGCGACTGCCCCCTTTTCGGACGTTGCTGAGTAACAAGTAGGTGCCGGAAAGAAAATTCATTTATATTTGTTTTGTTCCTACTTATCCCAATTCAATTCAATTCAAGTCGAGTTTATTTTTCCAGAAACTGGTGTGGTTTGCTGGGTATAAGCTGCCTTAGCAGCTTACAAAGCCCTGGAAACCACATACAAGGCAATAGCAGCAAGCACAGGGAAGTGTAATGAAATTCTGGTTACTTTATCCCGTAGAGTAACACAAGAAGCATATCATACAAGCTGTAGGAAAGTACCACGGACAATGAAGCGTAAGCTATGCAAGTCAACAAGACGTGCAAAGGTAACAGTGCATCTAAATTCTTCCTACAGGTACAGTATAAGAAGCAACAAATATTAATAACGCTTTATACCAATCACGAAGAAAAAATGACGTCTGAACATAAAAATTGGGAGCAAACACAAAAGACATACCTAAATTGCGGATAATTGTTCCCATAAAAAATTTTCCACACGATATTGGGCCAGTAGCTAAAAGTAGTTCAGACCGAGATAAAAAATAAACAGCAAAGAAAACGTCAACTTAGGTAACAAGCCACCAAAAGTTCAAGGCATGCACAATGGTTACATGCGTAATGCAAAGCACTCAAAGTGGCTAGTGGAGAAATAAAAACCAATATCAATCAATTTTAGGTAAAACAAAAAGATCTTCTACCATCTTTCCGTGGGGAACCCACATGAGGATGTGAAGCGTCATTGGGGTTCAGTGTGGTTCGTGTTGCCGTTATGTTGAGTGATGTGGTGTTTAGTAGGACCAGAGGATTCCGCGTCCAGGTCCACACCATTGGCAAAGGAGCGCAAGTACTCTTGTGTTTTAGTGAGTAGGCCATAGTTCTCGAGGCACCGAAACTGGTATATCATGTTCTTGTCGATGTTGTCGTTTCTGTGGTAGAATTGGATGTGTCCGTCAGCGTTGGTGAGGTAAAGGTTGTTTACGTTAGTGCACCAGCTGACAGCAACGTACGTGCCCTCCTCTTCGCAGCCTTGTCTTCTTCTCCTTCTTCGTCTCCAGCGGTTCCCCTACGGGAAGATGGCGGCGGTGGTTGAACGCGAAGCTATCTGGTGAAGGATTCTTGGGTTGGCCAATCCCTAGGGGCATCCTGCCTCAATCATCATCAGCGGTGTCTTGTTGTTGACTTTGGTGGACCGCTGGGAGCAACGTACACGCCCTCCTCTTCGCAGCTTTGTCTTCTTATCTTTCTTCTTCAGCGGTTCCCCTATGGAAATATTACTACGGTGGTTGAATCGGAAGTTAGCTCGTGACGGATTCTTTGGTTGGCCAATCCCTAGCGGCATCGTGCCACAATCAACGTCAGAATCGCTGCGGACGGGGCACTGACGCGGGACATCCTTCCGAGCAAGAGATGCACACCTACACGTACATGCCTAAAAACAAAAACAGAATACACATCAACCTACTCTTCGCCCCATTTTGGCAAGGAATGGCCGATGAGGAAATCAGGAACATTTATTTTAAAGTAATGCATTTTTTTTTTCACCAAAGCGTTGCTTGTTCAATGGTACCAGGCTATACCCTTGCTTTATTTATTTTTCCTTTAAACTTTCAACTATAGCACCTTCATTACAAAAAAAACAAAATTGTTAACCATCTTTATTTTAAGAAATTCACTGTTCCAGGTTTATGCCCCTCAGTTTTCAAATAACCATCTGACATAGGTATTAACAATTATTGACAGGTTAAACTGTTCATTGTTTGCTGGTATGCAAAATATTATTGGCGTTAATTGCAATATTCATTCCGGAAAAGAGCTTTAGAGCCATGATGTGAAAGTCACGAAACAATATTTTGGTCGAAGTTTAGAACTGGGAAGAGGTGACCATATGCAAGGTACTTTTCTGATGTTTAAACATAGGACAATGTACGTTCTGGATATGAACGCCATGACCCGCATCAATATGTGCACTGGCAGCCAAATAGAGGAAAATTTATAATTTTGAGAAACAGATATTATTCCTAGCAATATATACCACAACTGACGGGTGCTATGTTTGGGTCTCGAGATTTTGTCCTTTTGTCCCGTCGGATGTACAAGACAGACATTTGCTGGGGGCCCTCAGCGCCACCTACTCCCTTCATGGAACACTCCTGTTCCCGTACGTCACTGTCTAATGGACGCCTCTGCTCTGCCTCGGTATCCCAGAGGGCGAATCGTGGGTTTTCTAACAAACGCCGGGATGCAGCAATGCCATTTTTTTAAATCTTGCAATTTTTTTACCGCAAATTATCACCTCACTTCAAATCGTCACATTATTTTCACAAATAAAAACAGTTTGATACGTTTCAGGTCAATAAGAATTTGGATAACGGCTCGTCAACACGGTAATTTAACGTTTTTTCTTGCAGCGGACATGCCACACTTTTCCCCACCTTGGAAGGGACATTAGGATCTGAGTCCCATAATGCCGTCATCAAATGCGCCCTTATAACCACAGCGGCAGTATCGAGGTATAGCGTGTCCGAACTCCTCGGTAGGAAAAGTCCTGTGATGTCGGTGGGTTTCGGCAGCATTACTTCCGGTTGTGGGCCTTGGCGAAATCAATGAGTTCCGCTGTCGCATTGACGATGCTAACGATTCTGTTCGCAACCACCTCCAGACATAAGCGGTTTAGAGTTTGCCCTCGTGCAAACGAGACGAATACTTTGATCTTCAACCGCACAGACTTCAAAAAAAGACGGTGTGGTTGATATGCTATGCCTTGTCAATAACCTCAGTAGGTCCAAAATATTACTTGAAATTCTCCACCGCACAGTTTAGGGCACAAATTTTATCCTAACACCTTATATTTATAACTCGAAGTTTTATGCTTTCTTTTAAATAACCCTCTAATATATAAACGGTGGCATAGAGAACAAAATCGTAAATATTTGAATGTAATCCGGAAAATTTGACGCGATAAATGGCACTGACCTAGAAAATCATATAATATCTATCACGTAGCAGGCTTTTCTTCAGGCCTGTACTTTCCCCAGCAAATGCTCAGAAACTAGGGCTCTAGCGGCGGCTTTCTGTAACATATGTCCAGTACTTTCCTGCTTGCGCTTTCGACTGAATGACTCTCATTAGGAATTTACCAACTATATTGTGCAATTCTCTGGCTGTGTCACATTTGTTTCTTTAGGCGCGTTAAAGCATCGTCTAAGTGTGAGCTACACAGGCGCCGTACAGCCATAGCCACATTTGTCTGCAAGAGAACTTGTCGCAAGGAATAATACCAACGACCACATCGACGGATGCAGGTGGCCTGCAATGCACGCAAAGGCTTCACCATAGGAAATATTCATTATTTTTATATACAGTGAACTCCCGTTAACAAGAACCCGGTTAAGACGAATGCTCGCCCATGCCCAACGTTGGAATGTTTGTTTGATTTGACAAAGTCCTAATACAAAAAAATATCGGCTTTAGGAGAACAGCATTGTACGTAGTCCTCGGTTAAGACGAACAATCTTCGGGGTTGCAACCACTGCTGGAAATTCTGGGTAGCGAACATGGCCGTCTTGACGGGGTGCGGAAGGGCGTTCACGTGAGTAGAGGAAAAGAAAAGCAAAAGGAAACCACTGCTGGAAGCGAATTCTCCCAACCACGAAAGGGTGGACGGGAGAAAAAAAGGGGGCGCATAAATCTACCGTTTCTCCACCCCCATCAGATCGCGCGGCCACAGGCAAAGCAAAGGAAAAAAGGAAGGACAAGTTTTGTGGCCACTCTGCTTTGGAAGAGAGAGGCTCACCACTGGAAGGATAAAAATGCAAAAAACTGACGATTGAGACTTCCTGTTTGCGAGCGTAGCAACTCTCCTGCCCAATGCCGTTTCTCAGCAGGAGCTTTTCAGTTCACATCGGTCCGCGTACACGAGTCCCACAGTGTCACTGCCGAGAAAGGGGGAGTTCCCGCTCTGGCTCTGCTGCGTTGTTGCTTAATACCGCAGGTGTACGCTCTCTGCCGCAGCTTAGACTGGATAAAACCGGGCACAAACATTTCAAGACGGTCTTCTATCAAGTTCCACAATAAAGTAATGATGTTTTGTCTTTTTTCTTCACTTGTATGTCCACTTCATAAAGTGCATTGAAGCAAGATACTTACTTGCGCCTGGTCATGCTGCCGTTTCTTTTTAAAAGGCTTCTGATAACACGAACCAATATTTCTTTGTCCGTTTGAGTAAGTTTTAACAGGAGTTTATTGTATTTATTATAATGTGTATTTATTTACTTATTACTTTTTTTTGTTTGGTTGTTCCCTTTTCGTAGGAGAGAAGCCCTACGACAAGGAAAATGTGATTGTGCAAAATGACCCACCGTACGATGAAATTCCATGGCAAAGTAAGAGAACACTTCAGGCTTGTATATCTTACTTATATATCTTACTTTCATATATATCTTACTTTCATATGGTTGTGGACACGCAAGAGAAAATAATTGATAAAAAAAATTAGTTCCTCCGCCAAACGAGGATACTAATAAATGTTTTAGTAAAGATACACTTGTGCGTAACTATTACCGAGGAGTCTACAAAGAGATTTCATTGTTCTTACAACGGTACTGAGGTTATAATGGTAAAGAATGTGGGAACAGGGTTATTTTCTTCAGTATAACACGGGTTACAAACAATAGTTGCATACTCGTCTTTCGGGAGGACGATGGATTTTTAAAGCACTAATTTTACTGAGTATTGGACAATTTTAAACTATGGTGGGAGAATCCCAAAATATTCTTGCCTGCTTGTATAAGCATGTTGTATTGCGGTTGATATATATATTGCTGGTGTTATACGTACACATCGGCGTGTGTATTGTTTGGCGACTTCCAAACTAAAATCGTTTTGCATATTGAATGATGTGCTGGATTCGTGTCTTAAAAGAGAAATTGCCTCTTTTTTTATTCATTAAATGTCTCTTCCCATCCTTCGCATTGCTTGAATATGGCGCATTGTCTGGACTGCATTGTTCGTCTTGCAGAGCAGTTCGCGGTGGTTCAAGAATGTTGGTCCATGACAATTTATTCTTGGCACGCACTTCCTGTTGGTGCAGCCTTCAGCCAACCAGAACCGGGGGCGTACAGAATAAAGGACCACACGAGCCTAGTGCCCTCACCATGCAACGCCAAGAAAGTTTGTTATTGAAAACGTAAATTGTTTTCTATCGTGCTTAATTTTTTCTTTTCCTTAGAGTTCTCATCTTTGATATACCCGCGCTATTTTAGCTGTGACTCTATATGTTTGCAGGACACACCAACAGGGAACGAAATCACACAATTCATTCTAGCAAATACAAAGGCCGGAAGTACACCCTAGCAAGATACGTTTTATATGCCGTAATATTTCGCGTATTCAGATGTTCGTCGAGCGTATTCATTGAGGGGGTCCTGAGCCATAATCATCACTGACGCGGCAATTTCTTCAACCAAGTCTTTTTGACTGGAAAGCGGTAATGAGCTACGGGAAAAGCTAATTTACCGACTGGAAGTATTTTACGTATTACTCCTATTGAATAGTGACCGTGGAAATACAAAAAAGTAAAACACACGTTTGGGGGCATTGACACGACCTAATATATTTTAAATTCAAAACGTACAAGTTGTATTGAGAATGTTTATTAATGTTGACGTGATATTCTGGTACACCCTTAAGACGCGGCATTGGTAGTGATATTCTGGTAGACGTTTTCTCTCTACCTGCAAAGCACCCCACGCGGGGCACCTTGAGTAATCTTGGTGATGGAGCTGGCGACACCGCGGACCCGCAGTCCCCAAACATAAGCTGGAACCAACCGTGGTGATGTGTTGTATTGTGGAGGGTTACAAACTACGAACGGTGGCCGTCGGAGCCCAGGTCAAGCTCCGGCGGATGGGCTCCCTGTCTGTTTACCAGGCAGGGAGCTCCACGACCTCTCTCGGTATCAGGAACCCGAGCGAAGAAAGTACTCCAGTCCCCTGCTTTTTCCTACGCCGTATGGATAAATCAAAACCACCATCAAAACTTGATCGGTCCCTGAAAAGGGGCCGTACCGAAGTTCTTGGTCCTTGAATCAGTAGATAAATCGAAACCCGTCTCCTCCCAGTCTGGATTCCTCGTCTCCAAGTTCCTTGACGGAATCATTGGGAAATCTTTCGAGGCAAAAAACTACGAACAGGCGCATTGCTAGTTGAAGTAAACACGCAGGAGCAATCCACAATCCTCCTGAAACAAACCCGCATGGCAGATCTGGATATCAGGGTCACACCCCACCCCAGCCTCAACAGCTCTTATGGTGTTCTCTGAGACAAATCCCATTTCCGAAACCGATGCCGACCGTTTGGAAGGCTTAAGAGATCTGGGCGTCATGGCTGTAAAGCGCATATCTATGTGCCGCGATGAGAGATAGCAACTCCACACATTATCCTGACGTTCGATCGATTCACCCTGCCGCAATTTATAAATGCCGGTTATATACATCGTCTTGTCCTCCCGTACATCCCGAACCCACAGCGCTGCATCAAGTGCCAATAGATCGGGCATGGCATAAACTCTTGCCGTGGCCGACTTACCTGCGCTAATTGCGGCCAGCACGACCATCCCCCCGAAAACTGTGAATTTGAAACCTTCACCTCTGCCAACTGCGAGGGACGCCATGCAGCGCACTCGTGAAAATGTGAAAAGTTAAGGGAGGAGAAGGAGATAGGTAATTTCAAGGTAACGAAGAACATGAAATTCCCAGAGGCGCGGAAGAGGTTCGCCTCTTTTCCTCTGGGGAGGTACGCCGACGCAGCTCGCCGGGGGGCGCAGCAGCGTCTCGTTTTGGCGGCGACCCCGTACCACCAGTCAGACATGGTCCCACCGCCACTCCCCACCCGTTTGCCTCAGGCAGCCCAACCCGCCTCCGCACCGCTCGCTGAGGCAGCAGCGGCTGTGGTGGCAACCCCGTCGGTTGGGGATGCTGCTGCATCCACAGTTTCCTCTCCACCGCCCCAAAGCATATGGGAGCGCGCAGAGGAGATGGAGACGGAGTCACCCGTGGCAGCTCCCTCCCCCACCGCACCGCCTGCGCCATCGCAGGCGTTCCTGAAACCCTCGGTGGTTGCGAGCAAGGAAAAGCGCGCCCGAAAGGATGTGTGCTCCAAGGAGCATGATCAAGCAGGCACTCCGAGGACATCCGACGATGACTTAGATATTTGATCGTTGTTGTCTGCGCTTCACCGCAAGGAACGTGTACAGACGCCAAAGCCTCCCTACAAGCTGAAAAAGACGAGAGTCAAAGCCCCGAAAGACGACGCACAAACATGCACACTCCAGTAGCCCTCACACTAAATAATGGTAAGAGAAAACATATTTCAATGGATCTGTAGAGGCCTTCTGAAAAACCTTGACGATGTGTACCAAATACTGCACTCCAATCAGCCAAGTGTAATGTTACTTCAACAAACACATCTAAACTCCAGGCACACAAACTTTTTGAATAGTTACATGGTAGTTAGAAAGGACGGAGAGAGTGGTTGCTCATCCTCTGGAGGTGTGGCCATCATTGAACAATAATCCTTCGCGTGCGACTCTGTCAAACTAAAGACTTTCCTAGAGGCTGTGGCCATTCGAAGCATAATCTTTACTAGGCTTATAACATTATGCTCTCCTTACATCCGTCCCACCTTCCAGTTGTCGAGCTCAGATTTCGAGGGTTTGGTAGATCAGTTACCCGAACTTTTCATTCTTTTATGCGACCCCAATGCACATAACCATTTTTGGTGTCTGCTGGCACGGATGCCCGAGGTCGCCTTATCGAAAAATATCTAACATCTTCGGGGACCACGCCTAATGAATAAAAACAAGCCTACATACCATAATATAGGACACAACACATTCACTTCGATTTGGCTATTGGTTCCGCGGTTCTCTTTCCATCACTTGAGTTCGATGTTGGCACTAACCCATATGGTACTGACCACTTACCAACCACAATAACATACCTAGGTAAAGGCCCGAGCAGCTCACCTTCCAATAACAGGTTCAATGAAGCTAGAGCGAACAAGAGGTCAATTACAGAAACTTCCAAACTACACCACACATCCTTAGGACACCTACACGTTGAAGAAGCTACCCAAATGATAACGCCGCACATCCTCTATGCCGCCGGAAAGTCCATTCTCCAGGCCTCGAGTGCTCCGCACAGCCCAAGGAGGCCACGGTGTAAATGAGGTCAGCAGACGGGCGCGACAGGCCCAGAACATGGCGTGGGGTGTCCATCGCAGGTACCCCACGTCGGCTAAATTAATTTCTTTTAAATGAGCAAAGGCCTTTGGAAAACACGTGTGCTGCGAGGCAAAACGGGATAGTTGGCGCTCCTTCATAACATCCATAAATTCATACACAGACACACGGAAGGTATGGACACGAATACGTAAACCTAAAAGACCACATACACGTAGCCTGCCCTTGGTCAGCACGACTGGGGACACACTAGAATATCAGGCTAACACACTTGCACAACTCTTTGAACACGTGTCCAGCTCTGCGCACTACACAAACACATTCCTCAAACATAAAGCCTCTTGTGAAAAGTTCCTACTTGAGAACAACAAATCACAGACTTCTCACAGCTTCCTGTTTTCACTGCCTGAGCTGAGGGCTGCTCTGAGCACTGTAAACCCTCAGATCCAGGCCCAGACAACATTTATTACAGTCAAACCCGGCTATAACGAACCCGGATAGAGCGAATTATGCTTTATATCGAACAAAAATATTTCAGTTACGAAAATACATGGGAAACATATTCCTTATAACGAAGTTCACATCCGATATATCGAACTCTGCGTGCCTAGAATGGCCGCCGAAAGGCATGTTCTCGGATCGCCGATTGAGATGTGGATTGGCCGCGACCACGGAGCAAGATCCGCGACTTAGACATTGCGCCGCGCACGGAGCGATGTGGCACCCGACACTTTCCGTAACTGTTTCCGACGCGCAAGACTCCCGACGGAACTCGCCCAGTCAGCGAGTCCGGACCAAGACAGCAGGATCGGTGAACTGTGGGAAGAGCTCGCCAACGTTCCCGATGATGTCGCGAGTGAAAGCCGTCCGACGCTTATAATGAAGTGCTTTCGGCAGTCGATGTGCTCCGCCAATGCTTCTTCGATTTTCGAGGACGCGGTCTCGAACTAGTGCAAACAATGTTTCGTGTAGACATGCTATGCTAGTTGAAGCCGCCAAAACGAAAGTGAAAACAAAAGTAACGCTTTTTTTGCGAAGTAGGCAGTTAATACGCAAAGTAGCTTTATTACATGGGATAAATAGATTATTTTGGGTATGGTAATGGCTACATTACTGTGTTCGTTTCTGCATGCGGGGACGCCGGAGTTGAGGAGGGGGCCCGAATTGGGGAGGGGGGAGGGGGGGGGGCTCCCACGGATGGCGAACTTGTAACAATGAGCTCGTTATAGGCGGGTTCGGCTATATCGAATTATTGAATATATCGAACTAATCGCGGTGCATATTGCAGTTCGCTATAAACGGGTTCGACTGTATACAATGATACAGCACTTACACACAGACACTCTTGCTACGCCACTTCACCTTTACAACAAGGGCACATTCCAAAGTCTTGGACGGAGGCCATAGTTATAGCATTCTTGAAACAAGGAAAGGACCCTTCCTCTCCTGCTAGCTATTGACCGATTGCCCTGACCAGCTGCCTGTGCAAGCTTCTCGAGAAGATGTCAAATCGCAGGCTCGTGTACTTCCTTGAGTACAACGGTCTGCTCGAGAGCTGCCAGGCAGGCTTCAGGGCGGAGCGATCAATGAATGATCAACTCGTAGCTCTTGAAACATATATAAAGGATGCCTTCGTGCAGAAACAATTTTTTGTCAAGGTGTTTTTCGGCATCGAGAAAGCCTATGATATCGCTTGGCGGTAGGGCATCCTTAATGACCTAAAGTCAATCGGTATTGTGGGCAACGTGTTGAGCGTCCTTTGTAGTTATATGTCGGAGAGAACCTCCCACGTAGAAGTTGGTTGTGCACTATCAAATATTCACGTGCAAAAAAATTGCGCGCCGCAAAGAGGAGTGTTGAGCTGCACTCTCTTTATAGTAAAGGTGAACTCTCTTGGAAATGCATTGCCACCTACAATCTCTGATTCCATGTATGTAGATCATGTGCAGATATCTTTTAAATCGTGTAACCTGTCCACCTGCGGACGACAAGTCCAGCTCGGCGTCAAGAAACTTGCCGGCTGGGCGGGCAAGAATGATTTTAATCTTAATCCCGCGAAGAGCTCTTTTGTTCTGTTCTCCAGGAGGCGTCGGGTCCACCCGGAGTCAGACATCACTCTTGCGAATGTGCCCATTCCTATGAACTAGGAGCACACGTTTTTAGGTATTTTATTCTACGAAAAGCTGACATTCATCCCGCATATCAGACAGCTCAAATGCAAATGCTTAAAAACAATGCATATTCTTAAGGCCCTCTCACATCAATCTCGTGGGGCCAACAAACAACTCCTCCAGCACCTTTACACAGTCTTGGTGGGGTCTAGGCTCGACTACGGCAATGTCGTGTATGGGTCGGCTACAAAAACAGCACTGAAAATGCTCGACCCAGTGCGGCATCTTGGCCTTCACCTCTCATGCGGCGCATTCCGCACTAGCCCTGTTGAAAGTATTTATGTCGAGTGCGACAAATGGTACCTAGGGCATCAGCGCGAGTATGTTGACCGGTTGTATGCATCTAAGATTGTGTCTCTGACAAACCATTTTTTTATTCCATCATGAACGATGCATCAAATTTACAACTCTTTTTAAATTGGCCATCTATTTTCTTACCGTTCTCTCTCAGAGTTAGGGAGGAGGCTTCTGCACTGAATTTCAGCCTTTCAGACACGCACAAGTTATCCATTCATAATTTCATCCCACCATGGCATCTTCGTTCTGTATCATGCGACCTGTCGATTACTCTAGTAGAAAGTACAGGGTACCCAGGAGTGCGATTCTGCAGAACTTCGTATTTCTTCAGGACAAGTACAGGTGCATAGAATTCTATAGGGACGCGTTGAAAACTGGTTTTTGTGTCTCTTGTGCAGCGCGCGGACCAAATTTTAGAGTTATCAAAACAATGAGTTTTCACAGCAGTATTTACATGGCGGAAGCGTATGCCGGTTTACTCGTTTCAAACCACATCATAAAACATAAAATTACCAAGTGCATCGTTTACACATAATCTCTGGGCTTTGTACTGGCACTGTCATTACGAAGGTCATCTAAAAACTATGTGATCAATGCTGTTTTCAAGGTACTAAGGACAGCACATTCTTGAAATCTTGAAATAACTATAGGCTGGGTACCAGGGCATTGTGGAATCCCTGCAATAAGGCCACCGGTCAGATGCCTGGTGATGCTGCTTTCATGACCACAGTTGACATTACAACTGTAACTTAGACCTACTTAAAGACACACATGAGACGGCAGCTTTGTAAGACATGGCGGTTACGCTGGAGTCACACAGAGACAACTAACTACACGTAATAAAACTACAACTGGGACGCTACATAACTGACTCACACAATAGATACACTGAAGATGCTCTGGCTAGGCTGCGGATAGGTCATACACATGTAACGCACTCCCACCTGCTCACTGGATCTTCGCGAACCATGTGTAGCAGGTGTGGAAGGGACCTTCTTCGCGGGGAGGGTGGGCCCGCAAACTTTCTGCCTCCTCTTAAACATCAGCCACAGAAAAACGCGTGCAGCGTCTGGGAACCCGCCCACTGTACACCTACGGCCACACTTTGCCAATCACCAAGGTGGTGTAAAATCCTCCCGGCCCCAGAACAACAAGTGGAGTCCACCCGCTTGGTTGCATTTCAGGATATTACGCAGTGCTATCGACTCGACAGACCACAATTCCCTCAACCTCAAGCCAAGCCGTACAAATCAGAAGAAACGGCTCCCTTCGCATGCAATCAAATACCTTTGTCCATCCAATTCGATATCACCAAGTGTTACCAACTCAGTGTTCCGACCAATGCATCTAACACCATCTGATTCATCTAATACTCTAGTTACACGGGCACACCTAACCATGGTTACGCCTAACTATAGTTACCCAGCTTAACCGCGGTTAGCGCTAACCATGGTCAGCTGCTGTTACACGCAATCCGAGCGGGTGTGTCAAGCGGTCACGTGGTCTATGCAATTGGGAAATGACAAATTATGTTCAAGCTACTGTAATGACAAAAAAAGAGATGTTGCCAGGTTATAACGAACTATTCAAAACAGCAGTTGCAAAACTATCTATTTTAGCGCACACGTTTACGTTTTTTTTTTCTTTAGACAGCGCGAATGTAAAAACAACCCGTCAACACTGTCTACGAAGCCACTCAACGAGCCGAGGTCAGCAAAAGCCAACGCTGTGAAAACGTTGTCGTGGGTCGTCGTCGTGTTGTTGTAGTGTATTTTTGCCATTCCGGATCGCTTCTGCGACCTTTTACCGCTTGCACTGCTTGCTTGCGCCTTCGTCGTCTCCGTCGTCCACAACACGCGCTTCGCATCGGTCGCCACGCTGCAGTCCTCCATGCCTGTAATCGCGTCCGACGCCATCTTTGCAGTTTGGAAGCCTAAACTTAGGTACCCGACCGAAGTTCGCGCGGCCCATGGTTAGCGGGCTAACTGCAGTTAGGTCTGCCGTGTAACTCCGGCCAACTATGATTAGGTCTAACTGCGGTTAGGTTAACCATGGTTAAGGGTGCCCGTGTAACTAGGGTATAATCCATCCAATCCAAACTAACCAAACGAACTTGTTAAAGGCAGTCAATGAATTTAAGCCGAACATGAATGCCTCGTCGCTTCTGTTTCTACCATCAATACCCGCCTCCAAGCCATTGAGAAGTGGGCTAATACTCTTGGAGGTTGTAATTATGACATGTCTTCTATAGGCCGAACTGAACGTATCCTTATGAAATTATAACTCTACCAGCAAGACTTGAAGATGCCACGGAGCGCTCTGGTCGCGAAAATCTTCTGTTTTTTCTGTTTTGCAGACAATCCAAGGAAAGTTGGCAGAATCAGAACAGAGGATTGTGTCGTTTGCCTCTGAAAAACTGGGCTTAGAAATCGCCGCAGAAAATATTGAGCTAACTCAAAGAATAGGTCTATATGCTCTATATAAGAAGAGGCTATTGTAGTAAAACTTGCTTCTTACAAAATAAAAGAGCTGGTGCAGTTGAAGCGATCGTTGCTGCACGATACCGACTTTTATATTAGGGATGCCCTTTCACTAGCCACACGAACTGCACGCAAGAAATTGTCTCAGTGCTGGAAAGGTCCCAATACCTCTTACAAACTGCACCGCAATTTCCTCTTGGTTGGCGTTATGAACTACGTGTACAACGCTAGCACTGACTGCGCATGAATGTAAGGCGACACCCTCTGCCTCCGAATCTGCTGTATCATCCCCAGGGTGGAAGCGTTCAGGACGGGTGCGTGGGCAGCCGAGTGGCAGCTGGGAGTGCGCGATAGGAGTGCCTGAAAATAAAACTAAAGCGTCCCTCCTCTACGAAAGGATTCTTAGCCTGTGCTGTAAAAAGGCAAGCCTTAGCGCTTTAATAAATGACTCCAAAGCTGTTATTGTTGCACTTAGCGACACATGGCTTTCAAGCAAAATAGCCTCGACTGAGCTATTTCAGTGCAACAAAAAGTACGTGGGTGTATAAACGTGACCGTGGTTGCAAACTCGGTGGTGGTGTTTTAATTGCTGTAAGTGACCTTTTTAGTCTTTTCTAATCATGATTCATATTAATCTAGAGATTCTTTGGTGTTGCGTAACTTACCAATTGAGAAATGCATATTCGGCGTTGGTAACGGTCCCACTCCAGTGCTTGTGGTTTTTACGAGAATCTTAACGACAACATGAACCAGATTGCAGTGCATTATTCGGGTTTGCCTCTTTTCCTTGTCGGTGACTTTATCTTTCAACAATCAAATGTGCGCACGCGTGTCCCTTTGCCGATCCTGTGTCGGCAGAGGATTCGTGTTTTCTTAATGTCTCTTCCGAATTTAGCTTATCACAGTTTGTGTGTCAAACAACACGTATTGCGCCCTCAACAACTTCTTAGCTTCACTGAATTGCTACGTAATCCCCTTACATTACATCTCCCATTACGCCCGTGCTTGGGTTAGGTGACGCCGCCGCACTTCACTTTACTTTTCTCATTTTTCCTAATAGAAAACCTAAGCGGTAAAACTAATCACAGAATATAACAGAGCTATCTTCGAGGCTATAAACACTGAACTTCGCGAAATAATGGATACTTTGCTGCCATCTGGCATGAAATAAAGCAATGAAGACTTTAACCCTCTTACAGGTGTATGATTATGGATTTAATTATTAATACATACATTTGAGGAATGTGTACAGCAATTTTAATTCTGCCTGGTATACATTATATTTAAAAAAAACTCTTCAATAAGAAAGCCAGGCTCTTCCATGCTGCTAAAAAATCGTTCCCTTCGGTGCTGTGGACTGCCTATAAACTAGCAGCAGCATCCTACGAGAAAGCATTGAAAACGGATAAAAGTAATTTTTTCAGTGTACGTAACCTTTCCTATTGAAAACTAACCCTAAGCTATTTTGGAGAACCATGAAGATGAAGCAAGAACGTAACATTTTTCTGGTAGACATGTTGCGAGAACCAGTTCTTAACCATTTGTGTGCATCTGTACCTAATGATAGCTTCGCGAATATATTCCTGACAAATTTGTCCCTGATTTCCCCCATGCAAGAGTCTAATTTTTCCCCATGGATCCATTACTGTTGATTCTGCTTGTACTGCAGTTATATTGTCACGTCCGGGGCAGGTTTATTTGCAGAACGTTGGCTCTTGAAGCGGAGAGAAAACTGGTGCGCCGATTGTCAAAACCGTCGACAGGTCCGAGCTTCTTTCTTCTCTTCCTCGAACGTACCCTTTCTTCTTCTTCTTAAGCTTGGAGGATGGAGTTGCTAGATTAGCTTAACTACATTCGACATGCGGGACAGTTCCCCGGTCGCAGACGAAGCCCTCTGGGCAAGTCACTGTGCAGTAGGGGAGTTATAGCGTTTCAAGCGTGCCACGTGCACAACCTGTGTTTTCTTGCACGGTCGTCCACTTGTGGCTACACGTGATACCAGGTAAGTAACTTCAATCACGCGTTTCAGGACAATGAAAGGACCAACGTAATGGGGGAGGCGTTTTTTGCACAGTCCACGTTTACGCTGGGGGTCTAGAGCCACACGAAGTCACCAGGGGTGTAAGCGAGATCGAAGTGCGGCCGTCATACCGCTGCTTTGAGCGCTCTTGAGCAGCCAATGTTCGTAAACGCGCAAGGCGGCGTGCTTATTCTGCAAGACAAAGTGTCTTAGCCACTGACAGCTCGTTGTGTTCTTCGAAAGGGAAGATGGTGTCGAGGCAGCTGCGAGGGTTGCGGGCATAGAGAAGAAAGGGCTGTAGCCGGTAATTTCGTGCTTTGCAGTGTTATAAGCGTACGTAAGAAAGGGCAAGAGGTCGTCCCAATTTTTGTGGTCGGAGGCAACGTACATGGCGAGCATTCTTGTCAGTGTGCGGTTGGTCCTTTCGGCGAGGCCATTCGTTTGAGGATGGTATGGGCTAGAATGACGAAACTGCACTTGACAGAGGGGAAGGCTCTCTTCAACGATGTCAGCGGTGAACTGACGGCCACGGTCAGTTATGATGACACGAGGGTGTCCATGGCGAAGTAGAATACGTCTAAGCAGGAATTTGGAGATTTACGCTGCGGTAGCAGATGATAGTGCGGCGGTCTCAGAGTAGCGCGCGAAATAGTCCGTGCACACAGCAAACCAGTGGTTTCCTTTCCATGAGCGCGGGAACGGGCCTAGCAAATCAATGCCAATCTTTTCGAAGGGAGAAGTTGGCGGATCCAGCGGCTGAAGTTTTCCTGCCGGAATGGTTGTGGGAAGCTTCTGCCGCTGACATTGTGTGTAAGTCGCCACATAATGTTGTGTTGTTTTATGCATATTCGGCCAATAAAAACGTTGTTTGGTGCGATGCAGCATTCGCGCCAGCCCCATGTGGCCAGATGTGGGGCCGTCGTGCGTGAAATTGAAAACACTGTTTCGAAGGCTTTGCGGTACCACGAGCAAAAGGCGGCAACCAACACCAGAGTAATTCCTTGCGTACAGTAGGCCGTCGCACACGCAAGAACGGCTAGCTCGCCTTTCATTACGAGCAGACTCGTATAGGGACTGTAGGCTCTTGTCTTGGCGTTGTTCAATCTTGAAGGTTCCGACGTCAGGGAATGGGGTTGAGAGCGAAGCAAGATAGTCGTTAAAATGGACATCGTCGCAGGGAGTGGTTTCCAGCGGCAGTCGAGACAGGCAATCGGCATCAGCATGCTTACGACCGCTCTTGTATGACACGGTGAAATTATACTCTTGCAAACGCAGGCCCCAGCGTGCAAGTCGGCCGCAAGAATCGACAAGGTTGATGAGCCAGCATAGCGAGTGGTTGTCTGTTACGATAGTAAATGGGTGGCCATAGAGATAAGATCTAAATCTTTGTGTGGCGAACACGACAGCGAGGCACTCCTGTTCGGTTACTGTGTAACTTTTTTCTGACTTGCTTAGTGCTCTGCTAGCGTAAGCGATAACGTGTTCACTGTGATAATGGCGTTGAACCAGTAGGGCCCCTATTCCAACACCGCTGGCGTGGGTATGAACTTCGGTAGGAGCCGAACGGTCAATGTGCTGAAGTACAGGTTCTGACATCAAAAGGAGCTTCAGCTGACGGAAAGCGGTGTCACATTGAGACGTCCACGTAAAGGGAACATTTTTCTTAAGTAGCGAAGTCAAAGGGTTGCCTGTGTCAGCGAATCCAGGTATAAAACGGCGAAAATAAGAACAAAGGTTTAGAAAACTTCGAAGCTCCTTGACACAAACGTGGCTTGTGAAAATCGCTTACTGCTTGGATTTTCCGTGGGTCAGGTCTGACGCCGTCTTTATCGGCCAAAAGGTCCAGCACAAGCGTTTGGCGGTCTACGAATCGGCACTTCTTAGAATTTAGGACTACGACAGCTTTTTCCAAACAGTCAAGAACGGTGGCTAAGCGACTGTTGTGCTCCGTGAAGGTTCGTCCAAAAATAACGACATCGTCTAAGTAGCACATGCCACTTGAGCACGCGCACAATCGTATCCATGAAGCGTTCAAAGGTGGCCGGGGCATTGCAGAGCCCAAAGGGCATTCCGGTAAATTCAAATAGTCCATCGGGCGTCACAAAAGGAGTTTTTTCTTTATCCGTAGGGTCAATGGGAATTTGCCAATAGCCTGATCTCAAGTCAACGGAGGAAAAGTAAGATGCTGAATGGAGGCAGTCTAGGGTGTCTTCTATGCGGGGCAGCGGGTAAAGATATTTCTTGGTTATAGCATTGAGACGTCGATAATCTACGCAAAATCGCCATGAACCGTCCTTTTTTTTCACAAGAATGACAGGTGCTGCCCAGGGACTGCAGGATTCTTCAACGACGCCATTTCTCAGCATTTTCTGGACTTGCTCGTTGATTACTCGTCGCTCGGACGGGGAAACGCGGTAAGGTTTTTGGCGAATCGGTCGTGCTTCTCCAGTATTTATTGAGTGGTGAGTCCGAGTAGCAGGAATTACAAGACACCGTTCCAGCTGAGAAAAATCGAAAACACCCGCGTGCTTGAGGAGAACGTCGACTAAGACGCGGCGTTCATCCAGTTCAAGTGACTTATAATAAATGTCGAGAAGCTTGGAGAAATCTATTGGGTTAGTGTGAACGGATGGGCCCTACTCTTCAGTTAAAACGGCCATCGAAGTGGATGCATACCAAGTCCCACGGGCAACATTGAGACCACGAGGTAACATTACTGGTTCGCTGGAATAGTTGACTGTCCACAACAGGGACTGACCCTGGACAACTGAAATGGCGGCACGGGGAACTAGGACGTTCTTCTTGGCACAATTCTGGATTGTAGGCTCCACTACAGCGTTGAAATCACGGACCGGGGAGCCCGGCCATGCAACTCTCACAAATAGAGCACACTGCGCGGGAATCATTGTGTCCTCTAAAACGCTAAGCGCGCTCTGATGGCAAGCGTTGTCTTCAACAAGTGCAGATAGAGCAGCCCCATCAATGAAAATTTCTCCATTTTTACAGTCAACTTTGACACCACACTTCTTAAAAAAATCAATACTAAGTATCACGTCGTGGGTTGAGCGTGAGAGCACTGTGAACTCCGCCGTGAAGTACTGACCTCCGAAGCAAAGATTCACCGAGCATACGCCAAGCGGTCGCAGTGACTCACCACCTACCCCGCGAAATGTAGCCACCTTGTACCAACTAAACATCACCTTACGAACAAGCCTATCTTTAAATCAGCACTCATGACAGAAACTGTAGCTTCTGTGTCCACTAAAGCCGTTGTTCGAACACCGCCAACCACAATTCCAGCTTTGTTTTTGAGCATGAGAACGGGCGAAGGTTTTTCCATCGTTGACAGTCCGGTCGAGGGTATAGTAGACGTGGTTTGCCCGGCGACCTCACCTCCATTGGTCGCGCCATCTAGTTTCCTGGCGGCGGTGACCTACGAGGAGGCGAAGGTGACCGTCGCTGGCGAAGGATAGGCGGTGTAACGCTGCGGTCTGAAGCCGGTGAATCGTGGCATGGCGGTGAATGGTGACGTGTCGGCGGTTGTTCCACGGAAAATGAGCTCGTCGGCCAGGGGTCATTGTAGCGGGTATCCCCAGCCTCATAGCGGTAGAACACGCGTGGGGGCTTGTACCTTGTTCCTTGGCGTCGACGACGGCAGTAGCGGGATATGTGGCCTGCCACACCACATTTGTAACGAACAGGCGGTTCGCGCTCACGGCCAGTGGTGTATTCGTCATACGCGTCATGGAAACGTGGAGGATAATAGGGTCGTTGGGGACGGCGACGGGAATTCTCGGGACCGTACCTGGCTGATTCGCGGTCAAGAACACGTCGAGAACTCTCCCTCCCAGTGACAAAGTTCCGGTCATTGAAGCCGGCGTTGGAGGGCTGGAGAGTGTGAGCCTGCAGTTCTTGGATGAAGTAGTCTTCACGAGTACGCCCGCGGTCGATATTGTCTAGGTATGCCTGGTGTCACGCCAGTTCTTCGCGCACGATGCGGCGGATAGTGCCAGACAAGTCAGGCGGAGGGTTATCGTCAACACTTGCGACTGTGGTGACGTTGGTCAAGCGGCCGAACTTGGGGGTAATGCGGCGGGTTTTCAATTCCTCAAAGGTACGACATTGCTGAATTACGTCCGCCGCAGACTCCAGTTTTTCCCTGCTTATCAGGAAATGATAGACGTTTTCGGCTATTCATTTTAAAAGATGCCCTACTTTGTCTTCCTCTGACATGTGTGGGTTGATGATTCGACATAGCTTTAGTACTTCCTCGATGTATGTGCTACACGTCTCGCCGGGAACTTGAGCCCGCTGAAGCACTGTCTGCTCTGCTTTCTTCTTCTTTGCGGCGGAGTCGCCGAAACGGGCTAATATCTCTTCCACAAATCTGTCCCAAGTCGTAAGCTTCCCTTCCTGGTTTTCAAACCACGTGAGCGCTGTTCCATTCAAGGAAAACACAACGTTCGAGAGCTAAGCAGAGGCGTCCCAGCGGTTGTATCGACTCACCCTCTTGAAGTGTGTCAGCCACTTCTCAACGTCTCGTTCCTCTTTCCCCAGAATCCTCATGGTTCTCGTTGGGGACGCCAGCTGGCCATTGGCGCCGTTTGCGGCTAGTGAATATCACCGCGCGGAGGCATGGTACAAAGCGCTAGAGGCAGGCCCGCAAGACGTTGGCTTCGGCGCAAACCTTGTGGTTCTGTTGTTGCGTGCCCCGCACCTCACCAATCTGTCACGTCCGGGACAGGTTTATTTGCAGAACGTTGCCTCTTGAAGTGGAGAGAAAACTGGTGCTCCGATTGTCCAAACCGTCGAGAGGTCCCAGCTTCTTTCTTCTCTTCCTCGAACGTGCCCGTTCTTCTTCTTCTTAAGCTTGGAGGATGGTGTTGCTAGATTAGCCTAACTACATTCTACGTGCGTGACAATATTATCTAAACTAAAAAGGCAGTCATCCTGTGTTGCCGATGACATAACCTCAAAATTTCTCTACTTTAAATCTATTGACGAGAGCTACTTGCCCAGGGAATGGAAGACAATCAGTGTGAATACACTCTACAAGTCAGGTGACGCGCATAACCCCTCACACTAACGTCCCATATCTATTACTTTCATCCGTTGTTAAAGCCTCGAACAAGTATTTACTCACTTCGTAAATTTCTGAGTCCAAAAAGTTTTTTCATATTTCCCAACATGGTTTCAGAAAAATGTCTCTTGTGAACACCAACCTCTTACGTTTATTAATGACTTGTATGCATTTCTTGACTACTCTTTTGTAACTGGCTCGGTTTTCTAGATTTTTCTAAAGCATTGGATGAAATCAATCATCAGCTTCTCCTATTATAATACCGTAATTTTAATATTGATCCCTAAGTATTATAATGGATACAAGTATTTCTTTCTAACCGAATTCAGTTTTTGTCTGCCAACCAAACTAACTCCCCTGAGGTACCTGTGCGCATGGGTGAACCTCAGGGCTGTGTGCTTGGACGCATACTATTTCTGGTATACATATACTTGCCTAGTAATATATATACTTCTATTTACATGTTTACTGATGACTGTGTGCTTCATTGTAACATTAAAATTCCTCTGACGTTGAATGCCTACAATTTGACCTTAATAATATTTCTACTTGATGAACTCTTTGGCATATACAACTGGACATAAATTAATGAAATAATGACAAGGCCTCCTGTAATGAATAATTTGTCATGGTTATTTTCTTAATAGTACTCCATTTGAGTCTGTAGTCGAATATGAACAACTAGGTGTGCACATACCTAACAACGTCTCCTGGTGCCGACATTTTGTTTTGATAACATCTAACGCTAACCGCATGCTTCCGTACATAATGCTGAATTTTTCCTTAGCAGCTTCTTTCAAAAAACAGTTATATGTTAATTACGAAGGTCCAATACTAGAGAATGTTTCGTCATCTTGGGATGCTGGATATACTTATTTAACTAACCGTATTGAAGCTGTACAATACACTTCTGCGAGATTCTTACTTTCTAACTATCACCCTTCGGCCAGTGTAACTTCTATAAAATTTAGTGTCAACCTAACACCTCTCGCTACACTAAGAAAACTGTCCCGTCTGTGCCTATTTCACAAAGGGTATCATATTATGTACTCAAATTACGCTGCATACAACCCGCTCGTTTTACATCTCAACGTCTTGATCATCGTCACAAAGTTCATTTCCGCACCAAAGCATGGTCACCTTCCCTCATTCGTTTTGCCGAAAATGTGCCGCAAGTGGAACCACCTGCCTGCTTCACTACCTTGCAATACTAACCCCTACCATTTCAGGGAGACATTGCCAAATTAAGTTTGGCTGTAAGTTTTTTGTGCGTAGTACTTACAATTTCGGAGTTGTTTTTTGTTTTTCGTTGTTTATTGTTTCTTTTTTGTATTATGTATGCTTGTGTCGATCCCCCGTTACTGTGTTCGTTTACCATTTGCTTTTCTTTTGCTGCGAGTGTGATTGCGTTGATGGCCGCGTTTATTGCATTTGCTTTACCAGGATTTTTTTTAACATTTACCAGGGTTTTTTTTACATTGTATATTTTCCTGTGTCTGCATTCGTTAAACACTGGTCGCGTGATTTTGATTTTTTGACATCTTTTTTTTGCTTTTATGTAAACCCCTTTTCTCCACATTGCTTGTATGCCCTCAGGGTGAAATAAACAAATAAATGGCCTCACGCTGGGAAGAGCGGTCCTCTGTGTTGTCGCATACGCCGATAATTTGGCTTTTATTTGCACACAAAGATTACAAGTGCGTCAGCTAATCAGGCGAGCGAAGTTTTGCCGCTTTCAATGAGCAGAGCTAAACCTACTTAAGTCTCGGGGAGCCTGATTCGGTGAATGGGCCTCCAAACGAAATTTTCAATTTGCCTGTTAAGAGGAGATGTCCAATTACTTGGGCGTCAACCTCAATCAAAGCTCAGTAGTCAAAGAACAATGCAAACCCGTGCTGTCAGCAGCGGAAAGAAAGCTGGACCCTTGGAGAAGCAGACACGTTGCTCTGTTTGCGAGGGCCCATGTATGCAACGCAATAGCATACCCTCCTGTGCGGCATGGAGACCAGATAACAATTACTGACGCAGGCTCCCTGAACAAGCGGCACCTGACCTTGGCCGTATTTCTCTGGCGCTCCACGTACAAACCGATGAGCCGCTCAAACCTCTTTTGGAACCTAGAAAGGACTGGGTTGTGTTTCGTCAACATGAAGCACAAACTGACAGTTCAGCGACTGCTATACTTTCTGGAGTGAAGGGACGCGTTCCTCAGGACAGCCCGTTTGAGCCTGGGGACCTGAATACTGGGACCGTGTATCGCCACCACAGCAACTATCTGCTTGGGTACACGCACTAACGGATCCCAAAAAAATTTGCGCTACACCTAGCCCTGCTCGAGCAGCATTTTTCTTAGGAATACCTTCCCAAAAGAAATTCCATAAAACTATACCCGGCCTCGTAGAGGAGGTCCTGCCATCCCTTCTCTAAACACAAACCAAAGCACTAGAAGACGTATTGAAATGCGTAGCAAGACTTCTCGTGCCTACAGGTTTACCGGATTTTTTCTTCCGCCTCCACATGGGAACGCTGCCGGTGAAGTCACGTTTGGAGGATAGACGGTTTTTTCTCCATGATGGCGTGGGCTGTCTTCTCTACTGGAGACGGGGAGCGGCAGAACACGTCTTTATTGAGTCAAACACCGCGGCCGTCTCCTGGGAAGAGCTACAGACTGCGTTCACTGAGCGATTTGACTTGGGGTGGTCAGACCTCGTGCGCCTGAGCCCACCTACGCAACACAAGATGCTTCGATACTGATTGCTTGTCATCGTGCTCCACTCTCTTTGGAGGGCAAGAGTACATGCAGTGCAGTGTGCTTAGATCCTCAACCCTGACTGGCGGCATTTCACGCCAAAGGATGCCTGGAGTATGAGCTTGGTGGCTGAACCTGATGCCGACTGAGACCTGTGCGGCTTACTGCAAAAGGGATACCAAGCCCTCCAGTAGTTCAAAGCGAACGAAATGCATCACTCGCCACGGCTGTGACTCAGGCATGGTCCTACCACTGCGGTTTTGCACTGTTGTTTTCCACTACTCATGCGTCCTTCACGCCAACCAAGAGGATGCCCCCGCCTGTGAACTCGGTACTTTTCCAGTTCTCTGTTCAGTCTTCTTGAATTTACGGTGTTCTGCAATGTTATTGTTTCATGCTTGTAATTAGTTTGCACCCACAGTCAAGTTGTGTTTTTTTGTGACTAAGTGACGACTCACTTCAAAGTGGCCAAAGGTTATGCCGCGACAGTGTGTACGTGCCATCTTTTGAATGCAACGTTCGTGACGGTGCATCATGTATTTATATACCTTTTTGTAAATAAATCTTGCGTTACAAAGAAAAAAACGCTCAGTCGGTGGAGCATTGCACCATTCTCGTTGCGGCTACAGTGATCCTGGTATCCAACCTTATCGCCGCCATGCAATTTTAACTTTTTGTGTGGATGTAATTTTTGTGAAAGATATGACATCGGCGAGGTTGTGTACCCCGGCATAAACCACTTTCGTGTCAAAATGACATGTACTTCAATTTCTATTCCATTACCGGTAAAAGGTGCCTAATTTCATACGCATTCTATACCTCTGTACGTTGTAGCCATTCCAATCTTATTACATTTCAGGGTTCCCAAAAAAGTCAAAGATAATTTCCGCATATTTGCTACTCTCAAATCATAACATCGCGACAGTAGTAGACAAAACTAACTGATGAAAACCTGAGTGCTGTAACTCTTACATTTCATAGTTATAGCATGATAAACTTATCCGAAACGTTCCCTGATTTGAAAAGTGTTTATTTGGGCCATTTTAGAACCTGGGTCTACCTTAGGTTTCTCAACTTTGCCTATTTAACGCAATTTTTTTTGAGGAATTGCGCTGGCTCACTTTAAATAAAATCCGCGTTTTCTACTGCTTTATGGTGTATACTTTCGCGGTTTATTGTTTGGTAAATGGCGCTACAGGAAGGAGATCCATATTATGGACATTCAAACGGCGCCACTTGTACCCCAACGGGCGGCTAATGCACGGTAACTTTGTTCACAATATTGTTCCCATTACGATGATACTGGTGTGATGCGGACCCCTGTCAACACTCTGGGCGGCAATATATATGACTGACAGGCAGGATGCATGCCTCCGACTTGTATTTTGTACAAGCCTCGGTAAGCAGCTTCATTTTCCTGGAATTGCTGGATGCAAGCACGGCCACCTAGCTTCTCCTGAATCGAATTGGGAGCATGCCAAAAACTGTTGCTGTGTAGACAGGAGCCGCTATTAACGCAGGCATTCGCCAAAGACGTAGAAGTGTGCAAGGAGACACTCCAGTTAAACGCTGCCGTGCATTAGTATTGCTCTGTTGATCAGTGGAGTGTAGCGCCCGGTTTATGTTAGACGGTGGCGAACTTTGAACGGTGTGCATGTTTCTGTGCGACTCATTATCTGGCTTTATATTTTAAACCATGTAAAAAAGTGAGGGGGATACACTCAGAAAAACATTAGTTGACTTCAATATATAGGGACATATAGGCCCGATTCCTGTATATGCTCTGTATTCAGTATGACCACCATTTATCACCTGTGTCCTTCACTTCTTCGTTTGGATTCTTTGATAGGGACATATCCGCGTCCGCATCGCTAAGTAATGAGAAAATGTATATGTGTCGCGCTTTGCTACTCCCTGAAATTTGTTACTTCTGTAATTTGTATGCTCGACCTAGTACACACACCTGTACCTGGTACGCAGGCCTCCGATAATGTTTTAAACTATCCTATTGAGGCAAAAACAAGAAAGCCCGCAATAAAAACATATTCATACATTGTTTGTCTTCGTGTTTTCTCCGTTGCAATGACTCTGCCTGTATCAGCATTTCCATTGCCATCTCCACGAAAAAGAAACACTTAGCCTAGGCATTCTTTGCTACTCTACATTTTGTAGTTTCGTCATTCGCATGCCCTCATCACGCGTGTCTTGGTCAAAAGGTGTCTAACAACCGTTTTTATTTGAACCACCTCAATGCCAGCATCATATTCACCTTTTCATTGCCAGATTTATTGAGCAGGGGTTGTCTTGGGTGGGCCTGCCTGTCTCCTGTTCAAACCGCACCTCTTTCCAAATTTACTACACTTTCTTTTGACCTCAGTTGCGGCATTTGTTTTCGTATTGGGCCAGCTGCGCGCTTTCTGTTCGCCAGGTTGCGTTTTATTTGTGTGCAGGGATGGTACATTCTTGACCTACAGACTGTACAAGTGCTTTCAAATAAAACCTAAAAAAACAGCCTCCGCATAGTTCAACGTGATAATGGAAGCCAAATATTGGCGGTCGTCTCCGTAGTCTGGGAAAACGTGATAAGAGTCCGCAGTTCGGAATTCTAAACACAGGCACATTCTAGAGAAAGTGAACTTAGTGGGGGGGGGGGCAAAAATCAAAAAAGAAGGTCTAGGCAGCGAGCAGAGCCAAAGACAAAGGATTCACATTACGGAATTGTGTGACGACACGGCCGCTGAGCTCAGTTTTCTGTAACTACGTGGTGTGAAACGGATACTCGTCCTTATCAAAAGTCCATATACTCTCGTAATCGTTGACTCTACTTGAATACCCCGGAGGAAAAGCTTGTTAAAATGCTACATAAACCAGATACTTTTAAAGACGATAGTTTTTTAAGGATACCTCAATGCAGAAATTTTGGTCTGCGTGTATGTCTGTCGGTCTGTCTCTCTCTCTGTCACCGACTGGATTCTTCTAGCCTGCTAAAGTTAAGCGGACGTTCCAAACTAGATTTATATACCCACAACCAAATCTGAAGGTCTAAGTCCTGGGGCAACGTTTATAGTTCGCAACATTGATGAACAAGAACACTACATTACGCAAAATATGGGGCAACAAATCAACATATATGCGACAGCCGCAGTGTTCCTTTAAAAACTCAGATTGGCCTGATTCTCGCAATGGCAAATTTCACATTCACTGCAGAAAAAAAAATTCTCTTCATCGCCTGCGGTCGGCGCCCCACTATAGCTTCGGAAGCATCTGCAGAAATCAAACGAAAACTTTTACCAAAGGTTCCACTAGATAGGTTCCACGTCCCGTATGGAACGCATGTGAACAAGGGCAACATGGTTCTATGAACGTTGAAGTTGGCCACCTCGATTCACGCATGTCTCAGCCGTACGACACCGCTGGCATCGAGGAACCCGGCATGATGCAACGGAACGTGGGAAATTGAAATTGTCATAAATCAAATCTCGAGTAAGGTCGGTTCGACGGGCCACAGAATGAAAATTATTAAGGGTGACAATCAGCGACAGGCGAAGAGCTACCGGGATCAGAGAACAAAGTAGTGAAGAGGATATAATAGTTGCCATAAATAAAAAGAAATGGACTTCGTTTGATGACTTAGTGCGACGAACCGACAATCGGTGGACAATTAGGGTAACAGAGTAGATAGCATGATACGGCTATAGGAGAAGAGGAATGTCATACGTTCCAGCAGCTTGCGTTCCAGCAACATCCATATTGGGCATGTCAATGCAATCGGCATGAGATTACTCATGCGGTCCACTAGCTTGCCTTGTTTCGGTAGCCGGACTATATAGCTTGATTACAGGAATCTTGGAGCTCCCACGAGCACCAGATGGCGTTGAGTGAGTAAAACAACCACTGATGAACGGGGGCATCACCGGTCTTCTACACTTCATATGTCATATCTTGTCACCAAGAAGCTGTGCGCAGCACTGACTGGTCTATGTCGTCCAAAAATTCCAATATTCGAAAGGGGCCTTGATTGCAATAATGTCCATCTGTTCTGGGGGCGCACTTGCTACACGAGGGAGCTGTGGTAGGCCGATGAATGGTAGCGGAGCCTGGTCGAACGACGGGAAGAACGTTTTGATTAGTTCTAGAGCAAATTCTTTTGGGGTTGTTCCAGAGGACATTCACACACTATTGGCCGCGTCCGGTGGTTATGCCCAAGCTTTCATGCTGCGAAATGTGCCTCAGATTGAAGATGTTTTTCAGGATGATGCAGTGGACGCGCACAAATCTTGCCACATTTGTCTAGAGAGGCAATTCTTTTAGGGGCGGGCGGCGGCTGTGGCACGATTTCAGGAAGCTCGGAGTTCTGCAGATTCTGGGTCCCTCTCAACGGCCGTCTCAGCAAGATGACTAGCTGCCAATCAGGGAAGAAATGAGCGGTCAGGAACGCGCCTACACTCTCCCATTCAAGTTGTTCACGTTGTCTCCTTAAGTGTGGCACATAAAACAGGCACTGCGTCACATAGGGTGCCAGATAGACAGGTGTCTATCTGGCACCCTACCACAACCTCCACCTGAACAGGTCCCAGTCAGTCGTGACAGCAGCGCCGTAGGCATCATTAGAACACTGGAGCTGAACGAAGACTAGGTTATAGTGATCCCTGCCCATACAGTCTGACTGACCGTCTCATTAAACAGGATTTACCCCCTCCACCGAGATACGACCCAGAAATCAGGAGAGCACTCGATGACGGTTCCAGCGACGTGTCGGTGTGTGCGGAGCATTAGGGAGCAGAAACTGCTGATACGAATATGCCACGCGCTATTGCCACGCGAACTAGACGAAAGGTAACCCCCTGTCTAATTGGGTACAATAAAGCCTAATGAACAGCACTGGGCTTCCCTGGGTAGGCACAAATAAAGTGAAAAAGCCAGTCCATTCTAATCGATGGGCACTGCCACTATGTGGACGCACGTACCATGCCACCAGTGTCACGTCTGTGAGTGGTAGACGAAGCAACACGGCAATCTTTTCCTGCCACTCAATGCAACAAGACATTGATGGCAGTTGCGTCTCAGGATAACAGGTGGTTATGTACAGCCACTTTACCAGGTGGGCTAGATGCATTGCTGCAACGGCGGTCCGGATTCATAGGTGAAGAGTACCAAGTAAATCTTGCAATTGGGGCCATTGAGTTCGTCTCCTGCAAGAGCAGAGCCCCCGTTTGAAGTGTGCCTATGGCGCGGCGAGTTTGGAGCTCTTCAATCTTGCTCGCTAGACTCCTGCATTTCCATTGAAGTACACACTTGTGTAATAGCGGGCTTGCGGAACCATTCACACCATGAGGCCCCACTGAAGGCATCATGGGCGTAGCTGTGCCACGAGACCCATTGCTACTTTTTGCAGTTGTTCTGCCACAAGAGCGACAAGAGTCGTGGATGTAAGATGGGCAGGTTCAGGAGGTAGTTCCCGAATTTGCGTTGCAGTGGCACGTGCGTTCCGGTGCTTTGCACGTTGCACAGAGGTCGCGCGACGTCGCTCTGAAGTGGACGTTGTCGCTGGAGCTTCTTCTTGGTGTTTTGCCCGCTTGGTAAAGGTTCCACAACGTTGGCTTATACACTGCATTTCTGCAGTCAGCAGTCCAGGTCAGCACCGCTATCTGAGCAACCCATCATTGCCGGTGGTGCTAACTTGCGGGCAGTGCCTGGTGCCAGACGTCAGCGCTTTACCCACTAGCGTGCTCGTCATCGCCAAGTGGTTGGCTCCCATTTGATTCCGTTGATTGCAAATCGTGGTTGTACCTCCCATGAGATCGTAACCCGTTTCAGATAAGCAGCAAACGAAGTAGGAGCTCCAGGCAAAAGTGTGAGATGGAGGGTGCGTTCGGTGGCGACGCATGGGGAAACCGTGAAGAGAAGGTAGTGTTACACATAGCGTGTTTTTCATGCTGATGATACATCCAAATACCCTGTTTAATAAATCCCAAGCGTAGTGCAGGCCCGAAGTCCTCCCACGATAGCATATATTAGGCATGGCAAAGTTAATGCAGCAGTTGAAATTATGACTCATATTTCCAGCAGAAGCAGCAACTTGAAAAGCATTGGTATTTAAGTACTTCTGACGGAAGTGGGTAGAAAAGTACGTACTTCCTGCCTGACGGAAATCCCGTTGTAATATTGCAGTTCCTTACAATGAACTAGGTGCAACAAAGACAGAACAAAAATATGGTATTGTTTCGTCTTAAATATTAGTCAGCCTTCAAGAGTTTTCAAACATTATGGAGGGGAATTGTAAGTTAGCACCGCAAGTTTGCCAGTCTTTCAACTTGGAATACCTAGGGAAAGAAATATTAGGCCCTCAAGCAGTGCCGCAGCTCTCGATCTTTGACCACATTACGTAATAACAAACGTTTCAATAGCTCGTTTTGTTGTTCAGAAACTCTCAGTACATAATAAATAAAATATCAGTAGACCGTCAATCCACATTTTTAAATTGTATCACATATCGTTCGTGTAACACAGTTATGAACATAAACACACACAAACACACACACACTTATATATATACTGTAATGAACAAGAGGAGGAGGAAACGGTATGTGGGGAACCATTGCCAATCTACGCGTGGGTATGTGCTGCGGACCTGCCACAGTCATCACCAGTGTGCCTGTCTGTGCGTCTAGCAAGGTTATTTTCGGCTTGATTGACCGCCATTTATAGACTGATCATCCCCGCCTCTCGCTTGGTGCGCGTGGTGGCAGAGTGACGTGATCATAGGCGATCCTTACAGCAGCACAGTGTTCAGGGTTTGGTTGGTGGGTCATTGAGTGATCGGTAAAAAATGTTAACGACTTTGTCTGCAGATCAAATATTGCACGCTAGTGTGTCAAAAGTCCATTCCGAGAATTACGTCGCGGGAGCAGTAAGGCAATGACGAATGCAGCTTGGTACATTGTGCCATCTATGTGACGCGTGATGTGCACGTTCTACTTGGTTTAATGAGATGGTCTTCTGCTGCACGTGTGTGCGGACCATCCTATCTGGTTGTAACTTTCTTCAGCTAGATGCGAATGATCCGATCATTAGTGAGAAGTCGGCTCAGTTGTCTGTACGGGCGATTACATCAAAGCCTTTGATGAACACCTTGACGTCGGACGCCGCCTTCCTTGAGTCCCGCGTGCGTCGGGGCGTCCAGTCTCGGTTTTTTCGTATTTATGGTTGGGCATTGAGCGTTGACGTAGTAGGAATACGTCGCACCGTGTAGCTTTCGTCGTGTTCGGGAGTCTCGTCAGGGTTTGGTCGGGTCGCTGGGAGGAGGGCATGTCGTGAATCACGGTCTTCGTCACGCCCTTGCGTTGTTGGGCGGTTTCCGGTTTTGGCAGTAGAGCAACTTAACTTCTAGAAGCTGCTGCATTCAGTTTCCCCCGCGTGGGCTGGGGAGCTTCGATGTGCGAAATGGGCATTTCTACGGCTGTTCGGCATCTGGTATGGGTTGAACGGTTGAAGCAAGTTGGTCCAGGCCTGGTGTTGCACAGGTATTCTTCGATCTCAGATGAGCGCTTGTCGAGTCGTGGGTGTTGTGCGCCCATGCAGAATCCTAGCAAACCGAGCCTGTTGTTGGGGCAGCGACGGTAGGCGTGTTCGGCATCTCCGCAGTGCTTGCAGAGCGGGCGATTATCGGTGGTTCGCCGTTCGTCCATCTACCTTGGCGTCGGATTTTAGGTGGCAGGGGTCTCGCGTTCAACAGTGGACTGCGGTGCGGCGGCATTTCTAGCAGAAGGCTTGGAGCAGGGTGGGCTTTGGAACATCTACCGAATATGGCACAGCTTGTGGCTTAAGGGGTGCTTCGAATGGTGTGGCAGTCCCCAGTCTCTTTAGGACCTTCTCTCGGATGACGTCTGTGAGGGACGCTACTTGTGATTGTGCCGTCGTTGCAAAAATTATCCGAAGCTCTTCCCTGGGGATCGCCATACTGTCTCGCGTAGTGTCTCGGAGCTAACAGCCACGGTGGGGATCGTCTTCGCAGTTAGCGCATTGTAGGGCGGTCGTCGTGTGTGGTACAAATTTCTCGCTTCTTCTCCAATGCTGCAGCCTCAGACGTGAATTCGGCTACCGTTTTGGGGGGTTGTGGATAAGGCAGGCAAAGATTTCTTTCTCCGCTGCTGCATTCGAAACCTCAGCTACTTTTCTTCAGTTATTTCGGAATTTGTGCAGTAAAATAGTTGCTTCATCTCCCCAACGAAGCTCACGAACCATTCGTTGGGGTGGTGCGTCCGCATTTCCAACAAAAGTGCGGCTCGTTCTTTCGGCACAATGGTGGTGAAGGTTTAGGAAATTCGCTTTTAAACAGAGTCCCGTCAGGTAGCCAGCTTTTATTGTTCTCGAACCAGGTTCGGGCTGTATCTTGCAAATAGAAGAAAACATGGCAGAAGGTTTCCTGGTCATCACACGTAATAAATACGCGGACGTGCTCCACTCTCTTCAGCACGTCCTCAGAATCTTCAGCGTGAGATCCGCCGAACGAGGGTGGTTCCCGTGGCTGTTGCAACACGATGGGGGGAGTGGCTTAAAGAGACACTAAAGTGTAAATATTGCTGCATTACTAGCGCAAATTGTAGTCCGGAGTTCAAAGGCCATGTTTCGACCACTTTGATTGCGTTTACGCAAGTTTCTGTGGTAGAAAAATCTCTTAAGAAATTCTGACCTCCTCTCTGCATCTTCGCCCATTTTCTATGGCGTTTTTGTATGACTTCAGGAGGACATTACTGGCCTAGACTGCGCTACCGCACGGCTCACCGATCTTCCGATAGAGTGAGTCAGCAAAGCCTCAGCAGAGTGAATGAATTGCGACGATCCGCCGGCCGCCGACGGATCGTCACAATTCGTTCACTCTGTTGATACTTCGCAACGACACGTTTGTGAATGGAAGCATGTGTGCTTCTTTAGTGTGTTTGTTTGACTACTGTATCAAGGTTCAACTCAAGCTCGCTCCACACAAACTCTGCGCAAGAGCACACCCGTTTTTTTGTCTGCTGCCTACAAAGACTCGCTTATAACATGTCAAGTACCTGCTGACTTGGTTTGTGCTAGCACTACACCAATCTACAAATCTGGCAACTGAATGAAAATTGGTAATTAGGGGTCCATATCACTAACAAGTGCATTCTGCAAGCTAATAGAGCACATCATTGAAATATATGTTAATGAACTAAGAGTTTATTAACCTGCTCTTCTTTAAATACCACGGGTTTTACAAAGGCGTGTCCCAAGCAGCACAAAAGCTTCAAATCCCCCCCGACATGCTGCAATATTTATTCATTTTGCTAAGGCCTTTTACCGGGTTCCCCACTGCAACTTAGCAACTCAACTTGAACTGATACGAATAGATAATAACGGGATGTCATGGGTACAAGCCTATCTTTCGCATCAACCCCACTTCTTTACAAATAATAACATGAAGTCCAATCTCTTAACCGTATTTTTATGGGTGGATGGATGCATGGATGGATGGATGGATGGATGGATGGATGGATGGATGGATGGATGGATGGACGGACGGACGGACGGACGGACGGACGGACGGACGGACGGACGGACGGGCGGACGGACTAAGGGATGGATGGACGAGCGGACGGATGTACGGACGGACAGACGAACGGACGGACGGACGGATGGACGGATGGATGGATGGATGGATGGATGGATGGATGGATGGATGGATGGATGGATGGATGGATGGATGGACGGACGGACGGACGGACGGACGGATGGATGGATGGATGGATGATAGATAGATAGATAGATAGATAGATAGATAGATAGATAGATAGATAGATAGATAGATAGATAGATAGATAGATAGATAGATAGATAGATAGATAGATAGATAAAGGGAGAGAGAGATGCTATTTTAAAATAAGGAACTGCCGTGAGGTTAGCCAACATATATAAAAGGAGAAAAAATAAATATGGCAATATACAGGGGTGTGTGATGTAGAGAACACTCCAAATAACGGGGCAATATACCCTATGTGACACCTATGCCGTCAAGGTAGCGATATAACGGAAGCAGTACTTTCCTCTGAGATGATGGAGGACACCTTAGTCCAAGTAACAGGTTCAGGGTAATTAGTCCAGGGTGAAGACATCTCATCTTCTGCTGTAACCCGCTCCTTGCGTCCGTGTAAGAGGAGCACTCTAGGACGACATGTTGGATGGTTTCGGGTGTACCACACTTGTCGCAATGTGTGCTTGGACTTCGACCTATGCGGTGTAAGTAGGCATTAGTGGACGCCGCATTGAGTCGCAGAAAAAGCGAAAAAAGCGCGGAGCATGCTCAACCCCTATAGATAGCCTTCATAGATATTTAGAAAGCATTTGACTCAGTCGAAGCCTCAGCCGTCATTCCGGCATCTCGGAATCACTATTCAGACGTGCATGACGTAAGAATACTAGAGAATATCTACACTGGGTCTATACCACCCATATTCCTGCATATTGGCCGTAGTAATTACCTATCAGGAAGGGCATCAGACAAGGAGACGCAGTCTCTACAATGTAATTCAAAGAATAACAACAAGAGATATTCAGAACATTGCATTGGGAACAGGTTGTCGTAAGCGTAAACAGTGAATACCCCACTAACCTCAGATTGGCTGTTGACGTTACCTTGCTAAGTAGCTCGAGTTTCAAATTGCCAAGCTTGGTTACCGCACTTGACAAGCAGAGTAGAAATTTGGGCCTGGGAGTAATATGCAAAATTTCAAAGTAACGCTGAAAGGCATCGGCAGGGCACACCGGTTTGAGATAGATGGCCAGGCAGTGGAAGTGGCAAGCGAAAATATCTACTGTGGCCAAGTGATCCCGGATTCCAACGATCAAGCAGAAATATTTAGAAGAATAAGGGTAGGGGGAGTGCATTTAGCAGAAATTTTTAAAATGTTAATGGCCGCCTAGCATTGTCCATTAAGAAGAAAGTTCATGACAGCTGCATCTTACGAGTACTCACCTACGGAGGCTCAATAAAACGGTTCAACTTGTTCAAGATTGTTTATGTAGGCGTTAAACGCTTTCAGTGCATTGAAATCGTGATTCTCCCAGATCAACTTGTACAACCTGTTCTCTTGGCTATCATTTTTAAAAGACGTAACGTTACGGAACGTTTACTTGCGCGTTTTGGCTTAGTTATTTCTAAGTACGGAAATAATTTTTATATACAGATGAAAAAATTGCTATATAATTGTCACGGGCGGTATCAGCCGTAGGCCACTCAAAAACCGCGTTCCAGCTTGTCCTGGCGGGTTCATCTCGGAACTGTGATAGTGTACGCGTGTTGATGTCTTGATATATTATATTTACAGTGAATTCTTTTGCCATATTGTACGTATCAGTGGGTAAATAGACGGCCAAGTGGTTGCTAAGTGTCACAATAATCATGTTAGAAAATAGGTCCTTAAGAGGTAGATTAGTGATAAGGAGGTCGATAAAGGTTTCGCTAGTTGCAGTGATACTTGTGAGGGTGGTTAATACTATAAACCATAACTGGTAGTCATAAAACGTGGATAATTGAAGAGTATTGGTTTCCGTTTACCAAGGAAAAAATAGCCTCTGGACACGCGACTAAGTCGCTCAAGTTACCATCAGGGGGCACAAACAGTACAGCAAATACGAAATTGTCGCAGCTAGCACAAATTGCGTCAATGTTCGTTCTGAACCGAAAAAGGTCATCGAGGCAGTCGTAGATAAATCCAAGTTTTATGAATATGCATACGCCGCCACCCCTTTTCGATTTCATGTTGAAAGAACGGCACTGCATCCGTTTAAATGTATGGTATCAAGATCAGTGTAGCACGTCTCAGTCACCAATATAACAGAGAAGGAAAACCCGAACTCGTTTATTAAAATGCAAAAGTTATCATAATTTCGGCGTGCTGACTGCATGTTCATATGTTAAAATGTTAATGGCGATGTACACTTTTCAACAATATCTGACCTGCATTGGGTAGAGGAACACATGACAAAGTGGATTGCTGATTAGTATGGGTCGATGTAGAAGTGCTTTCAGTTTGCAGACAAGTAGTGACATACTGCCAAATGCGAAACAGACAATGAAAAATATCACTGTGCCTACAGGTTTCATCAACAAGAGCAGAAAAACGCAGCCAAGTTGTTTCCCAACTCGTTTCGCCTACAGGGATAAACGCAAACAATCCGAAAAATAGAAAATAAGGCGAGTACAAACCAGCACTTCGAAAATAAAAGCCTACAAGGCAAAAAAAATGAAAAAGCCGGCAGCAACTATTGTAAAGAAAACAAATGCCTGGTGAACAGCGCATGCGCATATGACCTTTGCTCCGGGTAGACTATGGCAACATATACAACTATTTTTCTCCTTAACACATACGACAGGCATGATAAGTTGTGCCATAGCACCACAAAGATCTCCTTCAAAGCGTGAGACATTGGTCTTATTTTGCAGCTTGAATAATGGGTTCACCATTTTAGCAACGTCCTCACTTCGTGAAATCTGTATTTTTGGGGTGTTGTCCATGCGCCGGGCGAAAATCTTGCCATTTTGCACCCAAACGTACTTCCACCCTGTTTCGCGTTTGCGGGCAGTATCCTGACCTAGCAGCCGTTTCAGCTATGGGCATTGGTGCTCATTAACAAAGAACGGCTAATGCGAGACAAAGCCTACGTCAGAGCACTTGAGCCGCGCATCACGCGCTTTCCCGAGGAAGCAGCCCCTCTTCTGCATCCGCGCGAACTGAACTACTACGTTCTTTTTTGTTAGATTGGCGGTTGGTACTCCGTGCAAAGACACATAATCGGCTTCAAAAAGTGGTACACCTAATTTCTTGCTAATTTTGATCACTGCATCTCTAAGGTTCTCAATGGAGTTGTACAAGATGCCTTTCACCTCCACAACTCTAAATTTGCATTACGAGAATACTGATCAAGGTGTAGCGGCCTGCTCTCATGATATTTCGGCTCTTGAGCAAGAGCAGAGCACGGGGCCTCTAGCATAGCGTTGGACGCCTTGAGCGGTCTATTTTCAGACTTTACTTCTTCATAATCAGTATTTAAGGAAGCCACAAAGGACTTAAGTTCCCTCAGCTCATTCCGAGTGTCTCGGCTGAGTGCTTCTCTGAAGCCTTTTAATTCAGCCCGCACTTTACTCTTGATTCCTCGAAACGTGCTCTTATCTGTTTCGCCATGCCTCAGCAAATAAATACACACAACAGAACACTTGTGGCAGCACCAGCAGCAGCAAAACAAAACAGGCGGAAATTCAGAAAACAAGCAGGAATTTGGGCGAGAACCCGTGTGAAAGATGTGTTGCGTTTTAGTCCCCGAACTTCGCTGCCGCCTCAGCTGCCATGTGAAAGAGGGGTGTTCTTCAGTCAATTTGTAGTTTCTCGTCGGGGTTTAGGAACCCATGCGAGTCGACGGTCGAGGCAGCGTCCTAATCACTAGAGGGCTGATGTGGAATGGCCATTCTGGATGCAGGTTTAATTTTTTCTCTATTTTTTATGACCAGCCTGAGAGCCATGCCTTGGGCAGGGTGGGATTACATGTTTACATTCAGAAGGACACAATAGTTAACTGGGTACATGTTAATACAACACAGAAAAATACCACGACACACATTGACAACATTTGTCAAAGAAAAAAAGAAACGAAATGAAAACAACAGATAAAGCGTATACCTGCAGATAATTTTACCCGTATAACACTTAACGCACCACTGCAGAAGACTCTGCCGATAACAACTATTTGCAGTTACAAAACCAAGCTACGATGGAGAAATTGCGATACAAGGATTAACTTCTAAAAAAGTGTACTCGGAGAAAAACGTTTTCCCATCGCTGAATAAAAACGTCAACAATGTTCACATAAAAAAGAACACGATACGCGCACAACTGTTTCGAAGGCACCATTTAGAAATAAGATACCACTACGGCACAGAGAACATGAAAGTCAGAAGCAGCGATTAGGAGCACAGCAAAATTATAATCCCTAAAAGAAGTTGCACGAGAACCATGAGACAGCAGTTTAAATAGAGAGGTTTTCAAGAATATTTCCACAGTAGGACATTCGGCCGTACTACGAGGTAGCAAATTAGAACTAGCAACTGTTTGAGGAAAGAAGGAATGTTTAAATACGTTTGCGCGACAAGAAAAATCTGTAACTTCTTTCGCGTAATATGAGCGCGTCGGCCGCGATCGGTTACCGTGAGGTAGTTTGCTTTGTCTATGCCAAGGTAATCATGGCATATTAAATAGAACAACTTTAGCCTGTCGCGCTGACGTCGCGTTTATAATTTTTGTTATTTTGCGGCCTGAAGGAGACTCGATGGGGATATGCGCCAGCTATAATAAATCAAAATAAATCTGACAGTTTTGTTTATACTCTTTCCAGTTTGTCGATGTTCGTTCGCGTATACGTGTCCCATACTGGCGCGGCATACGCAAGTACGCTTCTAATGTATGTTTTCATGGCTAGTAATTTCACTTCCTTCGTGTAATTTCCCAATGTACGTCTTAAATAGCCGAGGTTTTTATTTGCCCTATTTGTGATATACATCCTATTCTCATTCCCACGTGCATCAGGAGTGAAACAACACCTAATATTTTTAAGTGGACACTCCTTCATAAAAAGCAATTACCGACATGATATCGAAAATTCAGTGCATGTTTTTTACGAGTTATCTTCTTTGAAACAGGTTTTGGGTTTATTAAAAATTTGCCACTTCAGGCACCATTCCTCTACATTGTTCAGCGGCATGTTTAACATTTCTTGATAGCTGATTTCGTTTCATGGTATAGCACACAATCATCGGCAAATAACCTAACTTTATTGGTGTGTTGCTAGCGATATCAATAATGAAAACTAGAAATAAAAGAGGCCCTAACACGGATCCTTTTGGCACTCCCGATTCAACTACTGCAGATTTGGAATTTACGTCGTCAATATAAACGCCTTGTTCCCGATATGAGAGATATACTTCAAACTAAATGTAATGACTCATTTTGTACAATGGGTTTTATTTTCAAAAGAAGTTTAGGATGTGAAACACGATCAAATGCCTTTTCTAAATTGATGTAAATAATATCAACTTGCCGTTGGCTGTCTGTGACTGATTCGAGGTCATGAATGATTTCCAACAGCTGTGTTACCGTGAAAACGTTCTTGCGGAAACCATGCTGTCGGTGTCAAGCATATTATTGTGTTGAGGTAAACGACGGTGTGTTTGAAAATAATATGCTCTAACACTTTGCCACAAGTACACAGCAATGGTAAAGGCCGGTAGGAACTGGGTAGCGAATCATTATGTTTTTTTTTCAGAAACAGGGGTGATTTTTGCATACTTCCAGTCCTTCGGCAGTTCCGCGCATGATATAGATTTATTATAAAATAAACAGAGATATTTAAAGCACCACATATCATACCTGGCCAGAAATGCATTAAGAATTGCGTCAATTCCAGGTGCCTTTTTTGTGTTCAAGTTAGGAAGGGGCGAAAAGCCGCCTTCTTTATGAATATGCACATCATGGAAGAGCGGGGAAACAACAGAGGAACAAAATACCGTTGCAATATTACGTCCATGGTACACAGTACAGAAGTAATCATTCAAGGTTTCACAAATACGCTGCCTATCTCCGACTGGAACATTGTTCACACAAATACTTGCCCAGCCCTTTGTTTTGCTGAAAAATGCCGCGAAAACTGTCAGGGGAGGATGGTAAAAACTTTGGTAATATGACCCGTTTATGGTGTTGTATAGCTTTCTTAATACTCTCGTTTAAAAGCATGCGGAGGCTGCAAATTTTGTTGGTATTGGAAGTTGCTGACGATCATTTAAATTGTTTTCTTGGCTTCTTTAGTTTGCGCGAGGTGCATACGATTTTCTGGTTTACCATGGATTTGAGTTCCGATGAACGTTCGGACTGCCTTTGCGTGCCTTTAGTCACGACCGTGATGACCCGGAATAGGTTCCGGCAGGTCAAGAGGTTTTTCCATGCTGTGGACAACACTCAGTTGAATGCAGGGGAAATGATGGGAAAGATACAGCCGTTTTACAGCGAAATCTCAAAATCTTTCCGCAAGTTAGGAGTGTTTCACAAGAGCCTCAGCATTGACGAATCAATGGTACCCTATTACGGCCACCACTTGTGCAAAATGTTCATTCGCGGTAAACCCATTCGGTTTGGCTTCAAGATATGGATGCTATGCTCTTCCAATGGGTACCCCTATGCGATGGACATTTACTGTGGGAGAAGTGAGAAGGATAAATGGAAACCTCTCGGGCTCAGGGTTGTAAGCGATTTTATATCTGTCTTACCTGCCCCTGAACAGCACGAAGCCTACTTTGACAACTTGTTCACCTCGCACAGTCACCTGATGAAGCTGTCTGACCAGGAGATGCGAGCAACTGGGACTTTAAGAGAAACGAGAACCGGTGGTTGTCCACTAAACGGCGTGGAAGTGGTCGGAAAAGAGGAAAAAGGAACTTTCTACTACAAGTGTGACGGGGTCGTCTACGCATGCAGGTGGAACGACAATGCAGTAGTCACAGTTTGCTCAAACCACCTCAGCCACGAGCCTGTGGGTACAGCAAAACGCTACTCACGACGCGCAAACAAAAAGGTAGACATTCCTCAACCATATTGATAAAAAGATACAATAAGGTCATGGGGGGAGTAGACGTTATGAACCGCCTCCTCGGAAGCTATCGCCCAAAACTGAGAAGCAAAAAGTTGTGGTGGAACCTGTTCTGCAATGGTCTGAACATGGCTGTCGTCGGAGGATGGCTCCTTCACTCCGAGCTTCACAAGGGAAGCGACGCCGCCATGACGCACCTAGCATTCAGGCGGGACGTCACCATGTCCTTGCTGCACCTCAAGCAGAAACTCACAGTGCTCCCTGGACCTCGGGTTCATCCAAGAAGTAAAGATAGGAAAACGGACGGCCACTACACCTTACCAGCTACGCTGGTGAGGTGTGCACAGTGTAAGAAAAACACAACCAATCAGTGTCAGGAGTGCCAATAGCGGATGCAGCGCAAATGCATCTCAGCTTACCATGGCTTGTGAAGCAGTAACTGAGCTACAGCGAGAATGATTTTTCTAGATAATTGTTTTCACTCTATACTTTTCAGAGGCATTGATGGAAGATAAAAACCTGTCTTCAGTTAGCAAGGACAAGCTATCCCACTTTAGAGTCAATAAAAGCTGTATCAGACCACTTTTGCGTTTTGTATATGGGAAACGCCAATGTTCCAAATATGGAACATTCTGAAAAACGTGCTTAGTCATTGTGAATGTGGCTGTACATTTTGTGAGAGGTAATTAGATGCCAAATACGAATTATCAGCCCCAATTTCAGTTTTTTTGAATATTGCTTCATAGTGCGGCGTTTATAGGGTTAAAAAACAAGACAGCCTGCACATTATAGACCTGGACTGAGCAGACAAGCTAAGACAAATACAGGTGACGCCTGTATCTGTTTTACCTTGTCTTGTTCATCCACGTCTACTTTCTACGGGTTTTCTGTTTAAGTAGGTGCTAATTACCTAACCAACAAGTTTTGTAATTTTTAGATTGTCTTTTTTTGTACCCTTGTATGAAATGGAAACGGAAATCAAAACCGTTAAATAATTAAGCAAATGAACCTTTTTCGATCACCCCGCCATTATGCAGGATGTCGAAGTGCTCGGAAAAGCGAAGTGTAGTGACCACCGTATGGTAAGATGTAGAATTAGGCTGGATTTGATGAGGGACAAGCTTGTTCGGAAAATGCCGATCAACAAGCTAACAGTATTACGGAAACCGATATTCAGCTCCAATAAGGAAGCCGAGTTTATGACACAGGAAGCGACTGAGAATCTTACGCAATTTATCACGGAGCGTGCAGCAGAAGTCGGACGTACGATCGGTAGGCAGGATACTGGTAAAAAGTTCCGAGAAGATGAAGATCTAACAAAGAAATGACAAAGCATGGCAATGACCAGCCCAGCTGACAGAGTACAACTATTGAGGTGTCGACATTAATCTATAAGACGAAAATAGCTGAGTTATGGAAGTATAATATTGAGAGGATTGAGCGTGCTGTAGAGGTTTGAGCATATGGATAGTATTGACATGAATGAGCATGAGCGTGAGGATTCAGCATGGTCAAAGGCATATAGGCAACTGATCTTCTTACGCCAGAAACTTTTCACAGAATCTCCCAAAGTCAAACTCATTGAATAAATGAGCTTCGTACAACGTATTCTTGAGTACTGCAGCATGGTCTGCAGACCTTTCCAGGCGAACATCTCTTAAAAACCTGAATGAATCCTGAACATGGGTTGCCGGTTTATTTATTCCAAATACTCCAGGCACAGAAGGTTAAATGATTTGCGCATCAAAAGAATTGAGGAAACATGAAAACACTAAAGGGGCGTGTAGACATGGGCAAGATATCAGAGGTATCTAATGAAAAACGATCAACGCATTGTCAGCACATATGGGGAAGGAATGGTTGTCGTAGTCGAGGATTTCTTTGGAGATCTGTAGAGTATCCGCGGCATCCCTGTTAATAACGTGAGGAAGTTATATAAACATCCAACCACTAGAAAAGAATAAGGAAAGAAGCCTTTTAAAGAAATGCACGGGGGCAAAGCAGCTGGCGAGGATCAGGTAACAGCTCACCTCTTGAAGGATGGCCGGCCAATTGTACTAGAAAAAACTTGAAAACCTCTATCCGCAATGCTTAATGACCGCGAGTGTACCCGAATTTTCGCAGAACGCGCGCATAATCCTAACACATAAGAAAGGTGACATGAAGAAATTCAAAAAATTACAGGTCGATCAGCTTACTGTCAGTCGTCTAAAAGGTACCTACGAAAAAAATCGCTAACACAAATTCTGCCACATTAGATATCTGTCAACCTCATGAACAAGCAAAATTTTGTAAAGGCCTTTTAACGATCGACCGCATTCATGCAATAAATCGGATGAGAGAGAGAGAGAGAGAAGCTCTTTATTAAAAAGGAACTGCAGAGAGGTGAGCCAACAACGTGCACAAGGAGAAAAAAAGAGATATGGTCATATAGAGGGGCATGTGATGTAGCGAACACTTCGTTCTATAGCCAAATACCGCAAGCAGTAGTTGCCCTTGTCCAAGTAGCAGGCTCAGGGTAATTGGTCCGGGGTGAAGACTTGTCATCGGCTGTAATCGGCTCCTTGCGTCGGTGCAGGCGGAGCACTCTAGCAGGACATGTTAGACGTTTTCGGGTGCACCGCAGTCGTCGCCATGTGTACTAAGACTTCGGCCTATGCGGTGTATGTAGGCAGTAGTGGACGCTGCATTGAGTCGCAGAATAGGCGGGAAATGCGCGGAGCATACTCAACCCCTATATATAGCCTTCATAGATTATGCGAAAGCATTTGACTCAGTCGGGACCTCAGCCGTCACTCCGGCATTTTAGAATCACTATTTAGGCGACCATTACATAACAATAGTAGAGGATATCTACAATGGGTCCCTACCTGCCACCGTCCTGCATAAGGGCAGTAGTTAAATACCTATGAGGAAGGGCGTCAAACAAGGAGACGCAGTCTCTACAATGTCATTCAACGAATATTATCAAGTGGTATTCAGAACTTTGCATTGGGAACAGATTGTCGTAAGCGTTACAGAAAATACCCTAGTAACCTCAGATTTTCTGTTGTCGTTACCTTGCTAAGTAAGTCGAGGTTCAAATTGCAAAGCTTGATTACCTCACTTGACAATCAGAGTATAATTCTGGGCCTGGGAGTAATATGCTTATATCCAAAGCAACGCTCAATGGCATCTGCAGAACGCACCGGTTTGAGATAGATTGCCAGGCAGTGGAAGTGGCAAGCGAATATATATAATGAGGCCAAGGGACCCCGGATTCCAACGATGAAGCAGAAATATTTAGAAGAATCAAAATAGGGTGGAGTGCATTCGGCAGGCATTTTAGATTAATAAATGACCGCCTGGCATTGCCCCAGAAAAAGAACGTCTATGACAGCTGCATCTTTAGAGTAGTCACCTACGGCGGCTCAATAAAAGCGTTCAACTTAAATTGTGGACGACGCAGCGACGAATTCATGCGAATACGTAACATTTACGGAGAAGAAATGAGCAGGGTTGCTCGGGGAACAATCGCGTGTTAAGGACATATTATTATAAATTATTAATAAAAAATGGGCGTCGGCAGGGCATATAACGCGAAGGCAAGATAACCGTTTCTCTGTAATGGCGACGAGTTGATATCTACAGAATGCAATCGGGGCAGTGGGCGCCGGAAAGTTAGATAGGCAGATGAGATTAACAGGTTTGCGGGGATAAATTGGTACCAGTCAGAACAACACCCTGATAATTTTAGATCTATAAGAGACGTCTTTGCCCAGATGTGGGCGCGGGCAAGCTGCTGCTACTGCGGCTGCTGATGCTGCTGATGCTTATCATCATCATGACCTTCTGTGCGCTCACACCTTTCGGGGGATTCGTATTACGGGCGTCAGCTTTTGACCTTGGTAGAGGTGGAGTGAAGTTCGACCTGCAAATTTTTAAGTTTAGATTTTGGTGTTTAGGAGGTTGGTTTGTGTACTCTGCATGTGTGAGCGCATCGGCGATGAGGTGCACCTTGTGATGAGGTAAGCTCAGACGTGCAGCTGTTCTAGCTTAAAAAGACGGCGTTTGCTCGGAGGTATGACGCTTCGTTTAGGCGATAAGATATGCAGACCTAAGAAAACCAAAGATAGAGCTATTTGAAACGGCTTGCTCCGCTCTTTCCTGAGTCATTGCATATCAGTTGCGAAGGTGCCGCATTTTCTTTCTTCTTTCTTGATTTTGTTTTACAGTTTGTCAAGTAGCAAATCGCAACAATATAAAAACGACATCTAGTTTAACCGATTTTTGTTACATTCGAGGGATGTGGATGCCAGAACACCAAGGAGGTGCCAGTGCAACACGGCGTTGTGTTTGCTGCCTCTTCTGACGAAGGCGTGGATGCGCACAGCCTGAGCGCTATTTGTGATGACCGAAATATTCATACTTCACCATTAACAAAGAGTTCTCTCATCTGCTCAGCTGCTAAGTAAAAATATTTTACGGAATAGGAAGAAATACGTTCCCGCTATATTCTTTCCCAATGTGGTATAGTTTGCACAATAATAAAAAGTATATGTGCTACTGAACGTAATTTTTAGAATGGGGTTTATGGGTTTCGCTTTCGAGGGCATTGAGCTTTTGTGGAATTCACAAAAGTAAGCATTCTTTTTGGCGTACGTATAGTTCAGTACGTGGCCCATGTTAGCCGCACGCACGTGATCAAAAACGTGAACGCTATGAAGTGCTAATAAATATCTTTTTTCCCCAAAAGTGAAAGTATGCGTACATTGATCTGCTCGGGCGAGGAGAACTCGGAGTTGGAGGCTCTACGGTTGGAATATTGACGTTAAGGTATATTGCGCGCCATTCCGGATGTCTCTCAGCTTGAAGAGACAGCCAACCAATTTTAAGAGCGACTGCATCTCATTCACTCGCCTTGTTCATGCAGCGTCGTCGGCGTTGTGGTCGTCCACCCCTCCCCCATTTTCCTCGCCGCGCGAGCTGCGCTCTCCGCCGCTCACCCCCTCTCCTCTCCGATGCCCCTCTTTCGCGAGGGGCATAGATTGGATTCGAATGGATTGGCTTGGCTTGGATTGGATTGGGTGGGAATGGATTGGATTGGATTTGGATTGGATTGGATTAAAGTTGATTGTGTTAGATTGTGTTGCGTCATAGCCGTGGCAGACGCACTGGCGCCGGCGCATGTGCAGTACTCTCTCTTCCGCGGTCTCCTCTCCTTCGGGCGTGCTGCGCATATAACCGGTGTGCCGCTCTCCGGCGGCCTTCAGGCCGACGGTTGCTCTCCGCTTGCGCTTGAACCCCCCTCAGCGTCGCATCACACCAGGGTTCCCGCGAGGGGAGGTGGGCGTAATTTGTAAGAGTCCACGACTTCGGGCCAATCAAGAGACAACGTTTTATATATTGAAGTAACCACAAAGAACCTGCAAACAAATACACAGAATTATCATTTCGATAGACAGTAAACTTTTTGAAATCTAATAGATGGTGATATATAGTGTAGACACATATGACATACTGTTTCTACGAAAACACCCCTTTTTCGTCGCCATGCTGTATTGAAAAACAGCTTAGGGAAATATGAAGGACGGCGTTAAAGTATTGTTTCAGTTGATTGAAGCTCTAAATACGTCTTTTGTTTTAACGCAGAGCATCTTGCCGCGCGAATCATTGTACTGGGTGGTAGACATCGTCTGGCTGCGTAATTAAATTGATAGGTTTTTAAATTTTCCTTTCAAATTTTATGTGACACCATCACTAAAGCAACATCGGTTTAATGCATCTTAACTTACAGCCTTTTAATTAAATTATTGACGGGTGTATGCTCCACGGAATGGGTTGCCACCCGACTGAAACGTTCCGTATATACGGAATAATGGGAATACGGAGTTCGTAGGGATTATGCCGCTCCAGGCACACCGAGTGTAGATGATAGTATAAAAAACAGGGAGTCACATTATTGTGCGCAATAAAAACGTTTGGCACAGGTTTCGTGTTTTTATCTTCAATAGTAGCCAAATTACGCCTCGTATGTTTTCCGTATACTCCGCATATACGGAATTCATACGGACAATGATTTGGCGGTTCTAGTAAACCTACTGACATAAAATCAGCGCCAAATACTTCAAAGATTCATCTTCACAAGCCATACATTTCAATGCGCGCATCCCCACAAAAAATTAACAGGATATGTACTTTTACTCTTATCAAGAATGAACCATAGAATTTTATTTATCTGCATTTCTGAGACTTGGCTGTGAAAAGATGACAAAAACTTTTTCGGCATTCCGTCGTAAGCTTCTGAGAACTTTGACCGGATCGGAAACAACAATGGGGGTGCCGAACTTTTTGCATCTTCGCCAATTAAGTAGACGCGAAGAACGGAACCTCATCTTTCAATATCAGATTGTGAATCTGTGTGGATTAAAATCGATGAGCAATTCACTTCACCTCGGGGCAACAAAACCATCATTGGCTGCGTCTATCGGTCACCATCATCATCACTATCGGAATTCTTCATAAAACAACGAACTACTAGCCACACTATCGCTCGAAAATAAAAAGATTGTCATAATGGGTGACATAAACATCATCCTTTACGACAACGACAGCCCCGCAACTATAGAATACCCTAATGGCTATCTTGGTTATGGTTTTGAATCCTTAATTTCTTATCCTACGATGTTTTCATCAGGCAGCACAAGAACACTCATTGACCATATATTATCGAACTTAATCTAGTCCCAAGGGTGTGGAGTCCTCAAAAGTGACATAACTGACCATTACCCCGTCTTCCTTTGTCTACACTGTCTTGGTGCTTATCGTATTTGTTCGTTTTATAGGTCTCTATTAAACGAAGATAAGTTTATCCAACTCGTCGGCAATGCTGACGGGTTGCGTCCTGCGCTAATAACCGACCGCCGCCGCAAATAGTGAATTCATTTCCATTATACAGGAGTGTCAAAACATTTATACAAAGCAAGTTCCACAATCTTTGGCGTACAGATAGCTTGCGGTCATGTATACGTAAAAGAGACAACTTGTGCAAAAAAAAAACAAAACAGCGTCCTTTTACCTTCCTTTAAAAATAGATACAAAGCCTACAGTCACACCCTTAACAAGTTACTAAAAACTTTATGGGCCGGTTTTGCGAGGCTAAGGTTAACTCGGCAGGTTGCGACGCTAAACAACTGTGGAAAATTATTGACTCCTTTCTGAACACAGACTGCCACGCCGTATCCATAAACGAAATTCCCTCCCGAAAAATATACTCACCCTTGGAAATCGCACACATCCTTAACAATCACTTCTTCATTGATAAGAATTATTCGGTTCTCACCGATCTAAATTCCTTCCAACGCCTTCCGCACTCCTTTTTTTTCCAACAAGCCCTGATGAATTAGTTATGATAATCAAACATATCAAGGCAACTAGTGCTGGCCTCGACAAGATTTCTGCCCGTACCATGAAGTGGCTTTGTGAGATAAATGCTCATCCACTTTGTAACATGATAAATAGAATGTTTAAATTAGGTGTTTTTTAATCTCAACTTAAACTATCCAAAATCCTGCCGATTTGCACAACAGGAGACAGAACAGCGCAGCAAAGTAAGAGAAAAATGCTTTACAACGTATCTGACTAAATATCTAACAAAATTTGTTCTTTTATAGCTTAATCGTTTTGCTTTCCGTGCTGGATATTCCACTAACCTTGCCATCGTGTCGTGTAAAAATAAAATTAAAACCATAATCCATACCCGAAGATAGGCCGGATCGCTTTTTATAGACCATAATTTGACATCGTCACTTTTGTGGATTACCACGGTATAATCATGGTCAAATAAAGGAGGCAGCATGACAAGTCATAGGACTTTGTAATTACTTCATGTCAGGCAGGGGCCAGAACACTGGAGAATTTTTGGTTTTAATTACTTCATGAAAGGCAGGGGCCGGAAAACTAGAGAATTTTTGGTAGAACACCAAAGTGAGGCCATCCGGTCCAGGTCAGTTTTACGTTTGCAGGTTTGAAGTGGCAAGTTTCCCTTTTTCAAGCAAACTTGGCCCTTCTACAAGAGCCAGTTCATCGTCAGTGAGCCTAGGAAACTGTTGGAGAAATGCATAAAAATCAGGCGTACTTCACCTACCCGTGTTGCCCTTAGAGGTTTTCATATCGGGTACTAGATATCCCAAGTTTGGTCAAAGCGAGTGTCGTGCAGAACGTACTGAGTCACACCGGTCACCCCAACCCGAAAAGTTGAGCCTACGGAGCGCACACCTGAGAGTTGCCGTGGTTATTCTAGAAAAGTGGTTCATACCTCTAGGGTAGCACATATTTGCCGTTTGGTATTGCCAACCAGTAAATCTATCCCGAGAAAGCTTCGCGATCAACCATCGCTGCTTTAGAGGGAGGGCTGGACCATTATTTTAACATCGCGATGTTACGCTTGCCCAATTCAGAGGATGGAAAGACAAAAGCATGCTTTTTACGTGGGCGACCTCGCCCTCGCGTAGTAGATAAAATAACCTACAATTGGACAGTAGCAGAACGTTTTGCCGGATGCTTGACGTGATAGTAAATTACTTTCACTCCTGTGATCTGCGGTACTCTCCAGAGCCGGGCAAGACACTCAGAGTGGAAGAGCTTCGATTGATTACTATAAATTCATGCTTCGAAAAACTAATGGAACCGATCGTATTTATCCGGCTACAAATGTACCAAGAAACACCTGAAAAATGTCCACGCAAGATGTTGGGTTTGCGCGCAACTTGCCGACACACGACATCCTCATGCAACAAAAGAATGACATTTAGGAGGCACCCAGCAAGGGCACACCTAAACCTACCTTTGCCTTCAACCTGAAAAGTGCAATTGATATAGATGCCCAGGTTTATATTGTCAAGAACCTCAGCCATCTCGGTATCGCCAAAAGAATGTACATCCGACATGACGTATGATGATGTAGGTCACGTTTGAACATAATAAAGACATCCTACAGCCAGAAAAGTAGTCATTCGGATTGCAGGCCTCGGTTCCCAAAAGAGCTCGAATAGAAGCGGAGGAAGTCTACAAGCAGCGGTCCCGTCTCCCATATTGCTTAGTATAATCTTGAATATTCTCGCCATGAAGCTCGCTTAAATCCCGGACATTCATCCCGGAAAATGTGCCGACGCCATGAATATTTGGATCAACAAAGGATAGGCAGGAACAATGCAAGACCACCTCCAACAGGTGGGCAACTTAATCCAGGCCTTTGCAAAAGACTCGAGTCTAACCTGCGCCCCCCAAAATCCGAGTTCTTATTCGTGCAAAAGAGGCCACGTGACACAGTCATTGGCAGCGGACAAAAATAGTATTCTTCCTTCTTCAAAAATTACAATATTAGACATGACCTTTTACGAAAATCTAAAAAACAACCAGCAAATTCAAAATATAGGAGAAAGCGCGGAGCCAATTCTAAAGATGCTCCAATGGATTTCGGATCATAAACATAGAGTGAAAGAGTAATAAATGCTAAGTTTTGTCGAAGCGTTCAATGTTTTCGCAATGCTCTCACCCTCTCACCCTCTATACCATATTGGTTGCGAGAAAAGCAGAAGATAAACTCAATTAGATAAACGCAATTACCCACAAAGACAAGAAACAACCTCTAGCTTTGCCCGAAAGTATATCAACTGCTCGAATGCAAGCACTTCGTCAGCGTAACACTACGAAAGAAGTGACAGAAGCCAACCTCTCTGCCCTGTCACATGCTTACCCATTGCGCTCCAACCCTCCCCCCCCCCCCCTTGGACGTTCTCCAAGGCCTTGAACACGAAATCTTACAAACAGTCGAAACGACGTTGGAAATCTCAGTGGACATTCCGCCAATGCTGCGAGTACCGCCACTTCCACGGAACATGAACCCTCAACACCATGAAACGCCAGGACACGCCGCGCCCAAGCCCTAGACACACTATATGGTGAATCTACCACCCCAGCTAGAGTGAACTTCAACACAGAGTGTTTCGAGGAAGCTGCTAAAGTGAATCAAAAACAGCGTAACGACAGGGGAATCCCCTAAAGTGTAGCATTCGCTCGCCTCCCCTCGGTGGTAAGTGACAACTTCAGCTTCTGCGTGGATAATTCAAAAAAGCAACAAACACATGAGTAATTATGAATTGATGTATAAGTATAAGCAAGCAAATGACTAGTTACTCAAATATTTGCACTTTATTATTAGTACTGCGAAAGTGAAGAGAATTTTTTTTATAATTACGATGGCGGCATCACCTTGCGGTGGCAACCAACCACTCTCGCGCCGTCTGCTACATGAACGTCGGCGACGCGGAGCCGTTGCATAGAAGGTAATGCACCTCATGGCGTGACGACCACTCCTATATGTCAAAAAGGACCATGAAGGAAGTAGTCCTCTCGGGTGATATATAAACCGTATCGCAACAGTCCGCCAAACACACGTTTCTACACCTAATCTAACCTCCGTTTTTACGTTTGGTGAAAAGCGCTACTGAACGCGCCCTTCCGAGTCGAAGATCAGCAAATATGACGTTGCATAGAACAAAAGCATGGCATATAGTTTAATGAAGTAATATTTGTAATTACTACATGTGTACATGTAGGAGTAAACATGTTTATGACGTCTTCGGTGGCATTAAGCCCAACCTTATTCAGCTGGCTGGTTGGTGTTGTTTTTAACAGGAAAGTGTTTTATGCCCGGGTTTACCAAACTCTAGGAGGCGTCATATCCGTTACGAAATAACGTCGCCAGAAAAAGTTCCAACGCGGCTGCTGGACCCGCATTCGAGCCACGAACGGGAGATACACAACGCTCTCCCCAATGCGCTACAATTTTTTTTCTTATTGCCTGTTTTTGATATACACGATACGAACAACACAAAACTATTACGAAGGTGAAAAAGACATCAGCACGTCACTTGCTGTGCGATTGTCAAAAAGGCAGATGCCATGCCACACCTTCGTACCAATTTAACAAGTCAGGTGGAGACGTTTGGGCCTTACAACCTTCTTAGATGTCCCGTACACTCAGGCAAAGCAACTTGTTGCTTGGCCTCACATGGACCTAAATAGGCGAACTGCCATTCAACACTTCCATATGCTATACTGGAGTAGGCACATCCAAAAATCATACGGGACACCGCCCTAGGTTTCAATCACCAAGAACCTGATTTTATGGCTATTCAATGGTAAATCCTTCTTTACTGTTCTCTGCAAAAGGTCCAACAGGAACATTCCCTCCCAAAAGAATTTGAATGCGTGCTCTGGTATTTCTGGCTTTTTACAAACAAAGAAGTCAGGGCCCCAGAGAACAACCGTTTTGAAATCACCCAAGTTTTCACAGGTAATACTCCCCCGTGTAATTTAAAGAAAAAAGACCACATAACGCGGAATGGCCATTTTTTCACACGCTGACACACATTTTTTCCTGGCCCTGCACTTTATAGGGTTAGGTAAAAAGGAGTCGCAAATTCGTGACAAGAAGTTCTCTATACAGCTTTTTTCTGGGCACGGTAGCCATATACTCGACCGAATACCGCGGGAATATCAATCTTGCCGCAAGTGCAACTTCACGTAGATAGCCATGAATCAGGCGCAAATAAGAATACGAACACGCCTTATATTTTTCCCACTACATTATTTATTGAGATGTCGTCTAGGAGATGCTGCCGTTTAGGAGGAAAGAAGCTAAGTAGTTCATCATGACAATAATGAGCGCCGACTGTCGGCCCCTCGAGGTCAGAGCCTTCGTGTACGCGGGACGCGGGTTTATTGAGGCACCATCCGCCAACTACTACTTGCGGTTTCAACTTCGGTATCATTTCTTTCACACGGATTTCAAGGGGTTGTGGTTTTAATCCGATTTACGCAATGCTCTGCCGCATGCAATCCACTGTCAAACACGGATACGTCTACCGGTGCCATACCGACGTAATGTAAGGAGGGTCTGCAGTTCAAACGAATGCACAATATATGCTCCTGTGAAGGCGAATTTCACTTTGGTGTTTTACGGATTCCTATGAAAAAGGCATCAACCACATTTTTTCTCTTTTAATCGCCAACTTCAAATGTGCCCGTGATTGCCGGTGTAGGCGGCCAATGAGGCAGTGTGGCCGAGCCCTTGTTTATTGAGGTGACGCTGGCCGCGCGATGGTCAGGACGAGGTGAGTAGACGCGGGGTGCTGTTCCAGACTAGAGTGCGGAGTGCTGAGTGTCTTCCGTGCCAGCTGGCCAATCTGCAATAATGAATGTGGCGCTGAAGAAGTAGATGATGGTGGTGGTACACGACTCCCCCCTATCGCGGAGTGCGATAGAGAAAACACAGCTGGGTGTTGTTTTGTCTACTATTGTACGTTAACGTGAGGGGGGGAAGGACAAGCATTATCGAAGTTCACAGGAACATGTAATGTTGTTCCGTAGCCAGAGACAGTCCATGCGCAGTCAGTGGTCTAGTGGCAGCAGTTGGGGAAAGGGAATGGTGATGGTCGTCTGTGAGGTTGCGTCCGGGTAAAGGGCAACCTCTGGGGATTGAGGCTATGAGTGCATCCGCGGACACGTTTCGGGGTGTGAAGGGGATGCTGCTATTCATGATGGAGCAAACGGCTGGCGTAACCAAAGGACAGCGACAAGGTGAATCGTCGTGCAGCAGAAGGACGACTTGACTGTGCCCTGGTGTTGGCTCTGTGGCCTCGTTTCTGTCTGGACTGCGTTCGCAACCGCGGTTGGAAGCGGGAGAGCGAAGCCTTGCAATAATGACCGGAACATGAACTCTAATGACGTCGGATCCCAATCCTGCAAGCTGGTTTTCTCTGTTTCATTTGTACACAGACGGCTGAGGTCCGGTTACTGGGTGTACCTAACACTGTCGTGGAGCAGGGAAACAGTCGACGTCTGGGGAGCAGCTTTTGAAGCATCTCTTCATTGCATGGGGTCATGGCATACTTCTTTAGGGCGACGGTTGTTAGGAGGGGCTTTCCGCAGTCTTTGCTCCGGTATCGTCATCGTGCCCAGGGTTTGAAGAGTGTCAATATCAAGCTGATGTGCTTCGAAGGTAGCTTCGACTGCCGGAGTCTTCGATCTGTCGCTGGCTGCTGGAGGCTGCTCCAGCTGAGGCGAGGAAGACGGCGATCGTACGCTGGGAGTACAGCACTCATGAAGATCGCTCTCACTCGTCCCGTGCAGAGAAGTTTCGCAGCCACGAGCGGGAAAGCAGTCGACACTTGGTGGGGTCGGTGAAGCCCACGCAACAACCTGTGTCGCTGATGCGTGGTGTTGGGGAGATTCCACTAAGCTAAATGTCGACTCTGTAATGCTGCAAGCCGTAGCCGGCGCTGGCAGTTTCTCGCAAGGCAAGACTGAATGAACACTGCGGTTAAGTTGTATACACAGTTGGCGTTGCAAGGTGTGGTAGTGTGTAAGTGTTAGGCACAGTTGGCGTTGCAAGGTGTGGTGGTGTAGTGGATGGCATCGGCATGGGCGTGACGGAGGTGGGTGTGTCATTTCAACAATTGCTATATTGTAGAAATACAGTGTCTGAGACGCCATAGTGCGTATGAAAAGCCTTCTTGAAGCCATCGTGGGCCTGTGGGCCAGGTGGTGGTATCCGTAGGTGCGCGAGGAGCCCGTCAGGTAGCCGTGCCACTGCGAGGTGGTAGCGCAGCGGTTGGCTCCTGACGTTGTGGATGAAACATTTGCTATCGACATGAACAAATCATATGTCGCAGCGAGGGATGTAGAATTCCGGTAGACCGCTGAGGTCTTGCAGCTCGTGATTACCCGTCACTTAGTCGTAGGGACCTGGGAGCTCGACCCGTCACTTAGGGACGGTTCGGGTAGACGGGCTGAGAGTGGTTTTGGAGGAAGACTGGTGGGGGTAATGGCTGCACGTTTGGTTTCGAATGTCGTCGGCCGGGATTCATACCGTAGCGGTTAAGGACAGTGTCTTTTAAGTCATCATCCGCACTGGGGCCCCCAGTAGGCAGCTGGATCTGGTCAATGATGTAGCAGGTAGCTTCTGTAATGTCACGAGGTACTTGATTTCCGGTGACCAGATGTCATTTAGAAAAATGGCTCCCCAGGATGACGAACCATTCAGCGTTGTTTGTGATGGAGTCAAACAGAATCAGCAAGAGAAGGTCTCGGAGAGGAGGGAACGTTCTTCGCGTGCCGGCGTCCCAGATGTGGCTAGGGAAGCATCATTGCGAAGCCATGGTGAAGCGTCTTGTCCCAGTCAATATTTGTATGCGGTGGATGAGGTGGTGTGGCCGAACCCACGTTTAGTGAGGTTGCTTAGTCCATGCTATAATCAGGATGAGGTGAGTACAACCGGGGTGCGACTTAAGACAGGCTGCCGTGTGCTGAGTGTCCTCCGTCCCAGCTGGCCAATCTGCTGATGATTATGGTGGCGCTGAAGAAGATGATGATGGTTGCGCTACACCTGTTCCAAGGATGCATGAACATTTATTTCACTGTCAGAGTAAGAGTATTTTATGTCGTTCTCATCAAAAAGTAAATATAATTGTCTATATAGTAACCCTCAACCCTAGTTACCTAACGTTTCGCAGACAATAACAAAAAATCTGAAAGGGAAAGATGTAACATTGCGCAGCTGTGGCAATCGAACCCCACCTTTTGCGTGTGAAGCGGGTATTCTAACAGTGTGACAATTTGGAGGTATTGCAATAGCAGCGTCCCTGAAAATTTTCTACGGTTATTGCTTCTATTTTGACGTATCGAAATTTGGCGTTTCAACCTTCTGTGTTTTAGTTCCCCCTCCCACAGTGTGCATGCCTGCAGCGGGCCATGCACACGCAAATACGATAACTGTATTGGTCGAAACTCTCACTGCACACATGCCGAACATACGTTTCAAGCAGTGCACTACCATCCAAGTGGTAGAGACAGCCATCGTGCTAGCCATTGAAGAGACTCAAACGTTTATCATCATTAGTTGCCCCAAGGCCCCTTGTCATAGGTACATGGCGGGAAGAATTTCTTAAAAAAAGCAATGCAGAGTCTAGCCCAGAATACTCCCAAAAGAAACCAATCAATCATTTGGATGACTGCCCATTCGTTACTCAGCCGAAATGAAGCAGATATTGCCTTCGCCCGTGTACTGGGAAAACGGGCACTGTTGGAGGACGGAGAACGGTCGAACCCCATTCTCTTTCTTTCAGTTCCATAATGGAACACTAGAGGCTATCCCGACGCACTTACCCGCCAGGAGCTTATCCGCTGTCCAAAGAACAAGAAGTGTACTTCCGCTGTCTAAAAAATCAACAGGTTTCTACTCCGCATGAGAATACATACTATCACGCCACACTCTTTACCACCCCGTGCAATCACTGCAGTCAACCCGCTACTCTATAATATAAGATCCTGGAGGGCCAGAATAGTGTAGGCTTGAAACCAATTCCCAGTCGTATGTACCAGCAGAGGAGAGTGAACTTGAAAGAACTGGACCAAACACACAGTTATGGCTGAAAGAAAGGGCGAAGATGGCGGGTAGAACGAACGGAGTCCTGGAATAAGGACCCCGGCCACCTACCAGCTCTCAGTCGACTGAAGTTTTTCGTCCTCCTCCCAGTCTAGAGGAGTCCGAACTTGTTCTGAAGGGGCGTATTCGAGGATCATGATCGGAACATCTCAAGCCGAGATCCAAGCGTCACTTTTAACTGAGTGGAAATCGCAAGGGTAAGCTACCTTTCTGTACTCGGTCTTATTTTCAAACCCCAGGACAGGTTGCAGCCAGTGTTTTCTAGGTACAGCAAACATTGACACAAGCTACCCACCTTATAAAAATAACTGCGAAAAAATAAACAGGGTTAAAAAAACAAGGCACCTCAGAATATATACAGGGATTCTTATATGCAGGTTCACAGTCAGAACCCTAAGTATGGATTGAAAAATCGCTACAATCGACACATTGCAGATTATTGTTAGAAAACCAGCCATTTATGGCATCCACCCAGAGTCTCCGGAATGTGCGAAGAAGAGATTGTAGAAACTCACAAAGCCAGTCAATTTCAACTCCTGAAGATCACTCCAATAGGCAGAGCCCTATTCCGTTGTCTCAGTTATACTAAAACCTTCATCGCGAACACCGACCGAAAAGCAAATGGACAAAACACCTTTATATTAGGCATACCAAGTAACCTGACCTTAAGATACTGCAAAAATGAAGGCAAAAAAGATCGAAGCCATTCCTCCAAAATATGCAAAAGATAGCAACACAAGATACACATACGCTGTACGATACCCTGACTGCCATGCCTTCGTAGTACATGTCACGGACCTAACAGGCAGGAACTAGCACCAGCAGAAGTACCAGCAGCTAACGCCGAAACAGCCGAAGAAGCAGCCGATGCCTTGGCAATAACCGCCTGTTGCAGCACAGTATTCGCATTCACCTACTCGCGATGGGCATGTCCACAGTTTCAAAACAAATGTGTGTTCGAGATCGTATTTGAAATAACAAACACGATCCCCCAACTTCCTGACACGTTAATTTTATGGTATGAAGGAATGATCGGGAACAAAGCAGCACATATATGCAGCTCGATGACATACCATTACTTGGGGTGCGGCCTAACCACGGCGACCATTGCCCGTAACGCACTCCCTCACCAGAGCAGGACTGGCCACTCTGGAGTATGTACGGCCACAACATCTCATGAATACCCCAATTAACCCATGACCCTCAGTCTAAAGTGGCTGCGAAGCAATGAAGATGGCGGTGGTCAGACCTCTGATGCAGCAGAAGGTGCTAAGAATCCTGGACCCGGACAGGCCGCCATTGGACTCTGAACCTGGCAAAGTTTACACGAGAACCTTATCTAGTGAAGCGGGTCTAGATGTGTTATAGGAATAAAAAAGGGCATTAAATGGGATGTCATAGGGCCCAGTGAGTTGAGGAGGACAGCTGAAGCCTTTATGGTGCTGAAAAATGGACACGTTCTGTTACCGCGGTCTAGTGGACAGAAGAGGAATCGGATTGGGATTTCTAGTCAATAAAAGCATAGCTGGCAACTTAGAAGAATACTATAGCATTTACGAAAGGGCAGCAGGTCTTGCAATTATGCTCAATAAGAGGTACAAGCTCAAGGTGGTACTGGGGCATGCGCCCAAATCCAGCCACGGCGACCAGGTAGTGGAACGCTTCAATTAAGATGAGGCATCGGCAATGGCTAAAGTAAAAACACCGCATACCCTAGTTATGGGGGACTTCAATGATAAAGTAGGCGAGAATCTGGCTGGAGACAAGCGGGTGAGAACTATGGTCTGAGCGGTAAAAATAGCAGGGGGACTTCCTAGTTGAGTTTGCAGAGCGGAATAACCTACGCATCAGGAATATCTTTTTCTGTAAATGGGAGAGCCGGAAGTGGACGTGGAGGACCATAAAATTATATAGACTTCATAATATGTGATAACTCCGGAGTCGTGAAGGATGTGGAAGTGCTCGGAAGAATAAGGTGTAGTGATCACAGTATGGTAAGATTTCGAAGTAGTCTAGATTTAGAGGTAGAGATTTAAAAGTAGAGAAGCAATTACGAAAGAAGCCGATTAATGAGCTAACAGTAAGGCATAAAGTAGAAGAATACAGGAACGCGCTGCAGAACCGATACTCAGCTCTTAGCGAGGAAGCCGGGCTTACGACACAGGAAGCACACATTATCACGAAGTGTGCAGTAGAAGTCGGGGGCACGATGGCTAGACAGGATACTGGTACACTTACTGGTACTGGCACTCATACTGGTACTGGTACTCGTACTGGTACTCGTAAAAGAAGACGAAAGATCTAATTAGGAAACGGCAAACCATATAAATCTCCACCCCAGCTGACAGAATAGAACTAGCAGAGCTTTCGAGTTAGTCAATAAGCGTAAGACAGCTGACATACGGACGTATACTATGAAGAGGATCGAATACGCTGTAAAGAATGGAGGTAGCGTGAAAGCAGTGAAGAGTCGTATTGGCGTGGGGAAAAATCAGATGTATGCAGTTAAAGATAAGCAAGACATTGTCACCACAAATAGGAATGAAATAGTCACAGTGGCCGAGGAGTTCTATTGGGATTTGTACAGTAGCCGGGACGTCCAGGATAATTCCGAACGAGAAAGTAGTTCAGAGGCGATAGACATCCCCCCAGTAACGACCGAAGAAGTAAAGAAGGCATTAAAAGAAATGAAAGGGCGCAAAGCACCTGGTCAGTATCAGATAACAGATGACCTATTGAAGCATGGCGGGAAATTGTACTTGAAAAACTGGCAAACCTGTATACGTAATGCCTAATGACCGGAAGTGTACCGGAATTTTCGAATAGCGCGAACGTCATTCTAATCCATTAGAAAGCTAACATGAAGGACTTGAAAAACTCCAGGCCGATCAGCTTACTGTCAGTCGTCTACAAGGTACTTACTAAGGTAATCGCTGACAAAAAATCTAAAACTTTAGGTTTCAGTCAACCTAACGAACAAGCTGGGTTCCGTAAAGGTTATTCAAAAATTGACCTTATTCACACACAAATCAGGTGATAGAGAAGTGCGCTGAGTATACTGAACCCTTAAATTTAGCCTTCATAGAATATGAGAAAGCATTTGACTCCGTCGAAACCCCAGCAGTCATTCAGGCATTACTGAACCAAGGGGTAGATGAGCAATATGTAAAAATACTAGAGGATATCTACAATGAGTCCACAGCTACCATCATCCTCCATAAGGTAAGCAGTAAAATACCTATAAGTAAGGGCGTCATACAAGGAGACACCGTCTCTCGAATGTTATTCACAGAGTGTTTACAAGAAGTATTCAGAACGTTGGACTGGGAACAGGTGGGAGCAAGGGTTAATAGAGTATACCTCAATAACCTCAGATTTGCTGATGACGTTGCCTTGTTAAGTAACTCGGGAGACAAATTGCAAAGTGTGCTTTCCGCACTGTACGAAAAGAGTAGATCCGTGGGCCTAAAAATATTATGCAGAAAACAAAATGTAGATAAATAAACTCGAGACTGCACTGCAGCTTGGGATATGTGGCGAGGCAGTGGAAGTGGTAAGCGAATATATCTACTTAGGCCAAGTTGTGACCCCGGATCGCAACCATCATCATCATCATCATCTTCATCATCTTCATCACCAGCCTATCTATGCCCACTGCAGGGCAAAGACTTCTCCCACTATTCTCCAATTACCCCGGTCCTGTGATAACTGTGACCAATTTATCTCCGCCAACTACTTGATCTCATCTGCCCATCTAACTTTCTGCCGCACTTGCAGCGTTTGCCTTCTCTAGGGATCCACTGTGTTACCCTCAATGTCCGACGGTTATCTTGGCTTCTCATTACTTTGCCCTGACCACGTTTATTTCTTCTTAAGTTCTACTGATGTGTCCATACCTCGCGTTTGTTCCCTGGACCACTCCGCTCTCTTCTTGTCCCTTAGTGTTACACCTATCCTTTTCGGCTCAATTGCCCGCTGAGTCTTTCTTAAGTTAAGTTGAACTCTCTTAGCGAGCCTTCACGTTTCTGCCCCGTAGGTGAGTACCGGTAAGATGCAGCTGTCATACGGTTTCATCTTCAGAAACAATGGTAGGCTGCTATTCATTATCGGAGAATGTCTGCCGTATGCACTCCACCCCATTCTATTCCTTCTAATTATGTCTGCCTCATGGTTGGGATCTGGCGTCACCAATTGTCCTTAGTAGATATATTCGCTTACCACTTCCACTGCCTCGCCCCCTATCCCAAACTGCATTGCTGTCTCGAGGTTATTGATATATACTCAAGTTTTATGAATAATAACTTTCAGGCCCACGGTTCTGCTATCTTTGTCCAGTGTCTGTTTGTCCCAACCATGAGGCAGAGATAATTACAAGGATCAGAAGGGTGTGGAGTGCATACGGCAGACATTCTCAGATAATGAATAGAAGCCAGCATTGTCCCTTAAGAAAAAATGGTATGACAGCTGCATCTTAGCGGTACTCACGCACGGTGCAGAAACTTCGAGGCTCACTAAGAGGGTTCAATTTAAATTGAGAACGAGTAACCGGGCAATGGATTAGAAAATGATAGGTGTAACATTAAGGTACAAGGACAGAGCGGAGTGGGTCAGGGAACAAACGCGTGCTAAGGACATATTAGTAGAAATTAAGAAGAAATGGACGAGGGCAGGGCATGTTATGCGCAGGCAAGATCACCGGTGGTCATTAAGGGTAATAGAGTGGATCCCTAGCAAAGGCAAGCGTGGCAGGGGGCGGCAGAAAGTTAGATGGACAGATGAGATCAAAACGTTTGCAGGGATAAAATGGTCATAGTTGGCACAGGACGGGGGTAATTGGAGAATAATGGGAGAGGCCTTTGACCTGCACTGGGCGTAGATAGGCTGGTGATCATGATGATAGATATATATATATGTGTGTATATATACTATATATATGTATATATATAAATATATATATATATATATATATTTATATTTATATATAAATGAATGAAATAAAGTTTGGCAGTAAGGATGCACCAGACCGGTATTCTGGAGGTCGTGGGTTTGGATCCCACCTGGCGGACATTTTTTCTCCCCTTTCTTTCTTTCGAAATTATTTACCTGTTTCAATGACCTACCATATCCTCCCCTTTGCTATCCGAGGTTTTCTTGAGTACCAAACTTTATTTCCGTTTTATTTTGAACGAGCCCCTTATTTCCTGTTCTGATATATATATATATATATATATATATATATATATATTATATATATATACATATATATATTTTTATATATATATATATATATATATATATTGAGCAACAATAGAATCTACTATGCTGGGATAATCAGCGTGCTCAGATCAAATGCACTATTGTCATCGCCTCATCTTCATCGTCTAGGCTTCTCGGATCGTCACCGCTTCCTGATGGGGTCTTCCTGGGTACTCGGATCTCGGAATAAGCCATTCTCCTTCCAGAGGCATCGATTCTCAAGTGGTGGGGGGTGCCTTCGATCCTGCCCTCTACCAGTCCCGATTGCCCCGCTGATGCTTTGATCAGGTCGGCGCTTAACAAGTCACCCCATGCAGCGCGAGAGCAGCAATATGGTTGCAACGCTGCCCACCTGCAGCCCTCTAGCCCACCTTTACTCTCACCAGCCCCTAACGCAAACCGCCAGTTTTCGCTGGCCTTAAAAGCGAAGACGTTGAAGAATAGATGGACCAGTTTGAGCGAGTGAGCGCGTTCAACCAGTGGGACGACGCGTTCAAGCTTGAGAATGTTTGCTGGTCCCTGCATGAAGTAAAGAAGACGTGGTTCGTTAACCGGGACAGTTTCTTTAATTGGGCGAGCTGCAAGGAAGAATAACATATTATATTTAGAACATTCTCGGCTCGCTCCGATGCAGCCAAAAAAACCTAATTCCCGTGTGCAACGCCCTGAGTTGACCTCCGTTTCATACATTGAAGCTGTCCTCGCGCTATGCCACCGGTTCAACAAGGCTATGTCTGAAACGGCGGAGGTACGCCAGATACTGAAACGAATTGCTTATTTGGCCTTGAATACTATGGCGATTCTGAATCCCACTACCAATGCCGATGTGCGAACGATATGTCAGCCGGTCGACATTCTCCAGTCGCTGCGCATTTAACACGACAGCTTGCCTGGCTATTCCTCCGGTTACTGCGAACTCCGTGCTCTGATTCTCGACATCATCCGTGAAGAGTACCATCAGCGTGACACACGCTGCGCTCAGAACAACCACGGTCGCCCACCTGGCCTGCTTGACATGATAAGAGAGGAGCTGGTGTGCATGACAACTCTCTTCACATGCCGACTTAGTTCGAAGCCGTATCCCGGACACCTGTGCCCACGGCGCAGAGCGTATCCCCGACCTCACAAGGCCACTTTACCACCATTTCTGGACCTCCTGACGCACCTGCTTTCCATTCCACTTGGCGAGGACAACGCCCTATTCGCGACCGGCCCGTCTAATACTATATATATATATATATATATATATATATATATATATATATATATATATATATATATATATATATATATATATATATATATATATATATATATATATATAAATATATATATATATATATATTTATATACATATATTTATATAAATATTTATATATATATATATACATACATATATATATATATAAAAACAGAAAAAGTAAAAGTACGCTCTTCGGAGACTTTTTTTCAACGTTTCGACCTAAGAAAGGCCTTCTGCAGGAATGAAAGCTTTGGGAAGAAATCATATGGACTCAGGGTGATGGCGGCGCCCCGAAACAAGAGCTACGTGGGAAACGCACACATAAACGGCCACACACACCATACAGAGCTTATTCTCCTAAAGGTAAGCCATACCCCCCCCCAAACAAAAACAAAAGCCAACAAAATAACCATATAATATTCTTCTCTTTCTTCATCTCTTTCAATGACCCACCACAACCTCCTCTTTGCTTTCCGAGGTTTTCTTGACTGCCAAACCTTATTTTATGTCTATATATATATATATATATATATATATATATATATATATATATATATGGGTGTTTGTGTGTGTCTGCGTGTTGGGAGAAGTGGTACAGGCTATGTTTATGTGGACAATCGCCCTCTTCTTGGTGTCAGCCTATAATCATTGCACCATCTTTATCTCGGTGGCGACAGTGTCACCGACATTGCTTTCAGGCTGGTCTTCTAGCGCTGTGACCTCACGCATAAAGTCTCCTGCCTTGAGACTCCCATAGCCTCTCCAGTGGTGGAGGGTGCTTTGATACCGCTGTGCACCTGTCTCTGTCACACCACGGGAGCTCCGATCAGGTCGGCGATTACTACCGCCACCAGCGTAATGAAGCAGGATAGCAGCCAATCGGGCAGCAACGCTGCGGCCCCGATCCAACCTGCCCTTACTCTCACCTACTCCCATCGCGATCCTCCATCTTTCGCTGGCCTCCGCGGGGAAGACGTCGAAGATTGGCTCGACACTTACAACACCGTGGGTACCTTCAAACGAATGAATGACTCTTACAAGCTACTGATTGTACCCTTCCATCTGAACTTAGAGGCTAAAACTTTGTTTAAAATCTTCGCGAAGAATTAACCGATTGGGTGCAACTATGCCGCTGAACTGCGGCGAATTTTCGATACATCATCCACACGCTCTGAAGCTGAAAGATAAAACTCGATGATTTCGTGCAACATCCCTTAGAGACCTATACGTCCTCCATCAAGTATGTGTAGGCGTTTTGTCGACGAGTGGATGGCAGCAAGTCGGAAGAAAACCTGGTTCGGTTTATTTTGAAAGGCATTGCCCGTTTGCTTTCCAGGCACTTGCGCAGTGAAGAATTTACGGGTTTAGGACGTGACAGCCCCTTGCCAGCGACTCGAAGAACTGCAAGATGGCCGGGGCAGCCGGCGATGTGGGGCCATGACTTCTCGATGGACGTCTACTGGCGCGCCTTGATTCAGCTAATCATTTGCGAGAAACTTCTAGGGCACGTCTCACACAATCTCACAGAAACACGCCACCAGCCTCTGAGTACTACAGTGCACGCAGAAGAGCTCGAAGAAAGCTTCGTTCCAGGCCAGCGTGATCTCATCAGGGACAAGCTGGCTGCAGTTAAACCCGATTCTCCTTACAATGCAGAGAAATCCAGTACATTTCCTGCTGCTTCTACTTTTACACTGCCGGAGATTATGCAAACGTCTTCGCCGCTAACGTACGTGGAGGCATCCTGTGTGCACGTGGCTCCCAGTTCCGTAGCCACTTCAACGACGCCTTCTTATTCCGTCTGGGTTATTTCACAGTCGGTTTGTTACTATTGTGGCATACGGGTTCATAGTTCTATTTGTTGCCAAAGCGCCAGCACGCCGAGAGATACATTTACTGTATGAACGCAGGCCGTAATAACAGCCCAGACAGTTATGGGCAACCCTGGTTTCTACCTCCTACCCGTAGCTTTTCGCCCCCTTCTGACTCCTATGACCCGCCCAGCACAAAAGACTCTCCCCGACGTCATTCACCTTCACCTTACCTCCGGTATTCGTCTACTTTTCGCCCTGCCTCTCACGTAGTCGACCCCTCTCGTAAAACGGAATGCTGCTGTTTTCTGCTGGAAAAGTTGGTCACAGAAAAAATCTTCAAATCCCCTTGTGTCCCCATCACATACGTTGGATGTTTCCATAGAGCGAGTTTGGGCTGGACCTCTGGTTGATACATCTGCCAGTGTTCCCGTCATTCATGCAGATTTCTGCAGCAGGTTATGCAAGGTTACAACTCCTTATTGCAGTCCAACTCTTCATGGAGCCAACAATATTACGATTCGACTCTTGTGATTTTGGACAGCCCGTATTTTCATCGATTTCGTGCGTGGTCACATACAATTTGCAGTGCGGTCCTCATGTGCACATCAAGTCATTTTGGGTTGAGATTTTCTGTCATCAGCCTCAGCGGTCGTCACCTGTCACCAACCCACCATTCATATACCCAACACCTTCATTACCAGTATCGACGACCGATTCTTCTATCCCGGGGAGAACAAACAGTTTTCTCCGTTTCCTCGACCACTATCACTGATTGTGGGGTATTATTGGACCTGTGGGGAACTTTATTTTGAAAGGCGTAGTCATACCTCCCTTTCTCGTTCGTGTTTCGTCTGGTTCAACTCTTCTTGCTACAGTGAATACGTCTGCCGAAACAATTTTGCTACCGCAAGGTGCCACGATCACTTCAGAACACTTCTTCAAGTATCCTACCCGAGCCCGTGCTTTGGACAAGACAATAAGTTCGGTTGTCATACCAGACTAGAAATAAGCATTACGTCTTGCTATCCAAACACCAGCGTTCCTTTGAGGTTTCTTCGTCTGTTCCGGAAAGACATCTGTTGCGGAACATCGCATCGATAGATGTGCATTGTCTATTGTTCGCTGCCGCCCATACAGCGTTTCTCCATCTTGCGGAGGGTTGTACCACATAACGTCGACGACATGCTCTAGCAGTATATCAATCGCCCTTTATCGAGTCCCTGGTCTTCGCCTGTTGTGTTAGTGAAAAAAGGGACAGTTCCGTACGCTTTTGCGCCGACTACCTGGCGCTGACCAAAATAGCTTGTAAAGACGTATACCCTATGGCCCGCATTGTTGATGCTTTGGACACTTTGCAAGGTGCCCAGAAAGTTACAAGCCTCCATCATCTCTTTGCGTAGGTTCCCATGCATGAAGCTTACAAAGAAACGACAGCTTTCACCACGCCCGATGGTGTTCACGAACTTAACGTGATGCTATTCGGGATATGCAACGATCCGGCTATTTTGCAGCGAATTATTGAAACCATCATTTAAGGCCTTAAACGGAGAACCTGCCATGTTACCTAGACGACATTGTCCTTTTTTCCTTAACTTTTGGTGACCACCTACACCACTGAGACTAGACACCCTCATGCTTTGCCAATGCCGGGCTTCAAATAAATATAAAAAAGTTCCGCTTCGCGAGCAAATCCATCAAGATTCTCAGGCAAATGGTGAGAAAAGACAAGATTTTGCTCTGATCCCGCAAAATCAATGTTGCACAAAACCTTCCCCGGCCGGCTTGTCTCAATGACCTCCGCAATTTCCCTGGATTAGCGTCTTATTTCGGGTGTTTCATCCGAAACCTCGCTTGCTTCACCCCTGCACAAACTTCTCGAATCCGGCCGCTCCTACACATGCATCGATAGCAAATTTGGAAGCATGCTCTGACGTCTGCGCTGGTGCTTCACCATTTTGACCAAACGTCCGCCCCTCTTCTACAGCCGAACGCCAGTGTAATGACCTAAGCGTCTTGCTGTTGCAGCGCACCGCATCTTCAGTGGGGAACATTTTAGTGTAGCAAGCTGTGAAATGACACCTGCCGAACGAAATTCTACAATCACCGACCAAGGATATCTCGCTGTTGTCTGGGTAGTACAAAATTTTCGTTCATACCTTTACGGACGAATTCGAGTTATGAATTACACGACCTCGAGCAAACTGGCTGGCCTCCTCCGCAGGTTGAAGGTATCCTTGGACGTCGGTGGTGAGGTCGTCGTCTTCTGCGTTCGGAAGCGTGGCTTCGAACATCGTAATCAGCCGCCTTCTATAGACAAGCTCGAACGGTGTCTGCGTAGTTTGCTGGGTAGCTGTGTTGTACGCAAACGTGACATACGGGAGGACTTCGTTTCATGTCTTATGATTAACGTCGATGTACATAGACAGCATATCCGCGATCGTCTTGTTCAGACGTTCTGTTAGCCCGTTCGTTGGGGGTCGTAGGCCGTCGTTCTTCGGTGATCCGTGTTGCTTTAGAGAAAAATTCCTTGAATAAGATCGCAGTTATGGCAGTTCTGCGGTCCGTGATTAGGATTTTAGGGGCTCCATACCGCACTACAACCGAGTCCCCCTATGAAGAGCGGCGGTCTCTGCATAGTGGATCATCCATTCTGCCGCTATGACAATCCACTTGTTCCCGGATCGTGACGTGGGGAACGGGCAGAGATGGTCCATTCCAATCTGGTGGAAGGGCCATGGTGGAACGGCGATCGGCTGCAGAAGTCCGGTGGTTCTCCTCGGCGGCGATTTTCGTCGCTGGCACTCACGGCAGCTTGGTCTGCAGCGGGTTGTGTCGGATGTAAGTCGGGGCCAAAAGTACTTCGCCTTGATTTTTCCAATAGTGCGAGCTGTGCCGAATGCCCAGATAACGGTTCGTCGTGCCACACTTCCAAAATTTTGTCCCGAAGGTCTGAGGGGATGACAAGATGATTCGTTCTCGTTCCGGTGCTGAAATTTTTTTACGAGGACGGAGTTTTTCAAGCTGAATGCTGGTAAGTGCTTTTGAAGCCACTAGGCACGGCGACGTTGCGTCCTTTGAGGTAGGCGATCTTTACGTGCAAGTCGGTGTCGGCTCGTTTCTGGGTGGCAAAGTCGCTCTCCGTCACAACTCCGAAGAACGTGCGGTCTTCATCGTAGTCTTGTGGTCGTGGGTCGATGGGGGAGCAGGATAGGCAGTAGCGTCGCAGTGCTTCCTGCCGGATTTATAGACAGTTGCTACGTCGAATTCTCTAAAGCGCAAGCTACATCACCGAAGACACCCAGAGGGTCCTTTAATATGGCCAGCCACCACAGCGCATGGTGGTCCGTCACAACCTTGAATGGTCTACCGTACACGTATGGGTGGAATTTCGAAAATGCCCATATGTTTGCGAGGCACTCGTTCTCAGAGGCTGAATAGTTCACCTCTTTCCACAGTTGACGGCTGGCAAAGGTGATTACTTTTTCGCAACCGCTTTGCTTTTGGACGATGACAGCACCTAAGCCCATATCACTGGCGTCCGTGTGCTCTTCCGTTTTGATGTTTACGGCAAAATGAGCGAGAGCGCGGGAATGTTTCGCAGGCGCTGTTACAGCTAGCAGAATGCTTTTTTGGGGGCGTTTTTCCACCTAAAAGGGGTGCTGTCTGTCGTCAAGCGTGTAAGTGGCTCTGCAATGACTGCAACGTTTCTGACGAAGTACCGGTATTATGCGCAAAGTTCGAAAAATCTTCGCACGCCCTTCTTATCTTTCGGTCTTGGTAAGTTCGGTACGACTGAACTTTTCGCCGGATGAGGCAGGACTGCCAAGGCGTTGATGACATGGCCCAAAAGTTTTAGTTCCTCGTACGCGAAGCGGCACTTTTCAGGCTTCAGTGTTAACACCGACGTGCGAATTGCCTGGAGTACAGACTCCAATCGTTCAAAGTGTTTGTCAAAAGTTCGGGCGAATACCACAAAGTCGTCGAGGTATACGAGCAGGTATGCCTCTTAAGGCCGGCTAGCAAGGTGTCAATCACTCTTTGAAACGTTGTTAGTGCAGTGCGTAGCCCGAAAGGTACAACTTTGAACTCGTAAAGACCGGCCGGGGTTACGAATGCCGTCCTCCCTCTGTCTCTCTCGTCCAATTCTATTGCCAGTAGCCCGTCTTTAGATACATCGATGAGAAGTACTTCGCGTCGCAGAGGTGGTCGAGGACGTCGTCGATTCGTGGCAGTAGGTAAACTTCTTTTTTGGTGATATTGTTCAGTCACCGGTTTTGAACGCAAACCTTTCAGTGCCATCTTTTTTATTAACCAGTACGACCGGCGCAGTCGAGGGGCTTTTCGATGGCTGTATAATGTCGTCGCTGATCATGTCGTGGACTTGAGTCCTTATGGCTTCCCACTCTTTGAAGAGACGTGGTACAGTGACCGTCGGGTAGGTCGGGCTCACTTTTCGGTTATTATTCGGTGCTTCGCTATAGGTGTCTGACGCAGTTTTGAGTTCGACGAAAAAACACTCCCTGTAGCGACGCATAAAAACCAATAATTTGTTCCGTTCTGCTTGTGGTAGCACCGGATTCACGTCGAATGGATTCGGAAGCTTGAAGGTATCTTGGCTTGCGGGTTCGAATTCGGCAACCGTGATCACGTCACATGCGTCTTGTGTATCTTCTGGGAACGCAATTGAAACGCCCTTTTTAATTTGCTGGTACTCCTCGTTGAAATTAGTGACTAAAATATGGGATTGGCGTTGCGTACGGCGAGCAATGCCTCTAGTGACGGAGACCCCGGGTCGAGAAGCATCCTTTGGTCACTCTCTAGAATAGTGTCGACGTCAGGAGCAGCATCTTCACATCAGACCATGATCATCAAGCTTGCGCGGGTTGGCAGGTTGACATAAACATCGCCGATCCTTACAGCAGCACCGTATTTTAGGTTCGGTTCCGGCGTCATGAAGTGATCGCGGGAAAAATTTATGGACTTGGTATGCAGATAGAATATTGCACCGTTGTCCGTCAAACAGTCAATTCCAAGTATTACGTCGCTAGAGCATTTAGCAAAATAACAAACGCAGCAGGGTACATCCTGCCATCTATGGTGGCGCGTGATGTGCATGTTCCGCTTGGTGTTGCGAGATGACCTCCTTCTGAGCGTATGTGCGGACCGCCCCATCTTGTGGTAGCTTTCTTCAGCTTAGAAGCCAATGATCCGCTAATCACCGAGTAGACCGCTCCCGTGTCCATTAGGGCAACTACATCAAGGCCGTCGATGGACAACTGGACGTCGGAAGCCGCCTTTCTAGAGTTGGGGGGCGTGGGGTGTCGTATGTCGGCTTGTGCGTCTTGACGATTGAGCACTATGCGTCGTCGTTATCGTCGTCTTCTCAACGGCAGGATTGGTCACGCCGGGTATTCGTCGCGCCGTGTCCTTATCGTCGTGTTCGGGCGTCACGTCCTGGTTAGATAGGGTCGTCGGTCTGAGGGCTATCGTGAATCATGGTCTTCGGCGAGTCGTTGCGTCGTTGGAGAGTTTTCATCTTTCCGCCTCTGTGCAACATAACCTAGAGAAGTTGCTGCTTTTAGTTTCCCCTCTTGGGCTGGGGGACCTTCCACGTGTGAACTCAGCATTGCTACGGCGGTGGCGGCGATTTGTATGGATAGGGCAATGGCGAATGGTTGAAACGGACTGTTCCACGGCTTGTTTTGGACAGGTAATCTTCGATTTCAGTAGGGCGCTGGCCGGGTCGGTGGCGGGGTGCGTCGGCGGAGAGCCCCCGCAAACCGAGCCCCTTGTAGGGGAAGGAAGGGTAGATGTGGTCGGCCCCTCCGAAGCGGACGATCGGTCTTCCTGGGAGCGTGAGGTTACACCGCAGGTGGTCGGACCGGCGACAGGGGTCGGCGGTTCCGAGCTTTGTGACGAGAGGGCACATGTGGGTGAGGGCGACGGACAGCAGCAGCGCAGGCCATGACTTGCGGCTCGCGGGGTGCTTCTGACGTCGTTGAAGCTCCCAGCGCTTGCTGCACTTGTTCTCTAATGACGTCGGCAAAGGAAGCGACTTGGGGTTGCTGCGCAGTTGGGAGAAGTTTCCGCAGTTCCTCCATCACTATTGCGCGGATAGTCTCGCGTGGGCCATCTTCGGGAATCCGCATGTTGCCTACACACTTCACAATGGCCGTTCCAATGAAGTTTGGTAATACTGCCTAGCACGCATCAGGAGGTCTTTCTCAATTGTGCTGACTCCGGTTGCGAACTCGGCGATGGTTTTGGGCGGAATGCAAACACGTCCAGCCAACAGTTACTCCTTCACATCACGCATGAGGAAGCATAACTTCTTTTCTACCGCCATAGAATGGTCAGCACGCAAGAAAACCCTCTTCATCTCTTTGGCAAACACAAAAACGCTTTCGTTAGGGTGTTGTTTCCGCGTTTGCGGCAATGCCTCGACCCGCTCTTATCGCACAACCGTGGTGAACTTCGTTAACAATTGCGTTCTCAAGTAGTTACAGGTCTCTAGGGAGCTCTCAAGGTTTTCGAACCAGATACGTGCTGAGTCCTCAAGTTAGATGAACACTTGCATCAGTGTCTGACCTGTTCGACTTGCTTCAACCAGTCTTCTGGATCTTCGGAAGGTGACCCATGGAAGGATCGTGGTTACCTTCCCAGGCAGCACAACAGTGTTCGGCCTGAATCAAGCCGGTGTACTTTGGCCGGTCATTTTCTGTCCGGCCTTTTTCCGTCAGCGATGTTCAGCCCGTGTCCAAATGTGGACCTTTTGGCCGTATATGGCCGTACTCCCATGGTCGTCCAACGGCCAGTGTTCGAGGGCCAGCGGACCGGCTTACTTTTATACGGCCAGATTCCAGATTTAGGCCTCCGGCCATTCCAAAGCTACCCGTGAATGGCCGACGTACGGCCACCGGAGGAAAGCCTAAATGCGGTCGTCAGACTCCAGCCGGACTAAAGCCACCGGAAATACTGTCGTGCTACGGGCATTGCTGTTCAGCCACAGTACGTTAACTGTACTAAGGCCGGTCACTGCATGTTGCTCAAGCAGATGACTCAGTCGCGCTGTGCAGCACCACAAACGCAGCATTTTGGGTTTAATGAAGCCACATAAAAGAGAGCCCGCTCGTAACCACCAGCCGTCCAGTCTTCAGCGCAACCTTGCTTAATTATCCGCGTCAATGGACACCAAAATTAATTTTTTAAACAGTGCTCACAAATCGTCGTTCCTTTAATTCCTGTGCCTCTTTTACTGTCGAATACAGAAAATATTCAGTTCTTTGTAGCGCTGGAATAGATGTATTGTCCATGTCCTTATATCTGCTTTGGCGCGGCTTGCCTGCAATAAACACGGAAGGAAAGGGGTGGGAGTGGGATGCTGGTGAATTTCGCAAAGATGAAATTGCCACTTTTAGCCAATTTCATTTAGGGCAACCTTCCTGAGCACTTGCATGCTCTGGGTAAATCAACTATTTTTACGACGTTTGCTTGACCAGTTCTGTTGCGAATGCCTTTGCGAAGCGTTTTGTTACTCCACAAAAACTGAGGAGCATTCAATATACCTTTCTTTACAAAAAACGTATGTCCAGTATTAGCCCATTGTCCTTGCTAAGAAATTTGTACTGTATCAACTTTTCTAGTGATCTTTTACAGGGCTGATTTTAGGAGAGATAAGTGCTTTCATTTTCAATCTGTTCTTACGCTTTTTTTATGAGTTACATGCACACCACTTAATAGCACAAAAGAACCTAATTTTCCCTAATTGTCATACTAGGGTAAAACAATTGTAGACGCGTTGCGAGTGACGCCTTGTTTCTAGTGGCTGCAGTTGTATCCCTCTGTGTTCACGCAACGCAAGGAGTAAGACCACCATTTTATAATTTTTTTAATACCAATAACATAACGATGGTAGTAGTATTCATGCCGCCAACCTAGCACACTGCAACCATCATCATCATCATCATAACCAGCCAATCTACGCCCACTACAGGGCAAAGGCCTCTCCCATTATTCTCCAATTACCTCGGTCCTGTGCCAACTGTGACCAATTTATCCCCGCGAACTTCTTGATCTCATCTGCCCATCTAACTTTCTGCCGCCCCCTGCAACGCTTGCCTTCTCTAGGGATCCACTCTGTTACCCTTAATGACCAGCGGTTATCTTGCCTTCGCATTACATGCCCTACCCACGTCAATTTCTTCTTCTTAATTTCTACTAATATGTCTTTAACACCAGTTTGCTCTCTGACCCACTCCGCTCTTTTCTTGTCCCTTAATGTTACACCTATCATTTTCCGCTCCATTGCCCGCTCAGTCGTTCTCAATTTAAGTTGAACCCTTTTAGTGAGCCTCCAAGTTTCTGCCCCGTAGGTGAGTACTGGTAAGATGCAGCTGTCATACACTTTCTTCTTCAGCGACAAATATTTCAAACTTGACCTATGAAATATTTAGAGTTTTATTGGTTGCAGTATCGTGCTGATACCGCAACCAATAAAACTCGAAATATTTCATAGGTCAAGTTTGAATGAGTAAGGTTCTCAACCCGTCGGAGGCGAACTTGCGGCTCAGGAAGTTGAATTTTTTATGGGTTTTTCATTTTTTTTATTTGTTTATTTATTTTTCTTTAGTTATTTTTTTCCAAACCTGCTTGCCTGGAGATACATAACACTAAGCATCAAATATTAGACCAAAGAGCAAAATGTTTCCACAAAGCGCGGTGAAAATCATCATTATAAACAGTTGGTACAATCATACATCGAACATAATTACACTCTCGTATTGATCTAAGATAAAATGAATCACGCAAGGCGTCACCTGTAAAAGGAAGCTAATTATTTGGTTTAAGCTAGCGGTCCCACTTTGGGATATGTTTTCGAGCGTATCAATCATCTCTTTGGTGTAGGGATCCCAGAAAACACATGCGTACTCCAATATTGAACGCACATGAGTAAAATACGCTTGTTCTCTTGAGGTAGATAGAGGTTGGTTAAAATTTTATCTCAGAAAGCCAACAACACGTGCAACCGTAACTTCTGTGTTGCGAGCTCACCCATTTAACCTCTAACGTCTCGTTAAATAAGCTCCTAGTTATTTATATTCCGGGCCGTTCATATAGGAGAATAATTTACAGTATACGTATTCAATTGGAATGAAGGTTTTCTTGTAGAGGTAGCGTTAACACACTTTTTACATTTAACGAATTTTCTGAATCTGCCCACCAAAATGTTATTAAATTAAAATCATGCTGCAGGTATTCTGAATCACGTTCATTTCCTATAGTCCTACCAACTGCTCAGGCTTTCGCGAACATTTTGAACAAAGATTTGAGGCCAATAGTAATAAAATTGATATATAAAAGAAACAAATGAGGGCCCGCAACTGACCCTTGGGGAATTCCTGTGGTCACGGGAACATACCTGGACGAACAACCATTGAGAGCGACCAAATGCTGTCTTAGAGGGATATACTCAGCTATCCATACAATAGGCGATTCATTCAGTTTATAGCCGGCAATTTGTTAACAAGAAGCTGATATGGAACACCTCCAAATGATTTTTTTAGGACAAGAAAATACAGTCAACTACTTTAAGCTTATCTATTGCTAGAGCCCAAACGTGCGTGTACCCAACAAGCTGCGTTGAGCAAGACAAACCCGACGAAATCCGTGTTTGGTAGGATGCTGGTGATTATGATTAAACAAATGAGTCATTTCCGAAGTGTAGCCAAGCTCACTTTCAAACAGCGCCGCTAAATTACATCTAGGCTTCGTCATTTATAAGGCTCTGTTGTCGTGGCAAATATAAAATAACACGTGTTTTTAAATAGACAGTCATAAAATCAATGAAGCAGGGCACAAAGTTGAGCCTGCCAATGCACGAACTTAGCCTCTCCTACGTTTCTAACCAACAAAACAGTGCAACATTGTTTTTCGCAGTATTAGTGTAAGAAGAATAGCCCCAAACGTGCGCTTTTGCGCGCCCTCGCCTTTCTTTGGTGGGCAGTCCTTGACATGGCCCCGGTTAAGCTTCTGCGTGGGGGCCGCTTGCCCGACGCCGTTTAGGGCCACTCATTTGGGTGAACCACCGCCACCTTGGGTCAAACATCTCTGCGGGGTAGATGTCTCCAATGGTCTGCCATTCTTGAGGGGGCGAATAACCTCGAGCTGTTGCGTCGATGAAGCCGCCGGGCGACGTGTGGCAGGGGCTATGACTGGCAAAGCTTAGCTCACCCGCCGGTGTGGCGTAGTCTTCTTGTGGCAATAAATGGCATTTTGATGGCCTAAACAGTTCCCTGGTAATGTCCAGTGAGTCATTTCACCTTGACTGTTCACCTAGAACGCTCATTATTGTTTTAGAAACGAAGTTCGCTCATTTAAAACGTAGAAACGCGGAGCGGATAAAAAAAAGCGTCTGCGTCATTCGGCTCCTAACGGCTCTTTCATCACCCGGAGAAAATCTGGTTCTACACCGGCTGGTCTCCTTCCAAACACGCATGTGCATGATTTCGCGGCGCCCATACCCGTGCCATTGTCCGGCTGTACGCCTCTTACGAAAAAATGACGTATAACCTGACACTTTATGTAGGCTGATCTCCTCTTGAACACCGGTGTCCAAAAATTCTGCGGGCGTTCGCTTGCCGTAATTCGGCCGAGGACCGCTAACCGAACGAAAAATGCACATTCTGGTTCGTGCGTGGGCCGGTCTCCTGTATAACACCGTCTGCCCGAAGAAAAAAAATATTCTGCCGCCGTACGCACCGTTCACCGTTGAAAGAGCGAATACGAGGCAGTAGCGCTCCCCCCGGTCTTTTTTTCAACACCAACTTCCACTAGAATACGAATATTCTGTGTTCGGTCCCCTGCCGTGCTTCGGCTGAACACCGCTTCCCGAAGGAAAAACGGATGCACTAAGTCCGTGCTTCGGCCGTTATTTTTCGCCACATCGGCAGCCGAAAGTGAATTGAATATCTGGCAGCCGGGTAGCTGCCGTTGTGCATCTGAACACAGGCGGCTCGAGAAATACCGAAGCACTGGCTGGCGAATGTTGGCCGCTCATCGTAAGATCAGTGGCTGCCAGAACCTGGATTCGGGCCGGACATACCAGAAAGCGGCCATAGACGGGCCGTTCTTGGGACACACTTTCTGAAGAACGAGGGCAGAATTGGAAGCGCTGGTCATGGTTCCTGCGTTGATCATGGTGGTTTTCACGACGTCTTCTCGCTTCACGTTATCCAGAAGCAGTCCAAACTCTTGCAGAACACGTTGCTGCCAGCGACTTACATGAGTTGGGCTCGCTTTTCGGCGTGACGATGGCTTAGGGTGCCTGTACCCCGAACCTCAACCAGATGTCACCAAGCCAATGACGACGGAGTTCTCTTCAAGGAAAATAAGTTTATTGGAGCGAACTTGTGCTCTTCTAACAACTCCAAGAATACACAGGCGGCGAAGCAGCAGTCAACAAAGGGACTTGAACAAGCGAGCGTCGGTAGTCTAATGCCGAGGCGTCGGCTCCGCGGGAATTTGTCTTTGGGGGCGACTGTTTCTGGAACCGTCGGATTACATGCAGAAGAAAGAAGATTATTTTTCTCTGTTCACTTTAGTTCGGAACGCTCGATCCTATCAAAAGAGATAACACATGCGGCATAGAAACAAAGAATATAACACGCACTTCCCTTGGCACACCGATAACACGGATTATATAGACCGGCGCTGCCGAGAGGGAAAAGCAAAACAAAAATGATCAAACGCAATGCATCGCTCGCGGCAGTATATAGCGTACAAATATGAGACATACTGTTTCTACGGAAACGACCCCGTTTCAGGGGCCATTCAAAAATACCTTAAGGCAATACGAAGTAGTGTGTTTAAATAATGTTTCAGAAGATTAAAGTTTTAAATACCTCCTTTATTTTAACGCCAATTATGCTGCAACACGACTCACTGTACTAGTTGGTAGGCTTCCTCTGGCGGCATAATTGTATCGGTAGATTTAAAAATTCTGCTTTGAAATGTTGGGTTGCCTCATCACTAAACCCACACCAGTTCAATGCGTTTTAACTGATGCGCTTTTATTTATTTTTTATAGCATACCCAAAACTTTACAGCCAAGTAATAAATTCAGTTCAGACAGAAACGTGAGCGGTAATTTGAAGCAGGGTGTAATCATGAATGCGACACTTCCGCAGCACTCATGGAAAAGCGCTGTTGGGATATATTGCGCAATAAGGGTGAGCCCAACAATGATTCGAGGCCCTGAACATCGAAAGGCTTGTTAGGAGCGTGTTTGCAGTACTAGAGGGGAAATGTGTGCCCAGCAATAGCACAATCAGCAGTTAGACCGGCAGCGAACAACATTGACGGTACTAGGGTGCACAGTCTAACAAGATCGCTAGCGCAAGCCTCTGACTCGTTGTATCCCAGCGAGAAATAAAAGATCGCAAAAAAGGATGACGATGATTATGATAACGAGAGGGCATCTGCGTACTAATGGGCACGCGCCAAAGTGCGCACTACACCCAGTACACGTGCCGCTTGCTGGGAAAGTGGATGCGCCCGGCGAACGCACGTGCACGGGCCATGGCTTGCGGGAGAGCCCGCGTTGAGCGGAGGTCCGCGCATTCAAGGAGACGAGAAGAGACGGTCGGCCAATTTGCGAGCGCGCTTCGAATCAGATGGGTGGGAAGAGCGTGCATTTTTAGACCGGTGCGCTTCCGCTGGTTTCTCGGTTTTTCGAAGAATAGGAAAAGGCGCGTGCCTGCGAAAAATAAGCCGCCGGACGGGAACGCTCAGAAGAGCTGGCTCCCGGACAGGAGGTTTCTTTTTCCGCGGAATGCCTGACTGTGCAAATTTTCTGTAGGAATCGAGCTGCTATATTTATGAAGTTATATAAAGTTTAGCCTTTCGATTAGAGAACACCAGGCAGCTACGCTGTTAAGAAGCATTCGCAACGTGCAGTCAATCAAGCTGGGGGTATTTTTTGTAAAACGAAGCTTGTTTTATCATTTGAGCGTTTTTCTTATACTCGCCGTTTTCTTGCCCAACGTGTGCAATCCACTGCACGAAATAATAAACTTCCTGTCGCTGAGCAGGTTTATCGATTTTTACGTATCCTGCGTTTGTTGTTCCTTACACCACATAGGTGCGTTAAAATGGAGGAAACAATTAGGAACCCGTGCTGAAACATCTGTCAGAGCAGCTACGTTGTCTGGAGCCTTTTGTGAAGCTGACAACCATACGTCACGCAGTGGCATAAGCTGTTTCTTCTTCTCGGCGGCGGCTTTGCAGAACCTGTACTTCCGGCAGAACCTGTAGCGGGTGCAGTGGTCTGCAAGGAGGCGTGTTCCTCTTCCTTCCGCTGAAGGAGGGAAAGGGTAGGGAACTTTCAGCCGCTAAAAATTAGCTCACGATTATTTCGCGTGAACTGTACCATTGTTGAAGCGAAGTAGCTGCCGTATCCTGACTACCGCCTTTTGTCGTCTGATAATTCACAAGTAAACCGCAAATCCGCGCTTTCAGCAGACCTCGCTCCGGGTGGAACTGGGTTTTCTTGTTTCTACAAACTGAAAATTCTTCTACTGCGACCAATTCGCAAAGAGTAATTTCTAGACTTTGTAAGAACAAAGTTATTCAAAACATACCTCGATACCTTCTTGCAGCTTCTAGGCAAATACGCGCGTGGTATCAATGAAGGAACGAAGGCATTACAGGTGCGCTATCAAGTTTCACGTTGTCTATAACTGAATATCAGTGGATGATTTAGTACCCACCGGCTTTAAAGTTTACACCAGAGGCGTGCAACCGCAATGACATGCCACTCAACATACACTACAGCCGCTCCGCAGCTTCCGAAAAACGTGAGTTAAGGGGATACATTCCCTACCCAGCACATAGGGTGAACGTAACTTTCACGTCTTTCGAAATTTCCAACATAAAGCGCAAGTACGTTTAGTGATTGGAGCCGATGCTAAAACGAAAGAAAATCGCCGTCGCCTTTCCAGCAACCACCAATTTCACACGTGTACTTTTGACTAGTATTTCTTCGGCTGCACAACAAAAGAAGAATTCGTTTTTCTAAATAAGGAAAAAAACAAATATGCATGAAATGTGATTTATCAGGAGACATGAAGAAGCCCATTTGAGCCGGGCTATTTTCTATTGTCCAAAAGCCCTGGGTGTTTCAAATTAGTCGGTACACCTTTATTACGGCCCACCTCATAGAACAGGGGAGCGTCGACATAGTGAAACCTGTTCAGAAGTTTCACATTTGTGTTTTTATGTGTCTTCAGAGGGTGATCATATTCTCACTTGACGGTAGTACATATTACGCGAATCGTAGTCAGGGCACATAGATATATGTCCAAGCGTGCGCAGGCTAGGGGCTCGCTGGGCTACGAAGGGTATGCCGTAAAAGAAAATGATGGCATGTGGTGGGAAATATGCGTGATCCGTGGCACAGCTTCTGGGAAACGCGCATGCGATGGATTAATGCACATAGAAATATTGGCGAAAAAAATCCACCTGTTTCTTTAGTGATACGGTAGCTATCGGATTGTGAAAACGTTTTGTGAAGAGGTCCCTACGGCGAATAAAGGGCTATGCGAGAAGTAAACAACGCGGTGTGGGTGGTCATATCAGTATTTTTGGGTTGATTTTAATGCACACTCTCTCCTATGAGGGAACTCTTACGCTGCTTATGACAACAGATTTTATGCTACCTGGCCTGTGATGCAGAAATCCTGATAGTATTTTGTCCTGGTAGCCCCTAGCTTGACTCCTACAAATGTAAGTTCGCTGGACACGCTTTGCGATCATTAGGCGTACTAGAAGGTCAACACCTTATTTTTGTAAGGTCTGATGTAGTGCCATTTTGAGGACTCTCGCAAAATGTCTTATCGAGTGGAGTAGGCACAGCACAGAACCTTTATGGGTACCACAACAGGCCGGTCACGACACAGTGCACCTTAAACCAGCTGCGGGTTTTCCATTGCAGGAGTTTTCCCACCCCAGTAATGGGTATAGGGCATTTAACCCTGGTGGCGACAGCGAGGACGATTCTGCCCTTGTCTCAACTCTTAACTTGGACTTCAACCGCAGGCAAAATAAATGCTTTTTTCAATCCAGTCCGATCCATCTATCGGTCGGCATTTCTGGGGGCCTATTGCCCACATTCGTTGCCAATGCTGTTTCCACTTACCGGGGTGAAATTCCTCGCCTGTGCTCGCTCCCACCACACATTCATAATTTTTGGTAAAGATTGTTTGTGCCTCACAATGCGCACTCTTGAAACAGATATCTCAATATTCCGCGTTAATGGGTAATTGTAAAAGTACGCTAGCTTTTTGCAGTTGCTTCAGTCCATTTGCTAATGAAGTCCTAGTAGTTTATGGCCAGGCAATTCATGTTTTAAAAATAGGACCACAAAAATGAATCTGGAACTGTGAACAAATGAGTGCTCCCATAATAGCCTGTAGAATCCTTCTGTGGTCGGAACCCGTATTCGCCACTGTCGTTAGGATGTTCACATGAGCTCGATAATTATAGGTAAAAAAAAACGATTAAAACCCTTTAAAGAGCCTAGCAGAGTGGCAGCTTTCTCACTCACGCTATCTGCAGGAGGAACAGAAAAAACTTAAATTTTTTTTGGTTCCCCGCTATTACTATGCTTCCTACGGAAGCGTTGCCAGACGGACGGTGATGTCGAAGGTTCTATGCTGACAGTAGACAAAGCAAATGCGATGCAATGCAGCCGCATCGCCGACGCAACGCCGACATGAAGGCGTGAGCATTTTAAGACATGAATTGCAAATTCCAAGGAGGAAAAACTGAAGGTGACAAGTTATTTATTATCTATCTTCGTGTTGCATTTTACACTACGGGGGTGTACCATGAGTTTATAACTTTAGGATTTTATTCTAAGTTGTTAAAAGACTGTGGGCATTTGCTCCAACTACCATTTCTTGCTGTATGCGGCTTTTCATTGTTGTGGTTTGGTCGTTTTTATATTTTGTAGATCACTCTACACGAAGGAGAGGGGCAAGGAAGAGGCACTGAAGGAGTCCCGCTGTGATTCTAAAGTGCAGTTGCCGCACTGATAACTTCGCACGATATTGCCCCATCACGTTCACAGTGATGTGATTGAGACGACGATTGGCACCCTGGATGGGTAATCTATACCAGGGATGGGCAAGATTCCTCCCTCCGTCTTGGTACCCTGCAGCAA